>NC_140778.1:9822500-12222500 GCF_044657685.1 Stegodyphus dumicola | reverse complement strand
ATAATTATTTAATTATTAAAGTATAGGGTAATCAAAATTAAAGTATAGGGTAATCAAAGTTAAGGTAAGTAATATTTAATAGCTGTGATTCATTGTTAAGGTAATGTTTGGTTACATTCAAGACTCAGAGGGGAGTAGAAAGACTTTGAAATATGTTATCCCCGCAAATTTAATTAATATAACATATAAATATATTAAAAAATGAATCACTACGCACGATGTGTAACGGAAATTAAAAAACCAGTTTATCTGAAATTTTTTAATTCACTCGCTAACCGCTAAAAAATTTAATTCGCGAAACCTCAGGAATTCTACTGATATCTCCAATTGCTTTGGAAAGAATTTAGAAATGTTTTTTCCAAGAACAACTGTTCTTTTATTTCTTATATTATCCTCTAGTTCAACATATTTTTAATATTTATATTAGAAGAAGATGTAGCTAGAATTTGAAATAAATCCACATCAACCCGTGTGGACATGGTCCAATCAGAGGTGCATAAATTCCCGATGCAAAAGCAGCGTTAACAGCGAAGAATCAAAACAAGGGCGTGAAATTGGCGGAGGAAAAGAAGTATGAAGGAGACCTAAGCGAAGCTAAAGGGAAATATTAATTAATTATTATTAATTAATTAATTTCAAAATTACTCTTTGTCTCAATAGCGCAATGTGAGAATCACTGCCCTAATATAAAGGTTTTATGCGACATTTCATTGAAAACCCAGTTTTTGTATGCTATAGAAGCCTTTTATCTTGTCACTCTTTCCTAATGGTTACCGTAAGTTTTTTTTTCTAAGTTTATAACAGTTAATTTTAGTTAAAGATACTTTCCTGTCCTTCCTAATTTTGACTTAAAATTTCCTACCAGAATGTGTTTTTAGAATCGCGTTTAATGCAAATGAGTAAGAGAGTTATTTAAGCCGAAATTCCACTGAGTTCGTTTTCCTCAGAGCTTCGCCTCAGAGTTTCTGACTTGCAAGCGTTCGATATTTGACTACGTCTCTCTCTAAGCTGTTAATAAGCTCGGCCGTATTACAGGCCTTTAGTACTTCGCCAGCTTATGAGGTATTTCGGGGCCAACTGCTTAGAATTTTGATAGTTTCGGCTATATCTTTTTAGTTAAGTTTTATTTCTGATTAGTTTGAGTTCGAGCCCAAGCAGAGGCTTTGTTGTACGCTCTGAGAAAGGAGCCGACTGTACACTCATATTTTGAAGAATAATGGGTAATTAACCCTTCTTGAGTTTACGTCTCTTTTCATGAACTAAAGCGATTATTCGCTTAGCTGTTCACGAGGCTCCTACACATTTAGTTGTCAGGTAAAAGAGAGGAACATCACATTATACTTAGAAAATCAAGTTATCTGAATCGAAAATCAGGCTCTAGCGTTTATAAGTCCTCTAATTCGCGAAAAATCATTCCGCTATATCTCCGAATATCAGGTTTGTTCCATATTCAAATCATCATACATTCGTATTCAAATTAAAGTAACCGAAACCGAAAATATGTCATTGTCTGCAACTTAATTTGGGTTCTTTCTTTATAAGTCATTCCACTCACGTACTTTCTCCAGAAAAATTCAGTCTGGCCTACAAGAACTTTCATACTGGAAAGAGTATTAGTCACCTTTCTGTTCGGGAAAATGCGAGCGCATGATTGCGCTCGTTTCTGAATCCGCCTTTCATGGCCGCTAGACTTGGAGAAGTTCTTTCTCAGAATGTTTTTAGTAAATGTAAATTAATAAAAGTAATTTAATACATGGAAATTTAATAATAAATAGTACATATAGTAATATACAAATAACATAAATAGAGTTAGTTATTTATATGACTTGGCACTGCAACAGTTGTTAGAATATTTTATTTTCCTAATAATATTTTACTTTTACAAGAGTCTGTGTGAAGATAATTGTGTTCTGTGGGAACTTCCGTTATTGTATATGTACACATCGATTACAGATTTGTTGTTTAAAAAATTAACTTTAAAAACAAAACCATAAAACAAAATGCAGATTAAATTTTTAACACACCGAGTCAGTTATTATTTCAGTATTGTAGAGAATAATATTTTCGTAATACACTGAGACTTAGTCATGCAGGTAATCTCGCAAATACTTTGTTTCTGAACAAAAATGCATGATATTCTCGTCCATTGCTGTTCATCCTTCCACGCATGTATTGCCTGGAAATCGCAATAATCTTGCGACGTATCCTGCCCAATGATATATTTGGCGCAAGGGGCGCATAACATAAAAATAGCCAGACCAGTGGCAAAGGGGATCTAAAATGAAAAAAAAAAAAAAAAATGGATGACTATGCGTCAAGCAGCCATCAGCATTTATCACTGATGATGACTAACTATAACAGCAAACCTGTCATAACATTTTACTAACTTTTAAAGAAATCCATACAGCGTATAACGATTGCACTGCCAATTACTTCGGGAATTTAGACCTTCAAATTAATAAAAAAAAAATATCAAAATTCTACATGAAATGCATCTGTCACAGAAACAGTTTTCGATTCGATGACACTATGGATTTTCAAAATTGTGTTTACTGTTTATTATCAAAAATTGTAATTAATTACATGCCCAATAGCTTTTTCGTATAGATCTGCGCTATATGTAGTTTAAAATCACAGAAAGCTTGTATAACATAAATCAACATTCTTTATCTTTTTAAAAGAAACTGCTTTGTTTATGATAGATAGAGTGGTGGCTATGTAGCAAATAATTAATTCCTATTTCTAATTCACTGCTTTCACTGTGGAATTCACTGTAGAGGTGATCGGTGATACTTAAATCAAAAATACACAATGTAGTACAGAAATGAATTGCGCAACAGTGCATCAGTTAGAAATAATCCCCGCCCATGTCGATACAATTCTGCCATCTTGCTGGGAGATACCGAAGGTGCTTTCGTAAACCAATCTGTGAGGTGTTGGCGCACCACATATGGAGAAGTGCATGCAATTCGGGAGAAGATTCAACATGTTGGCCATTGACTGCGTCCTTCATTTTGTCAAGCAAGGCGTACCCACATTGCCGATGTCTACCCACTTTGCACGCACATTTGTCATCTTTAAATCACCATGCACAATCGCCTGTAATGTTCCTTGCGCAAGCCCTGTCTCTTCCTGCATCTTGCTGAAAGTTTTGCGCCTGTTCGCCGTGATCATATCCGACACAGCTGCCAGACGTGCTGCTGTATGCGATGCTGCAGGTCATCCTGCGCTGTACGAAGCTGGACGTGATAATCATCTTCCATCATTGTTGCCCAAGTTCTCAATGACGACGGCGAAAGGGACGGGCTCTGACTTATACCTGTCGCTTGCAGCCAGCTCCATCTATGCATTGAGTAGCTCACGCCCCCTTGTGTCTATTTCACTTGTTTTCTCTTCTCATACGGCCTACCAGCGGCCGAGCAGTAAAGTCGCTGAGGACTGGTAGTTCAATCCGAGGTTCGAATCCCGCGAGCGGTCTGGCTCCATGGGTCTTTTCGTGGTTTCCCCCAGGTGTAACGTGTATACGAGCCAGTTTCCCTTAGAAAGTCCTCCACAAAGGCATCCCTTAGGCAGATACCCTCGAGGCTTTGCCGTAATTAAATAGCCTAACCTAACCTAACAATTCGCTTACTGCAACTGTTTCGTTGTGAGAGTCGTTGTGTCAATCATTTCTGCACGATACATGTATATTTCTACTTAACTAGATTTTAAAGACACTAACTCTTCAATTCATAAATTGACATCAAAAGACAAGTTTCGGAAACAAAAATGCCTTTGCTTTAAATCCGCACAAACCAATCGATAACTTCGACGGGCGGAGGCTATTTCAACATTGCATTACGTTCCTCAATTACAACCTTTCCTTCCGCCTACCATGTAGGACGTTTCCTTACCAGATCAGCAGTTTAAATTACAGCTCATCCACTACTTCTCGAACAATATTGCTTTCGCAAGCTCCTAGGCGGAGGCGACTCAGATAAATTTCGTATGATGTCGCTTATGTTATTCCCCTGACTTCAAGGCTATCTGTTCTGTTACTACCGTCTCCTAATTACTGACGCCTTCACGAAATGCTACTCCACTGCTGCCTATGATATGAACTCTCTTCAAAATACTCAGAACTTCCCCCCTCTACGTATCCATTCTTTTCATATCATCATCTGATCGAAAATCGTACAACTAACTGCATTAGATTAAGTCTACTGCCCCGGTACCCGCACCTCAACACATATCCAGTCAAAAAATATCGTACTGAATACCAAATTTTGTTACTGAAAATTACTGTAACGCATTTCAGAATTAAAGAAGAGTTAGGTATAGGAAATGGATCTGCAGTTAACGTAAAGAAGAAGGAAAATATTATTATATAAAACAATTTATCCTTTTTAAAATGGCAGAATTATGCTGAGGGTTTAGATAAGATTAATTTTAAGTATGCATTAATTGCTTGCCTTAGAGATTGTGTACGTTTCCATTTTTTTATTTTCCTATTTAAATAAATTTAAAACTTATATTAATAAAATTTACGGGGTGATATATTTCTGCGTTTATCTACTCCAAACCCTGAACCTTAAATCTGATTCATAATTACCTTAATTATGAACACCAATTAGAATTAAGCACAATTATTAATTGAACTCCATAATCTTTTACCCATTAGGACATTTCTAGTACACATTGTGCGAGCCATTACTTTATCGAAGAACCTACGTCTAAGTAGAACGATTATTTCGATTGCTTGCGAAAGAAGTCTTACGGAAGAGCGATCTGTTCACATTTTGGGAATAAAAAATGAGCATTTTATTCAGTTCTATTTTCTATGTCTATCGGTTATGGTCTTAATCAGGCCAAATGGAACGTTTTAAGTTTTTAAATATCGAAAAATATTCATTCGTTCCCAATTGAAACCTTGTGTTCAAAAATGAAGGCAAAGAAATCTCGAGTTTCGGAAGAGCATAAACAAAATTTCACCTTTAGGAAGTTTGCGAAAACTATTCATAAGATTCATTTAGTCCTATCCTTCTTTGTCCATGCCACAAGTTTGGTTCAGATTAGAAGGTTATACAAATTTAAACTCAATGAGGCAGAGCTTAGAAGTAGGAGTTCAGCTCGGCTAGTGGAGTGTTTGCCATTGCCTTATTAAAGTACAGTTCCTGCCAAATGCACCTGAAGGCCAACATTAGATAGTGTCTGTGCAACTGGTAAGCTAGATAAAAGTTTAACTTTAGTGCAAAAGTCTCATATAATTATTTTTGAACTTAACTTTATAAATATTTCCAATTGAACTACAAGAGAAACTGCCTCAGCTTTGTCATACTATTTTTATACATTCTGTTTCATGAATATTTTACCTGCTGCATGAGATCTTTGCAAATATCCGGGCGATTGTAGGCCTCAGCTGCTGGTGGGTTCATTTCTATAAGCAAAAAAGACTAAAAGACTAAATATTTAATTTTGAACATGCTCAAATAATACACGAAACTGCATATTTACCCAAGCAAATAATCAAACGGACAGAAATCAGACTCGAACATTCCCTTGAATACAGGCATTCAGTAGTTACAGCATACAGACTCTTTTCTGTTTGTATCTCTTATCGAATATCTTAGGAAACTGAAGCATTTTGTTTTATTTATTTGTGATAATAATAAATCTTATTCAATTTTCCTCACATTTGTACATTCACTTCAAACGAACCCGATGTATATACCCAATATCAGATATCCTTCCTCCAAACACAATGCTTGTTAATGTGTAAATAAGTACTTATGTATTAATAAACTGATATGTATACTAAAATGTATTAATAAAATACTTATTAAGAAGTTTTAATCTGTAACTGTGCACTGAATAACTGAGCAAGAGTGAAATAAGTCTTAAGTTACTCTTAAGAGTTCGGTACTCAAAGGGAAACGGGTTGCGAGGTATCACTTTTTATATATCTTTCTATTCATTCCTCATCGTATAGAGAATGTGGATGCTGATGATCGTGAGCATTCAGGTGACGATATATATACAACGGACAAAGCGAACTCCTCATTCCCCCCTCGCAATGCGAGTTGATTGCAAAAATTTCGTTCTCTATCATACTATCGTGTCATAGCTACAAGAGGAGAATATTTTGTAGATTTTCATTGAATTAAAAATAATTTTTTGCTACATTTTAGTACCTTAGAGGGATTTTTTTTGTTTGTTTTGAGGTTTGTATTGCACATCGCATTTAATTTAAAACTCTATCAGTACCCGTTCGGAGCTTCATATGGTATTGTATTGTTCGCAAAACTAAGGAAATTTAGTTTCTAAAAATCTGAAGCAGCCTACGCAAATAAAGAAAATTAGCCGGTTAGTAAATATTATGTCCAAAGGAACGACTTTTTCTCGGTGTCCTTTTTATTTTTCAGTAGTGGTAGAACAACTGCTTGGAGTAAAGATAAAATAAACAAATTCACAGAGTTAGCAACAAAATAATCAGTGAAGGATTTCCGTGTAAGCTACACAAGCTATAGCTTAGAGCCCCCACATTCCTGGGGGCACCCCCCAAAAAAAATTCAATACTAGTATAAATATCGTATAACAGACTTATAAAGGGTCCCATATCTCAAATAGCTTAGGACCTTATGAAGTCTGAATACGGCTCTGAAAATAGTTGAACACGCGCTATTTTACTGCGCACGAAAGTTTTCCTAGAAGACTTTGTCCCCTTTCGAGAAGACTGTATAATGTTGCCTGAGTAGCACCGGCGTCGGAATATTCCACCACGGGTGCGCTCCTATCATAGAAGTTATGGTGGAAATATAAATTTAAATTTGCTATTAATATTAAATTTTATATTAAGCAAAACACATACTTTGACTCAAATCTTGAGTGCTGTTCCTGAAGAAAAGTTTCCCTTGTCTTACTAACCTCGAAATTGACTGCGCTTTGTTCACAGCTTTCTCCTCCTTTAAAATGCTGCTTAGTTTAAAATTTTTAACAAAGGCGCGGCAAAAACGCTTTGGATTACTAATTTGTATCTGATTTTGTTTACATTTTAATTCATTACAGATGCTGATATTGAGATAAATACATAAACTGAACGATAGAGTTCCTCATTAGGTTTTTTTTTTCCTAGTTACCATACAGCAAGATATAAATTTTCTTACAATTAACTTTTTGTGTAATTTAAAGCCTTTATTTCGAAGATTTTGTTTTATTTCGAAAAGGTGCATATACACTATTACAAAACATTAAACTGCTAAAAAAGCGATCTCTACAAATATATAGGGAATATTTCTGTCTAATCTGAAAGTTACAATGTGAGTTATGTAATACATAGTTTCGAAGGTTAACCTTATATTGCAAATATTCTGCCTGTAAAAAATTGGTTACTAAGAATGTTTCTGTTAAGAATAATTTGTTTTCTTCCAAACATGTGCTAATTACGATTACGGAATCAAAACCCGGTAATATCTGTTTAAAGTTTTTTGATGTGACCATAAGAAATGCTGCCTGTATGCTCAATATTGCTCAATGTTTACCCAATGCTCAATATTTACGTTCCCTATAAAAGGCGCTTCTTCTAGGACATTTTTTTTTCATTTGAAGGATTCGCTTCTTTAGATCCCAAAATTCATTGGTATGTTCACACATTTTTTCCCTGGGCGGATGCCGGCCGAATCTGGGAAAGAGCGAGCATAGATCGGGTATCGGAAAAGTGACATTTTTTTGAAAGTTTAAAAGAACCATTTCTTGTTTAATCTAGGAACGAAGTTATCATTACCGAAAATAGACTTCATAAACGTTACCACCACGTCGGGTTCCTTTTCGACGTCTTTACCACGCCTTGTATTACCTGCGAAAGATGCTTAACGAAGTCTCTTCTTTGCTTACTTATCCAAAAAGAGAAGAGGTTTAAAATTCTAAAATTTGTTGAAATTCTAAAATTTGAGCCTTTTAGTTCAATGCCTGATATTCGGACTTTAATTCCTAAAATTTATAGTGATTCCATGTGCATAATATTTTCACTTGTAACTATTCTTGCATGCATTCCAGGTTAACGCCTGCATTGTCGTCTGTATATCTATCTGTCTATCTAGCTTGTATGCATATATTTTGATTTTTATAATTTATTATTAATATTATTATTTTTATTTTTATATTTATTTTAAAATTTGTTGTTGTTCAAAAACTCAAGTGGAGCCAAACTTGAGGCAGTACTCTATTTTAGTTCGAATTTTAATGTGTTAAATTATTCGCCCTTTACGAGTCAAATTGAGGCATTAAAAACGAATAACTAATTTGCATTTTCATATAGTGTTTATTTAGTTTTGATTAGTATAAAATTGTTAATTTTTTTATTTAGTTTAAAATATTTGTAAGAAATAGCAACATATTTTAATATTTCAATTTACAATTTACTTTTCTAAAATTTAACAGTGGCATGAGTTTTATATTTAAACTCTTTTGGAATTTTTTCCTACGATTTTATATTTCTACTTTAAAATTTTAGCGTTTATACATAGCTAAAAGGTGTAATATGTATGTTTTAATTATTAGTATTTAACGAAAGAGAAACAAAGTTACATTGTGTGGTAAATGCAAAAACTGGGCAAACTTATTCTTTGTGTTTTAAGTTAATATATGCGCTTCCAGCTTGGATGATTTCAGAAGGAAATAAAATATATTGATAGAAGCTTTAATTCAAAGAAGTAATGGCTTTTAAAGTCAAAATAATCCACTCTAATACTTAATGTGAATAATTGCTAAATAACTGACCACCAGTATTTTATTCCCTTCTTGTGGTATAAAAATTTACAAAAGTTTGCAAATACACTAAATGCCCAATGCTAAATGGTTCCTTCTATTAAATAAGACTGCATTGCCACTTATAGGCAAAGCGGTGATTGTATAGCATGTATTAGAATTAGTTACTAGAGTTTTTGAGCTATATTGAAATTTATCAGACATTTTATTTTTTCCGAAGTGATATTAAAAATACGTTTGTTAAGCTGATGCTTTAATATTTTCAATGTTTCGCCCGCTGAAAAGAACAATTGCACGCTAATTCATATAGTATAGCATGCCCATTGTTTACCCTTACATCTATGACAGTCTTTAATAGTTTTGTTTTATGTATCTCATGTTAATTGAACAGACAATTTAAAATCAGTAATAACAACGGCTACATAATTTAGAAATACCAATTTGTAGAGCAAAAGCTCTTAATAATGGAATTTAAATGCCATTCAATAGAAAATAAAATGCATCTCGGATATGGGCTTTATCCTTCTTATTTTGAAAGGGAGGAGGATTTCTCTTTTAAGTTAATTATCAATGATAATAATGATAGTAATAATAATAATAAACTTTTATCTTGAAATTTAATATGCATTTGCATTTCTGTTTAATTAAATTTCGTTTGTTTTAGGTAGCCTAGCGTAAAGCATTATTTTAAGCAGAAATTTTGATATCTAATGCATGGATAGATTAGGTTTTGAAAGCGTTAATAAATACAGAAGGGCAAACTTGAAAGAACCACTGAAGACAAGTAATTTTATATTATTAATTGTTTATAAATAAATCACCATTTCATCGGAGAAGGCTATCTTTAATTATATAAAAATAAATTTTAATGACACAAATCATCATTTAGTGAAACTGATCTGCATTATTAGATCAGAGTTACTCCTAAGACTTTCAAAAATGATTAATTTAGAATTAATGATTGATTATTGATATATTAAATGTGTTTTTTAATTAGTCCGTAGCATTTCCCATTGTTTATGCTTACATCTTATTTTTCTTATCGAATTCGAAAATGCCTATAAAAATCATAATGATGAATTCATGATAATGATATTATTTTACATTAAATTCCAAAATTTTACAAATCCTTCCAAATATATAAAAGCAATTAAAAACTGAATTCATTTTTTCCAAATTTAGTTTCCGAAAGTTAAGTAAAGGCACCAATTAATAAAATGAACATTATATGTTTATTTATTTTTAATTTCAATAATACCAAATTAAGTATTAAGTATTAAATTCAAATACTGAAAGCAAAATTCGTATAATCAAGTTTATAGGAGTAGTAAAAAATGCAGGGAGTTAAATCTAATCTTTATGCTACACATGCCAATAAATTATACTCTGGTATAATTTGTTCCTTTCATAACAATTTAAACAATTACTTAACAACAAATATTTCATTTATCATTGTCAGTTCATGTAATGGGATTAAACATTAAAATTTTTTTAAGTGTTACGAATTATATTGTTAAATGAAAATAATTAATAATATGCTCGAAAATAGTTTCCACGTAATCCCTCTTCCAACACTAATTTCTCTATTCTTTTATTCGAAGCATATTTTAGATACCCTACAGTATCAGACGCTTACTCAAAGATTACTTAATTCTAATTCACACTCCTCAATATATGAGAAGGAACAGATTCATAATCGTGACAACACCTCTATGCAAGATGGCCACTGTTTGAAATACAGAAATTTTCGTAGGCATGCTCTTGTAAAAAGGTGTTCCTTATGAAGACCAGTTTGTTACTTGTAAACAGCAACCTTCCAAAATTTCCAACCTAGGTAATAGATTTTTGAATTTTATGTCAAGGTATTATTATAAAAATCTGCATAATTTTATTTACAGAATTTCAATATCTTTTTGCTCAATAAATGTACTGACATCATTATGAAGCATTTCTTCAAGAAGAGAAAGTGGTATTCAAATGTCAACATTTGGTATTCTATGCTCATTACAACATCAGTTATTAAATTCTCAATTCCATATATAATAATCTCTTATATATTTATTTTTATTGTACAATCAAATTGTACTTAATTTGTAGTATTTAAAATAAAAAGGATTACTTTATAATACAGAAACATGCAATAAATCATGCTGAATTCGTAGAACAGAAAGAAATGAGCAAATTTTCGAAAACTGATTGTCTTTTTTTTTACTCCATTTGGAAATACTTAAATATTAATAAATTATTTTAAAATACATTATTTATCCAATTGAATTGATTTGAAGAGGGACGACCTCGAAAGCGCTATGATCGCGGTCAAGCGCTTTTAGGGCGCGCCTTAAAGCGGCAATGCAGATGTCTTACCACCCCCCTTGTTTTTGGAAGCCTGGAGATCTCTAAATGACAACTTTCAGTAGGAGTCTAAGAGGGGTGCTCTTCTTCGTTTTAGACCGCTAAGTTTTATCGCCAAGAAACTGTTTAGACATACGACAAACTGACGCGAACATTCTTAGCTAAATAAATAAGCAGCATGTAAAAATTTTCCAATGCTATCTTTAAGCCGTACAGAAACTGTCTTAGACTTAGACTTAGACTCTATAATTGACCGAGCTATTGCGAAGAGCAATGTTGCCGGTTCCAAAATTAAAGCGCAAGGGCACTTGACATAAATAAATCCGGACGTGGAGAAAATCTCAGATGAGAAAACGGAGGTAAGGGGAAGAAGAGAAGTACCAAAAGGAGCAAGACAATCCAATCGGACAAGTTCGCAAAAGGTGACGAGCGATCATAGCTTTCAAGGAGGACCCAAGACAATGGAAATCAATGACAACAATACGAGAAGATACACTACAGCAATAGTTCCAATGACAAATTCAAATATAATTAAACAACATCAATCAGTAGTGCTAAATACCACACAATACAAAACAACTATACAACACAATTATTCAACGAAGCAACAGAAGAACTTCAATCAAAATCAGATGCATTGGAAGTGTAAATAGCTAACAATTGAGGATCTAAGTGAAAAAGTTGTCGTCTCCTCCCATGAAGGTGTGAGCTGCAAGTGGTCTGACGCTTCTATCTTCGAAGAGAATTTCATAATTAAAAATTTGGGAGTAATTAACAAAGTCACATTGCACAGCTTTGTTGAAGAATTTTTCATTAGATCTTCTGATGTAATCTGGAATCGTCTCAAGTTTTAAGTCTCTGTGTAAAAGTTTATTGCGGATAAGATAGTGAGAATCAGTAATAATGCGCAGTAATTTGTTTTGCACTACTTGTAATTGATGCAGTTGAGTTTGAGTGACCGTGTTCCAAGCAGGAGCAGCATAGCAAAGTATCGGTCGAATGCAAGTGGTATATATATGTTTTTTGGTACGCAAGCTAAGATTTGAATATTTTCCAATGACCGGGAGAAATCTGCATATTATGCCCATGGCTTTGCTCTTGACACTATTAATGTGATTAGACCATGTGACCCTTTGGTTCAAAATAATTCCTAAGTATTTGGCCTTAGTGACCAGAGGAACAGCTTCCTGAAAAAGGTAGAGGTCTTTAAAAGCAATGTTTTTCTTAGTTTTGCTAAGAATTAAAAGTTGTGACTTGCTAGCATTGATTTTTACTCGCCAATTTGTGCACCAGTCTTCTACGGCATAGAGGTAATTTTGCATTTTGTCTATTGCATGATTAGCTTGAATGGATTTAATTGCAATCGCCGTATCGTCGGCATAACATGCTAACAGAGAGTAATTGTCCAAACCAGGATGAGGAAAATCTGATATGTAGAAAAGATATAGTACAGGACCGAGAATACTTCCTTGTGGGACGCTGGATCTTATAGGTCTTGAATTGGATTTTTCATTTCCTTGAGCGACGAAGAAAGTGCGGTTTTGCAAAAAGGAGAAGATCAGAAGAATGAGCTCTCTAGGAAGTCCCAAGTTGATAAGCTTGAAGACGAGCCCCTCATGCCAGACGCGGTCAAAGGCTTTTGCCACGTCCAGCATAAGGAGCGCAACACTTTGCTTGTTATGGAATGCAGATCCCACAAATTCTACAATTCTTACTAGTTGTCGAGTAGTACTGAGGTTTTTTCTGAATCCGTACTGATCATTAGGTAGCAGGTGAAGAAAAGGTTCCAATCTAGTGAGAATAAGTCTTTCATAAATTTTACCAAGGCTGGATAACAAACTGATAGGACGATAGCCATCAGGCTTGGTCACATCTTTACCCGGTTTGGGAAGAAGAAAGATCTTGGCTTGCTTCCAAGGATCAGGGAAATAGTTGAGAGCAAGACAAGCGTTGAGAATACTAGCGAATTTACTGATAAGTTTTCTAGGTAAGTTACGAAGCATTTTATTTGTAATTTGATCACTTCCAGGAGCTTTTTTGATGTTGAGATATTTAATAATATTAGTAATTTCCATAGGAGAAGTAAGCCTTGGGATGTTATGAGCCGAAGAAGAATGAAGCCAGGAATACACATAGTTTTCGAGAACATCTTTAAAGGTCTGATTCATAGGCTCCATATTAGGAGTAAACTGCTTTTCCAGGTATTCAGCGAAAATATCGACTTTATCTTTAAGTGAGTAGGCAATTTTAGTATCCGTATGAATAGGTCTATTATTAATACTACTTCTTTTAAGATTTTGAAGATACTTCCACAGAGAACCATCATTAATATTAAGTTTAGATATAAAATCTTCTCTTGTTTCCTTTTTAAAATCAGTGATAAGTTTCTTGATTCTTCTATTAAAAATATTGATTTCTCTTTTAAGGGCAGGGTCCCAGTTACGGTGCCAAAGCTTCAGCAATCGGTTTCTTTCTTTAATAATGTCTCTGATACTGCGAGGAAGTCGAATATTATTGTTAGTTAATTGAATGGTAACTGTAGCATCTCTGAAAGCTTTCAGTATACTGTGAGTGAAGATATGAATGGCAAGATCGATATCCTGTTTGGTAGAAAGTGAAGTGAAAATAGGAGGGTGTTTGATTAAGATATTGTGAAAAGTAATCCAGTCAGTATTATTTCTGGTAATAGGAGGGTCTTCTTTAGAAACACCAAGAGAAGCAATGACAGGTACATGATCAGATGTAAGTTCTGCCTTGACTTCCAAGGAAATAGGGATAGAAGTATTTGTAAGGATAATATCCAAGATGTCCGAGAGATTTGGAGAGGCAGGACGATAAGTGGCTTCAGAAGGTACATGTAATGCGACAGGATGATTGCAGATAAAATTATGCATAATACGTCCATTGGTGTTAGAACGACGACATCCCCATTCGAGGTGCTTAGCATTCATGTCTCCGGCAATAATAACTTGCTGATCTTCAGGAAGTAAGTTTTTTAACATATTTTCAGAAAGTCGGTTTCGTGGTGGATTATAAATAGCCGTAAAATGGATGGTACCAAATTGTGGGAGTATAACAGCAACAGTCACACTTTCAAATCCAGAAGCAGAGTTTGTCGAGACAAGACAGGATTGCAGAGAGTTTTTAACAAAAATTGCAGCTCCTCCTCTTCTTTGTGAAAGTCTATCACCTCTGTAGGTGCGATAATTAGCAATATACAGTCTATCGGCAGGAACAACATGCGTTTCAGAGATCATGCCAATATCTATGTTATATTCTATAAAAAAGTCCGAAAGTTCATCAATTTTGTTAACAATGCCAGCAGCATTCCAATAGCAAAGTTTAAGCGAATCTGACTTATTGAATATGCTGGTCAGAATTAGTTTCATCTGATACTGTATTAGTGGCATTTTGACGGATGTTTTGCGCAAGGAGTTGAATTCCTGAGTTTTTCAGGAAGGTGACTAGAGTATTAAGGTCATCAAATATCTTTTTTGCTTCTGCAATAAGATTTGGAGAAAGATTGTTATTAGCTTTGATGGCTTCAGCAAAAGACTTATTGATAACAAACCTATCAGCATATGATTTAATTTGTTCTTTTTTAGCTTGCTTCGGAAACTTTTCACAACCTTTAAATGAAGCTGTGTGGTCTAGACCACAATTTGCACATTTAGCAGGTGCATTCTTGTCTTTTTGACAGGTTCTTGAGTCATGGTTATCACCACATTTAACACATTTAAAGTCATTGTGGCAAGCAGCTTGTGAATGGTGAAATCCTTGACATCGGAAGCACTGGACTGGGCCAGGGCGTCCTTTATATGGTTCGACTTTGATACAGAAACTGTCCAACGCCGTGAAGGAATTTATATGTCTCCTCGAAGTCGAGGGGAAGAAAATAGCAGTAGCCCATTATGCAAGGACTTGCGGAAAGCATGCCAAGGAGTGTTGAGGCTCTATCAACTACTGAATATGAATAAATTTTGTCTCTCTTCTCTATCACAAGTGTTTAAATATAAAGTGCATATATATAATACGTGTGTAATATTTTGGCAGTCGTGAAGCTCGGTATAAAAATTCAGGCATGGCATTCCGCAGAGTGGTAAGGAGGATATCCAAAGATGACACAAATTGATTTTGCTTTTAATTGTCCATTTTTATTTACTCCAATTAGTAGATCATTTTCCTTTTAAAGAGCACTCTTTAAGTTACATATCCATAGTGGTTTTAACTATGTATGATTGAATTTAAACTTTATGCGTTATAACTAATTCTAGCAAAGGAAGAAAAATGGACAGGGTAGCGCAGAGTCTTGCAGCAGCGAGATTTAGGAAACAATATGACTGAAAAATGGCGCGTACTCAGTATTTATAGTAGCGTTAGGTAAGATAAAAAAAATCTGGAACCTGTGAGAAGAGATGAATTTAGGGGCAGATTACCAAATTTAGAATGTTAATTTTGAGGTCACCAATTATTTTTTCAAACAGCTATCATATTTTTTATATCTTATATTATGCAGGCAAGCAAGTATATAAATTTGTTTTTAAATAAACGCAATGTAAATGATTAAAAATGAATTAAATTTTTAGGCATCAAATTATTCTTATCTCTATTGGAGCGAATTTAAATAAATGTGTATGTGGGGGGATATGAGAAATTTGCTGGGACACTAACAGAATCTGAGGAGAAGTACATATAATAGCATAGAAAAAATTACATGCATTGTGCATCGCATTTCATAGATATAAAGCAATTAGAAATCCCTGATTTGTTTCCCCCACCAGCTGTCTAGTAGTTAAAACTGATAAACGTTGGTAGTTCGACATAACCACCAATCCAAGTAAACAGCTTATTAAATGTTTGATTTAGTATTTTTTTCCATACGTAGCATAAATTGTATTTCACTACAGTTATATTAGAAGTAAAGAGTACATATGACACAACTGTTCGAACTAGTTCTGGGCAGTTTTCATTATGCAAAGGTATATAAACATTACACAAAGGTTACACAAGCAAGTCAAGTCCAGGCAAATTAGGTTGCTGCATAGTTGATTATTGTGATTTTCTCCATATGTAACAGGAATGCAAGCCAGCTTCCCTTAAAAAGTGCTCCACGAAATCTTCCCCACCTTCGGGAAATAGTTCCATGTGCTGTATCGTCTAGACGTAAACTAACCTGTCTTAGTTTACAAATGGTACCAATTTTAATGCATTATTTTTGTATTCACTTTCAGTTTGCAAAATGAATTTAATGTAATAAGCTAACTCTAAGTAGTGCAATAAAATTAAGTAAATATTCTAATAGTAATATTTAATAAACAAGACATTTTCTCAAATTAAAATGCAGATTTTTTTTAGGTCAAGCGCCGAAAATTCAGCATCTAAAACGATATCAACAGTTACTGAATCCTAAGAAAACAAAAAAATAACTTCTCGGCATAACTGTGATTTGTTTAAATAAAAGAAAAAGGATTTTGAGAAAAGTAGAAAATTTGTAAGGAGACTTGTGAACTCATTGTGATAGACTATTTTCACAACACTGTGTTCTCTTGAGTCCAAGAATTTGCAAAGAATGAGTAAAACTTGCATATTTGCAAGAATTTGCGCCAGTTAAACAACAAACAAATCAACAAACACTTTCATTTCTCTTATTTGAGATTTTTCTTGCGAATTTTTCGCTTTGAGATTTTCTTGCGAATTTCTTCCTTTGAGACTTTCGTGCGATTTTATACGTATTTGAAAAACGTGTGAAGTTTTGGTTATATTGCGAATTATCATCTTAAGATGCGTTTGAATATGCATTCATCACACCTATTTACCATCATGTATTTTCTAGGGAGTGTATTTCTTACCGTATCTTTTAGCTTTGCGAAGAGTGTCTCTGGTAAGTCTTCATTCAAGAATAATTTTATGAAATTTAGTTACTCTGGAACATTATTTTCTTATATCCATGCATACATAAAGTGTAAAGTAAAGATCAGTTTTGGGGTTAATTTTGTTATTAGTGCTAACATAACCTGTAATAATACCTGTTTGTACTAAATTTAGCTTCAAAATTTTGTTTAGTTTGCTGTAATTCAATACCATGTGTCTGTAGCCTATTACTTTTTTATGTGTATGTCAAAGTAGCAAATACAGTACTTACTGCATTAAATTCTTTTTTTTATAAAAACCATTTTGTGATTTCTATATTGATATAAAGAACAAAATCAAATCGTCAAAAATATTTTCCATGTTTGATGCGTTTTTGTGACCTATGTGGCACATATAAGATGTTACAATTAATTTAGAAATTGAGGTTATACTTATTATAAAAAAAATCTTGTTACGTACTACTCTTTCGTATACTTTTACCCCATATGTAATTTAATATTACTCTTCCCCCCTTCTTTCTTTCCTATTTTTTTTTTTTTTTTATGAAACTGCGCTGCCTGTTTTAGGCAAATAATGCCTGTTTTAGGCAAATAATGGTTATGGAGAAAACTTTGTTACCATTTTTATTATTGTTTAATTTTGTACATACACTTTTTTTTTCAGTTTGCATCATGAAAAGTGTGTTCAGCCAGACATTGCAGTCACGGAGATGGGAAGTGACACCGAACAACCACTGTTTCCTGGCTTTAGCGGTTCAACAACTGATCAGCTTAAAGAAGAGAGATCCGAGTCCCGTCTGGAACCATTGCTTCCCTAGAACAAATGCTATTTTATGGTTGTAATTTAGTAAATAAACTTTTAATATGCAGTTCATGCAAAAAAATATTTTTCTATGACAAAGGAAGAGATACCGTTGTCAGATTCCTTAGAAACGTGTAGAAACTTTCTTCTTAAAGCCAGTCAAAGGTAAAATTTAGGATAATTTTAAGCCTGATATGTTTCACTAGATTTATTATTTGCAAATATAATTTAGTATTTAATATTAAGCTTTATTTCTCGACCTTTCGCTTGCAGTAAAAATTTCATTATTTATATAAAAAATTAAATAAAATATATCCATTGTTTAACTACTGTGCGCCTAAAGGTTACGCATCGTAAAGTAAAAATTCAAATATTGTCTTGCCTTTAATACAATTAACTGTGAACTGAAATACGTCTTTAACGATTAAAAACATCAGAAGTCAGTAGATATTTCAAAAAATTTTGTGACAAATTTTGTCAAAAAAGATCTCTACGAAGGCATCACCTACTCGTAGGCAGAGAGCTCGTGTTGCATTTTTATATTTAAATGACCTGAGCCAACCTAACCTTTAACATATATTTAATTAAGAGTTTTGTAACCATAAAAATATTAAAATAATTTTACTAAACATATTGACATTTATTAATGTTAATGATTATGTTCTTCATCTGAATGGTTTAAAGATGTCATGCGGTGGGAAATAAGTTTTGAAATCGCTGGCAACGGGCTGAACGCATAGGCATTTTCGTGGTTTTCCTCATGTGTAATGTGGATATGACCCATTTTCTTTTAGAAAGTGCACCACGACGGCCTCCTTCTCAGAGATCCTTAGGCAGAGAGTCTCTTACGTGCGTTTCCGTAATACAAATAAACCAAACGCCAGAAAGTTCCGTTTATTTTGATCAAAGGGAATCCGAGTGCATGCACGTTATACGTAGATTAATCGAATATGGCAAAGTACACAAAAGCTAAAACTAGTTAGTATCCACGTTACACGCGTGAAAAATCATGAAAAACGTACATACAAGTAACCACGTTGGTCTGGGATCATTTAATAAAGGAAAAGCTATCAATGTTCAGCAATCGCAATTATTTGGCAACTGATGCTGTAGAGACATTAGATTATTTGGAAGCAGGGGAGATGAAAAATGAGCAATGCCCTCCCCGTTACTCGAACATAGGACCTCGGCTTTCAACGTTCGGAACTGTTGTAATAATTTAGGTATACGTTAAATTTAGCTTCAAAGTTTTGTTTAATTTGCTGAAATTCTTTACCATATGTCTGTAACCCATTATTTTTTTATGTGTATGTCAAAGTAGCAAATATATTACTTATTGCATTTAATTCTTTTCTTTTTACTAAATAACCATTTTCTGATTTATATAAATAGTAGTATAAAGAGTAAAACTGATATAAAGATTTAAAATCAAAGAGAAAGAGTCAAAAATATTTTCCATGTTGGATGCCTCTTTCTGATCTATGTGGTACATTTAAGCTGTTAAAATGAATTTAGAATTTGAGTAAATACTTATTACAAAAACATTCTAAGCAATTTTTTACTTACTAGTTTTTTCGTATAATTTTACGCTATATGTAATTTAAAATTAAAGTTTGTTGTAGAATATTTAAAAGTGGATTTAAATCGTATTAAAGGAAACTGCGTTGCCTGTTTTAGGCAAAGCGGTGGCTGTGTATAAATGTTGCTTGGATTCATTTTTTGATTCGTCCCGGGTGAAAGTACCAATGTTTAGCAACTTTAGCACTACTACTACTAATTTTAACGCAAATAACTACAGAGAGCTATAAATATGGTTTCAAATAGTTCTCAGCGCTTATGACACATTCAGCTTTCTTTCTTTCATACTCTAAAACAAATACCCAAAAAGCATGAAACTGATAGAAGACGTTCATCAAGCAGTGCAATTAAACCAGTATTGCATATTCATTGAACGTTTATCAATAATCTAACTTTAGTGTTTAGTCCTTATTTGATTCTTTGCTTTCCTTTATTTCTTTATCTCATGCAGCTACTAATTTAAATGGCGCAACATATATTAAACAATTCGGAAAACCAAGAATCCTCCAACTGGCCGAGCCGTGTACTTATCCAAGAATATTTTTAACGATGAATTTAAATATTAATGTTTACGTGCATCTTAAAATGTGGCCAAAGATGGAAGAATCTTTATTTTGAGAGAAAGAATCCAGGTATAAATCAGCAGCCACGTTTTTGAATTACGATCACGATCTTTTTCACGGCATGTTTGGAAATTTTAGGCCTTTTTAAAACCAAACACGGGGGAAGAATTTTAGTGAATGTTAACTGAATAGTTCTTTAATTTCAATGCAGCTATCAAATCCAATATATTTGCTACGTAGACATTTATACTTTGTTTCTTTGCAGCCAAAGTGAAATATGGAAATATTATGTACGCACATTCACAGTAGCGTTCATAGTAGCGGAACGATTGTTTAGGACAGCTTTTGGATACCCAGTTCTTGTCATTACACGTTCAGCCCTTCTAATATGCGATGAGAACGTTTCTGGCAATGTAAACAAACCAGCAATTGAAGTAATTGGAAAAGTTTATTCGCAGCTTTTGGCTGTACAAATTATGTACATCAAACGTATCAAGTGCCTTTTATGAGAGTTCTCAGGAAAGCCCATTTGCTAATACTTAGAAAATATTCTATATTAATATATCTACAAATTTTAGAACAGAAATTTGCAATTTAGTCAACCGCACTCTACATTTTTGCAGGAATTATTGTAGTGGAAAGAAAGTTTGTATTTGGAGCAAAATTTATTTAATTGTTTTTTTATGAGATGTTAGCTATTTTTCATTTCCTATACATGTAAATACGCAGTTTCATTTCAATGTAAATATGTCCCTCAGTTTTTAATAAAAATTCATTCTTGAAATTTCTTTGCAGTAGATTTTTATATTGCGGCATATCGAAACATTTTTGCTGTAGTATTAGAAGTTCGTGTTTAGCATATTCACGATTTTATGAATAAAAAAATTAAGAAATTTTAAATGCAAATTATTACCGTGTTCTAGTTACTGATTTTAGAAAAAAATGTCTACATCCTGGAACGTGACTTTTTCGATCTCTTCTTAGTTGCGCAATCTTAAGACATATCTGTACAACCGTTCTAATTATAAGATTGTGAAAGATGTTTCAATGCTAAAAATCCCAACCTTCATATCACATATACGAGAAGTAGAAAAAACTGTGACGGATAACGTCGATTACTGGTCATGATCATAAAATAATTATATTCATCCTAATGTCATGATCATAATGCAAATATATGGATAATCTATAAATTTACTTCGCTTGCTGATGTAAAGAAACTTTAAAATATTTTCTGTTGATCATCTTTCTGTCATGCATATAGGAAAGCCAGTTGCTACAGCCTTGGTTTTTATGCTTGAATTCCAAAGAAGGCAGAGATGCTGTTTAAGTGTATATAATCTCTCTGTGTCATGGAGACACCAAAACGTATATGGTTTGAATTGGTTTTGTTTAGCTGATTATGGCAAAGTACACTAGGCCTATCTGAGTAATCGGAAGTATGCCTTCGCGAAGGACTTCCTAAGGGGGTGAGGTTAGGTTATTTAATTATGGCAAAGCATCGAGGGATATCTGTCTAAGGGGAGGGGTGTCTTCGTGGAGGACTTTATAAGGATAACTGACTAGTACACATTACTTGCACATGGAGAAAACGTAGAAACGCCCATGCAGCCAGCCCGTTCGCCTGGAACTAACCCAGGTCGGAACCGTTTGTTTTCAGTGATTTTATCGCTAGACCACTGGGGGGGGGGGCTAAATGCCATTGAACCGAAAGTCTTCGAAAAAGAATCCAATGTCCTACCATCGGACATGGGCTGATGGGCTGAGAGTTTGAATGCGTCCCATGAAATATTCTTCAGCAAAATGAATACAGAATTTTTTCTTTATCGCGAATGAAGTTCTCCCATTCCGGTGTTCCTTTGACGATGTTCTCGGCGATGTGACAATGTTCTAGTTTCGTCTCTAAGAAAACTTTAAAATATGTTGAATTTTAGGGCAACGTAAAAGACAAGACTGACATTTTATCGAAGAACAACCTTAAAATTTCTCTTAGTAATTTTGTATTTCGCAGATTATTAGAGAATCCCTGAGATTTCGCGAATGTAATTTTCTTTCGTGGTTATTAAACAAATTCACAAATATAAGATATATTTCTCATTATATTTATTTTCTATCTTATATACTGAGTCATACATTATCTCTAAGTACATTTAAATATTGATATGGTAATTAAATTTACACAGGTATATACAGAGGTAATTAACATATTTCAAAGTTTTATCTACTGTAAAGTCTGAACCTCCTTGATTTTGAATCACAGAATTTGCGCTAAATTGTTAAATGAACTCTATAAAATCATACGTACGTAGACATTTGTATAAGTCCACATTGTGTGAGCGTTTGCGTACTTGAAGAACTGGAGTGTAAGTAAAAAGGCTACTTCGATTTCCTGCGGGTGAAGTGTTGTAGAATGAGGATGTGTTTACATGTTGAGGTATAAAAATCAAGCTTTCCTTTTGCAAATTAATTGCATAACTCTCACGCAGATACCAATTTCTTCGAAGCATATCGCGACTAATTTCATTTCTTGAGCTTTTCAAATAACTAAAAGCATTCATTTCCATCTGGAATCTTGGGTTCAAAAATGAAAGCAAATGAATTCTGTGTTTCGGAAAAGAATAAAAGAATTCCATGTTCAGAAAGTTTGTGATTACTATTCATAACTTTCTCTAACACTTACATTTACACATTACATATATTTATATTATTACTACATAATAATATAAATATAAATTAATTACTACAATTTTATTGTAGTAATTAATTTATATTCTTTTCTCATGCTACAATTTACATATTTCATATCAGAATGGTATACAAATTTAACTACACAAGAAAACAGTCTCACCTTGGTCATTCTATTTCTATGCCATCCAACCGGAATAGCGTTTAGCTGCCTGTGCGGCACAGGGCGCTCTATATATGCAGCGAGACGGAAGTCCTCACTAGAATATTTTGGTAGTGGAAGAGAGGTGGGAGGCACTAGGACCCGTTCCGAAGGGATGTTCCTTTAAAATTTTGGGTGGAACTGAAGAAAGTTGTACTGTCACCTGCATGGAACACAAGGTTGCTTGCAAAATAAGGTTGCCATGCGGTTTGCGCTACCTCAGGTTAACAAAATGAATGTGGTTTCCGAGTTGATAGTGCAACATAGTAGCCATGATCTTCTAGAGTGAACGTCAGTTAAGACTTAGCATTTCATAGTAGAAAAAGCACTAATCCTATTGTTCATTAATCTGAAATCAGATGCCGTCGAAGCAATCTTACGCGGCCAGCGAATACGTTTTCCGTTCAGTTAATTAGCATTGTTATGACATTAATTATAACAGCAAGCATTTAGAAAAATTTTACGATTTTACTGCTTTCAAGTCCAATTTTGCATTATTTTGATGACTATTTAAAACGAGCATGAGTAAAGTGTCTGAAAATCTACAAACTCGGATGTCTGTCTTATACAAAGGTTTGAAGTTACAGATATGATTATTTATATAACTTTGCATTGCAATCATTACTAGCATGTTTTATTTTTATAATTATGTTTTTATTGCAGCTTGTATAATGATGAATCAAGTTTCAAAATTTAAGAGACCAAGACTAGTAACCAAATGCAGATCAAATTTTTTTCACAGTCAGAATCAATTTTGCATACCTAGAAAGAGTCACGTAAATTATGTGAGACTTGTAGACACTAATATAAGAGTGTTATAACTGAGTTGATAGTGCAGGAAACCACACAGTATTTCCTTTCACTATCTAAACAAATGTATGCTATTCTCGTTCATTGCTACCGATCAATATTAGCATTTACATCTCATAATCTTTTAAGAATGTCTGTGAAAACTCTGAACAAATGAACACAGCTTATACAGGTTCCAGAGTCAAGTACTTAGGAAACTTAGTTCTTCAAATTTCCAAAACAGTGTGAATTTCTTCATAAAATGCATCTGACATGAAAACTGAACTCGATTCGATGATGATGTCAATTTTTATAATTGTAGCTGCACTTTGAGATTACACCTATTATTAAAAATTCATATCTAATTTGTTACCAACTAGTTTTTTCGTATACTCCTGTGGCATATGTATTTTAAAATGACTAAAGAGAAAACAACTCCGAAAAGACTGTTACTATTGTTTTAAATAAAACTGCTTGCCTATTTTAGGTTCAGTGGTGGTTTTGGAGTAAATTGTAGTACTTTTGTTTTTAATGTTGAGTTTTGAATTTTAATTGTGTGTGCCCGTTGGTGTTTGCAGCAGAAGCAGTCTGTAATTATACCGTTACCGCCCATTGATGTATTTATAAATCAGATACTTTTAGACCGTCCACTGAGTTTCAATCCCTTCTTCTTGTTATCGGCTGATTTTCTTACACATGCAAGGCGTCCCAAAGAAGTTGTGTTTTGAAACATCACTCCAACAGATAAACGTATGAAGTTAGCCAAGTGATGCTTCATAGCGCAGCTTTGGATTTCTTATCCAAAGGGGAAAAAATTAAAAATCCAAAGGGGAAAGTTATACCTTTCTTATGTGTTCTACATTTTCAATGACTCTTTAATTATTTTGCGTTATTTACTTTAGAAAAATAAGTATTCTTATTATTACATTTTTAGTTTAAACATCCTGTTCTATAAGTGATAAGTGATAAGTGACGGTGGACGTGGGCACTGTCCCTTTGCCGTAAAGATAGATCGCTGCAGGTTAGGGGTAACTCATACTATATTTTCCCCTTTACATTTTTTCTAGAATTTCTACATGTAAAGTTTTTCACGCCGAGGAAGAAGCATTAGAATATAAGTTTTCTAAGGAGATTGAGCCAGATATAATTGCTTTACTGCCTGATGTGGATGAGTTAACTGACGAAGGGTGCTTTGATGATGGTGAAATGATTGCTCCATCGGTAAAAGATCTGTAAGGTAATATAGAAATTTGTTTAACCGTGGAAGAAAGAGAGGTAAAAAGAACAATGGGAATTAAAAAGCATAAATGATTTTGGACCTAATTTTACAGAACAACTGACATCTGCATCTAGCACGAGTAATGCAAAATAAAATAAAAAAAATAGTTGGAAATTATCAAAAAAAATGGTTGAAAAAATTAAAAATGGAGCAAAAGCAGATTGAACAGAAAATAACGCTAGTTGAGTAGAGAGGAAATTTTCACCTAGGTTTGAAACATCAGAGTCCTAATGGATTGGAATATGAGATTAAAGTCATAGAAGAGGTGAAAATAGATGCACAAAGTACAAAAGGAAAATATAAATAGAGACAGAAAAATAAATATTTGCAGTATATACAAATTCAGGAGCACATGTGTAGAGTTTACGTTGGAAAATTTAAATCTCTTAAAAGATGTGCAGCATAAGGACGTAATTCTTTATCCTCTTGTAGAATGTTGTATTGAAACAAGTTAAAATTCATGAGGGAGTCTTTAAAAATGTTTAACAATAGGATAATGTAATAGGTAAGACAAGAATTTCATCTAGAAACAATCTGAGAAATTTTCTCTGAAGCAATTTTACCGAGAAATTGCTTCGAAGTTTTCCGAAAATTTCAGGTGAATTCTGATATTTCGCGAATATAATTTTTTTCGCGCTTACCAAATAAATTCCCGATACCTGGTATATTTCTAATTACTTTTCAATTTACATTATACATGATGTCTTATATTTTATATTAAAGTGTATTTAAAACTTAATTTCGATCACTTTTCCCTTAACCCTAACCCTGAATCTTAATTTCGATCATCCTTTTCCTCAATTTTAAATCAAAGAAATTAAACTGGATTGTTAAGTGAACTCCCTAATCTTAATCTCTCTTTGATTAAGCAATTATATCGAGAAACAGTCAAAAAATCTGAGATTTCCCGAATATAACGTTTTTTGAGGTTACCAAACTATTTCTCAAATTTCACATATATTTCTCACTACTTTTTAATTTCTATCATGCATGTTCCCTTATATTTTACATTTACATATATTTCAAGCTTATGTTATTTAAATTTACGGATATAATATATTTCGAAGCTTTTCGATTCCAAAACCTGAACCTTAACTCTGATGAACATTTACTTTAATACTGAAAGAAAAAATTATGCCGAATTATTATGTTAGCTCCATTATCTTCTAGGTATGTAGATATTTGCATAACTCCCCATTGTGCGAGCCATTACTTTTTGAAGGATCTTAGTCTAAGAAGAACGTTTAATTCAATTTCCTGCGATTAAAGTCTTATGCAAAGGGAATCTGTTCACTTGTTGACAAAGAAAAATTAAGCATTCTTTTTGCAAATTAAAGGCGTAACACTTGTCATGTAGATAAGATTTTTCGGTGCATATCGTGATTAATTTATGGCGTTGAGGTTTTTAAATAACGAAGAACATACGTTTTTTCTGAACGGAAAACTTAAGCTCAAACATTAAAAATAATTCTGAATTTCGGACGACAATAATTTCACCTTGAGGAAGTTTTGAAATCCTTGACTTCTTATAGCTGGTAAAAACCTGAAATCTCTTACTAAATTTGGCATGGAATATGCCAGTAAATTTCAAACGTAAAAATGTGCGCCATTTGTTTTTACATAAAATTTCTCATATAAATAATTCTTGGATTAGACTTTTTTTGAAAAGTATCTTGACCCAAAACGTTTAAACTGTTTTCTTAAAACATTCGTTTGCTATTGAAAATTTTATAAATATAACTAGACTGAGTTTTGAATAAATGAAATTACAACCCATAAGCACATTGTTGGAACATTTTGTATAATAAAACGTAATCGCATATAAATCAAGTTCTTATATCGCAATAAAATACACATGGTGGTTTGGCAATACCAAAAACATCATATCCCGCAACAGCTTTTCTTGATTATTTCATACCTCAGGAAACACGAGCAAATATGTCAATTGCGGAAACTTTGCAGTTTGGCAAGCGATAAGGTGGTGCGCAGGAGAAATGATTATCGGGGAAAACATTTCTGCAAGGTAGGAGGTGATTTGTATTCATTCTGGATGTGGAAGAGAATGTTATTCTAGGACTTCGAGAAATAAGGAACATAATTTGGATAAGAGTGCACTTTCGACCAAAATGAATTTGCGGAATTAGGAGTCATGTTTCTTCTTTCTGTAGTCATTTGAAGCCGTGGTTCTGATGTCAACATCAAAGACTTAACGATATCACATTTGATTTTAGTGAAGTGTAGTTCATCCAGTGCTTTCTTCAGCAGTAGTTATGGCTTTCGCCGAACGAAACAAACACAATGCAAGTTTCAAATGTTAAGTCATTCAGTTTGCGAAAGAAAATGGAAATCATGCAGTTTGGTTTTCGTGAATGCTTCGTACACGAGTGGAAGAGGCATGAAATTTTACAATGATTATTGCGCCAAAGAATAAATGTGTATTGCATAAAGAAGTAATGAAATAGCTTACCGTCGGCGAAAGTGTTAGAAACTGCATTGTAGAAAATCCCCATCATCACTAGAATGGATTAATTGTAACAAGAAACAGCGTACGTTTCTTTGCCTTAAAAATAGAAAAAAATGAGTGCAAATGGAAGTGAAAACTCTAAAGCAAACTGAGTTTGTGTATTCGATTTACTTCATGGAATAATTCAGTTCTCCGAGAAAAAGAGATAAAATTTTTTCAAAGGCTTCGAAAATATATAGATAAAACTTTGATGAGTTTTTAAAAATATGTAAAAATTTATTTACTATCAAGTGTTGCAAATATGGATGTCAATCCTGTAGTTCTGATATAGTAGGAGATCAAGAAACAATCATATGAAAGAAAAATAACGGTTAACATAAAATCAATAGGCCAACGAGAAATCTCACCTCACCGTACTGATCTCCTGCTTAGCCGACCGTACGAAATTAAAAGCTCATCGATATCTTTAAAAGAAAGACTTTGCTGAAGTGCAGTTTCCCGAAAGTGTTTTCATCCGTATTCACAAGAAATGATCGGCGGAGAAAAATGTTGTGAAACTGTGGATAAGAAATATTTGGCAAAAGCTTCCTTTTGCCTCAGATAATCAAGAAAGTCTAATACTTTGGGACATGTTCAGCCTCCATCTAACGGATAACACAAATATGTTGTTGAAAGAGTGTTATACAGATATGACAGTTTATCCAGGCGGATTATTGTCATTAGTTCAGATATTAGACATATATGTCAATAAATCATGGATAGAATATTTTAAACGTTAGTGGAATACTCGAACAAAAGTGAAGGTGAAAAAAACAATTACAAATGGAGACCATATACGTCATGCCAGTCGATAAATAGTGTGTCAGTAGATAATAAAATCACGGAATAAAATTAAACCCGTTTAATTTATGTGGTATATCTGACGGTCTAGATGCAAGGAAAGATGATTATTTATGTGTGGATCAGAGTAAAAGTAACGGCAAAACTGAAACAGAATTCGATGATGTGCTTGAAGTTATAGTTTGAGACGTATATGAGGAACTTGGATCTGTCTATGCAAGTATGGATCAGAGGTGAAGGTGAAAATGAAACAGAATCCGATAACGAAAATTTTTAAGTACATAAACTATGTTATTTCTCTTAAATAAAAAGCATTTAATTACACGCAAAAATCTAATTTTCGTATGCTCACTTTTTCCATATTTCTAAACATAACATTTTTATAGCTGGCGTACAGCGCGTACCCATAAATTTCCATCTTGCATTTTCTTTTAAAAGTGCGCCTTATACGCCTGAATATACTATAACAAACATAGCTGAAACTTAAGTGATAGAGATATTTACATGCTTGCTGAACCATTATATTCTGGTTTTTTTCCCTTCTATTAGTGTATAAATGTTTTCAAAATTTCGATGTTACGTTTTTCAATCTTTGTGTTGAGAAAAGGGATAAAGAATTCAAACTTTTATCTCGGAAAACAAAATTCTAAATCAGATTTCTAATGAAGAAGTGAAATTCTCTATAGCTTTACTTTCCGGACTAATTAAAATTAAGAAAAAGAAGAGAGGAAAAAAATAACTGATTTGGGTAACCAGAATATTTAGCCATTCAGTATCTATTGATGGGAATGTACATAACTCTAATGAATAGTACAGAAATAAGATAAAGTTACGTTTCAGTTTGTAGGCCTTACATTTCAAAATGGTTTTAATACAGCTTAAAGCGCATAGCCAAAGATTATGCTCTCAACCGCCTTTTGAGTAATAACGTCATAGAATAATTCTTACAGTTACAATGTTTTCAAATAATCCATTCCTTCAAAAGTAATCTATTGTACTAAGATAATGTGTTTTCGAGGGCAGAAAATGAAACAGAACGGCGAGATCCATCAGAGTATGATCCTGTAATGCTTTAACAAATCTTTCGCAGTCTTAAGTAATAGAGAAATGTGGTAGAGCTTCATCTTACACTATAGTAATGTATTCATATTATTTATATTATGTGACTATGTGTCTCTATTCGATGTGTGGGGAAAAAAATGTCTCCAACAGGTTTATATATACGATACCATTCAGATAAACGCAAAAGAAACCAACATTTCCATCTAATAATATTCATTTTATTTTAATTATACCATTTTCTAGTTAGATAACCAATTTGTGAGCAAGAATTTGCATCGTAACAGTGAATCATATTGCTGCCAAATTCCAAATATAAAAAAACTAAAGCTCACGAATCACAAACCGAGAGTTTCTGTGAGATTTGTGAGGTGCGAAGGAATCTCTATTTTGAAAGAAATCGAAATTGATATAAATTCGCTTTATAACATATTATTCAGTTTATTTATCTAATTATATTATGATTCTGATGTAATGTATACACACATTTTAAAAGTTATTTCTTTCGCTCATTTCAATTTGTAATCTTGAATTTTTACACTGAAAAAATCCTGAGTAGAGACGGAAACTGTGGTATGTCAAACTGAATTTAAACAAGGTGAAAGCAAATGAAAAGCTAATGTACATAATACAATAGCTTTTAATTTGATTAGAATTACAGTCTTAGTAATGCAAATCATGCTGATTAACACATAATTAAAAGTGGATAAACATTCCTTTTTGAACGTTTCTTTGAACCTAGATATAAAGTTCTATGAATATCTGCAGTTGGATAAGACAGCTCAGGGTCAAACAAATTTTAAAATGAAATTTGTATAAATTAATTTCATGAGTTCAATTATGAAATATATGCCTTGCAATATTTATTTGCACAATTTAAAGCCAGTAGCACAACATAAATTTATTGTTGAAAAATATTGTCATGTGTAAAGCTATGTGTTAAAAAAGTCAAAAAACTGTGACTTTCCAGGTAAAACCGGAAGACCTCGCAGCCATGAAAGGCACTGAAAACATAGATCTGAACTACAAAAGAGTGTACATAGTTGCTGATAAAATAATACTGGTATCTTAAAGTTAGCATGACTAATTACTAGCTAATAATATATCAGTAGTTACACTTACCGAGCAAAATATTATCAAATGCCGTCCATATACTAAGAATACCGTAAAGTTCTTGATAACAAAAATGTTGTTGATAATAAATTTTGGTAAAATGAAGCAGGTATATGATTTATTTGTTCTATTTTTCTTTTCCGGGTCTTGCTTCGTTTGGTCATTAAATCAATCGTTCTACAGTCGGTATCCAGTTCTGGCTCTTTTCGCAGTTCAACCGGTTTCCTTTTCGGGTTTGACAGTTCTTTTCAGGTTCCAGCTTGTCTTTCAGATTTGGATTCTTTTCCGTTTTTTGCTTCTTTTCCAGGTATTGCGCCTTTTCAGACTCGTCTATATTTTCCATTTCTGGCATCTTTTCCGGCTCTTCTTCTTTTCCAGTTTTTGCATTTTTTCCAGTTTCTTCTTCATTTTCAGGTCTCTCTTTTTTGGTTTTTGCAATATTTTTCCCTCAACTTCTGCCTTTCCAGTTCATTTTTGTGTGCTTGTTTTAGTGTCTCTTCAATATGTTTCTCCATTTTCAGTTCTTCTTTCTTTTCTAGTTTCTGAATCCATTCCAGTAATTGCTTCTTATTCAGTTCTTTCTTCTTTTCTAGTTTCTGTTGCTTTTCCAGTTTTTGTTTGTTTTTCAGTTCTTCCTTCTTTTCCAGTTTTTGCTTCTTTTTCTGCTCTTGTTTCAATTTCAGTTCTTGCTTCTTTTCCAATTTTTGCTTCTTTTTCAGTTCTTGCTTCTTTTCTAATTCTTGTATCTTTTCCTGTTCTTGCTTCTTTTCTAGTTTTTGTATCTTTTCCAGCTTTTGTTTCTTTTTCAGTTCTTGCTTCTTTTCTAGTTTTTGTGTCAATTCCAGTTTTCTCTTGTTTTTCAGTTCTTGCTTCTTTTCCAGTTTCTCCTTCTTTTCCTGTTCTTTCTTTTTATTCAGTTTTTGATTCTTTTCCAGTTTTTGCATCTTTTCCGGTTCTCGCTTCTTTTCCAGTTCCTTCTCGTTTTCCAGTTCTTTCTCGTTTTCCAGTTTTTGCTCCTTTTCATGATCACAAGGAGGATTTTCCAATCTACAAAATAATCGGTATATCTTTATTTCAGTAGTAAAATAGTGAAAGTAATGCAATGACGATCACGTTTAACATGTACAACACTTCCATATTTAGATACTATATAACACTTTTGGCTCAGTTTCATAGGGATAAAACTCCCCGTAGATTTATTGCCTGGCAGAATTGTTTTCTACAAAGGGTGAATTAGTTGTTTTCGTTGTTCTGACCTAAAGCCAAGCAGATAAGTTAAAGCATTTTGCATTATTTGTATGCAATAAGCGGCCTCCATGAATCTCACGTAGAGCGTAATAATTTGCAAAGTTTCAGTGCCTTACTTTTCCTTACTTAATTTTTACATAAGTTGCAATAATAATAACAGAAATAATAAACAGGTGGTTTAAAAACAGAGGGAAACAATGACGAAAATTGCAAAATAGGAGGAAAAAAGGAAACTGAAATGAAAAGGGAAACAACTACAAACAAAGGATGCTAAAAGCATTTTAGAAGATATACCCGTAACGTTCTTTCTGAATCAGCAAAACCTGTATTTAAACGAGTATAAGTTTGAGAGCTTTGGACTCATTTATTTTTTGAATCAATTACTATTTCTTACGCATGCCGGATATTTTAAATTTTTTCAATTTTTGTATAATTTAGTTACGTACTTTGTATTTTAACCTTTTCTTATTATTATCCCAGTAGAGGTAACCTTAAACATCATTAAATTATCTCCAAGTTTCCTCATTTAAATCCTCTTTCTCTCAGATCAATCTCTTTGCATCGCTGGCTGCACAGATTTCAAATTTTCTCTCGTTATTCCAAATTCGGATCATATTGCTGGTCTTTTTCGTCGTCCAGCAGAGCCGCACTAGGATTTTTGCCACCATTTGTTTTCAATTGAAACTTTTATTCTCATTCTTCAGTTGCATTCTTAAAGTTTATTTATTTATACAGGAAGAAAGAAAGAAATCAGTCAAAGCAAATTAGGAAAAGATATACCTGTTTTCTTGTATATTTATTGTTCCCTGTAATTTCGTTTGCCTGTTCCCTTAAATTTATTGAAGGAAAATTTACAAAATCTTTCAAAATGTATTTCCTAAATCCTTATGCGAATTTAGCCTTTCTGATCATTTCGGCCACACTTTTAAATTATCATTTCGGCTGTTACAATTTGATGTTTAAATATTGACAGCTGCCTATACTGAAATATGTTCTCCATTGTCCTCGAAAAAAGAAAAATTAAAGTTCCAGGAAATTTTGCAATGAAGGACACATATATCTTATTTGAAGGGCAAGAGGAGAAGAAAATATATTTTCGGATGGGAATATGTAGCATTTTAAACACCGTGTTTGTAAATGTCATCATATAGTAGCAACACTTTAGTCTTAAGTAATTATACACATATATGAGAGAGACGACGATGACGAAAAATTAAATGGCAAAACATGGCCGAAAACACTTTCCTGGCCGATGCAAACAACACAAAACAAAAGAAAGATCGGACACCAGTTATGCTTAGCACAAGAGAAATTAAAAAGTAGGAACAAAATTAGACACTTATGGACCTCAAAAAAGGTGTTCGAAATTACGATCTGCACCCTGTTAAAGGTATCCCATCTCTCGCACATCCAACATAACATGTTCTGGAAAATACCGTGCATCCCCAGGACTTTCCCAGTAGCTGCCACAATATGTGCCACAAGTTCCTGTTGGACTTCTAACAGGGGTTTCGTGCACTAATGTGTTGACTTACCCGGAGAGGAACTGATAATGCAAGTGGGGTCTCGTGATCTTGCTGAACAATTCACTGGACTATCCCTACCAAACCCATGTTTAGGATACATTCCGAAGGAACTTTCGAATACTTTCTTTGATGGCTATCCCCTGCTTTTGTTCTTATTTCTTGGTTTCCGCTGCGCTAAGAAAAATAAACAAATATCTTTACAATGTTCGTACCCTATTTTTCTTGTTGTCTCTCGTCACTATGGGCCAGGAAAGCGTTTCTGACAATGCATTGCAATAAACGATTATTTATATATATATAAACAATATATATAAACGATATATATATAAAATCTTATAAACATATGTTACCGTGAAAGACCGAAATTGGAGAATGTCGACTTTCACCGGAGAATGTCAACATTCAACAAATACGTCGGTGAAAGGTCCAATATTGCATTACATTCTTCTACATTCGGACCCTCACCGGTGTATGTCTACAATCACAGATATGTTCTGGTGTAGATTGAAAAGAGAGGAGTATATGTACACACTGTTATTGCAAAAGGAAGTGTTCCACAAATAAATGCAGTTGCAAAAGCAAGGGCCTCTTGTGCAATTGAAAGCGTCATAACAGTTTAAGTTGTTGCAATAAATAAGATTTGAATCACGTAATTTAGTAAACATAGCTTGAGTAAGCTCCCTGTACCGAGTCAGGATAGTTCATGAATCCAAAGCAAGTAAAGAGGAATACAAGTCCTGAAAGTGGCGCCCGACGAAGAAGAATAAGCATGGCCGAGTTTCAAGAAGAACCTGTGATGCCTGCAGAAGCGGCTCAGAATCCAGAAATGCCAGCTGCCGCCCTGGAAAAGATTTGGGTACATCTTACAGACCATGCGCGAATCGATGAAACCAGAAGCAACATTGTTAAAATTAAAAAGGAAAAAGGCAAGATTCTCGTGGACGGCCAAAGCTAATAGTGCTTTCGAAAATTTAAAGCAAGCATTAACGCAAGCCCCTGTTTTGAAATTTACTGAAAACGATGAGAATTTAGAAATTTCAGCGGATGCTTCGGATTATGCAGTAGGAGCGGTACTTTCGCAATATTAGCAGCCCGTGGCATTTTTTAGTCGAACTTTAAATCAAACACAAAGAAATTATTCCGCGACCGAGACAGATGCACTTGTAGTTCTGTTAGCAGTGCAAAAGTTCCGAGTCTATTTTGGAAGGGCGCCAATAACAGTATATTCTGATCATGCGGCGGTAACTAGATTGTACTCAGGGAAAAACTTATCCCCAAGGTTAATAAGATGGGCACTCAAGCTACAAGAATATAATCTGGTAATCAAGCATACCCCCGGAAAGGAAAATATCGTAGCAGATGCCCTATCCAGAATAAAAATAGATGAAGAAGGTAATACTGTAAAGGTGGCAATGCTCACAGCATGTACAATAAATTCCCGAGAAAGTGTAATAACCGAACTGGGTAAGGATCCTGAGTTTGGAAGCATTTATGAGTATTTAAAGGATCCTGAAAATTTTAGCCACCAAGATATTGTGGCGATAAGAAATAGGGCGGCCCATTACGAACTAATAGATGGTCTATTATTTTATACAAAAACTACAAATTCCAACAACGAATTTCGACCTGTTATCCCAGCTAGTCTTAGATTAAATATACTGCAGGAGTTACACGACTCCCCTTTAGCTTCTCATGCTGGTATTCGAAAAACCATCAAACGCGTACGCGAAGCAGTTTAATGGAAACTCACCGGTAACCAGTTTTTTGGAAAAATTGGATGACCACTTCATGCTGTATCCAGTCCATGAGTTCCAGAAAGTCGCCTTAGCTACCAGCGCTTTGAGGGGCCAAGCGCTTAATTGGTTCAAATTTATAGGCAGAAGCCTCTTGGGTCAAGCGGGAAGTCCCACCTATACTTACGAAAATTTTAAGACTGCCTTAGTAAAAGCCTTCCCTGTCGTAAGAGATCGTGCAAGATTAGAAACGGAACTCTTCAGCATATACCAGCAACGAATCGAAAATCTTTCCACCTTTATTTTAAGAAAAATTCAGGTCTTTAAACTCTTGTATGGAAACCGTCCGGATCCTGAGATAATCCAAGTGATTTTGCCGAGGTTAGTTCCCCAAGTACAAGACTTTATTTAATTAAGGAATCCGACTACACTGGAAAAGTTATTTGAGCTAACTATCCAGTTTGAAAAAAGAAGAACGGCGGACATCGAGTGAAGACGCCAGTATGAGCAACGAAGCCAATTTGGTGCGCCAAGACCACAGCAAAGGCAAGAACACGGCTGCGGAAGCAAATCGAATCAGTGGGCAAAGAAACCTGAGTATCCAAAAACAACCGGCGAATGTCGACAGTTCAATAGTAAGCCAGAAAAAAAGTCTGAAGGCCAGCGGAAAAACAAGGAAGGCATGGAAAGGAAGAAAGAAAATTTAAACTAAAACGGATTTCTGCTGACGGGAGGGTGCGGAAATCCGAAGGCCAAGAAAAGCCCTTTTCCTTCAAGTTAAATACAGTTATTGTGAAAAATTTGTCTCTTCCAAAGATTGAAGTGTTGGTGAACAACATCCCAGCCACTGCACTCCTGGATACAGGCGCGCAGTGTTCCTGTGTGGCAGAAGATTTTTTAGGAAGTATTTCCGTAGATACTGCATATATGATTCAGATAATACGACAGTGTTAGCTGCGCAGGGAGAAAGATGCAAATGCATAGGTAAAATACCATTATATATACACATCAAGGACGAGCAAGTAAAGATTATGCTTTTTATCGTAAAAAATTTACAAGCACATGTCATTTTATGGATAGATTTTCTTTCAGAGGCAGAAGCAACGCTGGATTTCAACCAAGCGTCCCTTAAGCTGACCATGCAAACAGTTCGGGAAGAAAAAAGAGAACCACCCACATTAAACCTCGACCACTTGCCTAAGGGAGAGCAACAAAAAATTCGACAAGTGGTAAGTGAATTTCCTTCGTTATTTAGTGATATTCCCATATTAACTCTAGTTACTTACCATAGTATTGACACCAGAGATTCACTGAAGGTTCGCCACAAACAACATCAGTATGATAAGAATAAAGAAAAAAATATAGAGTGGCACATTCGAGATATGTTACGTAAAAAGATCATAACGCCCATCTCAAGTAGTTATGCTAGCCCGGTTGTGTTACGTAAGAAAAATAATGACTATCCGGTAACACATCAGAAAAGGTGGCGTTTTGCAATTGACTATCGTAAATTAAACTCCATGACTAAATATCCGGTATATCCGTTATCTATTATTGAAGAAATTTTAAGGAACATAACTTCTACAAAATATGTGACTACGTTAGACTTAACAACTGGTTATTTTCAAATAGGGGTTAAACCGGAAGATGTGCCTAAGACTGCTTTTATAACCAAGTCTGGCACTAATGCATTCTTGCTCTTGCGTATGGCCTTTCAGGGGCACCGGCAACATTTCAGCGATGTATGGACATTGTGCTAAAGCCTGTTCTAGGAAAGACCACATTTATCTATTTAGACGATATCATTATTACTAGTTATAATCTGGACCAACATGTACAGGATTTAAGACAGGTGTTTTCATTATTAAATGAGGCCGGTCTAAAAGTTAATGTCGAAAAGTGCAAATTTGCAGCCCAGGATTTAAAATACTTAGGTTACAAAATATCTCAGAAAGGAATCGAGACGGAAGAATCAAAAATAATCGCTGTCCAAAAGTATCCGCCGCCAAATAAAGAAGCTCTCTTCTTTTCTAGGACTTTGTTCATATTATAGAGTTTTATAAAAGATTTTGCAGCTATTGCTGAACCATTGTTAAAATTAAAAAGGAAAAAGGCAAGATTCTCGTGGACGGCCAAAGCGAATAATGCTTTCGAAAATTTAAAGCAAGCATTAACGCAAGCCCCTGTTTTGAAATTTACTGAAAACGATGAGAATTTAGAAATTTCAGCGGATGCTTCGGATTATGCAGTAGGAGCGGTACTTTCGCAAAATTAGCAGCCCGTGGCAATTTTTAGTCGAACTTTAAATCAAACACAAAGAAATTATTCCGCGACCGAGACAGATGCACTTGTAGTTCTGTTAGCAGTGCAAAAGTTCCGAGTCTATTTTGGAAGGGCGCCAATAACAGTATATTCTGATCATGCGGCGGTAACTAGATTGTACTCAGGGAAAAACTTATCCCCAAGGTTAATAAGATGGGCACTCAAGCTACAAGAATATAATCTGGTAATCAAGCATACCCCCGGAAAGGAAAATATCGTAGCAGATGCCCTATCCAGAATAAAAATAGATGAAGAAGGTAATACTGTAAAGGTGGCAATGCTCACAGCATGTACAATAAATTCCCGAGAAACTGTAATAACCGAACTGGGTAAGGATCCTGAGTTTGGAAGCATTTATGAGTATTTAAAGGATCCTGAAAATTTTAGCCACCAAGATATTGTGGCGATAAGAAATAGGGCGGTACCATCTATTAGTTCGATAAGAAATACGAACTAATAGATGGTCTATTATTTTATACAAAAACTACAAATTCCAACAACGAATTTCGACCTGTTATCCCAGCTAGTCTTAGATTAAATATACTGCAGGAGTTACACGACTCCCCTTTAGCTTCTCATGCTGGTATTCGAAAAACCATCCAACGCGTACGCGAATCAGTTTATTTTCCTGAGCTGCAAAAGTTAACAAGGGCGTATGTCCAGTCCTGCCCAACATGTCAAGCAGTTAATTATATTAATTTCCGCCCGGCCGGGTTTCTAAATAGTATTAAATCGGAATTTCCAAATGAAATAAATGGCATCGATTTATTGGGCCCTTTCATAAAAAGTTAGTTAAATAAAGTCGCTATCTCCTTGTTATGGTTGATCATTTTAGTAAGTGGATCGAAATTGTTCCCTTAAAACGAGCCTCCGCGAAATTAGTTACTGATTCTATTTTAAATAAATATATTTTAAAATACAGGGCGCCCCTAAAAGTAATATCGGGTAATGGTCCTCAATTTGCAAGTAATATATTTGAAGACATGTGCCAAAAACTGGGCATACGTCATTTAAAAATGGTCCCGTATCGGCCGCAATCAAATATAGCGGAACGGGTCAATATAAATATACTGAAAATTGTCCGTAGTTATGTTAAAAATTTTCATAAAAGCTGGGTTAACTATGTCAATGAATTAGCTTTCGCCCTTAGGACCGCAAAACACGATACGACGGGCAAAACTCCTGCTGAGTTATTTTTAGGCAGAAAGATTATAACGCCGTTAGATAAATTATTTTATGTTCAACAAAGAGCCCCAGAATTTAAAATAGGCAATATAGAAAAATAAATTAAAGAAGCAAAAAAGAATACGGAAGTAGCACAGAGAAAACAGAAGCTTTATTATGATATGAAACGACGGGGAGTAACTTATAAAGTAGGAGATGAAGTGTTAAAAATTAAGCATTCACTTTCTTCAGCTCCAGAAGATAAAACTGCCAAATTTTATCCACGATTTGAAGGACCATATGTCATAGAAAAAGTAACTCAGGCTTAGTGGTTTTAATAGCCAGGAATGGTGAAACCTGCACTGCAAACGTTGACCAGATATAACCATTTTATAATCGTAATAAAATGCATATATTTCAAGATCTTTTGCAGGATCCGGCACGGCAGGCACAAGCTCCAGAGGTGGGACAACGACAATCCCAAGGGCAAGCCATTAGTAGACAGGAGCAATTGAAAAGAAAGTTCCCCCGTTGGAAAACTGAAGGTAACAAGAAAAAGAAGTCGTTCCACCGACCAGAAAAGAGAGGGCACGACCACCCCCAGAATAAAGAAGGGAGAAGTACGACTAATCCAAAGAGAGCCAGGAGAAATGACAGCAACTATAACACGGCTCCAAAACAGAAGATCTACCCACCGGATAGGAGTCTACGCAGCAAATGTCGACGAATTGATGAAGGAAGACCAGCTGCAGATGCAAAGACGCGAGAAAAATTTGAACAGCCAGCAACGAGATCCAGGCAACAACGAGAGACAGTTGTCCCGGTTCCGCCAAGACCAGCTGCCATCAAACGGCCGAGATCACAGGCAGATGCTAAAAAAAAGGTCTTCAAGGGTGACCGAACTGGAAGAAAAAGAGAAAACGAAAGCTCATGGAAGAAGGAACCGAAGGGCGAACCCGCACAAGAAGGAAGATCAACCAGACCGTAGTCTTCGCTACTTTCCAGGACTGGGCAGAAAAAAGGATGTCTGAATATCACAAAGATAAATAAAACTTTATGTTACTATGAAACCTTAAGTTAATTTTTCAATCTTACTGCACGTGGCAGAATTCAAGAAGTTTTACCTCATGTGAGGCCTACCTTTATCGCCAAAAAGGCGAGAAATTAGTTGTTACCTATTTTGGTATTGTTTTTCAATTACTCGAGAGTAAAACTAAAATTAATGTATAATAGGAATGTGTAAATACTTGAATATTGAAAAAGCATTGATAATCTTTGAGAAAGGTACCTTAAGAAAATTGTAAAAAATATTGTATAAAATTTTATTTAGAAGATTCTGGCAAGAAAGAAGTTTTAATCTGAAAGACTTTTGAAATGTGGTATTTCAATGCAGAAGAATTGGCACTTGCTTGGAAAAGAATAGAAGTTAACAATGTACTACTAATGCATGTTTTAAAACGCGTAAAATTAACGGCATGTTAATATGTCCTTATATACAATGTGAACTGTTATCTTAAAAGTTAAGAAATACTGTGATATGTTAAAAGTGATAATATTAGAGTAATGCCAAAAATTTTAAATTATTTAAAAAATTATTATTGTGACTGTAAAAAGAGCAAATTATTGTGAATATGTGATAAAGGTTGAATGAATGTAGTTAGGCTCTCTGACGCTACACTTCAGAGTTAGCCACTTTTCAGAATAGTACCTCAGGGTTTAGAGATGAATATAAGGTGTGTTCTGAGGTCTTGTTATGTTGAATTTTAACACGTTAGTGTTTTGATTGCAGGCGGTAGTGTTGAACACTTGTACATAGACACGCTCGTGTTTGGTGTTTTTCTTTACAACACATGTCAGAGAGCACGGGGAGATAATTAAATAACGTCATGAATGAAATAAGAATTTTAAAGGAGAAATATAAATATTCATGTTACTTGCCATTTGATTGTGTAACATTTCATTAAACTAGTTTTCCTTCCATAAGGAACCAGATTTCAACTAAGAAACTCCTGTTCATAGATGCAGTACAGATGAAAATACTTGTTCATGGAGTTGATAATGTAAAAACGACTTTTTAATTTCTAGTTTCTAGAGAGAAATATTTGTAAAAGATTGGCCTCGCGTTAGATTCTAGAACTAAAAGTTTTCAACAAGGTCGTTTTAGACCTCATTTTCAACCTAATTAACTCTGGCGGGTAGTATGTAAGGATCCTAAGTTTTACTAACGTTTTTGATGTCATTTAAAACGCTTAATTACAGGGCCGTAGTACAATACACAACCCCCCCAACCCCAGAAGTATAGCGATATACAATAGTGACGTGATCGAAGATTCTTTGGAAATAATCGTTGTCATCGAATGACATGCATATTCTATTTAAGTAATCGTAGTCATCGGCTTTTAATATTCTTTGCAAATGATCATTGTCATCAAATAATCATTGTAAAGAATCATTCTCATCGGATAATCATTGAAAATAATCCTTGTCGTTACATAAAGGGGCATAGTAGCTGATGTATAATGAATTTTACTCAAATTCTCATCAAAAGAATCGAATATGTATTGCAATTTATCATATGATCATTATTTACAGCAATGATTCTTAAATGATTTCGACCTACGGCTCCTAATGACGCCGCGGAAAACTTGCGCAACAGTGACAAAAAGAATATTTAAAAATACCATAAAAGCTTGAAAGCTAGGGAAAATGTCTGAATTTATTTTCCTTTTATTTAAATGAAGCTTATTGGTTTTAAAGGAAATTGAATATTGTAAACAGGAATCAGCAGTTTAAATATATGTGGGATTTTGCCTGTTTGTTTTTTTTTCTTCGTAACATCATATCCTCCGGAACGGGGGGGGAGATTTGAGTTTAGAAGGAGGTACCATCGGATCTCAAAAATTCATGGTAAAACTTTTCGACTATTGTTATCTTCCTACGAATATCACTCGAAATGTTATATAAAATTTCGGAAAGCGCTGGACATCAAATTGCTTTATTTAGAAAAATGATGGCTCTTCTCACTCTCAAATCGTCGTGTTTAAGAGAAATTTTTAAGTTAAAAAAATATGAAATAAATAGTATTGCCAAACTTGAAACTTATTGTTATTATTTACGGTTATATTCTGAGTTGAAAAAAGCACGTGATTCCATATAACGTCACTGTATGTCGAAAAATATTTCGTTAATTTCAGTATTTTAAATGAATAGCTGCTTTTGGCAACTTTATTGTTTCACCTTTAGATACGTGACACGATATGCTATCGCTACGTTAATTCTTTTATTGAGATTTTGCAAATTTGTTATATTAAAATAAATTTAAAACATAACTTCAAATGTATTACCCCAAGTGTCAAAGGTCTTTGTTTCCTGACTTGGCAAGAAAAATTTATTTACAAATAGCTGGTTGCTTGGAAAGAATGAATACATTTTCTTCATAATGAAATATTTCTATGCATTTTATGCTATTCTAATTTTATTTATAAAAATTTAATTTCTTTTATTGTATAGTTCCTTTCTGAGTAGAAGTTTAAACTTCTGTAGGTATTTAACATATTTTAGATGCAATGTTACTTTACTACAGTTACATAATTTTTTTTTCAATTTACTAAAATATCTGAACGCAAGAAGGCAGCACAAATGTTACAGCGAGCTACAGAAAAAATGAAGTAAAAAGCACTAGGAGACTCAGCAGGCAAGTACAAGAAACTTGCATGCTTCAAAAATTAATGAAGATACAACTAGAAACTCAGCAGGCAAGCATAGTGACAAGAAAGGTTACGCATTCAAGAAACTGAAGAAGAAACGAACAGGAGTTCCACAAGACAAGCAACAACTCAAGAAACTTCGCTTGCTGAAACTGTATCAGAAACTAGTAGCAGACGTAAAAGACATTCAGAAAACCAAGAAACACTGCGTGCTCCGGAAAGGTAAGCAGAAGCGAAACGGAGGCCCATTAGGCAAGCGGAGCGTCAAAAGAATATGCGCGATGAAGGGAAGAAGTCGCAAGTAAACGAAGGATACAAGACTGTCCGCGTCATCGTCAGATTCGGCAGGAAATACCAGAACAGCTCAAGAAGCTGCATAAACAACTCAAGACGCTGCAGATTACGGACAATTTCGGTTCGAAGAGGCAGAGCTCATACGAGGAAACAAGCTTCGCATGAACGCATCAAGACATACACGTAGTACTCTTCACAATGCAGGAAGTTTACTTTGAGCAACACACTGTATACGTAGAGCTCGTAGACATATATAGTAAAGATTTTGCTTTGTCAACAGACCCCTAGTAAAATGTATGAAGTTTATATTGACATCTCACAATACCTGAAAGAAAGTTTTCTATTTACTTCTTCATTTACTATTTTCTTAAATTTTTTATCAGTAATCCTGTCTATATATTATAGATATCAAAATCAGAAAAAAATTAATTAATTATCTTTAAATGTATCTAAGTGATGAATACTTCGCACCTGTTCGTAACGAAACAACATGATGTAATTGTAGATACCTAGAAAGTAAAATGTATTCAGCAGGCTGTACAGCAAGCGACATCTATAAATGGTGATAACACAAGAATGTTATATAATGTTATATACTGGCAGAATTTTAAAATAAGAACATATACATCAGTGTTTTAAAAATACGAATTTTGCATCAAACTGCAAAACAAATATCTTAAAGTCTGCCTTTCCATGCATAAGTGTTCAGGATTCGGAAAATTATATTTTCGTAAACGGTTTAGCAAAAATAACAAAAATTATTGCCTTGAGAAATGGATAATCTTGGTATGAATACGAATTACGCCAAGACTACTCGTCAATGGTTGTTTTGAACACGCCCTTAATGTATATATATAAACATTAAAAAACGTAAAGTGAGTGAATCTACTATTCGTGTGTCTTTATATCTTGAGTATTTAAGAAATAAGAATTGCATTTATCTATCTCGATAAAGCTAACGCTATCGCCCGAAGAACAACGTTTATTTAACACTTGATATAACCAACTTCATATACATCTTGAAATAAAACATAAATTTCCTAATAAGATACTACCAATTGCAGAAAAAATTCAAAAATAATGGAATTTCTAATAACACTACAAGTAACATACCGAGGAATAAATTGCGCTGCAAAACTGATGCAATCTACAATATGTAAACCAAAAAATTTATGTACCGCTATAGAAATGCAATAGAATGAGAAATGAAACTGTGATGAGATTTATAATGAAAAACTTACCATATACTATTAGTATATGATATTAGTAAATATATACTTTTAATACTATTCATTTAAATATGTTCAAACGTTCATAATATTCATTACTTACAAACGCTTCTTCATCCATCGAAGCATAGCACAAGCCATTCTCAATTCAGTGCTGGTGCACGTCAATAAAATAAGGATAAATCCAAATTTTTACAAAAAATCAATCGCTTTGGCTCGTTTCTCAAAAAACGTATATCTACAAATGCAGTATTAATATATCACACCTCAGCTGTTTTTTTAAGTGTTTTTGAAGAAGAAAAATGTAGTTTCTTATTCAAAAACAAGAAGAAACATTTATTTATAAATAAAAAATACATATTCTATAAAAACATAATTAAAAGAAAAAGTGCCTACGGAAGCGCTTAATTTTTGTCACTGGTCTTCGCTCTTTTTGTCATGATCTGCTCATTTTCACCCGGAGATCGTTTAAAAAAACTGTCCAAGGAGGTTTGCTTCTTCCTCCCTGTCAAGGTATTCCGGAAATGAGTTAGGCAAGTTTCGTTGAACAACTCCGATGCAGGACTAGTTGCAACTTTTTCGCGGTGATTTTTATCCACGAACTCTACAACTCTATCCCACATTCTCAAGATCTGTGTTATATCTCTTGTAGGGATAACCTCCTCCATCTCTGGCTCCTCTTCAAAACTAATTTTTCGTTGAACCACCGTATGCTGCTGCAAATGCAGATCGTGTAACTCCTCGGTTGTCAGCTCCTGAGACTGTTCCTCTACGAGTTCGTTCACATCTCTCTCCTCCACCTCCAGACTCATGGATTTTCCCAGAGAAACAAGCTCCTGTACCACTGACACTTTGGGTTCCAATCCTTCGAATGCCCTTTCAGCTACAGCCTCAGGACACAGCTTCTTCCTTGCAGACGTTGTAACACCCAGTTCCTCGTTGTAACACCCAGCCAGGCCTGAACAATAATTCTTAGGCACATCACGATGTTAAAGTGGTTTTTCCAGAACTCTCGAATGGTCAGGTTTGTGTTCTCCGTCACCTCAAAGCAGCGGCGAAAAATGTGCTTGGTGTACAACTTCTTAAAATTAGAAATCACCTGCTGATCCATGGGCTGCAGGATAGGAGTGATGTTGGGTGGTAGGTAGGGAAATTTTATATACTTGAACTCTTCGAGTAAATCATCTTCGAGATTTGATGGGTGAGTAGGGGCATTGTCGAGGCCAACACCAGAACAGAACACCAGAATTATCCACTCAACAAAGAATTTCATTCTGTCCCACGCCTTCGGATTTGCCCTCCATATATCTTCTTAAAATTATAACTGGCAGGTTTTCTTTTAAAATATTATATGACTTGAAGCCTCTGGGGTTTTCCGAATGGTATACTAGCAGAGGCTTGATTTTACAGTCGCCACTCGCATTGGCGCAAATTGCTAGATTTAATCTATCCTTCATGGGTTTGTGACCTGGCATCTTCTCCTCTGCCGTTATGTAAGTTCTATTCGGCATCCTTTTCCAGAAAAGCCCTGTCTCGTCACAGTTGAGGACTTGCTGGGGGGGGGATGTATCCTTTGGCTACTATCTGTTCAGAAAACATTTTGATGTAAACATCAGCTGCCTTCACAACCGGATTTGTTGCCTCACCATGCCTGACGACGGAGTGAATGCCGGTCCTTTCCCTAAATTTGTCAAACCAGCCCCGACTGGCTTTTAACGGGTCTTCCGATTCCACGTGTGTAGAAGTGTGTGGGATCTTCTTTAGAAAATAACCGTAAATCGCTCGTAAATAACTCGTAATAGTGCCTTCTCACATATGATGCTTTGTGTTAAAGTTCCTCCTTGAAGCTGCTTCTCTCTCACTCATACCATCAGTAGTTTCTCCATCTCTTGACGGAGAGAGGTCGGAGCTTAAAAATTATTGTAACGCCCTTAGTTGGCGTTATACCCTTTATCAACTCCTTTTGTTCAAGCACAGTAAATATCATTGATGTGTTACGCCCGTGCATCCTCCCCAAGTCAATTACTCGCACACCTTGGGCCCACCAGCGGCCGAGCGGTAAAGGCGCTGAACACTGGTAGTTCGGTCTGAGGTTCGAATCCCGCGAACGGGCTGGCTGCATGGGCGTTTTCGTGGTTTTCCCCATGTGTAACGTGTATACGAGCCAGTTTCCCTTAGAAAGTCCTCCACGAAAGGCATCCCTCCCTTTAGGCAGATAGCCCTCGTGTGCTTTGCCATAATTAAATACACCAACACACCAACGCACACCTTGTTCATGGTTTTCTATTATTTAACGCTTTAATTCAATAGACATCATCTTCTTCTTTGGACCCATGGTTATAAAAATAAATATGATAATGTTTTCTAAATGTACAAAAAGCAAAAAACGCGAACCCAACTTATCAAAAATGCTTCCAAAACGAGGGAAACAAGCACTCAGACTGAGGACTAGTCTGAGGTGGGAGAAACTGTTAGACGCTGCACACGACACGCATGTTGCGGTCGTGTACAGCGGTGTAGTGTGAGATTTCTCGTATCTCAAATCTTTCTCTCGTCTCAAAGCAAAAACAACGCTCGCTCGGTAGTTCGTGTCTCAAAACACTCGTATGTTGGGGCACTCGTATATCGAGGTACCACTGTAAATACAGTTTATAGTTTTTTTTAAATAACTTTTATAAAAATGTCTCGATTGGATATATACTGGAAGATAAAGAATTTACACCCCACAGATACACCCAAAACATATATTAAACTGAAAGCTTTCAGACTTTGTATTGCGCCTAAAGGGATCATTTTTTCATTTGCAGACATAAACGTTTGGACAGAATTCGGGCTAATATCCCTCTGCGTTACAAATATTTAAAAACAGCGTATTTTATAAATTAGAAAATGAACCTTTCATATACGTTCATATATTTGAATAAATATTTATTAGGTATTATTAATAAAAATGAGAATAAAGGAAACCCTATGAATAATCCTGAAACGTTTAGTCTGAAAATTAAAATTCAACGTAACTATCGCAAATGACTGAGTGCAGGGGATATTCAGGTATCCTTTTAAGGATTTTGCAAAGAATTATATATATAAACAAACGTTATAATTTCATTTTCTAATATATTCCGGCTGAGAGCCCTTTTGTTGAACCATCATATTACATCTTGATTTGTAAGAGAAAAGCCTTTTCCTGAAAACATCAAGGTTATTTTATGCCATTTCTCCTTCACAATGTTCCACAGTCCGTACAATGCTTCGGGATGCCACGTATAAATAGCTTGTTTTAAAAGTACAAATGCACATTAATCCATAGGAGACACATCAGGAGATTTGGTGGATATGCATCTAGAGGGAATAGCTTCAATTGCGGTTTCATATATCACTTTTTGCAAAACATAAAGCAGTAGATTTAGAGGTATGGTTTGTAGCCTTATCCTGATGGAACTTAATACAGTCAAGATTGTTTGGATAAAGAGATGGAATTTCGTCTTTTAATATAGGTGTTTAAAGTTATTTCTGATTGTAATCCGAATTGATTTTGATATTTTTTTCTACTTTAATTATTTTGAGTTTCCCCTTATAAAAGAATCCAGTAAGAACAATAAAACCTTTAGAAAAAAAAATTTTTTTCTCTGAACCAATATATTAACTCTTTTGCTCCTCTTTTTCGGCAGTAAATTCATGTTTATCTCTTGCAAGCGTTACACGTATGCCCAAGCTTCATGAGTTGTAACTACACTAAAGTGCCACTAAATTAGGGATAGACATTGCTATGCAAATTGAATAGCGCTGCCCCGCATCTGGGGTTACGTGAGGGACTTGTGGTAAATGCACATACAGCTAGCACTATGCTTGTCGATAATCAGTTGTTTCATGTACCAGTATAGGTAAAATTTCAATGTCGGGCAGATAGTAATCTTTCGTCGCATGGGCTATACAATTTGTAAAATCCTCAGCGAGATAGGATTTTAACGGTTGACAGTGTCAAGAGCATACCGAGAATACACGGATGGTGGGAAAAAGAAGTAGCGACTCTGCAAAGTGCAAAGCACATTTAACATAGAACAATCGTGCTGTGAGACGTCTCAGCCGTATTGTACATGGTCAATGAAGCCAAATATTAGATCAAATTACCACCTAGCTAAAGCAGGCGACAGTCGTACAGTCAGTAAAAAGATCGTGTACGCTCCCTTCACCATATGGGCTTCGGAAGCCGTAGACACACGAGGGTACCTTTCCTAATTGCATGCCATCGAGTTGCCATTCTTACCTGGGCAAGAGAATATAGAGAATAGACACTAGTGGACATGAAATGTGTAGGAGTGATGAGTCTCGATCCCTCTAATTAATACCGATGGGAGGCTCAGAATATGGCGAGAGAATCATGAATGTATGAATCCGGTGTGACAGATTGGAACTGTACAAGGCCGTGGAGGCTTAATCATGGTCTGGGATGCTTTTTTCTGGTTGTGTTTGGGATCTTTAATACTTGTTTTTACCTCCCTCAATATGTTTCTGTACGTGGAGTTGATAAGCTATCATCTCCATCGATTTATGTGCCTGTCATTCACACGGAAAGAGAGTATCTCAGAAAGATAACTGCGCCTCTCACAGGTTATGGTTGGCTACTGGTTGGTTGGATGGAAGAGCATTCCTCTGACTTCTCTGTCATAAATTGGTTACTTAAAAGCCCTGACTTGAATTCTACTGAGCATCTTTCCAAATTAGTATATCTTATTATTGAGGAATGTAGAGAATTGAAGTGTTATGTACTATTCACTCGTTTTCCATGTTCAGAATGTCTGTTATGATGGTCGTATGAAATGTCGTCGCCTGTTATGATGTCAAAATGACGTCTGTTGTGATGGTTTCGTATGTAAGCAGATGGTTGAGCTTATTATTTATAAGCCTTCCTAGCGCTAAATATATTCCCTCTAATAACATATAGGTCATAGTTCATAGGTCTTCGCTTATTTAAGAGGTACAATACCCTGAAATCGTTACCTATCTATATCTGTCCTTAGTGGGTATCATATAAAAGTCAAATTAAATGCCAATGTTGGAACAAACCTTTTCACTTGAAGTTCGGAATCACATCCATTGTGGCAATATGTAACAGTGGGATGACTTGTGTAAAATAGCGATTTAAAATATCTGAAGCGTAACTTTCACATCGTAAAAGCAAATTAGCAAATCTGTAGCATAATGACGTTGGCTTAGCGTTATCCTCGTTAGTGCTACGGCTGTAGCGTCCTCCTTGCTCCGTGTCTTGAAGCTAACGGAATATCGTGGCCGTAGTTGTTGAGGTAGGTAACATAAGTGAGCGGAGCATAGTTGCACAAACCAGTTGTTCAAATTTTTAACGCATAATACACATCAATGTGCTGCCCCAAGGTTTCGCAAAGTCCATATCGATTTATCAGCAATAATTAAGTAAATGTAATAAAGAGTAAATAATGAAAAGTAGAAAAAACACTACATCAAGTACATCGATCACCAAAACTCATTTTGGTATATCGTTCTCGCTAATTGTATAACGTAAGTTCATGTTACGCTAACCAGTTGATTTTATCTTAAAGAGGTGACTATTAAAGAATTAAAAATAGTTTTATATATTTTTGTATTGTGTATATATTTAGCTTCATTTTTACCCAGTCAAAGGTAGAGTCAAAGGTAGATTGTTGCGTGCGTACGGGTTCATTACGAAATGAATGCACAAGTCCGATGAAAAATGAACAAAACTTTATTATTATCACAACAGAAATGCTTAAATTTTCTCAAATTATCATGCAGTATTACAATATCTCACAGTAGTTATCTTTTAACTACTCTAATGTCCAATAGAACTTAGTTCAAAACAGCTAAAGAAAGCTAATCCGCGAATTCGCTACAATCAACAAGAGCAGTTTTCTAAACTACAACAAACTAAGCAACTACTATGAACTGAGATGTGTTCCTACTTTTATAAGATTTTAAATCACGCGCTAGAATTTTCTAGTACTTTCTCGAAATCAAAAAGAGATATTTATTTATTTAATGCACGCGCTCTTGTATTTTCAATTTTCCGGCTTAGCTTTCTTTTAATATTCGTCACGCGCTGCACTGCGCGAGAAAAATGACCATTTAATTTATAATTGAACTAACATTAGCTTTTTAAATACCAAATTCGTAACAGTATACATACATACAAAATTTTCATGGCATTAAAACCTGCAAATTTTGTATGTATGTACATAACGAAAGACGAAAAGCTTACACCGCTTTCAATGCAAGCTTTGATCCGGGAAGAAAGAATGGATTTCAAAATAAATCATAAGTATCTAAAAGATGATGGGCTAACATTAAGAAACTGTTGACCACCACTTTTTTCGGCCGATTTGTGGTATAAAAGTTTTAAAAGACATCTGATATTGGTTTCATTCTTCGTGGTTCTTTATTTAAAATAAACTGTTTTGCCTAACGCGAGAGGCAAAGCGGTGGTTTCTTTAAAAAAAGATAGATCGTTCTTTGCTGTGATGTACGTTTGTTTAGAATGATACTGGCTGCTGAATGTCTTCGCGATATATTTCGGAACTTTAATTTGTAATGTCTGTAATGACAATTCATTTCATTTGAATTTGTAGCAAAATTCAAAAATCGTAATGTAGACCTTATAAAAAAATTAATTAGGTTGGGTACAAAACTGACTTACAATTCATTCAGGAATTAATTTAAAGCTAAATGCTAAATAGAATGATTTATGAATAAGCGTTATTAAATACTAGTAGATATTATTCATTTTTTCCAAATATAAATTCGGATTTCTGATATAACGTTCTTTGAATACTGTGCCAGTAAATTTCGGCAGTTTAATAACTACTGCCAAATATTATTCAAATCATGATTGATAATGCCAAGAATCTTCCCCCCCCCAATAGGATTAAAATTCTCTGTACTAAGATTAGCAGTACACTAGACAAAAATATTTTTATAAAATTTAGATCTCGACAACTACTTTCATCATTAAGTGTTCTCCAAACCTTTATGCAGCGGAAGTACTGTCCCGCACTACTCATACTCGTGAGTTTTACAAAATTTGGCAGTTTGCCATAATTTGAGTCGTAGAATGGAAATATGGAAAGCAATTGGCATGTCATTTCAGAAAACGCCCGATTTTGTGTCAAAATACTTATGTTAAAATGATTCTATATATAAATCTAATATCTATCCTAAGTCGCGCTTTTCAGACATGTAAAACGTAAGTTGAACTTCGTCCATAGGACCAGTAAAACGGGAGGTATCGAACTGTTTCAGTTTTAGTCCAAAAGGAATTTGTCTCTGACTATTGTTTTCCTTTTGCGATTTTGCGGCTAATCACTATAAACGGGGTATCACTTTTCAAATTGTTGCCACCAAATGTTAGCGTCCTGCATTTTATTTGAAGAAATTAAATAATGAACAATCTGCATAAATGCATGTCTGTTTCACACATTATTATACAACAGCGGTACCTAGAGCTATCCAATTTTGAATAACGTAATCCCTCCTGCGAATATGGGCATCTGGAAACCCAAATTTGAATTTTATAATTTGTCTTATTATCTATTGCATATTTTGTAATATGTTAACGAATTTTTGATTAAAAACTCAACGATTTAAAAGCGAGCAATGGCAATACTCTACGGGGGGAAAATACCTTTTTATCTGCAGCGCGCGGAACTGTGTATCGAAAATTCTAAAGATTTTAAAATTATTTTGCGACACTGCTGTTCAACTAAATTTTATGTTTTATGTGCAAAGAACATGATATTTAATAAATAAAATTAACACGCAAAACGTTAAAAAACGGTCCTTTGAATGTAATTTAAAATTAGAAACCTTTCAGAAACAGTGTACATAAAATGTGACCCTAGTAGGAAATCTTGGATTGTGATAAGAAGATAACAGGCGCAGTGCCTGAGTAGCAGCTAGAGTCGTCAGGCGCCTGGTATCATCTGTAGAATTCGGAGAAAATCCGCGTAGGTGGCGGGGTGGATGAGTGTAACAAAATGTGATAGTAGCGTCAACTTCCAGATGACGGCATCAGTGAGGCTATTGAACTATGCTTCTGAGTGAAACATTATTCAACTTTTTAAAGCCTAAGTCAATGTTTTCAAAAATTTTTAAATCTTCAAACTGTTCATTTTTTTTTTTTTTTTTGTATAAAAAAATGTACATTTATGTATATTCTCGAAAATGCATCCACATATAATGATTTTAGAATTTCTTCAAAATTCCTTCAATTTTACATCACGTCTTGAATCAGCCTCGCACACGCGGTAAACCAAACTTATAGAGTACGTTTGTAAACGCTTTTGCAGTGAACAGCAAAGGAAATGGAACTACAACTCGTTACATAACCACCGCTCTGCCTTAAATGGACAACGCACTTCAGTTTAAAGAATAAAAAAACTGTTTTCTACCTTGTCACCGTTTGTAATAATGTAAATTACATATAGGGAAATTGATTACGAAAAAACTAGTGATTAAAAAATTTCTTATTAATTTTTTCATAATGAACATAATTTTAAGTCGGAAAAATTATTTTAAAAATCCATGGCGGCATACATTTGAAACAGATTTTCATGTCAGATGTATTTTATGAAGAAGTCTTAAACTCTTTGAAATTAGAAGAACTAATTTTCCGAAGATTTACAGATTCCGAAGATTGTCCAGCTAAATCTTCCGGTCAAACGCACTTTACAGTCCAACTTTTATTGTAAGGTGCATTCGTTTGTTTAAATGTTTGTGAAGGATTACCGCAGACTTTCTTAAAAAGTGATAAATGCTAATATTGATTGATAGCAATGAAGAAGAATTTCATGCATTTTTTAAAAACCTGAAACGAAGGATTTGTGAGATTTGCTGCTGGACCAAATCTCAGATTTAATGTTATTATATTAACTCTAAAAGTCTGGTATAATTTGCTTGTCTTAGCTATGTACGGAAAATTGGTTCTGACTGTGAAAACATTCATCTGCATTTTGTTACAAGATTTTTTTCTTAATTTTAATTTTACATGCACTGATTTAATGCCGAAAGTACCTTGAGATATCTGTTACCTTTATACAAGCTGCAATAAAAGTAAAATGCAAATATGAAAATCAATTTTTTAGTAACGATTTTAATGCCAAGACCCGTAAATAATCAAGTCTACTTTCAAATCTTTGAATAAGAATTGTATCACTGTTTGAGAATATTCAGACGCGTTACTTATGTTCGTTTTTAATGGTAATAAGAGATATGTAAAATTGGACTAAAAGCCATTAAAATCTTAAACTTTTCCCAAATTCTGGCTATGCAAATTAATTTAATAATAATGCTAGTTAACGGGAAGAAAAAGGTATTCGCTGGCCGCGTAAGATTGCTTCGACGACGTCTTTTTTCCGAGCACTGGCTGATAGGATTATGGTTTTGATCGTAGTGTAGAGTTAAAATGATAAAATCGTGAATATGCTTTCTACAGCCAGAAATATGTCTGATGGTGTGCCCCAGGGATCCGTTCTTTCTCCTTATTTATATAACATGTATACATATGATATCTAAATGATCCCGAGATGACGATTGCTCTTTTCACTGATGGCACGTGAATTATGACCAAGCGTCTAAAATTACAACAGTACTGCTTCAACTACAGTATTACCTAAATCTTCTGGGAAACTGGTTCACGCTCTGAAGGGTTGCAGTCAATACTTAAACATACAAAGCAATTATTTTTAGAAAAGGTTACTCAAACTTTATTCCACCAAGACCAATAGTATTTGATAAGGATACATACTGAGTTGATGAAGTTAAATGTCTAGGAATTATCGTAGATAAAATTTAAAATTTTGCAGGAACTGTTAAAAAAGAGGAACTGTTAAAACACTGAACATAATACTTGCAACAATGTGTCCATTAGTTGGAAGAAGGAATAACAGAGCAATTCCTAATATATAGATCTTGTATAAATCTGTTCATAGATCTGCTGTAATTTATCCTAGCCTAGTCTGAGGTCATGCTGCTGAAAACCCACATTCAATAAATCGATTTTTTGCAAAACTCTCTTTGAGAAATTTTCAACACTCCCTGGTTCACCCCAAATGGTATACCCACAGAGACCTTAAAAAAGACACTATGCGGCTAAATATAATTCAGTGTACATTTGTTTATTGGTATAACACACAGCTGACAAAAATTTTATACAGAATACAAATTCTGAATTAAAACCATGCTCTTGAATTTCATTCGTCGAAACTCAGCTGCTGTTCCAGAAAGGAATACTGAAATATCATACAATCTATTCAACTCAACTGGATTGTTTCCCACATTTCACGACGGATGAGTACATCCCTGAGAGCGTAAAATAGGACAAAAGTATCGTTTCAAAGCTAAGAAATAGAAACAGAGAGCTTTTTAACAGATTAAGCAGCTGCTATTCTTATAATATATTATGAGACCCTGTAAGTAAACTTTCTGGTTTCTATTTATTTAATAGTGAGATGAAATCCATACTGATCATAACAAGTTCCCCCCACGAGAGGGACAAGTGCGAGATTTAAGAGAAAGTCTGAAAAATACAGTAACCACAAAACGACAACACTTTTTATTCAAACAGTGAAATATTAGTGAAAGCTCCAAAATATGCAGCTGCCAAAATTAAAATAATTTAATAAACACGTACTAACATATAACTATGAAATTATATACAGTACAAAGTCCGAGATCCGGACTCGTCGGGACTTTGGCGATTTCGTATTTGGGACTTTTCAGCACATTAAATCATCAGTTTAAATCTAGTAAAATGGCATGTAGAAATTAAAAAATAAAAGATATGAAATCGTGATTTATGAAATAATGAAGCATTTATATCGTCTAAAGAGTCAAAATTTACAAAAAAAGAAGTTTAATATTTATTATATTTCTTCCGAAGTACATTTTTTTACAAATATTAACTTACAATAATGCCATCTGAACGTTTCATATTATTCCTTTTTTATACAAAGTAAAGAATTAGATTCAGTACTTTAAAGTACTCTCAGTTTCCGTCAAATTTTCCATATATGCATTGAATTAAAAAAAATGATTTTTAAATAACTCAAAATTAAAGGAATAAAATAAATTTTCTTTATTAAAGTTTCTTTTCTTTTCTTTTTTTTTTTTTTTTTTTTTTTTGGTAGATTGCTTTTTATACCTGGATAAAAGGTTTATTACTTTAGTACTATATTTTTATTATTAAATTTTCTTATCTGCGTATATTTGTGTATTAACTACGTTAATTTTTTTCTAAGATTTTTGTATTTTAAATATATTTTTGTAGACCCATACATACTATATCGGAGATTAAAAAAATTAAAAACAAATTATACCAGTTCCAGACCATATCAAGCAGATTGGTTTGAAATATATGGTGCGATTGAAAAGAATAAAATTCTTTCTGTCTAACAATAATTATCTTAAAATTGTTTGCAATGATATGACAAACTTTGCTTTGACATTTAAAAGCAGTCTTTTGTTTCCTGCAAGAATGTCTGATTAAACGAAACTGCAATCATTTAGAATATGCGTCAAATGAGGAAGTCTTGGTCCTTAAAATGCTACGTTTTAAATATATGTTTTACAGAAATTTCTATGTAAAGCATTATCTGAAAACTATAAACAACAAGTTAGTAATGTATTATTTTATTTTATTTAGCGTAAATCTTAATACATGAACAAAGAATAAATTCTCTGTTATATGCCACAGTTGGAAATATGTTTCTTACAAATATTTCAACACATTTGTTTTACTAAATGGAGATTAAGGAGTTGCCTTAGAGATTAGTGGGAAAAAATTTCTTTTGCGCGTTTAAATAATTCGAACGTGCAAAGATGTTTAGTCATTAGGGAAGATCTTTTTGTGCAAATATTATACAAAAAGAGACTTGAATTTAGATTTCACTAAAGCAAATTATGAAAAAAAAATCTCTTTCTTTGTTTTCCTTCTTGTTTTAGAATAGTAGTAAATTTCATTAACAACAAAAATAAATAAATAAATGAAAAGTCTGAAAGTTTTCATGTTTTATATTACGCCCATAGGGACGTTTCTTTCATTTACTCATACAAGCATGTTTCGAGAGTATTTGAGCTGACGCCTTTTTGGACTAAAAATATTTAAAAACAGCCTATCTTTAGAATTTCCAATAGACAGACTTGCATGTTCAAGGATAAAAATATTTTATTCCGTACAGTGTGTTGCCTATATTTGCTTTGAAATAATTGAGTTTCTTAATAAAAAATTCGTTAAAGTTTAAAAAGAATGAAATAAATAATGAAACAAATTTGAAATTCAAGGTTCCGCCTTCCGAGTGTCCATGTTCAGTTGGAGGAAAATATTTTTCAAAATTAAATGGCTCTTGTTATCATTATTTCTTCACAACGCGAGAAAAACTCATACATTCGTACAGATTCTTCATTAGTTAATTTCTTTAAACCTAATACAGGGTGATAATATTTAGTGGTAACAATTAGACAAGTCATAAAATTCTTTATAATGATTCGACGCAAAATGCCATTTCGAGACTAACAGCCCTTGTTCGCTAACTCCCCTTTGGGCCAGTAAGTTTTAAATTTAGCTGAATATTTATCAAAGAAAAACAAGCAATATAAAACTATCATAAATGAAGAAAACTCAGACTTCTTATTTATTTTTCATCAGAAATGTATAGTTTGGTACCTGAAATGCATTATTGCTGATTGCACTTTATAATTTCAGTATATCAACGACTAAATATTAAATTCTTAGAATGACATTTGTTTCAAATAAGTCTAAAATGTTTAACTAGTCATGAAATAAATTAATTTAAAGTAAAAACAAGGAACTTGTGAAAACTTTTAAAAATTTCTGTGAAACGTTTCCATGCGCGAAAGAATTCGAGATTAAATAATGACAGCTAAGTCTCCCTCTCTTATTTGTTAAATTTTTCCTTTAAAGCGTGAATTAAAAATAATTGTACGCATATTTATTTCTTACTACAACGATGGAAGATCGTTTCAGGTAAAGTTTGTAGCCTTGGAGAGAAATTGCTAGAAATGACCTTCATCACGGTATATAGATGCTCTCCCGTCAATCGCATAATTTTCTTATCAGCTTTCAACTATGGAGAAACACAGTCCACTTATAAATATATTGTCAAGCAAAGCGATTACTATTACTACAAAAATTAGTGACGCTTTAAATCTCCGAATTATACTTGTTTTACGTTGCAGATTAATTAGTTCTTTATAGATTTTATGGTGTGATATTCGTGTTCGTTTTTAAAGGTAATAAAAACACGAACTTTAAGTAATTAAGATCTTGATATCTTTGCCACGCCGTATTTGCAATAAATATGTAACTGAAATATTCTGCAAGAAGGGTCGGGCTGCGTCCCCCCCCCATAACTGAAATTTCTTCGCAGGCTGCATAAAATTTACTGCCAATTTGAGAGCACAGATATATAATATTGTTGCATACGTACGAGTTCGTAACAGAATTTATGTACGCAGAAGTGACTACAATTTGAAACGATTTATTTTACAAAAGAGGAACATCTTACAGTTCTTGAACGTTTCAGAAAAATACACTTACAGCTCTTGTGAGTTTCACAGAGCATAGTCAGTAATTATACTTCAAACTTCTATGTTAAACACAACTCAATGGAAAGCACATCTAAAAAGGTGAAGGTCTTATGGATATCTCAATACTCCGAAGTCGTCCTGAACAAACAACTGAGAAATACTTGGATACTTGGGTACGGAAGTGATTTTCCAGAGCTTACAGCAGCCGCAGTATTTCCTTGTAATCTGAAGTATCATTTATTCTGGCCTTCATGTTGAAAATTGCATAAAAGTTTCCCAAGATGAGAGATGTTGCGAAAAGAAACTAATGCACATTGAAATGAGAAGCTAATGCACATTCCGGTCTTATTTAGGTTTTCCCTGCTTACTGAGATATATCTAGTACTTTCTGCTTTCGAAATTACTCGAAGGCATATGATGGCCAACTACGGTCATACCTATGAAATACATACAGTTCTTAAATCACAATACCATTTAAAGTTATGCAGGGATCGGAGAAAAATATCGCCAAACGGTTGTCATGGTTGGCGAAAAATGTAGTCACCAAGACCGTTATCTGCTTGGCGATAACTCGCCAGCTTAGCGAAATAAGCATTTACTGAAATGAAGTTGCCTCTGTATTCTTAATATTCCGGAGGAGCACTTTCAAGCATTTCACATTACATTTAAAGAAAATCTACTCTTTCACAAGTAATTCCAGTAAAATTATTTACATATATAGCATAGCGTGAACGGGAACGTGAACAAGAGAGAACCGAACGGGAACATGAACAGGAAAGAGCAGAACAGGAACGTGAGCGAGTTTTTAAATTGGAGAAGTTAGAAATGATGAACGTAGTTGAGACTTATACCTTAACTTCCAAGGTTTTGACAGCTGAAAAACCTAGAGAAAAGCGGGTTAATTTGAAAGATCTAGTACCGCGTTTTGAACCGAGTAATATAGATATTTCATTATTCTTTATGCTATCTGAGAAACGGGCTCAAAAAGAGAACGTAAATGAGATTAATTGGGTCTCGCAATTAATTTCTTTATTACCTTACGATATAGCCCAGTTAATAGTGAAAGAACCAGCGGATAAAGGGGATGATTATCAGCATGTTAAGAAATTACTCATGCATAGATTCAAGCTTAGTTCTTTGGCACTGAAAACAATATTTGAAGAGCATTCTAAAAAGAACGGTATGTTGTGGGTGGATTTAGTTTATGAATGACAGTTTTATAAAGTACTGGTTGGATTCGGTGGAAGTTCTAGAATTCGACTGTCTTAAGGAACTTATGCTCACTAAGCAAAATAAGCGGTGAGTCCCTCTAGAAATAAGAGAGCACTACTTGGAGAGTTGGAAAGAATTCTTCTATTTTAGCAGCTTCTATTTTACCAGAGAAATGCTACAGGTATGAGGCTTTGCAAAGAGATACGAGGAGGATAGAGCAGAAAGAGCGGTTTAATAAACCATTTGAGAAAGTTAGAGAATGGTATGTAAATTCCAGTGGTAGTTATAATCAGAAAATTTGTGGTCATCAAGGAATGAAATCAGAGAAGCACAGAATAGTGGAGGATTCTAAAAAGGAGCAAGCTTTCAAGGAACCAGGTTTCGAGAAACAGCGGAAAATAAGATGTTACCAATGTGGAAAGGACGGACATATCCGACCTAACTATTTATTGCTGGAAACAAATAAGGTTAATCTGGTGAATAATTTAGGAAATGAGAGTTTAGGAAAATGTTTTGAGCCATATCTCAGGAAAGCAGTAATTACTGGGATAGAGAGAGAATATTTCAGGGATGCTAGAGCTAAAATAGATGTATGTAATAGCACTTGGATTAATACTAGTGACTTATTAGGGGAAACTGTATGGGTGAAACAGCCTTTGGACACAGAATGTAAATGTTTACCTTCGGTGAAAGTCACCAATGAATGTGATTTTGGTGTGGTCACCACAAAGTCAGCGGTTACTCCGGCAGAGTTAGATTAAGAGTACTTATTTGTTAGGAAATTAGGAAATAAACCTGCCTAGTTGTTAGAGGAAATTAGGGAACTACCGGTTCTCTTGAGAGGTGTGGAAACTCGTAGTCAGACGCATGCGCGCAGACGAATTATACCGTAGAGATTCGGGGTAAGCGTAACAGTGATCCCATTTGTCATGTCGATTTGATTGAACCTTATCATCAGCGCCCTGAGTTTCTGAATCTGATGATGGAGGAGGTCATGGAGGATATCGAGGGAGAAGCTGATATTCCTTATCTTTTGGCTGATTCAACGCAGATGGAGCTGAGGAAAAATAATTACTGTAAATGAATTTTGTAGTGTTTTGGCGTTATACTATTTTAAATTAAAAATTGTTTGCATCGTGAGTTTCATTTTCAATATGGTTAGAATCAAATGTGTTATGTTAAGTATTAGCATTTTGTAAACTGCTAAAGATACTTGGTGTGAGGCAGACAATAGCAGTAGTTTAAATCTTTTGGTTGTATTGTTGCTTTGATGTCTCAAGATGATATTATCTAGAAATAAGTTCAGGTTAAAGTAACCGGCTTCTCTTTTATCACTTAAATGGCTACCACTATTGTTCTGAAAGCTGTGAAAAGTACTTACAATAGGAAAATTCTTTTTGTGAGAGCAGGAGTTCTGATAAGATCGCATAGAGGTTCTTTCTCTAGGTATGAATGATTACAGGTTACGCCTCTATCAGATCAGTAGCAAAATTCTGGGCAATAAGGTGCTTTAGTTAATTATTTCGGTTGCAGCCTCGACGGTCACTCCAATGGACAAAGAGATGAACGAAGTCTTTTCATCAGGGTCAGGAGATGGACACTTTTGTTACATACAGGTGAAGGAATCCTACCTCTTCGGGAGTTCAGTGCAGTGAAAAATATAAAGGATGGTTTCCTGAGAAGAGAGACAACTTTCCTGCTAGAGCTATGGGCATGTTGGCCCGCTAGGACTATCTCTTCTCGTGTATAATGCGATAGAGCATTTTTCCTGTTAACAAAATTCTGAAATTGCGGGACTAAATATATCTATGTTCCATACTGTCGAGAATCGCAACTAGAAGAAATTTACTTACCGCAATAAAGTTTTAAACAACAGTATGACACTGTAGCAGCATGAATGAAATTCCTAAAAATCCCTAAGAAACCATATTTTGATCTGTGAATACGTATTTCAAGTTTTTTTCACCCATTTTGACAAAATATCCATAACATCAAACTAGTTCTGATGAACAATCCGTTAACTCTAATTAAAATCAAATTCTATTTACAAAATGTTCGTAGCTTTTAGTACAGCTATAATTCTGCTTAAATCTTAATAACATTTCAAATTTACATTTATTTTTTTATTTGTTGCACAGTTTTTCTTTCTGCAAAGTAACAGCATTCATAATATTTCAAGTAATATACTTAAGCCTATTAATTAAATTAATTTGGATTAATTGCTATTTCTTCAGATACGTATAATAATAATAATAATATGCAATTGCATAATTTTATTGTGAGCTTTTAAATTAATCTCAATAAATTTATGCAATTGTATTTAAAAACTCTAAAGCAATTTTTGCTTCAAATGTATAGAAATATATGTTTTTACATCTGAACTGAATGTAGTAACTGAAACAAATTTTAAATAATAACTACAGTTACCATTTTGCAGTCAATTACCCTTAAATACAAAATTTTACATAACTGTTATAGAACTTGTAAATTTAAGAGCATACATTTACTTAACGATATGAAGAATTCTGACAAATGTAGTTCCTTAAAAACAGAAATTGATATTGATCAGTCGAAGTTTTGATGAGTATTTAACATGTCTTTGTATTTCTCTCAAATTCTTTCAACCAGGTAGTGATTTCTTCACAATTGCTGCTATTTGATCTAACCTCGTAATGAAAATTTTCAGCAGAAATCGACTATGTTTGAATTATTTTCTACAGGAAATTGCCTGGCAAAATGTTTTCAACCATCATGCTTAAAGCGCTTAAAGGTATTTGGCATGATAGAAATATTACTGGAAGCCGATTGGTACATCACAGAAGCCACTCCCTCGGTGGCTACACAGACGTGCACGTGTGAAATATGCATCCGCGTTTCGAATTCAGGTTGAACTGCTAGCATTAGTGGGTCTTTATCATTGGAGAACTGGTCGACAAGCAGTAGCTGAGGGGTATCTCGCTAAATTGGCAAAACGTAGAATAAAAACATTAAAATTAGTACAATACATAAACAATAAAATAAGTGCAACCTGTTTCAACAGTATAAAAGTTTAAAGTAAAACGTTTAGTTGTACTGACCAGTGTGCACTTTGGTGTAAACTTTAATTTTCCCTATCAGAGTAACTTCAGTGCTTAATCTAAAAGCACCTAAAACATTGAGGTAATTTATATTTTCAGCATTAAACTATGTATGTGTAATTAGTTTAAAATGCAGCAGCATCATTGTAAACTCGATGCAATCATATGAGTTTATCCTCAGTTTTTAAACTTATGTGCTCATAAACGCACTAGGGTATTTTATGTCTATATATGACCACAGAGTATACCAGAGTACTTCGTACGTATATTAGAGTATAATCAAGGTTAATGTTGAATTATTAGTGTAGAATATTTATATAAAAGCTACAGTATAAACTAGAAAAATTTGTATATTCTCAATAGCTGACCTATCCGCGCCTAATACGCACCAGGGTAACTTATGCTTTTAAATGCGCATCAGGGACGAATTTATATGTTTCAGGGTAAAATACAAAAGAAATGTCTAAATAATAGTGTAAGAAGTTTAAATATATGTGTAAATATATCAGTGCAAAATTAGCAACTATCGGGGTACGTCAATATAATAGTATTACTAATGTACAATATCAATGTAACAGCATCTTGTATCTTATATGAAACTATTGTCTTATACCTTGCCCTGGTACAGCCGTTTACAGTAAAAAAATCCTATTAAACTTCGGACGCCGAGCTCCTTGGCTCCGGGGAAATCTTGCGTTGTACAATTGCGAATTTCAGACGATACACGAATAGTACTCGTAAGTCGCCCTTGTGCCCGGACTCGCTCTTTCCTGTCACCTGTATAGTAATATCGTAAATACATTACATAAATACTGTGTTGTACTGCTTTAATTTGCTGCGGGCAGGCGGGCATTAGTTTGTACACTACTGCTTTAGGAGAGGGCTAATACTGAAAGAAATAAACTCTCACGTAATATTAATTTAGGAAAAAACTCACTTCAACTATTTTGCAAAACATATTCTTTGAAAATTTACAGAAACTAAGTTTGCTCCTGAAAAGAGGCTAGGCGTCAAACTATAGTTAAATCATCTTTTATTTCTAAACCCCGCCTATTAGGATGGATTTTAAATTGGAATAGGGTTTCAAATGAAATATAATCCAATAGGATGAATTATTATTACATGCCTAGTCACCGGTTTTTCCGCACCTTGTTGTGGTAAATAATCTTGCAAATTGCTGTTTCCGTGTTCTAACTCTCTGTCCATTATTTTTAATAATACTGCGTTGTTTCTTTGAGGCAAAGCGGTGGTTTTGGTGCTCCTTGCATTAATATATGCTTTGAAGCTAGGTAGCCGATAAATGATGTTCGTTGTCCAATGTGTTTGCGGTATATCTGGTTGTAACGAAAGTTTTCCGCTGAATACAGGTCTTAATAAAGTTAGAAAGCAAAACGAGGAAGGACTATCTTTAGTGCGGGTACAAATCACCATCCAAATCTAAGATTTTCTGCCAATATTTAAGTACTTTTTCAAATATTTCGACTCAGAAACTGGTGGTTGTGAGTTCAAGAACAGATCCACCACATTTCGCAGGTCCTCTGCAGAATGGAAGAGAGCATCAGCAAGATGTAGCCGCAGGTGGGAAAAAAGTTAAAATTCCGAAGGAGCGATGTCGCGACTGCACGGTGGGTGCAGCAAAAGATCCCACTCGAGAACGTACGTAGTCCAGCCAGTGAATGCAGACACATATGAATTTGCATTATATTGACGCAGCATTACCTTTTTGCGTTGGATTTAGTTCGACGTTTTCCCTTGACAACAGCGGCAAAACGGACCAGCATCTCGCTACACCTTATTGTCAGTGGTTTTATCATTTTTCAGATAATCTTTGTGAAGAGCAAAGCAAAACCCACCAAATACAAAACATGATCTTTTTGTTAGTGAAATTGTGCTTCGCGACGCTTCCGAAGGGGCCACCGGGAGCAGACCAATCTCCTCTTCCGCCTGTGTTGTTGAACCCACATTTCATCACAAGTGACGATCTGGTCCAGAAATTCGTCCTTGCACTGATATTCGAGCAGATTAGTGTAGTCTCGAATACATCTGTCTTTATCCGCTTGAGTCAGCTCATGTGGCACCCAGCGACTAAGCTTGTACTTCACGTTTATACAATGCAATAGGCGACTAATGGACATGGCAGCTAGGAAGCTGTGAAGAGATTGAATTTTCCATTAAGTTCTGATCAGATCCATCTGATCTTCTTCCATTAATTTAAAATAATTTGCTTCCTGTTACGAAGATATAATTAAACTCACTCGTTAAATTATTTTGTTACCGAAACTTCTCTATGCTATTAAAATTTGTGCCCGTCTGCATGTTTGTTTGTTTGTGGCATTTTCTCTTCCGGAACTGTGGAGAGTTGAATTTCTTGAGAGGTATCCAGAATTCCAAAATCTCGTGGGAAGCCCTTTTAAAAATTCTCCTCCCCGTACGTCCTTATTTTTCCAAGTGGCATGCCAGGGCCCGCTTTCAAATCGTAGAGTTTGTTAGGAAAAAATTTCTACAATATATGAAATTAAAATAGCATTGCCAAACCTTAAATATATTATTTCCAATTCCAATTCGTGGGAAGCTATTTGGATTTGTTCCATCTTCGTACGACTTCAATCAGCCGAGATATAAAGTAAAATCTATTTTCGCATTCATTTTTCCGAGTGGCAATAATTCGCGCTTTGGAGATAAAAATGCTTTATTTCGAAATGTGTTGCTATTACTCGTTTTCAAATAGTAGCGTTTGTTAATAAAAATTTGTCAGATTTATAAAACATGGAATAAAAGTAACATTGTCAAACTTTTACTATTATGTAAGATCATATTCTGACATTAAAGAGAGCACGCGATTGCACGCGACGTCACTCTGTGTCGAAAATTGTTCGTTAATGTAATTATTTTAAATAAATAACTGCTGTCGACAACATTTTTTTTAAAGTTAGTATAACTGACACGATATATTAGTGCCACGTTAATTCTTTTATCAATATTGAGAACATTTTATATTACATTAAATTTAAATCATGACGCCATAAATATTAACCTGAAGTGTCAAAAAATTTTGTTTCCGGTTTGGCAATAAAAAAAAAATATTTACTAATTGGTTGATGCTTGGAAAGAATGAAGTACCTTCTTTCATACTGAATAGATTCATTCAGCTGTTTTTCCGATGTGCATAAAACTTGCAAATTTTGCTTTAGCTGTAGCACGCTCACCTGATGAGCTTGCCCGCTAATAGGTTTATAAAAATCTGGTAACTTAAACCCTTTCGTAAAACGTTAGAAGGCTATCTCAACTGGAGAAGCTTTATATTTGGACTTTTACATATGTCAGGACGCTAAGGGGATTCGTTCAGGAATCTGGAAAGAGCGGGAGTAATACATATACTGCTGCATGCCAGAATAACTATCCAAAGTATCCTAAGTAGCCATTTGATTACACAAATTCTAAAAGACGCGAATCTTTATAAGTACCACATGCCAGGTTATATCAGTCGTTCCTTATATACACTCTTTTGCAAAAAAAATCGAAGCACCAAGAAGGACTTTTGCGATCGTGACGAAATTCGGTATGCAAAAACATCTTGATCGAACATGCAAATGATCAAGGTTTCAAGGGTCCCACCAGCGGCCGAGCGGTAAAGTCGCTGAACGCTGGTAGTTCGTTCCGAGGTTCGAATCCCGCAAACGGGCTGGCTGCATAGCCGTTTTCGTGGTTTCCCCCATGTGTAACGTGTGTACGAGCCAGTTTCCATTAGAAAGTCCTCCAAGAAGGCATCCCTCCCCTTAGGCAGATAGTCCTCCGGGCTTTGCCATAATCACACACACACACACACACAAGGTTTCAAGGCAAATGAACAGGAATCGCGATCATAACGCGCATTTCGAGTGCGCTATTCGCAAAGTATAAAATATGCAACAGAGGATAAAAAATTATCTTTTTTTGTTGCTGCCATTGTAATTCCGCAAAGAAGGAACTAAAGGTGTCATTAAGACGATATCGAAGACCTTACAGACAACTAAAGGACATCGAACGTGGTCGCATTGTAGGTTTGCGAGAAGGTGGGTCGTCATACCGAGCAACAGGCCACCATCTGCAGCGTACAGACACTGCTGTGCAAAAATGTTGGCAGCAATGTTTGCTACAAGGAAATTGCCGCAGACAAAATGAAGCTCTGGAAGGCCAAGGAGAACAAATGTGAGGCAAGATAAGATGATTGTTCGCCAGGCCCAAACCTCCCCAACGGTATCATTGTCGAGTATTCAACGCACTACAGCCACGCCTATACCTCCCGTGGTACCGTCCACCATCTCACGGCGCTTGTCTGAGGCGAGGTTACGCTCACAGATGCCTTTAATCATGGACCTTATAAGAAATAGACTAACCCAAACGGGTTTTCTCCGTCGTCTGAAGCGTTGCCGGCTGTCACCTTGATCACATCCGGAGGAGTAGGGACGACTTGCAGAAATTTAACATTGGTTGCCTATTGCAGCTTGTATAATTGTCAAGAAAAAGCTGGTTGTAGCGCCTCATTTCACAAATTACAATTTCTACACATTTTTATTTTTGAAACTGAGATTGAATTTTAAAAATTTAACATATTTATCAAGCATAATTAACGTTCCAAATAATTATAAAGCTATTGGATGCTGGATATTTTTTTTAGCTTTTCCTATGCTGTAAGGAAATTTGTAACTACTACCTTTAGAAAATAATATTTTAAATCTGAACTAATAGAAAATTTTAAACAAGCAATTTTCTGTCGGAATTTTTATGATTTTAATTGATGTATAAGTAAAAAATACTAAAATATTTAAAAACGAATTTTCGAAAGTTTTCTTTAAAATTCAAAATAGTGCTGCTTTTTTAAAAATTATCGATGAGCTTTGTAGCATAATTTCTATAAAGGAATTTTATTTCAATTATATTTCATAATACATCATAGCGATAAACACTTTTGACTCCGTAAAAATTTATATACATATAATTCTAATATTAAAATTGTATTTAACAGTAATAATTAATTTTGCTTGTATTTTATAGTGCTTATTTTTTTATATTTATTTTTTAGTTCTGCATAAGATTTTTTTTTAATGTTAATTTAATTTATTAGCCCAAAGCGACGGTAGCCTAGAAAGGCTGTTAGTCTCGAAGCGGCATTTTGCGCTGTTTTACTATAAATGCCCGTGTTTCCTTGCAAATTGTTTTTACCAAATATTATCGCCCTGTATTAAAGATTAAATAATGAAGAATCTGCATGAATACATGTATTTTCTCGCACTGTGACAAAAACAACAGTATCTAGAGACATCGAATTTTGAATAATGTAATCCTCCACCAGAACATGGGCATCTGGACGGCCGAATTTGGATTTTGTTTTAATCTATTGCATATTTTGTAAAACTTTAACGAATTTTTGATTTACAAACTCAACGAGTTTAGAGCGAGCACTGTAAATAACAAATAACAGTTTTATGTCCAGTGCGGAAATTATAAAGATATGCTGTTTTCAAATGTATGTGTTTTACGGGCGAAGAACATAATATTGATTAAATACAGGTAACACACAAAACTTTAAAAAAAAGGTTCCTCCTTTTGGGCGTAATATAAAATCTGAGTGCTTCTAGATTTTATTTTATCCTTTTTGTTTAACTTCATTACGCTCAGAAAATTTTATGCTCCGAAATTTATGATTTATTAAAATAACTAGTCCACTTTAATGTTAATATAATTTAATGATCATATAATCAAATAAATATGATCGTTTTGTAATGTTATTATTGTTTGGAAAATCACTGCCTGAAAATGTTCATTAAGTTTAAAAAACAATTATCAGATCTTGTTTAATTTTACCTTATTTATTTCAAAGCATCGCCTACTATCAATCTTATTTAATTTTACTTAACTTTTACGCAAAATTAAGTTCATAAATTTTGTGCTTAGAGTTTTTTGCGTTTTACCAAAGTAAAGATGTTTATACAAGAATTACGCGTGAAAAAAATGCGCGAAATGCAGTAAAAAGTGCTTTAATGAGATATATTAAATTCTATTTAGAAAAACTGTGCTTTCTCATAATCTCATCACTATACAACGTATCACATTTAATAATTAAAAAGAATTATGTGATACAAACGCCATAAGTTTCGGTGTTAAAGTCAACCAGATCTTCCCAACTCTTTCTTGGCGACATGTCGGTGACGCGCGCTCCACCTACTGGGTTAGTCTATCTCTTATAAGGTACATTTACCTCTGATACATTTGCCTTTGACCCCACATTATCTGCGGAGTCGTCTGGAGTGGTGTCGCAGCCGATCATGATGGCTGCCATCAGAATGGCATCGTATAGTGTACAGGGATGAATCCCGCTTCTGATTAACGGAGAGACTGAAAAGAACGGAAAAGTGTATGCCAATAGTTAACGCCGCATCTTGAATTCAAACATGTACTGCTATTTTGCTTTTAAAATTTTTGTAATTTTCTGTTGAATTGCATATGGCGTAAATGAGAAGAAAATGATGTTTAATAATAAAGTTAAAATGACAAAAAAAATTGGTTTAGTAGGAGTGAGCGAAACAGCAGACTGGTAAACTGCGAAATCTAACAGAGCGTAAAAAAAACCATAACAAACTCTTTTGGACGATCGTTAAATTTTTAAAAACTCCAGATATTTTTTTAATAAATTTTTAAATTTTCCTTGAATTTGGAGACAAGTTTATAACCGCAAAGTAGTTTTTTTTTTTTGTTTTTTTTTTTTGTTTGCTGAAGAATCTGGAAATCCATTGAGCTTTATTCGATAATTGTAATATCATCAGTAATAACCTCATAATATCTCTAATTCTCTAGGGGATATTATGTATTGGAAGAGTGTTTCAGAAGAATGCATCTTTGTGTAATTTTTTTCATTTTTTGAAAATGCGAATTTTCGTTTGGAAGGATTATTTGAATTGGTATCTTCTCGTCTTTCAATAATCAATATATTTTTAAGATATTTCAACAGTCTTTATTATGTTATCCTGCAAACGATAAACGCGCTCTTCTTACGACACATGCAATTAACACACAGCATTTCATAAATGCATATTTTCATAACTGTAAAAACCTTGCTAATTCCTACAGAAAATAAAATCACATAGTATTTAAGCTACAATATTTAGATCTATTATAAAAAATACAACTGTATAAAATGCACTGTATATTACACATTTAATAGAATGACACGTTTCTTCCGAAGTGTTCTCAAGCACTTTGGAAAAAGTATTTATAGGACAGATATTTTTACTTTGATCAGCAATGCGCTTTTATACTTTATAATGAAATCAACACCTGGAAAACAAAGACAGTAAAATGTCGTGCAATATCAGGTCAGTGTACTTTTTAATTTCTCCAGGGTTAATTTATGCGATACACAGTCTCCCACGCTGGAGATAAAAATTTTATTTTTCGTACAGTGTTGCCATTACCCGCTTTGAAATCGTTGAGTTTGTTAATCAAAAATTCCTTAGAGTTTTACAAGATATGAAATACATAATAAAACAAATTCTAAATTCCAAATTTGGGCTTACGTATGTCTAAATTCGGGTGGAAACGTACGTTATTTATAATGTAGGACAATATACAAATTCGGGTGGAAACGTACGTTATTTATAATGTAGGACAATATACAAATTTATAATGTAGGACAATATACAGATTATTTGGTGGCAACGATTTGAAAAGTTAATCGACATTTATAGTGAATCAACGCAAAATGTCATTACGAAATTAATAGTCCTTCTGGGCAAATTGCCCCTTTGGACTAATAAAACTTGCGGTTGCTGATTATAGACACTTGTTACAGGAATTTGTATGGACAGTATTTTAAAAAGAATTCATTTTACATTCAATCTGAAAGCTTTCAGGTTTGGCATTATACCCAAAGGGGTGTTCCTTTAACGTTTTGTGTGTTACCCTTATTTATTAAATACGGGTAACACACAAAACTATAAGAGAACGCTTTTAATCCTTTTGCACTTAAATCCTAAAATTCAATTAAACAGCAATATCGTAAAATAATTTTAAAATGGCCAAAACTTTAGAATTTCCGATATAGACTCGCGCGCTGAAGATAATTCTTTCTTCGTACAGTGTTGCCATTGCTCGCTTTGAAATCGCTCAGTTTGTTAATCAAGTTAGTGTTACAAAATATGAAATCAGTAATAAAACAAACTTCAGATTTCAAATTGTGACTTGCAGATGACCATATTCGGCAGACGATTACGTTATTCAAAACTGGATGGTTCTAGGTACTGTTGTTAATGCCAGAAACATACGTACTTTTGTGGAAATTCTTCATTATTTAATTTGTTTAACTATAACTCAGGGCGATAATATTTGGTGACAATAATGTGAAAAGGAAACCAATATTTATATTAAACCAACGCAAAATGCCAAAACGAAATAGTCCTTCAGGGTAAATTGTTCCTTTTGAACTAAAAATAAAAAGTCGTCTGCAACTTTAACTTTCATGGCAACTTTAATCGTTTTCTTTTTCTTGATCGCGCTACCAGAATATAAAAGTACAACTAAAAGATGTCACAAACGGTATATTTTAACGAAAATGAGTTTGTCTTGCATGAATGAAGATTACGCATGTTGGTCTGTCAAATACTTCTCAAAATGTGTTCTTAAAATTAAAAAAAAAAAATAATAATCAAATTCCTTAATTAAATTCATATAACAAAGAAACAGGTTTCCAGCTGATAATGCCCCCAATATTTAATGTTACATTCGCAGTTTGAGATTTAATTACTATGATATTAATTACATAACGAATTTCTTACTCACTAGTTTTCTCATATACTCACGCGCTTTATGTATTTTAAAATTACAGGCGATGCTAAGGCAGTTATCGGAAACACGTTTCTTTTTAATCAAACTGTTTTGCTTATCTCAGGCAGAGCGGTGGCTTTGGAATAAAGAATGTTAATGTTCTGTGTAGTGCTATGTTTCCTGGTTAAACTGTTTCTTCAGTTTGCTGTTAACCGCAAAAGCATTCAGGAAGAGTATTCAGAAATCAGATTTTGAACGTGTGTGACGATGATTCAGAGATGATTGATTATTTTTTGATTAGATGTTTTTGACTAGAAAGTAAAATGTCCTGCAACAAGTTCCAATAATTAAATATTAAAGCAATGGATATTTTTAGGTAGAATTTTTGGTATACACGTAAATAAAATACTCGCACAAATGAATAATATAATCTTCATTGTTACCATTTCGATGTTTCTTACACATAAATTTTGGCAGTGACCTAATAATAATTTAGAGTTGCTCTCTAAGTGTAACATTTGTTGATACTCTTATAAACTTTACTCCGCACACATTTTTCTACAAATTGTTACATTTAAGCATTTCCCCGGCTTACTCATATTCCCTTTCACTCGGTTGGAGAACTCACTAAGAGACTTCGCACTACAACGCCCACAGTTGGATAATCTGAACTTACTGGCAAGTAATACCTAAACAGCAGAAACTCAGTATAATCACATATGTGTCAAAGTATCAGTTATCTCTCACTTCATGTGAGCTGTTAAAGCGCAAGAGACCAAAAATAAAGTGCTATATTCACATTGAATTTTCCCCATTTTTAGCTATTGTCTATCTCTTTTCTGTTCACTTTCTGAATATCGGATGTGGAATGAAACGATCTTTAAGATAGTAAGTGCTTCGAAATTTACAGTCGTTGGTCCTTTGTTATTTAATTAGGAAAATTCTCAAAGACCCAGTATGGAAGCGTTTCAGGTTACAAGGAAGTACTGCCATATGCGGTAGAATTGCATCTGCATCAAGGTATAAAACTGGCTCTTTAATTGCCCTGCCAACGATTTCATGTGAACGTGGACTGCAGCTGTAATTTTACTAGTTGCAAAAGAATGAAACTTCCAAATTTATTTTGAGATGGTATGAAAACAGTGTTGACGTATTATCAAGCTACATGGACCTATGAGCGGCCGAGCAATAATGTTGCTGAATATTGGTACTTCGACCTGAGCTCGATTCTAAACAGACGGACTGACTGCATAGGATTTTCGTGATATGTACTCTGTTTAAGAAACAGACTAACTACTTTCCCTTGAAAACATAGCCGTAGTATATAATCCATGCTAATGGGTATACATTTATCTTAAAGATATGAGTTCAAAGAATAGATAAACTCATTATAAAATATTATAATAGCCTTCAAGAATTCAAGTTATCCTGGTTCAAGAAACACTAATTCAAATCACACATATCGTCACAAATGTAAATGAACATTACGAATCAGGTTTCTAAACGTCCAAGTTTATTCAAGTATAACACGCATTCAACTGGCACTGCCAGATCCAAGAACAAGAAGTATACATCATGAAAGATTTACGCCCACTTTGGCTATTAAAATATATTTTCACATAAAATTTCTTACACACTGGGCCCGGCTGAACAGTAGTTCAGAACAATCAAGATTATTAGTGATACATGAACATTTTCAAGAATTATTTTCTAGTATCATTATGCATTTCAATACAAATTCAAGTTTTTGTAATCAAGAAATGTCACATAAACATCAAGAACGTGTAAAACTTACCATATATTTCAAGAATATTAAGTAAATTTTCTTTCATCAAGGATTATTGTTATAACATTCCTGTTCAAGCATCGGTAATTTAAATCAAGAATTTATATAACTCAAGGTAATATTAAACAAATAACATTTCAAAATCAACTAAAATACTAGAATTATTACAAGAAAGCTGTCTTTTTTTTTCCCTTCAGAATTAAATTAAATTTTAAATACACTTATACATTTCTACAAACTTAAAATTTTCTAATATATACATTTCGTAAAATATTAAATATACAATACTTTAAATAGAAATTAAATAAAATAAATACAACATTAGTAGCATTAAGATTACATTTTCAATAAGAAATATACTAGCATACAATATTAATACTCTTAGCATTCTAACTTAACTAATAATTGTAAAGGTATCTTTATAATGCATTTTTAATGAAAGATTTACGTACTCTTTGGCGATTAAAATATATTTTTACATAAAATTTCTTACACTCATTACTTGCAGCCATAGTGTATAATCCATACACTCTAAGTAAAGTGTTTTCTCCAAGAGACTTTCTTCAGCTAAATGTAATTAAGTATAAATTTGCTTACTTGTATAATACACGACTGAGCAAACGTTCACACGAAATGCAAATTCTGAACTTGAAACATGTGCTTGAATTTCATTCGTCGAAGTTCAACTGTCATTGCAGAAAGGAATACTGAAATATCATACGATATTATCAACTCAACTGGATTATTCTTCCCCAGTGCAATCCAACAGCATTAACCTTGAATTTTCAATTAAAGGTATTAAGTTTTATTTATTAAAGAAAAATAATCCAAATTTCGTACTGATACGAACTATAACTAGGAACAGAATTTTTCCCGAACAAAACAGAAATTATCTAGTACGAATTATAGCACAATTAGGCACGAGAATGGAAATATTTATATTCCTTACAACCGAGCGACCAGCGCTATGCATTAAGTACGGACAAAACGTTGACCACATCTTTGAGAAGATGATTCTTGATACGAAACTTAATTTTACGTAATCGAGTGGTTATCTGTAAACCATTTCCATTTTTCTTCGATGTTTGTAAAAGGCTCAATACGTTGTTATCAGTTTTATTATAAGTAATATAGTAACGGATGAAAGAAACTTCATTTTTACCATAACTATTTGTTGAGCATGTATGCTGTAAATAATAAATCAGGTTATTGCAAGCTAGAGCGGAGACGAAAGTTTTAGCATTCATGCAAGAATCATTTAAATCAGAGCGCAGAAATATATCTCTATGCTACTTCATTTGTTTCATCATTAAGAGGTAGCACCATAAAATTATGTCTGTTTCTGATTCAACTAAGCGAAAAGCTCAGGTAACTGGTAACTCATATTCCTTCCGAAAAAGACAGCAGCAGAAACATTTCTAAGAAAACACCTTATCGGTTTTCATCATTGGGAAAGAGGTACATTGCGCAAAACAAAATGGGAAGTTCTATATCTCCCGTTCTACTATTCAAATTGCGTTTTTCATTTCTCGAAAGCGCGACCTAGGATATATAACAGATTTATATATAGCACTATTCTAACGTAGGTATTGTGACACAAAATCGGACTTTTTCTGAAGTAACATATCAATTTTCAATTATATTTCGAATCTACGACTCAAATTATTCTTAATATTATACTTTGTAAAACTTGGTGCGAAATTTACGGAGAAATTCAGAAATTTATATGGGAGCTTTTTTTCAGTTTGCGCCAAGAACAGTTCACTTGGCGAATTTCTTAATATATGGCAACCTATTTTCCTTTCCCTTCTTACATTGCTGGTGGGGGGGGGGAAGTCATCATATAGTTCTTTCTTTCAAATAATGTTCTTTATATTATATTTTCATATTACTATTTTAATTATTTTTTTTTCTTTTTCGAATTTAAATTTAATTGTTTAAGTTGCATGGTTTCTTTCAAATAACTGTTTTAAAAATTCCTATTTACTCATTGGAACTGCGTAGTTTAAATAAAAGGTGCATCGTTCATTATATTTTAAATACATTTCTTTATATTATATTTTTTATTCATAGTTTTTATTATAAGTAATTTTTGAATTTTTAGACTTTTATTTTAATTTTTTGTGTTGCATTGTCTCTTCAGATAGTTGTTTTAAAATTTTCTATTCATTCATTCGAACTGCGCATTTTAAATATATGTATAAATATAAATTTTCAAGAATTTGAATTGAGTTTCTTTCGGAAGAATACTTTGTGACCCAGACTACGATGCGTTTGTAAAGCGCATATATTAAAAGAGAAAATGCAGTAAAACATAGTTAACACGCCTATAAATGTTACGTTCAGAAAAGACGTATAAATAAGAGAGATATATATCCGACATTTTAATTTAGGATGACTCGCATACATTGCTTTAAAAAAGTTTTATCATTGTGCCCATTGCTTTACACAATTTTATCATCGTATATTTAATTTCTTAAAATGTCATGCATATTTTAATCAAATATTTTATTTTTAAAATCGCAAGAGTCAAACATAAAAAAATTTCAAAAAAATTAAATTAAATAAAACACTAAATTTTATGCAAAAATTAATTTTTTCTTCTTAATGGCTTGCGCTTTTTCTTCAGGCATTCTGCAAGTATATTAAAAATCATCCAACCTTTCTAAAATTCTTGGTATTTCTGACAGTAATTTTAAATAAATTTATCTCCTTCCATTTCAATGGGCCCAGAAACGGACGAGCGGTAAAGTCGCTGAATACCGGTAGTTTACTCCGGGTTCGAATCCCGGCGAACGGGCTGGTTGCCTGGGCGTTTTCGGGGTTTTTCTCATGTGTAACGTGTATACCAGCTTGGTTTCGCTTAGAAAGTTCTTCACGGATGCATCCCTCCTTTTAGGCAGATAGCCCGGCTTTGGCGTAACTTAATAATCCAAATCAATTCATTTCATCAGTATTTTGTCAGAGCCTTTATCAGTCTTTAGAGGCTAGGCATTTGAAGGCATGAGATGAAAGGAAAGGCTGGTTTCATCAAAAGGGAAGACGTCTTTAGATGACATTCCATATACGTCACTGGATAAATTCCTGAATCTTCAAATAATTCGACTGAGAAATTATGCGATGCTCCGTTTATGATGATATGATCTTCTATGACGAAATTTAAATTTATACAACCATATAGTTGAAAACCGGTCATTCTTCACTTTAATCTGCAGTGATATCGTTTTCGTCTTTTCCGTTAGCACAAACTCAATTGCTGCTGTTTGCTGGTGTACACGTCCAAGTGTTTTTACTTTGAACACCCAACTTCCTTGAAGTAAATTCCGCTTTAAATTTTTTGCTTCAACCCCTTCCCAAATTCCTTCTTTCCTTCTACATTTGTTTTGAGTACAGACACAACAAAATTAAGAATTTTCGATTTTTACACTTCCATTTAAATTCAATTTTTTTAAAATATCATTTGCATTAAATGCGCTTGAGCTGTAGACAGCTTCTAGACATTTTAACTATAAATAACGTTTAAAGCAAAGTCCAAAGGATAAATATTTGAACTAAAAGATTTTTCTTAAATGAGAATGAAATAAACCACTCCAGCAGCGCTTATCCTACTTCAGAGTAACCCGATTCTTATATCGGGTGCAAATCTTAATCATATTATTTAGTTTTTTAAGCCTAAAAATTTTTATTAAAGAAGATATTTTTTATATAATCTACAACACGAGGAAAAATTACTACTTAAAAATTCTTTCTAAGAGGACTAATGTAAAATTTTATGTTTATATATATGTTTTTTAAAGATGGGACATGACCCAAAGTGTCAACGTCTTCTTTGCTTAAAAACATTGTGAAAAGAAACATCAAACGAACGTTTCTGAGTTTTAGACAATTGAATTTAAATGAAGTTAAAGTAAAGTAGCAAACGATAACACGACGAAGGTAGAAATTTACTCTTACATATATTAAACAAAAAAGAGAAAAAAAGAAAGAAATTGAAAAAATATGATAAAAGTTTGAATAATATCATCCATAAATAAAAAAATAGCTTTTCATATAGTATGAATAAACACTTATTACGCATAATTGAGGAGAGAAATTTCATATAATTAATTCCCCGTAAAAATTTAAGATTAAAAATTTATAAAAATTATTTAAAAATACAAATGTTAAAAATAAATAAAAGGAATTAGTGATTTTTATTTGGAATGAACCTAAATTTCGAAATGTAAAAGGAAAAATCATAAAAAATTTAATAAAAAATGAGATATTAATAAATATATACCAAATTCAATTAACATTGAGGAGCTAATTTTTTAAAAACTACTCGTGCGATTTTTACAAAATTTGATAGTCTGGCATAATTTGAGTAATAGAATTGAAATATGGAAAAAAAAAGGGCATGCCATTTCAGAGAAAGTCCGATTTTGTGTCAAAATACCTATGTTAGAATGTTGCTATATATAAATCTAATGTATATCTTAAGTCGGGCATCCGTGACATGGAAAACGCAATTTGAATTGAAGAACGGGGGATATCGAACTGTCCCACTTTTTTGTTTTTTATTTTTGCGCAGTGTACATAGTGTAAAATATTCCTCATTCTTACTCGCACTTGAAATTCATTACTCGAATATGCACTGGCAAATTTTAAAGGTTGAAAACATGTGTCATGCAAAGTTATCTTCATGCAATGATTTGAAGTTACGTTATTTATAGGACTATATTTTAGACGACGATATTTTTAAACTGCGAAGTTTTAGAACTGCATTCTTTTCTTCGACGATGTTTCGCACCACGATGTTTTAGAACTGAGATATTTTTTTCTTGCTTTTTTTCCTCTCACCATGTTTTCTACGATGGAGTTTTCGTCTTGCGTTGTTTTCTCCGCCATGTTTTCGTACGCGATGTTTTCGTCGAATCCCCCTGCTAACATACTTCACTCGCAGGTAGTCGATGTAATCGTTCCATTTAGACTCTAGTTCTTCAAAATAATACCTGGCCCATTATAGATTTATGCAAATATCCGAATACGTATAAGGTTATGTAGTTCATTCAAAAATGACTTTTGAGTCTTTTTTCACGTTAGTTTGATTAGCATTAAAATCGAACATGAGTAAAGCCTCTGAAATTTAAATCTTATTCAAAGATTACGAAATAAGATTACAATCAGAAATATAAATCTTATTTAAAGATTTGAAGCTACAGATTGAATTATTTTTATAACTTATCATTATAGTTGTTGTTAGAGTATTTTGTTTTCACAATTATATGCTATTTTTTTAGCTTGTATAGTGATGATTCAAGTTTTAGTGGTTTTCCAGCATTAAAACGGTGCGCACATTGATTACAGACATGTTCTATAAAAGGTAAAATTTAAGGAAAACAGCCTTGTATGAAAATGCAGATCAATTTTTGCACAGTGTGTGTCAATTTTCCGCACCTATTTGAGTCGCGTCAATTATGTCAGACTTGTAGAGATTAACATTCAAATACTAAACCTGAGACTCGGTCGTTCAAAAAGTTTCACAATTACTTCGTCTCTCTTTCCAAGACCATGTATAATATTATGGTTCGTCATTGATCAATACCAAAATTTATCTCTGATAACGTTTCAAGAAAATCTATGATAACACTTTACCAACTTTCAGACAAATGAATGAAGCTTATACAGGTTCAGCTGTCACAAACTTCGAAAATTGTGTTCTTAAAATTTTTTAAATATTTCATATATTTTAATGAAATGCGTCTGTCATTGAAGCAGGACTCCATTCGATGATGCCATCGATGCCTGACATTATATTCACAGTTTATTATAAAAAAAAATTATAACCAATGTGTTACTCACTAGTTTTTTGTCATATACTCGTGCGCTTTAAACAGTTTAAATGTACAAACAGATTATCAGCTTCTGGATATTTCTCATATTTATTTAATTAAACTACTTTGTCTTTTCCTGGCAGAGCGGTGGCTTTGAAATAAAATATATTTCTCTTAGATCTTCAGTTCTGTATTGTGTTTAAATTGTTTCTTGTGTTTGCTTAGCATCGTAAATGCTTTCAGGAAGGTAATTCAGATAATAAGATTTAGAATGTGTGTGATGATGATTGATTGAGATGTTTGATTATTTTCTGGTTAGATCTTCTTAACGTTTGCAAGAAGTGTCAATAATTAGATAATAAAGCTATGCAGATTTTTCATCAGAATTCGTTGGTATACAAGTAAAATGCTTGCACAAATGAATAAAATACTCCTCACATTACCATTTCGAATTGTCATATACAGAAATGTTGGCTAAAACCTGATAATAATTTAGATTTTCTCTCTTAGTGTAATGTTTCTTTATACTTTCATAAACGTTCTTCCATATAAATGTTTCCACAAAATTATTACGATACCTTCTTAAGCATTTCCTTACTCGTATTCACGTTCACTTGTCTTGAGACCTCAGTATAGGACTTCTCACCACAACACCTTGGATAATCTTAGGTTACTGGCAAGTACTACCTACAAGTACTATCTTAGCTGGTAAAGCGCAGCAGACCAACAATAAAGTGCTACATTCACATTAAATGTTCCCATGTTTAGCTATTGTTTAGTTTACCTTTTCTCTTCGCTTTTTGAATATCTAATGTGAAGTGAAACGATGTTTATGATAGTAGGTGCTTCGAAATTTATAATCCATGATTCTTTGGTATTTCACTAGGAAAATTCTCAACGCAAGACTCAGTGTGGAAATATTTCAAGTTACAGGGAAGTGCTGCTATATGCGGTAGAATTGCATCTGCATGAAGGTGTGAAACCGGTTCTTTACTCGCTCTTTCAAAGTTTTCATTGGATTGCAGTTGAAATTCATCTAGTTGCAAGAGAATAAAACTTCCAAATTTATTTTGAGACGGTGGGAAAACAATCTTGATGTCTTACTAAGCTATATGGACCTATGCGATGCCAAGGAATAATGTTGGTGAACATTGGTACTTCGATCTGAGTTCGATTCTAGACAGTCGGGTGATTGCATGGGCGTTTTCAGGATATGTCCTCTTTTTAAGAAATATATTAACGAGTTTCCGTTGAAAACATAGCCATAATGTCTAATTCATGCCAATGAATATATATTTGTCTTAAAGATATGAGTTCAAAGAATAGAAAAACTCATTACTTGCAGCCATAATGTATAACCCATACACTGTAACTAAATTGTTCTGTTCAAGAGACTTTCTCAGCTAAATATAATTAAGTATACATTTATTTCCTTGTGTGACTGCTGACCAAACATGCATACCACTGCTGACGAAAATTTCACACGAAACAGAAATTCTGAACTTAAAACTTGCGTTTGAAATTCATTCGCCGAAAGTTCAACTGTCATTGCAGAAAACAATACCGAAATACCATATGATATTTTCAGCTCAACTGAATTATTCTTCACATGTACAGAGCAATAGCATTCCGGGCAGAGATGCTTTCTTGATTTCAAAAGATAAGTCAAATAATGGCGCATCCTGAAATGTTTCATGACAAGTGACAGGTTAGAGCGGATACGGACACATGGGCGGCTTACTAGGGCTATTCGCGTATCGTCCAATGTTCCATGATAAATAAATACGTCATCTGGCATCCCAAAATAGCATGAAAGTATTGCTTTAAGCTAAGAAATGCAAATTGAAAGAAAGTGTGTGTAGCGTTTTAACAGATTAAGCCAGTGCTCTTCTTATAATATAATATGTGATCATGAATAAGAGGTCAAATCACTTTACGGAGTCATAGATACATAGAAAGGAAGAACGTAATCTCAAAAGCGTATCCAAAGAGAGCATCAGCCATACCGTTTCATTTGCGGTCTTGTATGACCTTCGAAAAATCGGTGATAATTGCCCAGGAAAGATAATTAACTCCACAATAATATAAATATATGTAAATCCGAAATCCTGTAGACACTACACGGAAAGAGAGGGTTGCTTGAGGACTTTGAGGACTTGATCAGATAAACTGGTAAATGTAACTGTAACAGTCTGCTCTACTGGTAACTGCAACAGTCTGTGTATTGTCAAACCGTTCAAACTGAAAGCAGAGAGAAGCTGTGGGAGCAGCCACTGCAGAAAACGTATGTGTTCCATAATGCAACTTTTTATACAGTTTATGAAATTACTTTTCGTCCTTAATTTTTGCACACCAGTGTATTTCTGTTGTACTGTATTAAGAAAATGGCAGCGTTAGAACTAGCAAAAGCTAAAAGAAGAACAGTTCGAAAATTAACAACCCATTTAATTAATCAAATTGATGCTAAATTAAAGTCAGGAGAGGAGCTTGATGAGCAAGATTTAAGAGACGATTACGAGCTCTTAATAGAAAGAAGTAACGAATTGAAAGCTCTCGACAGTGAAATCGAAATTTCCATTGGAAAATTTCAAATGGAAAATTTAATTAAATACCCTCGAAACCATACTAGAAATGCGTAAACACCTTTTGTAATCGCTATTTCTCTGTATTCTCTTATGTGTTTTGAGAGGGGGGGATTCAGATACAGAAGAATAAGAATTTTCAAAGTTACGGCCTTGGTTATACTGATTCAAATATTCAAAACAATGTGGAATTCAAAAACGGGGACAGCAAAAGACATGACGAAACAGCGCGATATCACTTAGATTCGTATTTGAGTGAATTTATCAATTTCCTAAAGAAGATAACGTGTCGGTTCTTCCCCTCATTTTTATGTTCATGAGCAGCATTAGTATGATAGTTTTTTACATCTTTTATAAAGATACAGAATATTTCCCATCGAATTTCGCTAAATATTCAATACATGTTGCGTGAAACACAGTACATTGAAGATGGGGATTAGAAGTAAAAGTAGGTTTAACAGTAATTAGATATCCCTTATCTCTTTTCAAAATAAACAGAGCGCAAATTTACTTTTTGTAAAACTTCAAGCTTCAGTTTAGATCGTATAGAAGTTAGATCATATGTTAATCAGATAGAACTGTTTGTCATCGCGATCTAAACTAATGACTACTCTAGAGTGAACAAGAGCTAAATCTTCGAATTCAAATACTGAACCTTCTTGTGTGCCCCAAAGGAAAGACCTATTTTAATTATGCACGTGTTTATATCATGAGGCTTTAAAAAACAAATATTATATCCTAAACGTGTATTTTAGATTGTAATTACTTATTTAAATATTCGAAGAAAAGATTCAATGTATTGCTGTTCATAACATTCTGTAGGTAGAAAAAAACCAACCGTCTAAAAACAGAAGAAGTTGATAGTTCTTATTACATTAAAGATCGAAATTAGGACTTTAATGTCATAATTAGGACTTTAATGCCATAATTTTGACTTTAATGTCATAATTTTGCCTTTAATTAAATTTTAATGTCATAATCATTTGTGTTACTTTGGGCATCCATTTATTAGTACTGGGATCCGAAAAATATAGAAGCTTTCTTTCCGTTGGTTCCGCATGTTTTTAGTTATGTTTATTTTCTACTCATTTTGTAAAAATATTGAGTTATAAATATTAATTTGTCACTATTGAGTGAACTGAACTACGTTGGTTAATTCACTTATTTACACATCCGTTTTAGCTAAGTTATTTAAATCTTATTAGTGAACATTTGATTTTTTAAAACAAATAATATAAAAGTTTAAAATATAAATATATATAATAATATAAAAAATTAAAAAAATTATCACATCCATGTTTGAACAGTTACTTAAATTCTTTAGCTAACATTTTGTTTTATTTAAAAAATGAAGCTGAGTCTTTCTTTAGCAAATGAGATGTTTTCGGTAAGGGAAGTTATTTTTATTTAGCGTATGCGACATTACATCTATTGGATAAAGGTTTAGGAATACTTGATACTGAAAGTGATGCGGAGACGTGCACTTTGAGTAATAATTTACGCATTTTTTCTGCTTCTAGCTTAACTTGCAAGCTAATTAGAGAAGAGCAAACTAGAGAATCTGAATTGTTATCAACCATACTTGGCATTATCAATCATTATTTCAGTGACAATTGGCAGTTGTTAATCAAAATACCGAAATTTGCTGGCACAGTAAATATAGAAAGTTCTATCAGAAATCCGAATTCATATTTGGGAACAATGAAAAATAATATCTACTGGTATATATTAATAGGGCTGTTTGATAAATCATGTCATTTCGCATTTAGCTTTAAATAAATTCCTGAAGGAATCGTAACTCAATCTTATATCCAGCTTAATTCATGTTTTGAAAAAGAAAGTCTAAATTTGGATTTTCCGGCAATTTTAAAATACCTGAATTATCTCACTTACATTATAAATTCACATTATAAGTTCCGAAACATACCGCACGCACATTTACCGTTTAGCGCACGTTAGCGTTTTAAAGAAAACTTTACTACAAAAAAAAAACAAAAAAAAAATCAATGATCTAATTTAACGATTTTTGGAGACCACAGCGTTGCTTCTTTGAAGCAACGCAGTTTATTTAAAAAATATTTTTAAATGTATCTAAATATAATGGTTGCCGCAAATGTTTTCAAATATTTATACCAGATAACAGGACGAAAAAACTGGTAATCAACAATTCGGTACTGCTCTATATTATCTGTTAGACATTTTAAATTCTATTTTGTCTTTGCGAATCAAAGCTCGTATTAAAAATTTCGATTTTAGAATTTTCATGCAAAGTGAAAATGCATATCTTGACTTAAAGAATACATTTTTCCAGTTCTGCATTCACCATGCAGTGTAAGCTTCCTTTTCGTTCGTTAAAGGGTAGTAATAAAAATACATATCCAGGCATTTATGAATATATATATAATATAGAGGGAAAGAAGAGAAAAAGTATAGTATCCTCGAAAAAGATTTTAAATGGATTTTAAAAATAAAGCCCAACGAACTATTAAATTTTAGAACCAAGTAAAACGTAAATTTAAATGAATATGCACATTATGTTCTTATAAATATTTTAAACAAAAATGCGAAATAATTATTTATGTTTTAATGCCAATAATTTTTTATATTATTTCAGATTGACTCATCAAGAAATACTAATTTAAAATATTAAAATTCGACAAACATATCCTTCTGAATATGCCTTTCGTTCCACTTTACTTTTTCAGCGCCAACAAATTCGAAAATCAATATAAATACTAAAATTAAAATATAATAATGATAATAGTAATAATATAATAATACCAATAATTAAAAAAATGATATATACATATATACAGAGAGAGGGAGATAACTTAATAAATAGATACATAAATAGAAACAGATAACTTAATAAATAGATACATAAATAGAAACAGATAACTTAATAAATAGATACATAAATAGAAACAGATAACTTAATAAATAGATACATATAACGTAAATGCGGCATTAATCTCGAACAAATGCGAAAGTACAATTACCAAGCACATGGATGAAGATTATATTAAGATTAAATATTCGAATATCCAGCACTCATCTAAAAGGCTAACTGCCTCAATTAACTGCAGATGTTTAGAATTTTAAAATATCTTCCCCCTTTAGAAAACTAAACAAAGAAGAGACGTGGAATTCTTTGTAAAGGATGTATCACAGGTAAAACTAGGCGTAGTAAAAACGCCGCAAAATGGTCGCACACTTTGGATGAGGTGATGCTATCTTTTGCATCGCCCATTTTCAGTAATGATTACTTCGTTCCTAAACTAAACAAGAAATATTTTTTAATCTACCAGAACAGGTACTTTATTCTTGAACACGAAATACAACATTCTGTACATACACAAATTAAATTTAATTCACACTTTTTCACATTAAACGTGTTTTATATATATGCTTTTGAGGTTTTGGCTGATTTCACAAAATAGGTACGTACCTTTTGGATCACTCCGCTATGCAATCCCATGGCGGTTATTTGTCTAGTGAACATACCAATGATTTTGAGGGTCTGAGAAGTGATTCCTTCAAATGAAGCCTAAGAAAAGAGCTTTCTGTCTGTGGGGGTTCTAAATATTGGATTTATTAAGTTTTTCGATTGGATGTAGTAATTACTAAACAAAAGCTTCAAAGAGTATGATCAATATTCTTGTGGTAACATCAAATAACATTAAATAGATATTATAGGGCCTTTATAATGTTTCATTCGGTAGTAGTAATTAAAACATGTTCGGAAGAAAACACACCGCTCAACGCAAAACCGCTTTGTAACTAATTAGTTACAAGCAAAATATTTGCAACAGTAAGCAAACCTCCGAAATTATATTTTATATAAAACATTTTGCAATGCTCAAATTAGGCAGAACTTTTCTCCTATAGGCCGCTGCCCTTTCCAAACCACTTACTTTACCGCTTTTTCTCAAATAATTATAGCCCACCAGCGGCCGAGCGGTAAAGTCGCTGAACACTGGTAGTTCGGTCCGAGGTTCGAATCACGCGAACGGGCTGGCTGCATGGGCGTTTTCGTGGTTTTCCCCATGTGTAACGTGTATACGAGCCAGTTGCCTTAGAAAGTCCTCCACGAAGGCATCCCTCCTATTAGGCAGATAGCCCTCGAGGCTTTGCCATAATTACACACACAGACACACACACACTCAAATAATTATATGAGAAGGTTTGAATTAATATCTCTAATGGTAATGCAAAGCCAAATAAAAGGGAATCTGTCTGGAGACAATAGTGTGTATGCAAAGTTTCACAGAAAACATACCTTGGAAATAATACTTTTTTAAAAATAAAATGTGAAGTGTAAGAAACTTTATATCTTCTTGTATGAAATTAACCAAATAAAACCTGAGAATTGACTGTGTAGATCTATTTACATATTTATGATCAATAATACGATAATCAATACCATCTATAATGAAGAAAAATGCAAACATGATCAGATACGATGACAAATCCAGGGCGTTTGACCCAGCCCTTTTTGTTAAAAAAGAGTCAAAAGAAAACAGCAGTTTGAATGAAGCGAAGGCTTTGAATAAAAAGCAATGGATTTCGAAGATAATAAGACACGGGTCTCTTGCTGTAGGAAAAACTGAAGGCATGCGCCAAAATAAGTTTTTTTTCATTAATTTAAAATTTAATATTATAAGTAATAAAAAATCAGAAAGATTTCAGGTTTTATATTACGCCCACAGAGGCTTTTTTTCATTTACACATCCATACAAATTTCGACAACATTTGAGTTAAATATATTTAGAAACAGCACATCTTTAGAATTTTAGATGCGCAGTCTCGCGAGCTGGAAATAAAAGTAATTTTTCCCCTACAGTGTTGCCAGTGTTAGCTTTGAAGTCGTAGAGTTTTTTAATAAAAAATTCGTTTAAAGTTTAAAAATATGATAAAAATAATAAAACAAAGCCGAATCTCAAAGATTCGGGCTCCCAGATGCCCATATTTTGGTGAAGGACTAAGTTATTCAAAAGTTGATGGCTCTAGGTTACGCTGATCTTTAACACTGAGAGAAAAATACATACATTTATTTTTTATTATTTAATTACTTTAGATACAATACAATGCGAAAGTATTCGATGGTACAATTCGAAAAGTGATAGAGCTAAATTCCCTTTGGGGTAATAATAAATTTAAATTTTACATTTCTATTCCATTTGAATTTTTGCTTTCTTTTGCCGAAACGTAGGAAAAACCATTGTCATAAACTATCAGAATGAACCAAAACTTCTACGGGAAATGCAAAGGTAGAAAATCAGCGTGATAATGCGAAGTAATAGCTGATAATAAAAGAATCTTTATGATTCTAAAGATTTTTTATTGGCATAATTTAGTTCTATATGCTTAAAATTAAGCACGTGCAGAATATAAAATATATTAGTATTGTTAAGTCATCCATTCAAACTAAATTACTGAATCCCAATACATATTAAATATGCGCCTACTAATCTTCTGTTTCACACTGAATCCAACCGAAATAAAGAAAACAATATGAACAAAATTTTCGCTTTCTAATTTGAAAGGATTTCTTTTTTTGAATCCTAAGTGAATTAAAAAAAAATTAACTTAGCTTCCAAAATAATTTAATTGAAAATTTATGTGAATTGTTTAGAAATTTAGATGAATTTAGTATATTCTGTTAAATATAATATAGATTAATCGTCCTTTCTGTGTCTTCTTAAAATTCTGTCCGGGTTACTGAGATTTTTGCTTACCGTACATGCTTTGTTTCTTTAATGGAAAGTCTACTCTCGATTAAGGAGTTTATAGGGCTTTCTGCAATATATTCTGAGTTATATATATATTTTTAGTTGGAAAACCTTGCAGGTTTATGCTTAATTCGATGGAAAAAAAAAAAAAAAACTCTCGAAAAAGATTTTAGAATTTAAAAAAAAAATTCCGGTGATTTTATAAAACGTGATTGATTGCCATCATGCATATTTGTTTGTACTTTTAGTCGGCAGAAAATTCATCAAGAGGGATTGGATTGGATTATTCAATTATGGCAAAGCACACGAGAGCTATCTGCCTGAAGAAAGGGATGCCTTCGTGGAGGACTTTCTAAGGGAAACTGGCTCGTATACACGTTACACATGGGGAAAACCACGAAAACGCCCATGCAGCCAGCCCGTTCACGGGATTCGAACCTCGGACCGAACTACAAGTGTTCAGAGTCTTTACCGTTCGGCGGTTTGGGGGCTCATCAAGAGGGAACAAAGCCACATAAACATATGGAAATAGTAAAGCAATTCCGCTGACGGGAACGGTTAAGCAGAGAACTAAGCTGTTAAGGCGTGTGCATGCATGTATATATACATCCCCAATGCATGGTTCGATCTTCCTTAATCATTGCCGGAAAAAACCTTCTTTCACCCACAAGTTTGCATAAGGTATTACATTAACTACGCCTTATTCTAAGAAATATTCTACAATCACCACTTTGCCTCAAAGAGCCAACGCAGTGTTTGTTTAAAATAAAAAAAGATTTTAGAAGCCATTTTTCTTAACTTCAACAGCGTCTTCAAAGTTTTATGCTGCGAAAGGGGAATAAAAAACTGGCGGTCAACAGGTTAGGAGTTATTTATGTCAGATTGTATTTTTTTAATTTCAAAATCCATTAATTCTTCGAATAGTAGTTTGTTTCGATATATTCGGTTTCAAATTGAAATCATCCAAACTGAAAATACGTACACTGACTGAATACGTTTGGTCAGGTTTGCATTTATCAAACAATATAAACTTGCTTCTCTTTCGTTAAATATTAATAATACAAATATATATCTTACATCTTATACATACATATATATATAAAAGTTAAATTTAAAATCAGAAGAAAATAGAATATAGTATCATAGGAAACCAATTTAAAAGGAATTTAAATATAAATCATTAGGAAATATTAAATTATAGAATGAAGTAAAATGTAAATTGAAATGTTAAATATGTTGATATTTTTAGAACTATTTTAAAATAAAAACTATGAAAATGCAAATTAATTATTCATTTTAATGCTTCAATTGGACTCGTAAAGAGCTAATAATTTAAAGCACTAAAATTCGATTAAAGACTCGTTTCGATTCGTACCCTTGACATTCGGAGCACCAAAATTAAATAAAAAAAAAAAAAAAAAATTAAAACAGCGTAGAAAGTGAATCGACGCAAAAGGAACGTCATCGACGCAAAAATGCCAAAATGAAACTAACAACCCTCCTGATCTAACGTTCCTTTCGGCTATAAAATCTGAATGGATTCAGATTTTAAATTACGTCCCTAGGGGCGTTTTTGTAACATTTTGAGTGTTACCTTTAGTTATTAAATATCATGTTCTTCAAGTATACTAGGAAGTGTTACGAAACATAATAAAACAAATTTCAAATTCAACTTAGGGCTTCCACACGCCCATATTCTATGGAAGATTACGTTATTCAAATTTTGATGGACTCAGAACGTCTACAGTGCAATACCAATCCACCGCTTTGCTTCATAAAAGCAACGCAGTTTTATTCAAAATAAGTCCGCATTTATGACTAGTTATTCTTTTTTATACCATACGAAAGTAGAAAAAAACTGGTAAGTAGGTTATCATTGTTTAGAAGATAATGATGGTGGAATATTGTATACTTTTTTAGACAGACAAAAGAAATATTTTAAGAATCATTCATTGATCAATATTCAATTTTAATATTGTCTTTTCAGTCTTTATGAGTGAAACTAGTTCATGTGTTCTTATCTTTAGGTATGAAATGCTTTCAATTGGCACTAAGTAGCACGTAAATCACCAACTTCATATTGTCTCCTGTGTTTGGAGCACAAGGCTTTGAGATGTTTGCTCCAGAAATCCATTGCCAATAATTTCACATTAGATATAAAGTGTAGAGAACATCTAGGTGGGCCTCCTAATTGAAGGAAGGGCTAAAAATGGAAACATTGCATGTCTTTTTAAGGCATGTCAAGGTAATTAGCTTTGAGTGCTATTTGTTGTAATATTCAATATGATGTTCACTAGTAATAAATCTGTGTCTACAAAATTGAAGGAAATTACATTTTTTTTCTATATTTCTTAGAGGTTGTTATTTTAAGTCAGCAATTGAAAAATAGTACGCTAAAGAAATAACGTAATTACATGGTGATTACGTCATGACTAATGTATTAGAAAATATTTAAAGAATGTTTTAGAAAAATGTAAGCCATACCAGGTCTAAATCTCAATCGTTCTGCAGTTTTATATGTGTTGTGTCGTAAATTAAATTGTGTTAATGTAATTTAATTAATTGCTATTAAGTTTTTTTATTTAACCGAAATTATATAACGTGCTTATTAATCATGTCTAAGCACTTGTTCTAATAGCAGATTTCATGGTGCTGATGCATAGACAAGCTTGCGAATGCTCCATTTACTGAGTTGCGAACATTTCATTTAGTACCCTCATTAGTTCATTTAGTTTCATTTAGTACCTAGAATATTCCATAAATATTTGAAACATATATATCATAGTAATCTAATAGGAAAACACAATAGTTAATCTCTATAGATGTAAAAGTTGTTGCAAGAGCAAGTATCATTTCACATTCAGCAGAAAGCTCTTGAAAATTGCTTAAAAATTATTATTCCTCTTGTTTAGTATACTACAACTGCGCCTTACTATGAGGGATTTGGATATAAAAAAGTAAATAGATATTCCTTTCGAGTCTGAAATCTGTAACTTTCCTATAATCTTCGGCATCGTAAAGTTTAAAATTTAAGTTTTCCATTTTAAGGGCTATATATATATATACATATATTTACTGAAGAACAAGTATATATTTTCTTTCATCATTTCCCAGTTATTATGTAACTCGGAAATAATAAGGGATATGGTTTTATTAACGGCTTTCTTGCAGAAATATAATTTCTCATGTCTTGATTGCTGTTACGTTATCCGATTCCTATCTTTATTGCTATTGGCCCTGTTTTGATGGCTGTTGCGTGATACTCCTCATGTCTTCATTGCTGTTGCATGATCTGATTCAGAATTACTGTCTGTTATCCCCTGGTTCATTTCATCATCTAGTTGGAGGGACTGAAATTTGTTTGAGCGTTCGATCTCAGGATGGTGGATTAACAAAATATATAAACTTGATATGCAGTAGTTCAATACATAACAAGCAAGTACATCTTGACTAAGAAAACTCAGAATACTACGCAATCGTACGTTTACATCTCGTTTAACAAATACATTTGAAGAAACGCTTTTCATTACATTTAGTAAAATACAAATTAGTCCGTAATAGTCAACAAAATATACATTTTCTTTCGTTTAAAATGCAATTGAGCTCATTTTTTATTTTACTAATTTTCATTCAAATTCACTAACATCAAATAGTAAAAAAACATATTTCACATTCACACTTAACAAAATTAACACACTTACACATCTCTTTCATACTTCTAAAGCTTTTATCTTTCTTGAAATGCTTCCATATTCTAAGATCCATAATCTGGTTTTCTGATTAAGAAGTCTATTTATCTTTTAAAGCAGACGCATATCTTGTCAAGACATCAGACTTTTACGCAATAACGCAATTTATATTTAGCATTGGCATTTTTACAATCCATGCATTCAAAATCACTTCCGATAAAATGTTCATAACCATGGCATTAAAATATTTTATCACGTCAAGATAAATTCTTCACGAAATTCTTCAGTCAAGTATTCTCTTAACCATTTCAAATTAAATTTTCCAGTTTTAAGAAAATTTTTATATTTTCCTGCCTGCACTTCAGCAAAGCCACGTAATTTACCATTTTTAACTTTTACAGAAACTTTTATAGAAAGTTGAAAAGCACCATCACAAAATTTTTATTTTGCCTTTTGATAGCATCTTCAATCTCATCACGAGTCATTTCAGCATTGTAAGTAATAATCTTATATTATTTCAGCAGGCAACTGTGATTAAATTTCGTCTTTTCATAAAGCATTTAACTATATTTATACCCCTAAAGTTTTCGTGTGCATTTGATGCATGCATTCAACCAGTATACCACCCCTGATTTTTTTCCTTATGTTCTTGATTCCAGTTTTAAGTTTCGTGGCATCTATTACATCTACAACTTTTGATTCTGCTTCTCCAGAAAACCTCTGACTTTATTTCGATATAATAAAAAAACATACTCTTCTCTTTCCCTTTCTTTATCACGTTTCAGCGAAATAAATCTTTCATCTGCCTTTTGCACTTTTAAAAACTCATCAAAGGAGAGTTCAATATTATTTTTTTGTTCTAATTCCGTTCTTTTTCCCAGTTTCATAGAAACCTCCATTTCAAAGCTTGTGAAACAATCATACTAAATAAATGCTCTTGTGCAAAGAGAGTCTTCTTTTTTTAGTTCCACCTATTCTAGTTGACCCTTAAACCATTGTCTAATTATCACTTATCAATAGTCGAAGTTTATTAACCGACTCAGCGTTCATCAAGAACTTAGGCTGCATGCCCTTATGCACTTTACATCTATTTTCTCTAGCTTGGTATTAGCCTCCTCCCGCAGAGGTGTTGTCCTAGACCACGACAAGATTCGAAATTCTTTAATTTATTTCATTCTTTGTTGTCAAAAATAGCTATAAACTCTTGATCAGGTTTCACCAAGAAGACATAGTCAACCTCTCAAATACAACAAATTGTTCTGGGTGACTGCATAGAAAATAACGGAATGGGGACTGTTGCTGCCTGGCTATAAGCAATTAAAGCAATACGCAATGATAACAAACAAATAACATTCGAAAATGCGCAAAGTGAAAAGTCACAGAAGCGAGGCGCCTTCGACGAAGAAGCTCCGAATGATCCTGGCATTGATATCGACCTTGGGCTCTTCAATAGTTGACAGTACGTTCTTTCTGAGATCAGTTCCAATTATCTCTGCGCCTTATGCTTTGCCAAGGAGATTAAAATGCAGACAGGAAAACTTTTCTAACATTTTTCATCTACGCGTAAATAAAGCTTGTCTAGCAAATGGCGATCCTGCTGGCAAAGCATGAGCATGCCTATAAAACACTGAAATATACATTTTCTATGACGTTGACTGAAAAGAAAACTCTAGCGCGAAATACATCTGTTAAGCAAGTCTATTATCTGATTATTGTTGATGTGAAGTATGTATTAATTTTCAAGTTTATTTTACAAATTCCAATACTTTGCATTTTTATTGCAGTCACTCAATCGCGAGATTGATGTTTAGAAATTTGGCTATAGGCCCTGAAGCATCAGCTCAACAGGCTTACATGCGGTTGATATTCTTAAAGAAATCAAGGATTTCCATAGGCAAGCAATAAATATACCACGGAGCGCAGCTGGAGCCGTAAAGAATTCCCTTTGCAACATTTCTTGGAGTCTGAAGAACGTTTCACGCAGATTACGTTAAATACTCCGCCCGATAGGAGTAGGTTTATCATTAGAATGAGGTTTCTTTCAAGATTTACCGAGATGGTAACCCTCATCCCTCAACCGTGGCAACAATACAGTGAACAATCACGAAACTATATTCGGTCGCTTTAGATTTCTTTAACCAAAGAAAAAAAAAAATGTAACCTATATCTTGTATCCAGTAATAGCTCTTCTTATAAGTTCACATTTCTCATACTAGTTCTGAAATGTATACAGGCGTTTAATTTGAAAGTGTATTTATACACCTGAAGTGCGACATACGAGGCTATCGCGACGTAACACAAGTATAGAGGAGGATCCTTTGGCTGTAGGAATCGATATGAATTCGTCAAAGGGTCTTGAAAACCGCGAATATCAAGCTTTTTTTAATGGTCATTTGATGAAAAAAATATGTAGGAATAAACTCTCACAATTATTAAACAAATACGAGTTTTTACAATAAGAAAAGGTACATATCATAAAGTTAAAAGCAGCCTATAGCGGTAATAAAATGTGCAGTGCTATAGAGATTAAAGTAACCTGTAGCGGTTATATGTCATAAAGTTTAAAATAACTAACGTACATCCAACTAAAATTCTACTATCCTCTGAAATTATATTCGATAAACGCGTATCCATACGACAACCCGAATGAAAGACAATTATTATTATCATCATTATCGTGTAATATATCCAAACCTTTATTGCTTCGAAACTTTTAAATTTAGATTTTGTTGCAAAACAAAACTTTTTTTTTTGCACACCTGAAAATGAATAGTTTGAATTGTAGGAGTATTTGGTGTATTTAATTATGCCAAAGCACACTAGGGCTATCTACCTAAGGGGAAGGATGCCTTCGTGGAGGACTTTCTAATGAATTGTAGGAGAAGTAGTGACTTATATAAGGTATTTGTGTTGAGAATGGTCAGCATTCGCGTTAAGTAAGTTTGAAGAAATTTAACTGTTTTACTGATTTAGTGTATTAATATTGATATTATAAGTGCTGTTATGAGATGCTCAAATGTTTCCTTTGAAATAACGGCTTGAGTGCGAATACAGGCAGTTGAACAGTTTTATTGCTACAATTGTTGACTCTAAATGTAATAGACGATAAATACGTTTTCATGTGTAAACTGTAACATTAGATTTTGCTGTACATATGAATAAGAACTGGCGGAAAGTCGCTTTCAGATAACGCTTATCCTCCAATTACGAAGTGCACAGAAACCAATACGAAATTTGATGGCTCTAGGTATCTTTGTTTTTCACAATGCGAGCAAAATACATACGTTTATGCAGATTTTTCATCATTTAATTGCTAATTTGAATACTGATATAGCCTATTACAGTGATTCGGCGCATAATCACGTTCCGAGACTAGAGCCCTTCTGAGCTAACGCCCTTCTGTGCTAAAAATAAAGATCAAGAGTCAAGAATAGAGGTTAGGTTATTTAATTACGGCAAATCCTCGAGGGCTATCTGCCTAAGAGGAGGGATGCCTTCGTGGAGGACTTTCTAAGGGAAACTGGGTCGTATACACGTTACACATGAGGAAAACCACGAAAACACTCATGCAGCCAAACCGTTAGCGGGATTCGAACCTCGGACCGAACTACCAGTGTTCAGCGACTTTACCGCTCGGCCGCTGGTGAACCCGTCAAGAATAGAGAGAAAGTGCGTTTTGCCGGTATGGGCAACCTCAGAGTGATATTCTGAAGATCTGTTCCTGTTGTTTGTTTGAAAATCCTATTATTAAATTGCTGAAAACAGGGTAGCTAATTTTTTACATTTAAAAATTCTAAATAAAATGCTTCATATAATCAAAATGTATTTGTTTTGATGAGCAAAGTTTTTTATTTCAAGAATCTTTATTTAATATAATACTAAAGCATAGAGAAATTTATTTTATTGTGGAATATGGAACAGAAGTATATACTTTATCGCCGGCCTTTCTATGCGATGAAGCTCTTTTCATCTCTATTGCAGGAATCCGTCATATTAGACGTACTCATTGAAAATATTGAAATATTTATTCATGATAAGTTATCAAAATTATTTTGAGGCATTCGTTTTTTTGCATTTCGAGCAGGTGCAATTATAAATTTAGATTATTCATCGAATTCTTTTAATCGTTTCGTAAATTTAATTTTAATAATTAAGTTTTCAACGTTAAATCGTTGTGTTTAATGTCAACGACAGCAAGTAAATTTATAGTAAAAATATCTCGCGCAGTAATATTTTACAGCTAACATTTCTACTAGTTCAAATATAATTTAAAGTTTCTTCAAATATGAAGCTATGGTAAACTGTAACTGGTTTCCAAGCCAAAATTACGTTAGAAAAGACGTGTCCAAGCCTAGGACAACTAAGAAACGTCTTGATTTCTCCAGCATGTCCTAGGATTCAGCCTTAAATTTTTGTAACTTAATTTGTATTTTAATGAAATGTTAGCCAAGAAAACCTTTTATTTAGGTTTAACTTAGTTATGTTAACTGTTACGCCATCCATTGCTCGCCGAAAGAGCGTGCTACCGATATTCGTATAAAGCTTTTAAATTAATGAAGTTTTGTGTTTCAGAGATGTGGCAACACGCGATTATTTTTATTGTAACTGTGTCCTAAAGATATAAGTGAATTGTGTTTCAAGTTTTTACTTTGGAGCAAGAGTAAAATATTTATGATATTTATTGTGTAGAGTTTTGATTTCCAGCCCATTCCACAAAGAGGTGAACATAACATTTTTGAGCACAGCTTTAGTACCCAGAATTTTAACTAAACAAATATCACCAAGTGCGGCGATAATGATATGATGTGGTAACCCATACAATTCGCCAAACGCAATGTAAACAAGAGGATGAAATTACGGTTACAGCTGATATAGTAGACAGTTAGATTTATTCAATTTCAATACAAATTACCGAGATATCGATTTACTCAAAGTTAAATGCACGTGCCAATATATTCTTACGTTTCCGGCATAGATTTCACTTAAAATTTGTCTCGCGCTGCATTGCACGGGGAAATACAACATTTTAAATCATAATTCTACTAAAATTAATATCTAAATACAACATTTTTAATCAGAATTCTACTAAAATTAATATTTAAATACACTCGAGAATAAAAAACGATAATCATCATCACAATTCGTAATACTGTTTTCGGGCTAAAAAGATATTTCTACATTTTGACACTCGACAATAAAATACGATCTGTTGTGCGATTGTTTAACGTTCAGTTACCGTGGAAAATACTATTTTGGACATATTTTTTGGCTACTTTGGAGGTGAGATTTTTGTATTTAGTTATGGCTTGCTCTAAACCTGCTGTTAGTGATGTTGTATTTAGTATCAGGAGATTTTAAAGGAAAATTTAAGGTGGGAGTTTTGAAACAAGCGCAATAGTTTGGGAAAGCCAGGCATTCCAAACACATATTTTATGTATGAATTAACAAGAGAGTATGAACGTTTTAGAGGATTTATGATGGATTGTGGTTTATTGTGGATAACGTTTGTTGTGAAAAATGTAAGATACCATGCGGGTTAGTTAATCAGAAAAAGTCATCAAATGGTAGTATTTGGAGATGCAAGAAGTGTAGGGCTGAAAAATCAATTAGGCGAGGATCTTGATTCGCCTGTAGTAAGCTCAATTTACAGGAAATCCTTTTCTTAACATGGGAATTAATTAAGGGTACGGCGTCTTGTAATATTGAAGAGGATTTTGGATTTTCTTTTTCGACTTTAGCAGACTGGCGTCAGTTCGTTAATGAACAAGTATTAGATTATGTTGAATTGATGTCAAATAAAATTGGTGTTGTAGGCAAAGTTGTGGAAGTAGACGAATCAAAATTTGGTAAAAGGGAAATACAACAAAGGGCATTATGTCGAAGGTCAGTGGGTTTTTGCGGGTGTAGAGCGTGATTCCGGGAAAGGTGGTTTTAGTGGCTGTTCATGAGCGGAGTCAAGAAACTTTAATTGCATTAATTAAACAATGGATAGAGCCAGGCACTACTATCATCTCGGATTGTTGGAAAGGTTATAATCACGATGTGTTGACTAAAGAAGGATTTAAACATTTAACCGTTAACCATTCACTGAATTTTGTTGATCCAAGTACGGGCGCTCACACCAATACAATCGAAAGCACTTGGAGACACGTAAAAACACGTTTCCCAACATATAATAGGCAAAATGATGCGTCTTTCTACTTGGCTATGTTTATGTTCGAAAAAAAAATGCTATATAAAGAAAATTGATTTGTGCAATGCATTTTTTGAGATTATCAGAGATGTAGATTGGGAAAATTTTACTTATAACCTTTAGAGTGTTTTCATTGCTTAGTAGAAAAAAAGAAACATTAAAACCAAACCAAAATTACAATTGCTGAAAAATGGCAAGTGTATAAAAAGAATGGACAAACATTAAAATTAGGAAAAAAAAAAAGTTTAAAAATATTCTTAAAATATGTATAAAAAAATGTCCATAAATTTGTAATATTGCAATACAAGTGTACACATAATCAACCATTATAATAGTTTTTTATGTAGACACTTAAATTGCATAGAGTGGAGTGAGGGTCCTCGTCTCTCACTCTGGAAACTGTGCATTAAATATGATTGCACAGGCTAATAGTTTCAAATTTAATTTTTTTGTTTTTCCGGGGGGGGGATCTCGTAAACTTTTGTTTTTATTTTCTTTTTATAGCCTCTTATTTATGGTTAAAATTATTGGCTCAATCCTAGAATAGGCTGCACCAGTCGATACGTTGTTTACTTGTCTTAGGCATGGACACGTCTTTTTGTGACGTAATATTGTTATGCCTTTTCTTAAAAAGAAGTTATACCTATGCTATAGCTTCTTATTTAAAGGGTTATTCGCGTAGCACTTCTGAGTATATGAGCAATGAAGAGTTTATTTAATGTCTTAATTTTTAAGTTAAAAGAGGTAGATCGCTATGTACATGGGCAAAGCCAATATAGTGCGCAATGCCGAGGTTGTGCGCGTTGCCATGTTTGTGAAATTCTCGAATGTTTTTTAAGTGAAATAGATCGATGTGTACACGGACAGAGCCAATGTAGTGCGCAATGCCGAGTTTGTGTGCGGTGCCGAGTTTGTGCAATTCTAGGATGTTTTTTAAATGAAAATAGATCAATGTGTACATGGGCAGAGCCAATGTAGTGCACATAGCCGAGGTTGTGCGCGGTGCCGAGTTTGTGCAATTCTAGGATGTTTTTAAGTGAAAACAGATCGATATGTACATGGGCAGAGCCAATATAGTGCATAATGCCGAGGTTGTGCGCGGTGCCGAGTTTGTGCAATTCTAGGATATTTTTTAAGTGAAAATAGATCGATGTGTATATGGGCAGAGCGAATGTAGTGCGCAATGCCGAGGTTGTGCTATTCTCTGATATTTTTAAGGTGAAAATAGATAGATCTGTACATAGACACCAAGTTTGTGCAAATCTTTGATGTTTTTCGGGTGAATACGGATCGTTGAGTACAAGGGAAAATGAGATAATCTGTGGAGCCGTTCTGTAATGTAACGTATTTTATGTGCAATGTTTAACGTATCGTTTGTGTATTTTAAATTTGTATTGTTGTTTTAATTGTGAATTATATTTAAGACATCATTTTTCATTTAAATTGTATTTTTAATTTTTATGTTTTGATATGTTTATAATGCTTTCCGTCTTGCGATATATATCGATAGCCCGACGATTTACTCAACAGTAGCAAAACGGTAAACTTTGGCACTATAAGTAACTTTTACCTCATTATTATAATACGTAGTGTTTGCTGTCGTAATTGCACTTGATAATATGAGCGTGTGTATGTGAAGCATTGCTTAGTGTTCCAAATTTGAAGTATTTCTTTTCTTATAATATTTTCTTTCATTGTGAGAAATTATATTTTTTTTTTATTTATTAATGTGTAGAATTCTAGTATACCTGCATACAGAAAATATGATATGATTTAGGAATTTAAAAACCTGTTTTTCATTAATGTGAAATTTAAAATTTTAGAAAATAATGGAAATTGTCTACTTACTGGTATGTAAGGGATTATGTCGTTATGTAGCAAAACGTTAATTTGTAAATATGATAAAATTGATATGTTCCAGAGTATTAATTTAAATTTAAAAAAATCTTTTTTTTATTTGTATAAAATGCTGAAGCTGTATGAAATACAAATATGAGAGACTGCGACGTTCTTTATCGTTTTAATAATTGGTAGAATTTGCTTACTGTATCATAGTAGTTTTAAATATAAACAATTTATTATACTTATTTTCAGTTAAGCCTAAGCTTAAATGTCAGAAATGTAAATTTAAAGTAAAGAATTTGATGTTAATTTACAATACTAAACAATTCATTATTGTTTTTTAAGAGAAAATAGAAATTACGCATAGCACGGAGAATACCATGGACCTTATAAGAAATAGACTAACCCAAACGGGTTTTCTCCCTCGTCTGAGGCGTTGCCGGCTGTCACCATGATCACATCCGGAGGAGTAGGGACGACTCGCAGAAATTTAACATTGGTTGCCTATTGCAGCGTGTATAACTGTGAAGAAAAAGTTGGTTGTAGAGCCTCATTTCACAAATGATAATTTCTACATATTTTTAATTTTGAAAGTGAGATTGATTTTTAAAAATTTAGCATATTTATCAAGCATAATTAGCATTCCAAATAATTATAAAGCTATTGCATGCTTTCAGGGCTAGATATTTTTTTAGCTTTTCCTATGCTGTACGGAAATTTGTAACTACTTCTTTTAGAAAATAATATTTTAAATCTGAACTAACAGAAAAATTCAAACAAACAAATTTCTCTTGCAATTTTTATGCTTTTTATTGGTGTAAATTTGTAAAAAAATACTAAAATATTTAAAAACGAATTTTTGAAGGTTTTTTTTTTTTTTAAATTCTAAATTTTTCTGCTTTTTTAAAATTATAGATAAGTATTATAGCACGATTTCTGTAAAGGAATTTTATTTCAAATACATCATTGTGATAAGCACGTTTGACATCTTAATTTTTATACATTTAATTCTAATATTAAAATTGTATTTAACCGTAATAATTAATTTTGCTTGTATTTTATAGTGATTATTTTTTAAATTTAGTTTTAGTTCTGCTTAAGATTTTTTTATTTACTGTTAATTTAATTTATTAACCCAAAGCGGCGGTAGCCTAGAAAGGCTGCTAGTTTCGAAGCGGCATTTTGCACTGTTTTATTATAAGTGTCCTTGCAAATTGTTGTTACCAAATATTATCGCCCTATATTATATGTAAAGAAATTAAATAATGTAGAATCTGCATGAATACATGTATGTTTCTTGCACTGTTACAAAAACGACGGTTTCTAGAGCCATCAAATTTTGAATTATGTAATCCTCCACCCGAACATGGGCATCTGGACGGCCGAATTTCGAATTTGTTTTAATCTATTTCATATTTTGTAAAACTTTAACGAATTTTTGATTAAAAAACTCAACGAGTTCAGAACGAGCACTGTAAGGAAAATAACAGTTTTATCTCCAGTGCGGAAATTCTAAAGATATGCTGTTTTCAAATGTATGTGGTTTACGGGCGAAGAACATGATATTCAATAAATATAGGTAACACAGAAAACTTTAAGAAAAGGTTCCTTTTGGGCGTAATATAAAATCTGATTGCTTCTAGATTTTATTTTATCTTTTTTTTTCCCGTCATTAGGCTCAGAAAATTTTATGCTCCGAATTTTATGAATTATTAAAATAACTAATTCACTTTAATGTTAATAATTTAATGATCGTATAATCAAATAAATATGATCGTTTTGTAATGTTATTATAGTTTGGAAAATCACTGCCTGAAAATGTTAATTAAATTTAAAATTTTTTTTTATCAGATCTTGTTTAATTTTACCTTTTTTCTTTCATAGCATCACGTACTATCAATCTTATTTAATTTTACTTTATTTTTACGCAAAATTAAGTTCATAAATTTTGTGCTTAGAGTTTTTACCGTTTTACCAAAGTAAAGATGTTTGTACAAGGATTACGCGTGAAAACAATGCGCGAAATGCAGTAAAAAGTGATTTAATGAGATATATTAAATCCTATTTGGAAAATCTGTGGCTTTCATAATCTCATCATTATACAACGTATCACATTTAATAAATAAAAAGAGTTATGTGATACAAACGTCATAGGTTTGTATCACACCAATGATAGATAAGCATCCCTATATGGATGACTTTCTTGCTAGTATGGAAACTGAATAACGCATTATAATGCTATATCACGGGATCAAGAATTTAATGGCTCTAATGAAATTGCCTATGGAAAAATGGGCTACAAAGTCTTTGAAACTCAGAGATGTACTACAAACACATGAAGAATCTCACAAAAAGGGAAACAACTGTCTTAGGTATTGGCTGGAATACAAATTCTGATACTTTAGAGCACATCATTCAAGACTTCCGTCTGTGTTTCTACAGACAAACCACTTACAAAGAGATAGTTACACCGCTGCATTGCTAGTTTTTATGATCCCTTAGGACTTTTTCACCGTTTACTATCCTTGGGAAAATCTTATTCCAAGATACATGGATTCTTGGAATTAAGTGTGATGAATTACTACCTGCTAATTTATCAACTTTATGGTATGCAGCTGTAAAATAACTTGATGACATTTGTTCCCTTCAAATTCCTCGATGCATAGGCATTTCATCACATGTTCCTTTTGCTATTCATGTGTTTTGTGACGCATCTGAAAGTGTAAATGGCTCAGTTCTGTACATTGTTACCTTTAAAGATGACCATTAGCGTGGATAGGCAGTGACCCCAACAAATGGAAAACTTTTGTTAACAACAGAGTAACAGAAATTATTTCCTATACTAATCCTTCACAATGGAGACATTGCCCTGGCAAAGACAATCCAGCTGACAAACGTTCTCGATGTGTTTCACCATCAATACTAAAAAACCTGGAAATTTGGTGGAACGGCCCTCCATGGTTAGTCAAATCTCCAGAATATTGCCCTCATTGTGACATTCTGATATTAGTTCTAAAGATTACAGTCATAACTTAGAAGAAAAGAAAGAAAAGGTTCAGACCCTTCACATCGTATCTACTCAACCAATCATAAAGGCTAGAAACTACAGTTCTTAATTTGAATTGTTACGTGTAACATCTTGGATTCTTCGCTTTATTCACAACTGTAGGAAACAACAAAAGTTAGTGGGTGAGGTACATGCCACAGAACTAACTCGAACTCGTATTTATTGGACACAGCCGTTCAGAAAGAATCCTTTCCTTCAAAATATGAAGCTCTGTTGACAAGAAAATCACTCCCTAAGAAATCGTATTTATTGGACACAGCCGTTCAGAAAGAATCCTTTCCTTCAAAATATGAAGCTCTGTTGACAAGAAAATCACTCCCTAAGAAATCAAGGATAAAAAAATTTAACCCTTTTTTCAAGAACAACGTTACACTTCTTGGTGGTCGACTACAAGTTTCTGGTTTATCTCATGCTGAAAAACATCTCATATTATTGGAAGATTCTCATCATTTTACATTTACATAATTTTACTACTGATACTCCAAACACATTTACGAATGCATCTTCTCGGTGTTCGAATTGTACTTTCTCAGCTTCGTTAAGAATATTGGATATTAAGAGCAACGCAAACCATTAAAAAGGTGATAAAAACTTACCTTTCATGTAAAGTACTGAAAGAAAAGAGAAGTGAACAGATAGAAGCTCCATTACCAGCCGAGCGAATTCAAAAATCATCTCCTTTCGAAACTACCGGAATTGATTTTGCTGGACCAATCTACGTAAAAAGTAATAAACTCCATTACAAAAGTTTACATTGTCATCGTTACATGTGCTACAACTCGAGCTATCTACTTAGAATAAGTTTCCGATCTGCGTACTGACGTCTTTCTACTTGCATTGCAACGTTTTGTCTGTAGTCGTTTACTTCCTCATACAGTGTACACTGATAATGTGACGACTTTCTGCGCTGCGGACAAAGAGCTCATTATTATGGCATACTATATCCTCTGCCAAGGTACAGCAGTTTTATGCCCACCATCACATCAAATGGAAATTAATCGCCCCACGAGTGGCTTGGTGGGAAGGAATGATAGGCTCAATTAAGCGATGCCTTTGGAAAACATTAGGTAAGGCTCTTTTGTATGACGCTGGTTTGATCACTGTATTATGTGATATTGAAGCCGCTCTTAACAGTAGACCGATTGTCCATGAATACGGAATAAAAGATGACTCTGAGAAAGCTTTAACACCCTCGCACTTCCTCATAGGAAGGAAATTAACAACTTCCAGCCACACAAATCCTGAAACAAATTTAAATCGTATGTGGAAGAATCGTCAACATTTGATGGACTCCTTTTGGAAAAGATGGCAAAAGGAATATCTAATGGACTTGCATACATTTCATCAAGTGCGGAATCCATCTGAAACAAATAAAATCCGTAAAGGGGGACATTGTCCTACCACAAGAAGATGTTAGAACTCGCAACACCTGGAAAAAGGCCCGTATTGAGGCGCTAATCCTTAACCGCGACAAGTCCGTAGTTGTATTCTGCGCACCAATGGACATACCATTACCCGACCTGTGCAGCTGGTCATCCCCCTGGAGATTAACCAGGGTGGGGAGGATGTCGCGGCAAAGCCAGCGAGCTATTGAAAATAACATTATCCTTTTGTGAATGGCATCACTTACGTTTTTGTATTCATAAATGTTTATTTTGCTTGTTCTATACTTTATTTTTATGTTAGGAAATAAGTAAGTACAAAACACTATCTCTTAATAGTGCTTAACTTTAATTATTTCAAAGTTTTATAACTGTACTTTTTGTATGTTATACTTTTATTTTTATTAGAGGTAACTTAATTTTTACCCCTCTTTCTATTAAAGTTTATCGAATACATATTTTCTGACTGATGGTAAGGTAAATGAATTGTAATTGAAACTCAATCTGGATAATAAGTGTGTATACATAATTTCTGCTGAAGAAACAACTTATATGGTGTTGACACTTTAATGAACTTAATTGTTAAATAATAGTTTAATTTTTACTGTACTAAATTCGTTTATTGTGTTGAAAAGCTATTTACTGGTTCTGTAATTTTTCACATCCAAAGTTGTAGGTTGGGAATTCGTTTCTTAGAATTCCTTATCTGGAGATTTCTGCACTCCGAAATTCTTTTGCCAAGCGTTTCAGCACATGTGCTCGCCATAGTGGAGTGGGTGCTCGCCATAGTGGAGTGGCACCCCGGGCGAAGCTAGTGCGTTCCCTCTTCCATCAACAGAGAGGAGGTTGACCCAGCGGAGTGCATTTTTGAACCGAGATGGTTCGCGTCTTCTGGAAGTCGGGAAACCCCTTTCCGTGAAGATTTCTATATTACGCCATTGGAGGTTGCCGTACTTGGCGTTCTTCCGATCATCATACTTAGCCAAATTTTTGATAATCTCGCCAGGTCCAAAAGTTGCTGCGTGATTGGAGGAGAGAGTTGCAGAGAAGGAAAAAACGTATATTTCATCTGAACAACTAGGAGAGTAGCAGCGGCGTTCTGACTATCTGAATTAGAAAAATATGCTACCTACTTTCATCCTCTGCATGGCGGACTCGAGAGAGCTTCAGAGAAATGGGCGGACACATAAAGTTGAGGATTTGCTGAATAAGAGGCCTTGAGCCTTGATCCACGCAAAAATGGCCTCTGGCAAGTTAGACGTTCGCAACCTTCCTGATGGAATTGTTGCCTTGGATGGAAAATTGGAGCCAGACCTCGTCTTTGATGTTATCTTTTGTTGATTTTATTTTTTTCCCTACCCCTTTCTTTTCATTTCAACAGATAAGCTGAAAGCCTTTGAAAGGAAGTCGATAACCCTCCATCTAGAACCCTCTTCTTGTATTTCAAGGTCTAGGGTGAATAGTTCATTTTATTCCCGTACGGTTTGGAGCCCAATTTATAATTGTTTTTGAAGGTATGTGAATTTTTTCCTTTCTAGCGGTACTTCTACAAAGTATGTTAACCAGCCACCTCTTAATAATTGTAATAAATATTGTGATTATCATGACGCTATGAGTATTGTAACCTAATCTCTTTATCATCATGCATAAACGTAGTTTGATTTTACTTACCTTGTATTGTAATTAATTTTAATTAATTTTTTACACTAGACCATATAGTATTAACCGAATGGGTTTTGCATATTATTTATGACACAACGCAACTCCATTTATATTTGTATACTTGTCTTGCTATAACATGTGCTCACATGAATTATTCTTGAAATATAGTTACTGATATTGAACATCTATGTACCATTTCAATATTGGCTTATACATGCTAAATGTTATGAATTTTCAATTACACATTGATGGTGTTTAGTAGTACCTATAGTAAATGACTTATGTTATAGTATTCTATACTTAATATAGAACAACTTGAATCATCCTTTCCCTAAATTTTGAATCAAAGAAATTAAACTTAATTGTTGAGTGAACTCCCTCATCTTATAACATTAAACATTTGCATCAGTCCATATTATGTAAGCCATTATTTTCTCAAACGAAATTCCTTCAAGTTTTTTTAGTTTATTTTAATACGGCGAGAAGCACAATAGGGCTGTCTCTCTAAGGAAAAGGCACAGCTTCGTGGAGCACTTTCTGAAAAACAAAACTGGCTTGTATACACGTTACCAAAATGCCAATGCAGCCAGACCGTTCGCCTGGATTCAAGCCCAGGAGGGAACTACCACTGTTCAGCAATTTAAGGGCTAGGCTACTGATGTTCCTGAAACATTGTTAAGACTTAGCATTTTACAGTACGAAAAAAAAATACGTATCCTAAAAGCTAGTTGTTTGAACCTAGAGGTATTTAAGCAAACTAGCGAATACATTTTCATTCCATTAATTAGCATCCGTTATTACGACGATAATTTTTATGGCAAGAATTTGCAGCTATTTTAGAAGTTAGTGATTTTGAAGCCAGTTCCACACTATTATGATTGACATTAAATTAATTGCTTCTCCAAATCTACAAACTGCGATACAAATCTTTTTCAAAGATTTGATGATACTGATTTAATCATTTATATGATTTGGCATTACAATAGTTGTTGGAATATTTTATTTTCATAATTATATTTTCTTTTACAAGAGTTTGTGTGAAGATGTTTGATGTCTATGGGACCGTCATTAAAAAGGTGTGCACATCAATTACAGACTTGTTGTTTAAAAAAAATATCAAGTTTAAAAAGAAAACCATAAAACAAAATGCAGGTAAAATTTTTTAACAGTCTGTATTAAGTTCAGTACTTTGTTAAGGTGACTGTAAGGTACGCGTAAATTATGTCAGTCTTGTAGAGATTAATATAAAAGTAATAAATTTGAGACTTGGTTATGCAGGAAATTTAATAAGTACTTCCTTACTGATTTTAAACAAATGCATGATATTCTCGTTCATTGCTATCCATCCATCCATGCATGTATTGCGGAAAATATCTATAATCTCGTGATTTATCTGGCTCAATGATACATTTGCCGCAAGGATGCATAACATAATAATGTCCAAACCTGTGGCAAACGGTATCTAAAGTGGGGAGAAAATGGGTGACTATGCTTTAAGCACCCATCTGTATTTATCACTTTTAACTTAAGAGTAAACGTCTCATGACACTTTACTAACTTTTAAGCAAATGTTTGCAGCGTATAGCGATTGTAATGTCAAATTCGGAAATGCAGAAATTCAAAAAATGTCAATTTCTGTATGAAGTGCATCTGTCACGGAAACAGTTCTCCATTCCATGACGCTATGAATTTTCAAAATTGTATTTGCTACTTGAAGTTCTACTTGTTATAAAAAAAAAAAAATAATTATTTCTTACAAACTACGTTTTTCGTATACCCCTGCGCTACATGTAGTTTAAAATCACGTACAAATTACGTAGCATTTTATTGTCTTCTTGATGCTTTTAAATCAAACTGCTTTGCTTATAATAAACAGAGCGGTGGATATGTAACAAATAGTAATTCTCTGTCTTTTTTTCCTATTTCCGCTTGCAGTTCTGATGTGGAGGTGATCGGTGCTACCTGAAGCGAATATATTTAGGTCGTAAAGAAATGTCTTTCGCAGAACGGAATACAATTTAACAAAAAACTGATATTACATCAGTTGGAAATAATCCCCGCCCATGTCAATACAATTCTGCCATCTGGCTGGGAGGTCTCGAAGGGGCTTTGGTAAACCAATCTGTGAGGTGTTTGCGCAACACATATGGACAAATGCATGCAATTCAGCAGAAGATTGAACATGTTGACCATTGAGAGCGTCCTCCATGTTGTCAAGCAAAGCGTAGTCCGGTGTCCACCCACTTTGCATGTACATTTTTCATTTCCAAATCACTATGCACAATCGCCTGCAATGTTCCTTGCGCAAGCCGTAACTCTTCCTGCATATTGTTGAAAGTTTTGTGTCTGCTCGCCATAATTGAAAAGAAGACAGCTGCCACATTTGCTGCTGCATGCGATGTAGCTGATCGTCTCGCGCTGACGTCTTTGGCTGCGGTCTCCACTCCACTGCTGAACTTGGTATCCGACCAACGGGATACCCTGTGCCTTAAGGGTGATTTGTTCCCTCACGCCAACACCATTCGAAGATGGATCTCACTACCCTATGCCCTTCCTTCCAAGGAACTACGTTGTCCAAAGTTGACCGTGATAATCCTCTTCCATCATTGCTGTGACAAGCTCTCAATGACGATGTCGAAAGGGACGAGGGATGACTTATACCGTTCGCTTGCAGCAAGATCCATCAATGCAATCTGAGTAGCTCACGTCCCCGTGGGTCTATTTCTCTTGTTTTTTCTTCGCAAAGTGTGATAGTTTCGTTATGAAGGCCGTTGAGTCAATCATTTCTGTAGGATACAACTATAGTTCTAGTTAAATGTATTTTAAAGGCACTAACTCTTCAATTCATAAATCGACATCAAAAGACGTGTTACACAAACAAAAATGCCTTTGCTTTAAATTCGCACAAACCAATCGATAACTTCGACGGACGGAGACTGTTTCAGCAGTGCACTACATACCTTACTACACCCATTTGCTTTCCAGCCACTTGCCATGTATAACGCTTTTTTCTATCCACCTCAGCACTTTACTTCAAGACTTCTTCAAGAAGAATATTGCCACCGGCAAGTTCCTAGGCAGAGGTGAGTCAGATTTCCGATCATGTCACTTATGTTATTCCTCTGACTTCAATGCTATCTGAATTGTTACTGGCGGCTCCTAATTACTGATGTCTTCACGAAATCTTACTCTACTACTGCTTATGATATGAACTGTCTTCAAAATACTATGAACTTCCCCCCTCTACTTATTCATTCTTTTCATATTATCGTCTGATCGAAAATAGTACAATTAACTGTATTAGATTAGCAACTAAACACATACCCAATCGAAAAATGTACTGAATACCAAATTCTGTTACTGAATATTAAATCAACGCATTTCAGAATTAAATAACAGTTAGCTATAAGTAAATTGATAATCAGGTAACGTAAAGGAGAAGGAAACTATCATTATATAAAACAATTTAGCTTTTTAAAAATGCTGAATTATGCTGATTGTTTAGCTGTGTTAATTTTTGAGTATGCATTAATTGCTTGCCCCTGAGCTTTTGCAGGTTTGCTTTACCTGCATGTTCAATTTTATCGTTCTGAATTGTATAATCAGGTATATATATAGATATATTACACATCTATTTGTTGCTATGATAAACTAATGTTTAGTCCGCAGTTTCTTCTCTGTAATGTAATGGAAGATTACAGTGCGCTCTAAGCAATCTATCGCTATATTTAGATAAAGCGAGAAACGTAAGAAGAATGTAAAAGCTCCTTTTTATTAAGAAATCAATATATTTGAAGAGAAATCACTTCGTTTGCTTACGAAACAATGGAAGTAATACAAAATAAAGAAATTTTAAGTTAAAACTAAGTTAAACTTTAAGTTATTCTGAAGGCTACATATTGCTATGACTAACTCTCAAGTGGGTTGAAACCTATATGTGTACGATGAGCACTAACGGCAAGAATACAGCAACTCTGAAGACGACAACTAACGTAAAATTTAAAGTAGTAACATAGCCTTCAGCAGGCAGAACAGGCTCTCACAAAATAGTCTAAAACTTTCCTATAAATACACTTTCTTCTCTACCCCACTAAATACTCGTCAGCTAAAATTTACATTCTGTCAGAAAAACGGAAATGGAGAACACACAGGAAAGATGCGTAACATAAAAGAAGTGGTTAATTAAAGTAAATAAATTGTTTACAGTTTTCACTTAACCTATGGAATCCTATTTCGATAAAATTATTATATGTAAACAGATTAATATCCGTCGTATTTAAATGTGTATCTACATTTATATGGTCAATTGATTCCTTTGCTTTCATAGAAAACATGGACCCTTGATTAATGATTGTTAGTTTTTCTCGAGAATCAGATAATTTAAATTTCGAAACAGTCATTTCGATTAAGAATTATATCGCATTATCCATGTCACCTCACCTGTTATAACACAATCCAGGAAAATAAAGTTTCTTTAAACTGCGATTATATCTTTCCAATTGATATATATCCAGCTTGATTTATTTCACACTATTACACCACGCTATAACATATGATTGTGGCTGCGAATGCTCACAAACAAATAGAGGTACGGCGTATGTTCTTGTTTCTTTACTTCATGCTCTAAAACAACAACTCAAAACTGTGAAAATGATAGAAAATGTTTAACAGCCAATGCAGTGAAACCAGTTGTTACACTTTCATTTAATGTTTAAAAAGACATTATCTTTCATTCTATTGCACAATTGCATCGTTGCTTTGCTACTTATCTTCCCCTCAAACAATTATTAATATAAAATAGCCACAAGATAATTTAGTCGAATTCAAAAAAATTAAAATCTACAACCTGGCCAGGCCGTATGCATAAATAGAAGAACATTTAAAACGGAACGTTTAAATATTATCGTGTACGTAAATCTTAAAATGTGGTCAAACAACGAAGAAAATTTATTTAGTAGAAGAGTACGATGGCGAGTTATTAACTCCACTATCAAGGAACAAATACTAATATAGTACCATATGGTTCCTCTCGCGCTTGAACTATCCTTCGAATGAACGGAAGTTTATGTTCTGTTAAGACAGATTATACACTCTTGATCCCGAGACTGCCTAAGTACAGATCCTGCCAGAAGCATCAACGGTTTTCTCACGACAAACCACAGTGGGGGTGTCAGCATGACAATTTTACGTCTGTGATTTGCAGAGAGGATGCTTAATTTTTAATTCTCGACAAGAGAACTCTAGGACGTTACTCGCAGGTAATCGAAATAATCATTCTTCTTAGACCCTAGACTTCTTAAACGTTTATTAGACTTCTACAAATGTCTAAATACGTATAAGATTATGCATTTCACTTAATAATTGAACTTAATTTCTGTGATTTAAAAGTAAGGGACAATTTGTTCAAATTTAAAGTTCACACTTTCGAGTAGAAAAGTTTTTATATACATTATCTTCATAAATTTCATTAAGCTAAATTTTAATTATATTTGTTAAGGCAGAAGTGATCTGGCAACCACGATGGGAGAAAACGACAACGTGGTTAGCTAACGGCCATTATTATTGTGCTTGTTTGCGTTCTGAAAGGTGCACCTATGCGATGGCAAGAGTGTCCATCCAAACAGAAGTTAAACGAAATAAAGCTACAGTCCATTAAATCTTGGTGTTTGTGTTTCCTGAGTACTTATATGTTTATTCTCGAACATAATTTTGTGGTCCGTGCAACCCGGTAGGAAGATTAGTGCCTATGGATAAAGTGCTGGTTAAAAAGCTTAAAGGTGAAGTGTTAAATTGATAAAAAAGTGTGATATGTTACTTCGCATTCGACATAAAAATTAGTGTGTGTTTGGATTTACAAATTTCGGGTTCATTTGGATTACCTCAAACGGAGGTAAGTGAATTTGCTCATATATGTTCGGTATTATTAATTAACGTTAATTATGGAAGCATTTTTAATTAAGAAAAGAATTTTAAAGTCAAATATAACGAAAGCGACATCAGATTTCGAAAAATATACTTGTGATAAATTTCAGTTACAACTTTTTGAAAATAAATGTGCAAAATTTAATAATGAATGTTCAGCTATTTTTGATAAATTATTTGTAATAGTTGATGAAAAAGAGTTTGACAAATATGTAACTGAACAACAATTTGTTCAAGACAGTATTGATACTTTGTGGGTTAAGGTTAAACGGCAAATGTCAAAATTTAGTGATAAAGATGCAAGCAATGTAAAGATTGAAAATACCAGTGCACAAGGTATGAAATTACCTAAATTAAACTTGCCGTCTTTTAGTGGAAATATTCAAGATTGGTTAAGCTTTCGGGATCTTTTCGTTTCAAGCATTCATAATAATAATGCATTATCGGATTTCCAAAAGCTCTCGTATTTGAAGTTATCGCTTCATGGCGAAGCAGCTAGGATTATTCAATCAGTCACAATTTGTGACAATAACTATAAAATTGCTTGGGATTTTTTAGAAGAGAGATACTCCAATAAACGTGATCAGGTTTTCGCTCAGATAAAGCGTTTCATGTCAATTTCTCCCATACAAAATGAAAGCCCGTCTTCTATTTTGAAATTAGTAGACACAGTGAATGAAAGTATAAGGTCTCTGGAAATATTAGACCAAAAAATAGAGGGATTCGCAGAAACATTTCTTGCATATATTTTGCTGCAAAAATTGGATGTTTCCACTCGTCTTTGGTGGGAAAGAGATTCAAAAACAAGTGAGTTACCTAAATTATCTGAGCTTATTACATTTCTAAAAAATCATGCTAGAACTTTGCAGTCGTCAAAGTCATCTAATGTGTTTAATGCAAAAAAGGATCAACCTATTCAAAAGGTGACTGCCTTAGTGTCAAATGTTAAAGGTCAAGATTTTAAATGTATTTGTTGTAAAAGTATCAATTTTCACAAGTTGTATAAATGTAATTCTTTCTTGAAAATGACTGTAAGTGAACGTCTTGAATTTGTTAAGAAACCTAAATTATGCTTTAATTGCTTGGGTTTTAATCCGACTCATACTGCAAAGAACTGTCGTTCAGAATTCAGCTGTTCAAAATGCATGAAAAAACACCATAGTTTACTGCATTTTCCCAATCAAGACATTTCGCATTCACCTGCTACTATAGCGAGTTGTGTGGGGAAGGAAGAAGCACTAGCTAATAATTCTGACCCCCCTTTAGTAGACAATTCGGAGCTGAACGCTGAAGCCAGATGTTTTGAAATGTTATCTAATTGCAACCAAATAAACAATTCGGAATTTAGTGGTTCGTCTGTAACTGCTTCACAAGTGATTTCGAAGGAGGTATTACTATCTACTGCTATTATTTATGTTAAAGATTCTTGCGGGAATTTTATTGCTTGTCGAGCTTTACTTGACTGCGGAAGTCAGTGTTCGTGTTTCACCTATGATTTCGCTAATAGGCTTGGAATAAAAGGGAGTAAAATTAACATATCAATTTCATGTTTAAATGGAAAAGCTCTATCGGTAAGATCCAAGCTTACTGCTGTGATATCAAACAAGCGTGATTACCACAGAGCTCTTGAATTCTTTGTTGTACCTAAAATTAATGATTTGGTACCAGCGAATTATTTTAAATTTTCATTTTCACAGCTTCCGCAAAAGATCAAACTAGCGGATCCTCATTTAAACAAACCCCAGAAAATAGATGCCTTGTTAGGTGCAGAATGCTTTTATGAACTATTGAAGGCTGATCAAATTCATCCACGAAATTCTAATTTAACTCTTCAAAATTCCGTATTTGGATACATTGCTACCGGTGTAAATGTTGGCTCAAATTCAGGCAATACGATTCAGTGCGGATTTATGAAAGTCGAAGAAGACTTAAATTCACTAATCAAGTCCTTTTGGGAAATTGAGGCTGTTACAGAATCTCTCAAAATAAAAAATAAAGAAGAAGTAGAATGTGAGAAGCATTTTAGAAAAACCCATCAGAGGGATATTGAGGGTAGATATGTAGTGACGCTACCATTAAGACAAGATGTTCATTTGGGTGATTCTTCGCAATTAGCCACCCAACGGTTAAATAATTTGTGAAAGAGACTAGACAAAACCCCTGACATGTCTAGGATGTATTGTGAGTTCATGAGTGAATATGAAGCATTAGGGCATATGCAAAAAATGCAGAGTGTGACGGAAACTCCTAAATACATAATGTCTCATCATGGTGTTTATAAGGCAGACAGCAGTACAACTAAGTTACGAGTGGTATTCGACGCATCGGCTCCTTCATCGTCTGGTTTTTCATTAAACGACTGTTTGATGAATGGAGGTGTAGTTCAAGATGACCTGTTTGCTATTTTGCTACGATTTAGAAAACACAAGGTGGCTTTCACTGCTGATATATGCAAGATGTATCGGCAGATTCGTATAGATCCTGAGCAACGAAAACTTCAATGCATATTTTGGAAAAATACGTTGAATGATGCATCTAAACTTTATCAATTACTTACGGTAACATATGGAACAAAATCAGCGCCTTTTTTAGCAACAAGAGTGTTGAAGCAGTTAGCCTTAGATGAAAAGGATAAGTATCCATTGGCTTCTAAAACGACACTCAACGATTTTTATGTTGATGACATTTTATCTGGTGCAGAAGATGTCACCTCTGCTGTAGAATTGCAGCGGCAGTTAATAGACATGCTACAATCTGCGAAAATGGAGTTGCACAAGTGGTGCTCAAACAAAAAAATTCTTTTAGAAAAAGTTCCATTCGAAAAACAAGAGTATCGTTTTGGAGAATCTTCACAAAGCACCGTAAAGACTCTAGGTTTAAGATGGAATTCAGAAGAAGACTCTTTTAGTTTTACTGTGTCTAGTTCGTCAAAAATCAGTACAAAACGCACGGTTTTGGCAGATATTGCTAAACTGTTTGATCCTTTAGGTTTCCTAGGGCCTGTAATCATGCGTGCTAAGATATTCCTGCAAAGGCTGTGGCTTTTACATCTAGAGTGGGATGATCCACTTCCTTTCAAAGAGCGACAAGAATGGGAGACATTTCAAAAGGCCCTACCAGAGCTGAAACAAATCAAAGTCCCTCGTTGCACTCTAATAGAATCAATTAAAGAAATTGAGCTCCACTGTTTTGCTGATGCTTCAAAGTTTGGATATGGTGGAGTAATTTACTTGCGCTGTGTCTCTAAAATTGGCGAAGTTAAAGTGACTTTACTTTGCAGCAAATCTCGAGTATCGCCTATCAAGGTAATAACCATTCCTCGTCTGGAGTTGTGTGCAGCAAAGCTCCTTTCCAAACTTGTGTGTAAGGTAATAACATCTTTGAGTTTATATATTGACAAAGTTATTCTGTACACAGATTCAACAATTGTGTTAGCCTGGATTGCTACATCTCCTCATCTTCTAAAAGTGTTTGTGTCAAATAGAGTAGCTCGTATCCAAGAGCTAACTAAGGATTTCTGCTGGCAACATGTCAGAACAGCAGACAATCCCGATGACCTAATTTCTCGCGGTCTGAGACCGGAAATTATTGCTAACAACTCTTTGTGGTTTCAAGGACCAAATTTTCTGCATCAACAGGTCATTAATTATAGTGTTAATAAAAACTTTGAAAATTCAAATGAGAACTATGTGCGCGAACTGAAACTTATTTCTAATGTAAATTTGACCGTAACTGTTAAAAATTCTCTTTTGGATTATGTTTTAAGTATTACCAATTGTTATGCTAAATTAATTAATGTTTTTGCTTATGTTTTAAGATTTATAAGAAATTGTAGATCCAAGGAAAAACAAGTAGGTCATCTGACAGTAGATGGGGTTTCGTTAAGCGAAAATAAATTACTTTCCTTAGTCCAATGTCAAAACTTTCCTGAAGAATTCAAGAACTTAAGTAAGAGAAGGGAAGTATGTAAAAATAGTCAGTTAAAATTTCTATGTCCCTTTTTAGATGAATCTCAAGTTATTAGAGTAGGTGGTAGACTGCAGGAAGCTAACTTACCCTTTAACACAAAGCACCCTGCTGTCCTGCCAAAAAATCATAAACTGACTCATTTAATTATGTTACACTACCATATTCGAAACTTTCATACTGGAGCACAAGCGCTCTTGCATAGTGTTAGACAAAAATTTTGGCCGATAAGTGGGCGTAATCTTGCTAGAAAGATAGTAAGAGAATGTGTTACGTGTGCCAAAGTAAAACCAGTATTGCTGGATCAAAAGATGGGAAATTTACCATTAGAGAGACTGAATCCATCCTTTCCCTTTAACCATACTGGTGTTGACTTTTGTGGTCCTTTTGGTATAAAGTATACAACTCAAAAGAAGAGCGTAGTGCACAAGATTTATGTTGCAATTTTTGTTTGCCTCTTGACTCGTGCAGTCCACCTCGAGATCGTTTCAAATTTGTCTACAGAATCATTTATTGCTGCTTTGAAGCGATTTATTTCTAGAAGGGGTAAATGCGCAACCTTATTTAGCGATAACGCTCGAAATTTTGTTGGGGCTAGCAATGAATTGAAGCAACTCTACAATTTGTTGAAATACCCTGATGAATTCTTAACCAAATATCTGACATCTGAAATAATTCATTGGAAGTTTATACCTCCCAGGGCTCCTCACTTTGGAGGTATCTGGGAGGCAGGTGTTAAGTCGTTTAAGTTTTATCTTAAGCGTGCAGTTGGGAGATTTTTACATTTGAGGAGTTTCTTACAATTTTGAACCAGATTGAAGGAATTTTAAATTCACGTCCAATATCCCCTTTGTCAAATGACACCAATGATTTAGAAGCTCTTACGCCCGCACACTTTCTAGTCGGGGGACCTTTAACATCAATAACAGAGCCTGATTTAACTGATTTTTCTGATAGTTCTTTAAAGCGCTGGCAGCGCACTACTAAAGTAACGCAATATTTGTGGAAAAGATGGCAAAATGATTACATCAGTCATTTACAGCAACGATTTAAGTGGTATTTCTCTAAGGATAACGTTAAAAAGGGCACTATAGTTTTAGTAAAGGAAGACAACATGCCCACTTCGACTTGGTTACTGGGTAAAATAGAAGAGGTAATTTATGGTAAGGATAAAAAGGTTAGAGTTTGTATTGTAAGAACCAAGTCAGGTTTTTTAAAAAGACCAATAACCAAATTAGCTGTACTACCAGTAGATGTTACATAATTTCATGTATATTTCCTGAGTTCAAAAAATTGTTATATATATGCATTGTATTTTAATTTAGATGTTGAGCATTTCATGTTCTGTGGTTAATTATGTTTATTGCTTTTGTTCATGTGTATCAATTTAAATTTTCTGATATATGATTTGGACTATATGGTGATTTAAAACTGTTTAATTTTGGTCATTGTTAACTATGTAACAAATGCCCAACCCGGGCGGTATGTTAAGGCAGAAGTGATCTGGCAACCACGATGGGAGAAAACGACAACGTGGTTAGCTAGCGGCCATTATTCTTGTGCTTGTTTGCGTTCTGAGAGGTGCACCTATGCGATGGCAAGAGTGTCCATCCAAACAGAAGTTAAACGAAATAAAGCTACAGTCCATTAAATCTTGGTGTTTGTGTTTCCTGAGTACTTATATGTTTATTCTCGAACAATATTTAAATATAAAATCTAAGACAACATGCATAATGTAAATTAAAAAAATAATGAGAAATATATCCGAAATTTGTGAATTTATTTCTAAGCCGAAGTTTCCTAAAATTTGCGAAATACGCCGAGGAAGCAATATCTCCATAAAATTCCTTCAAAGTGTGTTTTCGAGATTCATCGTTGGTAAAACTGTTGCCTTATTTATTACATTATCCTCTAGGTCGACTTATTTTAAAGATTATTTTAGATGAGGAGTTAGAACTGTAGCTAAAGCACAACGATTGTAAAAATGCTACTTCCTCGTTCAAAACGAAATTAATAATGAACCTAATAAACAATTATGTCAAATTATCCTTAATTTCGCACCAGACTATCTCAGTTGATTCAATTGACCAGTAATTTCACTTGATAATTGAGCTTAATTTTTGTGATTCAAAATCAAGGGAAGGTTGATCAAATTTCAGGTTCAATCTTTAGAATAGAAAAATTTGATATACATTATCTTCATAAATTTTATTAATATAATTTTTAAATATATTTAAATATAAAACCTAAGACAGCATGTATCATGGAAATTAAAAAAAAATAATGATAAATATATCGGAAATTCGTGAATTTATTCTGATTTCTATCAGTTCTAATTTCGTTTTTTAACCTCTCTCTTAGAAACTTTTTACAACTGAAATGAAGTGAAAGGAAATGGATGAAACAGTGACTAAAATAAGTGCTTGAATTCCTGCTGCAAAAAAGTTCCTATTTTAATAATCATCTTAAGATAGTTCACTTGGTACATTTTGATAATGAAATATATATGTTCACAGTAAATACCATATCACACAGATATTCTGGCTAGACTTTTTTTTTCATGTTCTGCAAAATTTTAAAGGCTGCTTATCTCAGCATACAGACACTTTGCTACTTAAGCATTCGGGCAATATTATCAAACTTGTATCATTTAGCGGTCTTATCACTGAAAACATTATCGAAAGAGCACCGAAGGGGCGAATCACACTCGAGATAAAAGAGCTCCAGGTTTGCTGAAGAATATCTCAGGGGATGGATCCAAAGGCCACCCAGTCCTTCTTCTCTTACTATCCTCTTCAGAGATATTCTCCACTATAGCAGTTCACGCTCACCAGTGGCCGATAGTTAAAATTGCTGAACACTGGTAGTTTCCAGCTATATTCGATTCCAGGCGAAAGGGCTAGCTGCATGGACGATTTCTACATTTGCAAAATTTATATGAAGCAGTTTGTTTCCTTTACAAAGTCTTCTTCGATGGCATTCTTCCCCTTAGTAAACTTAGTGCTTTGAGATAGACAATTAAACGAAACCAAACTAAAGAATAGAAGTTCAAGTGCCTCTATGGCACATAGAAACTACACACGTAACGAGGATCCATGCCTTCTTCAGGTTTCGATCACGAATCCAAGGCTTTGACAACCGGCTTTCCTATCTTCATACCAGATATTGGCTCAACAGAAATATTTTAAAGGACTTTTGAGATCAGTAGGTTAAAAAAAATATAGATTATCCCTGGAGTCACATTATAATCATAATGGGAGAATGATATATTTTCATTATAAACCTGATCAACATTTGAAATTACCCGTAAGAGTTTTGGTATGATTTCGGTTTATAAGATTCATGGTTTGATTCATACTTTACTTAATAGTAAACTTAGTAATCATACTTAGAACACGCTTCTAAGTATATGGGAAGATGAGATAGCTAATGTCAGATTGTACAAGTACAGCTGCTGAATTTTTGAAACTCAGGTAATTGACCAGGGTAATAATTTGCAAAGATTTGTTGATTTCTTGTGTTCAGCAAGTCGTGAATATTCTAAACGTGATTTCCTAATACTACAACAACAAATTATAGAAACGTAACAATTTGAAAACTCATTACAAAGAGTTTTCAAGTAAACGTTTTTATTAAAAGGTAACTGAGATATTAATATTTTAATAAAATTTCATATTTAAATGTATATGAAATGAAATATATAATAAGAAACAAGAAAATAAATTTGGCCTAAAAATTATTTCATTGTTCTACAATAATTGTTAGTCAAAAATAGAGCGTTGGAAACTAAATTGCAACATGTTGTAGCACAGAAAGTCTTGAGTTCTAAAAATATGTAAATGTTTCAAAATAAAATAAACTCTATTTTAAATATTAGCTAAGTGACTGAGAGGTCTCTAAGAACCATTTAATATATCTGAAGTGCCTAATTTATGCAAGGTCAAATTGTAAAGCATATTTCCTCATTATTACAATGGCTGGCTTGTTTACTCGTACGCTGGTATGAAACATTTTCCTGGCATATTTTAAGGGTTGTACATGCAGCAATTAGAACTTAAAATCCAAAACTTATTCTCAGCATTCTTTTCGCTGCTGGCAACAGCAAACAAAGTAATAAAAGAATAAAACTGGGTGCAGGCTTTTTTGCAGATTTCGCTTAAACTGCCAAGAAACAAAACTTAAAAGGGTATGTAACAGGAATAATGGTTTTGATATTTCCATGAAAATTGAAGCAATATTCACTTACACACTCCAACAGTCCTAATCTTTCACATTTGTTTTTCACACTTTTATTACAGCTTGTATAATGATGAGTAAAATCTCAATATTTAAGAGAAAATAAAAATCTTGAAACCAAATGCAGATCAATATTTTCGCCGTTTTCAATTTTCCGTACCTAGTTGAGTCACGTACATTATGTCAGATACATAGAGGTTAGTATAAAAACATTAATATTGAGACATTCTCGTTCATTGGTGATACTGCGATACTGCTGTGCTGTGTGGGTGTCTACTGCCTCACAATTACTTCCCAGACATTCAAAGGAGAGAGATGCGATGAAAAAAAACGTGTTTATTCTTCTGAATGGAAAACGTGATGATATTGCGTTCATTGGTATAGATCAATATCAGCATTTATCTTTTATAAATGTTTAAGAAGGTCTGTGATTACTGTTTACGTACTTTTAAACACATGAATGCAGCTTATACGGGTTGGACTCTCAAATAATTCGGAAATTTAGTTCTTCAAGTTTAAGAAAATTTCAAATTCCTTCAATTAGGATAGGATTTCTTCAATTTTAATATATTAAGAAATTGAAATAAATATATTAAGAAAACAATTGATAGCCAGTTTGTTGCTTACCAGTTTTTTCGTGTAATCATGTGCTACATTAAATTTAAAATTAAAAACCGACATTGGTGACGACTGTTGTTAAGTTTCTTGTTTTAAACAAACTGCTTTGCTTGTTTTATGCAGAGCGGTGGCTTTGAGTTGAATTGTAGTTCTTTTATTTTTCCTGTTTGTTCTGTGCTTGAATGGTTTTTGTTTAGTTTTATGTTCACGACAAGAGGCTTCAGGAAAGAGTGCAAAGGTTTCCAGAGTTTAAGACATTTGATTTAAAGCGTGTGTGGCAATGATTCTACATTTCTAAAAACGTTGTTTAGAGCTGCATTCTCAAGCATATGCGTAAATGCACATTCCTCAAGTGAAATAAAGTTAACAGTATGAAGACCTTAGAATTTTTGAAAAAGTAATTCATTTAGGCTTTAAAAAACGAAATTATTTTTCATTCCGGAGCGATTTTCAAACCCCGACAGGAAGGATTTGTCATTTAAAGTTTTAAATAACAGTAAAGGATTTCTACTAAATTTCGCAAGTGTTAAAATGCATTGTAAGTCTAACGTGTTTACTACTAATATGGATTTGATAGCAAATTGTTTACATTTTTTAACTTAACGAAAATAAGCCGCATCTCTTTTTGTGATTCGACAGATATCAAACTACTTGTTTTCGCAATTACACACCTGGGCTACTACCCCCTATAAGCAGAAAAGATTTAACATGTATTTACCACGAGTTACATTAGTACACGAAGCTGTATGTTTATTCTATCAAATAATCAAAGAAACAAAAACTTCTGATACTCAGGCATTCAAAAACTATGGCATAGAATATCTTTACTTTCTGCTGCTTTAATGCAAAGTAATCCAGACTTTTAGCTACCCTAGGCCACACACAAAGAAGACGAGATATTTTGCGACACACAAATCATCTATTATCAGTGGCAACTCGTGATCTCCAAGTAAGCAAATCACATAATTGCATAGATTTCATTGAAAAGTTTTGGATTTCCCAGGTTTGACTCTTGTAAGAAATTGTTTAATTTGACCTGTAACAGAGAATTTTACGGGTTTGACTGAGTTTTTTGAAATTTGCTCAGTGTGTACCACATTTATATGTGCATATATAACAAGTGCTCATATAACACATATACATGGAACATTTTGTAAGGATCTTAAGTTTTACTAACGTTTATTTTATTTTAAATCTTTACTATCACTTCTTATTTTCTACTTCCGGCCAGAATTATAAGCGTGAAGGTTTTTATGCAAAGTTTTTCTGGCGAACGCCAAGTACTTAAGTTGTGGCTTTTTGCCAAGCAAGAGAGAGAGGAAGCAGTAAGTCAACGCAGGCCGCTTACCTTAGAAGTTACGCAGTTGCTATCTGCCTTCCAGGCCAGAGGTTTTAATCCTCTTGATAAATTAAACGTATTGTAGTGTTCACAGTCTCTGTGCTACATACGCTTCCTGTTATTATAAGGCCAATCTTCCACGTGTATTATTCTAAAGTTAAATTAGAGTTTAGTTTTATTTTTATACTTTTTTTTACGTTAGACCCCGAGTGGTGGGTCAGTGTATTCCGAAGTACGGAAGTTATTGTATATAGAGAAAAATAAAGGGTTTTGTATACCCTTCGCCTGTATCCTGTCTACTTACCACAATTAGTGAACATAGCTTTAGTAAGCTCTCTGTTCCGAGTCAGGTCCTTGTATGTTCCCGAAGAAGGTTAGAAGGAACATTGAACCTGATAGTGGCGCCCAACGAAGAAGAATAACCATGGCCGAGTTTCAAGAAGAACCTGTGCTGCCTGCAGAAACGGCTCAGAATCCAGAAATGCCAGCTGCCGCCCTGGAAGGATTCGGTTACATCGTCCAGACCATGCGCGCTTCGATGAAACCAGAAGCAATGTTTAACGGAAACTCACCGGTAACCAGTTTTTTGGAAAAATTGGATGACCACTTCATGCTCTACCCCGTGCACGAGTTTCAAAAAGTTACCTTAGCTATCAGCGCTTTGAGGGGCCAAGCGCTTAACTGGTTCAAATGTATCGGCAGAAGTCTCTTGGGTCAAGCAGGAAGTCCCACCTATACTTACGAAAATTTCAAGACTGCCCTACGAAAAGCCTTCCCTGTTGTAAGGGATCGTGCGAAATTAGAAACGGAACTTTTTAGTATATATCAACAAAGAATCGAAAACCTCTCGAGCTTTATTTTAAGAAAAATTCACGTTTTCAAGCTCTTGTATGGAAACCGTCCGGATCCTGAAATAATTCAAGTGATTTTGCCGAGGTTACTACCCCAAGTGCAAGACTTTATTGAATTAAGAAATCCGACTACACTGGAAAAGTTATTTGAGCTAGCAATCCAGTTTGAAAGTAGAAGAACGGCGGACGTCGAAAGATGACGCCAATATCAACAGCGAAACCAATTTGGTACGCCAAGACTACAGCAAACTCAAGCATACGGCTACGGAGAAAAAGCGAATCAGTGGGCAAGGAAACCCGAGCATTCAAAAACAGCCGGCGAACGTCGACAGTTCAATAGCAACCCAGGAAAAAAGTCTCAAGGCCAGGGGAAAAGAAGGAAAGCACGGAAAGGAAAAATAATTTAAACTAAAACGGATTTCTGCTGACGACAGGGTGCGGAAATCCGAAGGCCACGAAAACCCCTCTTCCTACAAGTTAAATACAGTAATGGTGAAAAATTTGACTCTTCCGAAGATTGAAGTCTTGGTGAATAATATCCCGGCCACCGCACTCCTGGATACCGGCGCGCAGTGTTCCTGTGTGGCAGAAGTCTTTTTTAGAAAGTATTTTCGCAAATACAGCATATATAATGCGGATAATACGACAGTATTAGCGGCGCAAGGAGAACAATGTAAGTGCGTAGGTAAAGTACCTTTGTATATCCGTATCAAGGACGAACAAGTAAAGATGATGTTTTTTATAGTAAAGAATTTGCAAGTACATTTAATCTTAGGAATAGACTTTCTTTCAGACGCACAAGCTACACTGGATTTTAATGAAGCGTCCCTTAAGCTGACAATGAAACCAGTGCGTGTAGAAAAGGTTGAACCGCCAAGGTTAAATCTTGACCACCTGCCTAATGACGAGCAAGATAGAATCCGACAAGTGGTAAGTGAATTTGCTTCGTTATTTAGTGATATTCCAGGATTTACTCAGGTTACTAACCATAGTATTGACACCGGAGATGCATTGCCAGTTCGTCAAAAACCATACCGGTATGATAAGAATAAGGAAAAAATTATAGAATGGCATATTACCGATATGCTACGTAAAAAGATCATAACGCCCATCTCAAGTAGTTATGCTAGCCCGGTGGTTTTATGTAAGAAAAATAATGATTATCCTTTGGAGCATCCAAAAAGGTGGAGATTCGCTATTGATTACCGTAAATTAAATTCCATAACGAAATATCCGGTATATCCGTTGCCGATCATAGAAGAAATTTTAAGGAACATAAAATCAACCAAATTTATGACGACTTTAGACTTAACGACTGGTTATTTTCAAATAGGGGTGAGGCCTGAGGACGTGCCTAAGACTGCTTTTATAACCAAGTCTGGCACTTATGCATTTTTGCGTATGCCGTTTGGCCTTTCAGGGGCCCCGGCAACATTTCAGCGATGCATGGACATTGTGTTAAGACCTGTTCTTGGAAAGTCCACATTTATCTATTTAGACGATATCATTATTACTAGTGATAATCTCGACCAACATATACAGGATTTAAGACAGGTGTTTTCTTTATTAAATGAGGCCGGTCTAAAAGTTAATGTCGAAAAGTGCAAATTTGCAGCCCCTGAATTAAAATATTTAGGTTACAAAATATCGCAAAAAGGGATCGAGACAGATGAATCAAAAATAATCGCTGTACAAAAGTATCCGACTCCAAACACGGCAAAAAAGCTCTCTTCTTTTCTAGGACTTCGTTCATATTATAGGTCCTTTATAAAAGATTTTGCGGCTATCGCTGAGCCATTGTTAAAATTAAAAAGGAAAAAAGGCAAGATTCTCGTGGACGGCCGAAGCCAATGGTGCTTTCGAAAAATTAAAACAAGCATTAACGCAAGCCCCTGTGTTGAAATTTCCTGAAAAGGATGAAAATTTAGAAATTTCAGCGGATGCTTCGGATTATGCGGTAGGAGCGGTACTTTCGCAAAATCAGCAGCCCGTGGCATTTTTTAGCCGAACTTTAAATCAAACACAAAGAAACTATTCCGCGACCGAGAGAGAGGCACTTGCAGTTCTGTTAGCAGTGCAAAAGTTCCGAGTCTATTTTGGAAAGGCACCGATAACAGTATACTCTGATCATGCGGCGGTAACTAGATTGTACTCAATGAAAAATTTATCCCCAAGGTTAATAAGATGGGCACTCAAGCTGCAAGAATATAATCTGGTAATCAAGCATACCCCCGGAAAGGAAAATATCGTAGCAGATGCCCTATCACGAATTAAATTAGACGAACAGAGTAATACCGTAAAAGTTGCAATGCTTACAGCGTGTACAATAAATTCCCGAGAAACTGTAATAACAGAACTGGGTAAGGATCCTGAGTTTGGAAGTATTTATGAGTATTTGAAGGATCCTGAAAATTTTAGCCACCAAGATATTGTGGCGATAAGAAATAGGGCGGCCCATTACGAACTAATAGATGGTCTATTATTCTACACAAAAACTACGAATTCCAACAACGAATTTCGACCTGTTATCCCAGCTAGTCTTAGATTAAATATCCTGCATGAGCTCCATGACAGCCCTTTAGCTTCTCATGCTGGTATTCGAAAAACTATCCAACGCGTACGCGAGGCAGTCTACTTTCCTGAACTGCAAAAGTTAACAAGGGCGTATGTCCAGTCCTGCCCAACATGTCAAGCCGTTAATTATATTAATTTCCGCCCGGCCGGGTTTCTAAATAGTATTAAATCCGAATTTCCAAATGAAATAATTGGCATCGATTTATTGGGCCCTTTCCCAAAAAGTCAGTTAAATAAAAGTCGCTATCTCCTTGTTATGGTTGATCATTTTAGTAAATGGACCGAAATTGTTCCCTTAAAACGAGCCTCCGCGAAATTGGTTACCGATTCTATTTTAAATAAATATATTTTAAAATACGGGGCGCCCCTAAAAGTTATATCGGATAATGGTCCTCAATTTGTAAGTAATATATTTGAAGACATGTGCCAAAAACTGGGCATACGTCATTTAAAATTGGTCCCGTATCGGCCGCAATCAAATATAGCGGAACGGGTCAACAGAAATATAGTGAAAATTATCCGTAGTTATGTTAAAAATTTTCATAAAAGCTGGGATAACTATGTCAATGAATTTGCTTTCGCCCTTAGGACCGCAAAACATGATACAACGGGCAAAACTCCTGCTGAGTTATTTCTAGGCAGAAAGATTATAACACCGTTAGATAAACTATTTTATGTGCAACAAAGAGCCCCAGAATTTAAAATGGGTGATATAGAAAAACTAATAAAAGAAGAAAAAAAGAATACGGAAGTAGCACAAAGAAAACAGAAATTATATTATGATTTGAAACGACGGGGAGTAACTTATAAAGTAGGGGATGAAGTTTTAAAAATTAAGCATTCACTTTCTTCAGCACCAGAAGATAAAACTGCCAAATTTTTTCCACGATTTGAAGGACCATATGTTATAGAAAAAGTAACTCAGGCTTAGTGGTTTTAAAAGCCAGGAATGGTGAAACCTGCACTGCAAACGTTGACCAGATATAACCATTTTATAATCGTAATAAAATGCCAATATTTCAAGATCTTTTGCAGGATCCGGCACGGCAGGCACAAGCTCCAGAGGTGGGACAACGACAATCCCAAGGGCAAGCCATTAGTAGACAGGAGCAATTGAAAAGAAAGTTCCCCCGTTGGAAAACTGAAGGTAACAAGAAAAAGAAGTCGTTCCACCGACCAGAAAAGAGAGGGCACGACCACCCCCAGAATGAAGAAGGGAGAAGGACGACGTATGTGAAGAGGACCAGGAGAAATGACGGCAACTATAACCCGGCTTTAAAACGGAAGATCTACTCATCCGACAGAACTCTCCGCAGCAAAAGTCGCCGAACTGCGGAAGGGCCATCAGCGGCGGAGGAAAAAGTACAAGAAAAATTTGAACGGCCAACAACGAGGTCCAAGCAGGATCACGACAGAAGTTTCCCGGTTCCGCCAAGACCAGCTGCCATCAAACGGCAAAGACCACAAGCAGAGGAGAAAAGGAAAGTATTCAAGGGTGGCCGTACGGGTGAAAAAAGGAAGCTTCCAGAGGAAAGCACTGAAGGGCGAGCCCGTACAAGAAGGAGGATAAACCAAGCTACTATCTGCAGTACCTTTAAAGACTGGGCCCAGAAAAGGATGTCCGAATATTACAAAGATAAGTAAAATTTTATGTTACTTTGCAAACTTAAGTTAATCTTTCATTCTTACTGCAAGTGGCAGATTTCAAGAAGTTTTACCTCATGCGAGGTCTACCTTTATCGCCAAAAGGGCGAGAAATGAGTTGTGACCGATTTTCGTATTATGTTTTTAAATTACTCGTGCGTAAAACTAAAGTTGATGTATAATAGCGTTGTGTAAAGACTTAAATATTGTAAAAAGTTATTGTATAAATTTTATTTAAAACATTCTAGCAAGAAAGAAGTTTTAGTCTGAAAGACTTTTTGAAATGTAGTATTATTTCAATGTAGAAAGAATTGGCACTTGCTTTGGAAAGAATAGAAGTTAACAATGTACTACTAATGTATGTTTTCAAATGTGTAAAATTAACGGCATGTTGATATGTTCTTATATACATGTGAACTGTTATTTTAAATGTTAAGAAATACCGTGATATGGTAAAAGTGAAAGTAATGTTAAAAATTTGTTATTCGTGTGACTGTAAAGATTAAATCATGGCGAATATGTGGTAAAGGTTGAATGATGTAGTTAGGCTCTCTGACGCTACACTTTAGAGTTAGCCACATTTAGAATAGTACCTCAGGGTTTAGAGTTGAAAGTAGGGTGTGTTAAGAGGTCTCGTTATGTTGAATTTTAACACGTTAGTGTTTTGATTGTAGGAGGAAGTGTGGCACACGTAGACAGAAACACATTCGTGTTTGGTGTTCTTTTACAACACATATCAGAGAGCACGGGGAGAGATAATTAAAATAGTCATGAATGAAATAAGAATGTTAAGAGAAGTATATTCTATATGTTATTTGCAATGTCATTCTGTAACATTTCATTAAACTAGTTTTCCTTCCAGATCTCTGGAAGGAACCAGAATTGAATAAAGCTCCTGTTTAGATGCAGTACAGATGAAAAAAAAGATTGTTGTATATCCTGGGAGCTGCTATTGTAACAAATTTCTTTCTTTTAAATTTTCTAGTTTCTAGAGAAGTTATGTTGTAAAAGATTGGCCTCGCGTTAGTTTCTAGAGCTAAAAGTTTTCAACAAGGTCGTTTTAGACCTCAGTTTCAAACTAATTAACTCTGGCGGGAAGTATGTAAGGATCTTAAGTTTTACTAACGTTTATTTTATTTTAAATCTTTACTATCACTTCTTATTTTCTACTTCCGGCCAGAATTATAAGCGTGAAGGTTTTTATGCAAAGTTTGTCTGGCGAACGCCAAGTACTTAAGTTGTGGCTTTTTGCCAAGCAAGAGAGAGAGGAAGCAGTAAGTCAACGCAGGCCGCTTACCTTAGAAGTTACGCAGTTGCTATTTGCCTTCCAGGCCAGAGGTTTTAATCCTCTTGATAAATTAAACGTATTGTAGTGTTCACAGTCTCTGTGCTACATACGCTTCCTGTTATTATAAGGCCAATCTTCCACGTGTATTATTCTAAAGTTAAATTAGAGTTTAGTTTTATTTTTATACTTTTTTTTACGTTAGACCCCGAGTGGTGGGTCAGTGTATTCCGAAGTACGGAAGTTATTGTATATAGAGAAAAATAAAGGGTTTTGTATACCCTTCGCCTGTATCCTGTCTACTTACCACAATTAGTGAACATAGCTTTAGTAAGCTCTCTGTTCCGAGTTAGGTCCTTGTATGTTCCCGAAGAAGGTTAGAAGGAACATTGAACCTGATAATTTAAGTGAATCAGTGATTTATTTGATTTATTTAGCGAGCCGTCACTGCCTAACGGTAGCTGATGACCAAAAAAAATTAAAATATATTTAAACAACATAATAACTTTATTAATTTACGATTGATTATATGTAATGATAGCAAATTAGAAATATTTTGACATTTGCTTTTAAACTTCATAAATAAAATTTCATTGTAAATTCAAATTGTAATTATAACGAATCATTAAATTAATATAGTATTCAACCAGTTCCAGTGTTAAGTTTCCACGAGTAGTTTGCAAATTTGCTCCGGCTGTCGTCACACAATGTGCTACTACGAGCGATGCATTGAGTTGAATGCTCAAGGTGTGTCAGGAGGATATGCTACGAAGTGGAAAAGGTACTGTTCAACTTCACATTTGAGAAATTAATGTATTGATGTCTGTTTCGATCGAAGTATTTGCAACTCTGAGGAAGTTCTCAAAGATGTTCATCCAATTATCTGGTTTTAATTTTACTCTTACATGAAATATTTGCTCAGAAACATACTTACTGCCAATTGTTGATCACAGTGAATACGCATGACTATGCAGTGAGGCATATTTATATCTCGGTGGGCATGATTTATAGCATTCCAACAAAAAGAAGTCATGAATTTTCCTTGAGCTAAATGTCCGATAGCGGTTCTGAGTATTCTATTTGTAAATTTGTTCCCAATACCTATATCAACTGTAAATAAGATGACCAATTGAAAAATTTTGATTTGGTCTCCGAAAATTTTAAAATTTACTTTTATATTTTTTTGTAAAATAATAAGGTAATACCACGTATATTTTCTTATTTTTACGGTTATGTTTGTCCAATGTATTGAAATGTACTAAATAATTGTATGGATTTATTTGAATTTGCTTTATCTGGTCATTTATAGCGAATTTCATTACAGTCCGTTTCGCAGGGTCAAAGAGCCCTTTCATCCATTCTAAAGGCCAACGTCGAATTACGATGGCAATGACAAAATATGTCATAGAAGATGAATCAAGATAGTCCTCTTCCGCTTCGTTCGCTCTTCTTTGGTCTTATTGATACTTGCTTAAGTCCAAGCAGTAGATGTTTTTTTCGTCAGCAGTACTTATATCGGCTCACCAACGGCCGAGCAGTAAAAGCCGATGATAACTGGTAGTTTGGTCCGGGGTTCGAGTCCCGGCGATCGGGTAGTGTTTTTCCCCATGCGTAAAGTGGATACGAGCCAGGTTCCCTTAACCAGACCTCCACGAGCCATTCCTCTGTTTCCGTGTAGTACCAAAGGGCGGAGCATGTTGTAAGTAAAAATATCGATATCTATTTTGTTTAACAACACGTGTTCGATAATTTTCGAAACTGTTTCAGAATTTTCTATTTGCATATCTGAAAACTGACGAAATTAGTATTTTCACGTTGTCTTTATCCGCACGTATTTAAAAAAGGAACATTTTTTATACTTCCACAACTCTTAATAATTTTGCAGTAGTCTGTACAATACATATGCGTTCTGATGCTAAGGACAAGCAAAGACCACATTAGTCTATAAAACTCAATATTATATAAAATGAAATAAAATTCTGCATATTTCAGCATTTGACACTGACCAACTAAATGTTTGTAAAAAAAAATAATTCAGCTATCAGGCAAAAAATTAAAATTAGTACCAAATTCAAAATATTAAAGCTGATTAGTACATTGTGATTTAGCGCATATAAAATGTTTTAAATCAGTGCTATTCAAACTTTATACGACTCATAAAAATGCAAAGGCACCCAAAAAACAATTTCACGACCACAATCAGAAACTCAGTTCTTAGTTATATACCATCATTAATATTTTTAAGGCATTTGTTCACTACGTGACCCACTGTAAATTTTCAAGATTTCAAATACGCTCGCGACACATAGTTCACCATAATACCAATGTTTTAAATAACTTGCAAATGCGACTTCGAAACAAGAAAATCTACGCTTTAAGAAAGCCGTTTCATTACCTAATTTTTCACTCCTAGTCTGAAGTGAGATAAAATTCCAAACTTACCTCTAATAAAAGAAATAAATCTAGACGATAAAGGAACTTTCGGTCGCAGGTAAACAGCTGGGAAACTAAATTAGGATACACAGACTTCTTACGAGTTTCAAACAAATGTGATTCTGATATTTGGCAGTTTATGTTCATTTCTGTTATGAATGAAAATTAATTTTTCTTGTAATGAAATTGTTTCTTAAGTACGATTCTGATATTTGGCAGTTTGCATTCATTTCTCTTATGAATAAAAATTCATGTTTATTATAATGAATTTATTTTTAAATTACGGAAGACATTTATGCACGTTTATAATACGTCTGTTTTAGAATACATTAAATTTATCATTAGTTTAACTTTTACAGAAGATTTAAAAAAAAGTATTGTAATCCAAGGAAAATATAAATTTATATGGCAGAAACTATTATCTCGGAGATATTTAAATTTTCTCTGAACGTAAAAAGCCCAAATTTGAAAGCATCTATTTGCAAAACTTCTAAACGTACAATACGAAAAAAACATTAATCCTTAAAGCCAGTGTTCTTAAACTAGAGGTCGTCGAAGCAAAATTATGCGGCTAGCGTAAACATTTTCCTTTCAGAGAATTAGCATTATTAGGACATTAAATTTTTATGGCAAAAATTTGGAAACATTTTAAGATTTTAATGGTTTTGAGCTAAGTTTCACATTATTTTGGTTATTATTAAGACCGAACATGAATAACGCCTCTGGAAATCTACAAACTGAGACTTAAATCATGTTGAAAGATTTGAAGATATACAGAAATGATTATTTACATGACTTGGCAATAGAATCGTTTTTGGAAAATTTTATTTTCATAATTATATTTCACTTTTATTGCAGCTTGCATAATGATGACCGAAGTCCCGTGCACAGACTGATTGCAGACATGCTGATAAAAATTTTGAATTTTAGAAAAACAAACATAACAAAATGAAGATCAAGATTTTTACTGTTAGAATCATTTTTCCGTACCTAGATCAGCCACGTAAATTATGTCAGACTTGTAGAGATTCAGATAAAAAGTTCATCGTGCAGAAAATCTTACAAATACTCCATTTCTTTTCTAAACGTTCTTTCTCATTATTTTCGCGTTCATTGCTCTTCATCCATATATCCATATATCTTTGAAAACTTTTTAAGGACTTCGATCTTCAATTTAAAAACAGATTCCTTTATGAGATGTCTCTAACATGTAAATAATTTTCAACTCGAATATGTCATGGGTTTTTAAAATTATGTCTACAATATGAAATTATACGTAATGTGAAAAAATATATATCTAGTTCATTACTTACTATGTTCTTCGTATGCTTTTGTGCTCTATGTGTTTTAAAATTACACTTAATTTCCTAATTTAAAACGTCATTTTGTGTGTTTTTTAAAGGAAAAGTTTTGCCTCTACTTTAGGCAGAATGGTGAGTGTGGAAGAATTTGTTCTTGTTTAATTTTCAGGGTTTGGTATGGTCCTTAAATTGTTTCTTTGCCTGCCGTTCATAGCAAACGTTATCAGGACGTAACTCAGAAATTTTTTTAGACCGTATTTGACAATGATTCAACTCTTGATATAAACTTGGCAGATTTTCAAAATAATTATAAATTCCTTATTTAGAGATACGTTCTCTATATTAAGCCCAAATGCATATCCTTAAAGTGAAAAAATTTAACAGTTTGAAAATTTTAAAAGTTTTCAAAAAATATAATTGATTTAGGCTTTAAAATGTGGAATAATGTTTCATTCAGGAACGATTTTCTGTAACCTGAATGAAATATTATTCCGCGTAGTTTAGTTATTTAAATAACTGTAAAGACTTTCTTATAAACTTTCAAATATTAAAACATTTTGTAAGTATAACGTGCTAAGCATTAATATAATTTTGTCAGCTAATTCTGTACGTTTATTAACTTCACGAAAATCCCTCTTATTTTTTTTTGTCATTCGAGCTGGACCGAACTAACAATCTTCAGTAATTTTACCCCTCGGCTTCTGAAGTGTTCCGCGCTAAAACAAAAAAGCCTTAACATTTAATTTTTCAGGTGCTACAGTTGTACACGAAGCTGCATGTTTGACCTGGCAAATAAACAAAGAACGAAACTCTTGATACTGGGGTAATTACTTGAATATAGGCATTCAGCAGCTGCAGCATAGAGGCTTTTTCCTGTTTGATGCTCTAGTGCAGTGGAATCCAACCTTTTAGCTAGCCTGAGGACGCTGGAAGAAGACGAGATACTTTGCTCTAAAAATATAATTTTTATATATGCGACAATTGATGATCTCCCAAATAAGCAAATTACATAATTGCGAAGGTATGATTCAAAACTCTAGGATTTCCTCGGGTTTAGAATTTTATGTCTAGGAGAGAAATGTATGGGTTTCACAACATTATTTGAAATTTGATCAGTGTGTACTACATATCAGAAAATGCATATATAAGAAAAAAAAAAGTGAATCAGTCATTTACTTGATTCATATGGGGACCCGCCACTGCATGACACTTGCGCTATCTAGCAACAAAAATCAAACAATTATTTAAGAAATTTGAATCATTTATTAGTTTATGATTCCTTTAATGTAATGACTACAACATCGAAATTTTGGACGATATATTTGACATTTTATACATAAACTTTGATAATAAATCCAATCGAAGTTGATTAGAAATCATAAAGTTTGAGAAAATAATGAATTAATGTTCGGTTCCATTGAAATGGTTGCCATTCTCAGGGAGGTCTCAAGATATTCCTCTCACTGTCTGGCTCTAATTTAGTCTTAGTATGCTTCGCTATTGAAGGTATGTGTTCACAATATACGTACTGCCATATAATGACGAAAATGATTAACGCATGATCATGCATTGAGACGTATTTGTCTCTCAGTAGTCATGATTTATAAACTTCCCGACAAAGAGATGACATCAGTTCTTTGCTATAGCTGAATGTCGGAAAGAAACGCTTTGTATTTTATTTGAAAATTTGTTGACCATATCTATATCGACTGTAAACAGAGTTGTGAAAATACAAAAAATTTGATATCTCTTCCGAAAACATTGAATTTTCATATTCCTGCATCAAATAAAAAATTATGGCTACCTATTGTTTCTCCTTTTTTAGAGTTGTCTTTGTGTAGCTTGTTGAATTGCATATTTAAATGTATGCATGTTTAATTGTATGTTGGTTGGCTTTATCTCACCATTCAGAAAAGATTTTATTTCAACCCAGTTTGGAGTGTCAAATAGACCGTCTGTCTATGGGCCGGGTTTGAATTCCGATAACAACTTAATGTATATCATCGGAGCGATGTCTTAATATTTCTCTGGTACTTCCCTCTCGGTTGTTGGACCTCATTCATACTTGATTTCGTCAGGGTATTTGACGCCCCTGCTTTAATGCTTTTCTGATAAAAACAATGATGTCACATCTGTGAAAAGAGATGCAAAAACACAATAATTTTGGTACCTTTTCCGAAATTCTTCAATTTTGATATGCGTGTATCAATTGAAAATGTGAGGTTGTATATTTTTTCCCATTTATGTTTGTCTAGTGTGTTGAAATATATATTTTTAATTGTATCCATTTACTTGGGGTTGGTTTATCTGGGCATTGAAAACGCATTTTGTATCAAATACCTCGTCGTTTATGTTGACGGCCAGCCTTGAATCACAACCACAGCGAGTTAAGTGTGGGGTGCGCCTTCATATTTCTGTGACGCTTCGTGATAGCACTAATACCTGTTCTAATATTTCCTTGGCTATTTTAGTGTTCATTTGGAATCTCTCCGCTTACGTTTTGCCCAATGTGTGTGTGTGTGTGTGATTATGGCAAAGCCTCAAGGGCTATCTGCCTAAAGGGAGGGATGCCTTTCGTGGAGGACTTTCTAAGGGAAACTGGCTCGTATACACGTTACACATGGGGAAAACCACGAAAACGCCCGTGCAGCCAGCCCGTTCGCGAGATTCGAACCTCGGACCGAACTACCAGTGTTCAGCGACTTTACCGCTCGGCCGCTGGTGGGCCCGTTTTTCACAATGATTTTATAGAAATGTTCGATTCAAAACTGCTAAAAATAATTTTCTAATCTGTTGGCAAATTTATTTTTGTACGTCTGAAAACTGACGAAATTGGCATTTTCAGACTGTGTTTAACCAAAACGATTTTATCGAAGAATATCTTCTATACTTCAAAACTTCCTTATGAATTTGCAGTGATCTGTATAATACATATGCATTTCGATGCAAATCACAAGCAAAGACGATATTAGTCTATGAAAGTCAATATTACTTAAAAATAAAATTAAACATTTACAGAATTCAGCATTTGCTACTCATCATTTAAATGTTTATTAAAAATATTGATAATTTCAAAGAAAAAAATAAAAATTTAGAAATCTGAAAATTTTAAACTCAATGAGGGCACTAGAATTTAGTATGTATAAAATGTTTTAAATCAGTGACATTCAAACTTATTGCAGTGCGACCTCATCGAATTGCAAGCGACGCCAAAAAACAACGCATCCTCCAATCATACTGGCTTCCATTTCAATATGCTCCACCATGGCTTCGATATCAAAGGGAATTATTTACAGATCTGTGATTTGGGCGACCTCATCAAATTGCAAGCGACGCCAAAAAACAACGCATCGTCCAATCATACTGGCTTCCACTTCAATATGCTCCACCATGGCTTCGATATCAAAGGGAATTATTTACAGATCTGTGATTTGGGCGACCTCATCAAATTGCAAGCGACGCCAAAAAACAACGCATCGTGCAATCATACTGTCTTCCACTTCAATATACTCCACCATGGCTTCGATAGCCAAGATAATTATTTACAGATCTGAATTTGGGAAAATTGCATGAACAGCTAAAAATAAATTAATAAATAAATAAAAAATAAATATAATAAAAATAAAAATCTCATATCAGACACTATTTTATTTATGAAAAACTGCTGCCAACGTATTCTGGAGTCTTTACAATTATGGAGTCAAAAGTACCACTCGATTACATATCAAGTCTTATGGCCCAACAGCGGCCGAGCGGTAAAGACGCTGAATACTGGTAATTCGGTCCGAGGTTCGAATCCCGCGAACGGGCTGGCTGCATGGGCGTTTTCGTGGTTTTCCCCATGTGTAACGTGTATACGAGCCAGTTTCCCTTAGAAAGTCCTCCGAAAGCATCCCTCCCTTTAGGCAAATAGCCCTCGTGTGCTTTGCCATAATTGAATAACCCATAACCCATACCAAGTCTTACCAGAAAACACGTTTCATCAGAATTTTATTGGTAAGAGGGGGGCAAAATGTTGCAAAGAACTAAAATCTTATAAATAGAGGTTACAAAGAATAGAACTAACAACCCAGAAAAATGAAGTCATTGCCTAAAAAGACGTTCTTGCCTACGAGTATTTCCCATCCTATAAGACGACGAACTGCCTCACACCAGAGAAGGTCGTCCCTGTCCATTTCTTCTAAGAATCACAAAGTGGGCAAAGATGATCGCTTGAAATGCCTATGTAGCGGGCAAGGCAATCATCTCTCGTAGACAGACCGAAAGCCACAACTGTCTTGGATGATCAGGAATAAGAAACCTTCTCAACGTTTGTTGTACGAGTCTTAAGATCTTGTACGATATAAGATATATATAAATTGTTCGAAATATACGCAAGGCGCTTGCTGCTCGGTTGTAAGCAATTTAATGTTTCCATTCTTGTGCCTGGTTGCGTTATAATTTAAAAAGAAAACGAAGTCAATGCCTAAAGATCGTTCTTGTTTACGAGTATCTAGACTCTTCTATAAGACGACGAATTGCCCCACACCGGAGAAGGTGGCACCTATCCATTTCTACTCAAGAATCACAAAGTGGGCAAAGATGATCTCTCGAAGTGCCTGTAAACAGACGGAAAGCTGCAATTGTCTTGGACTCTTAGGAATAAGAAAAGAACTTAACCTTCTCAACGTTTTTAAGTCTGTACGAGTCTGAAGATCTCGTAGGATATTATATATAAATAAATTGTCCGAAATTTATGCAAGGCGCTTGTTTCCCCGTTGCAAGCAATTTAATGTTTCCATTTTTGTGCCTGGTTGTGTTATAATTCGAAATAGGTAATTTCTGTTTCGGTCGCGAAACATTCAGCTACTAATTATAGTTTTGTACTACCACTTTGGATTATTTTCCTAATAAATACAAATCGGCACGTAGAATAATAAAACAAGTCTGTTTTAAACTTCTATGTGCATTTTAATTAGGTAAAATTCGAAATTTATACCTAATAAGGAAATCTAAATTCTGGACAGTTATTTTTAAAGCGTTATGTCGTATATAACAGTATAAAGAATATTAATAACATCATCCATGAACCTTATTCGAAATAGACTAATAAAACAGTGGGCGGGACTTGCTGTCCCAACATCTACGTAATATACCACGTGATGTATCAATAATTACTCTGTTTGGTATGAACACACACCAAAATAATAATAATGATAATGATAATGATAATAATAATAATAATAATAATATAATGTGAAAGCTTACAGATTTCAAATTACGCTCAAAGTGGAATTTTTTTTTCATTTACACGCACATACATATTTCGAAAGCATTTGGGCTAACGACGCTTTGGGCTAAAAATATTTACAAACAGCATATCCTTAGAATTTCCGATACTCGCATGCTGGTGATAAAAATGTTTTATTCCACAGAGTATTGGCATTGCTCGTTTTGAAATCGTTGAGTTTTTTAATCAAAAATGTGTTAACGTTTTACAAAATACGAAATATATAATAAAACAAATTCAAAATTCAGATCTCGGGCTTCCAGATACCTGTGTCCGGGTGAAAGACTACATTATTCAAAATTAGATGGCTCTAGGTAACTTTTATTTTCGAGAATTTAAGAAACATACTATGTTGATCCATACTCAACATTATATACAATACATCAAATATAATACAGGCCGATTGGCAACAATTTGTAAAGTGATGCAACGCATTTGCCGTTTCGAGACTAATAGCCTTTCTAGATTAACACCTCATTGAGCAAATAATACATACTTATATTATATGGTAAATTTGGAAAAACATAATGTTGATTTAATTGTTGATGCATTAATTGGGTCCAAAAAGTAGGCATTAAAAACTTCTTGGTTATATTATTTTAGAATGATTAGTCTATTTATTCGAATTTTTCAGTGGTCAACATTTGCACTATTATATTCTTCATTTGAGAAATTTACTAGAAATATTTATGACTTAAGAATGTTTCGGAAAACGTGTTAATCATTTGTATCGTAGGAATTGAAAAAAGAAAGACTGTAAAAATAAACAACATTTTTAGTTGACTTAACTTAATTCAACATTTATTTCGTTTTATCATTTGGCAAAACGAGCAATAAATTTTTAATTTTAAACAGGAGCCAGTTATTTACGTGTATATTTTATGCTATTCTGAATTATTATATTTCGATATGTGTACATTGCACATTTCGTATTAGTAAGGAAATATCCTATGAGCTATTAAGAATGTATGCTAAAGATTTTAGATAACAAATTTCTTACTTTTACTTAACTTCTTTCAGTTTTTTTTTTTTTATGACCAAAAGGGGAGCAAATGCTTTTGTTTTGTGGAGAAACGAGAGAGATATATTTCTCCTTCAAAATATATTAAAAGTGTGTATTGAATTAAAATCAAAATATCATTGATTTTTGCCGCACATTAAATTTCAGATTTGTCTGCACTTCAAAGTTGGCTGAATAAATTGCCCTAAAATATATTATATGAAAAATAAGCAACATCTTTTACCAATATTTTACTAAATATCTTTCTTCATAGGAAGTACTTCCCTTCATTGTTTCATAACAATGCTAAGCAGAAATTCATTAGCACTCCCTTTTCTAAGCAGATTAGACATATACGTGTTGATATATTGCAAGTATTTTTGCTTCATGCAGCATCATCTAGGTACGCAACATGTTACAGGCCAAAGTTTAAAGAACGCTAGAAAGCATCAAATCATTTGCTTACAACACAAATCGATTAGAATCTACAAATCCAAAAAAAGGTTTTAGGCAAAAGATTATTTAATATTTTAAGTTACTCTTAAGAAGAAATTAAGCGATTTGTAAGTGACCCAGAAAAACTCGGTACAGGAGACATTAGTCCAATCTAGGAGCAAAATTATTTCCGAAAGCCCATAACAAAATGTCGATCGTTTGTCCAGTAGTCACGTACACTTTTACAAATGTTACATGCTCAATTAAAAGATACGGTAAACAAACTCAATTCTACACTGGTCATGGTCCCTTCTCACATTATCTATTATTAGGTGCAATAAGAAGGGTACTTCCTCGATAGGTACTACAACTTTAATAGCAGATGATAAACTTCCAAGCAAATCAGCTAAGGCACCAGAAATTTGAGTCACGTAACTCCCTACCAAGTTTACGCCAGATAGTACTACAACAAGAGAAAATCACTATTAGAAAAACAGCTCATCCTGTAGAATAGTAACAGGACTGTAAGAGAAAAATCTATTGTAATGTAGGCTTATTATTACTCATTTCGCAGTTAAAAATGACATAGAAAAATCCAGTCAATGTGTAACTGAATTACAGGTTTACTTTGAATATCTCAGTAAAGGTATTGTAAATATGAATTCAGATAATGTTTAAATGTGCACTTAACTGTCATAATTTTATCTAACTGTCACGTGTAACTTGTATAAGAAAATGTCTGTAATTAATATATCTATGCTTATACGCAGGCCTTGAATGCCCATGTAATGTTTATATTTTTATACGGAAGAAATAATCCCATCTGCTAGGATGATTATTAACACTGTAAGACTTTTACAACAAAGTTAGGTCAGTGGTTATCTCAGGCGGCGCTCAGTGATGAATCTGAGAATATATAATATAGAAATTAATGATGCAATCATTTCTGGAATGAAAGTTTTATCATTGTATAAAAATAATCAGGAGTTACATTTATTCATAGTGCTGTGGAATTATCTTTCTAAGGCAACTACCACCGTTTTTTCGAAGGTCATAGACGACCGCATAAAAGTGTCAAAAGTTCAGATACACTTTTGAGATTGCACTCTTTCTTTCTAATAGCCCACCAGCGGCCGAGCGGTAAAGTCGCTGAACGCTGGTGGTTCGGTCCGAGGTTCGAATCCCGCGAACGGGCTGGCTGCATGGGTGTTTTCGTGGTTTTCCCCATGTGTAACGTGTATACGAGCCAGTTTCCCTTAGAAAGTCCTCCACGAAAGGCATCCCTCCTCTTAGGCAGATAGCCCTAGTGTGCTTTGCCATAATTAAATACACACACACTTTCTTTCTAATAATCTATGATCACGAAAAGTGAGGCAGATTTGCCCTCTTATTCATGGTCTTATACTATAAAAAGAACATTGGCTTAATCATTAAAACGCTACACACACTTACTTTAAGTTTACTTTTTTTAGCTTTAAAACAATACTTTTATTCTATTTTGGACAGTCAGATGACGTATTTTTCGGTCAGGCAAAATTTTAACATGCGCTATTATTTGACTCATCTATTCAAATCAAAAAAGCATTTCTGCCCGCAATGCTATTGCTCTGTACTTGCGAAGAATAATCCAGTTGAGTTGATAGTATCACATAATATTTCAGTATTCCTTTCTGCAATGACAGTTGAAATTCGACCAATGACATTCAAGTACAAGTTTTAAATTCAAAATTTGCATTTCGTGTTAACGTTTGGTCAACAGTGTATTATACAAGTAAACAAATATATACCTAATTATGTTTAGCTGAAGAAAGTCTCTTGAAATGAATACTTTATTTACAGTGTATAGATTATACACTATACTTGAAAATAATGAGGTTATCTATTCTTTCAACTTCTTTACGATATTTATATCTTATTCTGTCAACTTATATCTTTCATCTTATATGAAATATATATATACTCAGAGGTAAGTACATTTATGTAGCATAAAATATGTATTATTGAATTATATCAGAACACGCGTTGGCTGTCTGCCTAAGGAGAATGCCTTTTTGGAAGGATTTTTAAATGACTCTAGTTAGTATATTCCTTAAACAGAAGACATATCATGAAAACTGACATGAAATCAGCCCCTATGCATGGAATCGGACTCAGGTCGAAGTACCAGTGTTCAGCAATATTGTTGCTCGTCCTTTCATAGGTCTATGTAGCTTGATAAGACAACGTTTTTTCACACTGTCTCAAAATAAATTTGAAAGTTTTATTTTTTGAAACTATTTGAATTTTAACAAAAATCCACGGCCACACAAAACTTTCAAAATGATTAAAAAGCCGGTTTCATACCTTGACGCAGATGTAATTCTGCCACATATAACACTAATTCCCTGTAACCTAAAATACTTACACATTGTGTCTTGTGTTGAGAACTTTCCTAATTAAATACCAAAGGATCAAGGATTATAAAATTCGAAGCATCTGCTATCTTAAGGACAGTTTCACTCCAAATCAAATATTCAAAAAGTGAATAGAAAGAGAAAAGTAGACAACAGCTAAAAATGGGAAAATTCAATGTGGATATAACACTTTATTGTTGGTCTGTTGAGCTTTACCAGCTCAGATCAAGTGAGAGATAACTGATACTTTGACACATATGCGATTTTACTGGGTTTCTACTGTTTAGGTTTTACTTACCAGTAACCGTAGATTATCCAACTGTGGGCGTTGTGGTGACAAATCCATTACTGAGTTTTCGAGCCGATTGAACGTGAATACGAGTAAGGGGAGAACGCTTAATGTTGCATTGTAATAATTTTGTGGAAACTTTTGTGTGGAGCAAAATTTATAAAAGTATCAACAAACATTACATTAAGAGAGAAAATCTAAATTATTATTAGGTCTCAGCCAAAATTTCTGTATATGAAACTTCGAAATGGTAAAAATAAGGAGACTTTTATTTATTTGTGCAAGCATTTTATTTAATTGTATACCAACGAGTTCTGACGAAAAATCTCCATAGCTTTATTATTTAATTACTGCCACTTCTTTTAGACAAGTATAAGATTTAATCAGAAAATAATCAATCACCAAAAGAAAATCATCATACACACTCTAAAGCACATTTCTAAATTACGTTTTCAAAGCTTTTGCGTTGAAAACCAAAGTGAGAAACAATTTAAGCACAATAATAATCAGTAGATATATGACAAGTATATTAATTCAAAAGCCACCGCTCTGCCTAAAATAGGCAAAGCAGTGTTTTATTTAAAAAGAAAATTGGAAAGCCTTTGACCTTTCCACTTCCTTGTTATTTAAAAAAGAAAAAAGTGAGGAAAATATAAGGAAACTTGTGAGTAACGAATTTATTATAATTTTTGTCATATAATTGTAATCTCAAACTGTAAATGTAATTTTAAATGCCGATGGAAAATCTTTTTGAAAAGGAAATCATTTTTCTTCGTCAACAATGGACAAATCCCCCTTCCGTAACGGTTCGCTCACTGCAATCAAAATTATTCATTCTACTCAAGATTTTCGAGGAAGTATATTCCAAACCATAGCTTGCCGTAAAGAACCAAAACTTTCTTCTTTTCAAAACCATCCTTATCGATGTCGTCATTCCCTTATCTTGGATCCCGGATCGTTGCTTCGTAAGGGCTCTTTCTTTTAAACCCGGTGACGGCCTTTACCACTATATTGTTCTCGTGTTCCTTGAGCTCATAAAAGTGATGAAATAGAAACATCCTAGAAACGAAGAAATATCTTAGTAAATGATGGGATCCATATTTGGATGCGGCTAAAAATGGAATCCTGTAACTACAAACTTTGCTTCACTTGAAGAATGAGCTTTTACGCATATTTCTAAAAATGCATTCCCAGAGAAACATTTCAGAATTTCTTTAAAATTCCATTAATTTACATCAGTTGCTGAATCATTGTCAATTACGCTCTAAGCCAATTTCCGGAAATTACATCCCTAAAAGCTTTCGAGGTGAACAAGCGGAAGAAACACTTTACATGCCCAACTCACAACAGATAAATAGAACTGAATTCGTTTTCCATAGCCAGCACTCTGTCTAATAGGGATAGAGTGGTTTCATTAAGATACAGGTCTCTCCTTGTAACGACTGTGAAGGTTAGAGTGACAGAATTATACTTTGTTTTGACACGAAAATATGAAAATACATTTCAATACTTTCGGAAAAGATAATTTTATGCACATTTGCGACTCTATTTACAGTCGATATGGATATTGCCAACAAATTTTCAACAGAATATACATAATTGCGATGTGACTTTCAGCTCAGAGAAAACTGATGACGTCCTTTGACTGGAATTTTATAAATCATGCCTAACGAGAAATAAATATGCCTCATATCATATGTTATTTATCGTCATCATTATTTGGAAGCTAGTATATTTGAGAAAACTATTTTCAATATTAAAGCATACTAAGAGTGAAATCAGAACCAGAGAACAGGACGAATATTTTGAGAATTCCTTAAGAATTGCAAACACTTCAATCAAGCCAGATATTCATATTTTAAAAGGAAAATTTTTATTTAAAGGGAAAATTACATTAATTTTATTTCTTTCAAAAGAGAAACAAATAGTCAATTAAATTTTATGTATACAATGTAAAATAAAATATCAAATTAATTCTATGTTGTTATCATTACATTAAAAGAACAATAAGTTAATAAAGTTTTTAAAATTATTTAAATATATTTTTAAGCTAATTTTTGTCATAACCCAGCCTTAGAGTAAGGCAGTTTCGCCTCGGCATATAACGCAAGTAAATCACTGATTCACTTCTTAAGTTTTCTATACATGTGACTTCTTATATATAGTACACATCGTGCAAATTTGAATAAATGCAATCAACCCCGTAAAGTTATCTCTTATAGGGGAATTTAAAAAATTTCTTTCATCATTCAAACCTGAAGAAGAAATCAGAGAATTTTCGATTAAACCTATGCTAATATGTGGTTTGCTTATTTGTGAGGTTATGAGTAGCTACTGATATTAGGGATTATTTGAGCAATCCAAAATATTTCTTCTTCCAGTGTGGAAAAGGGAAGCTGGACTCCTCTGGATTAAAGCGTCAAACAAATAGTCTTAGACTGAAAACTAAGTCCTATATGATAATCCAAAACTCAAAAGGCAGTTTTAATAGGGGTTACAAAGGGTTTATATCCCGAAAAGGCGCTTCTATGTGTTTGATGGAGTATTCGCGATATTGTTCATTTTGAATAGCTGAAACCTGGAAAAACTGTTAATGTAGACCTTTATTGTGAACAACTGGATCTAGTGGACTAATCTTCAATCGAAAAATATCTGGCAATTGTCAACGGAAAAGGCGTCATTCTGCAACACGACAATGCAAGACTGCATTAAATGCCAAGAAAATTACTTTTTTTAACATTCTGAAATGTAACTGTTCATAGAAGTCACTTCAAATATGCTTCAAATTTAATCGAAAACTCAACGCTTTAAAAGAAATGTATAGATATTAAGCAAATCGTAAAATATTTGCCTTTTAAATTTAATAATAGAACTCAGTCGTTTAAAGAAAGTGTGTTGCTCCTGTTATTACCCTGGAAGTTTATAGCCATGGGGGGGGAGGAAATGTATAATGAGAAACAAAGAATGATGCCGAGGGGTGGGCCATTTTCACACTGAAACTTTGCACTCCTCTCAGCTGGGATGGGGAGGAAAAGGGAAGGTTTGGTCATAAACATTTCAAATTTCCACGTGTTTGCATCGTTTGTGAGGGAGGAAGGCTGCAGCGGTAAAGAAAGGTTTCCGAGTGGAGGCTAGGGGTCTGAAACGTTACACTTTCTCCCATTTCGCACAAATTTTCAAATCTTTCATAGTTTATTCGCAAGAAAATAATGCGCAGATGCAAATATTTATAAAACCGTATGCACGATTTTTGCTTATTTGAACTTCCCCTTGATTAAGGAGTCCACAACAATTATACAATCAAGTTATACCATTATCTTTTTTATAGCATAAATATTAGTAGTAAAAAATTCAGCATGTATTAGACTACCAGTTGTAAAACAGGCTATCGAACTTAATTTCTCAATATCAAAACCAGCCGAATTACTTCGCAATGCACTTAATATATGAGAATGTTTTAATAAGTAACTGAATAATAATCACAGCTTTAAACAGTAAATACTTAAAAGATGCCATATCATTAATTTGAATTTCTTTATGCATTCAATTCGGTACGTCACACTTGTCTTCGTCACACTTGACTTTGGTACGTCACACACAGTGTCAATATTTTCAGCGTTGGTCTAATCTCTTGTCACTAAATATTATCGCCCTGTATTATATTTAAAGAAATTAAGAACATCTGAGAGGTTCCAGATTTTAAATTACGTACGAAGGGGCGTTTTTCTAACATTTTTTGTGTTACCTTTATTTATTGAATATCGTGCACTTAAACCATAAAATTCAGTTCATAAGCAATATCGGAAAATAATTTTTTGAGCGTATCTTTAGAATTTCCGATACGCAGTCTCGCGCACTGGAGATAAAATGGTTTTTTCTGTACAACGTTGCCACATCTCGCTTTCAAATTGTTGAGTTTTTTAATCAAATATTCATCTAAGTGTTACAAAGTATGAAATCTGTAATAAAGAAAATTTCAAATTCAAATTAGGGCTTCCACATGCCCATATTCTATGGGAGATTACGATAGTCAAATTTTGATAGCTCTAGGTTCCGTTGTTTTATCACAATGCGAGAAACATACATACATTTATGCAGATTTTTTGTTATTTAATTTCTTCAGATATAATACAGGGCGAGAGTATTGGGTGGCAACGATTGGAAAAGAGATACAGCCTTTTAAAGGCTTTAACGCAAAACGAAAACAATAGTCCTTCAGGGACAAAGCCCCTTTGGATTAAAATTTTGTCTAAATACCCAATTCTACATGAATTTCACGGAAAGGACTTGCTTGTAAAATGTAACGTTTAACTATTTTTATTATTTATTTGGAAAATACAAAATTGATTTAACATTTTTCCAAATTAAATTTTCGATAGACATTCACGGCCCAATAAAGATATTTTATTCCGTAGAGTGTTACCAATCCTCGCTTTGGAATCTTTTAAATTTGTTAATCAAAAATTCGTTAAATCTTTACAAAATATGAAATAGACAATAAAACATAAATATTAATAGATTCCAGATTTGGGATTTCAGGTGTTCATATTCGGATGGAGTACTGCGTTATTCAGAATTTGATGGCTTTGATACCGTTGTTATTTCTGAATGCGAGAAACACACTGTGAGAGCAATTTAAGAAGTGTAAAACGCTTTAAGTGATTTTTTTCGTGATTTTACATGTTGATTTTCGAGATACTGCCACACCCGATACAGGTATTTTTTTTCGTACAGTGTTTGCACTGTTCGCTTTCGAATCGTTGAGTTTAGTAAATAAAAATTCACACAAAATGTGACAATAGACAATAAAACGAATTTGACCGCAGTGTTTACATCGGTTACATAATTTACATAATTTTTGGATAACTTCAATGTAATGCAATTGTTCCGTTATTAATTTACAAGCGCCATTGTGGCAACGCGATCAAGGAAACAGAAACCGTTTAAGAGACCATGGAAATTGCAGACGACATTTTATTTTTAGATTTTGGATACTAACAGGTTTGAGAAAATAGAGTTAAAAAGGTCCTGAGTGTTTTTTAAAGGAAAGTAAGTAAAGTGCTTTCAAAACGCAGTCCACTGAAATATTTTAACAAGCTGCAGCAATTTCTATGGGATTTTAGTAAAACACGAGTTTTTCAGAATTTCTATTACTACGAAATTTCTTGTCCAACCATACAGCGTTTTAGAATTTTCTTGGCGGAAAAAACTCCTTAACTTCACTTTAAATACTCTCGAATAATTGTTCTGAGGTGTAATAATACGAGTCTGAAGATTATTTCTGCGACGTATATGTATATGAAACAAGTAAAAATAAAAACTTATGTGTAGAAATACATCTAGGAGTATATGTTTATGAAACAGGAATGAAGAGAGAAGAAAGACACTAAACATATTTAAAAACACTATATGCCAAAAATTCATTAATAACATGTAACACGGGTGGTATCTATATCTAGAAAATGTGCTTAGACATATAGTGCGAAGAATGTAGGCGTAAATAGAGCATAGTGCTTCCAGAATTCAATATTACCCTACAAGGTATTTCATTCACCTTTTTAGCATGCCTTCGTAGTGTGGTCTGGCGAGTTCGGAGGCCACTGCCGAGACATTAGTTTTTTTTTTTTTTTTTTTTTTTTTTTTTTTTTTTTTTTTTTGGAAGCTGGAGACTTGAAAAATGCGAAATGCCCTCGCCGGGAATCGAACCACGGACCTCTCGAATACGCGCCGAGCGTAAGTTGAGTGTTTAGCTGCTACCTGTGCGATCTATTGTAAAAAAAAAAAAATGGCTGGAAATTCTAAAGTTATGTAAAATGTAAAACGCTTGTCCTGTGTAAAAAAAAAAAAAAATGTTGCTAGCTGCTACAGGATTGTAAAAATGTAAGTAATGTGAAGTAATGAAAATGTGAGTTAAAAATGATGTTAATGTTGCTTATTTTAAAAGACTTATGGCTCTGGCATTAAGAAAAGTAAGGAATAATCTCAATTCACATTACTTAATTACACTTTTTTCACAACTGACTTCATATTCGGGTGGAGTACTGCGTTATTGACAGAATTATTTATCTCATACAGCTTATTTTCTAAAAAGTATTCAGCACTAATAGAAAAAAGAGAAATTTTTTTTCACAGCAAATGAACATGATACCCAGCTTTCATTTCACATTCAGCTTTTATTTCATTTTCCTAAATTGTTAAATAATGTCATATACTCTTTACGCGTGTTAATGGAAACTTTAATTATCACAATAAAGAAAAACAAATTCGATATAAATCTGTCACCGCTGTACTGATACACCCTGTATACGTTATTTTACACTCATGTCCATAAATTAATGATAATGCAAAATCAGGCAAAGGAAGAGTTAGAAGCAAAATAAATTTGACTTAATTTTAAAGCTTATATATTAAACAAAAGGTAAAGAGCAAAAAAAAAAGATGCTATATGTTTGATATTATTAAAAAAAAATTAGCTAATTTTTCTCCCTGGAGCAAATTACAAAAAAAAAAAAAAAAAAAAAAAACAAACTTATTTACAAAAAACCAGTATTACATGGTTGGTATGATTGTTAATACATTGTATGTCTCCCAGGCGATGCAATACAGTCCGTACAACGCCTAGGCATGTTGAGTGTCAAATTATCGATCTGATCTTGGGGGGGGGGGGATATTACACCACTCAAAATGCAATGCTTTTCGAAGTTCCGGTAGACATGTAGGAGGAGGTCGACGGGCTGCAACTCGTCGGCCAAGCATGTCCCACACGTACTCTACTGGATTCAAGTCCGGCGAGAATGCTGGCCAGTCCATACGGGCGATATCCTCCGATTGAAGGCATTCGCTTACGATGTTTGCACGGTGAGGACGACCGTTGTCATCTATAAACACAAATTGTGCGCCCATGGCGCCCCGAAACAAACGTACATGTTGTTCCAGAATGACGTCCCGATAGATTTGGCTTGTCATGGTTCCAATTTGAACATGCAGGTCAGTTCTGGAACCCAGAATAATTCCACCCCAAACGAGCACTCCTGCACCACCGTAACGGTGTCGTTCAATGATGTTTTCTTGGTAGTAACGGGTACCTGGAGATCTCCATATAAAAGTCGGGCGAGAATCAGACTGCAAGCTAAACCTGGAATCCCCGGAAAACATCACACAAGCCTACTGTTGCGTTGTCCACAATGCAGGCTTTCTACTCCAGGCTAACCGCAGGCGACATGAGTTGCAGTAAGTGGAACGCATCTGACAGGTCTACGAGCATATAGACCAATCTGCCCTAAGCGTCTGTTCACGGTCTGCCTTGAAATTGTCGTATCAGTGGCTGAAGACAGCTGCCGGGACAGGTCTGAGGCTGTGCTCCGCCTATTTCTTTTGGGAGTAACTGCCAAATACCGGTCCTCTTTCGGCGTTGTAACTCTGGGGCGACCTGTGCTGTAACGTCTACTCACATTACCATCATGTTGGAATCGTTGCCAAAGCCTGAGGTGACACTCTGGGCAATTCCAAGTTCGTCTAATACTTCCAGTTGGGTACGCCCACATTCCAGACGACCGATAATTCTACCACGTAAAAAATCATCCAAATGCGTCCTTTGCGTCATAACTATTCGGTTAATGCACAGAAATGCTTATAAAGCGCCTGCGAACAATTTTACTTCTTTGCCTGTGTTCCTTATATATCACTCTCTTACACTCTTGTCATTGTGACGTACCATCGGGTGTCATCTGGTTACTTCCTGAAATTTGCATATGATTCTTGAAGATATGTGTAGTGATTTTACAGGTGATATGTTTATTTTAGAGTTCGATTTCCGCGTGACTCTCAATTATCCTTAATTTATGGACATGAGTATAAATAACCTCATTATATGTTTGCATTAAATACGATACAAAACGAAATTAAAAGCCTTTTAAATTGCCCCTTTCACTAATAAAACTTTTTGTTCCTGATTATAGGCATTTTTTACAAGAATTTCAGTGGATTGTAGTTTAAAAAAATTCATTTTATTTACTATCATTCAGAAAACACTCAAGTCACTTTTTAACACTATTCTCTGAAACCGTTAGATTCCGAAAACTAAAAATAAGAAGTCGTCTGCGATTTCCATGGCAACTGAAATCATTTTTTTTTTTTTTTTTTTTTTTTTTTTTTTTTTTTTTTTTGCTTGATCGCTTTGCCACAATACAAAAGTACAACTAAAACACGTCACAGAATGGCATATTTTCGCGAAAATGTTTATGTTGTATTAATATTTATATAAGATTATCGTAAATATTACTCGGGGACAGTTTTAAATAGCAATTCAAACTTTTTATGAAATCATAAAAATAAATACGTAGCTGACACATTTATAAATCAACTGAAATATTCAATCTTGTATTAAATAGCATTTTCACATAACAAATAAAATTGTTCGTGTTTAGCCTTCGTAGTTTAGCTAGAAGCACGTCCGGGTCAAAATCGGAACCAGAAAGTCTTGTGTTCAAATTCCGTCGAGAAAACATTTGATAGTCCTAGTTCCTTCACTGAAACTACTTAATCACTTAAGAATTATTAATTTCATTTCCGTTCTTACGTTTTTTGGGTCTGAAATATTTATAACTGAGATTTTTCAGATTTACGAGTCTGTGAGTTTTTAAGACGGTTGAATACGTGTAGCTCGATCTGGACCAGCGGTTCTCAACCTTTCGACTAACGCGTACCACCTAAACAAATATTGAAAAACCTTTTGTACCACCATTACAAAGTACTACTACCACCACCCCTCTTGAACAAAACTCAGATCGCATAAATTTACGAGTGTTGGAGAAAAAACTCAATCAGGATGTTGGGGTTTTAATTTTTGAATTTAATATTTAAAAATACTTTGCTTTTTTGTGTACCACCTACTTTCCTTTTTCCGTACCACCTATTTCCACTTTCCTTTCGTACCAACGTTCAAGCACCCTTTATCTAGACTGTATTCCGTTGCAGGCAAACGTGCTAGCTGCTTTGCTGGGATTCATGCGTCTTAGTTTAGGTAACGTGAATAAGAGCCAGTTGTCCTTAGAAAAATTCTTCACGAAGGCATTCCTCCTCTTCGGTGGATAGTCTTATTTGCTTTACCAAATAACCTAACGTAACCTATTCAAATTAACTAACTTAACCACTTTCCCGAAATTCTTTCTCGCCTCTACACCCTTAAACAAGTGTTCAACCCCGCGTAAAGAGGAAATTGCAGCTGGTCAGTCCGATCCCTGACCCCAACAAGAAGCCAACTCGTGAGAACAGGCAATACACTGAAGTACAAAAGGCGAGAGTTGCAGCCACTTTCAGATCCTGCCCTTCGAAACCGTTCCGTTTTTAACCAGACAAATTCTTCTTCGAATTTTCGAGAGGAAAGAAATGCTTGAAAAGAGGGGGAGGGGGTCTGACCAGAAGTATGCAGTAAAATGCGAAGAAAATTATTATTTTGATCACGTTCTGAAACGTAATCTTTCATAGAAATTTAAGGCAGATTCACTTCAAATTGAATCAAAAACTCGACGTCCTAAAAGAAATACCGTATTTACTTGAGCAATAGTCGCACGTGTTTTGCCAACTCTTTATTGTGAGAGTCTAGGTGCGACTATTATGCGGGGAAATCTGTTACACGACAATGTACACTTTTGACGAATTTTTCTGCTTCAAAACGTGGATGTGAATATTACGCGAAGACGAAACTAATAATAGAACTCACTGTTAATAATAGAAGTATAATAATTTAATAAAATTATTTAATAATAGAACTCACTGTTTAAATGAAGTGTCATTAATGAAGTGTCCTCTAAATAATGCATTTTTTATATCCCAAGGGTCAAATGGTTGCCATTCCGCGAAGTATAAAATATTTAGTTTTTCATTCAAATTTGATCTCTCTTGTATTAACTACACTGAAGTGCCACTAAATTAGGGAGAGACATGGCTATGCAAATTGAATAACGCTGCGCCGCATCTGGGCTTACGAGAGGAAGTTGTGGTAAATGCACATACAGCTAGCACTATGGTTGTTGATAATCAGTGGTTTCACATACCAGTATAGGTAAACTTTCTGACATAGACAGCTTCAATATCGGACAGATAGTAGTCACTCGTCGCACGGATCATACAATTTCCAAAATCCTCAGCGGGGAACAATCGTGGTGTGAGACGTCTCAGCCGTATTGTACATGGTCAACGAAGTAAACATTAGCTCAAATAACCACCTAGCTGAAGCAGGCGACAGTCGTACAGTCAGTAAAAAGATCGTGTATCGCTCGCTTCACAATATGGGCTTCGGAAGCCGTAGACACACGAGGGTACCTTTTCTAAATGCATGCCATCGAGTTGCCATTCTTACCTGGCCAGGAAAATATAGAGAATAGACACTAGTGGACTTGAAATGTGTAGGAGTGATGAGTCTCAATCCGTCTCATTAACCCCGGTTGTGGGGAGCGGGTAGTAGACAGCTTCCGGTGTCAGAGGCTTTAATCCGTGTAAGGCAGTCTCCTAGACTGCAAGGCAACGGAGCCCCTGTTCTCTGGTGTATAATAATAATAATAATACCGATGGGAGGCTGAGAATATGACGAGAGAATCATAAAGTTATAAATCCGGTATCGCAGATTGGAGTTGTACAAGGCCGTGGAAGCTTAATCATGGTCTGGGATGCTTTCTTCTGGTTGTGTTTGGGATCTTTGATGCTTGTTTCAACCTCCATCAATGTGATTCTGTACGTAGAGTTGATGAGCTATCATCTACATCCATTTTTATCCCTGTCATTAACACGGAAACGGAGTATCCCAGAAAGATAACTGCGCCTCTCACAGGTTAAGGTTGGCTACTGCTTGGTTGGAGGGATGAGCATTCGTCTGACGTCTCTGTCATGAATTGGCTACTTAAAAGACCTGCCTTGAATTCTATTGAGAATCTTTCCAAATTAGTATATATTATTATTGAGGAATGTAGAGAATTGAAGTGTTATAGTCTATTCACTCGGTTTTGCATGTTCAGAATGTCTGTTATGATGGTCGTATGAAATGTCGTCGTCTGGTATGGTGTCAGAATGTCGTCTGTTGTGATCGTTTCGTATGTAAGCATATGATGGATCTTATTATTTATATCCCTTCCTACGGATAAATACTTTACCTCTAATGATATATAGGTCATAGAGCTTCGCTTATTTAATAGGAACACGACCCTGAAATCATTACCTATCCATATCTGTCCTTAGTGGGTATCATAAAAGTAAAAAATAAATCAAAATGTTGGAAAAAACCTGTGCACTTGAAGTTCTGAATTACATCCAGTGTGGCAATATGTAACAGTAACTTGGGTAACATCGCGATTTAAAATATCTGAAAAATAACTTCGCATCGTAAAAGCAAATTAGCACAGCTGTAGTGTAAAAACTTTCTGTCGTAACGTTCTCCTCGTAGGTGCTACGTCTGCAGCGTCCTCCGTCTTCCGCGTCTTGAAGCTAAAGGAATAGCGTAGGAGTAGTTGTTGAGGCATGTAACAGAAGTGGGCGGAGCATAGTTGCCCAGACCAGTTGTCGAAATTTTTAACACATAATACACATCAAAGTGCTGCCCCAGAGGGCAAAAGGATTCATATCGATTTGCCAGCACTAATTAAGGAATTATAATAAGAAATAAATAATGTAAAGTAGAAAAAACACTATATACACTATGCACATCCATCACCAAAACTCATTTTGGTGTATTGTTCTTGCTAATTATATAACGTAAGTTAACTTTACGCTAACCAGTTGATTTTATCTTAAAGAGGTAGATAGTAAAGAATTAAAAATATTTTGATATATTTCTGTGTTGTGTTTATATTTAGATTCATTTTGACCCAGTCAAAGGTAGATGAAGGTCTTTTCATGAGAGTGTAACGAAAACATAATTTCTGTGCTTTTAAATAATAGGTCCAAGAAAAATACATGTTTTGAAAGTAATTTTTTTATTGAAAAATATTTTCTCCATAGTATTCACGTATTTTCGTTCTAATAATAATAATCTCTGGTTACATATAAATATTACGTTTATGTTTTGTATCGCAAGAAGCCCTTCAAAAAAGAATTATTTATTTGAATATGTATGGCAGCGGTAGTTTAGCGTTGGTTCGTTTTCCACTTTTCCGCCGCTTACACCTTTATCTAAAAAAATAGCAAAAATCAGAGATATTAATTAAAAATTCTTAAAACGCTAATTTTCGCCCTCATTTTTCCGAATGGCAACAGTGATACAACAGCAACAATGGCCTCGTACCATTATTGCTGATGTAATGAGAGAGAATTATCGATTTTATGCGATTTTATCAAAGACAATAGAATAAAACAAAAATAAAAAAATAAAACTTGAAAACTTATTCAAATTTTCGAAACCACGTTTCGAGGTGCACTGGCTCTTGTCTAGATGCACCTATGTAGCAGCCTGGGTATATTAGATTACACTCACGCCAAACGAAAGACAGACACATAGAATCTTCCTTCTATTATGAGTTATATATAAGAATACCTTTCATTGTTACATATTCAAGGAATCCTTTTAATAGCGTTCGAAACAATGAATTTACCAATAATTGTTTTAGGCTTTTGTTGAATTACAACAAATTAATGCATACATTTTTAACAATGCTTATAAACCTTTATCATTAGACACACCCTTTATCGATAGCCTATTGGGCATACTTATTTGTTTTGCGACTGTCTTTCTTTTGTTTCCTCGAAGAGAAGAGAAAACTCAGAAAAATAATGATGAAAACTCTATTAACCGTAATGAACACAAGTTTAACACCGGAAAGAAGGTACTTAATTTAGATTTCCTTGATTCATATGATGATATTTATGAATTTAATGATGATTCCGTTGATGTGGATATAAACAGTGAAACCGATCTCCTCGAAGTTAATAACGAAGCTTTTGATAATAATCTTCTTAATTTGCATATTGATAGTGATACTGACCACATCCACAATTTTGCCAAAGATTTCGATAATAATCCTTATGATGTGCACAATATCAGCGATGAAAACCAATTTAATTACCTCCAACATGAAACAGAAAAGGATTTTGATTTTCCGAAACCTGATAACTCAGGTAATCAAATAGGCACGAATAGCAGTATAACCATCTTGAACCAAGAAGAATTCAGTTTGAATGCCTGTTTTAAATTATTGGATGCTGAATGCATTGTATCGCATAACGATCTTGGAGCACAAATTGACATCGATTCTGGTAATCTCCTTAACACAAATAATGAACCAGGAATGAATGGCAAAGTGGATCAAATAGACAGAATAGAACTCAAATCAATTCAAGATTCTGAAGAACACCCTGTTGATGTCGTCGTTGGTACCGTCCCTGTTATCTATATTGATGACGAATACACTCAACATCCTTCTTCGAATCATAGCAAGCGTTTCAAAATTTCAAACCTCAGAAAGCCATTACTAAATTATTTCTGCTTTAAAAAATTAAAAATAAACAAAGGACTTATAGCATATTATCGAGATCTCAGATAAGTTTACACAATTTCAATTCATATTCGTCAAAAATTTCTTTGCCATGACACCAATCCTTTCTTCGAATCATAGCAAGCGTTTCAAAATTACAAACCTAAGAAAACCATTAGTAAAATATTTCTGCTTTAAAAAATTAAAAATAAACAAAGGACTTAAATCATATTACAGAGATCTCAGATAAGTTTACACAATTTCAATTTATATTCGTCAAAAATTCGTTTGCCATGACACCAATCTCATTGACTGACCAGTGACTGCCTAAAAATTGGACACTGACTTAGCAATGACTGGTTATGTGACGATCTCATTGACTGACCAGTGACAGACTAAAAATTGGACATTTACTGAACAGGAACCGAGAAAGGGAAGATCTCCTTGTCTGACCAGTGACTGAATAAAAATTGGACTTAGACTGAAAAATGACTCACTAAGTGACGATCTCCTTGACTGAGCATTGGCTTTTGACGAAAAATATTGCCTCTTTCGATAAAAGGAAGGATGTTTTCAGTCCAATCGATTTCGCTACAGCTGAAATGCAAACAGAAAGTCATTTTAAAATTCTTTTTTGCAGCTACATTTCAGAACTGTAAAAGAAAAATGAAATTATATGTTAACCTGAAATTAAAATAATTATTTGCAGTTAAACGCTATTGCTAAATTACTTTTTCTTGTGTTCTTAAATTAATTTACTAGTTTACACACCATATTAAGTTATGATTTACCAATATGCTCTATTTTTAACTATAACTTCTCATTGAATTAAGGAAAGCTGTAGCTATTGTTGAAATTTTTCTTAGGCATATTTTGCCTTGTTGTCTGTGCTCTCAATTCGAAGTGACCGTCAGCCACTTCCTTTTTGTTCTTCTTAAGTGATTTGTCGGCATTTCGCATAAAAAATCTCCAGATTATCATTAAAACACGAATAAGGATGTTATTTTTTATTTTAGATTTTTTTCTCTCTGTGGCCTTCAAGTCAAACCGTTCTAGAAATAATAAATGAGAATATATTGCTTTCTTTTCAAACTAAGTATTTTAAATATGTGTCCCATAGCAATATGCTTTGTCATTAAGATTGCTAAGAGTTTTAGCCTGTGTGATTCCTCGCCAACGTGCTGGCTGCATGGTTGGCTTCTGCAGTTTCCATTATCTCAACGTATATGAGGCAATTTTCCTTAAATCGTTCTCCGCAAAGCCCTTCCTCGCGCCATGTAGGTAACCATCCTTTTCTTTGCCTTTTACAAATAACCTGACTTTTACTCAAACAAATCAGTCATGACATGAAATTTGGAGGAAATGGATTTAAATTTTTTATAAAAATGTCTCGATTGGATATATACTGGAAGTTAAAGAATTTACAACCCCACAGATACACGAAAAACAAATATTAAACTGCACGCTTTCAGACTTTGTATTACCGCAAAGGAATCATTTTTTTTTTTTTATTTGCACACATAGACGTTTGAACAGAATTCGGGCTAATATCCCTCTGGTTTAAAAATATTTAAAAACAACGTATTTTATAAATTACAAAATGAACTTTTCATATATTTGAATAAATATTTATGAGGATTATTAATAAAATTGAGAATAAAGGAAACAGTACGAATAATCCTCAAACGTTTAGTCTGAAATTTAAAATTCAACGTAACAATCGCAAATCACTGAGTACAGGGGGTGTTCAGGTATTTTTTAAGGGTTTTGCAAAGATTTAGATATATAAACAAATCTAATAATCTCATTTTCTAATATATTCCGTCTGAGAGTCATTTTGTTCAACCATCATATTACATCTTGATTTCCAAGAGAAAAGCCTTTTCCTGAAAACATGAAGGTTGATTTTATGCCACTTCTCCTTCAAAATGTTCCACAGTCCATCCAATGTTTGGGGATGCCACGTATAAAGATCTTGTTTTAAACGTACAAATGCACATTAATCCATAGGAGGCACATCAGGAGATTTCGAGGATATGCATCTAGAGGTTACAGCTTTAATTCCGGTTTCATATCTCATTTTTTCAAACCATAAAGCAGTAGATTTAGAGGTATGAATTGTAGCCTTGACCTGATGGAACTTAATACATTCAAGATCTTTTGGATAAAGAGATGAAATTTCGTCTTTTAATATAGGTGTTTAAAGTTTTTTCTGATTGTAATCCGAATTAATTTTGATATTTGTTTCTACTTTCCTTACTTCCCACATAGCACAAAAACATCCTTGGGATATCCCAAGGATGTTGCTCGCGCGATATGCGCACATCCTCAGGACATCCCGGAATATCCTGCGAACCTCCTAAACACCTCCTCCCGAGTGCTTAATGTCACATCCCGGGATATCCTCAGGACATCCTAACCAAGTCCCATCGACAGCGTGCGGGATGTTATTAGGATTTGAAACACTAGTTACAATATCCCTTTAACCTCTTAAATACATACTCTCAACTGCTTAGTGCCACATCCCAGTATATATACAGAGGAAAATTCCAGTGAAAGTATGTGAAGGTGTGATGATCTAAAACCTACTTTTTTTTACACACATAGTCTCAAATCGTTCTCCTACGGTTACTATGGAAAAATCAGAAATGTTGAAAATATTTATACAACTTATTTTGTTTTTAAATCTGAATTTGTGAATATATTAAAACTGAGCCAGGAAATTAAAATGAATTATTAATACAAAATATTAAAACTGAAAATTTTGCTTTTATTTTTAAGATATTAAAAATCTTTTGATCATTTTCAAAACATCCAATAGCCCCCCCCAAATTGAATTATTCATAATTAAATTTTACAAAATCAGTTTCTAATTTCAGTTAATTTGTATTAAAAATCGAATAATAAAATTACCCATTTAATAATCTTTACATAAATGAATCATCTTTCTTTAAAAAATGTAAGGAATTTATAGTGTTTTGATGACACTGTTGGGAAATTGTTAAAAGGAATAAATTGTATTTAACTAAATCAATTCCTAGCCTCAGAATAAATAAATATGTTTTCGTAACATGAGAATGCTGCAGGCTTTTTTATATATTTAATATTTAGTTGTAAAAATTTGACATTATGTTAACAATTCTTTATATCATTCAAAAGGTAACTCAAGAAGCTCTTCTAAAATTCTATCTTTCTGCTCACACAATTAAAAAAAATCTGAAAGGCCTCAGATTTTAGCAGTCACTCAAAGAGGCTAAAAGTTTATGAATGCATAGATTATCAATACAGATGGGGCAGTGGAAATAGCAAAACATTTTATAAGATACTGACACCAGAAAGTTATATATCTTCTATATATTTGAAAAATGAAGAAATATGTTATTATGTAGAAATATTAAAATGTTTTCAATTAGATATATCATGAATTAGATGCATTTTAAATCAATCAGATTAAAAATTAAAAAAAGCATTGTTAAGAACTGTGTGTAATGCTTTTAAATAGCTTGGCTTGTTAGTCAATAATATATTAGATTTTAAAGGTAAATATGTTAAATTTTGCCAAATGGCAAGACTTGAATGAAAAGCGAAACAAGTTTACGACAGACGATATGAAGTCACATTTCAAAACTAATAGCCCTTTTAGATTAAAAAAAAAAAAAAAAAAAGTTCTGAAAATGATTTGCAATGGTTCATTGGTATTATTTTACGCAAAATTCAGTAAAATGAAATTTACTCGTTGAAATCAGCACCAAATTAAACTTTGTAAATTCTAGCGCATGTTAAAGGTTGTCTCATCCAGAATTTTATTACTAACCATTCATTTCAGAGCAAAATAAAACAGTAATTGCCATTTATATGACAATCAATATCAAAAATTTAAATCTGCATTTTACGCAACACAGAAAAACTTCAAAAGATCTACTGTTTACCATGCAATTAAGGCATTTTATTCTGCTATCAACTCTACCAATTATTAATTCCATTAAGTATATTCAGTTTACTCTTTCTGCTCAATATATGCAATGTAAAATTTTCCATAAATTTAATTAATTCATTTTATTTTGAGGTGAGCTTCTATTCAACTCTCAATGTCAACGAGAATGTTTAGATCATTTTTTATTCGGTCTCAAAAGAGAAATCAAAATACGTGGATTTATGTACGTGTATTTATGAATCAAAATACATGAGAAATCCCAGTGAGAAAAAGCACTGCTACCTTAAACTGTGATTATATATAACAAATGCAGTGAATTATAATTAAAAAATAGTGAAAATATTTATATTTCTGAACTATTTCATATATAACATTTTCAGTTTCGCATATGTGGCAATTTAAGAACTTTTTTACGTATACCAATTTTTTTGAAATATCTGCAAATTTTTGTATCTTCAAGGAAAGCTTATTCTTTCACCTTTAGTATATAAGTAATGGTAATTTACCAGATAAAATTACTTAATGGGGAATACAGAAAAATATCTAACCACTTACCTTTGTGACTTCATCTAAAAGAGACTAAAAAAGTAGTTCAGCTAAATATGCTATAATAAATATTTATAATAATGCTAAATAATGCAATATCTATTAATATGACAAATTTTTGTAAAGCTATTTATTTGGATGAAAAATAAACACATTCAGAAATTTATGGCACTATATTATGATTAACAGAGGAAAAACACTTTTCAAAATTCAAAATATTTTTATTAATCCAATTTATCACATTTTATTTGAATTCATGAAAAACAATCTTATATCCATGTATTCTTATGTATATAAGAATTCTTGATAAACTGGATCTCTGTCATTGCCTTTCACAGCACCTAAAATAAAAAAAACACTCACAATTACTATATGTGAATATAATTCATAATTAAATTTAAACAAATGACTATTAGAATGCAAATTAAAGGAAGCATTTAAAATATTTTAACATTTAGTACCTATAAACAGAGTAGCAATTATTTGATTTTTCGATTATAGTAAAATAAACATGGGGGATGCCTTTTAAAATTTTTTATGTCAGAAAATAAACTCAAACCACCAGCTGGACATATGAGCAGTTTTATCAATCAGCCACTGGTAGGTACTGGATACTGAATCAACATATAAAGTTGCCAAGATAAAGAGAGAAACAAAATTATGATAATCACATCTTACCTATTCATAAAACTATTTTAAATTTAATGTGTAGGCAAGTCCAAAAAGAGTGAGAATGAATTTATTTTGCAACACAAAGTAAAGTCTTGCAGGAGCAAAAAAAACTTGTCTCATGAGATTGGCAAGTAAAAAATAATTAACTGCATCTGGTAACATTTATCTGACAACACATAAGTAATTGTTAGCTACGTGCAGAAAATAAAATCTGATCAGGGGCGTAGCTAGAGGAGGGCAAGGGGGGCATCTGTCCTCGGGTGCAGAATCCAAGGGGCGCCAAACTGATGTTAGAACATTTTAGAATTAAATGTTTTCCATCCTTGGCAAGCAGTAGGGGGCGCAAAATCTTCAGTTGTCCCTGAGCGCTGAAAACCCTAGCTATGATTCTGAATCTGATCATGTTAATGCAATTTTAAACTTTTGAATTTAACCGCAGAAATTTACCAAAGAAGTACTTGTAACAGTAGTAAATGAAGATGTGGCTAATCTTTACTGTATGGTACACCTTGGTTTCTGACTGAAAAAAAATTGCAAAGTGGTATTGGTTGTTTGTGAAATGTGGAAGCCCATTGCGTCAAATAAGTTTTTCGGTAACCCTAATGTTGATAATGTTGGTGAAAGTAGCCTTTGGGGGAAAAAAAAAAAAAAAAACTTTTTTTTTGTCAATAAAAAGGAGTTATTTCTGCAAATATTGCCAACGTGCTGTGATAAATTTAGTTTTGGGCTACTTTTTTTAATAGTAAACCTTTTGTACGGTCCCAGGTTTTTGGTTCTTACCATTCTTTTCAATTGCTGTGTTTGGTTGCACGGAAGTGGTATGGTCTTGTATTTTGAACATGCTATTTATTATTTTGGTGTGGGTACCATCGTTTAAGTATGTCTGAGGTGACTAAGAGACGAAAAATTTAATTGAATTGCTTACCTGGAGGATGGTGGTGGGAAGCCTAAACATATGCATGTGAAAAAAAAGATATGTTAAAAAAATGAAGTTTCATTTATTTTTTTGTCTCTGTGTGTTAATTTTTGTTAGAAGATTTGTTGTTTAATGTTTTTATGTTAGGAAATATGTATTTTTGGTAACTTATTCCTCTCTGTGTATTTTTGGTTGTCTGTGTGTTAAGACAGTGGCAAATTTTTTCTGGTAACTATGATATTTTTAACTTTCTGATTTTCTTAAAGTGAAAATAGATCAATGTGTACATGGACAAAGTTAAGGCAGTGCACAATGCCCAGTTTGTGCAGTTCTCTGTTTTAATAGGTCGATGTGTACATGGACACAGAGTTTGTGTATGTCTTTGACTTCTTATTTTGGTTTTGTGTAGCGGCCACCTTGAAATTGGTGCCGATCCTCTCAGGTGACGATCTTGATATTAAAAAAAAGAAACGATTCGCCAAGGGTTACAGTAGAGTAAATTTTTACCAAAGATGTTCTACCATAATCACCATTTCAGTGGTTTAAGCACTAGTGGAGCAGTATGCAGAGATGAAGATTTGAGTTTTGTTTACACAGCATGATGGTTTAGGCACTCCAGCCATTACAGTGAACAAAATTATAATAAACATAGCCACAATAATTGTCTATAAATAGTGATGTATAACACTGCATTAACTAATATATTTCTTATGCTAGTATATACAGAATCCTTAATCGAAGGGAAAATCAGAAGACTGTGCATGCATTTTCCTTTAACTGAAACATGGATTTGACCATACAAATCTCAGTATTACGGGACATGCCACACTATGCAGATAGACAGTAAAAAGTGCTTGCGTTGTTTTTATTTGTTAGAGGTATGAAATAAATATACTTCTAGATTTTAATTTTTTCTTTTCTTGTTTTACATTTGGATTACCTATCAAAAAGTAAGGAATTTTGACACTATTACAATATCGGAGTTAAAATAACAATTATTGGACATGTTAAAGTAATGAAAATTTTAAATTAGGTTAAAAAGTAACCCTTAATGTGGCATATTTTTGAATTAAACTCTATCGGCATTAAAAACAACAAAACGTCCCTCTTTATTAAGGACTTTAATTAATTAATTTTAAATATGGAGAGCTATGAATGAATTTTTTCCCTTGCATGTTATAGTAACTGAAACAAAATTACTCTGATACAGTCAAAATTCCTAAACGCAAGTACATAAAATTTACTTTAGCAATTTAAAGAGATGAGACACACTGAACACATGAATAAATTTCTATCAAAGAATAATTTATTAAATTTGGCCCATTCCATAGTAAACTTTAACCATTAGATTACATTATTACACCATGTTATCAGTTTGAAAAGCAAGTCATATGCCAGATCTTGGATGTAAAAGAAATGCACAAAATAATATACAGATTATTGAAAAATGATGTATACCAATGTTTATAGATATGATTAAATGTAACAGGAAATTTACTATCACAACCACATTTTTAAGTGAAATGTATTATTTTAACATTTTACAATATTTAAGGTATGGCATTAAATGCAACATTATGTGCCTGGATATAAGTTAGTAAATTTAAAAAAATAATAATAATAATCAAAGAATGAATGTCATGAAAAATTTCAAAAACAAGCAGAATTTAATTTAGAAGACCTTTAGACACTTATGATAAATAAATTTGAGAATTCTTCACCCAAAATTAAATTATAATTAACTAAATAAAACCAGTTTGACTGACCTTCTACAAAATCCTTCAGCTGCAATTTTTTCTAGCTTGAAAACCAAATTCTTCTCCACATGGTAATAACATCTTAACCAGTTGAAATTCCTGCAGAAAGTTTGATAACACAGTAATAGAATTAATAGAATAGAAAAATTAACACAAAAGTATAGAACATAATTTAAACTTAACATTATTACAAATTTTGGTGCTTTCTGACTATCTGCAAAGCTTTGAAAATTGGCAAAATGGTTAGTTTATGGTTCATATCTACTGCTCTGTTCACAAGTAGTAATTCAAATAAGCACTTTATAAGAAACAAGAAATTTTAGGATGCACACACACAAAAATATATACATTGGGTCAATATTCACATATTTTTCATCCAATGGAAAACTATTCAGAAATAAAGATTAAATATAAAGCATGTAAATACATGTGTGTGGTATGCATATTCATAGTTTGCTGTTGTGTGCATACTCTTGCTGTTTTAGCATAAGTTGAAGCTGTGAGGGCAGATGATAAGAAAGTATCAGAATTTTTCATGTATGAGAAAAGATTGCCCTGACAATAGTATCTCAATTGTTTAGCATTGACATTTACATAGCGTATTAGAAATATATAGTAATATATGTATAATAAAAAGATAATTGCATATTATTAATTCATTTTTTTAAATGCCAAACTTTAGCAATTCTTTCACATATAATTAAACAGAATTCTTTCACATGAACATCTAAAATCCATTCTTAACTAAAGAATAAATAATAAAACCATGTAAATTTCTTATCAAGCCCATTATTTCCGAAATGTCTACTTCTGAAAGTTCCCAGCATTTTCAATATATTATTAAATTACTAAACTAAGCATCAATGATCGTCATGTTCAGTAATGTGGCAATATCTTTCACACTTCTTTGTTACCACAAGTAACAAGTAGGCTTCAATAAATCTTAACTGTTACATGCTACTTTTGTCTAAAATTTGTACAAATAATAAAATTAAATGAGCTCTTTATAATATGCTCAAAGAAATAATTTTGTATGAAAATTTGTATGTTATATATTGGCCTGATTAATGATTCAGGAAATAATTCAGGTTTTCAAAGTGCTTCCAATAATTCAAATTTCAGCTTGTGTCAAAATAAAATCTATAACACAAAGATAAGCAAATTTCCTTATGAACAATGCATTTTAACATTATTCAATCACTGGCAATCACACAGTACTGATTGCTTCAATAAACATGACTGTAACTGTGTTATTTAAAAGACTGTAATGTTTTAATTATTTCCTTAATTAAAACATTACAGTCTTTTCCTCCTTCTAACACCAAAAGAAAACCCAGATAAGAAATATAAATATATCAGTAAAAATAAATTATATTACTGAATGACACTTTACATTAATTACACTTATGCATATATTATTTTATTATAAATTATTTCAAAATCAAAGAAGAGAAGGGGTAGAAACTTTAATATTGACATTTCTAAAATGATATAAACATTAATCATTTAGTACAGTTTGTTATTTCAGGCAAAAAGAATTCACTTTTCTGGATAGCATTTGTATTTCCATCTCACTTTCAATGAAACATTAAGATAAATGCATATAATTTAAACACCAGTTTATTTTATTTATCAGACAGATTATGTCAACTCGAAAAAACCTATCAGTAAAATTCGGTAGTAATAATTCCGAATGTTAGGCAACTTGCAAGATTCAACAAAAATTATCAATCCTTTTATTATAATGACAATACTACAGTAACATGAACATAAAATTAAACTGCATATAACTATAAAATAAGCCAGCATATAATAATGGTGCATTAGTTTCTAAAACAATGGGCTCGATGAAAAAATACATGTATTATGGTAGCTATTCATATTCTTCAGCTTTCCTAATATTCTCATGTTCACTTTACATAACTAAAGTATCTAAAATACAATAAAAATGCAAACAATATTTATGAGAAAATGTTAAAAGCAATCATAAGCATTTGATTGAATGACCATATTTTGTCTTCCTGCAAGTCGAATCTTAAAATGATATGCAGTTTGAAAAATGCTTAATCCTTTTATAAAATATTCAAAAAAGATTAAAAAAAGGTACTGTTCTGTTATCAGGACCGGGTTCAGAATTGTATTTATGTATGCTTGTATATTTGTATGTCTACATATACACATCTATGCACATACTTACGAACACAGGTTCATACATTTCCGATTCTGGTCCCAATAACAGAACAGTACCCCCAAAAAAACTTGAATTACAAACTAGATTAAGATAATGTTTCAACCATACATATTTTGGACAAAACAATGCAAACTCTTATTTTTATACAATTGTTCAAACTATTTAACATAAATTTATTGCTGCAATAAAATAATAAGCAATCTGATCACTCATATTATTTTGAAACTGAATGCATAAACTAGACTAAAAAAAATTCAGTCATAAACATTTGGATACCAGGGCAAATTAGATATTTGAAAAGACAGCCAGCCATTGAGATACACGTAATTCACGACAGAATGGTAACAATTCATAAAGCTGTGAAACATTTAACTGTCAAAATGACATAAATTCGAAAAGCAAAAAAAGTAAACATACAAGTATTGCAACTGAACTTACCTTTCATTCAACAAAAAATATCCATACAAGTTAACCTCATGACGCAGCCATTTTGGAATTCGTTTCAAATCAGACAGATGTTTACGGATTTGCGGAAGAATACGAGGAACTAGTAGTTTGCCGGATACAATGTGCAATGACGCGAAAGAATATAGTTCTGTAGAACTTCCTACATTATTCCGTAATAAACAGTACTATTTCCTAATTTTTTCTTTATCTAATTAATTAATTAATAGGGAAATAGTTAAGTAATGCCGAATTCATTTTTAATGAAATGTAAAATTTTGTATGTATGGGACGACCACCTTCCGTCCAATATTTCTGAGAATATAAACAAATTTTGGAATCTGAGAGTATCAGTAAATAAATATATAGAATATCGCCTCTCAAACGACCACTTCTGAAAGTGACCAATAGTTCTGAGATTATAAATAAATATTGATATTAAGCATTATTTCTATAAGACGACCATCTCTATATAAGACCAAAGTTTCTAGAATCTTGGATAGTCATCAGAGATGTATCTTTACTGCGAAATTATCGCACGACTGTAATTCATATCAATAACAGATCGCGCGATTGAAAAACATTTTCTATCCTGTAATTAGAGGAAAAAAATTTTCCTTATGAGGTATTTCTCCCGCTTTCCTAGCGTGCCTTCGTGGTGTAATAGTTCTGCACGCTGGCCCGGTATTTCAGAGGTCCGTGGTTCGATTCACGGCGAAGGCGGTTAAAAAAAAAAGTCGGCCTTTAAAAAGAGAAGATAAGGTATTTCTCCCGCTTTCCTAGCGTGTCTTCGGCCCACCAGCGGCCGAGCGGTAAAGTCGCTGAACCCTGGTAGTGCGATCCGAGGTTCGAATCCCGCGAACGGGCTGGCCGCATGGGTGTTTTCGTGGTTTTTCCCACGTGTAACGTGTATACGAGCCAGTTTCCCTTAGAAAGTCCTCCACGAAGACATCCCTTCCCTTAGGCAGATAGCCCTAGTGTGCTTTGCCATAATTAAATACACCACCACCACACCTAGCGTGTCTTCGTGGTGTAGTGGTTCTGCACACTGGGCCGGTATTCCAGAGGTCCGTCCTTCGATTCCCCGCGAAAGCAGTTGCTAATTTTTCATGTTTCCTGCTTCCAAAAAAATACCTAATGTCTCTATACCCAAATTTAAAAAAAAATTCGTTTCCGTAATTAAATATATCTATATCTAATTTTACCTATATTTGTAGTAGGGTTTGTAATCTGTAAGTAATTATACATGTAATTTATACATTTTTTATAAAAAAAAATATATGTTATTTAGAATTTTGCAAATATTCTAGAAAATGCTAATCCATTGAAAAAAATCTTTTCCATGACTAAATAAATTTTTAAAAACGTCAGAAAAAATAGCAGTTAAAATTAATAACAAAATAACAAGAATAAATCATCAATCATATCAATATTTTTAATGTACAGCATTTAGAAACAACTTAGTAAAATACATATGAAAAATAAAATAATGTGCAAGTTTCAGATGTGCAATGTCAAAAAATTAAAACTGGTAAATTTGAGAACAAATATCCTCAAAATGTTTGACAACGAAAGTCCTCCGGACAATGCAGAATGAATGTCCTCAGGATGTGAAATTGGTGAACTCCTCAGAACATCTGAGAATCAACATCTTCAGGACATCCTGTCATATCCCGGGAGATAGCGACTTAAATAAGACATCCTCAGGATGTTAAATTACGATCTCCTCAGGACATCTAAGAATCAACATCCTTAGGACATCCTAAGTATGTCCCGGGATATTGCGACTTAAATAGGACATCCTGAGGATGTTTTGTGTTATGGGGGTTTAAGTTTCTCGTTATAAAAGAATCCAGTAAGAACAATAAAACCTTTAGAAAAATTGTCCTTGATTTTCTGAACCAATATACTGTGTCTTTTTCTCCTCTTTTTTGGTAGTAAATTAATCTTTTCTATTGCAATCGTTATACGTATGTCCAAGCTTCATGAGTTGCAACTACAATGAAGTGCCACTAAATTAAGGATAGACATGGCTTTGCAAATTGAATAGCGCTGCCCCGCATCTGGGCTTAAGTGAGGAAGTTGTGCTAAATGCACATAAAGCTAGCAATGTAGTTGTTGATAATCAGTGGTTTCACATACCAGTATAGGTAAACTTTTTGACATAGACAGCTTCAATATCGGGCAGATAGTAGTCACTCGTCGCATGGAAAATACAATTTACAAAATCCTCAGCGGGATAGCATTTTAACGTTAGACAGTGTCAAGAGCGTTCCGAGAATGCACGCATGATGGGAAAACGAACTAGCGATGGGGCAAAGTGCAAAGCACAATTAACTTAGAATAATCGTCGAGTGAGACATCTCAGCCGTATTGTACAGGGTCAACGAAGTAAATAATAGCTCAAATTACCACCTAGCTGAAGCAGGCGAAAGTCGTACAGTCAGTAAAAAGATCGTGTATCGCTCCCTTCAACATATGGCCTTCGGAAGCCGTAGACACACGAGAGTACCTTTCCTAAATACTGTGATACTTCTTTGGCGAAATGAAGCAACTCCAATGATGGAACACAGCAATAACTTTTATTTAACACTAAAAAAAATGGCGCCATACAAACAAGAAGACAAAACATATTCTATAAACTTATTTTTAAAAAAAAAATTACATGCTTCGTGCGAGAAAATGCACGCAGCTCTCGAGCCTGCATTTCAATATTGCCAGTAATCTGTACATTATTTATTATTCATCTATTTCAAATGCACGAGAGATTGATAACGATATTAAAGCTGTTACAACCTCTCCCCCAACGGAGAGACTTTTTCCGAAGGGAAAAGTTCTGTAAAATTTGACAGTTTAATAAGCTCGGCTTGCTCATTTGCTTAAAGAGAAAAGGTAACTTCTCTCATAAGTTTCCAAATTTCAGGCCGAAAATTTTAAGTTTTAAACAAATATTTTTACACCACATTTAAAAAGAAAAAATGCAGAACGTTCAAATACATGAGTTGAGCATACATTAAATAATAAAATAAATTCTGAACGTGGTTACATACACTAAGACTTATTACATTACTTAATTCTACTCAGAACATCTACGTTCTTGTGCAAAGATCCTTCGCGATGAATGACCTTAAAATTATAAGGTTGTAATGAGAGTGCCCAGCGCATCAATCTAGAGTTACATTTGGCGTTGGATTGTAGCCAGACCAAAGGATTATGATCAGTTTGAATCAAGAATTCTTGCTGACCATCCAGATAAAAATGCAGTTTCTTGATAGCGTAGATGATAGCAGCGCACTCCTTTTCAGTAGTACAATAATTCTTTTAAAACTTAGTAAATTTTTTGGCGGTGCCTAGATCGCATGCGGTGCAGGCCTAGATCGCAGGCGGTGCATGTTGGATCAGTTCCTCGGCTATAATTCACAACAAAGCCTTTCCTCAGTTCATTTGTGCCTTTCGGATAATATTCAATTTTATTTTGTTTTCGACAATTGTTTTCTTCGTATATTAGTAGCGGCTTTGATACTAAATCGCAAGCCGAAAGATGATGATAACGTTGCATTGCAAAATGATTCTCAATATTAATTTCTTTATCGTTTTTCAAATTTTCGTGAAAATCTTCCACGTTTAATTCCGGTGATTTAACTTCTTCTTCAAAGATATCTTTGGATGTTTTAGTTTCTTCCTTCATCGGTTCCAAGATCTTCTCTTCAGCTATTTTTCTTTTCCTTTGAACTCTACTAGAGACGGCATTAAAATGGTATCACTAAGTTTACGTTCAAATGATAAACTAATAAAATAAGGCAGTTCAGTGTTAACAGGAAGTAATAACCTGATATCACTAATATTATGTTCAGTGATGAACTAATAAAGTAAGACAATTCAATATCAACAGAAAGTTACGTTCAGTGATGAACTAAAAAGATAAGGCAATTCAATATCAATAGAAAGTTATAATCTGGTATCGCTAATATTGCGTCCAGTGATGAACTAATAACATAAAGCAATTCAAAATTAACAGCAAGTAATAATCTGGTATCACTAATATTGCGTTCAATGATGAACTAATAAAATAAAGCAATTCAATATTAACAGGAGGTAATCACTAATATTACGTTCAATGATGAACTAATAAAATAAAAATACGCACGATTATTCGATCTCGGTCGGTGCCTCCAAAATAATTATGACTGTGATACTTCTTTGGCGAAATGAAGCAACTCCAATGATGGAACACAGCAATAAATTTTATTTAACACTAAAAAAAATGGCGACATACAAACAAGAAGAGAAAACATATTCTATAAACTTATTTAAAAAAAAAATAATGACATGCTTCGTGCGATAAAATGCATGCAGCTCTGGAGCCTGCATTTCAATATTGCCAGTAATCTGTACATTATTTATTATTCATCTATTTCAAATGCACGAGAGATTAATAACAATATTAAAGCTGTTACAATACATGCCATCGAGTTGCCTTTCTTACCTGAGCAGGAAAATATAGAGAATAGACACTAATGGAGTTGAAATGTGTAGGAGTGATGAGTCTCGATCCGTCTAATTAACCCCGGTTGTGGGGAAGCGGGTAGTAGACAGCTTCCGGAGGCAGAGGATTAATCCGTGTAAGGCAGTCTGCTAGACTGCAGGGCAACGGAGGCCCCGTTCTCTGGTGTATAATAATAATGATACTGATGGGAGGCTGAGAATATGGCGAGAGAATCATAAAGTTATAAATCCGGTATCGCAGATTGGAGTTGTACAAGGCCGTGGAAGCTTAATCATGGTCTGGGATGCTTTCTTCTGGTTGTGTTTGGGATCTTTGGTCCTTGTTCCAACCTCCCTCAATGTGTTTCTGTACGTAGAGTTGATGAGCTATCATCTACATCCATTTATGTCCCTGTCATTCACACGAAAACGGGGTATCCCAGAAAGATAACTGCGCCTCTCACAGGTTAAGGTTGGCTACTGGTTGGTTGGTTGGATGAGCATTCGTCTGACGTCTCTGTCTTGAACTGGCTACTTAAAAGCCCTGACATGAATTCTACTGAGCATCTTTCCAAATTAATATATCTTATTATTGAGGAATGTAGAGAATTGAAGTGTTATAGTCTATTCACTCGGTTTTGCATGTTCAGAATGTCTGTTATGATGGTCGTATGAAATGTCGTTGCCTGGTTAATAGGAACACGACCCTGAAATCTTTACCTATGCATATCTGTCCTTAGTGGGTATCATAAAAATGAAAAATAAATCCAAATGTTGGAACAAACCAGTGCGCTTGAAGTTCTGATCACATCCAGTGTGGCAATATGTAACAGTAACTTGGGTAACATCGCGATTTAAAATATCTGAAAAATGACTTTCGCATCGTAAAAGCAAATTATCACAGCTGTAGTATAAAAACTTTCTGTAGTAACGTTCTTTTCGTAGGTGCTACGGCTGTAGCGTCCTCCTTCTTCCGTGTCTTGAAGCTAAAGGAATAGCGTAGGAGTAGTTGTTGAGGCATACAACAGAAGTGGGCGGATCATAGTTGCACAGACCAGTTGTCGAAATTTTTAACACATAATACACATCAAAGTGATGCCCCAGAGGGCGAAAGGATCCATATCGATTTGCTAGCGCTAATTAAGGAATTATAATAAGAAATAAATATTGTAAATTAGAAAAAACACTATATACACTATGCACATCCATCACCAAAACTCATTTTGGTGTACTGTTCTTGCTAATTATATAACGTAAGTTAACTTTACGCTAACCAGTTGATTTTATCTTAAAGAGGTAGATAGTAAAGAATTAAAAATATTTTGATATATTTCTGTGTTGTGTTTATATTTAGATTCATTTTTACCCAGCCAAAGGTAAATGAAGCCCTTTTCATGAGAGTGTAACGAAAACATAATTTCTGTGCTTTTAAATAATAGGTCCAAGAAAAATACATGTTTTGAAAGTAATTTTTTTATTGAAAAATATTTTCTCCATAGTATTCACTTATTTTCGTTCTAATAATAATAATCTCTGGTTAAATATAAATATTACGTTTATGTTTTGTATCGCAAGAAGCCCTTCAAAAAAGAATTATTTATTTGAATATGTATGGCAGCGGTAGTTTAGCGTTGGTTCGTTTTCCACTTTTCCGCCGTTTACACCTTTATCTAAAAAAATAGCAAAAATCAGAGATATTAATTAAAAATTCTTAAAACGCTAATTTTCGCCCTCATTTTTCCGAATTGCAACAGTGATACAACAGCAACAATGGCCTCGTACCATTATTGCTGATGTAATGAGAGAGAATTATCGATTTTATGCGATTTTATCAAAGACAATAGAATAAAACAAAAATAAAAAAATAAAACTTGAAAACTTATTCAAATTTTCGAAACCACGTTTCGAGATGCACTGGCTCTTGTCTAGATGCACCTATGTAGCAGCCTGGGTCTATTAGCTTACACTCACCCCAAACGAAAGACAGACACATAGAATCTTCCTTCTATTATGAGTTACATATCAGAATATCTTTCATTGTTATATATTCAAGGAATCCTTTTAATAGCGTTCGAAACAATGAATTTACCAAAAATTGTTTTAGGCTTTTGTTGAATTACAACAAAGTTAATGTATACATTTTTAACAATGCTTATAAACCATTATCATTAGAGATACTAAATCTAGTGGTGCTAAAAACTTACGTGTGGAGCTTATTTGCTTAAACTTGCTATTTTTAATGCTGAAATCGAATTGGAACCATTTTTAGAAATGGAATTTTTTTTCTTCACAGTATTGTGTTACGTTATTATACCAACACCCTTTATCGACAGCCTATTGGGCATACTTATTTGTTTTGCGACTGTCTTTCTTTTGTTTCCTCGAAGAGAAGAGAAAACTCGGAAAAATAATGATGAAAACTCTATTAACCGTAATGAACACAAGTTTAACACCGGAAAGAAGGTACTTAATTTAGATTTCCTTGATTCATATGATGATATTAATGAATTTAATGATGATTCCCTTGATGTGGATACAAACAGTGAAACCGATCTCCTCGAAGTTAATAACGAAGCTTTTGATAATAATCTTCTTAATCTGCATATTGATAGTGATACTGACCACATCCACCATTTTGCCAAAGATTTTGATAATAATCCTTATGATGTGCACAATATCAGCGATGCAAATCAATTTAATTACCTCCAACATGAAACAGAAAAGGATTTTGATTTTCCAAAACCTGATAACCCAGGTAATCAAATAGGCACGAATAGCAGTATAACCATCTCGAACCAAGAAGAATTCAGTTTGAATGCCTGTTTTAAATCATTGGATGCTGAATGCATTGTATCGCATAACTATCTTGGAGCACAAAGTGACATCGATTCTGGTAATCTCCTTAACACAAATAATGAACCAGGAATGAATGGCAAAGTGGATCAAATAGACAAAATAGAACTCAAACAAATTCAAGATTCTCAAGAACACCATGTTGATGTCGTCATTGGTACCGTCCCTGTTATCTATATTGATGACGAATACACTCAACATCCTTCTTCGAAACATAGCAAGCGTTTCAAAATTTCAAACCTAAGAAAACCATTACTAAAACATTTCTGCTTTAAAAAATTAAAAATAAACAAAGGACTTATAGCATATTATCGAGATCTCAGATAAGTTTACAGAATTTCAATTCATATTCGTCAAAAATTTGTTTGCCATGACACCAATCCTTTCTTCGAATCATAGCAAGCGTTTCAAAATTACAAACCTAAGAAAACCTTTAGTAAAATATTTCTGCTTTAAAAAATTAAAAATAAACAAAGGACTTATAGCAGATTATCGAGATCTCAGATAAGTTTACACAATTTCAATTCATATTCGTCAAAAATTCGTTTGCCATGACAAAAATCTCATTGACTGACCAGTGACTGCCTAAAAATTGGACATTGACTTAGCAATGACTGATTAAGTGACAATCTCATTGACTGACAAGTGACAGACTAAAAATTGGACATTCACTGAATAGGGACCGAGAAAGGGAAGATCTCCTTGCCTGACCAGTGACTGAATAAAAATTGGACTTTGACTGAAAAATGACTGACTAAGTGACGATCTCCTTGACTGAACATTGGCTTTTGACGAAAAAAATTGCCTCTTTCGATAAGAGAGAGGAAAGATGTTTTTGTCCAATCGATTTCGCTACAACTGAAATGCAAACAGAAAGTCATTTAAATTTTTTTTTTTTTTTGCATCTACATTTCAGAACTCTAAAAGGAAAATGAAATTATATGTTAACCTGAAATTAAAATGATTATTTGCAGTTAAATGCTATTGCTAAATTACTTTCTCTTGTGTTCTTAAATTAATTTACTAGTTTACACACCATATTAAGTTATGATTTACCAATATGCTCTATTTTTAACTATAACTTCTCATTGAATTAAGGACAGCTGTAGCTAGTATTGAAATTTTTCTTAGGCATATTCTCCCTTGTTGTCTGTGCTCTCAATTCGAAGTGACCGTCAGCCACTTTCTTTTTGTTCTTCGTAAGTGATTTGTCGGCATTTCGCATAAAAAATCTCCAGATTATCATTAAAGCACGAATAAGGATGTTATTTTTTATTTTAGATTTTTTCTCTCTGTGGCCTTCATGTCAAAACGTACTAGAAGTAATAAATGAGAATATATTGCTTTCTTTTCAAACGAAGTATTTTAAATATGTGTCCCATAGCAATATGCTCTGTCATTAAGATTGCTAAGAGTTTTAGCCTGTTTGATTCCTCGCCAACGTGCTGGCGGCATCGTTGGCTTCTGCAGTTTCCCTTATCTCAACGTATATGAGGCAATTTTCCTTAGATCGTTCTCCGCAAATTCCTCCCTCGCGCCAGGTAGGTAACCATCCTTTTCTTTGCCTTTTACAAATAACCTGACTTTTACTCAAACAAATCAGTCATGACATGAAATTTGGAGGAAATGGATTTAAATTTTTTATAAAAATGTCTCGATTGGATATATACTGGAAGTTAAAGAATTTACAACCCCACAGATACACGAAAAACAAATATTAAACTGAAAGCTTTCAGATTTTGTATTACCGCAAAGGAATCTTTTTTTTTTTTTTTTTTTTTTTTTTTTTTTTGCACACATAGACGTTTGAACGGAATTCGGGCTAATATCCCTCTGGGTTAAAAATATTTAAAAACAACGTATTTTATAATTTACAAAATGAACTTTTCATATATTTGAATAAATATTTATGAGGCATTATTAATAAAATTGAGAATAAAGGAAACAGTATGAATAATCCTCAAACGTTTAGTCTGAAATTTAAAATTGAACGTAGCAATCGCAAATCACTGACTACAGGGGGTGTTCAGGTATTTTTTTAAGGGTTTTGCAAAGATTTAGATATATAAACAAATCGTATAATCTCATTTTCTAATATATTCCGTCTGAGAGTCATTTTGTTGAACATGAAGATTTCCAAGAGAAAAGCCTTTTCCTGAAAACATCAAGGTTCATTTTATGCCACTTCTCCTTCAAAATGTTCCACAGTACATCCAATGTTTGGGGATGCCACGTATAAAGAGCTTGTTTTAAACGTACAAATGCACATTAATCCATAGGAGACACATCAGGAGATTTCGAGGATATGCATCTATAGGGTACAGCTTTAATTCCGGTTTCATATATCATTTTTTTCAAACCATAAAGCAGTAGTTTTAGAGGTATGAATTGTAGCCTTGCCCCGCATGTGGGCTTAAGTGAGGAAGTTGTGCTAAATGCACATAGCTAGCACTGTGGTTGTTGATAATCAGTGGTTTCACATACCAGTATAGGTAAACTTTCTGACATAGACAGCTTCAATGTCGGGCAGATAGTAGTCACTCGTCGCATGGAAAATACAATATCCAAAATCCTCAGCGGGATAGCCTTTTAACGTTAGACAGTGTCAAGAGCGTACCGAGAATGCACGCATGGTGGGAAAACGAACTAGGGATGGTGCAAAGTGCAAAGCACAATTAATTTAGAATAATCGTCGAGTGAGACGTCTCAGCCGTATTGTACATGGTCAACGAAGTAAACATTAGCTCAAATAACCACCTAGCTGAAGCAGGCGAAAGTCGTACAGTCAGTAAAAAGATCGTGTATCGCTCGCTTCACAATATGGGCTTCGGAAGCCGTAGACACACGAGGGTACCTTTTCTAAATGCATGCCATCGAGTTGCCGTTCTTACCTGGGCAGAAAAATATAGAGAATAGACACTAGTGGAGTTGAAATGTGTAGAAGTGATGAGTCTCGATCCGTCTAATTAACCCCGATTGTGGGGAAGCGGGTAGTAGACAGCTTCTGGAGGCAGAGGTCTTAATCCGTGTAAGGCAGTCTGCTAGACTGTAAGGCAACGGAGCCCCTGTTCTCTGGTGTATAATAATAATAATACCGATGGGAGGCTGAGAATATGGCGAGAGAATCATAAAGTTATAAATCCAGTATCGCAGATTGGAGTTGTACAAGGCCGTGGAAGCTTAATCATGGTCTGGGATTGTTTCAAAATATTCTAAGATCTATAAATCGACATCAATCGCTTTTAAAATATAACTTTTATTATGTACAATATTTACAGATCATAGATCAAACATGGTGGTTCTGTTGACAAATAAATCTATATGCTTTCATAGTCGAAAATCGAAATCAAATAGGAACCGAAGTGTTCCTAATCAAATAGTGTGCGAACCATCAGACATCCATCTATCGAGCTGCCGGTGGAGAGTCTATGGAAATTCAGAAGACACGTCGTGTCGCGTTCACACGCAACGCTAGCGCCATCTATCAATTCATCAAAATAATTTCCACATACTCCCCACCTGAACTCTTTCAAGAGTTCACATTAATCTAACAACAATCAAATTTATATCAATAAATATTTTAACATATAATTATAAAACAATTGATAAGTATATTAAATAAATAGAAAATATATTCAAAGTATAATCGCTATACTAAATTCTAAAAAAGGTATGTTATCATCAAATACAATTTGACACTCAGTAAATTTAAACGATTCTTAATCTAATCATATGAAACTAAATTATCAAAATAAACATTTGCATAAAACATATTCAATCATATTCATATTATTAAACAATAAAAAATTTTTTAAAGTTCTAAAGGATATAATAATTGAACTGGTCGTTTTATTATTGTTCCATCAGCAGATTTTAGTTCACAAGAACGAACTTTATTATCACGACCAAGAAAAATGTTTATCACTCTGCCACAATTCCACAAAAGTTTGCACTTATTGTTGCCTTCAATTAATACAAGATCATCAACTTTTAGATCATCGTAAAGGTTAGGATTTTTTAATTGATGAGCAGTCCGAAGATCCATCAAATATTGTTTTTTCCATTTAGTCCACAATTGCCTAACCAATAAGTCTTGATAAATCTTTCTTTTGGTCAGAGAGGACTTGGTAGAGCCATTTTTAACAATGGAATTAAAGTTGATAGGTAATGTAGAATCTTTGTTTCCAAAAATAAAAATAATTGACTGGCTTCATGGCAACGGTTCCTTGTGGTCACTGTACACATATGTCAAAGGACGAGAATTCAAAACAGCTTCCACTTGTGCTAAAATTATTGACAATTCTTCAAACGTTAGTAAAGCTTTACCTAGAATTTTTCTTAAGCACTCTTTTGCTGATTTTATTAATCTCTTATAGAATCCTCCCCACCAAGCCTCTCGTTCTATTATAAACTTCCAACAGATTCTTTCATTAGACAAAAAATCTTGGAATTTCTCATTCGACAATAGTTTAAAGAAATGTTCGAGTTCCTTTTTTCCCTTTTGAAAAGTTTTTGCGTTGTCCGAATAAATTACTTGACAGTTGCCTCTCCTAGATGTGAATCTTTTGAATGCCATCAAGAAAGAATCTGTAGAGAGATTCGGTACAAGTTCCAGATGTATGGCTCTAGTGATAGCGCATGTAAATAATGTTACATAGGCTTTTTGACTTCCTTCGATGTTTTTTACGTAAATCGGTTCAGCAAAATCGATGCCAGACACGTAGAATGGTGGTGTCTCATTGATTCTATCTTCTGGAAGTTGAGAAGTGGTCTGGGTAGCAGACTTCAATGAATATCTTTTACAAATAAGACACTTGTTTATTATTTTCTTGATAAATTGACGTCCTTTTGGGATCCAAAAGCGACTTCGAATTTCAGCTAAGGTCGTTGCTACTCCTCCATGCATCATTTTAACATGTGCACTTTCTACTATCAAATTCGTTAGCCAGGAGTCTCTTGAAGGAATTTCCGGATGTTTTTCATCATGTGACAAACTAGAATGTTCTAATCTTCCACCTGCTCTCAGCATCCCGTTCTGGTCTAAAAATGGGTTAAAAAGATATAAGGATGATTTCTTTTCGACTTTATTCGCTTTCTTCAGAGACTCAATTTCTTTAGTATAAAAACGTTCTTGTTCAGATCGAATCTAATAATTTTCGGCGTCCACTATTTCTTCAGTCGTTAATGGACTTGTCAAATGGTTTGTTTTCCTAATTTTGCCAATCAATCGTTCATCCAACCAGTTATTCTCAACAATTTTCTTAAATTACTATACTTTGAGATGTCTGTAAGCCTTTCTTCAACTGCTGTGCACACAAATTCATAAATATCATTAATATTCTTGCGGTATTCTAATTCTTCAGTGACAGGTTTCTTTTCATTCTGTCGAGGTCACAACTCAGACGACATTCTAAGCGATTCTGGTCCTTAAAACGAGATAGGATTGTTTTTCAAATCTGGAAGTTTAGCTCCTCTCGAAGTCAAATCAGCTGGATTACATTTAATAATGTCAATTTTCTGGGGATGTCAAATTTTGTATTTCCTGAATACGATTTTTAACGAAAAGCTTAAATTTTTTTGCACAGTCTTTTATCCAGAAAAGTGTGATTTTCGAATCAGTCCAGAAAAAACAAGAAAGTTGTAACTTCAAAACTTTAGTGATGCTAGTGCCTAATTTGGCTGACAAAAGAGCTCCCATTAGTTCCAACCTAGGTAAGGTGAGCGGGTTTAAAGGCGCTACTCTAGTCTTTGAAGCAACAAAAACCGTATATATTTGTTCATTGCTAGAAATTATACGTAGATACGCTACTGTACCATACGCCCTTTTGCTAGCGCCAGAAAAACAGTGCAGTTCAATCCTTTCCACATCACTATTACCGATTGCAGAAAAATAATATCGTGGAATACCGATTTCGTCCAAATTGAAAATTTCTTTGCACCATGTTTTCCATACAGAACATAAATTTTCTGGTAGTTCACCATCCCAATCTAAAGCAAGTGTCCAAATTTGCTGCAATAAGATTTTGACTCTAAGTACAAACGGTGATAATAGACCTATAGGATCAAAAATTCGTCCTATTGCTTGTAGGACAAAACGTTTAGTATTAACTTGTTTTGATAGAAATGTTATCAAATTTTTTACATCAAAGTAAATTATGTCACCTTGGTTGTCCCAAGCGACTCCTAACACTTTCAATGGAGGATTTTTAGCTTCCGAAACATGAGGAGATTCCTCGGATTCAATGCCTTCTTTAATCCATAATTCGCGCAGTTCTTGAGAATTGGTGTGCCATTTATGTAGAATTATACTAGCATCTCTAAAAATGTTAACGTATTCTAAACTGGTATTGAAAGCAAGTTCAACGTTTTGGTGACATCCAATGATGTCATCTACATAAATGTGATCATTTAGAAATTCGCAAGTGGCAGGGTAGGTTTTCTCATATTGTTTTAAATGGTGTTTAATGGTTGCAGCCAGTAAAAATGGACTGATATTTACGCCAAACAACACACGTGTGAACCGATAAGTAATAAAATTTTGTGGATCATCGAATGGGTTTTTAGTAAACAGAAAACGCGTTACATCTCTGTCTTTCTCATCTACTTCTATCTGAAGAAAAGCCTGCTTTATGTCACTTGTAAATGCTACAGGATGAAGCCTGAAGGCCAACAGAAGTTCAAGAATGTCAGGATACAAATTTGGACCAATATGCAAGCAGTCATTTAACGAGATTTCACCAGGTCCATGTGAAGACGCGTCGAACACGATACGTAGTTTACTAGTAGTTCGATCACTACGAATGATTTCTCTGTGAGGCAAATAAAATGTGATTTGAGATTCACTATCAACAGTGTCTGGAACTGGTTCAATGATGTTTTGTTGTAAATAATCTTCTAGAACTGTTTGGTACGAATAAAAGAGTTCAGGGTTATTCCGAAATCGCTTTACAAGTTTCTCAAATCGTTTCAGCGCAATCGCTTTATTGTCATGTAACTCATATTTTCTATCAGACTTCCATGGCAGCCTAACCTTGTAACGAGAATTTCTGTATAAAATTTCCGATTCGAATTTTTCCATTATGGTATTGTCTAATGGGTCGGATAATTCATTTTCAAATTTTATACCTAAACTTTCAAGCTCCCAAAATTTCTTTATCTGATCAGATATTATATCTTCCTCAACTATGATATTAAAGGCTGTGGACGTGTGTGTTGTACCTTTAGTGTAACCTAGTAGAGACCAACCGAATAACGTTTCAGCAGCTACTAAATGTTTGTTTAAACGCTTAAGTTTCCCAGTTACTACATCATAATAATGATCAGCTCCTATCAAAAGAGTAATTTTTTCTTTGCAGTCCCAAGAATCTGCGAGTTGTAAACCTTCTAACTGTTTGCCTAAAATGTGTCTATCAAGATTAGGAGGTGGTAAATTAGAACTTGAAATTTGTTCAATCACTAGAGCTTCAATTTCGATTTTCAAATTCGGTGTTTCCTTGTTCTGTAATTTTATCTTAACAACGTCAAATTTTTTTCTAATGGGTGTTTTATTTCCAAACGTAAATACCGAAAGAGTCTCTGTTCGAATAACAGGAAGCTTCAATTTATCCGTGATTTCTTTTCTTAGGAAGGAACGCATACTGCCTGAATCCAGTAGAGCCCTAATTAAAACCGACTGCGTATTCGTTCGAAGTGTTACGCAACACGTTTGAAGTGAAATAGTTTTAATTTTGCTGGGTGAGAATGCTGAAAGAACATGCGAATCTTCTATACTTTTATTTTTTTTAGTTCTTTCTCAGCGCGAAAGCATATTCAACTGTTATGTCGACCTTTGCACTTGGAGCAGACGAGATCGCTTCGACAGTGCTTAATGCGGTGGTTTAATTTCAGGCAAAGGTAACATCTGGCATGTTTACGTAATAAATTTCTCTTCTCATCAACTGTCAGTGATTCACAGTCTTCAGTAACATGTTTGGATGTATTACAAAACAGACAGCAAATAGTAGTTTTGTTTTCTTTAACCGGCGCCAGCAGCTGCTGAGTGGAATGGACGCTACTCCCTTTCCCACCCTTCTCTTTATAAACACAGGAAGTGCTTTCTGATTTATGAGTGGAGAGCAAAAGATGGCTTCTGTCGCGACTTTCCAGTTCTGAACGAACAAACTGCAATAATTCGTCAACATTAAAAAAAGATGACGAATCCGTTTTACGATTGAATTCTAAGGTTATATCAGACGGCAGAGTTTTCATTATGGCTGGAATCAACATAAAAGTGTGTTTATCCGGTGTGACTTCTAATGATTTCAAACTGCGTATTTGAGTTTCTATTGTGTCACAAAGTTTGCGAAGTTTTAAAGTGTCACTGGATTTGGTTACTGGGGTAAGATTCAGGAGTTTTTGCATGTGTGAGTTTATAACTATATCTTTCCTGCCAAACCTGTTTTTAAGTATTTCGACAACTTCATCGTAATTTTGTTCCGAAATGCAAAAACCTTCTATCGCGTTTGCGGCGTTGCCGCATAAGTACGATTTTAAATAATTAAATTTTTCGATCTTTGTTAAAGATTCATTATCATGGATTGCTACCTTGAAAGAGTTCCAAAAACTTGTCCACTGGGTATAATCTCCGTAGAATTTAGCGATGGTTAATTTTGGCACACGCGTACATTTATTGCTTTCGATTTTAAAATTAGTTTCGTTAAGAGAGTTTTCATTATCCGAATTTGTTACTTTATTTAATTCTTTCAATTTTTTATTTGTTTTGAATTGCCATATCTGAATTTTCTCTTCGTATTCGATACAAGATAGAATTTCTGTTTCAAACACTTCCGCCTCTGATTTCAAGTCACGCTCTATCTGAGCATCTAATTCACTCAGAGTTTTCGATTTCGTGATTAATTGGTCTAAACTTTCTTCTAATGTATTTGTATCAATTTCTTCTTTATTCAACTCCGATTCGATTTTTTTTAGAATCTTGGACACGGTGGTCCTGATAACTTTGCGTTTCGATTTTAATTTAACAACAGACTCTTCCGCCATAGTTACTCTACAAATTAGAAAATTTATTCTTAATTTTTTTGCCGACTTCGCACACTTGAAACGTGCTAAATCCAATTCTTGACGGCCTAATGCACCAGCTGTTTCAAAATATTCTATGATCTATAAATCGACATCAATCACTTTTAAAATGTAACTTTTAATATGTACAATATTTACAGATCATAGATCAAAATATGGTGGTTCAGTTGACAAACAAATCTATATGCTTTCATAATCGAAAATCGAAATCAAATAGGAACCGAAGTGTTCCTAATCAAATAGTGTGCGAACCATCAGACATCCATCTATCGAGCTGCCGGTGGAGAGTCTATGGAAATTCAGAAGGCACGTTGCGTCGCTTTAACACGCAACGCAAGCGCCATCTATCAATTAATCAAAATAATTTCCACAGTGTCCATAACGGACTCTCTGCACTATTCGATGTTTAGATCTATTTTCATGATTTTGATGTGATCCACCTCCCTAAGGCTTCCGTTGCCTCCAAACTCTGGAAGTTTTGTCACTAAAACATTGAAAAATTACTATAATTTTTTCATTAATTTTCACAAAGAAAGAAATCACTTTCAATCTCTCATGTATGGGGGACATTCCTTGGGGGACTGTATAGTAAATAAAGCAAAGACTTTTGCTACTTGGAGATAAACAACCAAATCAATAATAGCCTAATGATAGCCTATCCCCCCCAAAAAAAATTGATTGAAAATGTCGCAACGATTCACAAACGACGGGTACATTATTTCTTGCCGAATCATCTCCAAATATACCTGGCATTGTTATGGAGATTGAGCTCGTGATAATTGATAATACGTTGTTGCTCAGGTAAGTTCCAATTAGGTTTGCGTGTTATGCTTTGTCAGGGAGATTAGAACGCAGGAAGGAAGTATTTCTAACATTCTTCACTACGTATAAATAAAATTTGTGTAGCAAATGGCGACCATGGTTGCAAAATCGAAACATGCCTATAAACCACTGAAATGTACATTTTTCTATAACGCTGACTAAACAGGTCTTTCGATAATAACATACAACAGTTGTCAAAGAAATAAAGGCAATTGTTAATTATTTTCTAATGTACAATCAACAATAGATATATCCTAGAGCAGAGGAAATATTGTTCAATTTCAAAGCTTGATGCCATCTCAGGGCTATTAACGAATTTTAAATGAAATTTATGCGTAGCTCACTAAAATATTTGTTGTAAAACATTTTATAGCCTCGAAATTTCACAACAAATTAATAAAAAGAGAGAGCAAAATGATTCTTCTTACCTTCTATCCAGCGCGGTGTCCGCCGATAACATCGCGGCAAAAACATCGCAGGCGAAAACGTCGCGGAGAAAACAACGGAAGGCGAAAACGTCGTGCTACAAAACATCGTGGGAGAAAACATCGCAAAGAGAAAACATCGCAGTTCTAAAACATCGTGATACAAAATATCGTCATCGAAAATAAAGCGGTTCAAAAACTTCGCAGTTTAAAAACATCGTCGTCGAAAATATCTTGGTAAAAAATAAAGTATCTACAAATCATCGCATGATGATAACATCGCAGACATGCTTTATTTTTTTCAGGCTTTAATAGTAATTGTAAATGGATATTCCTATAATGATTGAGCGCAAGATGGAAAGAAGGATAATTTTTACTTTCATATTTTTTATTAACTAATACATTTTTGCTGATAAAGTAAGAAGGAAACTTAAGCATAGAAAAGTAATGCAACTTATAGCACTTAACAGAATTTTAAACCGACATAGTTAACTAACAAAGATCATTTATAATTTACTTAAGCTTTTAGTAGTAATTTTTCATGAAAAGTATAATCTAAAAAAAGCCTGAAAAAAATAAAGCATGTCTGCGATGTTATCGTCATGCAATGATTTGTAGATACTTTATTTTTTACCACGATATATTCGAAGACGATGTTTTCAAACTGCGAAGTTTTTGAACGGCTTTATTTTCGACGACGATATTTTGTACCACGATGTTTTAGACCTGCGATGTTTTCTCTTTGCGATGTTTTCTCCCACGATGTTTTGTAGCACGACGTTTTCGCCTTGCGTTGTTTTCTCCGCGATGTTTTCAGCTGTAACCATCCAGCGCAGCATCAAGCGAGATCATACCTAATTAACTTGTAATCCAAAATAGGTGTAGACGGAAATTGTAAGATCACAAAACACATTCTTTATTAATACATGAAAAAATAGATAAAAATTCGTTAGTATTTCAAATACATATTGAAAAAAAGGAGCTGTATTATAGAGAGTGTCATATGACTGTCCTTTCCTGAAGGAGTGAGAAAAGTAAGTATAAAGAATAAGAGAGTTACACATTTAACTCTTTTGCAGGGTTTCCAGTTCATACAGTTTATCGTGCTATTGGCGATAGTCCATCACTATATGCATACCAACAATATTCTCCATTTACTTTACGTTTTCATCCAAATTTTTCATAGTTCAGCTGTAATAAACTAATAAAATTCATATTACTATTTTGAGATCACTAATCTTGCAAAAAAAAAAAAAAAAAAAAAAGAAAAAGAAAAAGAAAAAGAAAATAAATGATATTGCAAATTAAAAATATAACAAGTTATGAAATTTAATATAATTCTACGTTTTTTCATTACAAATTAATGAAGCTTGATAAATGACATTATCTTAATATCTTCATGTTAGATTTCATAAGTAGTTGAATACTTACAAAATGTTGCATTTCTCTGTTGGAAATACTCAAATTTGACTAATAATATATTTTTGTTAGACTTATACATATATGAATCTTCGGTATATATTTAGGAGAAATGCATTTTATAAAAGCATTGTTTATAACTTATAAAATCATTACACTTTTTAAAACACAACTCATAACTTTAAAAGAAAGCAGTTAGGATACGAGGAATTATTGTAATGTTTTATACTTTCACAGTTCAAATACGTATTTTATTTTATTACTTATTTTCTCCGTCACAACACGAAAGACGGTAGCCCCGGGTAAGACTTTTTAAGTGAAACTGTCTCGTACACGCGAGGGAAAACCACGAATGCCTCTATGCAGCTTGCCTTTTGGCCAAACGCTTACCGCTGACCAGAGTTCAGCGGCTTTTACCGCTCAGCCATCTGAATAATATGACGCAAAAAATTTTGCTAAATAAATACTGGATTCTTAGGTGGAACAGAAGTTCATGTCGATTAGTAGGTGGAGCTTAAAAATGAAACTAGGTGAGGCCTCATTTTCAACTTGAGAGGAATAGATTGGATTGGATTATTCAATTATGGCAAAGCACACGAGGGCTATCTGCCTGAAGGAAGGGATGGCTTCGTGGAGGACTTTCTAAGAGAAACTGGCTCGTATACACGTTACACATGGGAAAACCCACGAAAACGCCCATGCAGCCAGCCCGTTCGCGGAATTCGACACTCGGACCGAACTACTAGTGTCCAGCGTCTTTACCGCTCGGCCGCTGGTGGGCTAATAGAGAAGAATGCAAATTTCTTTTTGTGAAATTTCAAGCTCCATTCTTAAGAAGTTCCTCTTGAAGACAGTTTCATTTCTATTTGAAATCACTGACCTTAATCATAAATTATGAGCATTTTCCCTCACCATGGAAAACAGGGGTAATTATACCGATCCTGAAACCGAAAAACCTACCTGCCACCGCCTACAGATTATCGTCCTAAGCCTGTGTTGATTCGCTATAAATGTCGGTTCACTTTTCAAATTGTTGACACCAAATATTAGAGTCCTGTATTATACTTAAAGAAATCTCTGCATATAAGAAAACAAAGAGTCTGTCTGTGTGTGTGTGTGTGTGTGTCTGTCTTTCGTTCGCGCTGCGCGTAAGCTAATAGACCCACGGCTATGAAATTTGGTATATAGATGCATCTAGACAAGAGTCAGTGCACCTCGAAGCGATTTCTCCGAAATTCGAATAAGAATGTTTTTTTATTTTATGTTTTGTGACGAAATCGCGTCATTTTGAGACATAATGGGCTATAGCAAAGCGAGATTTTACTTCGTCACTCCATTTTCACATCGTCATGAAACGTAGGCACTTAGCTATTTTACGAACTTAAAATAAATTTCGTGTTTCAATAAATCGATTAAATACGAATTTATTTAACAAAGGGAGCTTAACACATTTTCAACGGGATTTTTTCTAAAAAAGTTTATTTTTAAAAATGTACAGTTTATTTTTCTTTGATTTTTGGACACGTTAAACTTTCATCCTTGTGACTGCTTTTACAAAACGAATTTTAGAAAAATTATAATGTTTTGTATTTAAAAAAAAAAAAAAAAAATTAAATTAAGCTTCCGAGTACACTTCTCACATCTCACATCTTTAAAAATGTGATTTTGGCAACAAATTTCCTTTCTTATTGTTGTTGATAGATTTTTGATGAAATCGCATCATTTTGAATAGTTTCATTCTTTTAGAAATATGGGTTTGGCAACAATTTTTCATCGTATTTCTTATGTCACTGTTTTTAAGAGATTGGCATATTTCATATCCTTTTTTTATATATATGTGGGATGGCATCGTTCATTATAATCAGATGACGCGGCAAGCTGTGAAAATAAATCTTTTACTTTTCCGATGATAGAAGGCAGACGATTCCGCCATTAAGACGATGACGCGACTGAAAGATGTTCACATGTAAAGACGGTCGATTCTCTTTCATCTGTAAATAATCTCATCTGTTTCCTTCTACGTATGTAATTACTCTGTAGTTTGTAGCAACTATACATGTTTCATTAAATATTCACGTTTCACATATATCGGACTAGTTTATTAGCCCCTAGACAGCCACCTAAGAAGTAAGTTTACGAACATCATATTCCTAGACAGTAAATACCGATTCTACATATATAATACATTTTTATTTATTTATTTATTTTATTTTTATTTATTTATTTTTATATAGAGTTGTTCTGCAGAGTAAAATTTTGCGCGGAATTTTTTGTTTTTTGAGTTGCTTTCATGTTATTTTTTGCTTATTTCACTGTTTGTAAGATATTGAAAAGTTTTGCATGATTTTTTTTCTTCAACGGAAAGTTGGTTAATTTTTTTTTATTAGGATAATTAATATTTGTATTAAGAGATATAGCTTATTTCATTGTAATTTTTTTTGTTGAAAATTTAAGATAAAATATCATATTTTATACTTTGCTTTTCAGAATTTTTTTTTTTTTTTTTTTTTTTGTATTCTTTTATGTTATTTATTGCTCATTTCACTGTTTTTAAGATATTGAAAAGTTTTGAGGGATTTTTTTAGTAAACAAAGCTCTTAACCTCCTTTATACCATTTGAATTCTTAAGATTTTGCAAAGGGAAGTTGGTTAATTTATTTATTAGGATAATTAATATTTGTATTAAGTACGAGTAGTGTGGGACATTACTTCCATTGGATAAAGGTTTGGAGGACATTTAATGTTTAAAGTGTTATTGAGATCTAAATTTTGTGTAAATATTTTTGCCTGGTGTACTGCTAATTTTAGTATAGAGAATTTTAATCCTATTGGGGGGGGGATTCTTGGCATTATCAATCATCATTTCAATAGTAATTGACAGTTGTTAATTAAACTGCGGAAATTTGCCTGCACAGTATTCAGAGAAAGTTATATCCGAAATCGGAATTTGTATTTAAAAAAAAAATGAATAATAGTAATACCTACTGGCATTTAAAAGGGCACTTTCATAAATCATTCTATTTAGCATTTTATTTTAAGTTATTTCCTGAATAAATCGCGACTCAGTTTTGTATCCAACTTACCTTATTTTTTTTTGAAAAAAAACTCTATATTAAGACTTTTGAATTTTATTACAATTTCAAATTAACTGAGTTGTCTTAACGGACATTACAAATTAAAGTTTTGAAACATACTGCGGCCACATTCTGCAGCCAACAACATTCTAAGCAAAACCAAGCTACAGAGACAAACAACGAACTAACTTTTTTCAAAAGCCACCGCTTTGCCTTTAAAAAGCAACGCAGTTTTATTTTAAAAAAAGGGGTGGAATGTATACACAAAGTAAATAAAACGCATGGTTTCAAAGTTTTATACAACAAATCGGGATAAAAAAAACTAGTGGTCAAAAATTTTTTAAAGCTGACCAATTATCCATTAGACGTTAAATATTAATTAAATATTATCGTTAAATATTAGTAATTAAAATCCGTATGCTGCAAATTATGTATGTAAATATAAATATATATATATATATAAATATCTAAATTGGAGGAAAAGAAGAAAAAACAACATAGTATTGCGAAAAAAAAGAAAACGTATTAAATGGACTTTAACAATGCGAGATAACGAACTGTTAAATTTTAGAACGAAGTGAAATGTAAATGAAATGTTAGAGTACTTTGAAATTTTTATAATATATTTTAAACTGAAATGAGAAATAATTACTTGTATTTTAATGCAAATAACTATTTATATTCAAAATCCAAAAAACAACCTTGTATTTAGCGTAAGAATATTGAAACACTCGATCGATTTCGAGGGCAGCTAAAGGTCCCTCCTCATCAGAAGAAAGAAATACCTAGAAAGAAGAAAATAAAGGGGAAGGAGTCTCAGAAATACGTGGTCCTTATCAGCACTGCACGTGGCTATAACTGGATTTTTAATCAGAGTTGCACTAGCCGCCTACTTTTACTGAGCCAGGCTATCTGATCAAGCATAAAGGACAAGAAAAATTAGCGAAGATAAAATAGGGAGCGAGGGGCAAATGCACCTTCACGCTCAAAATCTGAACTTCAAATAATGGAAAGCAACCACTGAACGGATTTTTACACCCTCTGGTAGTACCAAACGCGAGGAGTTAACGCCATCTATCGGCAAAAATAACTGAATTAAGATAGTAGAATTTTAAAGGCATTAGGAAGGACTGGATTGGACTTCAAATCATTAACTAAACCTGCTAAATCTTTTTGAATGTGAAAAGCCTCAAGAAAATCCAATTCACCTATGGAAGAAGCCTTTTGGATAATTTTTGCACACCTAAAGTCAAAATTATGGTTAAATGTCCAACTATGGTACGCTATTGAAGACTTGTTAATTTCGCCTTTTCTGACATAAGATTCATGTTCCTTGATACGAAACTAGTCTCTAAACTGATAAATGAAGGCCCATACTGCTCGATCCCTAAAGATCCTTCAACTTCGGACCTCACGAAAGTTAAAATTGCTATTAAATCTTCCCACATTCTGCCAACTCAGTTAAGAAATCACTTATTCCACCTATTACTAATTGCGCTAGGCTTTATGCTCTTCCAAAAGTCCACAAAACCGGTATTTCTTTTCGACCAATTGTTTCCAACATAGGTACTGCTTCATATCCTTTGGCCAAATATTTAGTTTTCAGATTTTCTCCTCTACTTGCTAACAATATTCACACTGTAAAAAATTCTGTTGAAGTCATTCATAAACTTAAAAATATTTCTCCACTTCGTTCCATTATGGTTTCATTTGATGTCAAATCACTGTTTACTAATGTTCCGGTTGAAGGAGCACTAAATTGTCTTAAAACTAGGCTTCGGGAATTTCACTTCACACATACTGAAATTAATGAGTTGGTTTCGCTTACTAAAGTTTCTCTGAGTCAAACCCACTTTGTTTTCCAAAATGCATATTTTCGTCAAGTTGAAGGATTGGCTATGGGTAATCCTCTCAGTCCGGTACTTGCTGATATTTATATGCACTATTTTGAGATGAAATTATTTGATAAACTATCTTTTCGTCTTTGGATTCGGTATGTTGACGACACTTTCGCACTTTTTGACGGTTATAAAGAGGATTTATCAGAGATTCTATCTATTTTGAATTCAATTGATCCAGCCATCCAATTCACTCTTGAAATTGAATCCAACAACTCCCTCCCCTTCCTTGATATTCTTATAATCCACAATGAAACTGATTTTAGCACAACTGTGTACCGCAAACCCTTTGCGGTTTGTTTACCACCCCATGCCAAGTCATGCGACCCTGTTAAGCAGAAAATGGCTTCTTTTTACTATTATGTATTCCGCGCGCTTAGAGTTTGTTCCTCTGAATCTTTGCTTACCAATGAACTTAATTATTTGAGAGCAGTTGTGCTTAACCGTGGATTTTCTTCCGTGATTATTGATAGAGCCGTTAAACGATTTTCAGATTCCCATCAAAGAAGACATTCCACTGTTAGAAATAATACTAATGACCTTGTCGTGCTTCCATTTTATCCTTCTGTTAGCTATAAAATTGCACTTATTATCCAACAATTCAATTTTGATGTCGGTTTCTCCCCTATTAATAAAATTCACCCTTCGATTCTAAAAGATTGCGTTTCCGTCTTGAACTTGGGGAATTTATAGTATATCGTGTCAATGTGGTTTAAGATATATTGGCCAAACAAAAAAAGCGTTGAAGTTTCGTATCAAGGAACATGAATATTATGTCAGAAAAGGCGAAATTAACAAGTCTTCAATAGCGTATCATAGTTGGACATTTAACCGTAATTTTTTACTTTGGGTAAGCAAAAATTATCCAAAAGGCTTCTTCCATAGGTGAATTGGATTTTCTTGAGGCTTTTCATATTGACAAAGATTTAGCAGGTTTAGTTAATGATTTGAAGTCCCATCCAGTCCTTCCTAATGCCTTTAAAATTCTACTATCTTAATTCAGTTATTTTTGCCGATAGATGGCGTTACCTCCTCGCGTTTGGTACTACCAGAGGGTATAAAAATCCGTTCAGTGGTTGCTTTCCATTATTTGAAGTTCAGGTTTTGAGCGTGAAGGTGCATTTGCCCCTCGCTCCCTATTTTCACTTCTCTAATTCTTCTTGTCCTTTTGCTTGATCAGATGGCCTACCTAGTAAAAGTAGGCGGCCAGTGCAACTCTGATTAAAAGTCCAGTTATAACCACGTGCAGTGCTGATAAGGACCACGTGTTTCTGAGACTCCTTCCCCTTTATTTTCTTCTTTTTGTTATTTAGTTCTCCTGATGAGGAGGGACCTTTAGCTGCCCTTGAAATCGATCGAGTGTTTCAATATCCTTACGCTAAATACAAGGTTGTTTTTACGATTTTGATTGTCACATTAGCGTGTTTCTCTTCTAGTCTAACTATTTATATTATTTCAAATTTATTCAAGGTGTACTAATTTGAAACTTTAAAATTCGTACAAATAGGTTTTTTTTTTTTGATCGCACATTTCGTTCCACTTGATTCTTTTAACCCGTCAGCACACGCGCTGGGGTAAAATCCACCCCACGTGTAGTCTTTTCTTAGAAAATAAGGGAAGGTCGTACAGGACCTTTCTAGTACTTCATGTACCTTTCAAGATCAAGGTTAGAAAGGGGTCGTCCAGAGGAATTTTTCTCGTGTTCTTAGGTTTTTTGTTTTCGGGGAAGGAATGTGCAGTGGGATTGCAGCTACCCCGCGCGTGTACTAACGTTTCACTTCTAGAGAGACATCCATTGAGATGAGTGCGTACGAGCGAGAACAGCAACGACTGCAGGTTCTTCTCGCTAGTGATGAAACTGATAGCGAAATTGAAGACTCGGATTCTGAGTGCGATAATATTTTTGAAAATGCTCAAGAAATTGATTCTGACGAGTAATATGATGATTCACATGATTTAGGGGGCTTATCTTCTTTGACATCAGATGGTTTTTATGTTTGAAAAGATGGACCGATTTGAAGTAAAAAAATTACCCTCGAAAAACGTTCGAACACGGCCGCACAATATAGTGACAAATTTAACCAAATTTAACTGGTGTCAAGAAAAGCTTTAGAAATTTGAAAAATCTAACTAAGTGTTTATTGCAAAGTTTGATGAAAAAATAATGGAAGATTTGTTGAAATCAACAAACATTTACATTCCATCAATAAGAAACAAATTCTCTAGAGAACGTGATGCACCTGAGACAAACGTAGCTGAATTGAAGGCGTCCGTTTTCCTATTATATTACGCTGGAGTGCTGAGAGCAGCACTTCTCAAAGCAAAGATTTGTGGTCAACTGACCGAAGCGGAATAACTGTTTTACAAATAACAATGTCTATCAACCGATTCCACTTCCTGTTGAGGTGTTTGATGACATAAATTTAGACGAGATGAAAATTAGAGCGAAAGATGACGGCTAGACTTATTAGAAATGTTTTTGAAATATTTATCAAAAACTTACGAAAAATACATTCTTTATCTGAATATTGCACTATAGACGAAAAATTAGAACCCTTTCTTGGCGTTTTAGTTTAGAGGTAAAGAATTAACTCATACTTCATATGTTCCAAAAAGGAGTAAATCGGTTTTTGTTCTATCATCCATGCATGAGGATAATCAAATCGATCCATTGTCTAAAGAGCAACGCAAGTTCGAAATGATAACTTTCTGCACTCTACGAAAGGTGATTTTTATACTGTTGATGAGTTATGTGGAACTTAGTCTGTTTCAAGAAAATGCTGCCGCTGGCTTCTAACGGTATTTTTCAGACTAACAAAGACTAAGTGAATATGAGCCGAAGAGCTTTTCTCAAAGATTCAGCATCAGAGCTTGTAAAAGAACATGTCCTGAAAAGGGGTGCAATTCTATCTCTCTCGAAAGAACCGAAAACTGGAGTAAAAACGTTGGCAGGAATAGAAGATCCAGCAGACCTTCACCTTAAGAAATTGTTTTTAATTAAACTCAGGTAGGAGCGGGGAACGGAAAAAACTATGTGTTATTTATATTTTTTAATATTCGTATTTAGAATCTATTCTTTGATATGAATAATTGTATGACATTATATTGAGTTTTAATTGAAAAAGCTAGTAAGAATGCAGACTTTTCATATTCCTCTAGTGCTTTATGAAACCACTCTTTATAATAAACACTTATGTTTAAAAAATATGTAGATATAACTTTTCTAATATAAGAAATCATATATGTATCTTATATAAGTTAGTAATTTTGCATAAATTTCGATTTTTATGGCTTACTTTGGGTAAACAGTATGGAAATGTTTGTATAACTTGAAGTAATATTATCTCTAATTAAAACTGGAAGAAAGGTTTAACAGAATTCACAGAGCTATTAGTCATTTATACATTCATCTAAAACAAAGAAAATGTATTTATTTATACGTTGGGGGATGAAATCCGAAAAACAAACGCTGGGGTAAAATTGTCCCGCGTGTGTACTAACGTAGCGCAGTGATGCGCGTGTGCTGAAGGGTTAATGTCAACAAGTTCAAAAATAATTATAAACACTAAAATAAAAATATAATAATAATATATATATAGACAGAGATATAGAGATGGGTAATTAATAGATAAACACACATAACCAAAATGCAGGCATTAATCTAGAACAAATGTAAAAGTAAGTACAAGTACAATTAACCACGCATATCGATGCAGACCTCTTAAATTTTAAGATTAAAATTCCGAATATCCAGAACTCAGCTAAAATGCTAACTGCCTCTAGCCACCGAAAAATTTTGAAATTTTAAAACCTCTTTCCCCTTTGCAAAACTAAGCAAATACGAGACTTGGAAGTCTTCCTAAAGGATATATCCCAGGCTTAGGCGTAGTAAAAGCGTCGTAAAACAGTAGAACACTTTTACATAAGTTGGTGGTGAAAATCACCCATTTTCTGTGATGATAACTTCGTTCCTAAAGTAAACGCTAAATATTTTTCTAACCAACCAGAGCCCACCAGCGGCCGAGCGGTAAAGTCGCTGAACACTGGTAGTTCGGTCCGAGGTTCGAATCCCGCGAACGGGCTGGCTGCATGGGTGTTTTCGTGTTTTTCCCCATGTGTAACGTGTATACGAGCCAGTTTCCCTTAGAAAGTCCTCCACGAAAGGCATCCCTCCTCTTAGGCAGATAGCCCTAGTGTGCTTTGCCATAATTAAATACACACACACACACATACTAACCTACCAGAACACGTACTTTATCTGAAATGCGAGAGACAACATTCTATGTATACCAAAATTAAATTTAATTCACAGTGTTTCATATTTTAGACATGCTTTATATTAATGCATTTGAGTTTTTGCCTGATTTCAGAAAATATGTACTTACCTTTCGGATAACTGCTCTATGCAAGCCCGTGGCCGTCATTCGACCAGTAAAAAACATTTGTTAACAACACCAGTGAATTTGAGGATCTGAGAAGTGGGTGCTTTAAATAAAGCCTAGACAATAGCTTTTTGTGGGGGGTATGTAAATGTTAAATCAGTTAAGTTTTTTTTTTATTGGATGTAGTCGTTACGAAATAAAAGTCTCAAACACTGTAATCTCCTCTGCTGTGGCAACATCAAATAACATTAAATATGTTCTATAGCGCATTCAATATGTTTCATTCGGTAGTAGTAATTAACACATGTTCTCAAGAAAACACACCACTCAACAGAAATACGTTTTGTAACTAATTAATTACAAGGAAAATATTTACAACAATAGGTAAAACTTCCAAATTATATTTTATATAATATACATATGTGATATTATATATGTGATTTATCATGTTGTTGTGTCCTCAATGTTAAATTTATTATCTCCTTAGTATTATTGGCCAGAAATTGTTCAAAATGTTAGGAAAGATTGTAAACATTCTGAAGTATGCAAGCTTTAACATATGTTAGTGAACTGAACCTTTTCAAATATTATCTATTGTTACTGTTGGTGACCGCATACACAAACCCTTCGATTTCCGTGACAAATATATCATACGTCTACATCTACCAAATCGTGAAACTATTTATTTCCTCTTTAATAAATTCAAATTCTACTCGTACAGTATTTCCTTTTAGGAATTGGCTTTAAATACATAATCATAAATATACATGTAAAGACACAGCTATAGCTTCAGAATGATAAACCGACTTATAAGTATAAATTTATTATTATCAAGCTCTGCTCCATAATAATATATAAGATATGTGATAACAATGGCGTCTCCCAGATCTCACCTCTATGTATAAATGCCCATATTCCCTATTTGTGGAGCATCCAAGAAATACGGAACAAAAATTCTTTCAGTAGTGTGAATCAAATTTAAAACTAATTTTTGAAAACCACACCGTGTTACCATAGAATCCCCATATAATTTAAAATCAGTATTTTTTGTTCTTAAACGATATTTATCATAATAAAAACACATAATTTGGAGAGAGGGGGCACACCGGCCAGTATACAATCAACCTCACTAGAGATCGTTCTGAAATATCTCGTGAAGTTTACATTAGTAAACAAGCTCTCTGCAGTGTGTGCAGTTTAATACGGAGTCTAACCAGCTCATCCGACAATCAACCCCATGTGCAAATGCCATACATAATTCGAGGAATCACAGGAGCCTTTTAGACTGACTTTATTATAGCATTTTTCGTCGAGAGAATTTCACTGGGGAAGTTTCTTCTCTAATAATTGTAAATACATTGTGTTTTTTATGAAACATATCAAAATGTGAAATTAAATTTAACTTATCATCCATAATCACACAAAGATATTTAATTTCTTTTCTAAGTTTTATTCTCTGATTCTTGTATTTCAACCTTGGTTTTTATGTCTGCTTTCCTGCACGTGGAAAGAACACGACATTTGTCTTTTGAATATCAAACTTTAATCCTTCATTTCCTCCCTAATCTTCTACTTTAAGAACTAATTTATTAAAATAACCTTCGATTATTTCCAAAGATTTACCATTTATAAGCACCATCAGGACATCAGGATAGGCTACCAAACGTGTATTTTCACGAAAATGTCTTTTCAATAAATCATTTGGAGAGAGGTTCCAGTACAGAAGTGCACTAGAAGACTCCCGAGGGCAACCGTTGCCAGAATAAGTAATTCTAGATTGACCATCTTCATTCTTATATACAATCTTCCTTTTACTAAAGATAATGTGTAATAATGTTTACAATATTTCTTGGGGCCTTCAATTCAAGTAGCTTGTCAAGGAGTGACGGCCAATGAATCGAGTCATATATTCCAGTCACATTAAAAGAGATGGCTATCACATGATCAATCTTTTTATTACCTCACATAAAATTAACAACATGACGTAATACATTGCCTGTGGTTCACCCGGAATAAAACCCCATTGATTAGAAGACATAAATTTCTTCTTTTTTAAATAATATTGCAAGCGATTTGCAATTAATTTGTCCAGCACCTTTCCCAACACCCTTAAAAGACATATTGGCCTCAATATCATTACTTTTAGGCATGCGAAATAGTTTCGCAATCTTCTTAACCTCGGGAAAGAGACAATGCACCAAATATTTGTTGTATAAATGCCGGAAAAGGCTAGGATCAAACTCAAACAACATCTTGGCTATGCCCACATGTTTACCACCCAAACCAGAGGAGCTTCTAGTGCGAAACTGTGTAATAGCCAACCGAACCTCATCCAGCAAAAATTCTTTATCATCGGCAATTACTAGTTTACCAAGATCTCATCTAATAGTTTCTTTTTCACATCCTCTATGTTTTCTTGTCGATGACCATCAGGCATTTTTCACCCTTATCACCCTGTTTTATATTTAAAGGGTTTATGTATACAAGTCTGGCCTTTATCACCCTGTATTATTGGGTTGAAACATACGTATTAGCCGCTTATGCTGTATTTAAAATTACGCGGTAAAAATAAAATATATTGGCATAATGTTTTGCGTTATTCGAAATAGAATCTTTCCTTCTACAAGATGGCGTATTTGGTTTTTTTTGTCGGAGCCAATTTTTGTTATTTTTCAGATCATTAAAATGGAGTGTCAAGTCGACAAAACACAGCATTTTCAGCTTCTTCTCTTTGCTTTTAATCGAGGCGCCAGTGCTGCAGAAGTTACGCGAGAGATTTCTGAAGTGTATGGAGGTACAATGAATGACAGAACTGCAAAATATTGGTTTTCAAAATTTAAAAATGGAACTTTCTACTTCGATGACGCTGCTGGTTCCGGACGACAAAATGAGTTTGATCAAGAGCATTTCAATCAACTGCTGCACGAAGACGCGCGTCAAACCACTCGAGAATGAGCCGAACGAATAGGTCGTAGCCGAATGAATATAGTTCGACATCTTGGGTCTATGGGGAAAGCCCAAAATTTCAGATATTATTGACTAATTTATTGTTTATTGTTTTGTTAAAATAAAAATTTAAAAATTAGGAAAACGGCCCTTACCTTTGTTTCAAACCAATATACACTGTTGTGCAAAAATTAAGGACGAAGTCGAAAAATTATCATATCAGCTGAACGAAGAGGCAGAGCGGACAGAAAGACCAATCAGGAGATTAAGTAAGGTGATGTACGTATGCAGGTAGACGTATGCAGGTAAGCACATGCGCAGATATGCAGGTAGACGTAATGGCGGAGTGTCTGAGTAGTATAAAGCATGTTGTCTGTGTAAGATCAGTATTTCTGGCAAAGAGATTGCACGCCGTATAGCAGTTAAAATCACATCGAGTTGCTGCCTCAGCGAGAAATGGCGAATAATCAATCTGTTAGACGACATCTGGATGCTTTTAACCGAGGTCGAATCATTGGGAAGTTGGAGGAAGGCCGAAGTGTGACAAGTGTGGCTGCAGAGTTCGGAATTGCTCACAGCATCGTTTCACGACTTTGGAGACAATTTCAAACTACAGGAACAGCTATCCGGGGGTTTAGTAGTGCTCGTCCACGAGGAACCACACCCGCAGATGACCGGTATATTGCCTTACAGGTCAGAAGAAACAGGCGGCAGACAGCGGGAGAAATCGCTAGACACACGACACAGGCGACTGGACGACCGATATCGCGTTTTACCGTGGCCAGAAGACGGTGGTCGTCTGTTTGCACGACGCCCTGTACGGTGTGCACCTCTAACGCCTGCCCATCGGAGAAGGCGTTCTCTGTGGTGCCGGGAACACCGGAATTGGAGAGACAATGAATGGGGACGAGTACTCTTTACAGATGAGAGCAGATTCAGTCTGAGTAGCGATTCTCATCGCATACTCATCTAGAGAAAGCGAGGAAGCCGCAATCTTCCCTCGAACATCATTGAAAGGGACAGGTATGGAGGTGGCGGTATTGTCGTTTGGGGAGGCATCATGCTTGGTAGTCGTACAGACCTTAACATCTTCGACGTAGGTTCAGTGAACGGGACCCGTTATTGTAACGAGATTCTTCTTCCATATGTGCGTCTTTATAGAGGCGCTATGGGTCCGCAGTTACTTTTCATGGACGACAATGCACCATGTCATCGCTCAGTAGCTGCCGAACAGCTCTTAGAGAGTGAGGATATTGAACGTATGGTCTGGCCGGCACGATCTCCGGATCTCAATACCATCGAGCATGTATGGGATTTTCTAGGCAGACGCTTGGCAGCTCGTACCTAACCACCAGTAACGATTCCGGAGCTTCGATTGGCGCTGCAAGACGAATGGGCAGCAATGCCTCAACAACTCATTGACACCCTCATTCTCAGCATGGGCAGACGCTGTGAAACCTGCCTAGCAGTCAGGGGAGATCATATTCCCTATTAAAGACGGGATGTTTCTTGCTGGACACCCATCACCGGAATGTTTCGGCCTTCAGTCGCATTGCGCTCCATGCTACTTTTTCAATAAAGCTTCTTTTTATCCCTCTGATTTCTCTTTTAGTAAGTGTTGCTTACATTACTCATGTCCTTACATATTGAAAATCTTACGGTATTAAATGTGTTGATTTGGAAAGCTTTTGTACAAAGTTATATTGAAAAAACCGTCTCGTCCTTAATTTTTGCACACCAGTGTACACTCATGTCCATAAATTAAGGATAATGCAAAATCGGGCAAAGGAAGAGTTAGAAGCAAAACAAATTTGACTTATTTGTAAAGCTTATTTATTAAACAAAAGGTAAGGAGCAAAAAAAGATGCTACATGTTTGATATTATTAAAAAAATTAGCGATTTTTCTCCCTGCAGCAAATTACAAAAAAAAACCTATTTACAAAAAACCAATATTACATGGTTAGTATGATTGTTAATACATTGTATGTCTCCCAGACGATGCAATACAGTCCGCACAACGCCTAGTCATGCTGAGTATAAAAATATCGATCTGATCTTCGGGGATATTACACCACTGAAAGAGCAACGCTATCCGAAGTTCCGGTAGACATGCAGGAGGAGGTTAACGGGCAGCAATTCGTCGGCCCAGCATGTCCCACACGTGCTCTACTGAAGTCAAGTCCGGTGAGAATGCTGTCTAGACCATACGGGTGATATCCTCCGAATGAAGGCATTCGCTTACGATGTTTGCACGGTGAAGACCGGCGTTGTCATCCATAACCACAAATTGTGTGCCCATGGCGCCCCGAAACAAACGTTCATGTTGTTCCAGAATTACGTCCCGATAGATTTGGCTTGTCGTGGTTCCAATTTGAACATGCAGGTCAGTTCTGGATCCCAGAATAATTCCACCCCAAACGAGCACTCCTGCACCACCGTAAAGGTGTCGTTCAGTGATGTTTTCTTGGTAGTAACGGGTACCTGGAGCTCTCCATATGAAAGTCCGGCGAGAATCAGACGGCAAGCTAAACCTGGAATCGGAGGAAAACATCACACAAGCCCACTGTTGCAGTGTCCACAATGCATGCTCTCTACTCCAGGCTAACCGCAGGCGACAGTGAGTTGCAGTAAGTGGAACGCATCTGACAAGTCTGCGAGCATATATACCAATCTGCCCTAAGCGTCTGTACACGGTCTGGCCTGAAATTGTCATGTCAGTGGCTGAAGAGAGCTGACGAGACAGGTCTGAGGCTGTGCTCCGCCTGTTTCTTTTGGCAGAAACTGCCAAATACCGGTCCTCATTCGGCGTTGTAACTCTGGGGCGACCTGTGCTGTAACGTCTACTCACATTACGATGATCTTGGAATCGTTGCCAAAGCCTGGAGATGACACTCTGGGCAATTCCAAGTTCGTCTGATACTTCCAGTTGGCTACGCCCACATTCCAGACGGCCGATAATTCTACCACGTAAAAAATCATCCAAATGCGTCCTCTGTGTAATAACTATTCGGTTATTGCACTGAACTGCTTTTAAAGCGCCTGCGAACAATTTTATTTCTTTGCCTGTATTCCTTATAGTATATCACTTTCTTACACTCTCGTCATTTTGACGCACCATCGGTGTCATCTGGTTACTTCCTGAAATTTGCATATGCTTCTTGAAGATGTGTGTAGTGATTTTACAGATGGTATATTTATTTTATAGTTCGATTTCCGCGTGACTCTGAATTAACTTTAATTTATGGACATGAGTGTATTTAAATGAATCAAATAATGAATATCTGCGTGAATGTATGCATGCTACTCGCACTGTGGAAGGACAACGGTACCTAGAGCCATTGAATTTCGAAAAACGTAGTTCTTCAACCGAACATAGACTCCTGCAAAACCGAATTTTGAATTTCGAATTACTGTTTCATATTTTGTAAACTTTGAACGACTTTTTGATTAACAAACTCAATGATATTAAAGCGAGCAGTGGCAGCACTGTAAGGAATAAAGCATTAATGCTATATGGAATAGATTTATGTAATATAAAATATAATAAAGCATTTTTAACTCCAGCGCGCGAGACTGTTTGACAATATCTAATGATATGCCTTTTTTAAGCATTCTGTGATTTTGCTGTTGAATCTAATTTTATGCCCGAACGTGATATTTAATAATAAAAAGATAAAAATAATTTTATAAAGCCACCTTTGTAAGAAAAAGGAACATTGATGAGATGAACTGAGAAAAGATTGAAGGAAGGGGGAAAATGCATGCAAACATTTAACGCTGCATCAGGATTTCTGAATGAATGCAATTTCTACTTTAAATTTTTCTTAATTTTTCTGTTGAGTTGTATATGGCGGAAGTACGAAGAAAATAATGCGTAATAATATAGATAAAAGGAGCCCGAAAAATGGGTTAGTAGGAGTGAGAGTTACAATGGACTAGTAGGCTGCCAACTCAGCGAGAACGTAAAACAAAGAACCTTAACAAACCCTTTTGAGTGACCGTTGAAACCTGAAACCCTACAGGTATTTTTTTTTTATTAAATAATCAATTTTTTGCAAGATACGTCAATATAACTAGCGTCATGTGTAATAAACTGCTATCGTCGAAGATCATCTGTATTGTTTGGTCTGACTTTGCAAGGTTTCGTAATGTTATGTGAACTATTCCTACACTATACGCCCAAACTCAAACGCCACATAACCTGAAATTCATGTTAACATTGTAATTTATGATCTGACATAATAACTCATACCTTGAGATAGCATCACAATCTGAACGATAACAAATCAATAATAATCTGAAATTATTTAAATTCTCGAAGAGGAATTAATTTCTAAACGTTCTAAAATTATAAAAATCTCTTAACAAGTGTTTAATTTCATACATTTTGTTATTTATTTACATGTATTATTTGTTGCCCTTCGTCGGCAATGTGGTTTCGAGTTGTAGTCCACAGAATTCGGTAGCTGACTATCCATAGAATTCGGAGCCTTAAGTTTTACTGACGTTTATTTTATTTTAAAACTTTGCTATCATCTCTTATTTTCCATTTCTCGATAGAATGAACGCGAACACATTTGGTTTTGCAAATTGAACTTGCAAACTCTTAAGTATTTAAGTTGTGGCTTTTAGCCAAGAGGGTTAGAAAGAGATTTCTTGCTACCTTACCTCGCGCGCGCTTTTCAGTCAGTCCCTGTCTGCCTTAGAAGCCAGAGCTTAGTTTTCTTTGATACTTGAAGACGTATTGTAGGTTCCCGCATTCTTTTTACTACATACATCAGTTGGTTTGTTTTATTTCTTATTTTCTACGCTTCCGACCATAAGTACTTGTCTTTGTATTTCGAACTGCGGGAATGGCTGTCAACTGTGAGAAATAAAGGGTATTTAAATCCTTTCCATTTGTGTCGTAATCTTCTATACATGCACAAACATAATTTCAAGTAAACTCCCTGTTCCTACTCAGGACTCCAGTTATGTTTGCAAAGGCAATTAGAAGATATAGAAATGAAAAGAAGCTTTACATCTAAAATCATCTTGCACATTTTCATGAAACATTAACATTTTTATTCTGGCATTTATTTTTGATTTTGTCTTGAATTTTGTTCAGGCAAATTTTTCGGAAATCATTCCTACAGCAAAAATCATTCCTAAAAAACAACAATACGAATAATTTAAGTCAGATCAAAATTAATTAATTAGTCTAATCTTCAGCTCGTAAGTGGTGATGAAAAATAATATACAATAACAAAATGCTACTGCGTGTTGTTTATTATCGCTTAAATAAACAATATTCTGTTTTTGCTGAAACGCCGAGTTAAAAATACCGTGTGCGTGATATGAAGCCACCTAAACTGCATTTGACTAATTATTAATATGTTATTACATCATAATATTGGAAAACCTATGTGTTTAAAACATTGGAACATTGGAAAACCTATGTATTTAAAAAACCCATAAACCATAAAATAAGAAACCCATAAACCAGTTTTTTTCTAAAATGGAAATATTTCTTCTCTGGCCACGTTTAAATTATCCATTTGAATTTAGGTATCAAGATTGTGGCAAGAGGCCTTATTTTTCAAGGAATAATTAGTACTGCCATTAATTTTACTATAATATTATAAGTTCAGACATGATAAATCGGACAACATGAATGCATTATATGAAAATAGCACGGAATTTGCATTCTTATCCCGTAAAATGTTATACTATATTCTCGATTACCGACGGAATACCTGTCTTGCAAGTTGGACCTAGAGGCCGTCGAAGCAATCTTAGGCGACCAGAGAATGTATTTTTCATTCCGTTTATTTGTAGAAACGTTAATTTCCGCCAGGAAGGGCGGAGTGCTGTACAGGAGAATGCTAACGGAAAGTGAGTATTGCCTAATTCGAGAGGTATGTACCATACGAAGAGCATTGAACGCTATACGAACAGGGAGCTTACAGACATGCACTTAGTGTATGGAATAGCTGAGGGTATCAGACCAACCGCTGCACGCATTTATCGAGAACGCTTCGCCGACAGACATCATCTATACCACAGTTTGTTTGCGCGTCTGCATAAACATTTGTGCAACTACGGGTCATTAAGAAGTGCACTCATTTCTGGCCGTTCGCAGCTATTTGAACAGATCATTCCTGCATCAATGGATTTGGCGTGGTGGACACCTTTCTTGTCCCCCACACTCACCGGATTTATCGAGCCTTGATTTCTTTTAGTAGGACGCCATCAAAAGTGTCGTGTATCACGATCCTGTTGTGTCTGAAATGGATCTCGTGGTAAGACTCGCCTGCGCAGCTGCTACAATCAAAGAAACTACCGGTGTGTTTGAACACGTCCGGCAATAAAAATTCCGTCGGTGTCAGGCATGTTTGGCGTCTGATGGTGCAAACTTCGAGCGTCTGTTGTAATATTCAAGTTATCGTACACTATTTGTATTCATATCCAATTAAATGTTTCAAAATTTATCATTCTTGTTTCTTTTCCCATCTTCTACCACTTTACCACTTACCCCTGACATTTCCGGGCATGTGTTCCTATGGAATTCTTAATCCTTATCATGCGCCCTATCTCCCCTAGACGTTTGTCGCAACACTTGCAAGAAACTCTCTCTATATACTTGCATGCATCTTAAAAATCATGCCAAGACTGAAAACTACAGTCTAACGAACTTTCAGATTACTAAGGTAAAAATTGCGGTACTACTGTCATATTAAATTTGGCATGAATATTCTTTTGCATTCCTATACATTTAGTACGTTAAATTTCACATTTAATAAATCTTCACTCTTAAATTGTCTTAAAACTCATTGTCCGCACAAAAAATACTCTTCAAACAGAACGAATTTATCTTATTCACAAAGGATTTACTTACTTTATTTGTATATAACTTTGAATGTTACAATACATATAATCAGATCATACACAGTATGTGTTTTGTGTTAGTTCCAAAATCAAATTAATGCAAGCACTGAAATAAGAAAATGCTAGATTCATTGTAACACTTCCAGTCCTTCTCAGCTCAAAGGAAATATGTGTACATATATATATATATATATATGTGTGTGTGTGTGTGTGTGTGTGTGTACAAATATATATACGTATATATATGTGTGTGTGTGTGTGTGTGTGCATACATATATATATATATATATATAATGTATGATTTTAAATTCACTTAGGGCGAAATCGAGTTACTGCAAAGTAAGTTAATAATAATTTACTTATTTACTAAAGAAATATTGATTATATTATCTCCTTTGGTTCCTTTTGCATTGGTTCTTGATCCCTTCAATTCACAGAAATATTTGGCCTAACTTAGATTGCCAGTTTGGCATCGCCTTATTACTTGAGTAAATGACGAAACAGCTTCGTATTTATTTCTTAATTATTGTTCATTGAACGGGAGTTGATTTGTTCCCCTTGAAACGTCAACTAATTTCCGATGAATGGCAATGATTACTGCCTTTTAATTTAATTACTTGCTTTTAATTTAATTTCTTTTACAATTGAAATTTTGTTATTCATGATTTAATTCAAGTCCCCGTTAAACATTGATAAGAATTTGCATTCAAGTAACTTTAAAACAATTTTCAGAATTTAACTTACTAACTATGGATTCACTCGTTTTTGATAATTCTACAAAAATTAATCTTAGGAGATAATATAATCAATATTTCTTTAGTCCATACATATATATATATTAAGAGAATTCTAATACACACACACACACACACACATATATATATATATATATATATATATATATATATAATTTATTTCCTAAACAGTATTGATTAATTGATTATATTATCTCCTAAGTTTAATTAAAGTAGAATTATTTTAAAAGTGTGTATCCATACTGGTAAGTTATATTTTGAAAGATGTTTTGAAGTAATTTGAAAGCAAAATGTTAATAATGTTTTAACGGAGACTGGAGTTAAATCATCACGAAGAATAATATTACAATTGTAAAAGTAAAAATTAAAACATGTAATTATTGTCATTGATCGGAAATTAGTTGACTTTTCAAGGGGAACAAACCAACTCCCGTTCAATGATCAATAATTGATAAAAATACGTAAATATGAAAGTGTTTCGTCTTTACTCGAGTTATAAGTTAAAGCCAAACCGGCAATTCTAGTCAGGCCAAATATTTCCGCGAATAGTTGTTACTCAACTTATTCTCATGAAGCATTTTAGTCAATTCAATTTGGAGTAAAAATCAATTACTGTAGAGAAATCCTGTAAAACTCGAGTAACCGTCCCCGACACTATCATCTTTATGTATTTGAGTACTATATTATTTGTAGAAATAAAACATTGGAAATTGTCATTATGAAATCGAAATCAAAGTAAAGTTGAAATAAACATAGAAGATTATAAAAAAGATAAATAATGCAAACTTTGTAAAAACAAATCAAAGAGAACATAAAAATAATATAAAAATAATATAAAAATAAAATAGAAAATAATATAAATAAGATCAGTGAATGTACATGAAGATATAAAGGCCAGAAAGGTATTAAGTAACTTACATTCTTTCTAGTGGGGGTGTTGGCAATGTGTTCTCTTCGTGTCTGACTCAGAAGTGTAGGGTGTATTCTTAGCGGCAGTAGGGGCTTTGAATTATATCAGTCGGTAAGACTTGGGTGAAGAAATTTATGGTAGTGGGTGGGACTTGGAATTCTTGAGGGATGTATTTTGTGGAGTTCTTATCTGAGAGAGACCGTCTGTGAAGATTTTTTTAAAAATACTAGTGAATGGAAATTAATTAATTTCTGGCTAATTGTCGTGTCGCAATGATTAAGAATTTAAGAAAGGAAAAAGGCATTTTCGCTGTCCAAGAGCTAGTAGACAGTCTAAAGGCAGGAAATAGGCCCATTTTTTTAGTAACAGTATAGTAATATATATATATGTACTAGAATTCTCTTAATCCACAGGTATTATATTCGAGGCTAATTGCACCTTGAGTAATTTTCTCGATGTAAAGAGATAATATGCAGCGAACATCAATCCGAATATCAACAATGCAAGACTTACGTATAAGCTACGCAAGCTATAGCTTAGGGCTCCCACTTTCTTGGGGAGGGAAACCCAAAAAATTAAAATATAGTACAAATATAGTAAAACATCGTATCGTAATTAGATTTCTCTTGAAAGGTAAGTACTATAATAAATGAAACACATTTACAATTTCTAATAATGGGAAAAGGGAAAGAATACTTCTACAATAGGCTCGTATTTGACATTCTTTACTAAATTCTAGAAATAGTTATTCTGTGATTTACTTTCAGATACAGTCTACTTGTTTTAAATTCTAATATCGACATCATTCCAACTTCATTCACTCAAATCATTACTCAACATATTACCTTTAGTAATGACTTACCTAAAGTATTGGACTTCAGATTGTTATACACAAAGACTTTATGTTTCTTCAGTTAAACATTTTCCGAACATCTATCGCAGGACTAGGTCCACCAGCGGCCGAGTAGGAAAGTCGCTGAACACTGGTAGTTCTGTCCGAGGTTCGAATCCCGCGAACGGGCTGTCTGCACGGGTGTTTTCGTGGTTTTCCCCATGTGTAACATGTATACGAGCCAGTTTCCCTTAGAAAGTCCTCCACGAAGGCATCCCTCCCATTAGGCAGAAATCCCTAGTGGGCTTTGCCATAATTAAATACACCACCGGACACCTATCGCAGGACAATTTGCAACATGTGTCAATTTTGCATTTCCTAAAAGCAGACTTTAATATCTTCAAAACGTACGCAGTTAAACTGTGTTAAAAGTATTGTAATGTAAAAACAATGTAACATTTTACTCTTTAGAAAAGAAGACATTAAATTTTACTTTAAGGAGGAAAGACGTATTCCGCAGCTTATTTCATTAACCTTCGAAGAACTATTAATTACTTCCTTTTTATATTTTTATACTAATTATTCTAGGCGGGCAGCCGCACAAACCAGAAGTCTCTGTTTTTAAAAAATAGAGAATCGGCATGTATGTTCCACGAGCTTCCAAAAAAATTAAGGCCCTTAGGGCCACCAAATTGAGAACTTCATCCTCCACTCAAACATGTGCGCTTAGAAGCCCGAATTCTAAATTGATTGTCCTTTTTAATTTAGTTTATGCTTTTTGACAAATTAATGGAATTTTGTTTAATTTTTTAATATATTTTTGTCAGCAATTTAAAAGGAAAGTAGAATTTTATAATTTAATCAACAAACTCGGCAGTTTAAAAGAAAAATTTTGCCACTGCTGCACAAAATAAAATACATATGCATATATATATACATAAGACATATATATCTATATCTATATAGATAGATATAGTTATAGATATATGTAAGATGCAATATATTAATTTTAATTATTAATATTTAATGAAACAGAAGCAAGCTTACATTATTTCGTGAATTCAAAACTGGGCAAATTTATTCTTTGAATTTTAACTCAAGGTATGCAATTGCAGTTTGGATGTAAAATTTGAAATCGAACTTTTCGAAACAAACTTTGATACGAAGAATTAACTTATCAAATGTGACACTTAATACGAAAAGTAGCTGACCACCAGTTTTCCGTTTTGCAGTACATAACTGTAAGAAACTACTTCGAAAATGAGTATACGGCGCAGAAAGATGACCAAATATAACTTAAATAATACTGCGATGTTTCTTTGAAGCAAAGCGGTGGTTATGAAACAAAAAATAGATTATTATGGTTACGTTATCCTTAAAATTGTGGTCGCGATATACTTTGGAACTTTGATCTGTAATGTGAGTGACGACTCTTCGTTTAAATTGAAATTGAAGGAAATTCAGAATTCTAATTTAGAGTTCTTTTTAAAAAAAATATGCTTAAAACAGCACGGTTTTCTTTTGACATACAATTAGCAAGTGGCAATTTTGGAAGTCTTTACAGAAACTGAAGTTAGCCTAGATATAAAACACAGTTACCTTTCATTCAGGTATTAATTTACTCACTAAACGCAATGATTTATCAATCAAGCCTGTTTAAATTTTTCCTAAATATAAATTGAAATTTCTAATAGAACTTTCTATGTTTTCATCGCAGGCAAATTTCGGCATTTTAGTTAAAAAATGTCAAACGTTATTGAAATAGTGATTACTGCACCTAGTGGTGTAAATCCTTTAGAAACACATTACAAACAGCGCAGAACTCTGTTCTCCGCCAAATATATTATAAATTAAATATTTCAAGAAAGAAAAATATAGGAATTAATAAAATAGAGTTTTAATAAAATTTTTGAGGAGCAGAGGTACCATAGCATGTGCATAACATTGCTATTCATGAAAAGTTAAAAAGTGAACAGCTTCGCACATTCTACAGCCATCCTTCCAAACATTTTCATATCAAAATGAGAAGCATTCCTGATTCAGAAATAAGAATTTATAATTATAATTATTGCAGCACTGAAAACAATAGGAGGCAGCTGGCAATTTTAAATCGCAGTATTGTGGCTGAAACTTACATATATTTATTGCACCTGTATCGAATCTATTATTTCATTACATTGTATTGTATTAAATTAATTATTTTGCGTGCAGTAAGCTCTTTTATTGGCATTGAGTGGTTGATACTTTATATACCAGCTGAGCAGCTTTCCATGCGTTAGACGTTCTTCTCTATAAATTTTGCATTTTTGATTACATTGTCATATTTACCTAAACTATTAGTATAAAAAGTTTTAAGATTCTTTATCTAAGTTAATATTGGAATCTATTCTCAATTTTTAATTGTATTCGAATAGGAGTAGGGTCTTGCCCTCAGGCACCCTGGTGTCTAACGTCATTACCCCGGAAACGAACTCCTTCGCGACTTTAATAAAATCAATCAAGTTTTGAATATATGAATGTTACGAATTGCAGTAGATACTTCTAACATCATGATTGAAAGTTTCTTTTCAAAACTCTACAAACGATTCTGTCTCTGTAATTACAGACTTGTAATTTAAGAAAATTGATTTTTAAGACCAAGCTTTTTTCGCATACTCCATCATGGATTCGGTAGACAATATCTTAACAATATCAAATTAAACATGCATTGTCTCTGCAATTCAACAAATAAGAATATTTTGAACAAATATTGGTACAAACTGGAACAATATTTTGAAACGTTAATTAATACATTTTTCCTTGCAAATTTCGGCGAGTAGATACCACGGCAGGCTATGGTAGTTTAACCAGATTCAAATCTCAGTGAACTGATATTTTGCTTATACGTTTAGGTATTTTTCTAACCAGTTTGGAACCAGTTTCATTACAACGGCTTGCATGAAATGCCCAATTTATGCCACGGATAGAGAGCACAGTGTGGTTATAATCGATTAATCTGATTAACTTTTTTTACTGTTTTTTGCAGAAAAAGTAAATTGTTCTCTTAAAAGAAGTAATTTCAAATATTCTACAGCACTTAATAAAATAAATAATAAAATAAAGATGTGCGACTAAATGAATCATGTTCTTTGATTCAAAAAATTTTTAAAAACTGAATTTAAGCTGATACAGCAGCATCAATGATAAATTGAAGAAATCAAATCTGGCAGGATGAGAAAGCCTCTGGAAATACGATTGATCCGCTAGAAATTTTATAAATTTTGGAAAAGGCTCTTTTCAGCAAAATAGTCCTTCCTTGTTCGTACACAATCAGTACAGTAGTTTTGCACTTAATACTACTCGTGGAGCTTTCAACATTATCGTTTATAAATGCAATGGCTTGTTACAAAATCCCCTTCGTACGTTCAGCTATGTAATTTTCCGGAATGCATTATCAGCTGATACGAAGTACAATTTGATAACTAATTCCAGGCATTAAAGATTGAAATGATGTTATAAAATTATCTAGAAGATAGAATGGATGAACATGTAATGGATGTGATCGTATTGAAGAAAGGTCCAATGTAGAGAAAGCATTTGATGTGTGTCTTCCTCATGCGTATGCAGCGATAATATTTTACATGTAAACTTTCTGAAAAAAAAGTATTCAAACTGATTACTAATTAGTTTTTTATTTTCTTCTTAACAGTTTTTTTTTTTTTTGGTAATCATTTTCAAGAATGTTGTACACAATGTACACAAATTTGTCAAGAAATAGCACAAAGTCACCAGACATGGCTAAAATTTGGTGAAATGTTTTTCTAGTCCCTAATTGTAACTGACATTTTAATGGAATTACTCTAATTGACTCTTAAATGTAATTGTAATTCTACCCGGCCCTCATATCTCTTCCAGTAATTTCGAGAAATGGAAGGTACTAGAGCTGCTGTCGGGTAAAATCTGTACTAGGCACGGGAGAGCATCAGTTTCTAAGTTGTTAGTTCAGAGTAACTTTTCAGTTTTCAGATATGCGACAGAGCATTGTCTTTTAGATTCGATTTGCACTGCGTGGTGTTTCACGTTTTTAGCAGTTTCGAGTGTAACTACTGATCCTGCTTTGTGATACTGAGAAGAGGTCTATCAGTGCTTTTGTAGAAATTTCTAGAAGTGTAAAATGTTTCTTTGACTAATGTCAAGCTATCATGGTTTTATGTGTATTCAATCTATAACGAACACGTACGCATGCAACAATTATTTTTGTCAGAATTGAGGTTCGAACCGGCGATTTCATTTGAGAAACAGAGGCTACATTTTGAAGCCTCTGTTTGCGGCTTGGCGAGAAGTGTTTAAAAGTCTATAGCAGACTATATTTAAAATTTGGTCAGCAGAGGCCCAGGGAAGCATTGAAAGAGATCACAACGGATGTTGAAAGGCTATTTCATCTCGCCTTTTCTGACTGCCCATCAGAAATAACGGAAATCATGTCCTTAAAGATCTTCATCGATGGCATCTGGGACCCAGAGATAGTGTATGCAATACGATCATTGATACTGAAGCCGTTGTTACTATCATCCGCAATGAATTAGTTTACAGTTGGAAGTTAAACTCATATGGACTCACATAAAGCCTGCATTAGCCTTGAGAATGTGTCTGAGGATAAAATCGACATTGATGGAAAATTATACCTCAATATTATGCCTAGAAGAGATGCGTCCCATTACAAGAGATATGTAACAACCATTACAGACCCTTATAAAATCGGATTAGACATTCCATGGAAGTACGATTTTTCCTTGTACTTTAAAAATAACGAAACGCATTCTGCCCCTGAGACCATAACTCTGACTATAACTTATCGGCCCACCAAATAATAGCTGAAGACGATATCACAGTACCGGCAGAAACATAATTTTTATTACACTGGATCCGTAGCTGAAAATAGAAATTTCCTAAAAACTGTAACAGCGCGAAATGAGTACCAGTAGCCTCGGCACTAGTCTACTTTGCGAAGAACGTGATCCCGGTGTGATTTGTTAACGTATGTGATAAGGCGAATGTCATTAGGAAGGCGAAGTAATTTTAGCGTTTACCCCAGTCACCTGCTTTAAAAGAACCAATAGCCCTTCAAATTCTGTGTATTCGGAGAGCCTAATGTCAGAGTTATTCCAGAATGCATAATTTAGCGCTGAAGAGAAGAGTGTTGTAGAGAGTGTCCCTCAAGAATGTCCAAGATGTCTCTTCGCCCTAATCTTCTGGTCTAAGTCAAGCCAGTTTGACTCAGGATAGGGATAATCTCATACAGCATACAGGAACCATCTCCAATACAAGGAATCAAGATCCAAGACGTCTACCGATTGCTAAAATAAGAAGAGGGAAGAAACCTTTTAAAGGACATTAAAGAAAACCAAGTTATCGCACGTTCAGCAAGTCCTTGGGCCTTTTCTATCGTCTTGGTCCATAAGAATGGTGTCAGACTAGATTTTGCCTTGAGTGTCCTATTCAAATAAGAAAATACCTAAGCGATGCAACAAAGAAGGTGCAACATAGTTACCGTATAAACTGAAATGAATCTTTTAATGTTTCTTATGAATGACTAAATATGTCATAAAGTAGAATGTGAATGTGAGATTATGCCAGCCGCACGAATATCCAGAAGAATTCTTTAGAATATATTATTTCTCCAGTTTGTTCTTTTAAAAAAAATATTTATCATTGTTCATGTGGGATAGAGCTCTTTTATATGTTTGGATTGATCTTTCCAATAAAGCCATGTGTAACGACATATTATTTCTTAAAAAAAAAAAAAAAACTGTCAAAAGTATGCGGCAAATAATTTTTTCTTCACTGCGCAATCATCCTGTCTGAAGTTTGCATGATTGCAAATAAGTAATTCGTTTTCCTGTGGTGATAAGATCTTTTTCTGAAATCTCATTTTCAACGTAAAGTTAATTATATTGAAATTATTTTAAATTAATTTTTTTTCGCATTGTTTTCAATCAAAACATGATTTATTTTCGAACATTGTGTTTTCATTCTTTGAGTTTGTTATGTGTTTCTAAAATTGTAAGTCTATAACTTGTAATAAAGATCTTGGTTCTTTGCATGTAACAATCATTGTATCGGATTATTTGTTTTTTATTAAGAGACCTACGGGAAATAATGTTCTCTTGCTGAAAGGTCTAGAAAATGCTGGCTACTTTTCACGTTACATATCAGCAAACGATGAAAATGAACAAATATAATGTCAGTTCTCCGGGATTTGAATCCAGATTAGAGCAACTATGCCCAGCAGTGGTTACTGGTATTCGCCGATTGTTACATGGGAAGAGTCACAAGAATTGAATATTCACAAGATAGGAAATGTTTTTTTATTTCTTCAAAGTGCTTTTCATTTGTTACAGAAATTAAAAGGGATTTAATAATATTTTGCAATGAACTTGTACATTAAACTACTAATGCATCATGCGAATAAAACGAAGTTTCATAATTCAGAATTTTTTTATCCTTATTCACTGAATGAAGTCGAACGTTGAGATCTGGAGAACGAATCACTAGGAATTTTTGAACAAAAACTGAATTCTGAATTTACAACGTTCAAGTCTATTCCAGTTTCAAATCTTTTGTATTTGAAATTGGAAATATTGAAATTTTTACAATATCCAGAAGAAATTGCATTTTTTAAAATTCGCTTTGAGGATTTTAAAGATTTTTGGTAAATGGGCTTCCAAAACTCGTGGTATTTTCCTTTGCGTAATTCAATTGCGCAGACGCAATCCAAATACAAGTTTCTTTTCTAGAAATCTGAACATCACTAATATCACTATATTTCTAATGTTTGATTTAATATTGTAGCAACTGTTGAACAAGGGACATAATGTGTAACTTTGAAACAGTATTATAGACAGCTAAAACTGTTCGGAAACCAATGAGAGTTCGTTAAAAAAAGCCTGACCCAGGGAATATTAAAATTAGGAAAAAAAAAAAATAATAACACGCATAATTTGTCAATGATGCTGACTTTATACGTAGCGATTTGAAAGATAATCAGATTCCTTTTGTTCAAATACTAACACATAAAACAAATTTTTAAAAAAAGAGAAACGTTAAATAACATGTAAAGGTCTTATATGGAAAGAAATGAAATGTCAGAAGTAAAATAAAAGTAATTCCCTTTGAAGATAAAAGTGGCCATGAAAAAGAAAAAAGCTAATTTGGACATTAGATTACATAAACCAGCGTTTCCCAACCTTTTTTGGCCAAGGCACACTTGTCGCGGGGAAAAAAATCACGAGGCACACCACCATTAGAAAATGTTAAAAAATTAACTCTGTGCCTATATTGACTATAATAAAGTAATTCTCTTGAATAGGAATCAAATAAGCACAAAAAATTATTTTATAATTACTTTATTATGAAATATTAAGTAAACAGAATAGTGAAAATTATAAAATACTTTTAGTGCGAAACCTGGGCCTGTTTGGCCGAACACAAAGCTGATATTCTGGCTGGAATCGAAGAAAGACACACACGTAGCTCTTCGTCAACAGTTCTCAGTCTCTTTCTCTATTTGGTTTTCATAGCAATCATGCTTGAAAAGCTAATCTCACACAGATATGTAGTGGTAAAAGGGAGCAATGTCAAAATAGCTTTGTTTGCCAGAAGGGGGAACTCCTTGGCAGTATCCAACCAAAAACTGTCCAAAGGTAGATCAGCAAATCTTAGCTTGCAACCACGATTTTGTCTCAGTTCAATTAGTTCCTCCTGCTTCTGTAAAGTCATTTCCTTTCCAACGACTGATGCTGAGCTATAAGGGTCCCTAACCCAGTCAAGGCATTCAGTGGAGACTGAAGAGAAATAAAATGACAACTTCTCCTCAAGAGTTTTTAAATGCTTAACTATTATCTCACACAGTGCAGCAGTGTGAACACCTTGCCATTGCATGGTGAGTGGGAACATTTCAAGATTGCCACTTTTCACGTGTTGATGCCAGAGTTGCACCTTTGAACGGAATCCATTTATTTTATCTGTACTTGTAAGCAGGTTTTGATTTCGGCCTTGCATTCGGGTGTTCAATTCATTCAGATGATGAAATATATCTGCCAGGTATGCCAGCCTTGCACACCACTCATCACTTGCAAGCTGCTTTGCGTAATCTGACCCCTCATTTGTCAGAAACACTTTAAGTTCCTCCCGCAGCTCATACACACGAACCAAGACCTTGCCACGCGACAACCACCGGACCTCCGTATGAAACAGCAAGGTTTTATGCTTTGCTCCCATCTCCTCACACAAAGCTGTAAATATGCGACTTTTCATGGGTCGTGACTTTACAATGTTTACCATGCGCACAACATCATCCAACACATGAACTAAGGCTGATGGTAAAGTCTTGGCTACGAGGGCCTCGCGGTGTAAAAAACAATGCGTAATAATCACATCTGGATTTCTTTCCTTCACTCTGCTTACAAAGCCTTTGGTGCGCCCGACCATGGCTGCAGCTCCATCGGTGCAGACACTTGTGCAGTTTTCCCACTTAAGTCCTCCTTGTTCAAGGTATTCTGATGTGACCCGAAAAATTTCTTCTTCTGTTGTTTTTTCTGGCAATACCTTGAAAAAAAAAGAAGTTTTCTGTAATTGCATCACCATCAACAAAACGCACATTAGCTAAGAGTTGAGCATGTCCACTGATATCAGTAGACTCGTCAAGTTGCAATGCAAATTTCTCACTGATACGGATCTTTTCCAAAATCACACTTTCGATGTCTGCAGACATGTCATTAATACGCCTGGAAATTGTGTTGTTTGAGAGAGGGACTTTGGCTATTTCCTTTGCTGCTTCAGGTCCGAGCATCTCCTCTACAATAGCTTTGCAGGCAGGAAGTATTAATGTCTCTGCCACAGTGTGCGACTTTTTTGTCTTGGCTATAAGTTCAGCAACTTGATAGCTAGCTTTAAGAGCTCTTTCATTTACCTTTGTTGTTTTTCTCATAAAAGTTGCCTGTTTCTCCATGTTGTCACGCAGGCGAACAAAATAGTCCACATTCTTGTTTTGAAGCAAAGGGTGTTTCGTTTGGAGAGGGCGTTTAAGTTTGCTTGGGACCATAGCACTGTTAGCTAGCTTTTCACCACACACCACGCACAGTGGAGTTGGTTTGTGTTCATCTCCAGTGAAAGTAAATCCAACTGAAATATAGCTTTCGCTATATTGCCTTGCGCCAGAGAATTTAACTATCTTTGCTTTCTTTTGACCCCCACTCATACTCGGGCTCTCATCTGGCTCCAGATTTTGTTCAGAGTCCAGTTCTTTCCTTTTTAAACACTTGTCCATCACTGCAGTATCAGTGTCTCTCTCCTCACAGCAGCCGTTGTGTCTCTGACACTGTGTGAGGCGTCTGCCTGCGTCTCATGGGGGCGGGGACACGGCGGACACTTGTCAAGATTGGCAGGGGGAGGAGTTATAGCACTGCACAGCGCCGTGACCACCTATGACACTGGCGGGGGGAGTGACGGGAAGGAGTTATAGCGGGCGAACAGCACCGTGACACCCAGACCCGGCGGCACACCACAGTGCTTCAGACGGCACACTGGTGTGCCGCGGAACAGCGGTTGGGAACCGCTGACATAAACTAATTAAGCAATATTGAAGAGGTGACGAATGTTCCTAGACCCACGAGCGCACAAGTGTGAACGCTGGTAGTACGATGGATGTTTTAAATCCTGGCGAACGTCCCTCTCTGCATGGTTTTTCTCGTGGCTTTCCCCATGTATGACATATATACGAGCAAGCTCCCCTTAGAAAGTCCTCCAGGATGCAATACTCTCCTAATGCAGAATGCTGATACCCTTCGAATGCTTTGCCGTAATCAAATAAACCATACCAATATAGTAATAATATATAATACCATTTATTAAGTATATTTTAAAATTTCAGTTTATATTTTACTTTGTTCTAAAATTTAATATTTCCCTATCTTTTATTTTTAAATTCTTGTAAAATTTTACCTAGGATATAATTTTTTCTTCCAATCTTTAATTTTAAATTAAATAAATATAAACCATGTAATATGCATAAGGTGTAAGATCTTTTAAATTTCGAGTTATTAAAGAGAGCTAGTTTTTATAAGAATACAATTTAAAATTTGTTCATTAATAGACAGCTGAACCAAAAATTGTCAGTTTAACTTGAAGATTTCACAGGAAACGTAGCATAACTATTTAATGAATCTTATTCAAACTTTCGTGGCCCACCAGCGGTAAAGACGCTGAACACTAGTAGTTCGGTTCGAGGTTCGAATCCCGCGAACGGGCTGGCTGCATGGGCGTTTTCGTGATTTTCTCCATGTGTAACGTGTATGCGATCTAGTTTCCCTTAGAAAGTCCTCCACGAAGGCATCCCTCCTCTTAGGCATATAGCCCTAGTGTGCTTTGCCATAATTAAATACACCAAACTTTCGTGATTAACTATTTCGGTTAATATTTGGATTATGGTAACTTGGCGGGTTTTGGCGAAAATTTGGCGACCAACCCTGCTACAGCAACCGGCTAGTTTTGTTTTTGATGCCATTTTGTTTTCACGAAGTAAAGGCATTTTTTTATTTTTAACTCACATTTTTTCCAACAATCTGCTAGCCGAATTACGCTTATACTAGAACTTTTATGGAACAAAAATGCTTAATCAGGACGAAGATTAGGTGCGAAATTGGGAGAAAGTGCAGAATCACCCACTGCTTGCCGCGTTTTTAAGAATTGCACGTACACGGTATCATCCATGTACACGTCGACCTATTTTTACTTAAAAAACATCCCAGAATTGCACAAAAATGGCATTGCGCACACTCTTGACTTTATCCATGTACACTGCTAAAATCCTAGCTAGTAACCTTTATCGCCTTACCAAAATGTCGCCAAACTACCTGTTACCATATTCCAAAGATTAGCCACTATTTCATGTAAGTAAAAGATATTTCCTAAATTACAGAATTCCAGTATCGATCAGTATTATTGATATTGAATTACACAGTCATGCGATAATTTCGCAGGAAGAGTATTCTCTGTGACCATCATCCAGGATTTGATACATTCCAGCAGGAATACTTGTTAGCGACGCTGACTGCCACACCGAAGGACCCGGGTTCGAATCCAGGAGAAAATATGAATGTTTGTAAAAGAATATTGTACCTGCGGTACGAGAGCATTGCAAATATCCGAGCGAGCGGAAAGTCCTCTCTATAGGTTGCATCTAGTGGAAGACTGGAAGGAGACCGTCCGACAGGTCTCCCAGGGGTAGTCGCGCTCAAAATTAGGCACCGAACTGAGCAAAGTCGTAGAGTCGCCTGTTAAGATGATTCTAGCCAAAGACAGGTGCAATCTTGAATTCTTGCCACGATGGCTTTCGTGGGCTTGATCTCATTCTGACAAGCGTGATTAGTAACAACAACAACTATTTTATGTAACAAGTCGTCGTTTGATATTTGTGTTTTATTTTCGATTATAAATAACAAGAATGGCTTATTCAACACTTATTTGGATTTTTACGAAACCTGCTTTGTGTACACCCTGGCATTATTTCCTCACTCTGATAACTTTTCAAGAAAATAGAGATTTTCTTGAAGAGTTATCAGAGTTAGTAAAGGGGCATCAGATACTAACGTTTAAGCAAATGAATGCAGCATATACAGGTCGAACTGCCAAATAGTTTGGAAATTTGGTCTTCAAATTAAAAAAAAAAAATGTATTTCTTCATAAAATGCATCTAACATGGGAACAAGTTACATTCGGTAATGCCAAGGATTTTTAAAATTATATTTATGGTTTGAGATTATATTTATCATGAAAAAAATCTTATAACCAATTTGTTACTCATTAGTTTTTTCCTATATTCTTGCTCTATATAAGTTTTAAATTTTCAGAAAATTACACATAAAATGGTCTGCCGAAAATGATGGAATGTTAAATGAAACTGCTTTGCATAGTTTAGTAAGAGCGGTGGCTTTTGTTTAGATTGAGTTTTTGCTGTTTTATTTTTTCGTGGTACTGTTCAGTGCAAAGCTATTTAGGAGCTTAATTAGAAAATTTGATTTATTGCGTGTGCGTTCAGGATTCAATATTTGACTTAAAATAAAAACAATTTTAAAAAACCTCTGTAATTTCTATCTAAGCATGCATTCGTTGAGATTTCACTCAAGATAGCTGTTATGAAGCTCCGCAGAAAGGTGTTGTCAATTGAAATATTTGAATAACAATTTAGGCTTTCTGTTAAACATTCAAATCTTAAAACGTATTGTAAGTCTAACGTGAAAGGTTTTTATATAGATTTGTTAGCAAAGTTCGTACATTGTATCTTCATAAAAATCGGTCCTGTATCTTTCTGCGATTCGACCTGGATATAACTACCAGTGTTCAGCAGTTTTAAACCTCTGCTGCTGGTGGGTTCGCTTCTATAAGCAAAAAAAGACAAAATATTTAATTTTTCACCTACTCTAATAATACACGAAACTGCATATTTACCCTAGCAAATAATCAAACGGACCGAAACCATACTCGGACATTCCCTTGAATACAGGCATTCAGCAGTTACAGCAAACATTCGCTTATCTGTTTGATGATTTAAGCAACAAGTGTAAGCATTTATCCACCGAGGACCGCACTGAAACAAGATATTTTATTTCGGGATATAATTTTGAACATTAGTGCTAACTTATGAGCTTCGAAATAAGCAAATCAGATTACTTGCGTATATTTCATTGACAATTCTCCGGTCTTCTGAAAGAAATTTTTGAACTCCCCTTCTAAGAGAGAAATGTACGCATTTGACTGCGATATTTCTAATTTGCTTAATGCGTACTTTATATAAGAAAGCGCATCGCAGATGTATAAAATATAAATGAATCTCTCATTTACTTGTTTAATTCGGCGAGCCGTCACTGCCTAATACTAATGACGGCTGATGACAAGAAATAACTTAAAAACATACTTACGTGATTATATAACATTATGAACTTGCGATTTTTGAATATAGGGATAGCGAAGGAGAATTAATTTTAAATTTTACTTGACATTTTACGCATAATATTTCATTGTAAATGTTGATTGTAATTACAACAAATTATAAAGTTGAGATACTATTCGACATTAAATTTGGGAAACTAATACTTTAATGTCTGGTTCGAACGAATTGGTTGAAATTCTCAGGGACTTCTGAAGACGTTTATTCGTTGTTCTGGTTCTAACTTTACTCTTAGTTTGCTTCCCTATTGAAAATATTTCCTCACACACATACATAATGCCGAATAGTCATGACAAAGAATAACGCGTGACTATGCTTTGAGGTATATTTATATCTTCCTAGGCATAATTTATAAAATCCAACAAAGACATGATATCAATTTTTCCTTAAATTGAATATCAGATAGCAAATCTGTCCATTATATTTGAAGATTTGTTGAAAATACCAATATCGATTGTAAGAAGAATAGAAAGATACAAAATTTTTTATTTGTTTGTAGAGACATTAGGCATTTTTGAAGCAGCAGTTGTGACAAAATGAGCAATGCCCGGTATATTTCACAAGTGCACATCAGCGTAGCCACTGAGGGAGGGTTTCTAAAATGTACCAATGAGCTTCTGTTGTTCTTGTGACGCTAAATCTTCTTGCATGTGAGCGTATGTTGTTTACGTTTTATTTTACATTTGTGTCGCAGTTATAAATGTGTGGTGTAATAGCAGAAAATCTCAAAAGTGCTTTCGTTTCATGAGTTTAATTAATCGCTGGCAGTTCACTTTCGAGATTTTTATCACGCATTAACATTTGGATTGATGTTCGCGGCATATTATCGCTCTTTACATTCAGAAAATAACTCAAGCTTCAGTTAGCCTCGGATATTATGCATTTGCTAACACCTGTGGATCAAGAGAATTCAAGTTTATAGTTTTTTTATTTATTTATTTATTTATTTATTTATTTTTTTTTTTTTTTTTATTTTTATTTTTTTAGCTGGGAGTATTACAATGAATCTAATATTTTCTTATTTCAGTGCTTGCATTCTTTTGATTTTTGAAGTGTAAGGTTCAGAATACATATTGTGTAAAACCTGATTATATCCATTGTTAACATTAAAAATTATATGTAAATAAATTGAATATATTCAAGATAAATTCATTCTGTTTGATGAGTATTTCTTGTGCAGCCAGTACATTTTAAGAGTGAGCAGTTATTAAATGGGAAATTAAACACACTAAATGTATACGAATGCAAATTAGTAAAGTTCACTTTAATGATTCTGCATTGGCAATTATTATAAAACATCCTTTTCATATAAACTGCAATAAAAAGTGCTGACTTCTTTTTACATATTTAAAATTGGTGTAAATATTTTTCTCATATGCATAGTTTTATGTAAAGATAGGCTTTTGGCTCAGATGTTTATTACATATTTCTTTCTTCATGTTATTTACCACTTATTAAGTAACATTTCACATGGATATTTTTGCGGAGTGTCCAACATGCATTTATATTTATTTCAAATTCTTTCAACCAGGTAATGAAATCTTCACATTTCCTTATATTTGATCTAACTTCGCAATGAAAAATTTCAGAAGAAATCGCCGATGCTTTAATTATTTTGTACAGATGATTGTGTGGCAAAATATTTTCAACCATCTTGCTTAAATCTTAAAGCACACGAAAAGTCATGTAACGTGACAGAAATAGTACTGAATACCCATTTTTCCATCCTAGAAGACACTCTCTCGGTGACTAGATAGATATGCACTTGTGGAATATGCCGCCGGGACTCGAACCATGGACCTCTCGAATACACGCCAAGAATGCTGACCACTACACCTCGAAGGCATGCTAAGAAGGTGGAAGAAATACCTTATATACTCCCATTTTAGAGGGTGAGTGGGCATGAGGGGATCAAATACTGGTGGTGGAGAATTATCATCCCCCACCTTTTTTAGTTCGGTCGTCACTGTAGGATCGTTAGGTATATTTTTAAAGCAGGAGAGATTAAAAACAGCAATGCCCTCGCTAGGACTCGAACCACGGATCTCTCGAATGCGCGCCGAGCGTGCTGACCACTACACTACGAAGGCATGCTAAGAAGGCGGGAGGAAAACCTTATATCTTTTTCCGTAAATCTGGAAATTTATTTTCATTTTCGTGTAAAAAAATGAAAAAGAAAAGCTGCATATTTCTTCCCATTTTGACAGCTAAGTTTGTCAAAGGTGTTGATATGTAAATAATTATATGCGTTTAATTGGGGTTGCTTTATCTAGCCATTCAGAATGAATACTTTTTAATCCATTTGGGATCGCCAAAGATCCCGTCTCTCAAGTTAAAGGCCAGCCTTAAATGCTGAGCGCAATTGTAAAGTACGTCATCGGGAATGGGCCTTGATATTTCCCCTCCGCTTCGCTTACGTCTCATTTATACTTGCTTTGGGTACATAAAATAGGACGCCCTTCTTTTGATCCTTCGTTATTGACGCTGTTTTTGAGTGGCAACCTATGCACCTCCTATTGGACTATGTTCATATCAGGGTGATATGGCTTTATTTTTAATTCCACCTGCCCATAATTCTAATGTAATCTTTAAAATAAGTTGAACTAAAGGATAATCTAACAAATAAAAGAACAATTTTATAGGGGGGAAAAAGTTCCAAATTCTCTCCGAAGCAATTTGAAATGTCAGGAGAATTCCTAAGTTTTCGAAAATTGAATTTTTTTAACGGCTACCAAGTAAATTAAGAAATTTCAGATATACTTGTACTTATTTTTTTATTCCCGTTACACATGGTGCCTAATGATTCATGTTTTAATATATTTATAAGTTATATTAACTAAATTTACGGGAATAATATATTTCACAGTCATTCTACTCCAGTCTGAGCCATAATGTGATCAAACATTACCTTAATTTTGAATCACAGAAATTAAACTCTACTTACCTTAATTCTGATCAGTCTTTACTTAGTTTTGAATCACAAAAATTGTGTTGAATACTCTAACGAACTCCATAATTTTATACATACTTAGACATATGTCTACTTCCATTTTGTGCTACCTATTGCTTTTTCAAAGAATTCGAGTCTAAGCAGAACGTTTACTTAGAATCCCTGTGAGTGAAGTCTATTAGAAGACGTATCTGTCCATTTGCTGACGAATAAAAGGCTAAGCATTCTTTTAGCAAATTAAAGATGTAAATCTTGTGATGTAGATAAAAATTTCTTCGAAGCATATCTTTACTTATTGAAGTCCTTGAGCTTTTTAAATAACAATAAATATTCTTTTATTTCCAGTTGAAACCTTGCGTTAAAAATTAACACTAATTTTAAGTTTCGGAAGCGGGATAAAATAATTTCACATTTAGAAAGTTTGCGACAACTATTTATATGTTTCACTTACATTTCCATTTACATTTTTATGTCTAACACAATAACACGCAGAATAAATACTAATTCCGAAGTCAAACATAAGGTAAAACCATCGAAACTAGTCCTGTGAAAAATTTGAAAATATAGCAATGATTTTTGTTGTTTGACTTCGGAATTAGTATTTTTATATCTGTTTGTTTCATACAACACTTACATTTTGATGTAGACAATTCTTTGTTGACGCCACAATTTTTGCTCAGATCAGAAAGTTTTAAATATTTAAACTACACGCGGCAAAAGTTAGAATTTAGCTCGGTAATGGGGTGTTCGACACTACCTTAGTAAAAGGTAGTTAATACTAAATCCATTTGAGAGCCAAAAAAATAGTTGCACTGTTAACTGGTAAGCTACGCAAGCGTAGTGTAAACCTATAATATGTTAAACTTTCAGTTAAGCTTGGTGTTTATAATACTTCAAACTTAATGGTAAGCGAAAATAATCTCATCATTTGTGTTGTATTTTCGGTTATAAAACACAGGAATGGCTTAATTATTTTTTATTTGGATTTTCACCAAACTTACTTTGTCATTGCATTTAGTAGTTGTTAAATTGACTAATATTCCAAAAGGTTAGGATAATTTTAAATTTTAACCCGTTATGTTGTGTGTTTACAATTTTTTTTTTTTTTTTTTTTTTTTTTTTGCATTGTAAAAAGGTTTACCCAACTCAAGTGAACTTTGTTTGCAATTAGACTCCCTTGCATTATCTGCTATCTGAAGTTAAAAATGGAATATAAATTCCGAGCTGATGATACAACATATTAGACTGAACTTTTCTTAAAAATTAGCATTTCCTAGGATGTAAAAACACGAAACCTAAAAGCTAGTGGTCTTAATCTAGAGGCCGTTGGTATAATTTTCACCACCAGCGAATACATTTTCCATTCAGTTAATTCGCATTGTCATGGCATTAACTATTATCACAATGATTTGCAGAAATTTTAAGTTTTAAATGGTTTTACGTCCTCTTTCACATTAGGTTGATTACCATTAAACATGAACATGAGTAACTCCTCTGCAAAATATGCACCTTATTCAAAGATTACAAATCATGGAATAAGATTACAAGTAGAGCTATAAATCTTATTTAAGATATGAAGCCACGTGTTTGATTATTATATGACCTAGCTTTTCGTTAGCTTGTATAATGATGATTCAAGTTTCAGAGTTTTTTCAGTATTAAATCGGTGCGCACATTGATTACAGACATGCTGTCTAAAGAAATGAAATTTAAAGAAAAAAGCGTTGTAAGAAAATGTCGATCAATTTTTTTTCACAGTGTGACTCAATTTTTCATTCCTTTTTGAGTCACCTAAATAATGTCTGACTTGTAGCGATTAATATTAAAATATGAAATCTAAATATCTCTGTTTCTATAAAATGTATTATATTGTCGTTCATTACTTTTGGTCAATATCAGCATTTATCTCTGATAACATATTAAGAAAATCTGTGAAAACCCTTTACTAGCTTTTAAACAAATGAATGCAGCTTATACAAATTGGGCTCTCAAATGCTTCGTAAATTGTGTTCTTAAAATTAATAAAAATATTCCGTATTTCTTTATGAAATGTGCCTGACACGGAAACAGGTTTCCATTCGATGATGCCATAGCTATTAAAAATGTATTTATAGTTTGAGATTAGAATTACTATGAAAAAAATGCAACCAATTCGTTACTCACTAGTTTTCTCATATAGCCTTGCGCTTTACGTAATTTAAATTTACAGGTCGGTGCGACACACCCTTGACACCACTCTTTATTCTTTAAAGAAACAGCTAGGCAGAGCGGTGGCCCTCCTATATCTATTGCATAATTTTGTGCTTAAAATTGTTTCCCCGCAAGTACTTTCAGGAAATAATTTATCTTAGAAAGTGTGCGACAATGGTTCTGCTCTTTGTATAAATTCGAAAGAATTAAGAAAAAGATAGTCTCAAAGTTCTCTTCTAAGGATGCATTCTCACTATTAAGCGTAAATTGACATACTCAAACAAAATAAAATTAAGAAATTAGCAGTTTTAAGATTTTAAAATATTAAAAAACGCATTTAGGCTTTAGGGAAAGGGGCAGCAATTATCATAATAGGACACTCGCCTTAATACAAGAACTCAGCAGCTATATTATAGAGACTATCTGTTTGACGCTTGCGATATCGGTCGAATATACAGTGAGTGAGGCAGTACTTCCCACCCCAATTCATTATATTTTTCCAGTGTTCGTCTTGCTCAGTGCGGTCTTGCATTGTCGTGTTGCAGAATGACGCCTTTTCCGTTGACAATCGCCGGATATTTTTCGATTAAAGGTTGGTTCATTAGATCCAGTTGTTCACAATAAAGATCTACATTAACAGTTTTTCCAGATTTCAGCAATTCAAAATGAAGAATTCCTCGAATACTCTACCAAACACCCAGAAGCGCCTTTTCGGGATGCAAACCCTTTTAACCGCTATTAAAACTGCCTTTTGAGTTTTGGATTATCATATTGGATTTATGTTTTTGTCTCGACTAATCAACCGATCAAAAAACGGTTCTGTATGGTGCCATTGAAGCAATACGTTGCATGTGATGAATAGGTCGGCTTTGTTCTTTTCGGACAGATTATGAGAGACCTAAAACACCTGCTTTGCTTATTTTTCCATTCTGCTTTAAATGTTCTTGGAGTGTCGACAAAGGTTGGTTAAGAGTGTTTGACGTGGATTTGCTTCCACTTCAGTATTTAGCATATTGTTGTCGACATGCGCAGAAACGACATTACTTTCTGGTCCCCCTATTAGTATTCTTCAGATGAGGTATAAACTGAGGTGGGGAAAAATTGGAAACCCATTCCTTCCTGGAAGAAAATGCCAAGACTGGACGGAGCTCATCTACAAGCTTGAATTTTGAATCTATGGCAGTACGTAGTCTTCGACCCAAGGGCTTTTACTATCATAAATTACGATTGTTCATTAAGAATTTCATTTTTGGTGATCTAGGTCCCTGACAAGTGGCGGCACATGTGCGAGCACAGATCTATGAAGGTCCTGTCCTAGAAAACAGCAATTATTGTTGAAAGCAATTACATGGCACATGTAGCTATTGGGTAGCATCAGCCCACTATTTTAGAAAGGAAAAATCCTAATTTTTATGGTAAAACTACTAGTGAAGTTTGAATAACTAACTATAGATTTCCTCTTCTCAATCCCAATTACTTAAAAGTTCCAAGTATTTGGCCGGCTTGGTCAGCCAAGTAATCTCCTATTCTTGCATTACTAAAAATATAGTAAAATAGCTTAAGATGAAACTGAAATAGATGTAAAATATTTAAAGAAGAATTGAAGTTGTTGAGCACGTGACATACGAACTGCAATTTCATTGACCGAATCTTACGCACAATTTTTTTTGTAGAAATACAGCGAAACATCGAGACCTTAACCTGCTTGAGCAGGTGAGTAGAGTCAGTATTCCTGCTTTACCAGGAAAATAAATAAATATTATTAAGTAAAGATAAAAGTATATACAATATATACACTAGTAATTGGGATTTGAGAAGGTAGTCCTCGGCCTTTCCTATGGCTGGATAATTTCAGTACCGTAATTCCCCATACCTTTGATAATTAAATTATTATGAGTAGCACATCTTATCTAAAATTTCTCAGTGATTCTGAGGATTTCATGTTAACCTGTGATGATTTATTGTATTACGCACAAATCAACGAGAATTGTATATTATTCTGAGGTGCTTGCTTTGAAGTTGTTGTAAGTTTTGCCGATTTGAACGTGCACCCGCTGATCAGACAGGAGCTGCGTACAGTATTATTATGCTGATTGCCTGTAAATGCTGATTGCTTGTAGTTTATAGTATCTGTCGAAGAGAAATTAAAGTCATAAATGCTTTTTGAGCTTTGTCTCTGACAGTCATGATTTATCTATCCGCTGCCTCATAACATTAACATTTAATATTGGTACTTTACTAATGGAACTGCCAGGTAATATCCTAAACTGTTTGACAACTTTACTTTTCCAAGTCTGGAAACTGAAGCCATTTGCATTTTCAGACTGTCTTTAACCGAGATCTATTTAAAAATGGAAAATATCTTCGATACTTCAAAAGCCCTTAATAAATTCTAGCATACATAAAATGTTTTGTATCAGTAATATTCAAACTTTATGGCAAATGGGACTTTATAGAAATGCAAACAACACCAAAAAATAAAAAACAATTTCAAGCAGAGACGAAAGCAGAGACTTGACCCTTAATTATATAACATCTGTTCAGATTTTTAGGACTTTATTCGCCTTGGGATCTTGCTATAAATTTTAGATATTCCAAATGGGGATTCAACGCGACTGTTTTAAGTAATTTGCATTCTCCGTTTCGACAGAAGTGAATCCTCAATATTTCAAAATGTTGTGCGGTTCTCTATAGGAGATACAAATCATGGATGAATATACAAATGTAAATTAAAACAGATAATGCTATAATAAATAGGCAGACTAATATAAATACTTAGACATGATGCTTTGGTTGCATATTCTGGTTTACAGCGGAAATTAATTCCGCTCTTACCACAGCTTATCACAGAATCCCACGAGGGACCTCACACATAAGGGCTCATCAAGTCGGTCCACCATAAGAGCGTGTACCTTAAGATAAAATAGAGTAAAAATAAGAAAACATTAAGACGCATTGTCTCCGAAATCTGACCGGAGGATGAGGATGCGATGACAGAAATATGTAAGCTTAATAGTGGATAAAATGCTTTCTTTCAAAGAATATATCTTTTATAACACTGACAAGGCAAATTTGGATTTCATGTCTGCCTAGAATATAATAGGAAGAAAATCAAAATAAGGCTTTAAATTTAATAAATACAATCTGCATAGCATTAATTTTCCCATCTTTCTTTAAGCAGTATTAGCATGGGCCAAAGCAATTAATACGTAGAGACAGAAAAAATGTCCTACAAAATAAAATTCTCTGAGCAGATGTGAACGCAGAGTTTTGCGTCCGAAGTTCTAAAAAATTTTGACTGTACGACAGGAAGTGTCGTAAAAACACCATAATCAGTTCACCATATTTCGTTATAATGGTAAGCGTAAATTTATGCATATATTATTTTTTTCATTTTATTCAAGATTCACTTATTTTCGCTTTATGTACTTACTGACAAAGCAGGATTACAGACTTCCCCCCCCCTGAAAAAGCAGGGCAGGATTTTTTTTTTTTTTTTTTTTTTTTTTTTTTTTTTTTTTTTTTAACTTCAAAAAAATTATTACGAAACTAAATTGTGTATCTTAGAAACTTATTACCTGGTAAAGTAGGTTATGGATTTTCTGGCAAGAAGACTATTGAATTACTTCTCAGATTATTATTACATCTGTATAATATCTCAGAGAGCAAGGCGTTCTTTTACTATGTTTAAGTTGATGTCGTTTCTGGATAGAGAGATAATCAATACTATTCGAGGCTGGTGAGTAGGCAGTGTAACTTGCAGCCTTCATCGGTCGGCGAGGCGTTCTTGGCGTTCACTATGCACGTCATAAGAGGGATTTATTTGTTTCTTTTTTTTTTTAAATATCTATTTAATTATAGAGAAATAAAGAATAATTTGGCAGTAAAGTTGCTAGTCCTGGTGGCATCCGTATAGTGACCTGTGTTAAGATATGGCAATGCAAGCTGCTTGTTTGTTTTGATCACGGGCAAGGGAAAGTACCGAAGATTCGACATTTCTGGGCTGAAATTCTCCTGAATTTGTACCAAACGGAAAAATTTCTAACAAGTGTATGTCTACAGTCATTGTGTCAGTGCTGAGATCTGCGGCTGTGTGAGACACTTTACATCTGGAAATTCTACAAAAAAATGAGAAAAAAGAACAGTATTAAGTACCATTAATGCCCAGCGCACTATTTATAGATCAGCATGTTTAAGCTAAAAATTCAATAATAAGAAGAGTTATTTTTCTAATCTAAATAACGCAGAACAATTAAAGATGTATTGAAATGTAGAATACATAATTGTATTGAGGTATTGTTGATGATGAAAAGTATAACTTGCTCTTAATTTATTCCCCGTTGAACACAAAATCGGAACCTGCGCTATGAAGCATCTCTTGCCTAACTTCAGACGACTCAGGCGAACGCAGTTCGCGAAGCGGGCTTCCGTGCGTTAGCGCAATCCCAGACTATGCCTTTAGAGATTTCCTAACTGAAATGTGTCTCAGCATAAATGAGTCCGAATGTATTGTAGTAAATATCAATTATGACAATCAAATTGTTTTAGGCAATTAAATTATATGCGAGTTGATGCAGGTCGCGAGTTGTCGCATAATCAAGTAGAAAGAGTCTGAGGAAACACTCTTTGAACCGTTTCCTCTGCCTCACTGCGTTGCCACCTATATGCGCGGAGCATCACTTGGGAAGTGTTCTGAGTGGCTGAAAGAGAGCATGAAAGTAAAAACTATCTGTTCAGTCGAAAAGAAGTGTAAGAGAGTGGTAATTATTGAGCTGTGGGATATTTAAGTTTTAATTTAAACTGGGCATTGAGTTTTTATTTTAGTATTTTGTATGTACTTTTAAGCTTGATCAGCCAATCACAGAGAGTGATTAAAAGATATCATTCCCAGTGGGTGTTTCAATAGCTGGTTTATAAGTACATCACTGGGCGGTAACGGGTTAATTTCAACTGCTTTTGCGGTAAACAGAAATGGAAACACACAATTTTAAGTACAAAATGCAACATTAAATACAAGAGATCTATAATTTACTCCAAAGCCACCACTCAACCTAAAACAGGCAAGTAGTTTCATTTAAGAACCAATATTCGAAGCATAGCTTGGCTGCGTTTGTTTTCGTCTAATTTTAAAATACATATGACGCAGAAGTATACGAAAAAACTAGTAAGTAACAAATCGGATAATAGTAATAGATATCTCAAACTGCAATTACAATTTTAAAAATTCACACTAACCTCAAATCGAAATGTCAGATGCATTTAATGAAAATTATTTAAAATATTGTTGGAATTTGGAGAACTAAGTTTCCCAAGTATTTGACAGTCGAACCAATATAAGCTGCATTTATTTGTTTAGAATTAATAAATTGTTCTTACAGATTTTCTAAAAATGTTATCAGAGGTAAATGCTAATGTTGATCGGTATCAATGAACAAGAATGTCATGCATTTTTTTAGAAACTGAAACGAAATATCTTTGAGATTTCCTGCGCAACTAATATGCAGTTTTAATGTTTGGAATTAATCTACACATGTTTGATATAATTTACGAGACTCAACTAAATACGGAAAAACGGACTGTGAAAAATTTGATCTGCATTTCATGACTACACTTTTTCTCCTAAATTTTGGAAATTGATTCATCATTATACTAGCTGCAATATAGGTAATACAAAATTACGAAAGTAAGATGTGCTAGCAATGATTGTAATGCAAAGACATACAAATAATCAAATCTGTAACTTCATATCTTTTAATAAGATTTTATATCAGAGTTTATAAACTTTCAGAAAAGTTACAAATTTTCGTTTGTTAATGGCAATCAAAATGATATAAAAGTGGACTCGAAACCAGTAAAACCTTAAATTTCTCAAAATTCTTGCCATGATAAATAAATCATAATAATGCTAATTAACTGAACGAAAAATTCCCTGGCGGCGTAAGATTGCTTCGACGGCTTCTAATTTCCCAGACCATTGAATTATAGGATTAGAGTTTTTGTACTATTAAGTACTAATTCTTAGTAGATTTTCAGTTTAAAATATCGTCGCTACTATGTCGAAACATCAGCTCGAAATTCACGCTCATTTTGTTAGCCTGAGATAGCGCAAACAGCGTGGCAAATTCATTTGCAAAGACTCTTGCTTTCCATATAGGTGACAGTACGAGTTTCGTCAGTCCCACCCAAAATTTTAAAGGCGTGCAACGCGGGGTTGCGGGACAGAGGGTCTGCTACCTCTCTTCTCCTACCAACATTTCCTCGACAGGAGTTTCATCTCCCCGCATATTTGGAGTGCCCTCATGCCGAGCAGGCACTCTATATTTACAGCTACTATACATGCAACATTCATGCTTTCTGCGGGATTCGAAACCGGGCACTTGGGTGCGGCAGCCAGCATCGCTAGCTAATACTATCCCGGTTGCATATTTCACAAGTGCACATCTGCGTAGCCACCAAGGGAGTGGCTTCTAGGATGGAGCAATGGGCATACAGCAATATTTCTGTCATGACACATGACCTTTCGCGCACTTTAAGATTTAAGCAAGACGTTTGAATGTATTTTGCACTCAATTTTCTGTACAAAATAATTAAAGCATTGTCGATTTCTTCTCAAAATTTTAACTGCGAAGTTAGATCAAATATAAGCAATTGTGAAGATTTCATTATCTGGTTGAAAGAATTTGAAATAAATACAAACACATGTTGGACAGTCCACAAAAATATGCATGTGAAATATTACTTAATAAGATGAAGAAAAAATATGTGATACACATATGAGTCCAAATGCTATCTTTACATAAAACTATGCATATGAGAAAAATATTTACACCAATTACATATGTAAATAGAACTCGGCACTTTTTACTGCAGTCTATATGAAATATTTTTTTTATCAGTCCATATGAAAAAGTTGTTCTATAATAATAAGCAATGCAGAATATTATTCAAAATGAACTTTACTAATCTGCATTCGTATACATTTAGTGTGTTAGATTTCACATTTACTAACACCTTACTCTTAAATGTACTGTCTACACAAGAAATATTCATCAAAGAAGAAGGAATTTATCTTATCCACAACGTATATATTGAATTTATTCACATATCTTTTAATATTAACAATGGATATCATCAGATCATACACGGCATGAATTGAGAATCTGACACTTTCAAAATTAAAAGAATGCAAGCACTGAAATAAGAAGAGACTGGGTTCACTGTAACGCTTCTAGTCCCTTTTAGCTCAGTAAAAATAAAACTATACACTTGAGTTTTCTTAATCCACAGGTGTTATTAAATGCATAACATTCGAGGTTAATTGTAGCTTGAGTCATTTTCTCGATGTAAATAGCGATAATATGCCTTGAACATCAATCCAAATATCAATGCGTGATAAAAATCGCGAAAATGAAGTATCACTGATTAATTAAGCTCATTAAACAAAAGCACTGTAAGATTTTCTGCTAATACGCCATACATTTATAACTGTGAAAAAAATGCAAATTAAAACGTAAACAGCATACGCTCACACGCATCAAAAGAGCAACAGGAGCTCATTGGTCCATTTTCGAAACCCCTTCCTCAGTGGCTACACTGATGTGCACTTGTGAAATATGCATCCCGGTTAGGTGTGAGAGAAAAAAAAATGACCAAGGTCAGGCCTTTTTTACAGTTAAATTTGAGTAACTAATCTCACCCAAAATTGTGGCATGGGCAAAGAAGGATAGATGCAACTGTTAGTGTTCAAAATGCAATTGTTAGTGAAACGTTTGAAATGTTATTTTGTCTCTTAATTTTATTTTAGCCTGATCAATGAGCATTTACTTATAGTTTTGAAAATGCATCCCTACACAAGGACTTTAGAATTTCTCTAAAATTCCCTTAATTTTACATCAAGATAATGCAGAAAAAGCAATTCAAACACAGAAACAAACAGTAGAAACAAAAAACACTCTAATTTATTCCAAAGCCCCCGCTCTTCCGAAAATAGACAACGCAGTTTCATTAAAAAAACTGTGAAAAATACTAATGTCATATCTTGTAATAATCATAAGCTACATATACTGCAAGAGTATACGGAACAACTAGTAAGTTGAAATTTGGGTATGAATTTTTCATAAATTATAATCTTAATCGGTAAATGTAATTTCAAAAGAAAATCCGTGGCAGCATCGAATCGAAACTGTTTCCATGACAGATGCATTTCATAAAGAAATTTAAAATTTGAAGAACTAAATTTCCGAATTATTTGAGAGCCCAACCTGCATAAGGTGTATTCACTTGTTTAAAAGTCACACATTTTCTTAAAACGTTCTTGGAGATAAGTGTTATTATTATGATTGGTAGCAATGAACGAGAATACTAATCCATTTTAATTTATGTTACTTTTATATGAATCTCTACAAGTCAGGCATAATTTAAATGACTCAACTGGGTACGGAAAATGCATTGGCACTGTGAAAAAATTAATCTTAAAATCATTATCTAATCATTTTCTTACAAGATGAATTTCTTAAATTTAATTATTTAAATCAACATATCTGTAATCAATGTGTGAACTGGTTTAATGACCGAACTTCCCGGAGACTTCGGTCATCATTACACAAGCAGCAATTGAAGTAAAACATGTTTCTGAAAATAAAATATTATACGGATGATTGTAAAGCCAAGTCATATAAATAATTAAATCTGTATCTTTAGATCTTTTAATAAAATTTATATCACACATTGTAGATTTTTCAGAGGAATTATTCATGTTCGTTTTTAATTTTACATCAATTTAAAAGCGTGCAGATTTAAGCTTATATTTGGGGATTAGATTAGGAATTTTGAATTTTGTTACAATTTCCGCGAATTTTAAACTAATTCAATTAACGTCCCTCTCAAGTAAAATCGAACTTCCGAAAAATATCACGAAGACATTTGACAGCGGACCGCATCCTAACAACAACCCAGCTACAGGGCAATGATCTAATTTATGTTCCAAAGCCACCACTTAGACAGAGTGGTTTTGTTTAAACAAAACTTTCAGAAGTATATCAAATGTCGTTTCATCTAATTTTAAATATTTTTTATCACAGAAAGTACGAAAAAACTGGTATTCAGCAAATTCGAAATGACTGATTTTAAGTAGTGTACTATATTTAATTTAAAAATGTATCACATACTGGAAGCTTGTTTCGAAAAATTAAATTAATCATTCTTCATCCGAAATAAAAGTTTAAAAAAAATTGCACTCAGGAAGCTGTGTAAGCTTGCTTCTCTTTTGTAAAATATTTGTAATTAAAATGCATGTCTTACATCTTAGACATGTTTACATACACGGTGTTTCAGCACATCGGTTACAAACTTTCAGGAGAGATTGAGGACTCCTACGCGATGGAAAATCCCATGGCACACTTTATTACTACAAATAAATAACTAAAATTATAAGAAAATTTCTAAAAAATATTAGGAAAGGACAAAAAAGTGTCGAATCTTTATTTTAACTGTTATAGAATACTAATTTTTCTTTCTTTAAGCTAAAATAGAAATTTCACTTGATTTTACTATTGAAAATTACGACAATTTATAGTCAGGACTTTAATGATGGATAGGAGACACTTCAAAATCATATAGCTCAGACTTTGAAGTTGTTTATGCTGTCACAAAACTGGAGTACTGTTGATCGCTAAATTAAAAAGAAAAAAAGAAAACAAGATGATTACCATATTTTTGAAAATTATGCCAGGTACCTCTACAAATAATTTTGCTGCTATAGAATACTTCTTTTCTTTCTTTAGTATCTTCCTTTCTATGCAAATTTTAGGGCGGTAGGCTAAACTAGAAATTTCACTTAATTTTATTGTTAAAAAATTACGACTATTTATATTCAGGATTATCATGATGGATAGGAGACATTCCAAATCATGTAGCTCTGACTTGGACGTTGTTTGAGTTGTCACAAACGAACAAAGCTACTGAGGACTAAAATGAAAAAACACGACTGGTTACCATATTTTTGAAAATTATGAAAATTACTTCTAAAATCATTTTGTAAAATAATTTCGAAGCTTTAAGCATTTTACGGCTTGTAGAATTAAAATAGTGGTATGGTGGTTGGCATTTGCCATTTGATTTGCTGACATCTATAGAGAAAGAGATTTATTTCTTACAAAATTCGCCTTCGATGATAAATCTTCTTAATACTTCTTGGACAAACTTTTATAAAGTATATACAAGAAAATATTCCGTGTTGCTATGTTTATAAGCAGTTAGAATAAGTAATATTCCGCAAAGAAGGCATCCACGTTAGCCAAAGTTACTCGAACAGAAGTTTAGTAAGATGCAGAAAGATCCATTAATCTATATTATAATTAATAGAATATAGTAAAAAACTCCCAGGCATTTCAATCCGTATAATTTGGAGGATAAGTTAATATTTTATGTAAATTAAACAGCATTAATAAAAGAATACTTTCAAACAAGAAAGTGGGAATTTTAATTTACACTACATTTATTTTTTAATTGGATTCAATGCAAAATAGAAGATTAACAGGCGTAAATTTAATATTAATTTGGAATTCAGCAATTTAGTTTGAATGGATGATTTAATAACATACATATGTTTTTAATTAGAAATTAAATTAATTGTTTGTAATTAAATTAAGTACGTAGGATTAAATTATGCAATAAAAATCTTTCAAATCATAACGTTTTTTCGTTTCTATTATTACTTCTCATTTTTAAGCTGATTTTCTACTTTTTTGCATTTTTCTGTAGACATATTGCTTCATTAGGATGTTTGGGGCCCACCAGCGGCCGAGCGGTAAAGTCGCTGAACACTGGTAGTTCGGTCCGAGGTTCGAATCTCGCGAACGGGCTGTCTGCATGGTCGTTTCCGTGGTTTTCCCAATGTGTAACGTGCATAAGAGCCAGTTTCCTTTAGAAAGTCCTCCACGGAGGCATCCCTCTTCTTAGGCAGATAGCCCTCCACGCTTTACCATAATAGCACACATTATGATGCTTGTGGCAGATATCAGTTCCTTCTTTTCTTATATTTTTCTTAACAAGAGTTCTGATAAAGCAAAGTTAACCTTCAAATTGGGAATAGAAATGTTCGTCATTGTTTTTCCTGAAGAAAAGTGTCCCGTGGCTTAATACCCTCGAAATTTATTTTCATTTATTCAGAGCCTTCGCCTCATTCAAACTGGTATTTTGTCTAATGTTTTATAACAAAGGCCCGGTTTAAATGCTCTGGATTACTAATCGGTAACTGATTGTGTTTTTCCTGACATTTTAGTTCATTTTACCTGACATTTTAGTTCATTAATAACTCAGGTACATTAATACCTGACATTTTAGTTCGTTATAGATGAGTTACTCTAAAAGCAAATGCAAAAGCAGATAAAGGTTATAAACATACTTAAGTATTTGTCTAATTATCATGCAGCAAGACGCAAATGTTCTTAATTTTTATTTTAATCGCATGCTTTATTTCTACGTTTTTCCTTGTGATGCTTAGCACATACACTTCTGCAACCAGACAGCTTCTTTTATTTGTTATTGCCTTATTATTACAGATATTAACTCAAACCTCCTGATAATATTATCTGAGAAACAACGAAACATTAAAAGGCTTGGAAACGCAGCGAATTCTCTAAATATAGGGAGAAAATTTCAGGCTCACCTCTAAAGAGTATTATTTTAAATACGGTTTCGAAGGTTAACCCATATTTTACCAATGATGAAAAAAATTAAAATTTTTGTTTGAAATTTCTAATTCTGTTTTATAAATAGGTAAAAAACATAATAAATAGAAAACGTTATGAAACTTTTATTTCCTTTGAGTTTACAGACTGTCCTATCTATAGAACGATAGTCAAATCTAGTGCTATGAAGTTAGAATGCAATATTTTCTTTCAAGCACTTTCTTTCCAATATAATGGTAAAAATCTGATGTGTACACATGACTTCCTTCTACGGGATATTAAATTATACGCATTTTTTCTTGCATTTCATTTAAATTTATTGGATTGAATTAAATCTACTTCGCCGACAGAGCATAAACCACAATAGAATAAATGCATTCTTTAAAATTCACTCTATTTGTTTACCATAGCGACACTCTGGCGCTAGATTCACTTAACAGTATTATATTTCGTTCATATTATAATTCAGAACGCACAAAATTTATATCATTTAAAGAATTCCCTAATCGTTGCCACATGTTCTATTCAAATACTATAATAAAGCTAGAACGATGTATAAAAGAAATTAAGCAAACAAAACAAAAAAGAAACAGTTTTTCACAGACGATTGAGTATTTCTCATTCAATTAATTCACTTCTCACTTCGCGACAAGGCGAAAATACATAAAAACACAAAATATCTGTATTAAAAATTACGAAGTAAATCTTAAACACTTATTTCCTCGAAAAAATTCCAGAAAGGATTAAGCACGATTTAATTGGCAATAATAAATGAAGGCGTTATCTTTGTTGTTGTGAAGCTAAGTTTCTATAGATTGGAAACAAATCCACTAGTCTGCTGTTTCAAATGTAAACAATAAATGGCCGCCATAAAAAAAAAAAAAAAAAAAAGCTTAGCGGCACTTAAACAACCTTAAAATTGTTGATAATGCTAAAATTCTTGTATGCAGATTTACTAAAGGCATAAAAACCTTAACCGGAAAATAAAGATAACATAATTCAATCATTTTTAAAGCAAAAATTGTACAATTTACAAACATATACCAGTAAAGAAACTGAAATCACTGAGCCGGGTAACAGAGTGGATATATATATAAATATATTTATTTACTTTTGGTGCGGCCGATTGCAACCAAAATACGAGGTGCACGTTTACATGTTATAGCAGTCCTATATACAATATTTCAACGTTCTGAGGCTACTCGTTTTTGAGTTATGTGAGATACGTACGTACATACGTTCGTACAGACGCCACGAAAAATTCTTTTCAGAATTCATTTTAAACCAGTTTTATAATTTTTGTGGAGGAAAAGAGTCTTTTATTCTGTCCTTACGTACAGATATCTCGCAAACACATCGTTAAATTGCATTCGATAGCGGTCAAAATGGATATTTTCGTTGAAATATGCTGCCTGAAACTTTTCGCGATTACAATACATCCTTTCTGCTTCGTACAAAGAAGTCAAAACGAACTCAAACGTGAGCTAATATTGCATTTTTTACAATTAGTGGTCGATTTTCTACAACAAATTTTTAATTGAAAATGACGCTGACGTTCATCAGAGTTTTGATAATCAATTTCATTTTCAAGAAATCCGGATTTCTCTGATGCGCACCTAATTTTATGCTTTGAATGTTCCTTGGTATTGATAATTCCAAACAGCTGACTGTTATAGCTGGTCAGAATTCTAGAAAATTAAGAGCTTCAGTTGTGCTGAATAATTTTGTTAACTTCCAGGACGCAATTAATGCATTTCAAAAGCATTTAGGAATAGGGCTAATGCCACTTTTTACCTTGTATAGAGGGAAAATATGTCTCCATATAGATGTCAAATAGATCTACGCATTCTTATATTTGTTATAAGTAGGAATACATGCTGGAATATGAGTTTTCTGTCTTTCACCTTTTACTCTTCTTTTTACTTTTGACTTATATCCTGTATCCTCAAATTTTATAAACATTGATACTACTCTATTATCGTTCCAGCGAACCGTCAAATTATTCATTCCCTCAAATTATTTCATTGTTTCAATCGAATTTCTGATCTACAATATATTTTTCTTTCTGAGTTTTTGTCATTCACATTAATGGAGACCTATATTATTCAAAATAAATCAACACTTTTTATTTTACCTTTTTTTTTACCCTTTTTTATGCATTCAAAAAATAAATTGCAAAAAAATCAAAATTAGTCCTTTTTGTATGTTTTTAAAAAACAGATTTTTAAAAGTAAAAATTTGAAAGAAAATTAGCAATCGCATTCGCTGAAAATTGAACCAATGCTCAGTGTGCTGACCACTACACCACGAAGGCACGCTAGGAAGGCGGGAGAAATACTTTATATCTTCATCAACTAATGTCTTCTTCAGCTGTAGAAATTCTCGACTCATTTTGGATGCGCAAAATAAAATTTACCTCACAAAATAAACATTCAAAGAAGTAAATTTCTTTCATACAAATAAAACGTGTGAAATTGCTTTCAGATGCTAAATATAACTCTTTATAAAAGGGAACGCGAGACAAGAAATAGTTGATCGCTACATTTTACAGTGATGGGACGAAATGGACGTAACCATTTCCCTCCAAAGGGTATTATGTGTTAACGTCATATAATAGCGGATTTTACCATTTTCCTATATATAGGTCGCTCTAAAAAAGAAAGCAAAATGAGGATCTACAATATATTTTTCTTTCGGAGTTTTTGTCATTCACATTAATGGTGACCTATTTTATTCAAGATAAATCAACACTTTTATTTTAACCTTTTTTCCCTTTTTTTATGCATTCAAAAAATAAAGTGCAAAAAAATCAAAATTAGTCCTTTTTGTATGTTTTTAAAAAACAGATTTGTAAAAGTAAAAATTTGAAAGAAAATAGCTAATATAACAAGTAGCTTTCTAGCAATAATACAATGTGAAAGAAATAGTTTAAACATTACTACTTTTTCTGTACAGCCATCAAGTATGTACTGTCCTGTATATAGGACAATGGTAAAATATGGGTTAATCTGTTACAAATGCTACGCACACTTTCTTTCCGTTTACATTTTTTACCATTAAAACAATACTTTTATTTTATTTTGGGTTGACAGATCACGTAGTTGTCAAACGCTCAAGCCATCCACTATGCGCTCAATCAAAATTTTTATAGAGCCTCCATCAAAACTGACAGCCTCTCCTCTCTCCAGTCTAATAGCAACACGGAACATTCCTCGGCCATAATCACAGAAATTCAAAATGATCTACGTGAGTACCAAAATAGGAACATCAGAATAGGTTGGGAGAAGGTCCACGCCGACCATGACGGAAATGAAACGGCGGACCGCCTTGCTAAAGAGGCTGCCACAGGAGAGGTACACTCCCATGTCAACATCCCCTGGCCTATTTCCCACCTGAAAAAGTCACTCAGACTCAAAGCTACGGCACAATGGCAGGAAGAGTGGGATTGCAGCACAACAGGCCGCAGGACGTACTATCATTTTGGGTGTGTGGAACCGATGCGATTAGTCACCAACCCACAGCTGATCAGGTATATTACCGGACACGGCCCATTTCCAGAGTACTTCCACAGATTTGGAATCAGTGCAACAGATAGATGCACGTGCGGAGAAGTAGGCACTCCGAAGGACTACCTTACCAGCTGCCCACTCACCACTGCAACGCACATCAGATTCCCTATCACAAATCAACACCCTTTCCGGAAGTTTCTAGTGAAACAACGACATCTAACAATTAAGATTAATAAGATGATGGAAAAACTGTCTGAACTGGATAAGGACCTCTGCCAAGTCGTATAGTATTATCTTAAAATATAAGAGTACCGGGTCTGTCCATTCTAGTGAATTATGTATAATGTGTCTTATTACTACTTTCACCAGCGGCCGAGCGGTAAAGTCGCTGAACACTGGTAGTTCGGTCCGAGGTTCGAATCCCGCGAACGGGCTGGCTGCATGGGCGTTTTCGTGGTTTTCCCCATGTGTAACGTGTATACGAGCCAGTTTCCCTTAGAAAGTCCTCCACGAAAGGCATCCCTCCCCTTAGGCAGATAGCCCTAGTGTGCTTTGCCATAATTAAATACACCATACCACACCTTATTACTACTTTTATATTCAGTGAGTGTGAATTCATCATACATGAGAATAATTCAAAGTATGTTTATATGCAGATGTAACGTACTCAATGATGAACGTAATCAAGTATAGTTCCCTATATATGCGAATATTTCAACGCATATTTATATGCAGATGCAATGTACTCAAAGTATAATGTGTATGCAATGTATCTCTACTGTATGCGTATCTACTTATCTATACATATGTATTTGGTATTAACATGTATGCGTTACGTATATCTAATAGGTAACTCTACTTATCCAAGTGTACTCTTCATAATTATAATACGCGTAACGCGTGTCAGTGCGTAATGTGCACCACTGTATCTACTTACCCAGGAATATATATATATTTAATGTATTTCTGTAACTGCAATATGTATTTAATCAGGCGACCTCATAATACCTAGGTCACTTCATTATAACAATAACGTATGCGTATCTACTTATCCATACGTATTATTTATTTATCTCTGTATGTGTATTGTGTATCCAATGTAGAAGACTTATTTATCCAGGTGAATTCACTATAAGCATCATGCGTACGTACTCATCTATGTATATGTTTATTATATATATTTTTCCCTGTTATACCCCTGTATGTGTAATGTTTATCGCGTGTACATGATGTGCTCAATAAGCTGTATATAATATACTCAATACACAGGCTGTATATAACATACTCAATACGCAATGCAAATTCAATGTGTATCTAATAACAATGTGTACCTATACCCGATGTGTATCTAAAAGCGTATGTATATTTAATAACGTATGTGTAATTACTCCTCTATGTATATGTTTTTAATCTATCTACTCCTGCATGTGTAATGCGTTTCCAATGTAGGTGACCTCATTTAAGTCAAAACTGCAATTATTATTTAATGCATACCCAATGTACGTGTACCTTATATCCATATATATGTATTTATTTATCTACCCCAGCATGTTTAATGTGCATCTAATAGATGACTATGCATACCCAAGTCACCTCTTTATAATAATTATATGTGTAACGTGTATCAATGCGCACCGTGTGCAATAACTTACTAACCTAGGCTGTATACAATACACCCAATGCGTAATGCATATTCCATGTGTATCGAACGTATGCGTACGCACTTATTCATGCAAATGTATACCCCTGTATGTATATCTAATATAGATGACCTTATTTATCCAAGTCAAAACATTATAACCTTCATTATATGTTTCTAAGTATGCGCAACTAAGTTTACTCAATCATGTTTATGAATTAATTTAATTACCCCAATTAGTGTAATGTCTGGATGTACTATATACTTAATACATAATGCGTCTCCAACATGCATTTAATGTATGCATATTTATTTATTCCTGTATCAGTATTTCTTTACTTATCTATGCATGTGTAATGTTAGTGTAATCCAAGTTATAGGTGAATTTATATATCCAAGACAAATCACTATGTTCATAGCATTTTAAGACAAGTCCTGTTATTTTCTACTATGTGCTAATGTATCCTGAACTGCATAATGTTATGTATTTACCCTGTATTATATTAAGTAGCTACTGCATATATATGTAATGTATATAATCAGTGTTATATCATGCGTATAAGTGTTCATATTTCTATGCAAATTTTAAGCGTACTTCAAGGTATATTTTAAGCAAGTCATATATTGTCAAAGTATTATTTAATGTAACAATATGTGTAACTATAATTTGTGCGAGTAATTATAATTTTTATCAAGGTCACCGTAGGAGATCTTGTAATATGTATCTTGAATGACGTATCAGACTCTGTATTTATAAATATAATCAATGCATACTAAATCGGCCAGGCGCCAGTGTGCCCCTTTTTGACATCTGGGGCTGTTCTAGTTAATGGTGGACGTGGTGCTGTACTGATTAACCAGTATGGTAGAGGCACAGTGCCCACGTCCCCCGTCACTTGTACTTGTCGTCGAAAATTTCAAGATGCACCATTATTTGACTCATCTTTTGAAATCAAGAAAGCATCTCTGCCCGGAATGCTATTGGTCTGTACATGTGAAGAAGAAACCAGTTGAGTTAATAATATCGTATGATATTTCAGTACTTCTTTCTGCAATGACAGTTGAACTTTGACGAATGAAATTCAAGTATAAGTTTTAAGTTCAGAATTTGAATTTCGTGCGAACTTTTGGTCAGCAGTGTACATGTAAAGAAAATTTGCTTAATTATATTTAGTTGAAGAAAGTTCCTTGGGGTGAACAGAGCATGGAGTGCATTTTTATGTAACATAATAGGTGCAGGTAACATAACATATATCATTCGTGTAACATAATAGGTGTATTATTTGATTATGGCAAAGCACGCTTGGGCTGTCTACTTAAAGTCGATGCCTTCTTGGAGGAAATGTTACAGGAAACTAGTGAGTATATTCCGTAAAACGAAGGCATACCTTTAAAACGACCGTGAAGGCAGCCCGTCTGCCTAGATTCCAGCTCAGGCCAAAGTACCATTATTCAGTAACGTTATTGCTCAGCCGCTTATAGCTCCATGTAGATTGATAATGCATCAACACTATTTTAACACTATTTCAAAAATAAATTTGGAAGTCTTATTCTTTTGTAATTAGTTGAATTTCAACTGCAATCAAAGTTCACATGAGCCCTTTGAAAGAGCGATTTAAAGGGCCGGTTTCATACCTTGATGCAGAAGTAATTCTCCCGTACATAACAGTACTTTCCTGTAACCTAAAATATTTCCTGTAACCTGGGTCTTACGTTGTGAACAAACAATCCTAACTAAATACCAAAGAACCAAGGACTAAAAATTTCGAAGCAGCTACTATCATAAAGATCGTTTCATTCCACATCAGATATTCAAAAAGTGAACAAAAAGGGGCAAAATAGACAAAAGCTAAAAAAGGGAAAATATAATGTGAATATAGCACTTTATTGTCGGTCCGCTGCGCGGTACCAGCTCTGATGAAGTAAGAGATAACTGATACTTCGACCCACATGTCAGATTATACTGAGTCTCTACTGTTTAGATAGTACTTGCCAGTAACCTAAAATTACCTAACTTTGGGCTCTGTGGATGAGAAATCCGTTACTGAGTTCTAGAGTTGAGTAAAGGTGAATATAAGTAAGGGGGAAAATGCTTAAATATTGTAAGAATTTTGGGGAACAAAGTTTATAAGAGTATAAACAAACATTACAAAGAGAGATCTACTCTAAATTATTTTTAGGTGACAGCCACAATTTCTGTATATGAATCATCGAAATGGGAACGATGAGGATTATTTTACTCATTTGTGCAAGCATTTTATTTACTTGTATACCGACAAATTCTGTCTAAAAATCTTCATTGCTTTAATATTTAATTAGTGGCACTTCTTGCAGAATATTCTACTTTCCGTAAAGAAGATTCCACGAAAAACTAATCAATCAATCAAATCTCTGAATCATCATCACACAACATTCTAAATCAGATTTCTGAATCACCTTCCGAAATTCTTTTCAGTGGAAACGTAAACTGAAGAAACAATTGAAGCAGAAAAAACAAAGCAGCTGATATGAGAAAAACATATTTTAATCGAAAGTCACCGCTCTGCCTGAAATAGGCAAAGCAGTCTTATTAAAAAAAAACTTGTCCGTGGGAATCTGCTTAGTAAACAGTTGTAACTTTAAAATAGGTAAAGGGCATGTGTGAAAGAGAAAACTAGTGAGTAACAAATTGGTTATATAATTGTTATCGTAATAACTGTAATCTCAAACTATGAATATAAATTTAAATATCGTTGGCACCATCCGATGGAAACCTTTTTCTATGTCAGACGAATATCAGTAAGGTATTTGAATTTTTTTTAATTTTAAGAACACAATTTCAGAATTATTTGACTTCCCAACCTGTACAAGCTTCATTCGTTCAAGACAAACTTATTTTCGTGAAAAATATACCGTTTGTGACATCTTTTAGTTGTACTTTCTATTGTGGCAGTGCGATCGAGTTTTGGTTTGGTTTATTTAATTATGGCAAAGCACACTAGGGCTGTCTGCCTAAGGGGATGGATGCCTTCATGGAGGACTTTCCTAAGGGGAAGCGCAATCGAGAAAAAGAAAACTATTAAAGTTGCCATGGAAATCGCAGACGACTTTTTATTCTTAGACAATTCATTAAATTTTGAATAACATACGTTTCCACCCGGATATGGACATATGAAAGCCCAAATTTGCAATTTGGAATTTGTTTTATTATGTATTTACGTTAACGAATTTTGATTAAGAAACTCAACAGTTTCAAAGCGAGCAACACTGTACGGAATAAAGCATTTTTATCTTCAGCTCACGAGACTGTCTATCGAAAATCCTAAAGATGTGCTGTTTTTAAGTATTTTGTGATTTGCTGTTGAATTGAAGTTTATGCTGCATAAGCGCCAAAAGCGTGATTGATATTTGATAAATTAAGTGAATACACAGAACTTCAATAAAAAAAAAGATAAGAAAAAGATAAGAAAAAAAAAAGATAAGCCGAATGAATATGATTAACAGAGAAAAGACTGAAAAGAACAGGGGAATGTATGCAATGGTTAACGCCGCTTCGTCAATTCAAACAATACTGATAGGCTGCTTTAAAAATTTCTGTAATTTTTCTGTTGAATTGCATATGGCGTAAATGCGAAGAAAATGATGTTCAATAATAAAACTAAAAAGACACAAAACAAATGGCTTAGTAGGAGTGTGTGTAGTACCGTACTGGTATACTGCGAAGTCAGCGACAGCATAAGAAACCATAACAAACTCTTTTGGGCGATCGTTAAATTTTTAAAACCTCTATATATTTTTTTAATAAATCTTTAATTTCTTGAATTTAGAGACAGGTTTACAACCGCAAAGTAGGAAAACCATTAAACGATATCCGATAATTGAAATATCGTCAATCATAGCCTTACTATGTCTCGCCAATTCTCTAAGGGATATTAAGTATTGGAAAGGTGCTTCAGAAAAATGCATCTTTGTCTAATTTTTTTCATTTTTTGAAAAAGCAAATTTTCGTTCGGAAGGATTTTTTGAATTAGTATCTTCTCGTCTTTCAGTAATATTCAGTACATTTTTAAGATGTTTGAACAATCTTTATTGTGTTATCCTGCAAACGGTAAACGCGCTGTTCTTACGACACATGCAATTAACACACAGCATTTCATAAATGCATACTTTCATAACTGTAAAAACATTGCCAATTCTTACAGAAAATAAAAATCACATACTATTTGAGCTGCAATATTTAGATCTCTTATAAAAAGTACAACTTTATAAAATGTACTGTATATTACACATTTGATAAAATTGCACGTTTCTTGCGAAGTGTTCTCAAACACTTTAGAAAAAATATTTGTATGACAGATTTTTTTACTTTGACGAGCAATTTTCTTTTATAATTTGTAATCAAATCAATACCTGCAAGACTAAGACAGTAAAAATGTCGTGCAATATCATGTCAGTCTACAATCTAATTTTTCCGGGTTAATTTCTCCAATGCGCAGTCTCGCGCGCTGGAGATATTTTTTTTCGTACAGTGTTGCCATTACTCTCTTCGAAATCGTTGAGTTTGTTAATCAAAAATTCGTTGAAGTGTTACGAAATATGAAATACATAATAAAACAAATTCCAAATTCGTGCTTCCATATGTCCATATTCGGGTGGAAACGTACGTTATTCAAAATTCGATGGTTCTGGGTGTCGTTGATTTTTCACAGTACGAGCTATTTCATTATTTAATTTCTTTAAATATAATGCAGGGCTCTATTATTTGGAGCAGCGATTTGAAAAGTGAACCAACATTTATAGTGAATCAGCGAAAAATGCCAAAACGCAATTAATAGTTCTTCTGGGCAAATTGCCCCTTTGGACTAATAAAACTTTTTGTTGCTGATTATAGGCACTTGTTACAAGAATTTACATAGACTGCATTTTCAAAAGTATTCATTTTACTTACCATCTGAAAGCTTTCAGGTTTTGCATTACGCCCAAAGGGGCGTTCCTTTGACGTTTTGTGAGATACCTTTATTTATTAAATATCATAATCTTCGCACTCAAATCATAAAATTCAATTCAACAGCAATATCGCAAAATAATGTTTAAGGACTTCCAGATGACCATATTCGGTAGGAGACAACGTTATTGAAAATTCGATGGCTCCTGGTACCATTGTTTTATCCCAATGCGAGAAACATACGCACATTTGTAAACATTCTTCATTATTTAATTTCTTTAAATATAACACAGGGCGATAATATTTGGTGGCAACAATGTGAAAGTAAAGTAACATTTATAGTCAATCAACGCAAAATGCCAAAGCGAAATTAATACTCCTTCAGGCAAATTGCCCCTTTGGACTAAAAATGAAAAAGTTGTCTGCAGTTTTAATCGGCAGCTTTCTTTTCATGGCCGTTTTCCTTTTCTTGATCGGTCTGCCTGAATAAAACTCGTCTGACATAGAAACAAGTTTCTATCCGAAGATGCCACCGATATTTAAAATTATATTTACAGATTAGTTTGAGATTGTAATTATTATGATAAAAATTATGTAACCAATTTTTTAGTCACTAGTTTTCTCATATACTCGTGCGCTTTATGTATTTTAAAATTAGATCTGATTTTAAGTCTTCCAAGATTGTTCATTTTTAATCAAAATGCTTTTCCTATTACAAGCAGACCGGCGGTTTCGGAATAGAGTATGTTTTTTTTTTTTTTTTTTTTTTTTTTTGTATATGAGTGCTTTGTTTTCTGTTTAAACTGTTTCTTCAGTTTCCTCCTTTTCAACGCAAAAGCACTCGGGAATCTTTTAGAAAACGGAATTTCAAAGTGCGTGACGATTGATTAGTTTTTATTTGATGTTTCTTACTGGAAAGTAAAATATTCTGCAAGAATTGCCAATAATTAAATATTAAAACAATGGACATTTTTAGGCAAAATTTGTTGGTATACAAGTAAATAATATGCTTGCGCAAATGAATAAAATAATCTTGATGGTTACCATTTCAATTTTTCATATACAGAAATTTTGGCTGGGACCTAATAATAATTCAGAGTTGCTCTCTCAGTATAATGTTTGTTTATACTCTTTTACACTTTGTTCCATATAAATGTTTCCGCAGAATTGCTACAACATTAAGCATTCCCCCCCCCAACTCATATTCAGGTTCACTTGGCTCTAGAACTCAATAAGGGACTTCCCACTACAACGCCCACAGTTGGATAATCTGAGGTTACTGGCAGGTACTTCCTAAACAGCAGAAACTCAGTATAATCACGTATGTGTCAAAGTACCAGTTACCTCTCACTTCATCTGAGCTGGTAAAGCGCAAGAGACCAACAATAAAGTGCTATATTCGCATTGAATTTTCCCATTTTTTGCTATTGTCTATTTTCTGCTTTCTGTTCACTTTTTGAATATCTGATGTGGAACGAAACGATCTTTAAGATAGTAGATGCTTCAAAATTTATAATCGTTGGTCCTTTGGTATTTAATTAGGAAAATTCTCAAAGATCCACGGTGAAAGTATTTCAGGTTACTGGGAAGTACCTGCTATGTGCAGTACCATTATATCTGTATCAAGATATAAAACAGGCCCTTTAATCTCTCTTTCAAAGTTTCTATGTAAACATGGATTGCAGATGAAATTCAACTAGTTGCAAAAGAAAAAAACTTTCAAATTTATTTTGAGACTAGCGGAAGTGAAAGTTTGATTTAGAGCAATGCATCTAACAGCAGAGATCTGTAATACCCCTATAATCCTTCTCTAAAAGCGATCAAAAAAGGTACAACTCACATTCATACATTTTTACATTCTAATGCGATATGGAACCCACATAAAAATTTTCGATAGAAAAATAAGCTAATTCTGTTTCATTATATCAGCAATAATGGCACGCAGTTTTGAAGGATTTTTGTCTTTCTTATCAAATAGTCCTAAAAGCTTAATTTCCATCCAATATTTCACCTATAATTAATTTTAGTTGATTACATGTGGCAAAAACTTTACCATAATTGATCAGAAATAAATAACACAAACAAACAAATAGACATTCTTCTTTATATGTATAGATTTTGTAAAACTTAAAAATTTTTATTAACAAACTCTATGATTTGAAAGCGAGCGGTAGCAAGACTTTTCGAAAGAAAGCATTTTTATCTCCAAAGCTCGAGACTGTTGCCACTCGGAAAAATGAGTGCGAAAATGAGCGCTTTCAGAGTTTCTAATTAGTATGTATACCAGCTGATTAAATTCGAAAGAAGATGGGAATAGTCGAAATGGCTTACGACGGATTTTTGGAATCGGGAATAATGTATTTAATGTTTGGCAATTCTATTTTTATTTCATTGTAAAACTTAGAAATTTTTTATTAATAAAATCTAGGATTTGATTGCGAGAGGTTGTCACTCGGAAGTATTAGGGCAAAAATTATCGTTTTTCCAAGTTTTTTAATTAATATCTCTGATTTTAGATACTTCTTTTATCAACCTCTGATCAGCAACCTCTGATCTTTGCAACCGAGCACCACTGCAATCGCAACGATTGAATTCGGTGTTGTGTTTTATGGGTTAAGTGAGTCCCCCAGTAGAGAATCGAATGGATCCATATCCCCAAGGAAAGCATCCTGTCTAACCAATATTGGGACCACGTGACAAGGGGGTAGACAAGACAGTACCAATTCGTCTCAGCGAAGCCTAAACCATCCTCCGAATGGACGGAGGTTCTAATCCTGTCAAGCCTGATTATGTACCCCGTGGCCGACACTGCCTAGGTACAGATCCCAGTAACTAACCTTTCACGGGTTTTCCGGCGGCGTCCCCCAGTGGAGGCCTGCGTGACAGGTGTGCACTTTTAGTTTGCAGGGAAAATGCTTAATTTTTATTTGTCGAAAAGTGCCCCTTCTATCAGACCTCACTCGCAGGCAGTCGAAATAATCGTTCTGCTTAGTCTAAATAATCGTTATATTAAACGTTATATCGAAATAATCGTTCTGCACTCGTCTCCTGGAGAATATAACGCCTCACATAATATGCGATTCTACAAATGTCTTAATACGTATAAGATTATGGAGTCCACTTAACAATTTAATTTCTGTGATTCAGAATGCAGGTAAATGTTGATCAGATTTAAGGTTCAAGCTTTGGATTGGATTGTTTGGATTTGATTGCTTTGGATTTAAGGTTCAAGCTTTAGAAAGTTTTCTTTGAAGCAATTTCTCGATAAAATGCCTCAGAGAAAACTTTCGACGTTATTTCTTGAAAAAATTTCTATCTTATCTATTAGGGTTATTCTACAGTTTTTAAATACCTTAAAAATTTTTTAGACAAAGCTAGAGCTTTAAAGAAATGCGATTGGTAAATCGATACTGTCTAGTTCAAAAAGAGATTTATAATCAGCCTAATACAAATTTATACTAAATTAGTCGTAACATCGCTGTCAAATAAACTTTCTGTTCATAGCTATTTGAAATTTAACTGCAAGAGAAAACAGCTTCTAAGGATTATGTTAATTTTATTAACAGTTAAATTTTGAGTAAAACTTAATTTTCTATCGCTTCTTAATTTCAACTTCACTTCCGGCGAGAACGTAGTTTTAGAATCACGTTTGAATGCTGATGAGGAAGAGCGGTATTTAATCGCGAAGTTCTACTGTCTTAGTGAGACAGATACCAGATATTTTGGCTAGCACGCGTTCGCCTTTTTAGGCTACCCTCTCGTAAGCTATTATTACGCTCGGCTGTATTTTAGGCCCTTGATAGTTTCGCAGTCAATTAGCGTTAAGGGGCCAACTCTGTTAGAATTTTGATAGCCTCGGCTATATCTTTTTAGTTATGATCAGTTTATTTCTTAAGCTCTTAAGTTGAAGCCCGAGTGTCTGCTTTATTGTACAACTCCGAGATGAAGTTTTGTTAAACTTTAGTTGGAATAATAAAAGGTTATTTCACCCTTCTCACTTGTTGTTTTCTACCTCACAAACTCAAGCGATTATTCGCTTACTAGTTCTTAAGATTCTTCGCATTTAACTGTAACTTAGAAGTATACAGTGGAGAATCTTACAAGCTTCATTTATTATACTATTCATTATATTACAAGTCATCGTTTTGGATTTCTGTTATATGTTCGGCTTTAAACCACAAGAATGGCTTAATAAACTCAAATTTGGATTTTCATAAAAATTGTTTTGTGATTACAGTTAAATAAATTTAAAGGCTCGAATGTTTCAAAAGATTAGAAGATTTTGAATGTTAGTGTTTAGGGTAGATGTTCACAAATAGCTCAACTTCGTAATAAGGTTTAACCAGTTCAAGCGAGCGGAGTTTTTTAATTAATTTCTAGTGGTGTTTTCGTTGTTTGAGTCTAGCTAAGCGAAGGCGATTTCCCAGTTGATGATACCAACAGAGTAGAGTCCATGTTGTATTACACTGAATTTCCTTTCATAATTAGCATTTCATAGTACGAAAAACCACTAAACCTATAAGCCAGTTGTCTGAAAGTAGAGGCTGTCGTAACAATCTTACGTGGCGAGCGAATAAATTTTCCCTTCAGTTAATTAGCATTAATCTGACATTAATTATTATGGGTACGATTTAGAGACATTTTAATAGTTTAATGGTTTTATGTCAAGTTTTACATTATTTTGATTGAAATTAAAACGAACATGAGTAACATCTCTCAAAATCTACAAACTGTGATACATATCCGGATCTTATTGAAAGATTTGAAGATAGGGATTTGATTATTCAAATGACTTGGCATCCAATCGTTATTAGAATAAATTATTTTCATAATTAAGTTTTACTTTTATTGCAGCTTGTATAATGATGATTGAAACTTCAAGGCTTTTTCGACATTAGACCAGCGCGCATATTGATTACAGACATGTTGAAAATTAAATTCAAGAAAAAAAGTCTTATGACAAAACGCAAATCAATTTTTAACTCTGAAAAACAATTGTCCATTCCTAGTTGAGACACGTGAATTATGTCAAACTTGTAGAGATAAATATTAGAAAGTTATAATTGTGATTTGGTCTCAGGAAATCTCACAAGTACTTCGTTTCCTTTCCTTAACAAATGTATGACATTCTCGTTCATTGCTGTTGATCAATACCAGTATTTATCTGTGATAAGTTTTCAAGAAACTCTGTGATAACATTTTACTTACTTTTAAAAAAAATGCAGCTTATATAGTTTGGATTGTCAAATATTTAGGAAATGTAGTTCTTCAGATTTTAAAACATTTCAAATTTCTTTTGAAATACATCTGATCGACAGCAGGTTATTCGATGGTGCCATGGATTAATTTCAGATTACAATGTTTATGATAATAAAGTGTAACCAATTTGTTACTCACTAGTGTTTTCGTATACTCTTGTGCTTCATGTAATTTAAGCCTGCACAGATTTACGGTCGTCGTTCACTGTACAAGAATGTTATTAAAGCAAACTGTTCTGCGTGTTTTAGGCAGAGCGGTGGGTTTCGAATATATTGAAATTCTGTTATTTTTACTGTTTCATTTTCTTCATGCTGTAGTTCCACCGACAAGTATTTTAGAAAGTACACTCTTAGAAAAGAAAAAAAAAAGACTCACCGAGAAGATAATAAGCAAATTGGACACAAATTAATATGCATACAGGTTTAGACGGAAAATGCAAAATTTTACATTTTGGCTGACAATGATTGAACGTTGTCGATACAGCGGATCTGATCTGTGCAACTGGCAAGATAATGAAGAGGAGAAATTACGATGTCAGGTCATAAATACTTCACGAATTTCATTCCGTGTACTCTGGTAGACAGTAACTATGCCTCACATGCAGGTGCGCGAACGATATGCGCAGATATCAGAATTTGTGAGAGGTGGTGTAGTTGGGCTGAAAGAAGCCGTTGGCCTTATCGGCGAATAGCTCCACATTTGAGCAGGAGCAATGCCACTATTAGACGATGTTGGCAGGAATGGGTGAACCAGGCCGCACACAGAATCAAGAAGGAAGCGGTAGGCCTAGAGGAACGACAGAACGTGAAGAGCGAGCAATCATCAGAGCGGCACTTACAGCCGCATGTGCATCAATATCATCGATTGTACGTGCAACTAGTGCTTCAGTGACAGTAAGGACCATTCACAAACGGCTCACAAAAAGGGGGCTGAGCTCACGGCGCCCCTTGCGCCGACTACCATTGACCTCTGTACAACGTCAAGCCTGTTTGCAGTGGTGTCGGGCTCATTCGCACTGGAATGTCGGTGACTAGAGTACAATAGTCTTCAGTGATGAGTCCCGCTGTGAACTGAACCCCGATGACCAGCGAAGGCGAGTCTGGAGACGCCCCGTACAGCGGTATGATACCAACCTGACTGCCTTCCGGCAGACAGGCCGACAGCCGGGAGTGATGGTCTGGGGTGCCATTTCATTTCATAGTAGGACTCCTTTGGTTGTCATCCGTCGCAAACTTTGAGCGCAGCGGTACGTCGACGAAGTTCTAAAGCCCCCTGTGTTGCCCTTCATGTCACGCCACCCTGGGCTTACATTTCAGCAAGATAATATCCGCCCCCACATTGCACATGTTTCTATTGCTTGCTTTAATGCTTACCGAACATTACCTTGGCCAGCAAGATCGCCAGATCTCTCTGCTATTGAGCACGTGTGGAATTTAAAAGTGTGGAATTAAAAGAAATTTAAAAAAAACTAAATTACCGAAGTACTTGAGCGTTAAAACAAATGCTGCATTCATTTGTTTAAAGTTTACTAAAGGTTCATTCATTTGTTTAAAGTTTACTAAAGGTTCATTCATTTGTTTAAAGTTTACTAATCACAGATCTTCTTCAAAACTTATCAAAGATAAATATTAATATTGATCGATATTAATGAACAAGAATGTGTCAATTATAATGTTTTTATATTAATCTCTATAAGTTTCACATAATTTACGTGATTCAACTGGGTAAGGGAAATTTATTCTACTGCGAAAATAATTATCTGCATTTTGTTAAAATAATGCATCTCTTAAATGTTGATGCTTCAGTCATTATTACACAAGTTGCAATAATAGTATAAAACAACAAAATTCATAGATTAGGACTGTTGGAGTGCTTTAGTGAATATCACTCCAAATTTTATGCAATTCTTAAAACCATTCTTTCTGTTACGCGCCTATTTATGCTTTGTCACATTGCAGCCAAAGTGAAATATGCAAAAATGCCTGTACGCAGTTTTATTCTCTTTTTACATTGATTCCCGTTAACAGTATCGGAACGATTGCTGAGCATACCTTTTGGAGGCAAGTTCTCGCTACTGCTAGACCATTCCTTCAAATATGTCTTGGAAATATTTTATTGTAGTGTAAAACTAACTGAAGCTACCCAATTCTTTTAGTTTTTGGAGAAATTGCTTTCCAATTTGTCCATGCACTAATTATGTACTTCTTACGTAATAACGGTTTTTGGAGAGCTCTCAGTAAAGTCCTTTATTTAATATTTCTCAATAGAAATTATTCTATTTTAAAACATTTGCATATTTTTAGAAGGGAAGACTTTCTTTGCTCAACAAGTTTCAATAAAAGTGCCAGTGTACATTTGCGTAACAATTTTTATAGCAGAGTTATAGGTTTATTTTTGGCCCAAATTTATTTATTTGTTTTTTTACGTTTTATCTATTTTTTCATATCACATACATGTAATAAGCAGTTTTATTAAACGCAGACATGTGAAATAGATTTTAGTAAAATTTTGTACTTGTACTAGAAGATCAGATATAGAATATTAACGACGTGCTGAATAAAACAATTCAACAAATCTGAGATGCAAATTTCTAAGCTGGTCAAGTTACTGACTTTAGAAATTGTCCGATATATGGAATTTGACTTCTGCAAGAACATCTTATTGGCGCAGGCTTGCGACATATTTATAAGTATGTTTTAATTAAATGATTGTAAAGCATGTTTCCATGCCAACTATTCTACCTTGAATCGTATTCGCCTAAAGCAGCCTAAAACTTTCACGAATAATTTCAAGTATTGGTAATGAATGTAATGTAATTATATCATAATCCACTCATGATTATTATGTAACTTCAGGAATAATCTATAAATTTCTTTCGCCTACTGACATCAAACGAAATTTAAAATATTTTCTGTTCAGCCGCTTTCTGGCATGGAGATACTAAAGTCGGTTGCCACAGCCTTCAATAGAAGTTCGAAACCTGAAGAATGATGAATTGAAGTTGGAAACCTGAAGAGAATGATGATCGATAAGTCTCTTTGCGCTATGCAGGTGCTTGAACCTCTGTCATTTGGTTTGGTCTGGTTTAGTTGATTACGGAAAAGCACATTAAGTCTATCTGCGTAAGGGAAAAGATGACTTATTGGCGGACTTTCTAAGGGAAACTGCCTCGTATAAACGTTACACGGTGGAAAAGCACAGAAAACGTCCATGCAGCCAGCACTTTCGCCCGGAGTCGAAGACAGGTCGGAATAACCAGCTTTCTGCTATTGTACCTCTACTTACCCGACCGCTAGTGATCGCGAACTACTATCGAGCCAAAAGCCTGCTAAAGAGGGCAATGATTGAAAAAGAGCTGTGAGACCTTTGGATCCGTCCCATGAGATGTTCATCAGCGAAACTGAAATGGAATTCCCTCTTTACCTCCAGTGTAATTCGCCCCTTCCTTCGCTTCTTGGACTATATTCTAGGTGATAAGACGCTAAATGACGAATAGCGTCGATCATGCTTCTCGAATGCTAAAATAGCAAAGCGCATAGTTGCTGATGTAAGCATCTTTCAAAATTTGCTAAATATGAAAATTTAAATCCAAAGATTACATAAGCTCTTTTTGATAGGGCATCTAAGGCGAGTATATGTATTTCAGCACCGAAATGTCTTCTAGTTAGAGTGTACTTTCTTAAGATGATTTTTAGAATAGGAACTATATTTGAGCAGGAAATAAACAATTATCGGGTCACTCCATAAGTTCGTTCGCATTAAGACTATGCGTGGAGTTCACTATTACACATTTACTGAAACAATACAGGCCCACCAGCGGCCGAGCGGTAAAGTCGCTGAACACTGGTAGTTCGGTCCGAGGTTCGAATCCCGCGAACGGGCTGGCTGCATGGGCGTTTTCGTGGTTTTCCTTATGTGTAACGTGTATACGAGCCAGTTTCCCTTAGAAAGTCCTCCACGAAGGCACCCTTTCCCTTAGGCAGATAGCCCTCGAGGCTTTGCCATAATCACACACACACACACACACTGAAACAATACAATTTTGAACCTGTTGAAACTCGTCATCGTTTGACTAACATATTATTCAGTTCATCACCAACTTTCGTAAAATCGAACGCTTTTAGTACTTATAGAAGATGAATATAGATAATCAGTACAAACGTGCTACATTTTCTTTATTTTCGTGTGGTGAATCTGCCAGGTTTGCAGCGATAAAAATTAACAGTGTACATGTTGAAGACACTATTAGTGTAAGGACTGCGCAGAAATAATTTTAAAAATTTTAAGTTGGAAAAGAGCAGCATTGATGATGAACCACGCTTTTCAGACCGTTTTGAACTGTTAGAACCAAATCAAACGATTAATTCAGAAGTTTATAGTGAACAACTTTGCCGTCTAAACTCAGAATTGATCGAAAACCGCCCACGATGGGTGAATATCAAGAAAGTATTGTTTCATCATGATAACGCTAGACCGCGTACGGCTCGAACAACGTTGCAAAAAATTAGTGAACTTTTTTGGAGCTTTTGCCACATCCTGCGTTTTCCCCAGATATTGCCACAAGTGATTTTCACTTATTTCGTGCCTTACAAATTTTTTTACTGGGAAAAAAAATAAATTCTAAACAGGATATACACAATGAACTTTCACGTTTTTTAGCATCAAAACCAGAGTCTTTCTACAGCAATGGCATAAAAAAGCTGCCTGTAAGATGGCGAGACATTGTAGATAATGGACATATAATTGATTAAAATGTCAAATCGTGTTTTTTATGTTATTTAAAATTTTACCAAAAAATGCTCATGACTTTATGGACTGATCTAATATTTTGTCACTTTATTTAGTCATAAAAAGTTTCTAAAAGAGAGATTCAAAAAACGAAGTTAGATGGAAATGCTGGGGTTATAAACAGATTTCTAAGAATCTACCGTTAAACTGAGATAACAGACTGAGCAATTAAGGATAATTCGGTATACGTTTTTCAGATTGATTATCGATCTCAGTTTGAACGATGCAGTAGCATTTTACCAAGAGCGTTGCTTTAATTAAATTTCTAGCTTCGTCTAGTTCTACAAAAGTCTTTAAAATATATTAAACTGTAGCATAATGTAATTGATAATACAGGAATTTTATCGACAAACAATCTCGAAAATTTTCTCTGAAGCAATTTTACCAAGAAATTTCTCTGGAGGTTTCCGAAAATTTCAGGTGAATTCTGTTATTTCGCGAATATATTTTATTCGAGTTTAACAAACAAATTCACTATCCGTAATATATTTCTCGTTACTTTTTAATTTCCATTATACACTCTATCTTACTTTTTATATTTAAATATATTTAAAACTGATATTAATAGAATTTATGCAGATAAAATATATCAAATTTTCTATAATTCACAGTCTGAACCTTAACTTCAATCATCCTTTCCCCAAAGTTTGAATCAAAGAAATTAATTCTTAAGTGAATTCCCTAATCTTATAGGCATTAAATATTTTCATCAGTTTATATTATGTAAGCCATTATTTTCTGGAACGAAATTACGTCAAGTTTCTTTAGTTTACTTTGGGCTGTCTGCCTAACGGAAGGCACGGCTTTGTGGAGCACTTTCTGAAAACAAAAAGAAGCTGACTCGCATATACGTTACGAAACGCTCATGCACCCACACCGTTTGCCTGGATTCGAGCAAAGGCGGAACTAGTGTTCAGCGATTTAACGGCTCGGCTACTGGTGCTCCTGAAACACTGTTAAGAATTAACATTTTAGAATACGAAAGAAACACGTATCCTAAAAGCTAGTTGTTTGAATCTAGAGGTATTGACGCAAACTTGCGTGGTCCAGCAAATACATTTTTCATTCCGTTAATTAGCATTATTGCGACATTAATTTTTATGGAAAGAATTTGCTGCTATTTTAGATGTTAGTAATTTTGAAGACAGTTTCACACTGTTATGATTGCCATTAAATTAATTGCTTCTCAAAATCTAGAAACTGTGATACAAGTCTTATTCAAAGATTTGATGATACAGATTTAATTGTTTATATGTTTTGAAATTACAATAGTTGTAGGAATATTTTATTTTCATAACTATATTTTACTTTTATAGAGAGTTTCTGTGAAGATGATTGAAGCCTATGAGAACTTCTGTCATTAAAAATGTGTGCACATCGATTACAGACTTGTTGTTTAAAAAAGCCTAAAAAGAAGACCATAAAACAGAATGGAGATGAAATTTTTTAACAGTCTGTATCAAGTTTCTGTAGCTTATTAAGGTAACTGTAAGGTACACGTAAATTATGTCAGTCTGGTAGAGATTAATATATAAGTAATAAAATTGAGACTTGGTTATACAGGAAATCTCGCAAATACTTCGTTCTGTTTCTAAACAAATGCATGACATTCTCGTTCATTACTACCCATCCATCCATGCATGTATTGCCGAAAAATATCTATAATATCGCGATGAATCTGGCTCAATGATACATTTGCCGCCGCAAGGATGCATAACATAATAATGTCCAGAACGGTGGCAAACGGTATCTAAAATGGAGAGAAAATGGGTCAAGCACACATCCGTCTTATTACTCTTAACTGTAAGAGTGAACTTCTCATAACACTTTACTAACTTTTAAGCAAAAGTAAGCAGCGTATAGCGATTGTACTGTCAAATACTTCGTAAATTTTAAAAAAATTCAACTTTCTATATGCAATGAATGCATCTATCACTGAAACAGTTTTCGATTCGATGACGCTATGGATTTTCGAAATTATGTTTGCTATTTAAGATTCTACTTGTTATGAAAAATATTTTAACTAATTTCTTACATACTAGTTTTTTCGTACACTCCTGCGCTACATGCACTTAAAAATCATGCAAAAAGTGCAATGTAGCCATGCTTCCCAAAGCTATTTAAAACAAACTGCTTCGCTTATAAAAGACGGAGCGGTGAATATGTAGCAAACGGTTAAATCTCTGACCTTTTTATTTTATTTTTGTCCGTTGCTGTGGAGGTGATTTGTGATACGTAATCCTCTGATTGTTATGAGAGCTTTATCCGGTCATCAGGAAGTTTTGTTACTTATCATATATTAGCTCAGCCCACCAGCGGCCGAGCGGTAAAGACGCTGAACACTGGTAGTTCGGTCCGAGGTTCGAATCCCGCGAACGGGCTGGCTGCATGGGCGTTTTCGTGGTTTTCCCCATGTGTAACGTGTATACGAGCCAGTTTCCCTTAGAAAGTCCTCCACGCAAAGCATCCCTCCACTTAGGCAGATAGCCCTAGTGTGTTTTGCCATAATTAAATACACCACACCATATATTAGCTCATAATTTAAGACATTTTGCTTTCTTACTTTCTTTAATAATGCAAATAGCATCTTAATGAATCTTATGAAAATACTGATTATAAAAACTCAATTAATAAATGCTGTTTAAATACCGGTTTTCATGACGGATCTAAAATCCTGCGTCGCTCAGAGGATTAAAGCAAATATATTTCGGTCGTACAGAAACGAATGTTGCCGCTAAAGAGATACAATTTATTAACAAAAACCTGATAGTACATCAGTTAAAAATAATCCCCGCCCATGTCAATACATTTCTGTCATCTGGCTGGGTGGTTCCGAAGGGGCTTTGGTAAACCAATCTGTGAGGTGTTGGTGCACCACATATGGACAATTGTATGCAATTCGGCAGAAGATTCAACATGTTGGTCATTGACTGCGTCCTTTGTGTTGTCAAGCAAGGTGAAGTCCGAGGTCCACTCACTTTACACGCACATTTGTCATCTCCAAATCACCATGCAAAATCGCCTGCAATGTTCCTTGCGCAAGCCCTGTCCCTTCCTGCATCTTGTTGAACGTTTTGCGCCTGTTCGTCATGATCAAATCCGACACAGCTGCCACATTTGCTGCTGTATATAATTATTATCGTCGCACGTATTTTTAGGAGCTCCTAAAGCGAGGAAATTGAATTCCGTAAATAGGTGTCTGAGGTGAAAAATTTTTATATCATTCTAAAGCCCTAAAAAAGATACATAAGAGGATATAATCTTTAGGAATGTATCGCCTAGGACTGAAAAGATATTGTCATTCAAAGTTATCAAGTTCGTAAGTTATTAAAATTTAACAATACTCAATGTTAAACTTATATTACAACGACTGCAGCCAAATCTTTTAAATAGCTTATTTCTCTGTGAAACTCAACATATGGTATCAAGAATTACAGTACTAGATAGAGCAAATTTTTCTCTTTCAGAATATATAATTTTTATATAAATTTATGTGATATTTTTTCTAAGTATATTGACTAAAATATTGAATTTTCACTAATATTTATTTTTAAAATTCATAGAAAACCATTGTTGACATATCAGTTTTAATATAGGTCATGCAATAATTCCTTTATAAGATTTGTATTACATATATTGAAAAACTTTTTATTAAAATATTTCACGTTATCTTTCTTATAATAATATAACATAACAAGGATATAGACAACTCAACTTTTCTCATGTAATTTAATGTAACATAAACATTAAAGATAAATATTAATTTAATATCTTTAATCCTTATATTTTTTTTACAACAACTGAAACTTTCGGTATTTAATATCAACTGTTTATTTAATATGTATTAATATAAAGTAGATACATAAATAGTCTTATTAAATAAATAAAAAAATAATAATAAAAATATTTCTCAACTGAACTTATAAAGTATTTAAAATAAAATAAATAAGTTTTACATTTATTTACTTCTTCCAACCCTATAATGCAAAAATCTAGATCTTCAAGTTTAACATCACTTGATACCTGTCATTCGACTGGTCCAACGGCTGTTCTTCAGCGTTTTAAACTTTCAAGGATTTGCAATACTGATGCTAATTCACAAAGCACAATAAATAATACTGATAACTTGGATCAAAAAATTCAAAACGCTTATGAGGAATGCATTTCATACTACAAACTCGAATATCTGGCAAAAGAGGTCTCTCTAAGAATTCAAACCTCAATCAATCTCAACATCAAGATAATGATACAACTTTAATAATTCTTTCTAATATCATGGAACAAGTTTTTCTGCAAGACTCCTCTCAAAAAGATACTGCTGAACAATCGTATATCAGAAATAATAATACAGCTCCAGATACAATGGATGACTTCCCCTTTACATTAAAGGAAATCTTTAATATAATAAAAAATTTAGCAAGAAATAAGGCACCAGGACCAGATGGAATATCTAACCAAATAGTCCAACTTATTCATTCTATTGATCGAACTCTTTTCTTAGATCTCAGTAATAAGTGCCTACAATTAAGCACATGTCCTACTCATTTCAAAACTGGTCAAGTCATTTTGTTTAGCAAACCAAGCGCAGATGCAAATACTCCAAAATCATACAGATCAATCAACTTATTACCGGCAATAGGAAAAGTCTTAGAAAGAATAATAGCAAATCGTCTACGACATCATCTAACAAAAATAGAATTTATCAGCAATAATCAATTTGGATTCATCCCGAATAAATCGACAACGAATGCCATAGATTCAGCTTTAAACCAAATTCATATCAATAACTCCAATAATCTGCATTCTGCTTTTATTTGCTTGGATCTAACCAAAGCTTTTGACTCATTATGGTGGCCATCTGTACTTGAAGCAAAGCAAATTGTCCAAAAAACATATTTAACTTACTTCAAGATTATCTATGTGAAAGAAAAAGTTTTATAATGTACAACAATAAGATCATAGAATATTCTCAACAAAGAGGTTGTCCACAAGGTTCCTGCCTTAGTGCTGACCTTTGGAACCTTACGTTTAACTCAATAACATCTTTCAAATGGCCAAACCATACACAAAGTGTTGCTTTTGCTGACGACGCAGCTTTTGTGATCAGTGGTAGAACAAGAAATATTCTGGAAAATAATGTAAATGAAACTCTTCATCTTTTTAAAACTGAATGCAACAAATTGAAACTGACAATAAGTGAAGAAAAATCAAAAGCTATAATTTTCCATAAAAAATCTCAAAAAATCACTCGACTACCAAAATTTTCAATAGAAAATAATAGAATAAAAATAGTTCCAAAACTTAAATTTCTAGGCATAATCATTGACAAAAACCTCAACTGGATTGAACATCTCAAATATATCAGAACTAAAACACAAAAAATAGCAAACAACTTACGTTATGTCCAAGGACTAAATTGGGGACTAAATCCTCATATTCAAAAAATATTGTTCAATACAGTAATAACAAAAATAGTATTATATGGTGCAGAAATTTGGGCGCAGCCTATGACTGTTTGAAAACAAAAACAACTGCAAGCCATACAACGTCCATTCCTTCTCCGGATCACAAAATGTTACAAAACAACATCAAATGCTGCCCTATGTGTACTTTCAGGACTAGCACCTCTTCATACTTTAGCACAAACTGAACATGCAAAAGCCACAGTTCTCAAATTAAAAAAATCCTGCATATTACATGATGAAATATTTAATCCAAACAACTTTGAAATTTCAGTCAACCCCTACAGAAGACATCCTGCCTCTAATCCTAAAATATATAGCACAGTAAAACCTCCAACCAATCATATATCTCCACCAATAATATATACAGATAGATCGAAAATGGACTTAGGAGTTGGCTGTGCATGTATAATACAAATTGATCAAACCCAGAAAATAACTCTCCAAAATCGTCTCTCCAAGGAAAATAGTATCTTCCAAGCAGAATTACACGCAATTCGAATGGCAATAGAATACTCTATCGATAACAATTTACAAAAAATCAATATTTTCTCGGATAGTCAATCAGCAATACTAGCTCTACAAAATCTCAAACACACATCTGAAATAATTCAAGATATTTTTAACAAAATTATCCAATATCCTCAAATATCACCAAACATTTATTGGATAAAGGATCACGTCGGAGTTCTAGGTAACAAAGAAGCCGATTCAGCAGGCAAATCAGCTACTACCAACAATAATATCCCTTCAAAAAATATCTCCTGGCCGAAATCATACCTCAAGAAATATCTACATAAAATCAGCCTCCAAATGTGGGAAGAAGAATGGACAACAATAAATATAGGAAGACAATTACATCAAATAGCACCTCATGTAAATGATACATGTACAATGGTCAATGGTTATATAAACCGCTTTTTAACTGGACATAGGCCATTTCCCACATACTTCTTCAGATTCAACATCTCTAACTCTGAGCAATGTGTATGTGGAAATAAAGGTGATCCAATCCATTATATTACTCAATGTCCCTTAACAAAGTCAACTCATATTAAATTGCCTAATTCAAATATCAATGCCTTCCTTCGTTTTGCAATTACCAACAAACATTTAAAAAATAAAATAGAAAATGCAATCAAATATCTATCTTCAATAGGCAAAAATTTATGTGAGCACTAATGTAATTAATGTCAAAATTCATTTTTGAAGCTGCAATTCATCTAAAACTTTTATTATCTAATTATCTTAAAAACAAACCATTGCAATAATAATGATATAGTAAAAAAGGGAAAAAGAAGAGGAAGAAGATACAAATTCATATAATAAACTTTATCTCAAGGAACTATTAAGAACTGTTATAAATAATGACTGTTAGCCTACTATTATTATAGCTATTATAACTACTATAATTATATCTAATAGATATATCAATCAAAATATCGACATACTATTTATACTGTTATATTTATATTATGTTATATTATACTATGTGTTATATTATACTATGTACTATTTTGAATATTACTTTAAAAATAAACCTTAAAAATAAATTACTTTAAAAATAAATTTTAAAAATAAAAATAAAGTGTAGTGGGACTATACCTACATTACTTATAGTAAACACTGGGTGTCCCACTACATTTCCACCTGAACCTGAACCTATGGTAGTACCAGGTATCGGTATTAGTTCCAGTAATTCCTCAAAAATGTTAAAATTCTTGTCACAAGAACGATGAAACACTGCTAATTGAGCTTTGCCACTAATGTCCTTGCTCTCGTCACAGGCAATGGAGAAACTTTCGAAACTAGATGATTTTGCTTTGATCTGATCACTTAAATTCGCGGCTAAATCAGTAACTCTTTCCGCAACTGTATTTCGAGACAATGAAATTGATTGAAAAGCCTTCACATTTCCAGGACAAACAATTTCTCCAGCTTTCATTAGGCATTCCTTGATGAAATCACCGTCAGTAAAAGGCTTCGAATGTTTAGCTATCAACTCGGACAAGACGAAGCTTGCATGAACTGCCGCTTCACTTTCTTGCAATACTTTACTAAACATGGACTGTTGCTTTTTCACTCCTAACTTGAGCTCTTTCAACTTTTCTTCTCTCATTAATCCTTCGTAATTGTTATATTTCGATTTGTGTTGTTCGTAATGACGTTTAATATTATATAACTTTGATACATTAATAGTATTATTACATATCAAGCACGTTATTTTATCTTTTATTTCACAGCAAAAATATTCTAATTCCCATTTTACTTGGAATATTCTATGTTCGTCAGCGATTTTTCGTTTAATTTTGCTACCACTTGGTTTTGATATAGAGATACTGAATACAAAGGGCTGGAATAAACACGGTTAACGTTAAAAAGTTAACAAAAATTTATTCTTTCCACAAGAGATAAATCAAAATGCTGAAATATTTCTTCAAAAATATTCTAACAATATCACAAAATGTCAAACGTTTAGCAAAAATCAATTCAAAACAGAGAAACTAATTCTATCTCACAGCGAAATCGCTACAAATCAATCACAGCATTAAGTAAACAAACAGTTCGCTAGAACTACAGCTACTACTGAGATGAGTTGTTTGTTCTCGGCTTGTATAAGCTTTATAATTAACCCACCTGGCGGCTCGCATTCAAATCTATTTACGTCTCGAAAACTGCAGTAAAAATTAACCATGTTTACATTTTTTTTTTCATTTAGAGTGAACCAAAATTGTCCTGAAAACGGCCTTTGCTAGATTTTCTTCCCCCCTTCTTGTAGGGCGATCAACAAGTCGTTTCACTTAAGTGATGGTATCCTACTGTCCTTTGATTACCGCCTAGAGGCGATTAAGCAGATGGACTGCTTTTGCCCTTACGGAGGAAGGAACACGTTTTGTGTCCATGCTTTGGTTAGAAGAAAAAAGATATTTTTTTCTGGAAATCCAAAACAGAAAAGGAAGTTTTGTATTGCCTTGTTACTAATTTTGTGCATATTTCTAATCTTAATTGCTTATCAGAGCCGTGCCAAGATATTTTTTCACCTGAGGCAGAAAGGTCAATGCGCGTCCATATAAATATAAAAATAGCTACACCTGTATTAAGCAAAAGTAATTGTATTAAATCAAAATGTCATAACTCTTATAGCATAATTATACCATAATTCTTAAAGTATTCTTTAATCGTAGTTTTATAAATTCAGAGAAATAATGTAGCCAGTTATTTATAATTTTCAAACGAAAACGTTAAAAAATTCGTTTTTGATAAATAAGAAATAACACTGAAATGCATATTGCATTAATTTCCAGGTTTTCTTGCAATTTTTTTGGTTTGTTTTATTGATTTAAGTTTGACGAAGCCTATTTCCTCTAATAATTAAAGTAATTTTCGAATTCGTATAGCCAATTTGGCACCTCTTCTAGTGACTCACATGAGCCCGGCTTTGTTGCTTTTTAAGTATAAATGTTATTGATTTTTATTGCGTTTCGGTATTTTAATGTACGTTTATAAAATGTTAATTTGTTTTTATATGCATATTTCAGTAATATAATCTTACGACTAGTGAGACAGTGTAGTTTAACTAATTTTCTGCTTTTGATTCATGTTATCGAGGTTTAACGCTACGAAAAATTTATAAGAGGCTTAAAATACCTAATTCTTATTGAAAGCTACATGTAATTGATAATTAAATTACTATTAAAATAACAAACACATGCTCAGTGTCAGTCATTTCGACATAATGTTTGTAATTCATTTTACTACAAATTTATTTCGTTTATCTTGTTTCATATTTATAAAAGGGGAGTTTACCTTTATCGCATTTATTGGTTGATAGAAGTTATGAAATATTGAATATTTTGAAACAAATTTCAGTTATAATAACCTTATTAAAAATTTTCTACATATAGACAAGATGTCACAGATACCTCTCAGTTTCCGAACTAAATTACATGGTACTGAAATTCGGTGCATTTTCATATGATTATTTTTGACAGAAAGAGTTACCTTACGTAAATCACAAAAGGACATTGTTTTAATTATTAATTAAATATAGCCCCAAGCAACACCGGAACGTTCCGAAAACGTTCAGAGTCCGTGTCATACCGTTCTATAACGGTGTTAGGTGTATTTAGAACGTTCTACATAACGTGCTAAAGTGGTGCGTGTAACAACCGTGTATTTAATACGTACATTTCGACGTACAACAATCGTGTTTTTTGAAACGTTCCCAGATTGAGTTATAAAATACGTTCGACATAACGTGCTAAAGTTGTTTATGTTAGAACCGTGTTCTTAGGACGTACATTTCAACGTAAAATACTGGTACTTTCCGAAACGTTCTCAACATGTGCTAGAAAATACGTTCTAAACGACGTGCTAAAGCGGTGCGTATTATAACCGTGTTCTTAGGACGTATATTTCAACGCACAACACTAGTACTTTTCGAAACGTTCTCAACATGTGCTAGAAAATACGTTCTAAACGACGTGCTAAAGCGGTGCGTATTATAACCGTGTTATTAAAATGAACATTTCAACGTACAATCCTGGTACATTTCGAAACGTTCTCAACATGTACTGGGAAAAACGTTCTAAATTACGTGCTAAAACGGTGCGTATTATAACCGTGTTCTTAAGACGTATATTTCAACGTACAACACTGGTACTTTTCGAAACGTTCTCAACATGAGTTAGAAAATACGTTCTAAACGACGTGCTAAAGCGGTGCGTATTATAGCCCTGTTATTAAAACGCACATTTCAACGTACAATCCTGGTACATTTCGAAACGTTCTCAACATGTACTGGGAAAAACGTTCTAAATTACGTGCTAAAACGATGCGTATTATAACTGGGTTTTTAGGATGTATATTCCAACGTACATTCTGGTACTTTTCGAAACGTTCTCAACATGTGCTATGAAAAACGTTCTAAACGACGTGCTAAAGAGGTGCGTATTATAACAGTGTTCTCAGAACACATATTTCAACGTACAACACTTATACTTTTTGGAACGTTCTGGTCATGTGCTAAAATAAGTTCTACAGGACGTGGTAAAGCTGTGCGTATTATAACCGTGTTCTTCGGACATGCATTTTAAAGTACAACACTAGTTTTTTCGAAACGTTCCCAGACATACTATAAAGTACGTTCTGAATGATGTGCTGAAGAAGTGTGTGTTACAACTATATTCTTATAAAGTACATTTAGACATACAATACTGGTATTTTTCAAAACGTTCTCAGCATGTGCTATAGGCCCCCAGCGGCCGAGTGGTAAACTCGCTGGATACTGGTAGTTCGGTCGCGAGGTTCGATTCCCGCGAACGGGCTGGCTGCATGGGCGCTTTCGTGGTTTTCCCCATGTGTAACGTGTATACGAGCCAATTTCCCTTAGGAAGCCCTCCAGGAGGGCATCTCCCTTCCGTGTAGTGCCTAAGATCGAAGCACGTTAATTAAAAAAAAATGTGGTATAAATTATTTTATACATGACACGCTAAAGCTAATTACACCGTGTTCCTTAAGATGTTCTTTTCAGAGCATCCATTGGTAATTTTCGGATGGCTCATTGCATGCTATCAAGCGCATTCTACATGACGTGCTTGTTACACCTGTATTTTTCTGTACATTTTAATATATAAAACTGCCGTGTTGTACCATGTTCTTCGTTAAAACATTTGGAGCGTGTGCTATAAAGTACATGCTACTCATATTACAATTATACTAATTACCTAGGTTTTAGGCAACCGTCAAATTATTCATTTTCCATAAATACTTCAATATCTTTTATTTTGCCGCAGTATTAGTTATAGAAAACATTTTCATTAAATATGTACTGTAAAGACAGTTCGTAAGGCTTGTATTTCAAAAATAGATAAAATAATGTTACTTAAAAACTGTATTCTGCTTATTAAATGTAAGTTATTTAGAATTTCAAAAAAATATTTAAAAGTTCCTGCATATTTTTCAGATGAAATTATGTCGATTTTTTTTTTTTTTTTTTTTTTTTTTTTTTCCCATTTCGCATTAATCATTTGTGTTTGCAGTACATTCATGAAACGTGTCATGAACTTTCTACTAGAACAACCATGTGAATAGTATGTAGCTTTCTATGTGCAATATTGGTATCTTCCATAACATTTGGACATGGGCTAAAAAAACTACATGTTATTCGCGTTACAAATGCGATTGTACATATTTAGAATAGCAACAGAATTATGATGATGTTAGGACACGTTTGCGAGCGTGCTAATTTTTTTCCCTAAAATGCACGAATTATTCGTATTGTAGGTGTTAAATGTCGTTGGTGATGAACTGTTTCTTTCAAGTGAAAGAACAGAAAAGTCACTTAATGATTTTTATTTAAGAAAATTGTTTTATAAATTTTATTAATTTTACAAACATGTAAACACGGATACAATAATAATAATAATAATAAAGGATACAAATTTGGGGTGACATAATCCGCTTTTTCGCTTGAACTTTTTCCATGTTTCTCACCGCCTAAAACAGGCGTCATAAAGAGGATATTTGTCAGGCACACAGACGAAAATCTCTCGCGAACCCCCACCTTCACATATTGCAACAATCTATGATATTGTACAAGATTTATAATAAAGCAGAGTGATACTATAGAAAATTTAGGATAAAAATGACTCAATGGAAAATCAAACTTATTTTCGAGCGCATGTAAAATAATTAACAACACATGGACCCGAACTCTTTAATTAATTACTTAAGGGGCCTCGAGGGCCCTAAGTAATTGATATGCGCGTTACCGAATATCAGTTATAGTGAGAACTGAAAAGTGCATGACATCAGTAGAAGACTACTAGATAACAAGCATTAGTAAATGCCAATAATCTTATCTAGTAATACGTTAATGCTTAATTGCTTTTCTTTGGAAGAAATGAAAAGGCCTTGGGATTATTGCAAGATTCGGATACCTAAATACGCCACAAATGTAATCCCTTCTGAGTGATCACCAAATGAGTCATTTGTCCCCTATTACGTTTTTACAGAAAAATTAAAAATTGAAAATTAGGCAGCATAAGAAATTTATGAATTCAAAATATCTTGATATTTTACACTTGTTATCCATTTTCATAGACATGAAAAAAGAAGAGTATGAAAAAAATAGTTTTTTCAACAGCATTTTAATTTCATACTCTATATATTTGTTGCTTTAATTTTTTCCCTGTTTAAAAACTCTGCGAATTGAGAAAAGTTAATCCTGTTATTTTTCGCAAATTTAAATAATTTAATCATTATTCGGAAGATCACATATATGAAGCTGAAATTTATCAATGATTTTTAATCACATGCGAGAAATTTATGTATATCTGCATCGAAACTGTTACGAATATTATTAAGCTGTAGATTTTCAAATGAATTTATATAGTTCCTTTTATATAAATTTGTCCTTTATTCATATCAACTTTTAACTCAGAATTTGATTTCCTGTATGAAAATCCTGTCGTCCGATTAACTAGAAGCTATTTACATATTATTTCTGATATTTAGCAAAATATTCGTTGTTTTAATGAAAAGCAAATTTTATTTGCATTGCTCATCTATTGACAATAACATGTAAACAAAATATTCTTGAAAACGCTTAACTTCTTGAACAATCGTGCAAAGCTTATGCACATTCGGTAAACATGGAAAATAATATTTTACTTTACTTGCAAAGGTTTTTTCCCAGAAGTCTATGAGCAAATGTTTTTGATTTCCTTAAAATTTTTACCCTGTGACTATGACTCATTCTCGAGGATTCAAAGTTTTACACCGAACTTGGATGAAAGGCCTCAGGTTCCCGCTGCTTTTGACCATTCTCAAACTAGCTTTCAAGACATCGTGGGGCGCCAAGTGCCTCGCCTGTGGCCACGTCTGTTAACAATAAAACTGATCTTTCTGGTTACCGACCGCATTATTTCCTTTTCACGGAATACAATAATGTTTACGTCCATTTCCAAAATGCCAATATAAAACAGCAAATGGATCGTTTCAAGATATTGGATGATTAAGAACTTTAGGTTTTCGCTATAACACTGGGAAGCTCATCAATTCCAGATTTCTACAATTTTTTTCAATTAAATCTAAAAGTGCATTTTATTTCCCTTTATAACTATATCCCTTTCAGTACTTACTCTTATTATTATTATCATCATCAAAGAACCGTGTTTTGTATACTGTTTATAAGGAACAGAAAATGTTTTACTTTTCACTTAGCTCTGTTATCTCTGATAAAACAAAACTTGGTATGTAAAAAATTTATTCACTTGTAGAGCAATAATCACATTTAGCCTACAAATAAAAGATTTAAAGAACTACCTAGATTTTTCAATTCAGAATTCAATATCTAGTACCAAGTACTTTAGAACTCTGAATATTTGGAGTTATAAAATACTTGTTTCGTATCCGTAATTAGTTCAGCAAAGTAAATAAATATTTTCTACATGCGCTAATCCAAACGTTAATTATGAAACAGAATATGCTCTTATTCAAGAATAATTTTATATTAAATATGTGCATACTGCTCTACTTAGTGATGAAAATTTCAAATGAAGCGAGTTTTAAATGAAGCAACACAAAGCGAGTTTTGTGTTTCTTCAACAAAAGAAAAATAGCTTTCTGGCAACATGGTGGTTAAAAAGAAGATTTTTCTCTAATAAACTGGCTAAAATAACGCTAATTATTGTTCAGAAACCAAACCTATATGTTCAAATATTTGATTACTATTATATAAATGTTCACATAGAATTAATTAAAATTTACCATAAAATATTTTAAGAATATTTATTGTTAAAATATCCACATAAAATTATCGCCCCCTCCCCCCCCCAATAAAAAAAAGAAAGAAAGAAAAGAGAAGAAAAACTTAAATGGTGCAGTGTGATAAAATCTATAAAGACTTTATATTTTTAATAAACGTGCACATATAAAATTTCAAATAAATATTCAAAAAATCCTTTTGCGACTACAGTATTTTAAATTGTTGCATACAATACGTCTGCATGCATATAACAGCATTCGAAACCTGTTAAACATTTGTATATCTTCTTTTGTAATAAAAAATTATGAGATTTTCATAAAAATTGCAATCTGATCCTGCAATATCCAACTTAATAGCTAAAATGAGTTTAAACTGAAGGCATTCTGTACTATTTAAATTATACATGGCCATAAATATTTTAATTTAACTGACATACGGTGCATTTAAATGATGTGCATAACCATAAAAACTTTTTATTAACAGGGAAATTTATTATTTTCATATTTATATGAAGCTAATGATCGTTATAACGTCATTTCGCATCCTTAGAAAATGTCTTTGAGTATCAACGGTATATGAAATGTAAACCAAATAATTCAATTGAAAATAAAATTCAAAATAAAAATTGCACAATGTTATGGAAATAATGTTTAAAAAGTATTATTCATTTGTTCTATATTGCACGCTAGACGTAATTAACGTCAAAAAAAGTTGAATGTGATTTTAATAGTGATGATGTGCGTTCTACTTTAGTTAGCATTATTTCGATATTTTGAAACTGTAACGTATCATTGAAAAATATTCGCTGAATTACAATTTTATTTATTACCTGATCTTTGGATACCTTGCAGATTGCCGTGTAGAGTCATAGTCTTGTTATGCTCATAGCAGGAATGAATTGCACTATTTATTTATTCGTAAAAGGCAGGGATTTTTAATTTTATTTTCTGCATCTATGTAGCTCGAAAAATTCTGATAGTCATGTACAATTCACGCTGAAAACAATCTGCGAAACTAGTTGAGAAATGAGAACTGAAAGCTGTAGTCTCAAATTCCGGGCATTCGTAACTTAACACATTCTTAGGAATGGCCAGTCTTCATCAGTTATTTAGCCATTCCATCACCGAGAACTTTGCTGTGAGTGCGACCGATCTTCTGCGTGAGAAAGGGAAAAGTTTCGACGCAGTTTTGATGGAGAACACTCCGAGGGACTTTCACCTCTCTTTCCTAGCCAGCCAAACACTCGAGAAGACTTCCGACTCGTCAGTCTTATAAATGCTTCTTTAGAACTGGTAAGTAAGAACTGAAAAATATAATATATATTTTAAAATATTTTAATGAAAACTTTAAAAGAAATCCCATATGTTTCTGTGAGACATCTAGTTAAATAAATTGCAGTGTTTAGATTTTATTTATCTCTTACGATCTGGTCTAATACTTATTTTCATTGCAATAAAGTTAATAAAATAATTCAGCAGAAAGGTTTGCAATTAGAAATCGCAATTTACAGGAAGAAAGTGCCTCATTTGAAGAGTTCTTTTACTATGCTTCTATTCTATATGGCTATGGAAAACAACGTAATTTTGAAAATTGTTGATGCACAAAATATATTTCATAAGTAACTTCAATTTTTAATTTCAAAATAATATGGTGAATGGTAATAAATTAGGTGATAATCTAAACATACTACAGAAATTGCAATTTAAAAGAGAAACCACGTTAAGGGGCCCTATGATCCAGCTTGCGAGGACTACCAAAATTACTTAAACCGACCCTAACGATACGAAATGTTTTACCTAATTGTGGAGAACAGTTTTTCTGCTGTTTACATTATAAGATTTTTTCGCCTTTCTTTCCGCATACCATCGTAGTGTAACTGCAAGCACGCTAATACGTATTCGGAGGATTCGGAATTCGAATCCTGGTGAGAGTACTGCGGATTTCTTGTTTCGTGAGTTCTACAAAGCTTTACAAGGGGCGCCCGGAATAAAAGATGGTAGACAACAATTCGTCACTACCAGGATTTGGCGACTGAGCCACCTCATACCTAGTCACCCTTAAAAGAGGAAATATATAACACTTCTTTTCCTCACGTGTTTCATGTTTCCTGGATCGATTTAACCTAATGATTCTACGATACCGTAACTGATCCTGCTATTCTGTTACTTATATAGTCGACTCAAAAATAGTAACCAATGGCACAAATAACAGGGTCATGTTCAGAAAATGTAAAGCAGGCGTTATTCACGGTGGTGTCAGTAACGTTTTATAGAACGTTCTGAATTATGCCTATCTGTTACACCTTTTATCCGTATAATCGCACGTCAATTACCGGTATTAACAGTTTCCATTACATGCAAAGAAAGTATAAAAGTGTCCCCTAGATGGTATAGTGGTTAGGGAAGCCTACTACGATACCGAAGGTCCCGGGTTCGAATCTCGGAGAAGACATGAACGTTTGTAAATGTATAGTGTCGGTGCGGCATGGCGGCACTCTAAATATGCGGCGACCCGAAAGTCATTTCGTGGGGATTGGTGGAATGGGAGAGGAGTGGGATATCCCCGGGATGCTCTCTCTCAAAATTTGGGGTGGAAAATAGAAGTCCAACCTCTCTTCGGAATAAGCTCTGGCAACCATTGTTCCATGTAATATGGACACGACAACAACAACAAAGTATAAAAGTTTACGTAGTAGAGCACATTAAAACGTGTCACATGGACAGTGTATGTTCATGAAGTGTATCTTTTTTATATGTTTAAGTATGATATTCATAAATGTCTCTTAAGAATAGTTTAATATATATAAATCAAATACATATGTGCATTTATGGATTCTTTGAAATACTAATGTTACTTTAAATATCATTATGATGTAATAAATAAAGATGTATGCTTTTTAATATTTCACAATGCATTTAAAAAGAAAGCTAAGAAAAAGGATGCTTTTTCGTGAAGCCTTCAGGTGCAGAATTCAAAAACACTCACGAACATGCCCAATAAATAAATAAATTAAACTAGGGAAAGGGCACTCTAATATTTCTGTGTTAATGGATTTAAATTTTTTACTACCTTCCAATCATGAAGATCAGCTTAATTTCCAAATATATTGGACAAATTTCAAAATATTCGAATATACTTTTTAACTGACTTTTGTTTACTACCAGATATAAAATATTTCATCATAGTCATTGTTCTATGATAATTTTTCTAAAATTATAAAAACATTTGTTGATGTCGACGAGAATACGAAAATATGTTGGTTTTCTGCCATAATTATCTGATTAAATTTTGAAATTAAAGTAACTTTTGCAATGTGTGGAACTTACATCACTTGCAAGGAAAGCTGCTAGTTAAATTCTCGACTTAATGAAAAATTTTAAAATTAACACCTCCGTTTTTGATTAACTATTAAACTATTACCGTATAAAAGCCAAAAAGTCTCTGCAGTGAATGTGTTGTAAATTGTAAAGTGCCTAGTAAAACATTTTTAATTTTTGGTCGATGGATTAATCAAAACAAAATGTTTTTTGTACGTTTACTTTTTTATCATCTCACTTGACTTATGGATCTGCACACAGTAGACTTTAGGCTGGAGATCTTTCCGCTTCTCCATATGTTGTCCCACAGCACTATTTCTCTCAAGGACGAAATCACTTTTTCCCCTCAAAGTACTCTTCCTCAAAGTATGCCCTGCAGTCCAAAAAACGTATGTAACCAATCAAATCCTGAAATTACTGACGTCCGGCTGACTCTGACCTCAGTCATTCTTAAAGAAGAACGATTCGAAAGACCGGGGTTTGAGGTCCAAGAACACCGCTAAAATTATTCCACATCGAAGGGAAGTATTGATGTCTTTGTTTTATCCGCTCTACTAAAAGTGTAAGTATGCATATTTTCACATTTTTAATCGTATTTTTAATAACGAAAGTTTGCTAAAATTGTTTTGTATATGTCTAAAATCTTCCAAATGCTATAATCTTGTTGATCTCAAACTTATAGCTGCCAACTCAAGTTTTCAACTCAGTCCCAGTTTTTCATCACATCTCAAGGTAAATTACCGAATCTCGAGATTTTAAAGTCTCGAAATTTAAATCTTTACTAAAGAAAATTTTTCCCAGCAAAAAAAAAAAAAAAAAAAAAAAAAAAAAAAAAAACGAAATTTATGAAAATAATGAAATTTTTAATTAGGCGAATTGTATTCGTCCACCTGTAATGATTTTCATAATAAATTTTCTTGTTAAACTTTATTTCAAAAAACTGTATTTTTTATTAATTTTATTGACCTTAATAAATTTTTCTTATCGGATTTCTTTTAATCTGAGTTGTTTTAATCTGCTGTAGACATCAGTAGATTTTTATGTGAAGATTTAGGCAATGTTTAATTAGTTAATTTTCGTGTTTAATTTTGTTTACTTTAGTACCTGGCATATTACTAATTTTATCTAGTGTTATTATGTATGTTAATTATTAATTTCACATGCATCGTATATTTAAAAATACTTTGATAAATAAAAGCTTTGCTTCACTACTGAAGATTTCCTCAGCATAAAAAACCGAGGAAATAAAAAAAAAAATGAAATTAGTAAAGAGCATAAATTTTAGACTATCTAATAAAATGCTAATGCATCTTACATCAAAATTGAATTACAAGTACTATAGTAACCTGAACCATCATGCATCATAAACTGAATCAAAGCGAGTTTGGAATTTCTTTGAAATGGTATAAACTCGCAGAGTGAAAAACCTTTCATTTTTCTAGAGCAAACCCGTCTTTAAAGAAAATCTCCCGTCTTTTAAGATTTTCCAAGGCTGGAAGCTATGATCTGCATGCATATACGATTGTGTTTATGGCTTTAGAAATACAATTTTTATACTATTCAAATATAGTACTGGTATTTTATGCATGTACTGTTTTCATTAAATTGTAAAGAAAAATTAAAACAGATTTAATCTTTCTTTTTTTAATTAAGAAAATTAGATATCTTATATTTACACAAGCAATGAAATAGACATTTTTTTATTATTTAGAGTTAAAAACTGAAATTTTGGGTAGTTTTTTTAACTTTTTGATAACTATTTTAGAGCAGTTTAAGTTCTCCAGCTAAAGCAGCAATAAATAAATAAACAAATAAATAAGTAAAAATTTGAACTTTCAATAAATCACTGGAACTGCACTAGAGCGATGTAAATGAAATATCTTCATCTCACATTGGTCTAAGACATTACGTACCAAGCGAATTTAGTCTTAAACCTAGAATGCTTTAAGAAATACAGAGTTGGAAGGCAACAAAGTTTCATTTATTTCTTTTATACACTAGGCCTGTTGTTATGAATTCAATTTTACCATCTGCTATGTACAACAACTTTCTTTTACTACATGTGGAAATTTTTATTTTAATAAAGCCTTCAGATATTGCTTTCTCTAATGATGCATTTGCAGAAAATGATTTAAGAGCTTTTGTTAAACACAGTATTCGATTAAATGGGAAAATATTTATTTAATAATTTATTTAATAATGTATAATGTTCTATCTTTGATTCATTTAATAAATGATGTTCAAATATTTGGGCCTCTTGACACTTTTTGCTGAAAACATTTGAACTTTTGGGGGGAACTGAAAAATATGCTTTGTGCTCTTTCAAAACCTTTGCAGCAGCTTGCACGCAGATATTCTTAACAAACACGTTTTGAGGAAGAAAAGGAATCAATAAATGAAATTAGCAAAATATATCATTTCAACTCTCAGAATTTAAGATATCTGCTGACACTGGTGATAATTGTTGTTTGTTTATAGACAAATCAGTTCTAATAATCAAATATCTGTTAGAAAATTCATCGGAAAAAGAAATTGTTTTTTTACAGATTTAATAAACAAAAAGAATTTTAGTCATCCTTTCAGTTCTCTAAATTTAGGTGTCATTATAATTTCAGAACTATCAATAAATTTAGAATCTACATCAGTGGAATCTGTTAACTGTATATATATGCTAGTGGCATATAGGGATTATTATGTTTGTTATCCATTATGTTTTTAATCAGGTGTACTAACAGAGTTTCCCTCACCTAGAAAATTTTAGACTGCCATGGAAAATACAAAATATATTCAGAAAGTCAGGGAGGAATTTTCCCAGAATGTCAGGAAGGTTGAGTTCGTATAAGACAAGCTATTTTAATGTTGATAATTAACTACATATAAAGTAAGATTACTTCAATTCAGTCTCAGAACATTTACGGATTTATTTCATTACATTCACAGAAAATGGCATTTAGCGTTGTACATTTGCTAATGACCGATGAAGTGGCTGTCGTCCAGGCAAATGAGTGTCAGATGATAAAAAGGGACATGTAACTGGCCTTCGTATAAAGAAAAAAGTCACATGAAAAGAGCAATTCTGGAACACAGAGAACCAGATACATCCTGAGAGAATTTTTAAATTGTTGTCCTGGGAGAATATTGTAAGTATTCTGCAAATAATTTTTACGTCTGTTTTCCCAAATTAATTTAATTGGTAGGAAGTTTTTCGAGAACATAAAATTGAAATAATTTGTTTTCTGAATTGAAACATTGAAATTTTAAAAAAATGTCTTGATGCGTAGGAAAATGTATTAAGCATACTTTAATTTTTCTAAAAAAATATTATTTATTCTTATTCTCTCTAATTAATGGTGCTCATATTATATCAGCTTATGTTTTAATAGTTTCGCTCCGAAATAAATCATATCTACATTCTTAATTACGGTTCATAGTAAGACTCTAATATTCAATATACTTTGCTAGTTTGTGAATTTTAATACCTCTTTAAAAACTTACCCATATATAAAATAATGGATGCTCAAAGGAAGACTGAACGAGAGATTTTAGCCTGCGGATCCATATAAATGTCAAATTCAATTCCATTGAGTGAAGTCATGAATCAGGCTCCAGAATGTTAACACTGTGTTTAAATTTAATTAAAAAACCCCTATCTATATATTTCATTTACAAATCTGAATAAAAATATAATTTCCAATAATAAGATTTGAGTTTTCTATAAGAAATGTTAAAGTGATTAACGATTCTAAACAATAAATATGCTGTTGAGTTGAAAGATGAGACTGTATCTAATGAAAAATGTATGCATTTTTGTAGCTAATTATGCTACAGTTGAATTTAAGTCCAAAAACGGCTTTAAAGACATTGAATTTTAGATTCAGGTTCAGACTTTGAAACACCAAAACAGAAGCGAAAGAGGCCCTGATGCATGTAGAATGTTAATTCTTCGGATGATAAATTAAATACAAAAAGAAACAAAACAGAATTAACTCCTACTAAATTAAATTATAGCTAAATAAAAAGAAATCCCTTTTAATTTTTCCTCATGCGGTAGTGAATGAAATTTTACTACACTTTTTTAAGCTTCTTTACTTAGTTATATTAATTATAGTAGTATGTTAAGATGTTTTTAATTATTTATTTCAGTTTTTTATTTTTTTATAATTAAATCGAAATTATATATTTAATTCCATTATAATAATTTTGCTTGCTGATTATTTTTTTCTTTAACAAAGTTAAATTTTATTTTGAAATTTTGCATTTCAACAATTTCACATTATGAACGTTTGTCTATTATAAGATTTTTGAATTCTACATTTTTCTTTTTCTTGGCGCCTTGTGCTTTATGTCACTGTACTTTTTCAAGTTCTTTTTATAAAAAGTTTGTACTTTACTTTTATAGTACATTTTATATAAAAAAGTTTCTAACTTTCAAATTAACAAAATTTGCTCTTTTCAAAAAAGTGTTGACTTTTTCATATTTTTATATATTGGGTAACTAATTTTGAATCACGTCAAAAATTAACTAGCTATTTAGTCATTTACTTTTATTTTTCAAGAATGTTCATTTCAGAGACACTTAGCGCTATGTTTAATTCCTCAGCATTAACTTTGCTTATTAGCTATTTTTTCACGATCTAAATTAATTAATCTTTTTTTGAATTTCATAAGTTTACTAAGTCCATATTTTCAAAATTTGGCCAGCTTTGCCTTCTCTGTGGTTTTGAATTCCGCATGATTTTTTTTTTTTTTTTTTTTTTTTTTTTTCATGTACATTATGTTATTCCTATTTTCCAAGTTATTAATTTTTAAAAACTTTTTAATTTAAAATTAATAAATATACTTTCACTTATTCTTCAAAATCTTCTAAAGAAGGCGCGTTAAAAAATACTTCAAAAGGCGAGTCTAGTCTATTTTGTCATTTATGTATTCAATTTTGAGTCACGTCGGAGCAAGTGATATCGTGATAAATACTGATTTCAGATACTTGCAGTTTTTATCATTATTTTAATTTGCCTCGTCGGTTGCTAAATGTATAACACTAGCGAAGACTGGGAGTTCGTCTTGGCTTCTATTCCAGACGAACGGTTTTGTTGCGTAGTTGGTTTTCGTGGTTTTCCCATGAGTAGCATGAATACGAGCCAGTTTTCCTTAGAAATTTCTCCACGAATTCATTCCCTCCCTTAGGCAGATATCACTTGTACAATTCGTTATATGAGTATCCTTAAATAATCATTAAATAATTTTTAAACAGTTTTAAATTTTTGGAAAAATTTTAATTTTGAATTAAGGTTTTGGTCTTTTAATTCAAAGGACTCTTTGATTACTTGTACAATTCATCCAGATATAATTTGATGTCTCTGTTTATAATTCTATTTTCTTTCGGCTGTCTTTGACAAAGACCGAAGATATTTTTTAATTCTTTAAATTTCATGCGAACTTTGTTTTATTTATGTATTGATTTAATTTTGCTCCAATTTTGTTTTCCATTTTTTTGATTCATTCTTTTGATTTGTGACTTATTGTTACAGAGTTCATCATTTTAGGTTTATATTAACTCCATTTGTTTGAATTCACATGTCTCTCTGTATGTATATATATATGCAAGGAAGAGGAAAGTTCAAAAGCGATTGCTTAAAAGTACATTTGGAAATTAAAATTTTAAAATCAAAAAATACCTTCACTTCCATTATTTCACTTAATATGATCTTTGAGACTAAATCGCGATTTCAAAATACATAAAAATCATATTCTAACCATATTCTAATCATATTCAAAAAAATTTCAATGATTTTTTTCAAGGATTGTATATTTTTCTTCAAGTGAATTTAACTAAATTCAAATAGTGACATTACAGAGCGTGTTAATTTTGTATTTCAATCTCGAAAATGATTGCTTTAAACGGCGACCATTTCGAGAGCATTTTGACATAACTGACGATATATGAAATTGAAGCGCAATTTGTTGGCGATGTTTGGTGCTAAAAACAATTCTTGACCAATAATCTTCTACAAAATTAATTTTAGTGAGTGTTATAATTTGTTTGCTATTTCACTTTTAAACTTTGAAAAACCGTCAGTCATTTCTAGGGTAACCCATATTGATTTTTTACTTTATATTTATTAATTATATACATATGTATAGATTTATATATATCCGTCGATCTGTTTTTTTATATGTGTTAACTTTTCACATATCACATCGATAAGATTAGTTTTTAGTGCATTCACATGTTTTCCAACATTGATTTTAACAGTTTTATTTCGCGTGTAGGCTGTTTTTTCACCTTTTCATGTTAATATTTTTTTAAAAATTACTTCCATGTTAATATTTTGAAAAATACTGCGTTTAACTATTTTATGGAGCCACAGCTCCTGGTAACTTTTTAGCAAGCTCACTAGAATATTTCTTCCTATATTTTTGCAGCATTTTGCGCAAAAAAATAAGATATTTTAAGACGAATAGGTCTTACGTCAAATTACTTGTTAGCTTTTCAATTTCTATTTCAATTTATATATATATATATATATATATATTAATTTATCTCCCAAACAGTATTGATTAATTTATTATATTATCTCCCAAGTTCAATTAAAGTAGAACCATTTTAAAAGTGTGCATCCATACTGGCAAGCCATATTCCGAAAGATGTCTTGAAGCAATTTGAAAGCAAAAAGTTAACAATGTTTTAACGGGGACTGGAGTTAAATCATCACGAAGAATAATATTTCAATTGCAAAAGGAAAAATTAAAACATTCGCACTAAATGGATTTAAGTTCATACAACATTATATATATATATATATTAATATATATGGCATTGCTTATTAAAAGTTCTTTGTGGTTAAAATTGATCAGATCTATTTTAGTAGAATCTAATGAGTAAGTATTATGTTGCGCTTCTTGTAGTTGTTCTCCATCACAGGTTTAAAATCATAAGCACTCATTAAATGAATCATGAAATAGCTTTAGCACTACTGTTATATTAATAGATGTAATTGTTGCCCCAAAATTTGGCTACTCGACTTTCCTGAAGTCTATTGCTCTAAAAAAAGAAAAGTCTATAGTAAAATGCTTTATTCAATTTAAAACAAGGGTGCCAAAATTCCTAAATACATATTTGTAGGAATGGATAGAATTACATATTAAACGTTTTTCTCATTTACACATTTCTCCATTTACGCTGACAAATTTTCATGACTAAATACTACTTCACTTTTTGTTAAGATTATTTCCCGTTTAATTAGATACCTGCGCAAATTTAATACAAATAAAGCACATTTAACAACATACAATGACACAATTCTAACTAATCAATGCACTAATCTCTAATATTAAATTGAATTTACATTGCAATTTGATTTTAAATTAATTGTAAATCTCTCATATTAAGTTAAATTTTAATTTGAATGAAACACTAGGATAAAAAGTTATTCTGATTACTGAAATGTATTCATATATGCAAAATGTAAATGGCAAATAATATTTCAAATCAAATTTCTCAATTTTATATTTATACTTATTATATGTATAATAAATTTTAAAATATTTAGGGAGTCATTGTAATATATTTTTGCTTGTGAGTCAAAGTTGTATTTAATTTCCTTAACATTCGTATTAAAATACATATATAGTGTGTATATACATACACACATATATATGTATATATATAATAATTTATTTCCTTAACAATATTGATTAATTGATTATATTATCTCCTAAGTTTAATTAAACTAGAATTATTTTAAAAGAGTATATATATATATATATGTAAAACATTTATCTTTACATGCATATGCACATGTAGTTAAATTTTTATCATAATTGCACTGTATTCTGTTATTTTAATATAAGCATTTCAAGGTGACAGTATCCATGCTCCTTATTTTCGTTCGTAACATATATGTTGCCATCCCTTCAATGAAATAATTTTTTCTACTCCATGACTGTAACTCATATGAACCTTTAAGTGTGGTACTAAAATAAAAGGAAAATAGGAAAAACGAAAATCTTTTGCAGCACATGTTACCCTTGTTCACTAGAGAAACTAAATGGGGAAATAGCTACTTGAAAGAAACACAATTCGACATTTTTTGTTTGTAATATTTCATAATTTTATGACCATTTCATTCTTTTCAAATATTTTAACTAGACCAGCATTTCATGATTTAAATAATCATTTTCGTTTCTTTTCTGGCAAGGAAACAAATTTCATTTTTTTTATTGTTTATTATGCTATCTGAGAATGCCAAAAAATGAGGTATTTGGATTGCAAACCTCAAAATCTTTAACAAAAAATATCTGTTAAAAAATCCTTTTTCTTAATTCCATTACGCCCACCAGCGGCCGAGCGGTAAAGTCGCTAAGCACTGGTAGTTCGGTCCGAGGTTCGAATCCCGCGAGCGGGCTGGCTGCATGGGCATTTTTGTGGTTTTCCCCATGTGTAACGTGTATACGAGCCAGTTTCCCTTAGAAAGTCCTCCACAAAGGCATCCCTCCCCTTAGGCAGAAAGCCCTAGTGTGCTTTGCCATAATTAAATACACCACACACTTAATTCTATTACATTTTTAGTTCCCGTTTTCTAAATAACAGTTCAATTTGCAATTATCTAATTTTTGAAAAATTGAAATTTATCTAAAATTTTGATTTTTTTAAAATCAACTCTAACGGCGAAATCTCAAATTGAAGCATTATTCAATAGTACTATTTCAAGATAACATATTTTTACATTAAATCGACCACATAGGATGAAACAGCATTGCTTTTATTAAAGTTTGAGAAACTTTATTATTTCTTGATTATTTAATTTTTTTTTTTTTTTTTTTTTTTTTTTTTTTTTAATTCTTTTAGGTGCTTTCAAAGAAAATCGGGCCACCAGAGAGGTACCTTGCAATATTATTGAAAATATTATAAAAGACTGGTTGAAAAGTGTTTCATTTAGAGAAAAGTATCATAAACAAAAAGGAAAATGTACAACAGAAGGAAGTTTGTAAACAATGGAATAAAAAAATTTGTGTATTAGCTTGTACGAAAATACTGTAATTAAAGTTATTAATTGTTCAGTTTGTTTCCTAACTTTCATGAAGACTTGGATTGGTAGAGGATACTTAGCTTAAGCAAATATTGTATCTTATACATTGTACTACTGACTATGAAAATAATTAGTTCATTGAATTTGAATGTTTGATTCTAGCAGAGAAATTTATTACATGAATATGCAATATGGAAATTAATTTCATTACATTTCCTTTAATACTTTTAATTTTGCTTTAAAATTTTATGAAATAATATAAAACTATCAGTTTATAGATTATGGGAATTTAATGAATTCCTAGTAGCTGAATTAAATTAAAACCTTTTGCAATAAATGCTTCAAATTTTAAATTATGACAATAATTATATTTTAACTGAAAATTGCTTGTTAAGAACCTTATCCATTGACTGGACCATTCACTGAACTAATTTTATAAATCAAATTTATGGCAAAATAATGAATTTGTGAAAGATATATGTCATTTTATTTGTTCATTAACTTTCAAAATACGCCTTCTAACTTTATAAAAAAATTACGCGGACAAAAGTAATTTTAACAGAGAACTGTTTAGTACAGTTAAATTGCTTGTAAACAGAACACAAGAAAAAATATTTATTATTTTTAAAATTTGCATACATTTAAATGTAAACTTTAAAATTTATTTTAATGACAAGAAATATCCAAGCATTCACTTTAAATTCCCATCATCCTGATGCTTTTAGTCTACTGCAATGACAAAAACTCTAGACAGTAGTAGTCTCATATAAAGTTTAAGTACAGTTATTGAACTGGCTTATCAGAGCTTATTAGTGTTGAAAGAAAACAATTTGTTTTTAATTTACTGCAAAAAAGTACCGAGGATTATATTTAATAAGAAATAATTATTTCGTCCAGAATATAATACAGTCTCCCATTAAAATAATTTGGTGTATATGATCACATGAATAAGGTTTCAGAATAAGGTTCTGGCCATATATTAAAAATCGTGATTTGCAGTCTGATTCCTTTTCCTTCCAGTGAGAACAATAACTTAATTTCTTGGTTAATTTATTAAACTTAAAATACATTTCTATCATTAGAACTGTAACAAATCTTGTTTTTATATGTAGTTAATAAGAATGGTGTGTAAAACTTCTATGGGAATGTAAGGTCTAGATAATATTGCATTGGAGGAATTGCATGTAAATGTAGAGAAAAAGTGTAATGTTTCATTAATAAATGGCATGTATGTAATGAACTAAGAGAATACAAAAAAATAATAGAATTTTAATTTTGATGCACATATAAAGCATAACATATATCTGTAAATGTAACATTTCAGGCTCAACTCTTCAAACAGATAATGTCTTTTCCAGAAAATTGCAGTGTTCTCTTCCGTTAAAGAAATGTAAATTATTATATGAATTCACTATTTGGAAACTAAGTTTCGCATTAGACGCAAGTATTACAAACACAAATATTTCATGTACTGTTGTCCTTCAGAGTCTGTACATATAGACCGGATTCAGAACGTTCTAGTTAGATGTAACTCAAAACGTTCTAGTTAAATGTGATTCAGAACGTTCTTTGCATGTTATACAGAAGTGTTAACAGTACAAGTATTTGACGTGGTATTGCTCGTCATAAACCTTTAATCTATAGACGACATTCAAAACGTCTGCCCAAACGTTAAGAGAACGTTCTGCCAACACGTTATAGAAACTTTCAAAGAACGTTATATAAAATTATTACTAGTACCACATTTTGACGTTCTATTGTCCATTAATGAACTACATCTTACAGACGTAATTCAGAACGTTTTGCCTGAACGTTAAAGAAACGTTCTGCTAGAACGTTGAAGGAACGTTCTGTTAGAAGGTAACGGAGCTTCCATATAACGTTCAAGGGACGTTTTATAAAATTGTTAGTAACACCATTTTTTGACGTTCTACTACCCGTTATTGAACTGTAACATACTGACGTGATTCACCACGTTCTGCCTGAACGTTAAAGGAACGTTCTGTTAGAACGTTAGAAGAACATTCATAGAACGTTATAAAAAAGTGATAGTAGTACCACTTTTGACGTACTACTGTCCGTTATTGTACTGCAATACATAGACGTGGTTCAGAACGTTCAGGTAAAACGCGCCAAAAACGTTATACTAGAACGTTAATGACACGTTGCATGAAAGTGTTACAAACACAAGTATTTGACGTGTTATTGCCCGTCTTAGAACTGTAACATGTAGACGGCATTTTGAACGTTCTGGTTGAACGTTCCCGACACGTTTGTGAAGCACTTGCTCTGAACGTTCTTGTGCTAGTTGGGTGTCTATGCCTTAGCTCTCGGAAGAGGCATTGGCCTGTAACGGCCTTTACGAATATAATATTCTTGATTCTTTAGGCTTGAAGAATCAAAGAAGTTGAATTCAATAATATGGAAAATAATTGTGCTCATGCTGTGCTAGAACTCAGAGATTATAAGAGACGGAGGCTCCAGTACCACCTAAGGAAATGTTCACTTTCTAGATTCAGTTTCTTTCTCTAAAATGTTTCACATGTCTGTTGCTTTTATTTTTTTCGCGATGAAAAAATCGGTTAAATGCAAAAGCTTTACCTGTTGGTACCCCACTTATTAAAATGGGGAAAAAAGTATACCATATGCGTTTAGATCACTGCCAAGATTGGCTAAAGCTTGTGTTTAGATACGAAAGTGGTCTTTTGTTAATGACGTTATGGCTTTGGAATATCTGCATGGAGTCAGATTGGGTAATCTAGGCATACAGATGTCTAGCTGTAATTCGTTTCTATCCAAAACGTTTAATTTTAATATCTCATTTGCCGTATTATAATTTTCTGAAATCAGTAATAGACCTTCTGCGGAAGTTTCGTTAAATATTGTTAAATAATAAGTACTTCAACCTTTCTACTTCATTTAGAGATTCGTTATCGTGAATAATAGTTTTTAAGTCCAAATATTTTGAGACATGTTTCGGTTACTAAATGTAAAATTTTAATTTGAGCTGAATTTATATCGGATATTCTCGGATTATTTAAAATACCTCGAAGTATCCTGCACTCTAATTTCACGTGAGGCCACTCTTTATATATCTGTTCATGCGTGTTTTGCAAATTAAAATCTTTTCTTTGTAATTTTTAATAGATGTTATGTCCTTTTTAATTGATTCACGTCTGCCGTATCTACTTCTGTTTCTTTATTTTACTGCAACTGATTTCGCTATTTCTCTGTTAATACTAAAAATAGTTTTTCAATCAGTTTAGTATTCGAGGGTGTAAGATTTAGTTATGGTAATAAATTTTGCTGTAGTTGCTTCTTAGCGCCGTGTGCTTTTATATATTCTTCTCAAGTGTATGCATTATCTAACAGGAAAATTTCACGTATCTCTTTTCTTTTTCAAGAAATTCTTTTTTCGTATACTCTATTTTTCTGGAATGTCGGATGTTCCTGAATCATATTTTTGCGGTAACTATTTATATTACCAATCTTTAGATTTAATTCTGAGTATGAAATTTGATGATTCCGGTCGTTATTAACACATGTAAATTTATGCGCAACACAGCCAGAATCATTAGGAGGCTGCACCTTCGGTATTGTTCGGCTTAACATCTTCGTTCTTCGTCTAGAAATTAAGTTATGGAATAACTCCAGAGACAGGACACTCGGAGTACCATCTAACAGCCTGACCTAGCAAATCATAATACTAGAATAAAAACATCCAAACCACATATCACTCTATGGAATCACATCCGTCAGGCTCAACTTGGGATACATCAAAGAATGGTAGAACATCAGGGTAGAAAATATTTAAACTTACCCCAATGGACCAATAAATCTCGTGCAGCTCCGGATAAACCAATAATAATTTAACCGGCCGTTATTGATTTCTTTTATTTTTTTCAAATATATTGAGAACATGAATGAACTTTCTTCGGATCATAATTTGGCAGTGGCGTAGATCAACATTAATTGCTACAGTGCACAACATAAAAGAGGCCTTATTACTAACTGGGCATTATACGCCAAAGGTCTAGACAACGCCGGATACATTTCTAGCACGAGGGATGAATTAGATTAGGGGTTCTCAACCGGTAGTACGCAAGAGAAAAATAGGTGGTACGCAAAGAAGCAAAGTATTTTTAACGATTAAATTCAAAAATTAAAACCCCGACATCTTGATTGAGGTTTTTCTCCAACGCTCCTAAATTTATGCTATCTGAGCTTTATTCAAGCCGCTTATAGACTTTATCAAGGAGACGTACGATCTGTCTGCATGGCAGTTTCCGTTGTTCTTCCATGTTGTACACTTCACAAACATTTTTTTAGCCGTAGACATAACAAAATTTTCCATAAATAATGTTTTTAAAAAGCGTGGTTGAAATGGATGCTGTATTTAATAGGCAATAAAAATAAGTTCGTATAACAAAGATAATTGTATCTTATTAATTCTCTGAGAGTTTTTTTTTTTTTTTTATTTTTTTTTTTTTTATTTTTTAGCATGTCGGCGCTTCCTATGTCGTCATTTCCGGGATCCTATTACTCCATTTTCAATGAGAATCATTTTTTTTTTTTTCATCTCATGGATTTGCTGTCCTTAAGAGTAAGTATTTTGTCTTCTTGTTGCTTTGTATTCCTTACATTTCCACGCGATTTGAGAATATCGTCGTCTGTTTTTGAAGAACTAGTAATATAATGTGCATTTCAATATTTATGTAGAATTGACTAAGCGGAAAAGGGACGGTTCACAAGTGACGGATCCGGGACAGTCTACTAGCACTGAGAATACTGAAGCGAAATTAAAAATGTTTCTAGAAAATATAATGAAAGTTTTTTATCATTTGTATTTGCTTGGAATGGAGACGAAATGGACCCTCAAACTCAATGTGTTGTTTCCGGTGAACTATTATCCAAGCAAAGTATTAAATCATCGTCTCGTAAAGGATATCTTGTATCTAAGCATGCCAGTTTAAAGAATAAATCTTAAGACTATTTTAAGAGGAAATTATCGAAAGGTAAAAATATTACACAAGTAATGAAAGGTCTTGTTACTTCAAGTTAAAAATTTTGAAGTTAGTTACATGGTAAGTCTAAGTATTACTAAGACTGGGCAGACTCACACTATTGGAGAAATCCTTATATTACCAGCAGCTTAAGATATCGTTTTAACATTATTCAACGAAAAGAGGCTAAGGAACTTAATAATATACTTTTATCAAATGATGCAGTAAGTCATTTGATAACAGGTATTAAATGATTTGATTAGCCAATTTATATAACTTAGGAGCCAATCGTTTAGCCACCCTAATTTATTGAGATTTTATATTTGTATTTCCATTCTCTATTTTTATTACTTTATAATTTTTTATTTATTTTTATTCATTTATATTAAATTTATTTTGGCCACAAATGTTAGTGGATTCTGAGTACCGAATGAGTGTACCTTGTTACGTTAAATCAAATAAAATGGCTATTTAAATCTCTTTCTGTACTGTCTGTACTTCAACAGGAGTCTATCAGGTAGGGTTTACTGTGAATGCTCCAGAAAACAACACATAGACTCTACACTGTTGCTTTACACTTTATGTATAAGCAAATTTAAAACTTAAAATTAATTAAATTTACGGGTATAATATATTTCAAAGTTTCCTACTCCAAATTTCTTCGAAGCATATCGTAATTAATTTAAATATTTGAGCTTTTTAAATATCGGAAAACTTTCATTCATTTTCAACTGCAATTTTCGTTCAAAAATGAAAGCAAAAGATCTCTGAGAATAAAAGAATTTTCTATTTAGAAAATTTGTGATAATTATTGATAAATTTAAATAATATTTTGAGGTGCTCCATCCTTCTTTGCTCATGGCACAATTTTACTTTTATCAGAACGTTATAAAAATTTAATGTTCCTTGGGAAGAGATTTAAAAGTAGGAATTTATCTCGGCTAATGTAATATTCCCCATTTCCTCACTAAAAGGTTTTTCCTGCTAAATCCATTTGAGAACTAAAATTAAATAGTCGTTAAGCTACTTGTAAGCTACGTAAGAGTATAACTGCAGCGTAGACCTAGATTTGAGGGCGAAATTAGAAAATGACTGTGCTACTTGTAAGCTATGTAAGAGTTTAACTGTAATATAGACCTAGCAGATGTTTAACTATAAATTAAATTTTGTGTTTATAATTTTTTTTTGAAATTTAAGTACAAGAGAAAACAAACTCATCTTGGTCATCCTACTTCTGTGCCACTCAAACTTGACTCGGAAGCGACGCTTACTGCCGTATCGAAGGGGACGGATACGAAGGGCTGTGAGACCCTCGGACACGCCTCCCTGCGGTATTCCTCTTCAAAATTGGCAGCGAAACTGGGAACAGTCGAAGGGCTACTGTATGCTGCTTAAGTTACCTGCATGCTAACGCCCGAGGTAGCTGGTTAATGTGCAAAGTATCTGTATTCAGTTACCTGTGATGTTACTGTATGCTAACGACAGGCGCAATCTTCACTTGTTGCCACAATGAATTTCGTACGCTTGATCCGATACGGACAACCAAACTAAGCAACAAAAGCAGCTATTTTGAACGCAACAAATCACTGTTTCAAAATCTATATTATATTTTCTATTATAAACCACAAGAATAGCTTAATGAACTTTTATTTTTATCAAACTTCTTTTCTGATTCCAGTTACATAGGTGTTAAGGGCAGAAATTTGTCAAGAGGTTTAAGGTAATTTTGAACGTTAATCCTTAGGTTGAGAGTTCACACATACTTCATCTTTGTAACAAGGTTTACCTCTCTCAAGCGAACTTAGTTTGCAGATTAGGATCTCATGCTATTTGCGCTGTGTCACATTAACCCTCTGAGCGTTTTGACCGGGTTTAGGCGGTCAAGACGGCCTACCTCGAAAGCGTTACGGACGCTTCTAGGCGGTCACTGGAAAAGCGTTCGAAAGCGTTACTGACGGTTCTAGGCGGTCAGTGGTGAAGACCTCGAAAGCGTTATGACCGCCTTAAAGCGGCCGTGCAGATGTCTCCTGCCCCCTTATTTCTGGAACCCTGGAGATCTCTAAATGACAGATCTCAGTAGGAGGGAAAGAGGGTTGCTCTTTTTCGTTTTAGACCGATATGTTTAATCGCCAAGAAAACGCTTGAGCATGTAGTGGTTTATAAACAACAAACGAACGTGGACATTCTTCGCGAAATAAAAAAGTAGCATGTAAGCATGTTTTTTCAATACTCTCTTTAAACAGATAACATTTTCATAAAATAGCCTTTAGTTTTTAAATTGAATGTTCAGAAATATGCGCAATGCTCGTGAATTCAATTAAAAAATAGCATTAGGAAATATTTAAACAAATTTACTTATGGATATATAGATACATAATTAGAACCGACAAGTTATAAGTTTTAATTATTCGAGCGAAACGAATAGCGCATTTAATTACTGCATTTAATTTAATACTGCATTTAATATGAATCATATATAATTACATGTAAAGAATAACATAATTAAGCAATAATTCAAATAAAAATTAGCCACCAACAGTAATTTATAATAAGCGTATTTTGAACGGGTTTATGAAGCATAATCTAATTTGATAGTAAAAATAATAACGGCGAATTATCTATTCATTTTGGAACAATATTCGTGGCTTATACTGGTTTGATGAATTTCTGTTCAAATTCATTTCAAATATTCCATTATTTGAAATGAATTTGTACATTGATTTCAATGCGATTTTTATTAGAAAAAAATTCAATGAGTTTGATTTTCTTACATAATTGTAATTACATTGTTCAACGCAAAATAACTACAAGCAGAAAGGCAAGGGTATGTTAAAATTTCTGTATTTTGCTATATAAATTATTAAAATAACCAACCTACAGCCTAACAACTGAATGTCCGAAATATAACCCGCAACTTTTCTAAAAGTAACAAATTTCAGTTAAAAAAAGCCGCAGTAAATAAATAAAACGAAATACTATTAAGAAAAGAAGCACGAAAATTTATTTTTTTTTATATTTACTTACTTTATTTTTAGTTCAAAGGGGCAATTTGCCCTGAAGGACTTTTAATTTCGCTTTGGCATTTTTCATTGAAAACTATAAACGGCGAATCACTTTTCAAATTGTTGCCGCTAAATATTATCGCTCTGTATTATACTTAAAAAAATTAAATATTGAAGAATCTGCAAGAATGTACGCATGTTTCTCGCATTGTGATAAAACAACGGTACTTAGAGCTATCAAAATTTAAATAACGTAATCTTCCATACAATATGGGCATGTGGAAGCCCTAATTTGAATTTGAAATTTGTATTATTATCGATTTCATATTTTGTAACACTTCAACGAATTTTTGATTAAAAAACTAAACGATTTCAAAGCGAGTAATGTCAACACCGTACGAAAAAAATCCCATTTTTATCTCCAGCGCGAGAGACTCTAAGATACGCTCATTTTAAAATAATTTTGAGATATTGCTGTTGAACTGAACTTTATGGTTTGAGTACGTAGAACATGATATTTAATCAGGTAACACACAAAATGTTAAAAACGCTCCTTTGGATGTAGTTTAAAATCTGAAACCTTTCATATTTTTATTTATTAGTCCAAAGGGGCGCATTAGTATTTAAAACAATAGTTCTTGAGAGACTATTGTTTTAAATACTAATACTGTTCTTGTTTTTGCGATTTTGCGTTGAATCACTATAAACGGCGAAACGCTTTTCAGACTGTTGCCACCAAATGTTAGAGTGCCGCATTACGTTTGAAGTAATTAAATAATGAAAATCTGCGTAAATGTGTGTATATTTCTCGCATTGTGATAAAAAAAAGGTTTGAAAAAAGGCCATCCAAGTTTGAATGACGTAATCCTCCTACGAATATGGGCATGTGGAAGATCAAATTTGAAATTTGGAATTTGTTTTATTATCTATTTCATATTTTGTGAAACTTTAACGAATTTTTGAGTAACAAACTCAACGATTTCAAAGCAAGCAATAGCAACACTCTACGGGGGTGGAAACTTTTTATCTCCAGCGCGCGGAATTGTGTACCGGAAATTCTAAACATATGCTCATTTTAAAATTAATTATCGACATTCCTATTGAACTGAATTTTATGGTGTAAGTGCAAAGAACATGATATTTAATAAATAAAGGTACCATACAAAACGTTAAAGAAATGTCCTTTTGGACGTAATTTAAAATCTGAAACCTGTCAGATTTTTAAAAAAATTTTTATTGTTTTTTGAATGTGTGTTGTTGACGAATGACGCAGTAGTCGTGTATAATCTGAATATATAATAATTATTTGTGCTATTTTTTATTTGAAATGCATAGAATTCTCTAAAATAGTAGCATTCTTAGATTGAATATTGTCTAAGCAGGTGCAATGATATTTTAACTTCATTACCATATCAAATATAGTTTCTTTTTAATTTAAAAACTTCGTCAGCGGTCCGAAGCACCTTTTTGAATTATAGGATGAGTTTTAATAAAATTTGTAGTAGTCCGAATTTTTATAAGTATTCAGAATTACTGAAATAAAAAAAGCTAAACTTTTTAGAATTTCTTTATCAAAGTATCTTAGGCCAGCAAGACCTGATTAGTAAAATCTGGGAAAGGATCTACGATTGTCTAGTAAGAAGTAAAAAAAAAAATACTTTAGGTCTAAGCAGTAAAAAAAAGCTTGTCCCTCTATCGAAAATTGTCACGTATGTTAGAAAAGTTGCAAAACATTAATATTTTAGCTCAAACATGATTTTTTTTTTAAATTTAGTCTCTTGTTTTGGAGATGGTGTTCAAGCATTTTACCATAATTTTATTTTCACATGTTCAGAATTTTTATATTTTTTATTGATCGCTGTGTTTTTAACTTCCATAGCATAAATTAAAGAACTACACATAGCAACTTCAGCCATAAACAGATGACTTAAGAGAAATTTGTTTTGACATATTATGCGAAAGACTAAATAAATATTAAATGCTTTTGCATTTATGTTACATGACAGTAATTAAAAAACAATAACTGTAGATGTGCAAAAACCTGTACTTATAACCAACCTTCTGTATTTTTAAAGAAAGTACAAAATAGTTCAGAATAGCAGATGGCTTTGAGATCATTCAGTAATGTCATCGTAAATATATTCTCTTTACGTTTCGGAGGAACTGCAGTAGTTCAGATTTGTCGTAAAAGAGTAATTACACCCCTGGGGATTGGCGTACTTACAGAACGGAAAAACAAGCTTTGAAACATACTCATAGAAAAGTCCTACCTTTTCTTCGACAGATAAATGACAGATGTGATAATTTGAACACATGCTTTCAATCAGTTGTTTCCTTCTAACAAAGCGTCTTGTGCGGCTAGCAGGATCCTAGCAAAGTCTTGTAATAGTCTCTTGTTTTAAATATGCTGTGTTCGAACTCAAATTCAAAGACAGGCATTTAAAGATTTTATTAATGCTTTTTTTTTTTTTTTACATTCGACGATTCAATATTTGTTAAAAAAATAAACACATAAATAAACTTGCATAGCAGATCAAAATTATGTTGCTGTGGAAATATTTTATCAGCAGTTATTAGTAGTTATAACAGCATAACTAAATAAGCCCAGACACAATAACACGCCGAATAAATACTAATTCAGAAGTCAAACAACAAAAATCAGCGTTATACCTACAAAATTTTCACAGACTGTGAAAATTTTGTAGGTATAACGCTGATTTTTGTTGTTTGACTTCTGAATTAGTAAATAAGCCCATTTCGAAATATGGATGATAATGCATTCATTATTTTTAATCTGAAACAATATCAAGTTGTTATTACTAGATAAAATGGCTTAAAATAAGCTGACACATAATAAGAAAAATTTTTTTAATGAAAATTGGATTCACTTTCTTTCACATAATTTCTGACCATTACTTTACTACATAATAGAAATGTCTCCACGTTCGTTGTTTTTAGTTAGTAATTTTAATTGGGGCTGTTATATAAGAAGGCTATTTATCGTTGTTGTTGTGTTATAGTACTTATTTTATTGTATAATGCAAATTTTGATCAATTGGTTAATTTTATAATGTATAGAGGAACTTCAAAAAGAACAAAAGTAATTTCCACCGTTATAATATGTCCTTAAATGGTTCCCAATAAAAACATAGTTAACTAAGTAGTAATAGTAACATAATAACTAAACATAGTAACTACATTATATTACTTAATTTACTAACCAAATAGCAAAAACATTTCAAATTTGAAATCCATCTTTTTACTAAGTACTTTTTGCAAAGTAACAAAAATTCTAATCCCTTTGTTGTTTAAATTAAAGATAAATAATTTTTTTTTTTTTTTTTCTCATGAAATGCTAATTTTATGTTATTTGATAAAAAATGGGAAGTGCAAAATCAAAATCCTGGCGAAATACATATACTTATGAATGAACACAGTACACAAACATTTCTTCACCCTAAGCACGAACACAAATAATATTTTAAACAGCTTAAAATGAATCCACTTTCAAAGTATTTAATTTGTGATAGATAATGACAGCTGAAAACATTTTCCAATATTACAAGATAAAATTAAGTTATTTCTCAGATAGTTTCACAAATAAACTCACAAAATAAAGAACGCTTTTTAAAATTTTTAATTTGCAATATGTTAGATGCTTTATTGAAGAATTTTCAATAATATCGTTCCGATTTTCATTTTATCCGAGATTGCCATTATTTTTCACTGATGAGCAACTTGCTAATTATTAGTCCAATGTAGAGTCCTCCTTCTGTTTTCTCATAAAATCGCCTTTGTAAATTTAGAGTTTAATTTAGCAAAACGTTTTCCACCTAAGTGGTAAAATGTCTTCGTAAAGGATTCCCTAAAGAAATCTGCCATCTACTTATGTTGCGTTTAGGGATATTTTCAAAAACACACGCTGCTGATTGTTATTTTTAATAGGTGAACAAAAGAAATATTTTTTAAGAAAGAATATAACTTAACTGCAGCGCTATATCTTATTCCTAGATAGCGAAGCTTGATTACAAACTCAATTTTTAAAATACATTATCTTTATGCTTTAAAAAATGCCTTGTCTGGTAATTGTAAATGCATAAATCACTGGTTTTTTAAAACTAAGTGATCCACTCTAAGTTGAATAATTACAAATAGCATAATGTGAACGATTAATGAAGCTAGAACCGCCAGTTTATTCTTATGTAATTAATAAAAATTTCATTGTTTCAGCATCCTAGTATCTTTCTTCTTCTATACTAAAGTTCACATTTAAGCTTTAGAAAATAATCATATTTCTTTCAATTACCATCCCTCAGTGGAAACTGATGAATAATAGTTTTCATGCATAACAAAGGTGTTTTACTGGGTATTCGGATAGAAAAAAAAAATTCTCGAATAATCTGAGTTGTTAATATATTTTTGGATAACATCCTGAGAGGAATTCATTAATAATAGTAAAGCCATGAAACAGGTAAACTCAAAACGTCCTTGGAAGGATCAAAATCATGATCGATTCAGTTATTTAAATAACGCAAAGCTGCGAGGGCTACCTGCCTATGAGGAAGGATGCCTTCGTGGAGGACATTCTGAGAGAAACTAGCATATTATACAGGGGGAAATCCAAAAGAACCAACCATGCAGCCAGTCAGTTCGCTTGTGATCGAACCCAAAACAGGTCAAACTGCCAGTATTCAGAGGTGTATCTTAACCACTGATGAGGCTTGGATCACAATCATGAATCTCCAAACTTATTCATCTAGATGTGCTGTCAATTTACCTTACAAGGGCAGCCCCCCCCCCGAAAAAAAAGATCATTCCTTATATTCTCCTCCCTTAAGGACCGGGATTCGAACCACAGATCTTCCAATTTTACTAGCTGGATCTGCTACTACTTGCACCACCACAGGACGCAAGGTAAACCAGTAAGTCTTTATAAATGTACTAGCACGACAGCATTAATTATATGAATTGTTGGGCATTTTAACTTCGAAAATTAGATAGAATAGTATTTGAAAATGAATATTATGTTCAATTATTTTTAAGTTTGTTTGTAAACTGATCGTTGCCTTTCCAATTCAAAAAAATTTCGAATCATATCTAGATGCTAGATATATCATTAAAACATTTACTTGATTTGGCCACCCACTTAACTTACACGTTGACCATTTAAATAGAGCACTACCAATTGGCACATTCGCATCTCTTTTCTGTTTCGCATCTCTTTCTCGGATACAAATATACCTCTGTAGTAGATTAATGTATAGGTAGCAGACATTCTGTCACTGTCAGCCGAGCGGTAAAGTCGCAGAATACCGAGTTCTGACTTAAGTTCGATTCTAGGAGAACGGGCTGGCTGCATGGGCGTTTTCATAGTTTTCCGCATATATAACATATATACGAGCAGTTTTTTTAAAAAGTCCTGGGGCCCACCAGCGGCCGAGCGGTAAAGTCGGTGAACAACACTGGTAGTTCGGTCCGAGGTTCGAATCCCGCGAACGGGCTGGCTGCATGGCTGTTTCCGTGGTTTTCACCATGTGTAACGTGTATACGAGCCAGTTTTCCTTAGAAAGTCCTCCACGAAGCCATCCCTTCCCTTAGGCAGACAGCTCTCGAGGCTTTGCCGTAATTAAATAACCTAACCTTTAAAAAGTTCTCCACGAAGAGACCCTCCTCTTAGGCAGACAGCTCTAGCATGCTTTGATGTAGTCAAATAAGCCAAAATATTCTGTTGGCGAAAAAGCAAGATTGCATTTATCGTGAATAATTTCTAATGCAAAAGTTATACTTGTTACTAAGGAAAGAATTTATTTTTGTGTAAAATTCAGATTGCCTGAATTTTAACAATTCTCAGAAACGAAACACAAATAACAAGAAACTAAAAAAATATTTATAATTAATTAGGATATATAAACGATGTAATCATTAAGCATATTTTTAGTAAGAAAGAATATTTTGTAATAAATAAATAAAAAATATATTTAATATTAAAAAATCCTCTATATATCTCTACAAAGTATAAAAATTACAAATATTTTTGAAGGTGCATGTGTATATGTACCTGATAAAAAGATTTACATTGTTTATTATTCTAGCGATATTTTTAACCAGATGCATATTTTCCGTGAGGCATTTTCCGGAGATTTTTTTTCACCGATATACATTTTCAGGATATTTTCTTGGCATTCGTTTTACTCAAGTGGTTAGATTAAAGTGTTATTTTGTATGCTGTGAAACCTAACTAGAATTTATTTTCATTCCATAGTTGCTTCACATAAATTTTCGATTTCATGTAATATTCAGTTTCATAATGGCATTTTGAGATTTACTATACTTTTCAGTTTTTTTTTTTTTTTTTTTTTTTTTTTTTTGTTAAATGTCGTCTACAACTACTTTCAATAAAATACTGATATATAATAGGGAAATATAACATACACGCGCACTCATGCTCACAAACATACATCACCATATGTATACACAGTGTTTTGTTATGTGTGTTTACATATATATATATATATATATATATATATATAGTTTACATACAAAACCGTTTTAATAATTCCTACGAAAAATGTGATAAATTTTCACGAAATAAACTGCTTGCGTTTTCTATAGTTTAACATAGATGAAGATTTTAAAGTCTGAATTTAAGTAATGATATTGTGTTTATATGTACTGTAATTACTGATGAAAGGATGTTTCTGAATTTAAAGCCAGGGTAGCTTAAATTACTAACAGACGGCAAATACACAACTTGAAATCAGAGTCTTTGGAAAAAGCAATAAATTTAGAATTTACGGCAGCTCCATTTCTTGTCATAGTTAACAAAAGGAACAAACTGAGAAAGATCAGAATTATAGATTGTCCTTGCACAAAGGTAATGGTCTCCTATACAAAGTAGAAAATGTACAAAGGTGGTAAGCTTTTAGTTCAATACCCCCCTGGAGGTATATTTACGTTGAAGTCAACTTGAAGATTCCGCTATTAGGTGTTTTCTTTGAAAAGGGTAATATCTTTTTCAGCATATAACCAGAAATAAGAGTTTATGTTTTCATTACTTAATCTTCAAAGCTGTATAATTTGGAGCATCTGCTCGGAAAACTGTTAACTTATTTTTCATCATTTATGAAAAGAATACACACCTGCGTAAATGTTTTGGAGAAATAATATCGTTAACAATTTTGCTACAAAGAATTTTTTTTTTTTTTTTTTTTTTTTTTTTTTTTTTTTTTGGTTTATATTAACATCTCGATAATGCACGTAGTATATAAATACTTCCATTGTAACTCTCATATAGTTAATTACAAGGAAATTGCGTTGTAACTCAAACTATAAAATTCAGTTCAACAGCAATATCTCAAATTACATATCTTTAGAATTTACGATACAGAGCCTCGCGCTGGAGATAATTTTTTTCCCCCGTACAGTGTTGCTATTGCTCGCTTTAAAATCGTTTCGTTTTTTTAATCAAAAATTCGTTGAAGGGTTACAAAATCTGAAATCGATAATAAAATAAATTTCAAATTCAAATTAGGGCTTCCACGTGCCCATATTCTATGGAAAATTATGTTATTCAAATTTGGGTGGATCTAGGTACCGTTGTTTTATCACAATGCGAGAAACATACGTACATTTATTGAGATTCTTCATTATTTAATTTCTTTAAATATAAGACAGAGCGATAATACATGGTGGCAACGATTTCAAAAGTGATTCAGCCTCTTAGCAAAATGCCAAAACGAAATTAATAGTCCTTCAGAGCCAACCTGCATTTTTGGACTTTTTTTAAAAAAAAAAAAAAAAAAAACGACCGAATGATGTAAAATGCACAATTTAAGGGAAATTTCCTTGCGTGACAAGGTATTCCAGATTACCTCAGCTTAAAGGTAATAATTTTATCAGATTTTAAATAATGAGAAAAGGGAATTTAGACTCCCAGGTATATGATATACCGATGAGACAAATAATATGTACGTATGTCCGATCTGTAACAGAACTGCTATAGGCAAATATTAAGTTGCATTATACATAAAGTTTTGCTTAATTTAATAACATATATAGTGAGACATCAGATAAATAAACAGCTAATGAGCAATATATCGAACAACTAAGCAGTGAAGAAAATCACGTCATATCATATGCTCCTTTTTTAGAAGGCGGCTGAAAAACCGGCAAAAATATTTTGTAATTATGTTATTACATTAAAATTGCATAATTGAAACGGCGATAACCGAAGAATCGAATTATCGCAGTTAATTTTATATACAGTTTTAATTTAGCTGTATTAAAATTTTTAATACTTATAAATTTCATTACATTATAAGGTATTTCTCCCGCCTTCGTGGTGTGGTGGTCTGCACGCTCAGCGCGTAATTGAGAGGTCCGGGGTTCGATTCTCGGCAAAGGCGTTGCATATTTTTCATCACTCCTGCTTTCCAAAAATTACCTAATTTCTCTACAGTGGCGCCCGAACTAAAAGGGTGTTGGATGATGATTCTCCTCCCCTGGATTAGGTGACCTAAAAACCCAGTTGCCAAATCCCACCTTCTTGCTATGCCTTCGTGGTGTGGTAGTCTGCACGCTCAGCCATAATTGAAAGTCCATGGTTCGCTTCCCGGCATTGCTTATTTTTCATTTTTTCTGCTTCCAAAATACCTAATGTCTCTAGAACGTAAAAAATAACAAAAATTGTGTTTATGATTTCTCATTCATGAATAAGTTTTTTGATAAAATTATTCAAGCTAATTTGTTTTAAGTGCATTCTGCACTCTGATTTATCCCAGTTTGGAAAGTGTGTCTAGAAGCAAAATATTGTTTGCATTTTATTCTCCTTCGAAAAAAGTTTCAACACTTCAAATGTATTTACTGCCTTTTTTTATGTCATACTTTCTCTGTGTATGTATATCGTACTTCCTCAGAACGATATATGTATATAGAGGACTGTCGTACTTCCTCGGTCCTACTTTTATATCGCACTTTATCGGAAGCTCATTTGATTTAACTGTAAGCGATGAAAAATACGAAGGTTATCTGCCTAAAGAGCGTAATGCTTTCGTGAAGGATTCTGTAAGGAAACCTACCTCACATTTGTACTCCCTATGGAGAAATCCACAAATGCAGCCAGGCATTTGCCATGATTCTGGCCCAGGTCGAAAACTCAAATTCTTTGGGCTTATCCAATCGGCCATCAGAAGGCCCAGTTTTATAGAAAATTACTTGAATCAAGTCATTGAGAATTTAGTAATTTGTTGTTACATAGTATCTGCTAAATAACTTAAAGATGACATAGATTTAAAATTCTAACATAGTACAGCGGTAATATCTCTGAACACTAGTACTTCGAGCCAGTGTCTAGTTCTGGCGAACAGGCTGACTCCATGGAGGCTTTCATGGTTTTCCTTATGTGTTGACGTCAGTGCCAACCAGTTTTCCTTAAGCAGTTCTCCACGAAAGCATGCCTTCATTAGGCAGATAATACTTACGAATACTTGTTTTGCCGCAATCAAATAAATAAAACTAAACCTAAAACACTTATGTGTTTTTTCCACCTTTTAAAGGACGTTTTACACACAACATCCTCCTGTAACAGCAATGAGATAATTTTACTTGATCGCATATTTCATATTGATATATTTTACCCGTTCCAATATTCAAAAGGATAATTATAACACTATTTTGGCTGATTATAGAGTTAGAAATAGATTATAGAACAGATGGACATAGATGATAGAACTCGATCTTTACACAGAGCTTGTATCATTAATACATTGTAGTTGAACTGACTGCTTATATTATATACAGGTAGATAACATAAATTTAACCAAATTAAAATAACATACCAAATTTATGAGTAAAAACATTACTTTAGAATGAATATTACACAAATATTTTTCAGAAAAACAATTTAAGGTGGAAATATTGTGCGATATGCATTCTAAAACAATATTTTCCTCCTTAAATTGTATTTCTGAAAACCGTAATTGGTTTTATATGTAATATTTTATAAAAGGATTTAAAGAAAATTTAATCAGTTATTCTTTCAAATTTGAACTTTCCTTGAAAAGAAAATGTATTTAATGTGTTTCTTCTCAAGGTATGCTATTTAGATTATTTCTTGACTTCCTTGTAGAATATTTACAAACAAATAAAGCTGATACATTTGAGATCATTTGATATTAAACTATATATTTATTTATTTTGAAACATCTTAAAAAATCTGATGCGGAGACCACATGACTTCCTTGTACGACAAATAAATGAAACACAATTTTTGCTAAACTTCATTTAAACCTATTTCGTTTGAAAATGAGATATGATCTTCCATTTCAAAATGCCCCTTTGGCACTGCCGAAAGCAATAAAAAAGGCAGGTGCCCAATTAGATGTTATACAGATGCCCCATACAGAAACTTTCAACATTCTACGGTTAACCGTTTTTGAGTTATGCGATATACATGCATACATACGTACAGACATACGTCGCGCTAAAACTAGTCATAAGTCCCAAACATAAAATTTCAACATTTTATGTTAAGTTATGCGTCATACGTACTTGTAAACGTCATGATGGAATTATTCAAAATGGAAATTTCCTTTGAAATAGGAAAATCGAAATGTTTCGCGATTACAGTACTTTAGTTATTTCTCACAAGTCAAAACGGTGTCATCAATAACTAACTACTAATAAATTTATGATGCAATCTAAAGAATCATTTAAATCTAACACTTTAAACTGGAATAAACTTATAATATTTGAAAATTAAATATAAACATAATACTAAAATAAGTTGCGAATAATTTGTATTCGAAAAATTGGAACACGAGAGAAAAAAATTCTCACAAATTCCCTTTGTATATTAAACAGTATTTCCTCAGAAAATAAGGATAAAAAAAATGCAAGATTAATTTTTCACCATTATCGAAGAAATTCCTTAAAGAAACTGAAAATTTAAAGCATTTTACGTAGTTTCTCTTACTGATGTATATTGACTAACTTTCTGTATTGGCACACATCTTGATTTAAGGTACGAGTAATATATAGCATATGCGTTAGTGTGCAAATTATAAAGTAGCCAAACAGGGGATAAAATACTATTTTAGCAACCAGTCTCGTGACGAAGATACCATAGGGAGAAAAACTAATTTCACTCGCTAAATTCAACGGAGGGTAGAATTAGCTTAATTATATCCACATGGTAAGGGGGGCCCGCTTTTGAAGCAGTTTGAGTAAAAATGCTTGCCGCTTTTGCGACAGTCCTGGTAAGAAAACACGATTATTTTTACGTCGTTTTCTGAAAAAACCCGTAACGCTCAGGGGGTTAAACTTCCCGGCATGGTTCCGCTACGTAGACGATACTTTTACCCTGTTTGAAGGTAATAAAGATGATTTAAATAAAGTTCTTTCAACAATGAATTCTATTGATCCTGCTATTCAGTTCACTTTTGAACTTGAGACTTGCAATTCTCTTCCGTTTCTCGACATTCTGGTCACACGTAACACATCCAACTTCAGTACTACAGTTTACCGTAAACCTTCATCTGTTTGCCTTCCTCCACACTTTAAATCATGTCATCCGACTAAACAAAAGTTAGCTTCATTCTATTCCTATGTTTTCCGTGCTCTTCAAGTTTGCTCCTCCAAACTAGCCCTTGATGAAGAACTAAATTATTTAAAAGCAACAGCTATTGACACGGGCTTTTCACCCAACATTATTAATCAAGCAATTAAAAAATTCTCATCTCAACACACTAAAAGCCACACTCTTATTTTAGGAGATTATAAAAATTCTGTTGTAATTTCCTTCTTTCCATCAATTAGCTATAAAATTGCACATATTTTGCAGAAATTTAACTTTCGGGTTGTTTATTCTCCCATCAATAAAATTCCAACTTCTATACTCAAGGACCCCATTCCGGATATGAATTCCTGGGGTATTTATAGGATTCCTTGCCAGTGTGGTTTAATTTACATTGGCCAAACTAAGAGAGCCTTAAAATTTCGCGTCAAAGAACATGAGGCATATGTTAGAAAAAAGGAAACACAGAAGTCTTCTGTTGCTCAACATTGTTTGTCCGAAAATCACACTTTCAATTTTTCTGCTGCCAAAATTATTCAAAAAACATCTTCCATTGGAGAACTGGATTTTCTAGAGACATTTCACATTCATAAAAATCTTTCTGTTCTAGTTAACGATCCTAATTCCAATCCAAATTTGCCTTCGGCTTTTAGAGAAATTATGTTTTAGTTCTGGTTTCGCCAACAGATGGCGCCACTTGCTTATTCTTGTCCAGGCTTTCTTATCTTATCTAATCATTATTTCCTATCTTGTTCATTTGCGGTTTTGCAGCTGAAGATGATGGTTCGGTAAAACCATCGAAACTAGTCCTGTGAAAATTTTGTAGGTATAACGCTGATTTTTGTTGTTTGACTTCTGAATTGGTATTTGTTCGGCGTGTTATTGTGTCTTAATTTCATTAAGTGCAGCTCAGTTTCAATATCCTACTTCTCCATTTCTTTCGGCGCCGAAGAATCTGATACTTTTGAGAATTGTGTGTAATGAAAATAATTTTCATTCATCCTTGGAGTCGCTGAATTCTATGCAGTGCAACATATAAGCCAAACTCACTAACTTTTACTCACACTGCCATGTACTCATCACTGAATTCCAAAGCTAACTGATGAGAGATGAGATGTTTGTGTGGCGTTTGTAGACGTGGAAGGCGAAAGTACCGTAGATAAACAAAACTGGCTCGTGTCACAGGCTATTTCGAGGGTATTTCAAAGCCAAATTAGCCTCTTTTCTACAAAACATGTGAAACCACCTCTCTTTCATTTCACACTCCCGCTGAAATCTCACTAGCGATGGCAGTGTTTTCTGTATTTTGTTCATTTCCAGAAAGGATATCTATCCAGAAAGGATTTTTGTTTCGTGTTAAGAGAAACAAAATGCGTGAAAATACATAGTAGTTTGTCGGGACCGTTGCATTATTTCGTGTTAACCGATATTTCGCCTTAAGCGTTTTCACGTTAACGTATTCCACTGTATACGTGTTTGGACTATACAAATAATTTTTTAAAATAATTTATATACAAATAATTTTTTAATAAATATCATTTTATATACAAATAATTTTTTAAAAGAAAAATTTATAATTCTTCCACAAATTTTTGTGCATTATGCTGCTAAAAATTGATCAGTAAATATATAAAGAAAGAAATTTAGAACCAATTGTTCAGAAAGAATAAAAATTGAAATTCAAATTAACTTGATAAAATCATGTTTAGACTAGTAAAATCTTTTTTAAATTGGAAGATATTTTTAATGATTTTACTTCCCCCCACACCCCATTTTCCTTTGCTACTGCTGTTTGATAAGAGGTTCTAGTGAAGTTTTGTGTTAAAATTATATTGAACTTTCAAAGATTTTCCACTGCAGGATTTTAATTTTTTCTACGTTTTTAAGGGCATGTTTTCTTTCTTTTTTTTTTTTTTTTTTTTTTTTTTTTTTAAGATTCTTTTTAGATTAGAAAAATATTTTTAAATCAGAAGATATATTCAATGATTTTCCTTCACTTTGAGGAGGACTAGAATTTTTTCGTGAACTATTAAAATAAAAAATATATTGAAATGTTTCATCAGCTAATTCTGGATACAGAAAAGCAAGGATTTTGTTTCAGAAGGGGAAATGTAATTAAATTCGACATACCTCATCTTGACGATATTATGTTAAAGTTCGTTGGATTCCTCACCTTTCTTGTTCTTTTATACTACTTTTAGGTTTTTCGTGTGATGGTTTATTTTAACATGTTGACTGCTTTGGGGGTCACCGGTGACCTGCACTCGACTTGGCTACATCGCCGTGGGTGCCACTGGCAACGTAACCAATAGTAAAATACATAATTAAAATAAATATTGATACTGATAAATTTTTAAATAGTACCATTGTTACTATAATGGTTTGAAGAATAATAAATCATAAAAATTTAAATTATAAATCACAAAAATGGTCTACAGATGTTTGGAGGTCGCTGGTGCCCCCCAGTATGAAGCACAATTATATAACATTTTGTTCTGTAGATAATATTTCAACATAATATATATCGCATAATAAAAATTTCAAGTTGGCGTCATGCGCAAATCACGTAAAATGCATGCGGCAGTCAACGTGTTAATTTTTACATTCTAAATTATTCTTGTTCCACATTTATAGGATTTTATGAAGACCATTTGAACTTCAATTTTTTAGTCTTTGTGAAAAGTTGTTTCTAAATTTCTTTATATACTATATATAAGAACTCCTACACTTCTAGAAAAATCTAATTTATATATTTATTTATCCCAAATTTTCATTTTGAAACATTTTAGTACATGCTTTTCCTCAATATTTTAAAAGTTGATTTTTTGTTGAACTGAAATATGTAATATGGAAAACTTCTATCAAAAAACATAACTCAGAATCAAAACAGGAGATAAATAGAGATAATAATAATGTGGGGGATATTTGATTCTCTTCCCGTAATTTTAGTCTAATTAGTCATTTGAAACATTTTAGTGTGTTTTTCCATTTAGCTGAAACAGTAAAAATATAGAAAAATTCCCACAGAAACATAATTCGGCTGAGAAACAAAACAGGCAAAAAAAAATGGGTTGGCGTCAGGAAACTGATTGGTCTAAAACAGAGCTTCTTAAACTTTTTTACAGTCGTGACCCTTTTTTATCATAGATTTTTTCCACGACCCCAAAATATTTATGAAAATTTTGTGCGACCCCATAAGCATTGCGAAAATCTGACACACGCGCAAATGAAACTGTCAATTTTCCCACTTGTATTGTAAGATAGTATTGCAGTTTTAGGTCATTATCTTTAATTTCTCATTTTAAGACATAGAACAATGTGAAAATTTTAATTAAGTAACAGACGAAATGACAGCGTCACGTGCAAAGCAAGTAAAATAAACATTTATATTATAAAATGAATGCATTGAAAATTTTTTTTTCTCTTTGTCTGTATTGTCTTATCTTTATCTATTTTCAAATACATTGTGTAAAAATATTGGGTAATTGTAAAATTATTATATTAAGTTTAAGAAATACCAAAACTACTAAAATTTTTTGTGACCCCTGCTGTAGATGAGGGTTGCGATCTACAGTTTAAGAAAGTCTGGTCTAAAATAACGTTACAATATTTGATTTTGTTGGAACATTGGATAACTGAGGCCACAGCCAGTGCAATTATGGCAGGTGTGCAAATTTTGGAATTTACAGAAATATCAAGTAGCAAAATTTTTGGAATTTAAGAGTGGAAAAGTTTTTAGAATTTAGGACCCACAGAGATTGCATAGCACAACAAAATGTACCTGAAGCTAGGACTCCAGTGCATGGTTATATTATAAGGAGTGTATGCCTGAATGCAAAAATGCATTTTGAGTCATCATCGCTAGGTCACCAGCCTACACAGCATTGTGCGATAACATCATTCATGTAAATAAGAAATAAAATTGACTGCACTTTAGTTAAATAACCAATTTCATTCCTTGTAAGTATTACGCAAGAGTATTGTAATTGTTGAATAAGAATACAACACTTGCTTTCTGTTCATCTCAAATGGGATAGATATTCTACCAGTTATTCTAGCAGAAGTTTGCAAGAACGGATCATTCTGTATTTAGTTAGATAATCAAAATACACAAGCTATGAACATAACATATTAAATCGTAATTCACTTTTCACATTGGACAGCCAATGTTTATCAATTTTGCACATAAGTCGTACTGTCTCGTAAATTTGAAAATACTCTATTGTATGCTGTTCTGTTGAAGACAAGCCTGAAATCATTTTTTTTAAATGCAATTGATAACTTGTTTTTTTACAAAATGAACGAATTTGTGAGGGGTCACCAAATTCAAAGAAATTTATTTCACAATAAAAGATATATGGAATTTGAAGAGAATTTTGGATGTTTTTTAACATTTCCCAGGAATTTTAAATTAAACATTTCCATATTTTAATTCTGATTTTATTGCTTTCCACTTGATTTATGTGTTATGCTTGATGATTTCCAAACAGCTCGAATCAAATTTCAAAGCATCTGTATACGCGTAGCTAAGATTTAGTTTTTTCGGCTATCTTAGTAGTGTCTTGCATGCAATTTGTAATTGTAATACGCATCATTTATAAACTATGTTTCTTATTTCTAATCAAATTTGTTGTCAAGTAAGCACATAACATATCCTAAGCATTGGAAAATTCAGTAGTGTCTCAAAGGATAATAAAAACAATTTTGTTTTCGTTGTAATTTTGTTCATGATGGTTAAATGGCCCAAAATCTCTTGTAAGAGAAATGGGATGGATGCACCAACGTCAAATAAACTTAGAGAAAAACTATTAATGAAAATGTAAACAAAAATGTAACCATTGGCTCTCTTTCTACTTCTTAAAAAAAATTGAGTAAATATCAAGAGTTTATTTTATACTGTTTTACATGTTGCATTATCAATGGAAAAAGAATATCTATTGTGTGTTAAATGCAGTGAAAACTTGGCAAATGGAAAGCATGAAACCTGCGAAATTAAAAATACATTTAAAAATGGTACTTTTCCCGTTTTGCCGCCGCAAACATTAAAGTCGCCAACAACGGTACTACTGATGCCAAACGGAATATCTTCGCTGCCAACGTTTTCTGCCTCATTTTCGAAACAAACCGCAGCCATTTCTTATCAGATTGTTTCTTTCAATACTGGCATACAATTACATAGAATTTTTACAAGATAATTAAAATTTATGCCCCAAGACCATTTGCGGTAATTAAGACAATTAGACTGCAATCAAACCACTCACCTGAAGGCAAAATGAAGGGTTAAATTCATCAATTCTAATGAGAATGCAGTAGTGAAGTAAAGCACTGCGGTTTCTCATAATTTCTGAGTAAGCTATTTGTACGAATTGAAATAATTCTTGCATTTAAACTTGTATTCCAAATTAAGATTTAACTTGAAATTAATGTAGATAATTACTGAGAGAATTAGATTTTTGTAGCGTAGTTTACGTGAGATGAGATCACGTGGTGTTACGTGATACGAACTGGCGAATCAGGATGTTGAACCATGAAAACATAGTAAATTCTTAATGTCTTTTAACAAATTTATTATCTCTATTTATTGGCTTTTTACAAAATTTTAAAAGATATTAAAATGTTTGTGCCTTCAAAATAAAAAATTCTTTGAACTAATGTTTGTTAACATTTTTTATGTGTATATTGTATGTTGTCAACAAAGTGTGCTTGGCGAGATTTGCGCCAGTGAAACTGAAAAGAACCTCAGAAACTAAACATAAAGTTTAAGTAAATAAATCCGAAGAATTTTTTTAAGGAATGAGCTGAGAGCATGAAAAATTAAAATGTATTTTTGAAAAAATATACAACAGTTCCTGAGAAGGATTTACAGGCATCCTTAAAAGTTTCATAATTAATTGCAAAAAATTTAAAACCTCATACAACACACTGTCTCACAGTTTGTACTAATGTAAGCTTTTAAAGCCAATACTTTGGCAAAGAGAATTGAACAAAAAAAAAAAAAAAAAAAAAAACATGCTTTTTACATTTTACTAAAGAAAATAATACAGATTTCTTGTTTAAAACAACATATGATAAAATTGGCAGAAATTTTTTTGAAAAATTTCCAAATAAAGAATTAGGTTGGATATGTGACCCATTTTGCCTTTGGTATTTTCAATTCCAATGTATCTCTAAATGAAAAAGAACAATTGATTGATATTTTAAGTGACAGAATACTGTGTGTTAAGTCTCTAACTTGCCAAAAATTTTAGTTGATTGGAAACTAATATCCGGATTTAAAAGGAATGAAAGTAAATTATTACGCTTCTTACATAAAATTGTACAGTAAAACTTTAGCTTATATTTAAAACTTCTAAAATGCTTATCTTACATTTTTCTGTTATATAAGCATTGAAAGTGGATTTCTCACTGAAATAGAAATAATTTTGCTATTGAATTAACATGGAGAACTTTTTTTATTGAAATATTTTTTCTCTGTGACAGTTGCATCTACTACAAAATAAAGATTAAAGAACTGTTTTTAAAGCATTTTGAATTCGTTGTCATATTGATCTTTGAAGCACTAGATTAGTGAGTTTTTATTACATTATTGACAAATATAGTTTTTAAACGATCAAAAAATTTTCAGCGGAGATAATTATTTGTCAAATATGAATGTGTTTTCAAAGAGGAAATAAATAATAAGTGATAAAAAGAAAATTCAGTTAGAACATTCCCATCTCTAACAAAGTAATTTGCTTTGATTTAATCTTTATAATACAATATATTTTAAAATAAGGCAAAATCCAATGTGAAAGGTTATGCGAAGATTACGATAGTACCTAGAGTATTCAGCATTTCGTATAATCCTATAACCAGATAATAATAATATTAAAATAAATTTTATCTGAATGAAGTTTTCTTATTACAGAAACAGTAAAATTATGCAATTACATAAACGAATCCACTTTCAGACAATATACATAATACTGTTTACAAGCGCAAGCCAAAGTTCTGTTTATGTTACTTCTCACCCTTCAGCGCATGCTCAAGAATTACCATCCAGGCGAAACTAGTCGATTTGTCCATGACGTCAAAAATTCGAAAAGTGGGGTAGGGTTTGGAAATACGCTTCCGGGGTTCAATTCCCGGCTAACGGCTAGCTACACGGGCGTTTTCATTGTTGTTCCCGTGTGTAACTTGCATATGAGTCAGTTCCCTTTAACAAATCCTACACGAAGGCCTCCCTCCCCGTCGGCAATAGCCCTAGTGTGCTTTGCTGTAACCGAATTAACCGAAACTGAAAAAAAAAAAAAAAAAAAAAAAAAGGGGGTATTGGTGGTGGAAGGCAGCTACGAAACGTCGTTTTAGAAGAATGGGCTACATAACCAAATTTCTATCTATACTCTGGTAAACAGTACATTATTTGCTCATCAAAAGCCTAAATTTAGCTAATGCTCGGCTTAGTTCTTAAATTGCAATTTTAGCAACAGCCCCCAAACAAGACAATGTCTGGTATTTTATTTCATTACTTAGTTATTCATCATTAATTTAAGAATTAATTAAATTTGAAGGGGGGAAAAAAGAATCATCTAAATTTTCAAATTACAAACATAAATAGCAATAGTAAAAAGCAAATACAAAATAACGCTTCGCGCTATCAAAATTGCTCATTTTCTTAAATATCAACAACTAAATAGTATTTCAACTAAAACACATAATGTAAACAAGAGTTTGCCCGATGCCCAAAAAAATTCAAAATTATCTATGAAAAATATGAGCGCATTGTGACGCAACCGTATCATTCCTATTCGAACAGCAACCGCATCATTCGTATTCGCATAGAAACCGCATCATTCGTACTCGAACAAACCGCATCGTACGACAGATGCGAGTAACGAACAGATGCGAATAACGAAATGAATTTGTGAGTACCGAATCGGTACTTCGAGTCAACCGATGTACCCGTTACTCAGTAACGAATACATGCGGTTTGCTCCAGCTCTACTCTGTGTGCGAGCTATGAATGCCGATGTAATGTTGTGTACGTGTTGTTAAGTTTCAATAAAAAATGTGAAAAGATACGTTTCTTATTTTTCGACTTGCTTCTTCATATGATATCGATTTATTTAACATGGTAGCAGTTCTCGTGGTTTGTGAATATGAATGAAGAATTTAGTAGTTACCATTTGGGCTAAATCGCAGAATAGGCTGCATCAGTCGATGCTGTGTTTACTCTCTTTCGCTTGGACACGCCTTTTTATGACGTAATATTGGTTACGCCTCTTCTTAAAAACAAGTTATAAGTATGCTATAGCTTCGTATTTAAAGAAAAATTATATTTTAACTGAGTTGAAATGGTAGGTTTATAATGTTCTGCGCGAGATTTTTTTAATTATAAATCTACTTTTATGTGTTGTGTGGTAGTGTTAGCATTTAAAGCAACGAATTATCTCTCACAAATGTATTATTAAGATACCAAACGATTGAAAACGATCATTAGCAAACGACTGAAAATATTGAATGCATGAATTAAAAATTATAACCGTAACTTCTGAAAATACAGAAAAGAATTCTTTTGCTTAAAGAATGTTTTGATTATTCATGAGTGTGTTAAAATCGGTGCTTACTGCAGAATGGATGAGTATCTGAATCTGGACTTTTTTAATCAGTTGGAGCGAAGAAGCAAAAAGAGCGTTATTGAGCGGTGTATGGAGAAAAGTTTGATTGCAATATCGTATAAGTACCCAATTTGTGGAACAAATATGAAACTAGTAGAGAGACGGTTTTGAGACGTATAGACGATTTTGAGTGGTGCGCAGTGCCGAGTTTGTTCAACTCTGAGATGTTTTTCAATGAAAATTGATCGATGTGCACATGGGCAAAGCCAATGCTGTGCGCGATGCCGAGTTTGTGCAATTCTGGGATGTTTTTTTTTAAAGTGAAAATAGATCGATGTGCACATGGGCAAAGCCAGTGTGGTGCGCAATGCCGAGTTTGTGCAATTCTGGGACTTTTAAGTGAAAATAGATCGATGTGTACATGGGCAAAGCCAATGTGGTGCGCAATGCCGAGGTTGTGCAATTCTGGGATGTTTTTTGAAGTGCAAATAGATCGATGTGCACATGGGCAAGCCAATATGGTGCGCAATGCCGAGGTTATGTGCGATGCCGAGTTTGTGCAACTCTGGGATGTTTTCAAGTGAAAAAAGATCGATGTGTACATGGGCCAAGTCAATGTGGTGCGCAATGCCGAGGTTGTGCGCGATGCCGAGTTTGTGCAGTTCTGGGATTTAAGTGAAAATAGATCGATGTGCACATGGGCAAGCCAATGTGGTGCGCAATGCCGAGTTTGTGCAATTCTGGGATGTTTTTTTAAGTGAAAATAGATCGATGTGCACATGGGCAAAGCCAATGTGGTGCGCAATGCCGAGTTTGTGCAATTCTGGGATGTTTTTAAGTGAAAATAGATCGATGTGCACATGTGCGCAATGCCGAGGTTGTGCGCGATGCCGAGTTTGTGCAACTCTGGGATGTTTTTTTAAGTGAAAATAGATCGATGTGCACATGGTCAAAGTCAATATGGTGCGCAATGCCGAGTTTGAGCAATTCTCTGATTTTTCTTTAAGTGAAAATAGATGGATGAGCACATGGACACCGAGTTTGTGGAATTCTTTGATGTTTTTCGAGCGAATACTGATCGTTGTGAAGAAGAGAAAACGAGGGGCTGTGTGATGCCGAGCAGTAATGTAACTTTATTTATGTGCAATGTTTAACATATCGTTAGTGTATTTTAAATTTGTATTGTTGTTTTAATTGTGAATTATATTTAAGACGTCATTTTTCATTTAAATTGTATTTTTAATTTTTTGGCTTTGATATGTTTATAACGCTTTCCGACTTACGACATATATCGATAGGCCGACGATCTACTCAACAGTAGCAAAATTGTTAACTTTTAACTCTTGACGTAACGTTTACCTCATATTTTAATACGTAGTGTTTGGTATCGTAATTGCACTTGATAATAGGAGTTCATTGATAATATGTGTGTGTGCGTATGTGAAGCATTGCTTAGTGTTCCAAGTTTGTAGTATTTATTTTATTATATTATTTTCTTTCATTCTGAGAAATTAGATTTTTTTATTTATTAATGCGTAGAATTCTAGCATGCCTACACAGAATATGGCGTGATTTAGGAATTTTAGAAACTGATATGAAATCCGTGTAATGATGTTCATATGCAATAAAAAATATTCTTTTTTTATTAATGTAAAGTTTAAAATTTTTAGAAATAATGAAAATTGTCTAATTATTGGTATGTAAGGAATTATGTCGTTACGTAGCAAGAAGGTAATTTGTAAAAATGATAAAATTGAAATGTTCCACAATATGAATTTAAATTTAAAAGAAATATTTTATTTGTATAAATAAAAAAATTAATAAAAATAATAAAAATAAAAATAATAATAATAATTTAATAAAAATCTTTGAAAATATTGAAGCTCTACAAGTATTAGAGACTCCGACGTGGTTTATCGTTTTAATAATTGGTAGAATTCGCTCACTGTATCATGGTAATTTTAAATATAAACAATTTATTATACTTATTATCAGTAACGCCAATGCTTAAATGTTATAAATGTAAATTAAAAGTAAAGAATTTGATATTAACTTACAATAATAAACAATTTATTATTGTTATTTTTAAGAGAAAATAGTAGAAAGTACACGTAGTGTAAATGCGAGACTACATTGTGACGTCATAAGCTTAGTCCCACCCATTTATGGACGTCACACAGCTCCTCCTACTGAACTTTGTTGATGCAGCCTATTCTGCGCTTTTACTATAATTTGTTTTAAAAGTTACCGGTACTAGCGTAAAAATGGCATGTACAAGAAGCAGCGATATCGGCATACCGCTATTTGATGGTTCGGACTATTTTAATTGGAAAGTGCGTATGATGAAATTTCTTCAATTTAAAAAGTGTAAAGTTGTGGTTCAGCGAAAAGTCAGTGAAAATGATGACGTGGAAAAATGGGAAGAAAAGGATGTACAAGCTACAAATTACATTTACGGCGCCATAACAAACAAGCAATTGGAATATATTCACGAGTGTGAGACTGCCAAGGAGGTTAGAATACATGGAGATGCCCTGCGCGCAGTCCAAGTGAAGCCAAAAAGTGGGGGAAAGCATGCCCTTAGTAGTCGTGGCTTTAGAAAGATTGACGAGCTCTTCAGCCAATGAGGCAGAACCTAGCCACACCCAGTTTCGTAAATTAAAGACCGTGGATTCTTCGCGCGCTTTTTCCTTCACTTTTTCCCGCCATTTCATTTTATTTCTACGTTTTCTATCATCTTGTAGACGGCTGCAATATTGTTCCGAGAAGCAATTTTTATTCCTGCCAAAATGGTAAATTCCTGCGTCGCTTTCGGCTGTACAAATAGAAGAATAGCAGGATCCGGTATTACATTTCACAGGTAAATATTCTTTTAACATATATACTATCATTTATTTAATTATACTTTGCTCAAAGTTAGATAAAAATTTGCTGTGCATGTTTAAAACATATCCAAGGAAACGGCTGCAAGTGCTGATAATTGTATCAATTCTAATGATTATCAGGATATGCAGAGGGAAAATATATGTACAAAGGGACTGATTCCATTAAAATGAGTTAAATGAGAAATGCATTATGTAATTACATGCTGTCATTAATGAATGCTAGCAATAAAGGTATTGTGAAAATAAATAAATAAATACTCAAACCATTAATTGATTATATTTTAGTTATTCTAAATATATACAGGTATAATTCTCAATTTTCCATGTTAGAAATACTACTTACGTTTTGAAAAATATTAAATTGCATGAACAATGATAAAAAATAATATTTAAATCCTGCATTGTTATTTTTAAAACTCCCACAAATTTCACCCCAAATTAAATCCTGTTATTAAATATTTACTTGAACAGAAAACAAAATTAAATACATAAAATATGACTTGTAATATAATATGATCACACCTTTAAAATAACGCGTTTTCTTTTCCACGATGAGCTGACCACTCCCCCTTCCCTTGTTTACTTACCGTTCTGCTTTTACAACTCAGTTAATTACGAGTATAATACTCAAACCATTAATTGAAAAAAATCTGAGAATTATAGATGTTTCTTCTCGCACGTCACACCGAGAAAATACTCAAACTCTTTTCTGACGGCTTTTCAAACGCACATTTCAATTATTCTACTTATTTATGCATGTTAAAAAAAATTCTTTTACATGGAAATGAAATCCGAAATGTAGACATTATTTCAATGTAACCGTTCAGTACCTTATAACCCTCTCACGTCTTCACATAAGAAATCAGAAAACACACTCAAAACTTCAAACAAGCTGACGTTTAACCTCACTTCACATAGTAAGGGAAGCGTTTTCTTGCCCTCACGAGGCGTGGCTTATTTGCTTCCCCCGGCTTCACTCTCCTCGTATTGCGACAGCAGAGACGCCATCTCCATGTATTCTAACCTCCTTGGAGACTGCATTTGATATAATTACGAAATTTGATGCAATGTATTTAAAAACTTCAACATCTCTACAAATTGTTTGTAGAAATAACTTAGAATGTGTGAAACTGAAAAATTATCCTGATGTAAATATGTTTTTCGATGATTTTGAAAAGTATGTGAACGAACTGAAACATGCCGGCGCCACCGTGACGGAACAAGAAAAATTGAACTATATGCTAAGAGCATTACCTTCAAATTACAGTCACATTGGTGACTTAGTAGATGTATTACCAGAGAAGGACAGAACAGTCGATTACCTAAAGAGCAAAATCAAATCAAAATTACTTGAAGAGAAAAATGATTATGAAGATCGTGCACCAGCAGAAAAATCAAATGTGTTCAAAATCGAAACAAGCAAATCGGGTCCACAAGGGAATGTCTGTTATAACTGTGGAAAACCTGGTCACATTAAAAAGAATTGTTGGCATGTCCATCAAAGGAACTATCGTTGTAATGGCTCCACTAATTATCGCGGTCGAAGTTCTTCAAACAATCGAGGACGTAGTCGTGCTTTTAGTGGACATCGTGAACGTGGAGCATACTCTAACCAGAGAATAAACACTCATCAAGGCAATAGTTTTCACACCACTGTTATTGAAAGTAACATGACAAGTTCCAGTGCAAATACTGTGACGAATAAAAATGAAATCGATTGGTTACTGGGTAGCGGATGCACAGACCACATTATAAACAGTGATGAATATTTCAAAGAGCAAGTCACTTTGAAGGATCCTATTCAAGTGAAAGTCGGTGACGGAAGGATTTTGAAAGCTACAAAGGTTGGCAATATAATAGTTTCTTTTCCTGTATATAACTCTGAAAGCAAATTTATTAAGTTATTCGAAGATTACTGATAATCATAAAATAGTTTCAAAAGAAACGTTTTCTAAAATATATGATGTCAATGGTTCATTAGTAGCAGTAGCGAAGAAAGATTATATAAAGTAAAGAGTTATGTTAAAAATAGCAAAATATTTGCAAATTTGACCAACAATAAGTTAACGTTAAAAGAAAAATTGCACCGTTCATTTGGACATGTAAATTTTAAATATCTGGATATTATGTGCAAAGATCAGCTATTAGAAGGAATCCCTAAAGAAATAGAAACCGAATATATGAAGTGTGCCATATGTATTGAAAATAAAATGCACAATTTACCATTCAAGAATAATAGAAGAAAAGCAGAAGATATTCTGGAGATTATACATACAGATGTAAATGGACTTCACAGAACAATTGGATGTAATGGTGAGAAATACTTTGTGAGTTTTATTGATGATTATAGCATGTTGGCAAAAATTTATTGTATCAAATCTAAGGATCAAGTCTCTGATTGCTTAATTGAATATGTAAATGAAATTCAAAATTTAACAGGGAAGACTATCAAAGAACTAAGATGTGATAATGGTAGTGAATATATGAATAGCAAGATATACAAATTTGCAAGAGAAAAAGGTTTCAAGATAAAGTCATGCCCACCATATGTACACGAATTAAATGGTACTGCTGAGCGTTACAACAGAACTATAATGGATATGGCAAGATGTCTTTTAGCCGAAGCAAAAGTTGACAGACGTTACTGGCCTGAAGTAATTAAAGCTGCTGCTTATTTGAAAAACAGGACATTAACAAATACTATTGTAAAGAAGACACCATATGAAATATTTTTCAATAGGAAACCATCTGCTAATGAATTGAAATTATACGGAAGTAGAGTGTATGTAAGAATACCAGAAGAAAAGAGAAAGTCAAAGTGGGATAAAAAGGCTGAATTTGGAATTTTACTTGGGTATACAGAAGTTGGATATAGAGTTTTGATGAATAACAGAATAATAGTTGCCAGACATGTTGACATTATTGAAGAAGACATAATGTGTGTAGGTTGTGATGATGAAGATAAGAATGATGATACAAATAAAAAGAATGATCCTCAAGAAGTGTGTGAATCGAGGGGTAATGATAACTCCAAGGATAGTATGATAAATGAAGATGAAACAAAAAGTGGAATGAGACCAAGAAGGCAAATCAAACCACCAGTTCGATTTCATGAAGAATTCGGGTACTACTGTGTTAGTGCAAATTTTTGTGATGCTACAGTTCCAGGTAATTTTGAGGAGGCGACAACATGTAGTGAGGCTGGACATTGGAAAGAGGCAATGGACAGTGAAATGAATAGTCTTGTTAAAAATAACACTTGGACACTAGTGACTAAACCAGAGGATAAAGCAATTCTAGATGTGAAGTGGGTATTCAAAAGAAAACCAGGTAATGTTTTTAAAGCTAGATTAGTGGTTCGAGGTTTTCAGCAAAAAGATAGTATTGAGGACACTTACTCCCCTGTCATCAAGATGCAAACCTTAAAATTGTTACTTTCATATTCCTGTCAGTATAATTTAAATATTCATCAAATGGATGTTGAGACTGCCTTTTTAAATGGTTATGTTGTGTCTGAGGTTTATGTTAAACAGCCACAAGGCTATAATGATAATTCGAATAGAGTGTATAAATTAAAGAAAGCACTACATGGGTTAAAAGAAAGCCCTCGTGCTTGGTATGAGTGCTTCAACGAGTATATTGAGAGTCTAGGATTTCGTAGACGTAAATATGATTATTGTCTTTATGTAAAATCTGAAAATAATGTATTTGTATATATTCTTTTATTTGTTGATATGTTGCAGAGATACTCGGGTAATTAATGATATTAAGGAACAACTACATAAAAAATTTAAATAAAGTAAAAAGCTACATTGGAATTGATATTGAATATGATGAGAAAAGCAATATCTTAACACTGATTCAGGAAAATTATATTGAATCTTTAGCTAAACTGTATGGTATTAAAAATTCAAAGCTTTATGATACACCAATGGAGACTAATCTTAAACTAAGCCAATCTAATTTAAATCAAAATCTCAAATATAGAAATCTAATAGGAGCACTCTTGTATATTAGTCATGGTACTAGACCAGACATATCTTTCAGCGTAAATTATTTAAGTAGATTTCAAAATTGTTATGATGAGACACATTTCAAATATGCTTTGAGAGTTTTAAAGTATTTGTACTTAACAAAACATCTAAAATTAACCTATAGTAAAAATCTTAAAACTGATATTATGAATTGTTATGTTGATGCTGATTGGGCAGGTGATATTGTTGACAGAAAGTCAACTACTGGGTTTGTTATTGAATTATTTGGTAATCCAATTTACTGGAAATCCAAAAAGCAAAATTGTTAGACAAAATCTTCCACTGTTGCCGAATATATTGCTCTATCTGAGGCTGTGACAGAAATTAATTTCTTGAAAAATGTTGTGAATGATGTTTTTGCTGATATAACTCACCCCATTAAAATTTATGAAGATAATTCAGGAGCTTTGGCCATTGCTAATTATGGGAACTTCACTAAAAATTCAAAACACATAGAAGTTCAATATCACTATGTTCACGAAAATGTTCAAAATGGAGTAATTGAAAGTGTAAAGATTGATTCAGAATCAAATATTGCAGATATCTTTACTAAGTCTTTAGGAAAGATTAAATTTATGAAATTTAGAGAAGGTTTGAAATTGAAATAAATTTTGTATACTGTTTATTTGAGTGATGTTTATTTAAATATATTTGCTTGAAATGAAATAGATTTTGGTAATGTCCTTATCTAAACTAAATTGTGTTTAACTTTGATTTTAACATTTAAGTTAATGAAAGAAACTTTTTTTAAAAATAATTTGTGTTAAGTGTTGAATGTTATTGTTTATATCTATGCTTAATTGTAAATGGTAAAGATGAAAAGATTGCTTATATCTATGTTTGTTAGTAATTAGTAAATATAAATGTAAGGAGGCGTGTTAGTTTGGTACATTTATATTTACCGTATTGGCAACACCAAGTTCTCTCTTCTCTGTGTGCGAGCTATGGATGCCGATGTAATGTTGTGCACGTGTTGTTAAGTTTCAATAAAAAATGTGAAAAGATACGTTTCTTATTTTTCGACTTGCTTCTTCATATGATATCGATTTATTTAACACTTTGAGGTCCGGATTATAGATCATTCCGTATTGTGGGTGTCCAAATTAACGACTTTTGACTGTATTGCTGTTTGTTATTAATTTTCATTAAAATGCATTCATAAGTTTTTTTTTTTTTTTTTCTTCTCAGAATTTTACTTCATGTGATGAGTAAGCATTATTTCCATTAAGTAGGAAAATTTGGATCTTGGAAAATATAAATTTTGTCTGACATCATTCTAAATCTCAAAACAGAGCTATAGCACATTACTTCAGAGACAATGTTGATTAAAAAGTCTATGCAAAATAACATCAACAAGAGAAGTTCTCCTAGCTGTATCTAAGCAAATGTTCTGTGATACATATTTACGTAGGTATAATATATTTATGATATATTTTATTATAAAGATTAAGAGTTTTACTAAACTAATCACTTAACCTAGCTTCATATTTAACGACACAAAACATTTGTACGCTGATCTCAGGCAGGTCATGGCTGGCTTGGTCTATCATGTATTTTCTAATCGGAAAAGCAGCTATGAGACAAATATCATTTAGTAGCTTCCATGAGAGCATCTCTCAAGCAAAATACTTGTCAAAATTAATTAATTAGCTTTTAAAGGTACATTAAAAGCATAATGTTATGAAGAAGAGAAAAGTTCCACAAAGTAGAAAAAAAATCGGTTGATCTTTAACATTACGGCAACTTGGCGATTTTTTGGCGAAAATTTGGCGACCAACTCCCCTACAGCAACCCTCTATTTTTTTTTTCCCCGCCGCCATTTTGTCTTCATGAAGTAAAGACATGTTTCTTTTCTTCTTATCTACTGAACACTTCTTCCAACAATCTACTAGCCGAAATACACTTATGCTAGAAATTTTATCAAACAAAACTGCTTAATCATGACAAATATTCACTGCAAAATTCGGAAAAAGTGCACAATACCATACACCTTACGCGTTTTTCAAAATAACACATACACATAAACCATGTACACGCCGACTTATTTTTACTTAAAAAAACATCCCAGAATTGCACAAAAATGGCATTGTGCACACTCTTCACTATATCCATGTACACTGCTTTTTTCTCATAAATTCGAAAAATTTCACGAAAATACATGACAATTTTCTCAATCTTTAAACCCGGTAAAAAGAACATATATGAAATTACCTGATCGCGAAAAGGTATTTCCCTTTACAAATATGAACATTTCCACATATAAAATAAATAAAATATCCAAAAACTTTTACCTCTAAATCATCTATTACATTATACACGTCACCAACGAATTCATACATGAAGCATTACAAATATTTAGTATCAAATATTTAAATTATTTCCATGCACGTTTATTTCAACTTAAACGTAAACCAAATTCCTACAAGCATAAAATTCACAAAATAACTATCATTTCATTAAAATATCACTGAACCATGTACACATCGACTTATTTTTACTTAAAAAAACATCCCAGAATTGCACAAAAATGGCATTGCGCACACTCTTCACTATATCCATGTACACTGCTTTTATCTCATAAATGAAAAAAATTTCACGAAAATACATGACAATTTTCTCAATCTTTAAACCCGGTAAAAAGAACATATATGAAATTACATGATTGCGAAAAAGTATTTCCCTTTACAAATATGAACATTTCCACATATAAAATAAATAAAATATCCAAAAACTTTTACCTCTAAATCATCTATTACATTATACACGTCACCAACGAATTCATACATGAAGCATTACAAATATTTATTATCAAATATTTAAATTATTTCCATGCACATTTATTTCAACTTAAACATACACCAAATTCCTACAAGTATAAAATTCACAAAATAACTATCATTTCATTAAAATATAATTAAATTCAAAAACACCACTTAAAATATACATGAGCACATACATTCAATTAATAAAAATTACCTTACAATCCTAATTACTTTAAACTAAATCATTGCTAATAACAATTTTCCCAATAATACCAAATTCCTTTCCACCTTACATTTCCAACAATGCATAAAAATAATTAAAAATACTAACTTACCTAATCTCCTTCAGAATCTTCATTACGTGGCGGATACACTTTTCTTCATTCTCTTTCAGAATCTTTAAAATCATATATATCTTTCAAAGCAAGATACCAGGTAAAATAAATAACATAATAAAACATGTTTATTTCTCTCTCACACAACCTTAGAAAACATTTCTTACTATCCTTTTCAATACCACTAAATACCCATTTTGAATTCACTTTACTTACGGCCATGGGATCCAAAAATTCACAAACACTATTTCACACAACACAGAATAAAGCCAAATACAAAATTTCCAGATTTTTTCCCGATTTCCCCCCTTTTCCGATTAAAGAACCGTAATTCGTCCATTAATATCACATGACATATCCCATGATCTCTCATTTCCCCCACACAAAATAATGCGTAATCGGAACTCAGTACTGCTCACATTATTATCAAAGTCCCAGGTAGTAACCTTTATCGCCTCCAAAATATCGCCAAACTACCAGTTACCGTAATGTAAAGATCAACCAAAAAATCTAAAGTACAAATTAGCAGGAAATATAGCCTTCCTACGGAGCTTTATTATAGCACTATTAGATTTATTGTTTTAAACTCTAATTCATTTACTCAGAAAAACCATTCTATTAAGAAATTTTAAATAATCATCATTAAGAAAAATATATTGTTTTTAATATGTTTTTATATTACTACTTCATTTTAGACAATATATTACTTTATGAAGCCAAATAATAGATATGCAAGACTTAGTTGAATATCAATTGTGTAAATCTTGTTTTGAAATTTTAATATATAATTAGGTGCTTTATTAGTGTTGGAAACATGATTTTGTAAGTAATTATTTTCTTCTCAGAAGACATGCTGTATTTTTATCTTAATTCTGGCTGATATTTTCTAGGGAAGATAATCTTTTAGAAGACTTTTGCTTACATTTTTGTTTGATTTATCCCTTAGAAAATTTCATGAATATCATGATGTTGACTGAGCAACGCTACTAAGGTATTAGTTTTATATCATTATGCACAATGGCAAATGGTATGAGAGCGACTAAATGGCTAGTCAATAAGACAGTGGTTATTTCTGGTGCTTTTTATTAAATAAGATCTGTAACTTTCATAAGTATAATAAAATCTGAGATAGAGTTAGTAATTCATCACGAATCAACTTGACTGCTTTATGTAATCTTAAACAATGCCTGAGACCTATGGAAAAGCCACTTTAATAGGGAGTGTACCAAGTGTCTTTCTAAATTTACAGCTGATATCACTCAAAACAGTTTTATGTATCTTATCATGCACATAAATTATGTCATGATGCAAAATATTTTCCCAACATGATGATAATGTAAGTCAAGCCTCCAGCAATGGATATTTCACATTATCAGATATACCCCATTAATAGACAGTTCCTGATTTCGAAGTAGAGAACCACTGTACACATATATAGCGATCCTGTAACTGTCTAGTAGTGGGTGGTTTTACTTTTGTTTTAATGATGCCATTAATTATATCTTCAAAGATATCCCTGCCACTATGATAATAAAAAACTGCAGTTACTTATGATAGTGTCAAACTTAATTTTTCATCTGTTAAAATATTAATTTGATCCAAGACACTCTGATATTTATTAGTAACAAAGTGTCATGCACATATTATGCGAATATAATTATTTTGGCTTTGTATATATTGTTAATGTTTACTTCAGGACAGTCAGGCTGTGTTGTAATTGTAAGTCTGTTTTTTATTTGCAATCTACTGGTGGCCGGGAAACATATAAAAGAAAATGATCTAATATGAATGTGTTGTCAACTCCATTGATGGCTGCATGAAGTCTTTAGGCGCTATCTATCCTGCATCAATAATTTTTTATACAGAAATATGCAATAATTTATAAACTATGTAAAGTAACTACTCTTGAAGTCTCTCAGATAACTGTTAATCAATAATACACTAATAGCCATTAAAATTGCTACAGCATGAAATAAAACAAAAAAAAAAATATTTGTTGTACGTAAATAGTATGGCATGAAGACAAAATGATTAAATTTGTAAGCAGTTTGGGGGTTTACAAGGGTGCGAAATCAGTCAAAACAATTGCTCCACCTGGCAGGTAAAACGGCCCTTATCTGGTTAGGCACTGAGTAGAATTTCGCTTGAATGACAGAAATCGGCATCTCATTCCATTCTGATTCAAGTCTATGCCACACTTCAATCGTATTAGAGTATTAGATGGAGAGGGTTGCTAGGCCAGTCCTCAGCAAACCATGAGCAGGTGTTTTCAATGGGTGACAGATCTAGAGACCGTACAGGCCAGGGCAGCAATCACATGCACTGCATATCGAGAAAGGTCAGAACACAACGTGCAACATGTGGTCTTGTATTATCCTGTTGGAAGATTGCATTTGGCAGGCCTCAAAGATAGGGCACAACCACTGGATGTAAGATGTCAGAAATGTACCGATCTGGCATTCAAATTACCATTGATCCAAACTAGAGATGTGTGTGCCATGTGCTCAGTGGCTGCCCATACCATCACATTAGGGTTCCTATGCCGATACTGAATGCAACCAGGCGATGTGCGGTCTCCTTGGAGCCTCTAGACACTTATACGATCATCAGAATAATGCACACAGAAACGGAACTCATCTGAAAAGACGACATTGTGCCCCTTCTATATCCAGCTTTGTTGTTGGACACACCACAGTAGCCGTATCGCTCTGTGCTGCATTATCAAGGAAAGCTAAAGTAATAGACACCGTGCTGATAGTCCATGCTGATGCAAACGTTGACACACCGTATGAGCAGATACTGGGCATGCTGCAAACATGCCCATTTTCTGACTAATGGACTGTGATGTGGTTGTAAATTTGGAGGGCTGACCTCACAATATGCCTGTCCTCTCGGGTATTAATAATGGGATGGCATTGAGATCCTGCATGCCATTCAGTATAATCCTCAGCATTCCATACATGCCATATTCGCTTAACAGTGGTTGGATGTCGACTAGTGCAACGGTCGTTAATCCACACTCTCTATAGGCAACAATCCTGGCTCTATTGAATTCTGACCCTTGATGGTAAGCATTTCTTCTTATTATTCAAGGCATATCATGATATTTTGAGCACATTCCAACCTTACAAAGTGCTTTTCGAATGACAAATCCACAACTTTTTGAAATTATTAATTCATCATGACAAACTGTGCCTAGAAATACCATAATGACTGTTTCCAAGTTTTTGAATGCTTATTTTTTTCCTATGATTTACATAACTTAGTATGCAACTGAATACCCACATTCAAAACTGAAACAATGTTTTTTGATGCATTACTGGTGACAATGACAAAGTAGTGTTCCAGTTTGTCTTTTTAAAAGACGGACATCATCAGAAGTTGCTCTATATTTTTAAATAATCAAAAACAATATTATTTTTCAGAATATAGGTTATTACTGCAAATATTAACAGTCCTCCATTTTTTTAATTTTAGTTCAAGAAAATATTAACATACCAATGAAATATTAAAAGATTAAACTGTTCTTCTGCCAAAAATTTTCAAAAATACAAAACCAATCTTGTTTTATTAAAAATAAATAAAAAATCCCTTCATGTCAAGCTCCAACTCCCTCAAAATTGAATCTCTTATGTTAAATCAAAATTCTCTTACATTATTTCACAACTTCTGATATTTGAAAATCTAAAGTACAAGATTAGATACTTTTATGCTCTGGTAACAAAATTTCTTTTACATAATTATATATTTTGCTTGCCGGAATTTGTCTTCCTAGTAAACATATCTTATGCTGTCCAAATAAAATACTTTAAGCGATATGTCCGAAGAGGTTTGTGTTCTTTATTCTTTACCAGCTGTACCTTTTAGTGGTTTATTATTAATTCAGAATTGTATATGCATACAAAATTTATTACGTTTTATAGAGCAAACTACAAATTACAATGGTTCCACGACACTTCAGAATACATGCAATCGGCTTGTCACGTGACCAAACAAGTGACGTTTTTACGTAGCAAGTTGATCAGCCAGTAGTGATTCCGCATTATCACAGCAGGGGGTACGGCGAGTACATGGAGGTAGGAAGTAAGAAGGAGTCGCCCTAAACAAGTTTCTCTGTACCCTGCTCTGAAGCACCGGCGATCCCTACATGGTGACCAAAACATTGGGTCATTTATCATTGAGTTCTATGGGATTTGACGCGTTCGGGTGTAAATATTTTGTAATTACGTCGCAAATATACATATAAATGTATATATTTTCTTTTTTTACAACACTTCAGAGTCCTAAGTACGTGAAAACAACATTTCATTCTGAACGGAATTAAATGCTATACTTTTCACAGGACAGTTTTCTCAGAATGGTTTAATTTGAATGAAATATTTTCACAAGTTTTCGTTAATTACATTAGAAAAAAAAATTAAGGTAATTTGATTTTATTCGGTTAAGGTACAAAAATTAAGATCAAAGTTTATTGTATTATTAATATTAAAATTATGCATTATTTCTTTTCTATTTATAGAGCTTCTTCCTAAAATACTTTCTTAAATATGACATGATTTTTTGGCTTCTTTTAAATAGAAAAATGTAAGTCAATTTATAATTAATGCTCTATTCGGTTCATTTTAAATTAGAGAATTATTAGGAATTAGCGAAATACTTTAAATAAGTATTTCGCTAATTCCTAATAATTAAATAGGTATTAAATAGTATTTGACTTTCTCTGAACATTTCTGAAAGGGAATAAAACAAGTTTTTTTTTAAGTATTATCTAAAACTTGTAACTGAGTTATTATAAAATGTAAAGGGAATAATTCTTTTAATTATACTTATCAGATTTTTTTTTCTTTTACCCTTCATTTCAACAATACATATTCCAAAACTCTTTATTACGTTCTTAAGTGCGCATCTCATAGCATTTGCTTTACAATACCTTTTAACAGATTGCTTTCCAATACGAACAATTCTTGCTTAAATAGTTTTATAACGTATTTGTCAACAGGATTTCAATTTATGTTTACTATTCAATATTAAGGTTATTATATATTTAGATAACATTTATAATCATTATAAATTAGATACATTTAATCATTAGATTTCTTCACAGTACTTTTACAGTTGTTTATAAGTGAATAAATTCTTCATTTCAAATACGTTTATAAATAATTTAATGAATATTTAAGTATTTTGTCAAAGGCAGATACATGCTTTTTGCAAGCACATGCATAAATACCCATACATATTTCCTATTTATCATTTCCCGCATGTGCAAATCTTTAATTTCTGTGCATCCACTATATTTTTCGTGTAAAGTAATTTACACTAATTTAGCATACACCCGAAAGTTTTACATAAAAAATATATATGAATATAATTTGAATGAAAATTATAAGTATTATTTTTAATACCCACTCAAAGATCAGTTTTTCTTCAAAATTCCTCCACGATGGCATCTCTCTCTTTAGGCAGATAGCCCTTCATGCGTTACTCTATTTAATAAAAACTTAATCTGACCTATGTGCCTAATTACAAATATTTTAACATACATAATTTTATATTTACATTTAGCCATCAAGTTTCAAACTTTTCAAATCTTCTAGAAAATAAATTTTGGCAGATCTCTTTTAGCAATTTTCTTAAAATCTATATTTTTGTAGTGCAACAGCTTAGAATTTTATAAAACAAATTCATAATCAAAATCGCTGTTGTTAGTTATCGAAAAATAACCAAGATGTGATTTTTGCGTAAATGTCAGTAAACTATACAAATTGCTATTATCCATCCCACTATGAATGTTTCTTTCATGCGAAAGTGTCCCTTTTTCGATTTCTATGGAACTGTCGTGTGTTGAAATACTATCAGAATCTTGTCAAGCGAGCTTCTGAATGTAAACAAAGAACAACCCCGTCTGGTGACCCAAGCTTCAAAGCAGTGCTTCACTTCTAGCGCGGAATGGCCCCTCCTCCCTTTCCTACCTCATTGGGCGAGTACGTTTTAGGAACATGCGTCCTTGCCCTGTTATAGCTGTCTACAGTAAAAAGTTCTTTTAAACGTCCGACGCCGAGCTCCTTGGCGCCATAGAATTCTGTCGTTGTACAGTTGTGGATTTCGGAAGATACTTGAGTAGTACTTGTAAGCCGGCCGTGTTTTCGGAGTCGCTCTCTGCTGTCACCCGTATAGTAATATTGTAAATACATTATATAAATACTGTATTCTATTTCTTTAATTTTCTGCGGGCAGGGGGGTATTTGTTTAGCCGCCCCTGCTTTGGGGGTAAGTTAATACTGACATAAATAAAATCTTACATAATATTAATTCAGGGGAAAAAACTGACTTCAAGTATTTTGCAAGACATTTCTTGAATTTTTTTCCAAAAACTAAGTTTGCCCTTAAAGAGGCTAGGATATGAAACTCTAGCTACACCCATTTTTATTTCTTAACTGAGTCTATAAGGATGGATTTTAAATTCTATGGATTTTCAAATGAAATAGCGTACAATGAATTATTGTTACAATTCCTAACCAATACGATGAATTAATGTTACAATTCCTAACCACCCGTTTTTCCGTATCTTGTTGTGGTAAATAATTTTACAAATTACTAAATTGTAGTTTCAAGACATTTGTAGTATATTCCTTTTAATAATACTGCGTTGTCTCTTTTTGCCTCAGTGAATTTCATAACAAATTTAAGCTCCCATTTCTCATAAGGTTGATTTGTACAAACACTTCCAAACAAAGCAGGAATTATAGGATAAATATGAGAGTTTACTTTGGTACATAAGTGTTAATGCATATTGAAAACTAGTGTGTGCCTTTGAAAATTAAAAATGATGTCTTCTTCTTGCTCGAAAATTTTTCAAAAATAATATGACTTAAAAAAAATGTTCCTTAAAAACGTATTTAGTAAATAACTGTTTCTTACATTGCAAAGATATTTCCAAATGCTTTTTAGTTATATATGCACATGGGATTTTTCTATAGCACTGTTGCGTAAATTGATTCAATCATTATCGAAGCTGAGAAACATTTTCATATATCATTTCAGAACTATAATTAAATATTTTGTTAACACAAGAACAGCCAAGTTTAATAAAATGAACTTAAAAGCTACAGCATGCACATGGTTATGAAATATTAACCTGTTCTTCAGAATTTCAGATCACGAAGAATTTGAAGGTGGTAAAATGAAAGTCAGCAAATTCCATAGGAATCGGATGTCAAAACTGAATACTTAATAATAGACAATAAACAGAGACATATTAGAACAAGCGTATCTGAAACATTTGCATGGACCCATGAGCAACAAAAAAAGGTAGTAATATAATAAAGAAATAATCTTTGCACAATTTTTTGATTTTTTATACATGAAAAGTTACTTATTGGGTGCAAGTTGGTGGTTTTCACACCTTTATTCCAGAAAGATACCCAAACTGTCAATATTTATTATAAATTGGTACAACATTATCAATATAGCCAAACAAAACATTCCTTAAAATACAAATTTGAATTATTAAATAAGCAATGAATAAAAAAAATAAAATACATGCTTCTTCAAATCTTTCCGTTATTCTTTTGCAATTTTCTCCTCCTCAAGGACAAAGCTATCTGTTTTTGCATAAAAAAATGGTGGAATTGCTCAAAACTGGGTTCGTGCAACACTCGACTATGGAGGAAAAGAATTTCCTCGTTGTTTTATTTAGAAAATTTTCAGCAAAATTTTGTGTTCTTGCAGAAATTTTACACCAGTATTTTCCATTGCTTGCAAATGCTACAAGGCCATAGTTTAAGACTAAGTTTAAGGCAAAAAAACTGTTCGACTTTGAAATCCAACAAAAATGAAACGCACAAAATGGCAGAATTGCTTAACTGAAGGATTATTATACCCATGGTTGCTGGATGAATGATTATGCACTACCACAGAAAGGAAAAAAAAAAAAAAAAAAACCTCAAGAAATTCTGACTTTGTTCAAAGACACTACAAGCTGCATAGTGGCTGCATTGGACCATCAAACACATAGTCCAAAATTAACATTTTAAATATATGACACTGAACACATAAGCTTACTGAAATCTAAATTCTAAGCATTCTCAACATTAAAAAAGCAGTTCCAGAAGTTAACAAGGAAGATATAACTACTTAAATCCTAGAATACCAAAATTATCACAAAACAAGATATTTCACATTCCATACTTTTTACAAAAATGCAGTGAAAAGTGGATTACAGTGCAAAATGTAAATGAAATTTCCAGTCAAATGAAAATGTTCAACATTTCAAGCATTTCATGACATTACCTGAATGGGAGGAATGTGACATGAATACAATTTCTTGATTCAAAACATTATAAGCAGTCATTACCTTTTCACAGTTCGAACACGCCGTTTTAAATCTTTCATTACAAATTAAATACCAAGAATAAGAATTGCTTTAAATTAGAAATACTTTAATCAGCCTGCATATGTGATATGAAATACTAATACATATCGCACAGAAAACACATGTAGTGGGATATACTAATGGCATGATTTCGAGGAACAAATTTCATGAAAAATAAGTCTGTTGTATTTTGCACTAACATGATGATAAAATGACTTCTGAATTATCTTTCAAACATGAAGTTTTAATCTTGTGGAAAGAAGCAAATGATTTATTAAGAATTGATATGAAAAGACAAGTTAAATACGCCTCATAGAAAGACATTTCTTTATAGCATGGACAAGTCATTACTGCACAGATGAGTAAACTTTCTTATTAATCTAGCTTTTTAACAAAAGACACTAGCCTTCTATTATTTGTAGGCATCCACGTTTCAATTTTTATAACATTTAAGCAATTTCTTACATATGTAACTCATGGAGTTTCTCTCCTTGCGAATAAGTATATGGTTGTTTAAAAGATGTTTGTGAGTTAAGGACTCCTTACATATATTACACACATGAGGTTTCTCTCCTGTGTGGATAAGTACATTTTTGTTTAAACTGGGTTTGTGAGTAAATGACATATTACATATATCATACACATAAGGTTTCTCTCAGGTGTGGATAAGTGCATGTTTGTTTAAACTACATTTGTCAGCAAGTAACTTATTTCATATCTCACACTCATGAGGTGTCTCTCCTGTGTGAATTAGCATATAACTGTTTAAATTCTCTTTAGAGTAAATGACTTGTTACATACCTTCTTTTAGAGTAAATGACTTGTTGCATACCTCACACACATGAGGTCTCTCTCCTACGTGATTAAGCATATGTCTCTTTAAATTTCCTTTTTGAGTAAGTGACTTGTTACATAACTAACACACAAAACATTTCTTTCTTGTGTCAATAAGTATATGTCTTTTTAAATCACCTTTTACAGTAAATGACCTGTTACATTCCTCACATGCATAAGGTTTCTCTCCTGTGTGAATACGCATATGGGTTTTTAAATGACTTATTACATATCTCACACACATGAGGTTTTTCTCCTGTGTAACTAAGCAAATGGCTTTTTTAAAGTTCCCTTTTCAGTAAATGTCTGATTACATATCTCACATATATGAGGTTTCTTGCATTTATGAATAAGTATATGATTGTTTAAATAACTAGTTGGAACAAATGACTTGTTACATACCTCACACACGTGAGGTTTTTTTTCCTGTGCGATTAAGTATATGCATATTTAAAATGTCCTTCCATCTAAACGAACTCTTACATGCCTTACAAATCAGTTTTTTTCTGCTGTACATATATGAAGATGTTTCTCTAATGAACCATATCATATCTCGCTCACATGGAAGCGGTGTAGCACCAGGGTGCCTGGGTCAAGGACCGTACCCCTTGTTGAACATGTAGGTTGTTTCGAATGTTGTCATGAGTAACTAACATATATATATATATATATTTTTTTTTTTTTCAAATTATTATGTTATGATTTTTAGTAAAAGGAGAGTAGATAACTGGTAATTCTAGAATAAATAAAGTGTGCGCAGAGTTCCAAGAATCAAAAATGCCATCTGGGAAAGCTGAAAAGCGGAACAAGCTAGCTTTAACCTGAGTCTAGAGATGCATATAACATATACACACTTGAGAGGTTAGCATAAATATATTTCAGTTGTTCAATTGCCTAATTCATCATGAAGTTTTTGATTTCGAACGTACCAGGCCAAGTTGGTGATCTGTCTTAGGGCACAATTTTGTGCCTGCTGGAACTTTTTCCTGTATGATTTACATTAATATGCATAGTATAAGACGCAATACAGTTTTATAAATAAGCAACTTGTTATCTATTGAAAGTACACTGTTTCAAGAAATTAAGGGGTTATGTGTGGGTGCCATGAGAGAGTTTTACTGAGGATCACCCCAAGATGAACCATACCATATGTAGAGAGTAATAAAAAGTGATTTTAAAAAGAAATGCCATTGACAGTCCGGCACTGCAAAGGATATTTTTATTCTTACTTTTGAGAAATTATGTGCCGATGGCAGTATACAGATTCCAGTTCAAATAATTTTAAACCGTTTTTGGATGCTGTTAATGAATTTCGCACAAAACAATCCACAAAGACAAATTTCCAAAGACACAAAGGTAAGTCGATATTTCTTTTCCGTACTGCACAGATTAGATAATCTGTATATTCGTGCTTTATTTTGATTTAAAATGCAGTTTATTTAGATTATACTTTTTTGTTTTAGCTATGTTTTGGATGACATTTTACTTGAGAGGGCACTGCACAGAAACAGGAATAGCACCAAAAAAAAAAAAAAAAAAAAAAATCGCAACTTTCATCAAGTTGGGCCCCGAAATAAGTTTTTTCTATCAACACAAAAACAAAACAACTTACAGTGAAAAATATGCTTAATAAAGTGAACAAATAAATATAAAGCTTTGTTTTTTGTAAATTTTTATACCATTTAGATCATAAATGCTTTATTATTTGATAAGTCATTATTTCACACTTTTAATTTTATAATTCCCAACTGCCCTCTTACTAGATTTAGGAAGATGTTCTAATATTCGAAAAAATTCCAAATGCGGAATCGCACAAGTCCCAACATCACACTTTGTACTGCATTTACAGCAAATAGTGAAGACAATTTTCACAATACTTTTGAAAAATGCCATATGAAATACTTCAAATAAATCTTGTCTGTATGCCTTACTTAGTAAAAAAAAAAAAAAGAAAGAGAAAAAAACTAGTAACTCCATTACACATCCATTTCTTGGCTCTAGTGTACATTTGGTTCTCTTTCAATTGGCGAGAAATTTTGATTGATTTTGGCGATAAAACCCCCATTCTGGTCACCATGATAGTTTTAACTTTTAGCTTCCTAACTTTATTTAAGTGAAAATAGATTGATGCGCACATGGAAAGTTAAGGAAGTGCGCAATGCCTAGTTTGTGTGATTCTCTGATTTTTTTAAAGTGAAAATAGATTGATGTGTACATGGACATACTGTTTGTACAATTCTTTGACTTGTTATTTTGGTTTCATGTAGCGGCCATCTTGAAATTGTGCTTTTCTGCTGCCGATATTGGCATCATAAAAAAATCACCAAAAAAAAAAAAAAGGTGTACACAATTGTAAACTTTTACCCCATTTTTCTTGTATTGTCATTGTTTTCTTTGACTGCTACGCACAATTTGCACATTATATCACAATCCTCATTGACTTCCTACACATAATTTATTCTTCACTAATTTATTATTATTTTGCATGATTTCAACATTATCTTTTTCCATAGTGAAGCTGTAAAAAAGTGGTCCATATTCTAAAAATCTAACAGATCACTCATTTGAATACTTGTACATGAAATTAAACATAATGTGCAAGACTCACTGTAGGAAATTTTAAGAATGATTGTTCTCTGAAAATGTGCTATTCTTAACGGTTTTGTTTTCGGAAAAATGGCCAGAGAAATCTAATAAAAGGCAAATGAAGCATTGCTGTATGTATACAAGTATTTGTAACTGTTTTACAAATACAGAATTAATTCAAAACAATTCAAAACAATAGAATTTATTTTTATGTTAATATTTAATTATATATTGTTTAGCTTTTCTTTCTAACATAAATTTACATGTACAGTAGAATGTCCAAAATCCAGACTCATCGGGACTGCAGCAATTCCAGATTTGGAATTTTTCCGGATATTAGATTAATTTAAATCTGATAAGATAGCATGCAAAAATTATACAATTAAAAATACGAAATCGTGATTTATAAAATAATGAAGTATTTATGATGTAAAGGGTATCAAAATTTACAAAAAAAGCTTAATATTTATTTGTTTACCTTATTAGACATTTCTTTCAATGTAAGTTGCTTCATTTTTTGTGCTAATACATTCTCTTTAATTCTATAGGCAGACGGACATATCTCCTGTTTAGTTACATTGTTGAAGTCCTGTAGCTGCTATTTCAAAAATTCCGACTAACTTGTCAATTGAAATTTTCTCTTTTTCAGTAACTTCTCTGTCGCTTTTCTTCACTTTCGGTATTTTGGTGATTTAGAACCATACTACAGATTTTGCCATTCATTAATTGATTCATGATTGAGAAGCATTGTCATCACAAAGAAAAACTTCTTTCTTATCATCTTCATTTATTTCCGCTTTTCCACATTTCTTTACAAAATCTGTTAATTGAAATATTTCACCTTTGTTTGCGATATCTGAAAACCTTTACAATTAACAGCTATGAAGATCAAAGTTAGCTATCCTTCACATTATATACTTAGATATGCAATCATGAGCTTGATAACAAACAAATCGTTCTGTTAAATTTTATCTTGCTTCTATTGCACACTGAGACAATTAAGCCTGAATTGTATTACTTTAGTTATTTATTATACTTATGTCTATTTTTTGCACATGCTTAAGGCTTATCAAAGTTCTGAATAAATAAATTCCTACATATACAGGCCATATTCCCATATATATGTTACCTTACTGAGGGCCGGCGCTAGCTATCTTACCGCCTGATGCAGTCTCTGTGGGTCCTAAATTCTGTGACTCGATGCGGCCATACGAGTCCTGCCGCTGGTTTTGGATTTGCATGAACAACAAATCCTTTATTTTTAATTTAAATATTCCTAAATGTAATCTTTGTGTCTATGAGTATTATCAACAAATCTATTTTTAGCATATGGAATGAATTTTTGGTAGATTTTTCACCGTCAACAATTTTTAACTCATTTAATTTAATCTGTAATAATCGCCAAGCATAATGTCAACATAAAAGGTTACCATGCTCATTTATTATTCAATTGTGTGTGTGTGATTATGGCAAAGTCTCGAGGGCTATCTGCCTAATGGGGGGGGGAGTTCCTTTGTGGAGGACTTTCTAAGAGAAACTGGCTCATTTATCATTCAATTAATAACACAAAAAAATGCTTAGGCATCGCTACATGAGTCATTACTCAAGTTGTCATGTTTTGGTTGGCATCAGATCAATGATGTATCTATGTGGAATGTTTAGGTTCGAGATGTAAGCCAAGTTGCTGCGTAGCATACAAATTTACGCTAAAATGATTGCTTCTTTAATATCAAGGTATTTTATTTAGTGTCGAAGTGAAAATAAGAATTGCGACTCTCCAGATGTTTTATTATGTGCGGAGGGGGAAATTAAATGCACATGCGTAAAGCCTACAAGTAAATGTTGTTGGTAATTTTGAGGTCCGGATTTTGGACTCTGAACTGTATTAAACATTATGTTTAACAAGGCAAATTTCATTTACATACACTTAATATTCTTTCCCTCCTAGCTTTAGTGCATATGCACTAAGTTGCATGTTTAATGAGCTAAATGAGGCTTACACATGTTTAATATCATTATTTTCTGCTAATGTTATGCTTAATATCATGTTCTTTTTTCTTTTCTGGCATAAATATAAATTCCATATGCTTTATGCCACACTGCTGTTGCCAAATAGCATGTTTAAGAAGAAACAATTGACACATTTATGCTCAATATCATGTACTTTCTGCTGTAAGTATGCTTAGAACCCTGCTGATTAGCCATTGGTGACCTTGAAAAATGCAATATCACAAATGAGATGTGTACGGTAGTAAAAGCAAGGAAAATGTTTCAGCATTAACGACGTAAATGAGACTAATGCTATTTTAGTTAATATTTGGTTCCCCTTTTCTGTTATTGGGACAGGATTTAGAAATTTATGTATGTATGCATACATTTCTGAATCTGATCCCGGTACCTGATGAATACCAAATATTTATATCTAAAGAGTTGCATCTTACTTTATGCATACAAAGTTGCACAGAATGCTGAATTAAATGCATGCTGTGTAGGTACTTTTTACATTGAATTCATGAGCATATCATGAAAAATGTCTTATGTCTGTGCAACAAAAACTTACATGCATAAATTTAAGAAGTTACTGACTAAATATTAAATATCTATGCTTGAAGTGCTAAATATTTAAAAAAAAAAAAAAAAAGAAAGAAAGAAAGAAAGAAAGAAACTGAAGAATTTAGAAAATTCCTCTCATACTTCCATTAAACACATATATTAATTAACATCAAGGGGGAAAAATATTTAAAATATAAAATTTGATATATTTATATTGAAAAAAATTTTAGGTACAACTCTGATATACGCCCTAATTTCACCAAATGTGGCGATATGTGTTCTGCACTGGTTTTTGGCGCGATTGCGTGTTCTATGGCAACCCTGTTGACGTTGAACAATCTTTAGCTGGAGCTCGTTGATTCGCGTCTGTGTCTGAGAAGATGGGAGGGAAAGATAAAATGGTAGAAGTTGTTGAATTGAAGTTCGGCAAAAGGAAATAACATTGTAGCCATCCTGTTGAGAGGTAGTGGATATTTGGAGGTGTGGAAAGAGGGTCTGGGAGATTATTTTTAATGGCTGTGCATGATAGAAGTAGGGATTTGTGATTTTATTTATTTGTGAACCATAGTATGAATTTTCTGGAGTGTGTCTGGCTGTCACGTAAATATGATAGTAATTACGTGGCGGCATGTTAAAGGCGGTATGAAATTGGTATTTCTGCTGCTCGAAAAAGCATTAATTCATGGTAAGTGCATTTTATTTTATTCTTGTTCTTATTTTGTAGAATGTTATGTTCATTGGTTATTTAGTATGAATTTCTGTCATTATTGTTGTTTTTTAAACAAAACACTGTGCACATGGTATTATTTGAAATTTATTGTTATTATGTTATTTTACTAAAGCGAGGTGTGCGTAGATCGTAGATTCGTTCCTTGCCTAAATTTTGCAATTCGTAGATGTTTTTTTTAAGTTTAAACAGGATGCTGTGTACATGGTATTCTTTGAAATTTATTGTTATGTTAATTTATTAAAACGAGGTGTGCGTAGCTTGTAAATTCGTTCATTGCCTACATTGTGCCATTCGTAGACTTTTTTTAAGTTAAAACATGTCGCTGTGTACATGGCTTCTTGTCAAATATTTTTGGTTAGAAACTTTACGTTTTTGCTATCTAAATTTTTTGTTTTTGTTTCGGATTTTTAGCTTAAATCGTGTGTTCAAAACGTAGTTTTTGCATGTGGGAAAACCACATTTTTGGAGACATTTTAGGCTTAAAGTTCGAAATATAGACAAAAAATTTAGATAGTAATACAGCAGTGTGAAGTTTCTCGCCAAAAATGTTTGACGAGAAATTTGGCGACTTGAGGGCGCATATCAGAGTAGTTCCAAATTTTAATTTAATATCTTCATAATTTCAGTATTTTTTAACATTTTACCCTTAAGACTAAATAAACTATAAAAAAGCATTTATGATTATAATTTTATAAAAAAATACGGGTTATTAAAAAACAGGTTGAAGAACAGCAAAGTTACTTCAATAAGTTCCATGAAATAAAATTTTAAAGTAGCACAGCAAATTTCTATGAGATTCCTGCTTTACAAGCACATCTTAGATTCCAGAAAAAGGTTTTCCTTGAATTAAAAACCATAAAAATGGTGGCAAAGTGCCATATATATTTCTAGTTTCTATTCATTTCCAAAGTTGCATTATTATGGGAACCATTTAAGACACTTTCTTTTGTATGCTTGAGATGCTTATAATGATGATTTTTGCCAAGAACAATGAGACAGTTACAAGTGAAAAAGATTTTTTTTTTTTTTTTTACTTGTACACACCTGTTCATGCTTATAAAGTGTGCATTCTTGCAAATCAAAAATCAAGTTTCGGCTAATCTTTGGAATATTGTAACAGGTAGTTTTGCGACATCTCGGTAAGGTGATAAAGGGGTTGATCTTTGGATTATGGTAACTTGCCGATTTTTTTGCGACAATTTGGCGACCAACTCTGCTGCAGCAATCTTCTACTTTTTTTTTTCGGCGCCATTTTGTCTTCACGAAGTAAAGACATGTTTCTTTTCTTTTTATTTACTGAACACTTTTTCCAACAATCTGCTAGCCGAATTACACTTATGCTAGAAATTTTAGGGAACAAATCTGCTTAATATACAAATATTAACTGCAAAATTGGGAAAAAGTGCAGAATCGCAAACTCCTTGCCACGTTTTTCAGAATCGCACATACATAGTAACCATGTACACGTCGACTTATTTTTACTTAAAAAAACATCCCAGAATTGCACAAAAATGGCATTGCGCACACTCTTCACTATATCCATGTACACTGCTTTTTTCTCATAAATTAGAAAAATTTCACAAAAATGCATAAAAATTTTGTGACTCTTTAAATTCGGTAAAAAGGACATATATGAAATTACCTGATTGCGAAAAAGTATATACCTTTCCAAGGATGAACATTTCCACGTATAAAATAAATAAAATATCCAAAAACTTTTACCTCTAAATTATCTATTATAAACGTCACCAACAAATTTACAACGCAAACATTAAAAATGGTTGCAAATACTTAGTGTCTAATATTTAAATTATTTCCATGCACGTTTACTTCCACTGAAACGTATACCAAATTGCTACAAACATATAATTCCCAAAATAATTATCATTTAATTAAAATATAATTAAACCATGTACACGTTGACTTATTTTTACTTAAAAACATCCCAGAATTGCACAAAAATGGCATTGCGCACACTCGTCACTATATCCATGTACACTGCTTTTTTCTCATAAATTAGAAAAATTTCACGAAAATGCATGAAAATTTTGTGAATCTTTAAATTTGGTAAAAAGGACATATATGAAATTACCTGATCGCGAAAAAGCATATACCCTTCCCAAGGATGAACATTTGCACGTATAAAATAAATAAAATATCCAAAAACTTTTCCCTCTAAATTATCTATTATAAATCTCACCTGCCAATTTATAACGCAAACATTAAAAATGGTTCCAAATACTTAGGGTCAAATATTAAAATTCTTTCCATGCACATTTACTTACAAACATATTCCAAAATACTACAAACATATAACTCACAAAATCACGATCATTAAATTAAAATATAATTAAATTAAAAACACTACTTAAAATATAAATAAGCACATACATTAAATTAATAAAAATTAGCTTACAATCCTAATTACTTTAAACTAAATCATTGCTAATAACAATTTTCCAATAATACCATATTAATTTATTTAGTCCTTACATTTAGAACAATGCATAAAAATAATATCCTGAAATGATTAAAAATACTAACTTACCTAATCTTCTACAGAATCTTGAGTGCATGGCGGATCACAAAATGTCCATTTTCACCAGATTTCTTGCACCGCCATTCAAACTTATCTGTAATATCCTTCCTTTCACACAATCTCATTTCATTCCCACATGTTGGACATTCATACTTATCTGCACTTAAATTACACTCATACACCATTCAACCAATTCTTTTGGATTATCAGATAAACGCATTAAAAATTTAGAATTCACTTTAGATAGCGCCATGCGATCCAAAAATTAATCAACACTCTTTCACACAATTTCAATGAAGCTTAATACAATATACTATAGTACTGCAGATATTTTTCCAAAATTCCCCCCTTTTCCGATTAAAGAACTGTAATTCGTTCATTAATGTCACATGACATATCTCATGATCTCTCATTTCCCTCACACAAAATAATGCGTAATCGGAACTGAGTACTTCTCACATTATTCCCAAAGTCCTAGGTAGTAAATTTTACTGTCTCCAAAATGTCGCCAAACTACCTGTTACCATATTCCAAAGATTAGCCGATAAAGGTTAGTAGCTAGGACTTTAGCACTTTAAATGGATAAAGTCAAGAGTGTGTGCAATGCCATTTTTGTGCAATTCTTGGATATTTTTTTAAGTGAAAATAGGCCAACGTGTACATGGATGATACTGTGCATGTGCAATTCTTAAAAACACTGCAAGCAGTGGGCGATTCTGCACTTTCTCCAAATTTCGCACCTAATCTCCATCATAATTAAGCACTTTTGTTCCATTAAAGTTCTAGCATAAGCGTAATTTGGCTAGCGGATTGTTGGAAAAAAATGTTGAGTTAAAAAAAAAAAAAAAAAAAAAGCCTTTACTTTGTGAAAACAAAATGGCATCCAAACAAAAACTAGGAGGTTGCTGTAGCAGGGTTGGTTGTCAAATTTTCGCCAAAAAATTGCCAAGTTACCATAATCAAAAGACTAACCCAAGTTTTTTTGAACACTGCATAAAGAACATAGAAGTTTCTGGCTCTAGAGTAGAATTGAGTGCCCTCCGATTAGTAACAAATTTTGTTCAATTTACCATGATAGTTTTAACTTTGTTTTAGTTTCCTGATTATTGTAAATGAAAATAGATCAATGTGTACATGGACAAAGCTAAGGCAATAAACAATGCCTAGTTTGTGCAAATCTCAAATATTCTTTTAAGTGAAAATAGAGCAATATGTACATGGACACCAGGTTTGTGCAATTCTTCGACTTCTTATTTTGCTTTTGTGTAGCGACCATCTTAAAATTGTGCCTTCCTGGCACCAATCTTAGCATTTAAAAGAAATTGAAAAAAAAAAAAAAAAAAAAAAACAAGGGACACACAATTGTTAACTTCTACCCAGTTTTTGAATATATATGTACTATATTTGAGTTTCTTACCTGCATCAAAATACCACAATACTGATTCATTTTTTCAAATGTCATCTTAGGTACTTTACACACATTGCACTGCTCTACTTGGTATGTCCAGGATTTGAAAGAATTTTATCTTACAAGACCTCATTTCCCTTTATCAGTATAATGTGATAACCATATACCACTTTTAGAATATTATACACTCGAGACATTTGATACTGCAGCTGGATAGTCATACTGAGAATATTTCCTGATAATAGATTTCATTAGATAAAAAATATGTAAAAAAAATGGAACTGTCTAATTTGACTGCAGGTCTTTAATATTTTAACACAGTAAAGAAATCATCTAATATATTATTTCATTACAGGTTCAAGAAAGGCATCTCTATCATTAATTCAATAGCTTTCATTGATAAACTCTGAAATGTCTTTAGCACAAAGAAGATACAAGTTACAATACACATATGGGATGAAGCATTTCGCCCTGCTCCAGAATTGCATCTCAGAAGTATGTCAAATTGGTAACGATCATATCATCACAACAGGGCATTTTGCTAGGTAACAGATGTAACACTGAATATGAGTGATACAAAAATCTGTGAAAAGTGATATCTAGGGTCAAAAATTCAAATTTCCGAAAAGGTGGAAGAAACACAAAACACATTATGGCAGATCCTGAACAAAACAACAATCCCAGCTTTTTCAATCAAGGTCGGTATAAGCAGTTTTAGAGTCTTTAAGGTAGGATAGATAAGCAAATGTAGCTTCAAGTCAGCATTAGTTAAAAATGCAATTGAGATAAAACTTGCATAAACGTAGTTTTTTGCTTTTTTTAAAAAATAATTAGATTATGATTTATTTATATCAAATGACAATTCGAAAACTTCTCTACAGCATCAGCAGCACCCAGTTTACTTTTAAATCTAAAACTCTGCCACTAAGTGGCTCTTTTATTACCAAGAATTTTCCCATTAATTAATTATGACAACATACTAATTTAACATCTCCTCAAAAGACAGAAGGCTTCTCTTCTGCTTAGATCAATGCATATTTTTTCGAATTATTCTGCTGTCCAAATGAATTCTTCTATACATGACAGATTTCCCTCTTCTGTCGATACGCATATCTTAAAAATCCTTTAATAAAAATTAATTTATCCATATTTTATACACAAGTCTTCTCTCTCGAGTGAATACGTATATGAGTGTTTAAACTACTCTTCTCATTAAATGACTTCTTACATACTTCACACACATGAGGTTTCTCGCCTGTGTGAATATGTGCATGAGTGTTTAAATTACACTTCAGACTAAATGACTTTTTACATACTTCACACACATGAGGCTTCTCTCCTGTGTGAATACGCATATGGCGGCTTAAATAAGACTTCAGACTGAATGACCTCTTACATACTTCACACACATGAGGTTTCTCTCCTGTGTGAATAAGCATATGGCTGTTTAAAGTAGACTTCTGACTAAAGGATTTCTTACATACTTCACACACATGAGGTTTCTCTCCTGTGTGAATAAGCATATGGCTGTTTAAAGTAGACTTCTGACTAAAGGATTTCTTACATACTTCACACACATGAGGTTTCTCTCCTGTGTGACTAAGCATATGCTCGTTTAATTGATCCTTCCGTTTAAATGACTTCTTACATACTTCACACACATGAGGTTTCTCTCCTGTGTGAATAAGCATATGGCTGTTTAAAGTAGACTTCTGACTAAAGGATTTCTTACATACTTCACACACATGAGGTTTCTCTCCTGTGTGACTAAGCATATGCCTGCTTAGATCAGACTTCTGACTAAAGGCCTTCTTACATACTTCACACACATGAGGTTTCTCTCCTGTGTGAATAAGCATATGCCTGCTTAGATCAGACTTCTGACTAAAGGCCTTCTTACATACTTCACACACATGAGGTTTCTCTCCTGTGTGAATAAGCATATGCTCGTTTAATTGATCCTTCCATTTAAATGACTTCTTACATACTTCACACACATGAGGTTTCTCTCCTGTGTGAATAAGCATATGGCTGTTTAAAGTAGACTTCTGACTAAAGGATTTCTTACATACTTCACACACATGAGGTTTCTCTCCTGTGTGACTAAGCATATGCTCGTTTAATTTATCCTTCCGTTTAAAGGACTTCTTACATACTTAACACACGAGGTTTCTCTCCTGTGTGACTAAGCATATGCCTGCTTAGATCAGACTTCTGACTAAAGGCCTTCTTACATACTTCACACACATGAGGTTTCTCTCCTGTGTGAATAAGCATATGGGTGTTTAAAGTAGACTTTAGACTAAATGACTTCATACATACTTGACACACATGAGGTATCTCTCCTGTGTGAATAAGCATGTGCTCGTTTAATTTATCCTTCCGTTTAAATGACTTCTTACATACTTCACACACATGAGGTTTCTCTCCTGTGTGAATAAGCATGTGCCTGCTTTGATGAGACTTCTGACTAAAGGACTCCTTATATACTTCACACACATGAGGTTTCTCTCCTGTGTGACTAAGCATATGCTCGTTTAATTGATCCTTCCGCTTAAATGACTTCTTACATACTTCACACACATGAGGTTTCTCTCCTGTGTGAATAAGCATATGCCTGCTTAGATCAGACTTCTGACTAAAGGCCTTCTTACATACTTCACACAGAGGTTTCTCTCCTGTGTGAATAAGCATATGGGTGTTTAAAGTAGACTTTAGACTAAATGACTTCATACATACTTGACACACATGAGGTATCTCTCCTGTGTGAATAAGCATATGCCTGTTTAAATTACTTTTCAGACTTAATGATTTCTTACATACTTCACACATACAAGGTTTCTCTCCTGTGTGACTAAGCATATGCTTGTTTAAATCATATTTTCGTTTAAATACCTTCTTACATACTTCACACACATGAGGTTTCTCTCCTGTGTGACTAAGCATATGCTCGTTTAATTGATAATTTCGTTTAAATGACTTCTTACATACTTCACACACATGAGGTTTCTCTCCTCTGTGAATAAGCATATGGCTGCTTAATGTAGACTGCTGACTAAAAAATTTCTTACATAATTCACACACATGAGGTTTCTCTCCTTTGTGAGTATGCATATGCTTCTTTAAAACCTCTTTCCATTTAAATGACTTCTTACATACTTCACAAACATGAGGTTTCTCTCCTGTGTGAATAAGCATATGGCTGTTTAAAGTAGAGTTCTGACTAAAGGACTTCTTACATACTTCACAAATATGAGGTTTCTCTCCTGTGTGAAAAAGCATATGCTTGTTTAAATCCTCCTTTTTTTTAAATGACTTCTTACATGAGGTTTCTCCCTTGTATGAGTAAGCATATGTATGTTTTAATTACCCTTCTAGTGAAATATCCTCTTACATATTTCACATATATAAGGTTTCTCTCCTGCACATACATGTTTAAACCGATCTTTTTACTTAATGATTTCTTAAATACTTCACATAGATGAGGTTATTCTCTGAGAATAAGCAGATGATTGTCTGAATTAGTCTTTTAACTAAATGTCTACATACCTCACATCTAAGAGCTTTCTCTCCAATGTGAATTAGCATATGCACCTTTAAAGTGCTTTTTCGACTACATGACATGCTACAAATTTCATACATATGAGGTTTTTGTTCAGTATGGATATGCATGTGCTGTTTTAAATATTACCTCTTGAACATTATTTGTTACCTTGTTACAAACCCTGAACCTAGAACATCCTTCTCCTAAAATATGCAATTTCTGCACTTTCCTGATAACTGTATCTGACATTCTTAATATAACTTGCTACACATCTCGTGATGAATTTCACCTTCTGAAGTGTAAAACTGGCTGCTAAACAGAAATTTTGGTAAAAGTAGTTTTAAGTTGGTTTATTCTAGCATTTAATGTCTCATGTAAACAGGCTTTTTTCTTTTTTTGTAAAAGGATCAACACAAATTATTCATGTGACGTATCAGCTGCTTGCTATTAGGACACCTTAAGAATGCCTTGATTTCCAATAATGTTTAATTGAAAATTAATTTCTTATAGTTCACAAAAATTACACTTCTTGCCCGATCACATATACATGTTTAAACAGGAATTTGTAAAACTGGGTCACATATGGTATGTTATGCTACTTGAAACTTTTGTACAGTAGCTACCCAATGATTTATAACTCGAAGAAGTTACATGTCACGTTAGAAATTTAGTAACAACTCTTAAAGCTTACACGGAAAAAAGTAACCGGCTTTCAAGATTTGAATACTAAGCAGTATGAATCCCACTTCAGCATGAAGTAAACTTTAATTAAAGAGTCACATTATAGTTTTAAAGCAGCCGCTACTATTATTAAAAAAAAAACTATAACTGCGGTAATTATTCAAATAATAAAATCAGTTTCTACGAAAACAAACCTTATTACCACGTAAGACAATTGCTATACTCGGAATTCGTTGTTGACAGGTTATCTTCACGAGAAAAAGGGGGAAAAAATGGGAGGAGTTACGAGATTCTCTGGGTTGCATGAAGATCTACTAATAACTTTCTCGCCAAGTAATTTGGCGTCATTCGCTCATTCTTATTTCTGGAACTGTGGTTGAAGAGTGGTATGATTTTGATCCGTAAATATGCTAAAATTCTATCGTAAATTTTTAATACCTTGTTTTCCAAATTTACACATTTTGCTTGATTAATTTGAAGTTGTTTTTTTTTAGATGTGCGCAATGGCAAATTCAGGTTATTCGTCAAATACCCAAGGTTTCTATTTCTCTGGTAAGTGTTTGCTTTATATCTTATATTTATTATTAAATATGAAAAGTAATTTTTGCATGCGTATATTTTTTCATGCTCATTTTCTGTTTTATGTGCTGGTAGATTTCTGGCCGATTACCGTGTTTTTAGATAAATGCGCCATTTTTATTTAGGTCGGGTAGAGATTACTGTTTCCATTTTTTTTAAGTAACCACGAAAATTCTAACACATGTAAAAGCTTTACTAGTAAACTTTTGATTGAGGATATTTCAAGTAAATGTGCCATTTTTACTGAATTTGTGTAGAAGTTGCTCTTCGTTATGCCTTTTTTGAGCCAATATGTTAATTAGTTGTATTATTTTAATGTGTTGTTTTGCAGATTAGTGCAGTTTATTTGACAGATGTGTAATGCTGTTTGTTGAAAAATGCATTAGAACCAATGATGGTAAGAGCTTGGCCTAGCAAATTGGTAAAATATTACCTGCTCTTAATTACTGAATCATATTGTAGGATAAAATCTGCTGTTTATGTATGAAATTTTGTACTTTATCTCTGATTATTTGGTATATGCCCAGAATTTCATTATTAATGATCGATTCATTAAAATTATTTTTAATTGTCTACTTTGTTTTGTGTTGCTGCTGCTCATTCTGCATTTTGGGGGGGGAGTAGATATAAAAATTAATTCTTGTTTTTTCTTTTTTTTCCCTCCATGTCTCTTTTTATTGTGCTAGTAAATTTCTCACTGAACTCATTTCAAGTTGAATGTGGTATTTTCTTTAGCTCATGTAGAGATTCATCAAGTTTTTGCTGGTAAATTTTTGACAAAATGTGCCGTTTTACTTAGTTTGCATAAAAATTGTTCTTCTTTATGCCTCTTTTGAATAAATATGTCAATTCTTGTTTGTATTATTTAATATCTTGTTTTGCATATTAATACAGTTTATTTAACAGATTGAGATGCGAGAATATTCATTAAAACTAATGCAGGTAAGTTCTTGGCCTAACAGATTGGTAAAAGATTTTCTGATCTTAATTACTGAATTTTATTATATTCTAGGATAAAAGTCTGCTTTTTACGTGTGAAAATTTTTATTTTATCTGATTATGTGCCAAATTTGATGATTCAAGAAAAATGCCATTTCTGTGTGTAGCTAGTTCATTGTTGCTGTTCGTCATGCAGTTCTTTTGAATATGTATCAGTTTGAAAATTTATTCATACATGTGTATTTTTCTCATCCATTTTTGCTGTGCACTTTTCCTGTGAATATTATTTTTATTTAGTCTATATAGAATTTCCTCTTTGTATTTTTTTGAATAAGTATGATAATTAGTTCTTGTTTGTGTTATTTTAATGCCCAACAATTCACTTTCGAATGTTTGTTAATTATAGAAGCTAATTTTACTTTCTGCTTGCAGTTTTTAACTCTCTATCTTTTATCCAGACATTAATAACATCTGCCTTTTCATTTCTAAACTTAAAATATCGCAGTCGGGAAAAGGTTTCAATTTGAAAAGTAGTGGCTTTTCTAATTGCAAGAATTTCTCTTCAGAATTATCTGTTGAGTATTTCATTTCTCGAAAAGTCTAGTAGACCTTTTAAATCGCAATTTTAATCTTTAATTTTTTTGGATATAATTAAGAACGAATTCATTTGGAAGCAATTTAAAAAATAAAGGCATTAAAATATTTCTGTATAAGTCAGTATATTTTTAATGTTGCCGTGCAGCGTAAAAGCATCTCTACTTTCTCCCAGAAGTCTTGCTATTTTTCAGATTTCAAGGTTGACTTCTGTGCCTTGTTTTGCAGATTAACATGCTTTATTTGATTGCATAGAGGTTAACTTTTCGTAAAAAGGCCTTAATTATAGTATCATTATTGGTAAATTCAATGCTTAAACAGATTGGTGAAATGTTTGACCTTAACTACTGAATTCTGCTAATTATATGGGATATGTCCATAATTTAAATTTTCTCCTAGTAAATCAATCAGTTGGAACAAAATGTGAAATGAATTTATTAAAGAGTATGTCATTTGCTGTATTCATAAATTTCCAGCCATGCATATCATTTAATAATTATTTATTTTTAGGATAAAAAAAAGTAGTAGCAGATGGTCCTACCAATTTGAATAAATATGGAATTTAGTTTTTAATAGTTTTATTTATTTCATGTAATTTATGATATTAAAGTATAAAGGCTATGCTTGTGGATTTTCTAGTAAAGGCAAGTTTCCAATCAATAGCAGTTTTTAGTGGTTGAGTTATGTATCCAGCATTTTTTTACTATGAAGACTAATCATACTAAAAAAATTTAAGCATTTTTTTCAAGTAAAAATTAGTATGTTATAGCTGTGCCAGTATCATTCTGCATAATGACAAAAGTTCATTAAATATGTTAGTGACATTTAAGTGTTGATTTTGATTATCATGCAATACTGAAACTAAATTCAGAATTTCATTATTGACAAAATTTTTTTTTTTTTTTTTTAATTCTGGGTATGAATGTCTGAGCATGTGTGTAAATTTTAAGTCATAAGAGAAACGAAATTAATTTGTTAAATTTGTTTCTTTCATTTGATTAATTCGTTAAACTTGCTGTTGTCTGTGAAAAATTTTCCTATTGAACTTTACCTTTCATTTTAGTGGCACATGTGATAATAGATTTTTAACCCCCCAAAAATGAAAATTTCCAAGTGTGGCTATAGAGAGTATGCTCAAGTTCATAAAATAACTTAGTTTTTCTTTATCATCACCTTTCTGTTCGAGAAGCTTTTCTGCAGCATACATTGACCACCCCTTTTCTATTATAAGAATACAGTCAGAAGTCTTTAATCTGGACGTCCATAATCCGGAATGATCTATAATCTGGACCTCAAAGCTACAAACTTTCTGCGCATGCTCGTTTAATGTACACAGTCCAGTCACATTAATGTGACCACCACGTACTTTCCATGTCAGAGTTAAATAACCAATCACAGAAGGCAGGTGGCAGCACAGTGCAGTTGAGCATATATAAAGGGTGTGTGAGGGCTTCGGAAAACATTTCAATCGTTGGCATAATGCAGAAACGAAGCGATTTATCCGACTTCCAAAAGGGCATGATCATTGGCTTTCGGGCCAAGGGTGGAAGCATTTCCGAAACGGCTGAGTTTGTGAACTGTTCGCGTGCCGCCGTGGTAAAAGTGTACCGTGCATGGCAAAATGGGACTGTCCAAAATCAGCGACGTGGCAAATGTGGTGCACCACGGGCCATAGATGACATAGGCGAGCGACGGTTGCGGAGATGCGTTCGGGCAGATAGACGGGCTACCGTTGAGCAACTGACCACCAAAATGAACCAAGGGGCTACCAAAAGTGTCTCCCAAAGTACTATTCAGCGAACATTGCTGTGTCTGGGCCTCCGAAGCAGACGCCTGGTTCGTGCACCTATGCTGACTGCTGTTCATCGACGGCGAAGGCTAGAATTTGCACGCCAGTACAGCAGCTGGACGTCCACTGAGTGGCGACAGGTTGCGTTTTCGGATGAATCGGGTTTTATGCTCCATCGGACAGATGGACGTTGGCGTATAAGGCGTGAAACCTCTGAAAGGAACCACCCTGCAACCATTGCCAGAACGGTCCAAGCTGGAGGCGGGAGCATTATGGTCTGGGGAATGTTTTCCTGGCATTCTCTAGGTTCACTGATCATTGTGGAAGGCACAATGGATCAATACAAGTACGCATCTGTCCTTGCGGACCATGTTCACCCCTACATGCACATTGTTTTTCCTCAGGATGATGGCATCTTCCAGCGGGACAATGCGAGGTGCCATACAGCTGCCAGTGTACGTGCGTGGTTCGAAGAGCACCAGGATGAGTTTACCGTCCTCCCCTGGCCAGCAAACTCACCTGACTTAAACCCAATCGAGCATCTGTGGGACCATCTCGATCGAGTTGTTTGCGCCATGGATCCTCAACCGCGTAATCTAGCGCAGCTGGCCACGGCATTAAAGTCGGCATGGCTCAACATCCCAGAGAACACCTTCAGGGACCTATGTGACTCTCTTCCTGCACGTGTCGCAGCAGTCCGCTCTGCGAAAGGTGGTTATTCTGGCTTTTGACAGATGGTCACATTAATGTGACTGGACTGTGTATAACGGACGGTATAAGCTAAGCTAAAATTATCTTATTCAGTTAATGTTGCAGATTGCGTTGTTCCTTAATCTTCTAATTGGATCTGGCTTATTTTTTGCGGACTGTTGGAGCAATTTTATAAAAGTAAGCTTGAACTTTAGTTTATGTCAAAAAGAATTTCCGATTCTGGAGCTGCCAAAGGATCTACAAAGCGAAAGCATGTTTTGATGTCCATCAAACAAAAAGTGGAATTACTGCAAAAAATGTATAAAGGCATATCCTTTGTTTCTCTAACCTTTCCAAAATCTGTTTATCAATTTTACACTGCTCTGCAGGGGAAGGAACATCACGGCACGCAATGAACTGGAAGTTGATCTGTCAGCACTATCCTTATATTCAGGGCAGATGTTTTTATTTTATTCGGCTTGTAATTCCTTGCTAAATGTAGTATTTCATCTCAATGTACTCCGTTTTTGATATGATTTAAATCAAATTTCTCGTCATTATATTACGGATACACATCAAATAGTTTTCTGATTGCAATTTTCTAATTTCGACTATGCGTAATGTATTCTTTACGCATGCATGCGTTGAAAGAAATGTTTAATAAAGTAAACAAATAAATATTAAGTTTTTTTTTTTTTTTTTTTTTTTTTTTTTTTGTATATTTTGATATCCTTTAGATCATAATTGCTCTTTATTTCATAAATTATGTTTTCAAATTTTTAATTTTATGTTTTCTGCATGCCATCTTACCAGATTTAAATTGATGATCTGTAATCCGGAAGTCCCAACGAGTCCGGATTAAAGACTTTTGAGTGTAGTAATTTTAGAAATTTATCTGCATGTCTCCTGTGGACTTTCATTTAATAGATAACTAAAGCCAGTATGGAAATTAGGACATTTTTTATATTGAAGAATAATTCATTGCTGCCTACTCTCCTTTTTTAAATTTTTAGTCTTAACAAAGGAAAATGTTTCTCAGAAATAAATGGAATGTATTTAATTAAACTTAAATTAGGCAAATTCCATTCCCTCAATATCTAATGATTTTCAAAATTTTTAAATTCTATTTCATTTGAATTGTACTTTTTCTTGTTACATTTTATTAAATTTCATTTGGTCAGAGTTGTCTTAATCTGTAGTCATTTCTAAATTTTTATATAAAGATTTAAAAAATGGAATTAGCCAAAGAATATAAGAATTAAATGTTAATATATTTTACAACAGAATTGAGTTTCAAATAGTTCAATAATCTAGTCCATGTAAATTTGAACTGAATTTTAATTTGATTTTTCTGTTAATTCATTACATTTATTTAGGCGCCTAGAATGTGAACATGGTAAATAAAATGGCAAGTACCCATTCCTCAGTATGTTTTGGTGGGAAAAAACTTCTGAAATTTATGTTCAGTTTGTAGTAATATTATTCAGTTAACTTCATATTTGTTTAGGAATTTCACAGGGTGGGTGATCTTCTGTGCAAGATACTGAGAAAATTTTGATATTCTTTATGCTAAGAATAATTTCAAGAATTAATAAATTTCAGTTTTTTTATATGATAGACTGATTATTCATATGATAGACATTATTTATATGATAGACTGATTTTATATGATAGACTGATAATATACACCAAGGTCACCTTGGATGATCAAGAGCTTGTATCATACATGCATATTAACTGTTATAGGATAGCTATGGACTTTGGTCCTTCAAATTGTTTTATTAATATATATACAGTATTCAAAGAACTACAAAAGGGTGGAATGTAGTGAATAAAACATTTTTGCTTCTGATAGAAGTGTACAACTGACTGAAAAATGTAACAGCCATCGTTAAAATTCAACATCATTTGAAAGATCTTTCTTAAGTATAGTACATATTTTTAAAAAATGAAACTGTATACAGTCAAAAGTCATTAATTCGGACACCCATAATCCGGAATGATCTATAATCCGGACCTCAAAGCTAAAAACTTTCTGCGCACAAGCCGCGTTGGCACATGCACACAGGCGTTTTAGGTGTGCGCGTAAGACCTTGGCTACTGCGCATATGCGTGTGCGCAAGTGCAGAATACGTTTTCGCCTGTGCGTTTAATGTATAACGGACGGTGTAAGCTAAAATTATCTAATTATCTATTTCAGTTAATGATTGCGTTGTTCCTTAATCATCGAATTGGATCCCGCTTATTATTTTTTGCAGACTGTAAGAGCAATTTCATAAAAGTAAACTTGAACTTTCGATTATGTCAAATAGAATTTCCGATGCTGGAACTTCCAAAGGATCTACAAAACGAAAGTATGTTTCGATGTCCAACAAACAAAAAGTGGAATTGCTGCAAAAAATGGATAAAGACATGAAGAATGTGACAGAGAGGTTAGTGAAAACGAAAAAATTTCGATTGACAAGTTAGTCGGCATTCTCGGCACAGCAATTAACGGGACTTGAACAGCGGAACTTTGTAACTGAACAAGAAATTATGTCTGTTTATAGAATTAAAGAGAAAGTATTATCACATAAAACGAAGCAACTTAAACAAATTACATTGAAAGAAATGTTTAATAAAGTAAACAAATAAATATTAAACTTTTTTTTTTTTTTTTTTTTTTGTAAATTTTGATACCTTTTATAATAATTATCATAATTGTTCTTTATTTCATAAATTACGGTTTGATATTTTTAATTTTAGAATTTCTGCATGCCATCTTACGAGATTTAAACTGATGATCTATAAACCGGAATCGTCGAAGTCCCGATGAGTCCGGATTAACGACTTTTGACTGTATATGAATTTCTGGAATAATGTAACATATTAAAAGAAGATAAATTATGTATTGAAGTGAATTATGCATTCAGTATTTCAATAAATTTTCCATTTTATACATTCTTAAATCAATATAAGAATTATCAGTATTTTTAAAATCATTAGTGTAGTTGTTTTAGGAAAACTTTGGTTTAAATTCAGGCTTAGATACTAAGAGTTCTGTTTTATGAAGCAAAAGTATCTAATATTTGTTTTGCAATTAAGTTGAGCTCAAATCATTAAATGTGAATGACATAATAGAAAAAAAAATCAGAGTTATTTTAATGACTGTGATGATGATATGTTATCTCTTATCACAGGAAAATACTTGGTATTTTATTTCAAGAAAAAAAAACCAGCTGGGATGTTCTGTGGAGTAAGGTTTTTAAATTTTTAAATCCTTTCCTAGAGCAGACTTGCTAGTTCTTGGTTGTAGATAAAGTTCAAATGGTATTTTAAGAACCTGAGGCTTAAAAAAAGCGGGGAATAAATAAAGGTTTATTTTTTATAGAAAAATTCATTTATATTTCAGTAGTAGTTATTATATTGTGTAGCTATTCAATTTCTTCACTAAAACATTCTCCAGTACTTACATATTATCTCATCGACTGTGAAAGTTAGGGAGATGCTACCAAATTTCTGTTAGTTGTTCCTGTGGAACTCTGAAAACGTGACGCATCTTTATTTAACAAAAAAATCAGTGTTCAACCTGCTTTGTAAAAAAGCTTTCATCAATTTCTATTAGTTTGTTTTGCCTTCCTGATTTTACTTGAAGCTCTGTTTAGAATGCTATGAGTGCAGACTTTCTGCAGGTAGTTTACTGTTTTGTTGAACATATTGTATAGATTACACTTTTTTATGTCAGATTTCATAACTTTGAAAGCAATCTGCTGCTTGCTGTTCTGTAGAAATGTTTCCTAATTAAATTTTTTTTAGCTTAAAATCTTACTGCATACTGTCAGGGTCGAATTTATGTATAAGCTACACGAGCTATAGCTGAGAGCCCCCACTTTCTTGAAGGGGGCCAAAAATTAAGATATAGTATAAATAATATTAAAATATATTACAGTACAAAGTCCATTATCCGGAATGATCCATAATCCCGACCTCAAAGCCACAAACTTACGCATGCGCTTAAAGCCAGTAAAGCATTTACCCACGCGCAACTTCCGATAGCGAAGAAAGTAACAAAGAACGTTATTGAAAATGAAAAAATTTCGATTGACAAGTTAGTCGGTATTCTCGACACAGCAATTACAGGACTTAAACAATGTAACTTTGTATCTGAACAAGAAGTTATGTCTGTTTATAGAATTATAGAGAAAGTATTAGCACAAAAAAATGAAGCAACTTTAACAACTTACATTGAAAGAAATGTTTACTAAACGAATAAATATTAAGCTTATTTTTTTTTTTTTTTGTAAATTTTGATATGGATTAGATCATAATTGCTCTTTATTCCATAAATTACAGTTTCATATTTTTAATTGTATAATTTCTGCATGCCATCATACCAGATTTAAATTGATGATCTATAATCCGGAATAACCAAAGTCCCGATGAGTCCAGATTACGGATTTTGTACTGTATAACAGACTTATAAAGGGCCCCATATTTCAAATAGCTTAGGACTTTATTAAGTCTAAATATGGTTCTGCATACTGTTAAGCATGAAGTTGGAAGCAAAATGGTTTGTATATTTCTTGCTGCTCCTGGAATGAGAAATTTACTTTTGTAGTTTTTTTTTTTTTTTTTTTTTTAATTTTAAACAGCTTTCCTGTATTTTCTTGTTTCCCACCTACAACTCCCTACCAAAATGATTTTTCAAAATCCCGTTTTATATAAACGAGGTGGAACCAGTATTTAATAAGAAGTCTCAGGAATGACTACATCAATTTTTTTTCTTCTACTTTCTAGTTACTTCCGTGGAAGAGCTTAGTAATGCGTGTCTTCCTTTCTGGCCACGTCATTGCTTTAAGCTAAATCTTACTACGTTCAGCCGTATTGTTACGTGCCTGTTTGTATTCACCAGTGAGGTTTAATTAAGGGCCAACTCTATTAGTTATTTCTGTACAGCTTTTTCTAGTTTTTAGTTAGTTAGCATTAGTTTCTTATTTTCTATCTTAAGTTAAAGCCCAAGTGGAGACTTCATGTAAGCCCAGGATTGGCCAACTGTAAATGGTCTCAAGTTAAATAAAAGGATATTTAAACCCTACTTTGGACTTGTCGCTCTAGACTTTTAGAAGTCAATGAATAGTCGCTACACAATTCTCAAGTATTCTAGATACCAAGGGCAACCAATTTTACTAGAATCTTGTATCATTTATAGTGGAAAATTATATAGATCAGTATATAACTATTATGAAAATTTGAAAGCATCTGCAAGAAAATTGGACTGCAAAATACATTCATGTTTTATCAGGATAATGATTCTAAACATGCAGCCCTAAATGTTCACATGTGGTTTTAACTGTCCAGAAGTTATCACAACTTCTTCCTTCATTTAGTCTTCAGACTTAAATCAAATTGAACATGTATTGAGTGAGTTGGAGAAAAGAATAAGTAAAGTAACATTTCTTCAAAAGTTCTATTTAAAGCTATTCTTGTGAAGGAATGGAACAACAGTTACTCAAAAAATATAGATAAATGCATGTGAAAAGTGTAACTTTAGCTAAAAGATATCTAACCATTATGAGTATTGAATGTCCCATTATTTTATTAATTTATTTTATTTTTTTATTGACTCTTTCTTCAAAGTATTCGAATACTTATATGAGTTCATTTTCAAAACATTTTGAATACCTTTTCTTAACCAAAAACGCTTAGACCTTTTTTTTTTTTTTTTTTTTTTTTTTTCAAAATAAGGAACAATAGTACATGTGAAAGAAAAGACATTTTACTGATTATTATTAACTGATATTTGGAAATAAAATCAAAGAATGCAAGTGTTACAAAATTAATTTCATAGGTTTTATAATTTCATGAGTTAAAACTGATATTTTAAATTTAAAAATACAAAAACATGAATATTTGTCTTATTCAAAACATGTTTGTAAGTGCAAGTATATATGTCTAAATGGCTGGCAGTTACATAAGGCATAAGAACTTTTAAAGACATACGATATGTTAAACTTCATATCTTAAAATAATTTACATTAATGTCATAGTAGAAAGACAATTTGACTGCACTATATGTGATTTCTTTAGGGTAATTAAAGAAAATTACACCACATGTGCTCTTTCCCACCTTTCCATCTTATTTTGCAAATAAATTGAGCAGAATGTAATTTTTTTGGCCATATGATACCTTCGGTATGACATACCAGGCTCTATCTAGTAATGCTGAAGTGGCACTTGTAGTAGTTCATTCAGGAGAAGGAAAGATTGAGAAGATTGAAGGGGGAAAATTGATCGCAATCAGGCATACTGGTGGTCCTGGTACGTACGATGAGACAACAGTTCAGTGATTCTTAACACAAGTTGATTTTTATGTTATAATGTAACCTACTTGTAAACAAGATTTTTCTGAAACACAAAATAAATATAACAGCACAGAAGGGCTATTTAAGTCCCAGAAGTATGTTGATAAGTATGTTTTTCATTCAATCTTAGCCATTTGGTTAGGTGAACGGATCAACAGATTATCATGGAGAGAGAGGAGGCTTTTAGAAGGACCGAGTAATGGTGTTTAAATCATACTATAGAATTACATCCATCTAATCTTATGCTTATTATGCAAAAACTAGAGGAAGAATATTACTCACTTAGAGATGTTCCCAATCAGTCCGAGGAATAATTAGCTTATCTTAATGATCTCAAAAATCAAATCGCAGCACTAAGCAAGTACGTTATTGAACTCAAACTGAGGATGAACCCACTAATTACTCCCAGCTACTATGGAAACTCAATCTACCGAATCTCATCAATAAATCTACTCAATCAATAAATCTACCGAATCTACTAACGCTAAAATTAAGCGTAAGAAAAACATAACGGATAAAGAAGGTTTTACTACACCTCGCATAACACATAAACGCACTCTTTCAAACGCAGAGATTAATGAACCAGCACAGAAAAACAAATTCCAGGAATTAAATCTCGAAGACAATATGTATTCTACTAACGAGCAGGGTGATTTTATAGCCCCAACAAAAACGGCAGGGCATATCCCCCTCCCACTGTCCTAGCCGATTTCAGGCGACTGGGACAAATTAAAAGATGCTATTGAAGAAAAGTTACGAATCAAAAAATTCCGCGGAAATTTATCCGGTGGAACTCTTACCATCAGAGTTTACGACTCTGAACATTACAGAATGCTCACTGATTTTTTAGATAAACTTGAACTCCCCTACCATACTTTTAAAATGAACATCGAGAAACCGATTAAAGCTATAATCGAGAAACTGCCAAAGACTGCTAATATTGAACGTATCAAATCTGAAATAAAAGAAATGGAAATACCCTTCCAAAAAAACCGTCAAATCACTCATGTTATTGAGGGGAAAATTATCCATTTACCTGTATACTTAGCTGAATGCACCCGCAATAAAGAAGGTAAAGCTATATATGACATAAAGAAATTAAGAGGACTCGACGTGTTCGTGGAAACCTTACGAATCTTGCCCTGGCCCCATGCAATGCTATAAGTGCCAACGGTACGGACAATACACGGGATCGCCGCAAATACAAAGCATGCTGTTTAAAATGTACAAAACCTCACGAGACCTATACTTGCTCCCAAACAAAAAATGATGAAGATAAACCTCCAGTCTGTGTCCTCTGCGGAGCAGATCACATTTCTTCTTTTAAAGGTTGCCCTAAGCACCCACTTAATATACAGAAACAGATTGAAGAAATTAAAGCCAAAATAGAAGCGACGAAGAATCAGTTCCATTACGACAAAAATGAATTGCCGGCCTCAATCCGAAGGAGATCCCTAAACGTAGTCCTGCCTGGCAACAGCCATCCAGAGATGAAAGCCAACCGAAAGGATCGAAAACTAGCCAATTAGGATTTTATGAGAGGTTAAAGTTACAAATTAAAGATTTCTTCTAAAAATTTTAAAATGCTAAAGGAATATTTGAAAAATTAGAGGTCGGCATGGCCGTTTTTGATTATCTGTCAAATATTGATTATGAATTTTAAGCCGATTCATAATATTCCTAATCTTATTTCAGCTACCAAAAGCTTTATAAAAATTAATTTTTTCAATGCTAACGGTATCCGTAAGCAACAACCTCAGCTCATCTCTTATTAGGGTATGGATAAACATGTAGTGGTAAAGGGTATCGGGTTGAACATCACTTAACGAATGATGATCTCCGATCTCCGACTTCCAAAAACATGACATTGATGTCATGTTAGTCAATGAAACACATCTTCGAGCTTGTGACAGATTCAGAATTCATGGCTATCAGAGAGGATAGACCCCCACAACAGAGGAGGCGAAAATGCTATCATAATTAAAAGCCATAATAAAGCCACTAAATTATCAACAACGTAAAGCCAAGGCTTTGATAATATCTCAAATGAAGGGCTACAAGCACTGCCTAACAGATGTACAGTACTTATCACTAATATTTTCAACGCATGCATTCGTCACTGCTATTTTCCCTCTCAGTGGAAGCATTCAATAATTATTAACATCTTGAAACCTGGAAAAGACCTTAAATATGCCAAAAATTATAGACCCATCAGCCTGTTACCGGCTCTCTGCAAAGTTTTTGAACGTGTCATCAGTACAAGACTTACCAAATTGGCATTGATAGGAACAAATTTGGTTTCGGTTTCCGAAAGGGACACTGTACTACTCATCAGATACTCCACCTGGTAGAATTTATCGCCCAAGAATTTAGAAAAAAGAATGGAGTAGCAGCATGCTTTCTCGATTTTGAGAAGGCATTTGACCGAGTCTGGCATGCTTGGCTTACTCCACAAATTGTCAAATTTCCTTCTGCCTAATAGCTTCATTAAACTTACCTACTCTTATCTCTAGTGTCGCACGTTTCAAGTAAAGATGTGGAGAAATTCTCTCATCAAGAAAGAGATTTTCCGAGGCGTCCCTCAAGGGTCTGTTTTAGGACCGAACTATTTTTATATTTTTATAAATGACATGCCTTTCCCACTACACTCAAGTATTTATAAATATGCGGACAATACAGTTATCTTAACCAACTCTAGAAATCCACAAAATGGTCTTGACAAACTCCAAATGCAAGCTAATCTAATCAACAAATATTGTGAAATTTGGAAAATTAAACTTAACGCAGAAAAATGTTGTGTTGTTTTATATCGCAGATACAGAAAAAAATTTCCAGTTAATTCCAATATTAAAATAGATAATTCACCTGTTCCAGTAGCAAGCTCATATAAATACCTAGGAGTGTACGTCGACAAAGCTTTAAATTTCGAGGACCAGTTTCAAGGTCTGGTATCCAGTATACCATCAATAAAGCTAATGCAGCGTTTATGTCTCTTTACTCCCTGCTTGGAAGGAAATCTAAATTAAATCTGAATACTAAGAGAAATCTTTATATCACCCTCATCAGACCAATTCTACTCTATGGAGTTCCTGCATGGGCAGCTGCCGGATAAATTGAACGCAAAAAAAAAAAAAAAAAAAAACGTCTTACCTAATAAGATTCTCCGTAGCATAACAAATGCACCTTGGTTTGTGCGGAACGCGCAAATCCATAAGGGTTTAAAAATTCTCCCGATTCATGATCAAATACTAACTACAGCACACAACTTCTTTGAAAAACTGAAAAACTCACAATACCTAGCCATTAAAGAACCCACAGATAAAAGACCGCGAACTATACATCATAATGCATTATGGGTGGTAGTGTACAGTGTATATCTTTTATTTCTACTTATTTTACGTATCTTATTACTCTTCATTACTCAAGATCAGTTTACGTTATGGACTATGCTCTGACAAAGCTTATGGACTTTGATTGCAACTTATATTTCTTACCTTTTATTTTTATTTAACCAAGAATTTATTTAGTACTGTGTAGTGTTTTAAAGCAAAGACTTTGCTTTCAGTGAAAATTTTAGTTCGCGGTCTTGTGACTCCTTCACTCGCTATTGGCCACCTCGCATCACGTGGTGTTTACTGTGCAACTTTAAAGAAATTAATTTTCTAGCATGATTACTTAATTTTACTGTACCCAAATTGTGTTTCTGAAGAATAAGGACATTATTAAATCTTCAAATTCACCTTTTTTTTTTTTTTTTTTTTTTTTTTTGGAACTCTACAGACTTATTTGGGCTACAATGAACCTCTGGTTGAGGGGATACCCCCATTTTAATGGATAATAAAGAGCGAAATAATGAAATATATCATTATTTCGCTCTTGGGGACTCGCATGCCATGGCTGAAGCTATTGCAGCGGTATTATAAATATAACAAATAAAATACTTCACGGACATAATTGATGTTTTCTAAAATCAAAGTTTTTTAGGGTACTTGAAAAGAATCTTTATTTAACACGTGGGTGTGTAATCTTTATTTAACACAGTGCCACAGCAAAATCTGGTAAAATAGTCCGTCGGATCATTTTTTTAATTCTAGTGGTTTCGTGTCTTTTTTATCCTAAAAATCAGTTCAGTACCTAATCTGAATATATTTTTATGAATATTTAATAAATAGATAAACAAATAACAGGTTTAAAATATAAATCCTATTTATATTTTAAACAATAAATTTATTACATTTCAGTTCATTGTAAATTAACAGAAGAGTTCTATGTCTCAATAGGAAAAATTGGTAAAATTAGACAAATACTGTATTACAATACAAATAATAAAACATAATACATAACCAAAAATAAATAACTTAGTGAATGTGTAAACATCTTAAAAAATATCGCTAGTCTTGTATTCTTTCAATAAACAACACAATCCGATTTAATTATAACTTCGTTGTTTTACTTCATAAATAATGATTACTTATTGCAGCAAAATCTATATTAAAATCAGATAATAATCTATGAAAAAAAGCTTCCAGAAGCCGAAACCAAGAATACGAAGAACTTTCTGAATGTAGAAATAATTTTAACCATATAAATTGATCCATTTGTGAAGCACCGATGACTCACACAGCTTCAAACAACACAAAATTTGAGTCACATTCGATGAGCATGGCTCCGAAAAGTAAGGCCTCTATGAATCATCGATGATGTACATGGCAGTCAATGTGTTAAAGTGCATGTACAAACTCAATTACTAAAATAAAATAATTTTTTAGCTAATCGTGCATAGTTTAATATCTGTACAGCTTAAAAAGAACGGTGTAAACTGTTTCATTTGACTTATGAATAATTTAATGGGCAGTTTTTTTATTACGCACATTGGTGCTACATAAACTGCCATAAAAAATCAGCAAGACTAAGCTAATGTTTGGTCTTCATGACAGCTGGACGTGCTAGTCATGAGAACAGGCAAAGGCCAAATGCGATAATTCTTTATATCATGACCTGCATTCTCAAATATAATTTTTTAAAACTGTTTTCGATAATTCGAATAATGTTATATACCAAGCTCGCAATGCCAAAAATGAAAAAAGTGCCAAGCATATTAAAAAAAAGTGTCTAAATTACAGCGATTTAAAAATCTGGTTAACTGATAAATGTACGAATTATTCAAAGTTATTTAAAATTTATAAAAAGTATTGTCAGTCTGTTATTGAACAGTTACATTATTTATTATATTTTTGAGACGAAAATGCATAGTTTCTAGAGATTCTTAGATTCAATAACGGTAACTGTTAAAAGTTAGCTGTGGATATATTGTCTTTAAATATGGTTAAAAAATGGCATAACATTTGCATCATATTCAAATATCACACGAAATAATTTTAAAAAAGTTTCCCTTTATTTAATTATAATTAACAGGGCATAACATAAAATCATTCACAAATATTCAAACGTGATGAAATCGTTCATCACCTTATTTGTGACGGAATAAAACAAAATGCAGTAAACTCTCTAGTTGCGTCCATCTCTGAAAAGAACAAAATATTTCTAAGTCTAATATCGGTACTGAAAATCACTTTCGCACAAGATCGAAATCATATGGAACCTTGAGAAGTAGAGAGGATCACCTCAAAAACAGGTAAGATCCTGAATACTGTTAATTTTTTAAAAAGTTGAAATAATTTTTTAGAACTATCCTGAAACTGAAAGCGAAACTAACGATATATTATTTCAGTTAGGTGTTGCGTTGTTTAGAATAAAGACATAAATAAATACAGGAGAACTTCATTAATGTTTCTTAAACTTTCTATTTACACAGGAGTTCATCTGTCAAATTTATTGTAAATCACTTAAAATCGCTGAATATGAATTATTTTAAAATTACGCTATGAATATACATTTATAACAGAGAAAGGAATGTGACATTCCAAGTCATTTTATGTCTCATGATTATCAATGAAGCTCTAAATAAACATCGGTAAAATAAATTAACATCTCTCTAAGATCTAATATGAGGTATGGTCTTTTCTATAGCCAGACAGGTCGTGTAGCGTGACGGCATACTAGACAGGACGCAGATGAAGAGCCCTTATGGCAGTCGGCCTCATTCCTGCAACAAGACAGTTTTCAACTCCAGGATGGTTCTTGGAAGGGGGAAAATTGCCCTTCTAAGAGCGTCCCAGACATGCTTTATAGGGATATATTATTTCAGTTAGGTGTTGCGTTGTTTAGCCAGGTGGCGAATATCCTCACTTTCCAGGTTACTGTTGACCAGCTGAGCCCTATGTGGACGAGCTTTGTCATCCATTAACAGGAACACCGGACCAACTGCGCTCCTGAAACATACGATCTAAGATTGCCTCTCTATACCTCATAGAAATCAGAAAGCCTTTGTCAAACACATGAAGGGAGGTGTGGGGCCGTTCAGCATAATACCTACCCAATTATTACACCTCCACCACCGTAATGATCCTTTCTCATGATGAGGGAGGGATGGTATCGTGTTCCAGGCTCTTTCCAGATGCAGGCACAATAAGAATCAATGGCCAGGCATATCTCGGCTCGTGTAAAAAGCACGCACTGAAGTCTGTGTATTGAAGTGAGCGGAACGCAAATAGCAGGTCTTTTGGCATACAGCCCTATCTCATGAAGCCTTCAGACAACTGTAAACCGTGAAACTCGGATTTCAGCGGCAGCATAGAGCTCAGGTGAGAGTTGTGAATCTGTAGCAGTTCTGTGTCGCAGTGCTGAAAGAGGCAAATAGTGAGCTTCAATCGTCGTTGTGGATTTTGGTCGGCTTTGGACCTTGGTTGTGGATCTTGGTTGAACTTTTCAAAGTCCTGAAACTGTTTCCATAAATTGCTGACGACATTGGGTGTCACATTGAGCTCTTTAACTACCTGCGCTTCTGATTGATCTGGCGACAATCTACCGTTAATCGCCGAGCGTGGCTTTGAAACAGGCATGTAACTAACTGGCTTTTACCCGAATCTGGGAGAACTCTTCTGGGCCATTGGCTTTATACATACACACCGTAATCGGCGAAACTCTATAGCAAATTACTGTGGCTACCATTGCATTTAACTCTTTCATTCCATCGCAAAAGTGGATGCTAGTCCGAACTGGTGATAAAAAATTTTCCAACATGCAGATAGGTGATTTACTGTAATGTGGTGCCAACTAGTGGTTATAGAACACATGAAATGGAGGGAGGAAAAAATCCTCGAAGTCTCTGATATACACAGCAAAGGGACAATGAAATAAGAATACAAATGAAGTGTAATACAATTTAGATATTAAAAAAGGAGATATCAAATATACACAAATACATACAGGTGCAATCTCAATGCAGATTAATATCCAGTATTGTTGATAACCCCTCGTGCGCTGACATTCTTTTCACGATCATAGCTCCGCAGATACACACATGTACGGTTACGTATTCGACTCTGAATATTTGCATAATTCTTTGGCGGCATAATTAGTACCTTAGATTCAAAACTTTTCTTAAAAATAAACATAATTTGCAAATTCTCTTAATTTTGCACACGAGTGACTTAATGAAAAGTTCATTGAATTAAATTCAGTAATTTTTTTTAAATTCCCTGTGCTATAGTCATTAAGTTTGTCAATTAAGGATGCAAAAATATCATTTCAAACAATTAAGAGTAATCAAAGTGTGACATAATTCATGAAATTTTTCATTAAATCAGGATATTGTAAAGTCGAGGTTATTTTTACTTAATCATATTTTAGGAAAATGCTAAAACTTTAGTGTATGTTTCCAAACTGCCCAGGTCTTTTATGCATGCAAATAAAAATATTGTTTTTCTTTTTTTATTTTAATATAAGATAAATTTTCCCGATTTCATACACTTCAGATCAAATTAATAAAATAACTTGTTAATTCAAAGTTGAAAACAGCATTCAAACTCTGGAGCTTAATGAAATGACAATTCTCTTTCAGTATTGTCAGTGTATGGTGTCTAAAACACAGGACTAGTCACCTGGTGAAGTACAGGTGACGTAATTTTTAGAATTCAGGAAGTTACTTGATGGCAAAATCTTGAAGCTATTTAGATTACATTGGGAAGCCAGTCAGAACGTTCTCTTCCTTTTTTAAGCCTCTTGCTACTGAGCAAGGACCAAAATTCTTATGCATATATGACATGTTCTTGTATTGCCTTCTTTATAGATCTTAATAAATTTTAAAACAAATTGCAGTTATATTTCTTTGAAGACTTCTATCTCTTAATTATTATAAAAATCAAAATGAAATAAAGATATAAAAAAGGATGCTCATTATTTTTTAAGTTTTAATGTGAAAGATAAATTAAATATTACACTACACTGAATTATAACTTCTGAAAACTGGCAATTACAGTCAAAAGTCGTTAATTCGGACACCCATAATCCGGAATGATCTATAATCCGAACCTCAAAGCTAAAAACTTTCTTCGTATGCTTCGCGTTCACGCATGCGCATAGGCGTTTACGCGTGCGCGTAAGACCTTTACGGCCGCGAATATACATGTGCGCATGCGTATAATACGTTTACGCATGCGCGTTTAATGTATAACGGACGGTATACGCTAAAATTATCTAATTATCTATTTCAGTTAATGTTGCAGATTGCGTTGTTCTTTAATCTTAGAATTGAATCCTGCTTATTATTTTTTGCAGACTGTTAGAGCAATTTTATAAAAGTAAGCTTGAACTTCCGATTATGTCAAATAAAATTTCCGATGTATATTTACTAATATGTAAAGGATCTACAAAGCAAAAGTATGTTTCAAAGTGCATTAAACAGAAAGTGGAATTGCTGCAAAAAATGGATAAAGACATATTCTTTGATTATCTAATCATTCCGAAATATGTTTATCACTTTCACGCTGCTCTGCGGCGGAAAGGAAACGACACGGCGCGTAATGAATCGGAAGTTGATCTGTCAGCACTATCCTTATCTTCAGGGCAGATGTTTTTATTTTATTTGGCTTATAATTCTTTACTAAATGTAGTATTTCATCTCGATGTACTCGATCTTTGATATGATTTAAATCAAGTTCCTCGTCATTATAATTCGCTTCCGATAGTGAAGAAAGTGACTCAGAGGTTATTGAAAACGAAAAAATTTCGATTGACAAATTAGTCGGTATTCTCGACACAGCAATTATAGGACTTGAACAGCGGAACTTTGTAATTAAACAAGAAATTATGTCTGTTTAATAGCATTAAAGAGAAAGTATTATCACATGAAACGAAGCATATTAAACAACTTACATTGAAAGAAATGTTTAATAAAGTTAACAAATAAATATTTAGCTTTTTCTTTTTGTAAATTTTGATACCCTTTAGATAATAATTGCTCTTTATTTCATAAATTACGGTTTCATATTTTTAATTTTATAATTTCTGCATGCCATCTTACCAGATTTAAACTGATGATCTATAATCCGGAAAAATCGATAATCCGGAATCGCCGAAGTCCCGACGAGTCCGGATTAACAACTTTTGACTGTATTATGCAACAAGGATGATAAATACTTCAATAGAATAACAAAATGTAGCCCAATGAAGATTCAAGAAAAAGATTAAGAAATTCTCATGTTTTTTATTACATTGTTCCTTAAGGTAAAAAAAATTTAGAACTACCACGAGTGATTTGTTTTCTCATAAGCTCAAGATTTGATTATCTCTGAAAACAATCATCTTGCAGAGGTAAAATGGCAGTATCGAATTAAAAATTTTAGTGAATCCAAAGTAAAATGAAATAAGTTTTGTACACACACTGCAGTTAAAAAAAAAAAAAAAAGTTGTGGTTGGATAAAAATGTACTTGAGTTACATACGCGGCATTAAACTGACATTTCAAGTTTAATAATTAAACGCAAAAACAAATTTAGATGGAAAAATCAAAATTTTATGCATGCATACACACACGCAGGGGGGAGGGTAAAGATGAAACTTATTTGTTTATTTTTATTAACAACAATTTATCCTTGCACTGTAATACATAAGAATTATAACTATCTCTGCCATATTCACTAAATGGAAAAAAATGAATAAAAGTTTAGATTAGGATATTTGAATACAGCAAAGAACACGAGGGCTATCTGCCTCCCCTAAGGAAAAACGGCTCACATTTACGTTACACACAGGAAAAACCATACAGCCAGTACTTTCACCTATGATCAAACTTCCAGCATTCAGCAGTCTTAACTACTCAGCTACGTGTGGGACTAAATCAATAATCAGAATTAATATTTAGATATTCTATGACTTGAACCTAAGTATAATATATAGTGTTCATTAAAATGTTTTAAATAAATCTAATATATATATATATATATATATAAACTTAAATGTGTCATTTACTGATATTTTATGTATGAAATATATGTCTTTTAGAAAAATTTTAATTGCTTAGATAAGGAGAAGTCTTTTGAGCAAAAAAAATCAGTATGTTGGGGTTCTCCATCCACACATTAATAGTTCAAAGCGCATTGAAATCATTAGAAATGGGCTAGCCGTAAAGGTGGCTTTGTGGTTTTTCTGGATCCTAAATAGAATACCAGCCATAAAGGTAATTTTTATCTTTAGATAGTTAAGTCACTGTGTGCTTTTTCATAATCATTAAATGTTATGTTACAGAAATTTAGGTCAGTTATTTAATTTGTGATTATATTGCTCAAATGTGTAAAGCTTAGTTAAAATTTTGATGTAAGCACAATATCAACATACCACACTATCTTGAACTTTTAATTATATCAGTCTTTGGAAGTTTTCAGGTATTTATTTTTTAAATGTGTGAGTAGTAAACTAATACATATCCATGTCATAATACATTTTAAGCTAATAATGAAATGCAAGATCATCACAAAGAAATTGGATTATTTTTATAATTTAACTCAGACACATTAAATCATTATTTAGCATTTTAATGTACATTTTTGAATAAGAAACTTGATTGCACACAGATCTAATGCTTTTTTAGAATGAATTATAAATAATTAAGGACATCAGCATCTCCTCAGCTGGAAATGGAACCAAAATTAACAAAACCACAGCACTAACAATTCTGTTATTAAATCAGCTATTAAATAGCAAATATAATTACTAATTTTTCAATAATTTAAAGTGATTATAAAAATATTTCATATTATAATATAAATGTTTCTCCCTACAAAATGGCAAAAAGCATTAAAATTATTGACTAGCTTTTGAACAATTAAGTACTATGTGACATCATTAGATTATTTTGAAGCAGGAGGTGTGAAAAATGTGCAATGTTCTCACAGGAACCCTGAAACTCTCGAATATGCATCGAGTCTGTTTTCAATTACATCATGAAGACATGTGGAAGGACAGGAGAAAATACTTTATTTTATAACTATCTTACAAGTAAATGATCAACAAACATTTTGAAAGGAACAGAATACATCTACAAAGAATATATCAGGACAAACTGGTAATATTTGAGTTGATCTTCATTACTAAAATAACCTTAAAATACAAGTTCTAGTAACCCAGTAGAAACATAAAATCATTATTTACCATCTTAATGTACATTTTTTTAAAAAGAAAATTAACTATACAAAGATCTAATGCTTCCTTAGAATGAATTATAAATAGCTAAGGATGTCAGCATTTTCTCGCCTAGCACAGGAACCCATAAATTCAAGAAATCAGTGTTACCTACTCTGCTATTAAATCAGTTGCACGTTAAAGTTTTAATCTTTAATTTGCACACATTTAATCAATATATATACTAATTTTTCAATAACTGGAATAAAATCTTTAAATCTGTTTATTTTTATGGAGTCAATCAACAGTTTATTTTTGTATTTCTTATATCAAGTGCCCAGAAAATACCCAGTATGATCATTATGTATTAGTTTCTATACTATATTAACTTATTAGTTGTATTTTGCTGTTTAACTTGAAGAGAAAAATTAAAAAATTAAAATAAATGATAATTAGCTTTTAGTTGCCTTTCATTTTTTAATTAATCTCAAATCAAACATAGTTCAGTTTGCTTTATAAATGAAGCTAGCTATTCAACAGAAAATTCTTCAGCATGTGAGTGCATAATTCAAGCATGTGAGTGTTATTTGTCAAAAGGGAGGAGTGCTTTTGTGGAGGACTTTCTAGAGTGGTATCCAAGTTATACATTGGAAATTTGCAAAAATGCTCATGTAGCCAACTCTTTCGATTGGAATCCAACTCAGGTCAAACTATTAGTATTCAGTAACTTTACTGCTTGGCCACTGATGGGATCCAAATCAAACATATGTTTAATTATTAAAATGAGCTATTGAACAGAAAATTCTAAAAGAAACGATAATTACTTATCCAAAACAAAAGTAACATAAATTTATCCAAACCATTTTAATTTGCTAATTAAAGGAGATTTAAACAGTTTATACATAATTTGAAACCATGCAATATGATTTCTTAATTTTTTACAAAGTTTAACCATATACAACATGATACACCATTTACTTATTATTAACTAGTTGTATGAGGTGCATAGAAATTTGATGAAAATCTCAATTATAAAGTATAATTTATATATCACAATGACAAGTTTACATAAGTAAGTTGAATCAAGGATATTTTGTTGTTGCAAATCTGTTACAATATAAAAACAGATCAAATTAAATTAAGATAAATTAAAATTATTAAACATTTATTATTATACTTATTTTGTGTTATAAAAACCTCCTGAAATCGGTGTAGAGTAATAGCTATTCTGATCATTCACAATTTACGAATTTTATTTGAGAAAAGATAACGTAAGTTCAAAATTATAAAAGATCTAACTATGAGATGTTAGAAAATAAAATTACGACTAATATTTTGAAACTACATTTGTTCAAAGATTAATAAACCATGCTTCATATCGAAAGACTTTTGATGATCCTGATAAAAACTTAATTCAGGAAATACTGAAAAATTATTTCAGTGATACGAATTATTGTTACAGTATTAAGTGATTAAAAAATATTTCAGAGTATATTGTAAATGCTTCTCCTTATAAAATAGCGTTTAATACGTTAAAGCATTAAAATTAGTGATTAGCTTATGGAAAATTTCTGTCTGCATACGAACAAAAAATTTCAGTAAAGAACAAAGAAAATGCGCGAAGATCCCAAAATCACGACAAATTGGCGATATTTGAGTTGCTCTTCATTACTATGACATACATAAAGTACTTCTTCTAGTAACCCGGAGCCCAAACTCTTCATCTCAACGTCATGCCTTATTGACTTTCATTATAACCAATGAGAGGGTTCCATTTAGTGGGAGGAGCGAGAAGAGGTCCGGTTAATAACGTGTCCCCTATACTCTATAAAACTTAATATCAATTATTATTGCCGAGCACTAATTACTAAACTTTACCTGCAAAATCTAAGTGAGGCTTGCTGATGAGCCAAGAAATTTAGAATACAGAATAATAAACATTAAAATAAATAATGCATTATTAACATCCTCCCAACTTTTGATTACAAATTATAATCAAAAGTAGCGATTTTGCGTTTTGTTTAAAAACATTTGTTACATTATTATGATATATTATAAATGTTTGATTACAAACGCTGTATTTGATCACAAATTAAAAAAATTTTGATTTTGATAATAAATTATAATTGGACACCTGTCGAGATCGATGTCGAAAAACCTCGTTACTGAGTAACGGGTACATCGGTTGACTCGAAGTACCGATTCGGTACTCACAAATAAGGCTCCTATATACCAGGCTGAATCATCAGGCATTCGCGCTCCCAAGTGGGAGATTTAATGGCGGCTGTGTAGTTACGGTGCAACAATTTTTTGTGTTTTTTGTGTAAAATGGGCGGATGTGCAGCTATTAGTTGTTCAAATCATTCACGGAAAGGTCATACATTGGTAAAATTTCCTAAAAATGAAGAAAGAAGAAAAATATGGGTAAATAATTGCCGAAGAGACAATTGGAAACCTGGTCCAGGCGCTGAACTTTGCTTAGTAAGTATAATTTTAATTACGCCTTCATTTAGAGTTTATATCTTCTCTGATGTTTATAATGTGCAAGTAAAGTGAAATTCTTGTGTACAATAACCTGAGTATCTGCTAATTTCTGTAATAATAGCTATAATTAAATTAGTCTAGGGTTAATGTACCCGTCGCCAAACATCGCCAATGTGGATGTTTTGAATGTGGAAAAGAAATTTCTCTTCTAATATAAAGCGCAGATTTTGTTTTCCTGTGCTAATTGTGGAATTTATACTAATGTAACATGAAAATCATTAGCATATTGAAATTTATTAAAAAATAAATAATAATTTGGAAAGTCAAGATAAAATCTGAATGTTTGCTAAAGATATATGTAACATTATACTATAGTTGCAATATCGTTGGAATGATATATAATTTTTTTCTTTATTTTATAATCACTGTACTTTTCGCCCGGTGGAAATTGTCATCAAACTGTCCTGAACAGGCTTTTTGTTGATAATAACTTCCAGGCTTATCAGTACCTCCTTTTGAGTGGAGGGTATACAAATATAGTACCCAATTTAAATTACATTGTGATTGTAATAATATTGTGGTATTAAAATAAGTGATTATAATTACAATTTAGATAATTGCATTGTAATTATATTACATTGTATCTGTGAACTCTTAATTTCATTACTTTATGCAATTATGTTGTAAGTGCATAATCTAATTGCAATAATATAATCTATTCACAATTACAAAATAATTATAAATGCAGTTACATCTTAAATAGAGGCCATTTTAATACTTTTAAATTTTCGCAAGATAATTTCCCATTAAGGTTCATTTGGAGGAAACTATGCAAATACTAAAAAAGAAATTATGCTAAATTTACATATTTTGTACAGTAGTTTCTTGTTATAATGCTGTTCAATATATCTTCAATACATTTGTAAATTTAACGACATTCTTTGCAATCACTGTGGTGCTTTAAAAAGAAGTTTCTTAGTTATGCTTTCTAATAAGAATGTGTTAAAAATTAAGTATTATGTATAATAACTAGCAATTAAAAAACCTTGACTGCATGAAAATGCTGTTGCTGTGTAAATAAAGCTTTCTTTTATGCTTTGAAATGAATTACGTGGGGTTAAGTCGTCCTTTTACAATTAAGAATGTGGTTAACACACATTCTTAAATTGGACAGGTTTTATCTAAATTATTAGTATAAAATATATAAACTATGAATTATTTTGCAACATAACTCAAATTACAAAATTCATTCTATATACGTTCAAATTTATTATCTTTTATGGAATAACTGTTTTTTAATTTAGGTAAAAATTGGATTTTTAGAAGTATTACAAATACAATGCAACACAAAGGTGATCTGATTGGAGAGGAAGGACTTTTTATTACGGTTTCTAGTTCGTATTTATATTACATTTGGTGAAAATCATCCAAAACACAGAATGCTGTACTTTCTTCTTCCATATATGTTATGAAATATTTCACACATTTAAAAGAAAGTGTTTCTTCAGAGTCTTGCACAATTATTTCCATATACCTCAGACTAAAATGACAACATATTCTTAAGTTATTTTTTTAGTATGAATTTAGTGTTTTTATGGAAATTTTTGTTAAAATGTCATTAAGATAAATTTATTTGCACACTCTACGCTTTAACTATTTCCCCATTTGACACTATTGAAAGTTTTTATTCATATCTTATTTATTTTAGTCTGCTAACAAAACTGAAACATCTAAAGAATAAGTTATTTTGAATATGTTTACAAAATATACGCGAAATTTTTATTTAAGTGAAAACGTCTATATACTATTCGAAAATTAATAAATTATCCGAAAAGTTTATGTGCGCCGAATGCCGCGCGTCTATAAAATAAATCTTTAAAAAAACAGCAGACATTCAGCCAGCGTGTGCGATAAACGCGCCAAAATTGGTAGCGAGTTCCCTCCCTCGCCAAGAGAGAAAAGTTGGTGACTCAGCCTGGTTTAGAGGAGCCTTACTCACAAATGATGCGGTTTCTGGGGAGCGACTAAATTTCGAATCTGTCTGATATCTGAGACCCGACGAAGGAGGCTTACCCGGATATTTACGTGGCCTTCGAGATTAGATGGCCTGGTCAGCTGCTGAATCACGTGATTTGACGTCACGTAAGGCGTCTGAACTTTCACCCTTCGCACTGCATTTTGTGGACACTGCAAGCGAAGACTTCTTATTACGTTGATTGCGTGCTGTATTTTTTTTTTTTTTTTTTTATTATTCATGTCTTTTTATTGCTAAATTTAAATAATGTTGTTAAGGATATTTTCGTTTTTAAATTGAGATTACTAGTTAACTTATTTGTTAACAAGAATAACGATCGACGTCTATGTAGAGCTGTCTTCATCATACCTGCACGATGTTGCGTTCCAGCATGCAAATCCAATTACGATTTCACCAATGAATAAGTATTCAAATTTCAAAAAGATACGGTAAAACGGGATTTATGGATCAAAAAAATTCCAAGAAAAATTTTTATTCCAAGTGATCGCAGAGGTTGTGTGTGAAAAACATTTTCGAAAAGATGATATTATTCGCTATGTTTATTTACCAACAAACGAAGGTACTTTTATTCAGATGTGCAGAGGGCATCCTAAATTAAATAACGATGCTTACCCATGCAGTTTTTCTGGCTTTCCAAAATACTTATCTGAAAGTCCAACCCCTCAGAGGATGAGCAAGGAGGAAAAAAGAACTAAAATGGAGAAGCATATTTTTAATGAATTTTTGAGAAAGGACAAAATAGCATCATTTGAGGATTTTTCTTCTGTGTTACCGAATAAGTTAAATATTTCAGATACTTCAAATATTATTTTACACAAATCTGCTGCTGGTATTTATATTTTATTGCTCAGTTTTCATCCACATCCTAAAATTGAGAAAAGTATCTTTGTATCGCTTCATATGGATATAGCAGTTTATCTAGGAGATGAAGTTGTTCCAGTTGAAAGTAAAGAAGAACCAGTAAAGAAGATAACAACATTCTTTACTGGTCAAACTTACCGAGATATATGTACAAAACATTAACATGTTTGATGTTCATGAAACTTGTTTAATGTGTGGAATTCTCTTTTCTAGCAGATTAAAAAAAATAACGAGCACCATTTCAAATATTTGTTTAAACAATTATACTAAAGTTCTTCAAAATAATATGCATACAAAAATCGATGAAAGGAAACTTAAAAAAGTCAAGAATACGTGATGGAAAGATATGAGTATGTAAATGACATTGTTTTATTTTTTAAAAATAGTGTACTAAATATGATGCAGTTCAAATATATTTTCAATAATGTATCTTTTACATTTAAATTTATTAATCCTTTTGCTGTTTCCTTATTATTTGATAATACTTCATAATTTTTCAAAATAAATTATCAATTGCGATTAATTATTGCTTCAGTATACTAGTACAACTTGCAGAGTATTTGCTAATTAGGCAGAAATGATGGTTCGTTCTATGTATAGTTGTTTTGCGGTTTTCGTTGGCAAATTTATTGATTTTACGCTTTCGTGAAACATTATATGGATGGCTTTTATTTGTAAATATATTATTTATTATGCAGCTACATATAAGTAATAATGTAAATATTATTATAATTATTGCTATAGATAACATATAAATATGTGAAAGTTATTCGTTTTCTGTAATGGTGCAGCAAAATTGTAATTTATTTAATTTAAAAATTGGGGATTTAAATTTTTTCTGTGGCTTTTGAACTGCTATTCATTTTATTAGATAGTAATTTAAATGAATTAAAAATGCATTTGAATAATGTTTGGAAGCTCTGAAATATTTATAGTTTTCAGGAAAAATAATTTTTTACGTCTTTTAATTTGCTAAATTCTATTTACTTTTGTTAGTGAATTATTTATATTTCTAAATCTTTTCATTCCTCTCTTTCTCAAACTGTAAAGACATTTTTATGTTAATAAATAACAGCCTTTTTATTTACTTATTTCAAAACTTTCTTTTTTGAGTGTATCCTAACAAATTATTACAATACAGTGTAAAAAAAAATGCACAAGATAACCTAAAACATGGCATAGAAAATTTCGTTAATATTTCTTAAAAAATAATATTTATTAAGTTATTAATCTTAACTGCAAATGAATATACGACCTTTTATATACGTTTTCCAGTCAAGTCTCTGGAAATTTTATTATTATGCATTATTAAAAACAAAACACTCTAAACATCGAACGAAACGCTCGTATTCAAATCTGAAGCAAAGAAAGTCACGGAAGGATCGGACGCCTTTCGTGACGTCACTCGTAGCTAACCAGGCCATGTTATCTCGAAGGCCACGATATTTACCGGCCTCAAGGCAAATACTCTCGACACACGAGTGGTATTGACGAATGAAGGGTTATTGTAATTGGCTATTTATCGCCGTACTGGTTATTTTTTGTTATCATACTTTTACGTATGTTGTAATTGCTATGTGAATGAGTTGGGGGAAGTTTTTACAAAATATTTACGACTCTTCTCTTTAGTGTTATAGTATAGTAGCAAGAACTTAAGATTATCATTATACATACGCTTGCATTAAAACTAATCAGTCTACTCAAAAAATGCATTAGATATGTGATTTTACTCATGCATTATTTCTTCGTACATACACAAATAGAAATATATATTTCTGGCATATATGTATATAATATTTGGAATGTGCAGTAGTTTTTAAAATGCATGAAATTTATGAAATCAGATTGAAATCTGTGTTATATTTTATTATCTATTTAATGGAGAGATACTTATTACTTATTTATTACTGAATTAATGGAGAGATACGTTTTATTATATTACGGTTTTATTGTCAAGTGGAGTAATCTTTGAAATATTATAAAAACTGTATAATGGATTGTTTTGCTAAGCAAGTTTTTTCCGAACATTACGCTCTGTTAACTCTTTGTTGAATATGTCCACTGTATTATGAAAAGAAACCTGCATTGTATTAAAAACATATTTCCCTAAAAGATTTAAGGAAGACAATTATTATTCATTTTTCAATTCAGAATTTTGAGTAAGTTTATTTTTCCCCCTACTTTTTCCTATTTATCCTAAATTCATAGAAGTTGTTCTAACTTCTCAGGAGATTCTAATCGATTGAAACCTGGAATGTTAACAAATATGTAGAAGTCTTCGGTAAAAAGTGAACTTCCCCTTTTCGTCCTGACAACCAACTAAAATATTGTAACATGAATACAAGCCAGTATCTCAAAAATCCTCCACAAAAGCATCCCTTTTATTAGCAGATGTCCCTTACACACTTTAAGTTAAATGAAACACTTCGAAAAACTTAAATTACCTTGGTATGTAATTTAAGTTTTTCGAAGGCAGTGTTTCGTAAATATTCAAATTTTTTACACATAACAGTAATATTTGTAATAAATATTTAGAGATATCATGTATCATACAGCATTATTTATTAGGAAAGAACACAATTCTTGGTGTAAGGATGCTAGCATATGAGAACACTGCAGCTTGGTTTCTTGATCAATGCTATATCTTTTGGTACCTCTAAATTTCAATAGTAAATTATTAGTGCTATGTAACTCTTGATCACCTTGGCATTAATTAAATCACACTGTTTCCTTTGCTTGGTCCTAATACTTATGTAATGTGCCGTATATGATTTCAGAAAAAAAATCCAAGCTGTTGTCAAACTGAAATGAGAAGCAATGATATAAGAAGCATGATTGCCAGTGCCCGACTTAGCCTAAATGGGAACTTTACCAAAAACTTTTTGGGACCCTCCTATGCTTTACTGCTTCAGTAATAGACACACGAACTTTTTAGATATATTTAAATTTTTATAGTAATAAACTTTCTAGCCGATTAAGAGCCCTTCTGTGCTGTGGGGGCCTGGGGCAACTGCCCCGTATGCCCTTGCCTTAGTCAGGATCTGATGATTACATAACCTACAAAGTACATATTTGAGGACTATATTTCCCACCTATTTGAGTCCCTACTGCCATACTTTGCTTTCTTCCTTGAAATTGGTATTACACTGCTAGCTGCTCAACTTACTATACCATGACTGTGACATGCAACAAATGTCAAATTTGCCTAAAGTACTACATGGTGGGATGTGCAAATAGTTAATGATCAGTATTCTAGCGCATGCACACAAAGCAGGTATGAATAACATCTGCATTGTGTATAATTGTAAAGTCACCGCGATTTTCATTTAGAAATCGCAACTGAACATCGGTCGTTTGAGTATTACGCCTACATATTATAAACGAAAAACTCCTACCAGCACCTGTCAGAAATCGACTGCTCCAGGATTGGAGGGTTTATCGGTTCACTAGCGCCTAGAGGACAGCCATATCATTTCGTCTCGGCTTTTGCGGGATTGTACAATCACTTCACGTGCCCTGAGTCAGGAATTTGGCTCCTCATGTTCAGGACTACAAGTGTCTGCACAGACCGCGCTATGACGTCTGCAGCACCACGAACTGTTAGGACTGCGACCGTTATTGCGGGTTTCAATTGGTGACGCAGCAGAGACAGGCGTACATACCAGTAGATTGACGAACGACGATATTGGACACAAGAGTACCACCACATCCTCTTTGTAGAAGTTCTGCTTCAACATCATGATGAAACTCGGTTCTGCGTCAGCCATCATGATGGACGTATCCATATATGGAAGTGTAGCAATTTTAACGCCCAAAAGCAGAGTACTTTAACCATCAGCTATGTGCATTTAGAATAATTATATGATCATCATGAAACATGCAAGAGGAATGAGAATACAGAAATGAAAATACGATGGAAGCCTATGAGTCTACTCTTAGTCACCATGCATGATTGGTTTCAAATTGATTGAAGAGCATACTTCGGAACACTCTTTTGCAAAAAATCCAAGCACCATGAAGGAAGTGGTTGTTTTTGATGAAATTGAATATATCTATAACTGATACACAGATAATAAACTGATTAAAAGGTCAAGGTTATAGTACCTGTTCATGGCTTACAATCACCCATTGAGTGTTCAAGTTAGTAGTTGGTCGAACCTTCTCTGGCGGCAATGCATGTTTGAATTCGTCGAGGCAAGGAATGGTAGAGGTTCCTAATGTCATCCTGCGACACATTCTGCCAAGCATTCATCAGTTGTCGCTCCAGATCTGCGATTTGTTCTGCCCGAATCTGGCGGCCTACCATGCGTTAAAGATTAAAATAGTTCCGACCCGGCAATAAGCCATACAGTATTGAATGCTGTGACACCAAAGTGTGTCTAAAAACTATTTAGCGATCACTCAGCCCGAGTCAGACCTTGGTAGTATCATTACGAATCCCTACCGCGCCTGAGCGCGCACTGAACAGAACGATGCTTCTAGTCCTGTGAAGGCCGCTAATTTTCTCCATATTCCACTCCCAACGTATGCGCAGAATAAGTGAGCAGCGTGGGGGAGGTCAGGTCCAATTAACCCGCATAAGTAGAGCAGCCAACTCATGCATTTCCGCCTCTTCCCTACGTCGACGAAGGACCCACGGAGAGGGACTGATAAACATGGCCCAAGAGCCCTAAAAGTGAACTCCTGACGATTGAAAAATAGACAACTGTAAAAGAGACAACTATTCACTGACGGCAATGAAATTATGCTCTCGGAAATATCTCTTTGTAGTACAGTGTTTTCATTGTACTGCAAAGAGATAAGTCTGAAAACAGCTATTAGCACTACAGCTTACCACAATATCGCTGCCGATCACATTCAATCAGGACCAGGATCGGAGCCTGTGCAGCCGTACCGGGCGGTAGCACTTAGGGAAAACAAATTTTTTAGAATTTAGGGCGGCACTGGGTGGCAGAAGTTAAGGCAGTAAAGACTGCACCGTGCGGCAAAGAACCTACCATTGGCCCTGCGTACACTCCTTCATTGATGCTATTCCACCAGATGCTAATGTTAACTTTCAAGAGAACGATAGTCACCGTGCATAATTGATCTCATATTGGCTGAAGAGCATATTTCGGAACATAAATAGTTTCCGTGCCAACTCAATTCTTTGGTTTCAATCCCATAAGCACTTTCAGAAACAAAATTGAAACATAATTTCGAAACTTGCTGACAAGAGTTTTTAATTGTTGATCAGGTTTATGCGCGTTGTCAAATGGTTGTAACTGTCGTCCTAACACGCCTCATGCATACATATCACTTTTGGGAAAAAAACTGAAGATCTGGCAAGCAAAAGGGAGGTTGTAATATTAAACAGACATTAATTGGAGGCGTTGGCCGCATGCAGCTGGCTATTATCTTGCTCAAGGATGATCGCTGACGAATGCCATAGTTTTGGCAATACAGAAGTTGGCAGGATCTTGTCCATAAATCATTGGGCTCTTAAAGTGCTGCGAAAGATCAGTAAAAATTTGGTTATTAAGTAAGAATTTGGCTGCCTAGATAATAATGCCAGTATATACAGAGCTATGGTTGTTTTACGTTGACAAAGGGTACACAGCTCACTCGGACTTCTATGCTGAATTAAGGTAAGCCAATCTTCTTTCACGTATGAATCCCAAGCTAACGAAAATCATAATTCATCGCAGAACATGATCCAGTTCTAACCCGATACATTCGAAAATTATCAGCCGCAACACCAGAATAAACGTTGCTCTCAATGCCCCCTCTCCGGGGATCTACGTCGGAAAATCGGGAAGCTACTGTCTAAGATCTATACATAGGCAGTTTCTGCCACGTATAATCAGTCTTTACAGGACTAGAACATACGTTCATTCAGAGGACGGTTCAGGACCATATGGCCCCATTCAGGACCTGCAGGGACCATATGGCACTGTCTTGTCTGCCTATTCACTGTAGGTAGCAACATGGTTAGATATGAGGCGTTTTCATTGGGTCATTGGCTCTTCGGTCCTCTGGTGCACTTAGTAGATGGAACAACACATCAAATATAATCATTGCTACCGGACTGGTACCCAATCGGAACTTTTATTGACTGAGCGTTATCGTTCGTGCAATGTAATATATATATAAAGCCCGTAGGAACCCGCGGGAGTTACGTCCGCCTGAATGGTCTCCTGCAGATCTGAGGATTTTTTCTGAAAGTTAATCCAGGGCAGGAGTTCGTCTCCAGTGTTCTATTCTGCTCTCCATGCCTAGGAGTTATGGATATTGCAACAGACGCCGAAAATTCAAACCACCTTTCCTTACAACACTGTTTTTTAAAACTACACGTCTAGAGTTTGTAGGTAAGTGATGCTGAATGGTAGAAGCTTTCAACTAATTTGCAGTAACTCTTGCTATCCCACAATCCTTCCCAGAAACTGCCATTCTAGCTCTGCGTCTGTCCTTTTGGTGATTCTGAATGCCTTATTGTAATACTTAGTAACAATATAGTTCTAACTGTATTACACTCTTGTCAGAATTCTGGTTCTCAGGTCAGACGATGCATCAGTAAGATCAGTCCGTTCCCATGAAAGTGGTAATGCAGTCGCTGTCGAATTTATTCATTTGGATTATATTGAGTATTCGGATACATTCTCATTAGCTAATGCAAACAAAACTGTGAAATAAGTAGTCAAAGTTATAGAACGTTGACACGTTAGTCGATATGCTTAACTGAATAAACCTTGCTCAGGCAGTTTTAAGTAAGACAAGAGAACGCTTATATAAGCACACTGCTTTTTTCGGGAAATGAGCTTGTCTTCACCTACACTGCTGGCCATTAAAATTGCAACACCAGGAAGGAATGATGTGACGAATGATAAAAGCACGTGAAAGGAAGAAGAGATTTGGTATGCAAATGGATTAGAATTTAAGCGCATGCAGGAGGGAGAAAAGACATCTGACGCATTGCATAAAAAATGTTGTATAGTGAATTTCTCATTCGAAACGCGCTTTGTACGGCCAGAGTTTTCTCAGAATATAGTGTTATGCCTCAAATATTAAGACGAAATTCTTACCAGCAAGAGTCGGAATTCGGTAGAGGCAGGATTGTTTCCCATAGAGAGTGTGGATTATCGTTCCGCGATATCGCCCGTCGCACTGGTCGACATCCAATCACTGTCATGCGAATATATAATCAATGGGTTGCTGAGGGTCATACTGAACGGCATGCAGGATCTCAACGCCGTCTCCTGACTAACGCTCGAGAGGACAGACATATTGTGAGGTTAGCCTTGAAAAAAACCGCACAAACACATAACGAACCATTAGTTAGGAAATGTGTATGTTTGTAGTACGCCGAGTATCCGCTCGTACGGTGCTTCGACGTTTGCAGCAGAGCAGTGCTTAAATTGCACCGGAGCCCAGCTCTGGTACTTCTCAATTTTTAAGCTAAATTACAATTCTAGCCGGAGTGCACCGGAGCCCTAAATAAGAAGGCTGCGGCAATTCTTTTAACTGAATAACAATTTCCGTAGAAATCTTAACTCGAAAATTTTATTTTTAGCAATAAAATTATATTAAAAATCGCTTATGACATTTTAATTTGTTGCTTTACATTTATTTTAGTTTTAATTATTTCAATAAATAATAATTAATTATATAATAATTATCAATTAAATTATAATCAATTATATAATAATTGTTAATTGAATAAAATCTATAAACTTTAATTAAATAGCTATTAATTAATTTGATTATAATTAACTGTTTAATTTAAAAATTATTAATGAGTTTAATAGTTATTTAATTAATTTATTTACTTTTATTGCTCTTTGCTGGCGGTCTTCCATAAGGCTCCGGCACTTATAATTTTAAAATTTAAGCCCTGCAGCGGAGTGAACTATCAACACGATGACCGCTACTTTGGCTTCCCTTGAAAATGCAGATAGAGAGAGACGGTGATTCTGGTGCACCAAACGACAAAGCTGGATAAAAGAATGTCACAATGTTGTCTTTTCAGACATGACCCTGTTCAGCGTGCGATATTCTGATGGCCGTATATGTGTCTGGAGGCAGCGAGGAGACTGCACGTCGTATACCATACAGTTTACGTGCAATAAATATCTTTTTTGTATTTGCTTTTCTTCACGGTGTTGCTATTTTAATGGCCAACAGTGTACTACTGAAGTGTTCCTAACCGAAACATGTTTCGTTGAAAACTGCGTCTCGCCTAGCTAGCGAGATAATTTTATACTTAAATGAAAATGTTTCGTTTGAAGCACTGTTTCTCGTTTGATTTCTCCAAAGAACCGGTTTTCATATAAGTCAACTGATCAAACAATAATTATATATTCGACGTTGTATGCATAGATGTTCTTTCTGCACCTTCCCACGCATTGACCGTATTCTCAAATTGCACATTAATTCTTCTAACACTACATTTCCTGAATGTTTACGCTAGCCCAGAAATTTTATGAGTCATTCATTTTAAGTAATATAGTCTGCTTCTTATTCGATCTATTATTTTTCTTCCAGTCTTTTTTAAATTGCTAATTCTTCATCGATTTAATACATAGCACTGTTGATTTATGTCATAGTGAATGAACTTCATTGCATTTTTCTGTGATTACATTTCGCTTATTTTGTGACATTGCATCCCCTTTTTTTGCCAGAAGCAATGAACTGTTTGTGTTTTCTGAAATATAAATCCTAGATAATTCATTGCTATGCAGCAACTTGATCAATATGGTTCAGAACCGACTCACTTGTGCCAAGATTCGAATTTCAAATAAGCTATTTTTTACTATTATGCTTAAACACATTAAGGACACTTGAAATCTGTCAGTCCAAAAGTGCTCTGATGTGGATGCTAGAAAGGAAACAAAAGGTGTAAACCACAGGAATCTGTCTTTTCGGGTTTTATGTATCGAATCTAAGAAATAATTACCTATACTGCTGCAACATAAACACCACAAGTAACAGGTATAAAGTTGCACTATTATGATTATTCAAGATCTTTCTGCATGTAAAGACTCAGAATAAGTTAACACCACACTTATTGATATGTATAATATAAGCAAATGATAATCTCCTTTTCATCGAGTTAGAATGTCATACAATAAACAGTCCATGTTTAAAAGCATCTAGCTAATTTCCTGGTCTTAATCCCATATCAAGTAGAGTTAAACCTGACTTATGCAACTTGAAGTTACATGTTTTTTTAAATCATTTTTTAAACTCCAATATATGCATACAACCAATGATTGCATAAGAACTCTGATGGACAAGTGGTATAAGCAATGTACTAACTTACATTTCACAAAAATTTAGACCAGATTTTATGACAGCAATATAACTAAGAATGCTTTAGATGTATGGAAAAAATTTAATGTTGTAAAGGGCAAAATTATTTTGTTTCCCAGTTGCTTAATGATTTCACTCCTATAGATACATATGCCAGTATTGGGCTCAAACACTACTCCTGCATATACATGCAGGAGTAATGTCTACATGAGAGTGGAGTAGGTCAAACACTACTCCTGCATGTATATTTAGTTTATTAAATGAAAACTTTAGTTATCTTCCCTTTTTTAAGTGTATTATGTAAATATAAATAAATATATATATATTCAGAAACAGGTTTGAAACATATTCACATAGATATTAGATTTTTTTATATGTACATATACAGTATTCTTTATTAGTTCAAAACTGAACTTCACAATATCATCTTCTAAGACAGAGGTTCCCAAACTTTTCCATATCTAGCAGTTCTAAAAAATTATATTCTTGCAGCCCCTAACAAAGTTTCTAGGGAGGGTGAGGAAAAAGAAAACAGTTATGTAATCAAATTTTAACAATAATAAAAAAAAAAAAAAAAAAAAAAAAAAAAAGGAACTAAAAAAATATTACAAAATTTAATATTTGCATAAATTTTTCAAAACAATAATTAATAACTATTTCTGTTCCTCTGTATTGGATATTTTTTTCCAAATTGTGGCACTTTATTGTTAATAGCAATTCGCATATCTGCTTGTGCATCCAAGTGATTTCTGAATTTTGTTTCGATTGACAAAAGAGCATACTTCACAAAGAATTCCTTCACATGCAGAAAGGCATCATTTCTTTTGTGATTGTTTTCATGTCTTCACAGAACCAAGACATCTTCCATTATGGCAACACTATGCTGTAGCACCCAAACAGGACAGTAGTTAATGACGCTGCCTATCATACCAAAAGGTTCGAGTTCAAATCCCAAAGAAGGCATGGATGTTGTAATGTAAGTGTGTAATGGTTGTTTAGCAAGGAGCACTAAAAGCAGAAGGTGAGGCAAAATCCTTGAGAGGTTGGTGGTAGGAGACTTTCTGACCACATTCAGAGCATTCTTCTTCAAAATTCCATTTTGGTGGAAGCTTAGTACTTAGCAAGGCCCAGCAATACTTAGCAAGGCCCAGCAAAGTACCCACTTAGATATACAGGTGCTGGTTTTCCTTCAATCTGTCAGGTACTAAAACAAGCTTATTTTTGTTGCCCATCAGTTATTATGAAGGGACAAACAAACATAAGCTTGATTTAGGTAATTCTGATTATAGATGCTAAAATATACATTATGAACATAAACTCTTTAGAACAAAACAATTTCAATAAATATCTATTTGATTTGAATGCATTCAAACATCATATATACTAATATTTTCAGATTTTTTACCATACAATGTTTACAAGAGAAGGATTCGGGAGACAATTACAAATTATTATTATTTTACAAATCTCTGAAAGCTTTTTATCAGTTTCAAAATTATTTGAATGAAACTATTTTGAATTTACTTAAAAAGTCATATTTTCATCCATTGACTGAGATGCTCACATGTATGTATTCTGACTCAACACAAATTCAAACATTAAAATAAAAATAACATCAGAAACATATATTATACAATTTAATTCAATCTAATACATTATTACTAGAAGTAAATTAAAGAGTATAAAATTTTAAAATACATATGCAAAATCTGATGTGCACATCACATTACTTATTAAATTATACAAAAACTGCAGATTTTGAAATTTAAAACACTGCTCAGTCTTTGTCACATGGGAGTCAAACTTCTCATAATTTCATTTTTTATAATGAGTATAAAAATGTCCCAGATATTTTTGCAGACATAAGGAAGCTGGAGATCGCATTAAAATAGATTTCGTTATTTGTCAAAAATAATTTTTTAAAAAAAGTTTTACATCGCCAAAACACAACTATTTTCATCATTTAAAGCATTTCAATGATAATTGGGAGTATAGACTAGGGCCAATGATTGTGAAAATTAAGGCTAGGTAAAGGTGTGTGTGTGTGTATTTGGTTCTGGCAATTACAATAAAAAGAGAGATGCACAACTATAGCAGTCCCATATACAACAAACATTCTACGGCTAATCTTTTTTAGTTATGTGAGATAAATACATATGTATGTACAGACATCATTGAAAAATTCCTTTTGGAAAAGAAGTCATTTATTCTGTGCGTATATACAGATGTTATGCAAAATTATGCATGACTGTTTGCCAGGAAATGCTCCAACGGTTGAATGTTGATCTGAACCTTCTGGAGAAAAAGGTGACTGGTGATGAGACCTGGGTCTACGAGTACGATCCTGAGTCGAAGTATCAAAGCTCAAAATAACACACTGCTTCCTCTCCGAAGCCCAAGAAAGCTCGCATGAGCAAGTCGCGTGTGAAGTGCATGCTGATTGCTTTTTTAATTGTCAAGGAGTGATTCACAAGGGTTTGTTGCTTGTGGACAGACTGTCACAGGTGACTTTTATGTTGGAGTGCTCCGCCGCTTGAGGGATCGAGTCCGCCCGGCGTCTGGATTCTGCACCACGACAATGCACCCGCCGACGTTTGAGTCAAGTTCAATGTGATAACACTGACGCAGCCACCCTACAGTCCCGACTTGGCTCCAAGTGACTTTTTCCTCTTTTCCCGAATCAAGACAGTCCTAAAAGGAAAGCGATTCGACGAGAGCCCTTGACAGCATGACACTCGGGGCCTTCCAGAAAGGCTACGAACAGTGGAAGGCACGCTGTGTTGATGCTGAAGTATTATATTTTGAAGAATTTTAGTCCGCTGTATTTAAATGTCCAATAAATTTTTATTTCAAGGTAAGTCTTTAAACTTTTGATTCACACCCTGTATAATGATTGCATTACATTAAGATATATATATATTTCTTACTTTGACCTAAGTGGGTCATCAGCAGAAAACTGAATATTGAACTGAGCTGCCCAATATTCAGCTGGGATCAATCCATTAAAATGGATTCCCATATGCCAGCTCTAACAACATTTTTCAGTCCCTTTTTCTGAAAATGTGTTTGGTTACTTGATAAAAGTTCTAATTTATTGTCCTTGGAAAGTTAGAAACAATATCTCACCTAAACTGACAACACTGTTCTATATTTTGAGTGAAACGTTTTCGCCCTACGTGAATCCAACCATTAGGATCTGGAGGAGCAGATTTCCTGAAAGGTGGAGGAAACATATCTTGTTTACCATTGCACAAAAAGAAATTTACCAATTCTTTAATAATTCATGAAATCTCAAAATTACTAAAAAGAAATAACTGTTATGAAAAATGGATGCCGCATAGGGTACAAATGATTACAATTCACCACTAATGAATTATCATATACCTCAAGAAAGAAGACAATTCAGAATTTTCCTTTAGGTTCTTTTGAGTAACAGCTACAGATGAACATTGGTGAAATTCTCTGTTAAAAAAAAATTATATGAAATGAAGAATAATAATTTAATGAAATGTACACGACTTGCAAAAATATAAATAATAATGTTTGATTAAGCATACAAGAATTTATGATTTACCTTGGATCCGTTTCATAGTTCAAAGATGCTACATGCTTTGGTGAAACCAGGCAAGGCTTCCTATGGGAGATAGAAGCATTATGCTTATGAGTAATTTCATATCCACATCCTAAGAAATTAATCTTGATAAAAGCTCTAATTTATTGTCCTTGGAAAGTTAGAAACAATATCTCACCTCAACTGACAACACTGTTCTATATTTTGAGTGAAACGTTTTCGCCCTACATGAATCCAACCATTAGGATCTGGATGAGCAGATTTCCTGAAAGGTGGAGGAAACATCTTGTTTACCGTTGCACAAAAAGAAATTTACCAATTCTTTAATAATTCATGAAATCTCAAAATTACTAAAAAGGAATAACTGTTATGAAAAACGGATGCCGCATAGGGTACAAATGATTACGATTCACCACTAATGAATTATCATTTACCTCAAGAAAGAAGACAATTCAGAATTTTCCTTTAGGTTCTTTTGAGTAACAGCAGCAGATGAACACTGTTGAAATTCTCTGTTTAAAAAATTAATTTATATGCAATGAAATATAATAAATATCAATTTAGAGCAAAGAGTTCATGAACAAAAATTTATAGATTCTGTAGTACTTCATGCATTTGCATAAAAAAGCTACCTTGTTTGAAGTTGCTGTTCAGTTTCTGAAGGAGCTTTCACATTCAACTGTGATGGCAGTTTCCTGTGGAATAAAATAATTATGATTACACTTTTCTGCATTATTTTGTAAAAAAACAATTTTAGAGCATCAAAGCTAAAGTCAAGCTGTAAAATGCACTGTAAACTATCCTGTATGCTGTTTTTTCCCTTTATTCTGTAGCTTATATATGTTACTGTTTAAATACTATTTTTCCATAAGCAATTTATTAAATAGAACAGCCACACAGTTTCTGAGGTAAGTTTGACAGCTATGCAAAAATTAAGGCCATGGGGGGATGCGTTTTCTCCCCTCAGCAGTGATGATTCATTAGAAGATGCTCTCCTCTGCAGTGACTTTAGGCAATATTTTCAGCAATCAGAAGATTAACTGCCTAGTAGGCTGTATTATTTTCTTAACAAATATTAAATGAGCAGCTGGTAAGTTATAAAATATATATACATAAACACTAACAATAATGCATATAGTTAATAAACTCAGCCATTTATGACGTTCAGATTTTCAGAAACCAGAAGAAATACATACTAATCACTAGCAAAAATGCCATTTATTAAATTAAGACTGGCAAAGGACTGATTCTTTTGTACCAAAATATCCTACATGTACATATAAAAATTCTCTGTACTTCATCATTCACTTTCAAATTTGCCGTTATCTTAATAGATGCGTCATTTGCAGCATGTTAGAATCATAGGACAAGGACTGATTTCAAAGTGATGCACTTTAGAAAGTGATCTGTAGTCACAAGGTTAATGTCTTTTAAACAGCTACAGTTTGAAACAAATTGATGTTTATCACCTGTGTAATCCCAACAGAACATATAAGACAAATAAAATTGACTTGCCTAATTTTTTATTGTGAATGGAAAAATTACTTATTTTCCAAGAAAATATCTCAAGCTTGCCACAGAAATAAAGAATTTATTTCAGAGTTTGGCAAAGTGAAATTTAAAAGTGTGTTTATTATCAAGTAGATTACATGCAAATGTGATTTCTTGCATTGTAACCTTGAAATAACATGGGAATGGATAGCAAGTTAAACTTTTTTTGCGTGAAACAGAACTTTGCACTGAGTATCTCTAACCATATTTCTACAAACAGAAATAATTTTGCAGTTGAATATGGATTTTTTTTCTAGTGTTTGAACTTGCATGAGAATAGTTGTGTCATCAAAAAAGAAAATTTGAATTTTACAGTGTTGGGAAGAATAATAAGCACATATATAATAAAATAAGGAACTCAGTCTTGGGCCTCTTGTTCTGTAATCTGCCTCTGCACTGAAATGATCCATGACAGATAAAAATTCCTCATTAAAGAAGCCACTACATAAGCCTTTGAGAACATTAGAAATTTGAATGTTATTGACTGGGCGATTACGTTCTCCAGCTGTCACAACTAAATGCAATAGCTGCTTTATCAAGGAAGCATTAAGTTTTTTCAAGAAAACAATATACAATTTGTATTCTTAGGCACTGAATTTTACTTGTCAAATTTCATTACTTTAAAAAGAAAAATGAATAAAGATTTTGATAGTTCAACAGTTGCTTAGTATGATTCAGAAATTCATAGCTTGGCTGACAAACAGATTGCTTAAATATTTAATGCCTTGCTGTAAAAATATTTCTTTGTGTTTGAATTTCGAAGAAGGAAAGAAATTATATATATATATATATACATACCTCGACAGAGCTGATTCAGCAACAACTTCAGAATACAGAGGAGAGGCTGAAAATGTTAAAATATCGCTGCCGCCATCACAGAGAGGAGGAAAATCCAATGAACTTCGAAGCTCTATTTTACTGGTACTTTTGGAACTCTCAGTTAAAAGTTGCGTCAAAACTTGAACAAACAGTGTAGCTAACTGCCGTGTTCCTGCTGCATTCAAATGCAGCCCATCCAGAGCCATGCAGAAGGTTACATTATCCAGCTCTTCACAGAGATCAATCATTTTTTCATCAAACTGAGAACTCTTGTTGTTGACAGAGCGCAGTCGAGGTCGCAATTCGTCTCTCTCATTATAAGTTAAATACTTCGAATCCACTCTGGGCAAAATTCCTGATATGACTACCCGCGCATACGAATTCACTCTACTCACTTCCCGAATTAAACTTTTATATTTTAAGACACTGTCATCCACAGTAGAATCCATATTATTGGTCCCTACATGAAAAAGGATACAATCGTATTCATTAAAGGATGAAATTTTTTTGGTCAACCTTTCTATTGTTATGCCCGGAAACGCGAGAGCATGCAGTTTATTATCATACAGCTGAGACGGTAAATATTGGTACATATATTTAATCATGGAATCACCGGTTATCAGAACCTTCATAGTCGATTACAAGTTATAAAAACTTCAAAATTACAAGCCCGTTACAACACGCCGAACGACCTAATATTAACAATACTACTACGAACAACGACAGATTGAACAAAAGCTTGGCTACTTTTGAATAATGCACTTGGCTCTAAAATTTATTCTGGTAACCTTACATTGCATCAGCGATTTCGAAAGGCATCATGGAAAAAAGTACACATTTTTCGGTAAACTTCCGGTATCAGGGACTCAGTTATCTGTAAAATTCCTAAATTTCAACTCGGCAGGAAAATTTGATTGGTCAACGGTACACGTCACATGTGACGTCATTAGCGGGGTGTTTTAGATACAGGCGTCTCAAGACCAGAAGAGGAAATGCGTAACCTAATGCTGATTGGTTATTAAAGGTCACGTGGTTTTCTTTACTTTGGACGTCAGCATTAACACTAGAACTTAGCTGTGTAAGTTTACCACTTTTGGCGAAAATTTAATATTTAGAATTGCCAAAATAAAAACGCCATATCACAGTTGCTAGTTGCATTGTTTGTGATGAATTACCAAAATAATTCATTAGTAAGATGGGGTATATTAAAAGGAGCAACAGTTTGCTTAAAAATTTACATTAAGGTTCAGAAGTGGTGTCAGTTTTTTCAAAGTGAGCCAGAGTCAGGCCGAAATGTTAATACAACATTTTGTTTATTTAACACTGTTTATATTATATTGTAGTTCATATGTTTGCGATGTGCTGTTTACCACTTTTTGAGATGAATATATTTCAGAGACTAAAATCATATTTTGATGTTCAAAGTAAAGATATGATCACATTAAAATGGAATATATAACGCATTTTATAACATATGGAATTATTTGCATGCATTTCTCCGGTCATAACTAAAGAATTATAAAACAAAATTAAGAATTCAAGTGTGAACAGGCATACCAAACAGTATATTTGAAGTACTATATTACACAGGAATTATATAGAAATTGATTTGAAATAACTGTTTTGGGTTTGTATTATAATAAGTTGCAATGACAGGAATATTATGGTAATGCCATTGTGAATTAAAGTATATTTGTGCTAACTTTTATTTTGCAACTGATGTCAAAATTAAAATTGCTATATTTTATAACTGCAAACTGGTTTAATAGTTATAAGTGTATCTACTTATAATTTCCATTAGAATATCATTTATGTTATTGATAGTTTGTCAGTATGTTTTCTCATGTTAAGGAATTACATATTATTTATCTTGAAGATACAACTTTTGTACCTTTTTTTTTTTTTTTTTTTTCAAATCCATTTCACTTAATAAATAATGTGAGGCATTTCAATATATATTCTTTCACAAGATATTTTGGCCCTGTTCTGTTATCGGAACCAGATTCAGAAATGTATATATCAGGGTTGGCCAAACTTCATTTCAGTAAGCACGTAAAAGCCACAAGTTCATATTTACATCATTACAGAAGTAGTGGAGGAGGTTTTAAATAGAAAGAAATCCCTGATAACTTTGTAAAAAGAGTCTAAACTAATTAATTACTTCCTTTTGGACACTGAATAGTTTTAGTTTACCATATTTTATATGCATGAGCCGCACAAATTGCCTGCAAGAGCCGTATAAGGCTCGCGAGCCGCACATTGGCCACAATTGATATATTTTGCATGTGCAAAATATATATGTATGCATACACACACAAATAGACATGCACATGTATATACATACATACAATAAATCCTCATAACAGAAGAGTATCAATATTTCAAGCAGCTACTTTCTTAATTTTGCATGAAGTTATCCTGGTTATGAAATCTCATTTTCATATTTGTTCAACTACCTTTCTTCTATAATTCAAGGTAATTTCATATGTTGTATAAAAATTAAAAGCAGTTTTATAGAGTGTTCGTAAGATTATTCTTTATCTTCACCTGTGATTTTTTAATATTGTGAATTCATTGTATTCCTGATTACTTGTATTTACATTCCACAATAAAATATGAGCATATAAAAAGTGTGGTTTCATTTTGGCATGAATGCAACTTCAGTACTTGGTTTAAATTTCATAAAACTTTCCTGAGTCAATAGGTGTTTTTCTAAAATTAATACCATAAATACTTAAATATACACTTATGCATTATTTCATTTAGCCTGTTTATATTATAGACTTTTAAAAATTTAGTAGCTTATTCATATTCAGTTCTTGTTCTTCATTTTTAATCTAACTGATATGCAGTTTGAAGTTTGCTCACATGGTATCAAGCTTGTAACAAATTGGTTAAATGTGGTACTTTATGGTGTATTTTCAGGAAAAGCAGCTACAGGTTTTATAATCTTAAATACTTTTCACAGTTATATATACAGGAGTGTTTGTGCTCCGGGAATCCCGGGGATTTTGAACTTCGATACCCGGAAATTCCGGGGATCGTCGTTCAAAAGGAAGTAGGAATAATAATGAATTATTTATTTTGATCTGGGTAATTTTGTTTGCTTTGAAAGCAGAAAACGCAAGGTCAGTGTGTGTGGTGAAAACTTTTCCTTTCTTTCTCCAAAGGCAGTGATAATGCATGAAAAGGGGGAAAAAACTTCTTTTTTGTTCTTTCCTTATTGCGAGTTATGACTCATTACCCCGGTTCTCGGACATTCACTTCTGGATTTTTTTCGGCAAGTAGGACTTCGTTCGACCAGATGTGCGATCACGTGACTCTGAGTTCAAAGGTCTTATCACTCCTGGCGTAGCGCCAATAAGTAGGAAAGGGGCATTTTTCGCCGTATTAGCTATTTGTCATTGATCGCTTCTCAACTTTTTTTCCTCTGTGTAAAATTTTCGTTTCATTTATTGATGCACGTGTAAATTTTCCGTTTCGTTTATTCAAAAATCATCCAATAGCAAAAGAATTCCAAATTTCTCTGATGAAAGCGTATACTAATACAGCACAGCATATGAAACAGAAATTACCCCTTAAAAATTCATATCTAATTAGTTTTACAGCATTAGATCCAGAGCTAAGAGGTAAAACCAGTACAATATTAGCTTTTGAAAAATTATCATCTCTTATGTCCCATATTTTTAGTGATAATGAAAAGTCAAAAGTAGAAGCTGAAATAAGATTATGAAGAGCTGAAATAAGGTAAAGAGTGATATTGATATCACCAAAGAAATGCTCTACACATCTGATGAAAGTGGAAATCAAGTCAAGTATACAATTGATAAATATTGGTCTAAAGTTTTTAATTTAAAAGATGATTTCACAAATGATTATAAGTATCCTACATTGGCTAAATTGGTCAAAGCCTGGCTTAGCTGCTTCCATGGCCCATTAGTGGAAAGTGCATTCAACTTAATGGATACACTTGTCACTGACTATAGAACCTCTCTTAAGATTGATTCCCTAGATGCAGTGCAGACTATTAAATATGATTTAATGGCTTCTAAAGAAACCTCATGTGAAAAATATGGCTCAAAAAATCCAATGACTGATCCAATTCACAAAGATCTCTTACTGAATATGAACAGAAGTTGGAAAACATATCAAGAGGACTTAAAAACATGTATTTCAGATGAGTCACCTATAAAAGTCTCTGAAAAACCTTCTACATTAGCAGAAAAGCAAACTGCTTCTACCTCTGCATGTGCAGTTCTCGAGGAAATTTCTTCAACTGTAAATGAGGAAAATAAAAGTCAACCTTCCTGCAATTATGAAGTTCACCACAAAAGAAAGACAAGCCCACAAACATCAGAAAATAAAAAAAAGCAGCAGAAATTAGACAATTTTTTTTTAAAAGAATTAATTCAGGTAGTTTAAAATATTTACATAAAATGTAGTAGTTTATATGTTTGAAAATTTATGGTTATTAATTTTGCAAAAAAAGTAATTCATTGAACTTTTGTAATTAGGTCATTCAATACTTCATAATTGTAATTTTTCATTTCTCTCCCCCCCCCTTCTCGAAACTCCAAAATGTCGGTTAGTAAGTCCGTAAAAGTTTCAGGGGATTTTTTAGGGTCCCACAAACACCCCTGTATATCTTTAAATTATAATGTTTTTAAAATGTAGGGTTATGAAAACTATGTCAGTGCTTGCATTGTTATGGTATTCTATATTAAGAATTAGTCAACTTTTTATATAAACCAACAGATTTTTAACATCTGAGATAAGTATGAGTAGTGTGCTCTCTAAATTTTTTATCGCTTAATATTCAAATTTGGCATCTTCGCTTATTTGTTATCTGATGAAGGTTTTTACTTGTTTCATCCTCGTTATTCTCCATAATACAAATGAAATAGTTAAAAATTATCTTTCAAAAAATTAGCAAAAATATACAAATTTTATTCAGCTTTATTTTCCTAAAATAAACACTTGCATTTATGCTGGAAATAAAGCAAAGATAGCAAATTTTCGTTATTTCATATAGCCCACCAGAGGCCGAGCGGTTAAAACACTGAACACTGGTAGTTCGGTCTGAGGTTCGAATCCCGTGAACGTGCTGGCTGCATGGGCGTTTTCATGGTTTTTCCCATGTGTAACATGTATACGAGCCAGTTTCCCTTAGAAAGTCATCCACGAAGGCATCCCTTCCCTTAGGCAGATAGCCATAATTAAATAAACCAAACCAAAACCATTATTGATCTTCATCAGTAACTAATAATAATATATGTAAAACAATAATAATAATTCATAATAAATTCTGGTCAAAAGACAAAAAAAAAGTTAAAGTGAGACATTGAAATCAAATTATGAGCCATACTGTGCACTTTTATAACAACTTTTCCATATTAAGGAACAAGTAGTACAACAAATTATACATGGCAGTAGATAAAAAAAAATAAGTTGCATTTTTTGTTAAATTTTTATAAGACATTAGAATAAAAATATACAAATTGCACCCACACAGAAAAATAATCTTGGTTGTTAAAACTATAGTGTTCTGAAATTATAAGTTTTATAGTAATTAATGTATGCTAATTTTTTCAAATAAATGTATATTTGTGTGCTGAAACAGCTTAAATTAATAATACCATATATATGGTGTTTTTTCAAATAAATGTATATTTGTGTGCTGAAACAGCTTAAATTAATAATACCATATATATGGTGTTTTTTCAAATAAATGTGTGTGCTGAAATAGCTTTAATGAATAACACCATATTCATTAAGCTATTTAATTTGAATATAAAAAGTTTAAGGGCTATATACAGAAGTCACGTAATATATTTTGCTTATTTATAATTGAACTAAAGAACAAAATAAGGAAAAGATCATTACAAACCTTGCTTTTTATGGAACTCCAAGTTTCACACATTTTATCATGTTATTATAATTATGGCGAGTCTTTAATCTTAAATCTTAAAGTGACTTAAAACTCACTTAAAAGTGAGATCTTAAATCTCCTGTGGTGAGAAACAGTTCTAGACATCCTACTTCACAGAATTTAATATTTTTTCACTTTATATTATGAATGCATATTCTGTGTTTGCTTAAAATTGATGACGAATATGGCGTAACTTTAGCGACGGTATCTTTGTGCATACGTTTATGTGCTTTTAAATATCTCATCACATAGAAAGACACACTGCAAGATTTGCATTATGTTTAAATATCTATATAATATGGATATGTTTAAATATCCATCTCAGTAATAAAAGCAAAAAGAAAGAAAGCGAAGTGCAAGCTCTTTGATTTAAACAAACTGCTAACAATTGACGAGATACGCAGTTGGAGGAGAACTAGAAATAGAGCCAAAAACGTTTCAGGACTGTCATGTGATATAGTTAATGACAGTAAAGATAAGCATTTTACGTTATCTATCTTGAGATGCCTGTTGCAGCATGGCTCTAGAAACTTCTGGATGAATTGGTCACAGGGCTTCGAAAATAGGTTTTCGTGTCATAACGAACTTTGCATTTATCTTGCATAACGCATCCTGCAGAGTATAAATATGGGTCTGAGAACAAGAGAGTTTGCTTGTGAATCAGGTGCCAGACTTTGCAGTTAGCTGAATTACAAGTTAGTGTTTATCCTGAGAAAGTGATCCTTGATTTGTTTTCAGCCATTTTTGTTCTGTGTGTAATAGTATTGTGCCTATTCTCCTAATAAATTGTTCATACCATCCTGCTTATCTGGACTCATTGTTTAAAGAAACATCAACAATCCTATCACCTAACTGGGCAATGATTACGTATATGATAAATGTGTAATTCACATTTACAGTAGAATAGTTATTATAAAACATGACTTTATAAATAGATTTAATATATGTGTAGATTAAGTATAGGATAAATGCATAGCTTAGATATAGTAGAATCTAAGCTATGCATTTATAGAACAGTTATAACAATTTTGTTAAATTTATAATAAGATACATTATTAAATTAAAATAAGACATCCAGATTAGTTACATAAAAATCAAATAATTTGTTATAAATACACAAATTTTAAAAATACTTAAATAGCATAATTTTCTTAAATATTATTTAGTGACTTTTCTTTTAAACTTTTGGCATTCAATTCACTGCAATACAAATGATCATAGCTGGGATCTGAATTAACAATTAATTGATTTAATAAAATAGGTTTGGTATTATTTTTTTCTGCTGTCGAAGGATTTCCAAACTGTACTTTTTTACACATTTTTCGTTTTTTAACTGAATAAAATCTCTTTTGGGGAACAATTTTTTTTATTTGTTGGTTCTTTTGAAATTGAAGCATGTGCTTTATCTAACAAAGGAACTTCTAATAATTAATCAATTGCATTTAAATGCTTTTTTATTTGTGTAGCAAGATTAATGTCCATATTTTCAATACAGTTTAATTTTTCAGAAATTGAAAATGAAGATTGAATAAGTTCACTAATGCATGTTTTACTTACTGTTAAAGATTCATAATTATTCCTAGTAGGTATTCTGTTTAGTGGGCCTATATAAGATTCTGTCTTTTTTTCAGACATGATTACAAAATGTATATGTTTACACATATTATTTAAAATAGAATAATCATGGCATGTACATTTATAAGCTTTTAAACAGCATGAACAAAGTCTACAAGTTATGAGGCATAAATCATTACAAACATGATCTTTGATAATTTTATAAAAATTTTCTCCCAGTTCTGATGAAACTTCCCATACATCATCTTTTTTTACACAGTTAGCATTTAAAAGCTCAGCAGCTTTATGACGTTGAAATGTTTTTGTTGTCTTCTTCGTTATTTTTCCTTTCTGATATTTTATGTAAGTGTCAAACTTTTGATCACTGACAAGATTAATTAACTCGATGATACATTTATCAACCCGTTTGGTTTTCTTCCCATCTAAATAAATATATTTTAATTTCCGATGAAATGTTTCAACATACATATTGGTGTTGATTTTAGCCCCTTTTCTGAAACAGTATGCCCACATTTTGGCTCTTTCAAAATAGTATGTCATAAAATATTTATGGAATTCTCTCGTGTCTTCATCTTCACATAGTTGCTCAGAAAATGTTTCTAACATTTTGTTGAACATTTCTTCATCTAATTCATACATTAAAGTTTTTAAAGTTTTGTACACTGCTTGTCTTTTATGTTTTGGCACAGAATTCAAATGACCTTACCATGCTCTGTCCACATGCCAAGCACATAATAATTTTTGGCAAGAACCAAATGTATGCTCCCATGCATTATAGAACATGGGAGCATCATCGCTCATGAAAGCCTTTGGCTTGATATCACTGATCTTTTTGATGCAGTTAAAAAAGTTTACCAAAATTTTTTCTGATACTGTTGATGATATTAAGAAAGCAACTGGTATATACCCTCTTCATACATATCAACGACAAGCAATGTTACAAGTTCAAATCCATAAGCAGAAATTCCATGTGTAGAATCAATACAGATTCCATCATTACCAAATTCTATCAACATTTTTTTTTTTTTTTAAATTCTGTCATTATTGCTAACATGAAATCATTTTCGTTTACATTTGCATATTTTTCTCCTTGACGTTTATACATCAGAATGGGGTTGAATTCCATTTGCAACATCGTATTAACCCAGGACCAAACACTTGTCTCATCATCTGTTAAAATTAATCCTTTAGAATTAATGCTCAGACCAAAATCCCTCTTAATGTTATGCAGGTCTTTTCTCGTTATTAACTGTTTTGTTTCAATATCATTTCTCGAAGAGAATCTTGCATCTTGCAAAATTCGTTTCTCTTCCACCCCCTGCAATAATTTACCTGAAATAATTTAAAAAGATAATTAGGAGATAAAAATTATATATACTATAAGCAAAATAAAGTTTTTCATTTATATGAACTTGAAAAGAAAATTTTATATTATTTTATACCTACTAAATATTAATTCCATGCAAACAATGGTATGATATTAGAATATCAGCTTGCAACTGAAATTTTTTTTTAATGAACACGAATACAATCATTGCCCTAATCAATTATTTCAACAATATATAAAATAAAAAGTGTTTTGAAATTTGAACATCAACTTAAGGAGTACAGCAACTGAGACCAATATTTATCCAGCGCTTTTTGCATTTCTGCCTTATAAGACACAAGCAACGTACGTTGCAATGTTTCAGGAAGTGAAATGTTGGTACCCTAAGTAGAAGCCGGACATTAGTTAGAATTTCCCAGTTCGACTATATCCGGTTGTAACTTTCATTTTAATCAATGTTTGTGACATAAGATGAATGGGGAGAAATGGGTGTAATAAAGGAATATAAAGAGAACGAAGATTAAGACATGTCTGTAGAATGATTTCTGCCTTAGCTTACTTGCCAATAGAACATGTAGATGATACTTGGAGCATTGTATGGGAAAAAGCTTTCAGCATTGACAAACTTACCACATTCATTGATTCTTTTGTCGAGCAGTGGATGGAAAATCCAAATATGCCCATTAAAATACGGAATGTACATGGACAGCATCATAGGACAAATAATTCTGTTGAAAGGTGGAATTCTAAATTAAACACAATCACTGGCAGAAACCAGCCTATTGTGCACTTATTAGTTAAAATACTAAAAGAAGAAACACAAAAAAGTGTCTTTTAATTTGAAAGCCAGAGAATTAGGCGACCCTGAAATAACAAGGAAAAAAGCATATGTAAAATTGGATGAAAGAATTAAAAACATCCTAAAAGAATTTGAAACATCAAACAATTTAGAAAAATGTCTAAAATCTTTAAGTTTTGTAACTAGGTTGGACTAAATTGTAAATTATATTTATGCCTTTATAATAAAGGATAGCTAGTATTTATTTACTAGTATCTGTTTTGTATATTTTACTTCTAATATTTATTTTTACTTACATTAATGCAGCTAATTAATTTTATGGTAACTGTACCTGTTCTAATATTTGACTCTAAAATACAGTTTTCCACAAAATCCCTGAAATTTTTATTTTTATTACATTTTATATTTACACAAAAGTTTTTATTTTTATTACATTTTGCTATGTTTAAAATGCATTCGCACTATAATATCATAACAATTTAAATACATATAAATAATTAAATATTATTGGCAAAAATGTATTTATCATTGTAATTCGATAATCGAGTGCAAAAACAGAAAATGTCGGTAAAAGAGATTTGCCACTTAAAATACCGTTTTAAATTATATTTGCGATTTTTAAAAGTATTTATTTACTTATTTATCTGCACCCTTTATCTGTTCTAAGATGGGGAAAAGATGTGCAGCTCTAACCACGATGAGTTTCGAAGTGTCCGCTCTGATAGCGAAATTGTATGTGTTAGCTCTGGCAACGTCCGCTGTAGCCACACCACCTGTTCACAAATGTGACAATAGATTACTGGCGAAAACTCTAAACTGACTATTAGCTCATTAGTATAATATAGTTACTGAAAAATGTAAATATCATAACAGATGTATCTTATATACTAAAAACTAATGGAATAAAAAAAGTATCTTTAAATTTACAAATATGCCTATACAGTAGATTAGTAAGAAATATGATACTTAATTTAACAATAAGAAAAACAATTGTTACAAATATCAGGTTACTTAAATATAGATAATTAATCACTTTTATAAAAATATTTAATATGCTGTTCATAAATACAAGAGAAAACAATTTACCATAATTTTAAATCAGGCAAAATATTAATCTTAGTTTCATCTAGATTTTGAATCACACTTCAGCATTTTCAAGGTCCCTCTTCTTCAAGAGAATTATCCAAATTTATATTAAAAGCAGTTGACAGAGAAACACAAACATTGCACCATTCAGATAAAACATTAATGAAACAAATTAAGATATTAGAATTATAAATGTGTTAATTCCTTCATAACACATTTAGAATTGTAATATCTTGGTTTTACATGCTTCATTATTATTTTCCACAGCAGACAGTGTTACGTTCAACTTTACTTTGCTCTACCCACTCCTTCCATTTTGCAAAAGTTTTGTACTCTTGAAGAGATACCTGTGTCTGTCCTCAAAGCTGATAATTTTATTTAAAATCTATGCAAATTAAGTCTGCTGTTAAGCCTAATTTTAAATTTCACACTCGCATGTTTCTCTTCCAATCTGAATTTTCCATGAATGATTTTCATTATCAACTTCATTAATATTAAAATTCATTCACTTTTGGAATTTGGAACCACCTGTATATTAATGACAGCTGGAAAGGCTCCAACTGCATAAGTAATTATAGTTTTATTTAAGAGAAATTAATACAATCAAAATACGGTCTAACACATAACTTGCCTGCTATGCTTTGCTTTTCTTGTTTAGGAATAGGGAGATGACAAAGGGATTTTTCATGCTTGTAATGTTCTTTAAAATATACAGCTTCAAAACGATTGCCAAAATCTTTTAATATGACAGTAGATGTGCAAGAGAAACCTGTTTTGGAAGTCCCTTGTGCTTTTAGCTGTCTTTCACCTTTGCCTTTTGCTTTGTATGTCCCACTTCTATTACAGCAAAACAGCGTCCTGGTGTAATTTTTATGTTTCTGCCCAGATGAATCTACCACAAAATGAGTCTTTGTTTTTCTTTCTCCATCCAATAGCCGCGAATAAAAGTCTAATAAATAAATAAATGTATAAATTTTCATAATAAGGGCATCTAATTAGTAAATAAAAATATGCAGATTGCAGCCACACAGAAAAATAATCTTAATTGTTAAAACTATAGTGTTCTGAAATTATATGTTTCAAAGTAATTAATTTGTTAATTTTTTCAAATAAATGCATATTTGTGTGCTGAAACAGCTTAAATTAATAATACCATATATATGGTGTTTCTTCAAATAAATGTATTGCTGAACTAGCTTTAATGAAGCTATTTAATTTACAAATAAGTTATTTAATTTTAATGTAAAAAGATTAAGGGCTATATACAGAAGTTACGCAATATACTTTGCTTATTTATAATTGAACTAGGAAAACAAAATAATAAAAAGTTCATTGCATACCTTGCTTTTTTTTTAAACTCCAGTTTTATACATTTGGTCATATTGCTGTAATTATGGCAAGTCTAAGTGAGATCTTAAATCTCCTGTAGTAGGAAATAGTTCCCGGCATTCGTCTTCGCCGCATTTAATATTACTTCGCCTTATATTATGGATACGTATCCTATGTTTAGCTAAAGAATTTTTTGTACAAAATTGCTTCGTACAATACGTACACGAAAATGGTGCAACTTTATTGTTTAAATTCGCGTATTCTTTGTGCATGCGCTTTCAAATATCTTTTCGCATAAAAAGATGTACTGCAAGATTTACATTTAAACATATCCATTTTGATAATAATAATAAAAAAAAAAAGCAATATCCTTGATTTAAACAAACCGCTAACAATTGGCGAGAAACACAATTGCCGTTGGCGAAAAACCAGAAATAGCGCCTAAAACGTTTCGGGAGTGTCACGTGGTATACAGCCAATGACAGTGAAGATGAGCATTTTCCTCTTCTGGTCTTGAGACGCCTGTTTTTAGATTTACCCCACAGGATTACCTGCCATTTTCGGTTGCTTGTTTTCTGAGCTCTGCAGTGATATTTTTTGGCGAGCTAAAAGAATTTTTTGATAAAATATTTTAATTGGTAATTTAGATATTGTTTGCTTGTAATTAAACACGTGATTACAAATTATTGTAAAGTATTTATTTTTGAGACAAACTTTTTGTAATCTATTTATTTTTCATATATTGCTTTTTGAGAACAGATAAATTTAGCGGAAATTTCCTTTGTTAAACAAAGGAAAATGAAAAATGTTTCAGAATAGCAAACCGTGTTAGTTTCAGTCAAACATTAAATATTTTATACCATTTTTTGTGTCAAACATTAAATATTTTAATATCATATGCTACCATTTTTTTTGTGTCAAACATTAAATATTTTAATATATGCTACAGTTTTTATTCATTTTTTAATATTTCTGATGACAAAATAAGTTTTTTATTTTCTATTGTAGTACATAACTTTTTGTTATAACAATGGAATATGAAAAGATAGCAGTATTTGAATGTATGTACTGCTGCAAAAAGTACAAAAAGAAAAAGGTTTTATATGAACACATTCGGGAAGTACATAAAGTACCTGTTGTGGCTGAAGGAAATTTGAAATGTCCTATTAATGCCTGCAATTTTTCATGTAGAACGTTTGAAGAGTTAAGAAATCACGCAAGAGATCAACATGGATACACTCTTAACTCCGTTGAAATGACATTTAATACATATGAAGGTAAGATATTAGAAATTTGCATTTTCTGCGATAAACGTTTTTAATTTGAATTACCCCAAACTGAGTACAAATTACTATTTTTGCAAATTCATTCATCAAGTTGGGGAATAAAATACATCTATTTTTGGAAATGGAAGAGATAATTGAGCATATTTATGAGAAAAATATGGCAGATAAATTTCTTTTTACCAGAAATCCCAGCCGGATGCCTGATTATCCAATGAAATGGATCAGAAACCCAATTTACGAGGAGGCGATAGAAAACAAAATTCTTTTGCCGAAAAATTCGAAACAAGGGACTGTTTCTGAGATGAAACAGTTGAAAAATCCACCTTACGACTATGAAATAATAGAAGATATACGTTTCCCAAAAAAGCTTTCCCATAATACTGTTTACATCAGGGAAAGGGACGAAAACCCAGTTTGTAAATACATTACTTCACGTAAAGTTCGTTTACCAAGAATCTCAAAACAAAGAATTATTTCTAATTTAGAACGTACTGGAAAGCAGATTCATAACGGAGCTAATGTGCATAAAATCTATTTCTTCAGAAACCAAAAGCAGATCCATGATATGGCGGTTGAAAACCCAATTTATGAGCCGAAGTGCAATTCCTAAGACAAGAGGAATCGAAGGCTCGGATTATAAGAATGTTATTCCAGATAACGTTCCTTCCCAGAGGAGGCTGAAGAAAGTTAAGATTACCGAGTGGATCAGAAAGCTGATTTATGAGAGCACTGTTAAAGAAAGAATTCTTTTCTCGAGAAAACTAACACAAACTACCCTTTCTATGAAGAACTGAATCAAAAAAACTGGTTTTATAAAAGCTGTGTAAAAGAAAAAGCTCCTTTCCCAAAAATTTAAACAAACTTTTATTACTATTAATCAGTCAGTCTACCTTAAAAAGTTCTTTACGAAAGCATCCCTGGTCTTGGGCAAACAACTCTTGCGTGCTTTGCCGTGCTCTAATAACCTAACCATTAAATGAGCAGCTGCCAAAATATAGGCAAGCACGTTATTTACAGCAGCCTTACACGATTAACCACCCAAAACATTATGACTCATTAACGTTTCGATCCAGACTCGTGGTTCGTACGAAATTTTAAGGATGACTAAAAAGGGATTTTACGATCCGACTTTGCCAAATAATAAAGACTCTGTATCTGAAATCTTACAAGAAAAGGAAAAATTTACTTTATTTTAAAGTGCTAAATGCAAGTTCGAAATGGACGACCATGCCAAGAGAAAAAAGACTGCAAAAACACAAAATTCGTTGAATGTAATTTTTCATTTCACAAAATTCTGAAATTTTTTCACCTAATATCCAGGTACGACTATATTTCTGAGCAACGTTGCATCTTGAGTCTATCTTCAGCATTCTCATAATTATTTCAATCCAAATTTTGTGCCAACATTTATATTTGGCGACAGCTGCTGCCTTGTAAATGTATATATATTAATCGATTGACACAAAGTAACTCGAGGGTTATCTGCTAATGAGAGGGATGCGTTCGTGGAAGGCTTTCTGGGAATATTTTGGTCTAGTATATAAAAGATCAACTTGTAAAAGTTGAGAAACTACATGAAGTAAAAATGAACTGGGTGAAAGCCCATATTGGTGTTTTAGGTAACGAGAGGGTAGACATGCTGGCCAAAGAGGCTGCTATGGGTAATATCGAGGATGTGTAATATGAATATGAGGAAGTTTCCAATGTAAATCCTCCACGACACCATAACTTGCCTTTGGCAGACAGCCATCTTGTGCTTTGCTAAATTCAAATAAATTAACTTACTTAATTTGCTATTTTGTTTATTTCAAGTACAAATTTTAATTTTATTTCCCATTTAGTTCCGTTCAGTGTGTAACTTCACTCATATGATCATGTGCAGATTAAATGAAATTTTTTATTGTATATTTTTAATAGAATCTTTAATCTATTCCTAAATCGATTAATGAAATGCATGGAAATAGTAGCTCAATAGTTTTAAAAATATAATATATCTGAGAATATTTAAGGGAATTCTCCGAGAGTCTTAATATTTTATTCATTTTATTCTTATTAATCTTCCATTATAGTTTAATATTTTATTCTGATCATAGTTTTTCATTTTCTAACAAATAAATTTGAATCTTTTTAGCATTAGAAAAAATCCTCTCCAAAAGCAATTCTAAAGGTCATTATTAAGCAACTAATTAGATATGTATTAAAGGAACAGAATTAAGAAAGAAGTAGAATTTCCTCATGACGCCCATACCTTTCTTTAACAGCAATTTTTACTTCTACATCTACTAATCCAAATCTTACTGAAATGTGTTAGATTAATTAACAGTATACCGTATTTCTAGATTTCAAGCTTTGAAATAATGAATCAAATTGTTGTTTGGTTTTCAAATTGTCAATCAATTGTCAAAATTGTCCATTTTGTTTAGTCTGGATTGTTAAACAATCTAGATCTGTTTAACAATCCAGACTAAACCAAATGGACTCTACTTTATATGGGACTAAATAATTTAAGAAACCAGAAGAGTGACAAAATTGGTTTTAAAAAATATATAAAAAGACATATTTTCAAAACTAAAGTATTCAATTTAAATAGTATTTAATACCTGGAAGAGCAATTTTTAATTTTTAATGCAAATTGTTCAAACATGTAGAAAAGATATTTCATACTCTGTATCCTTTAAATGCAGTTATGTAATCAATTTTAGTACAAATGCTAACAGCAGGGTCAGATTTTGTACACGTCAGTTAGCACATATGCTAATAAATGTGTATCTTGTAAAATTTATATCATACTGTTAATAAAGATTTGTACTGTCATTAACACTGGGGCTAATTTCAATCTTTGGTTTAGAAATAAAACTAAAAAATCTTTCCCTTTTGCATTACTATGGGAAATTATTAGGATAGCCAATCATAGTTTTAAGCAATATTTATTGTATTTTGAATTTCCATTATTCGGGATATCTAATTATACATAGCAAAATTGCCACTGCAGTTTATTCTTTGAAACATCAGTATCGCCACATTTCAAAATGAAAAGAAATAAAATTTGAAATCCGAGGGGGGAAAATAATATTTCCTCGAGTTGAATTATGTGCTGCGTTAGAATGTAAAATCATTTCCTTGCTAACTGGAAATCTGAGTATCACTACAACATTATTATATAATTTCTTGCTCCGAAACTTCGATTTGACGAATATGGCAGCCTCCATATTATGAAACTCAAGAGTAACTTTAGTTATATGAGGAGGTAGCTCGTTATTGTCATGAAACCAGATGACGAGCTATACTCGTCACAGGATTAAATTACTGTTGAATCTGATAATAATAATAGGGGGCTACCCTATTTCTTGAAACGAAACTAGCACCCCAGTTAGACTGAAAGCCAAAAGATGGGGACATTTTCAGAGCACATTCCTACAACTCAAATTAAAATAAAACCTTTTAAAAGAGGACGTAGTGTTACAAGAATAAAATTAGAAGTGAGACACCTTAACAGTATAAATAATGGAGGATTCCTTTGCACCTACCGGAACGTTTTCAAAAGTATCACACGCTTGAAGACTATTGGGTATATCTTATTTAAGATTAACTTTACTTTTTTGTCATTTTTGATATTACGCAAGAAATAATAATTCTAATTAACAATGTACCCGAGCTATAAAATTAAACCTTTTTTTCAATAATAATTAAACGGTTAATTTAGAAGTCAAACAACAAAAATGAGCGTTATATGTTCAGATTTAATAATATAACTTTGATTTTGTGACTGAAATTTGAAAATATAACGCTGCTTTTTGTTGTTTGACTTCTAAGTTAATACTTGTTCGGCGTGTTATTGTATCTTAATTAAAAGGTTATTTCGCGCAAAATTTTTCGTTCATAAATCTTACAGCAGAGGATTAATGAAACGTATAAATTACACAGTTGTAAAAAGTAACTCTAACGCATTTTGTGGCCGTAGTACTGATAGGAGGAAAAAAAATATTAAAAGATAAATCAAACTGAAATCTAAAGTTTATAATAATCAGATATTCGAAAATGATCCAAGGTTAATTATTGCATTAACAACATTCTTTTTCGTCTTCTACGGCACAAAAGTCCACGGTGAGTTTGGTTTTCTTCTCCCCCTCGTTTCCGCATGCCTTCGCAGTACAACTGGAAGCATACACAACGTGTATTCGGAGGTTTGGAGTTCGAATCCGGCGGGGGCATTGAACATTTTTCACGTCTCCAGCATCAAAAAATCTTAACAATTCTGCAAGTCACACCAGAACTAAAAGGTGGTGGATGATAATTCACAATCACCAGTATTTGACGACTGGTTCCCTAATCACCATTCGTCCTTTAAAAGGGGGAGGATGTAAGGTATTTTCTTCCTCCTTTCCGCATGCTTTGGTGGTGTAATTGGAAGCCTACAACCAAACCATACTCGGCTTTCCTGCTATTCTGATTGTTTTTAAATTGTTTTACAGTTAAATAATGTAATGTTAAAAATATTCAGATTTATTCAGCAAATTAACAATGATAATTAATTAAAAATTTCTCGAAATTTAACTTAAGAGAAAATAGGTTTCGAAAATAATAATACATCACCATTCACCGCTTCTTCCCATACCTTACAACTGCTATGCATTTATATTATTATATATACAATATAATTTATATTAGTATATTGTACAATGTGTACATGGTATATGCTTTACAGATAGCATTTCCAATACTACATGATAATAAAATAAAAACATCCTTAATGTATATCGGAAAACAGTTATATATAAAATTTGGAGTCCTGTGTTAACTATATGAATTTTTCAAAAAGTTAATAATATTATAAAGAAGCAAACATCTTTTCAGATCACTCAGTTCGTTATAAGTATTGCTATATTACTGTTATAATTTGCAAACAAATTAAAAATATGTTGTTTCATGGAATGTTAGCAACTCGTAATACGGACAGTCATTGGAAACAAAACTTTAAATGAGTCATTGGAAACAAAACTTTGCCATAAATATATAATAATCTCTTAAAAATGTGCTTGCACCATATGCATAATTAAAGCTAAAATTCTGCCAAATTCAGGTGCTCGAATTCTGTTTCGGCAAAAACATATAAATTCATTTGAATAAGTAACCTAAATCTAAATTTTCTTGAATTTGAGCTCTGAACAATTCGCGAATCCATCAAATAAGAATTCGAGAAACACAAATAAAGAAAAATATCACTCAATTTCTAAAAGTTGCTTAATAAAAAAAAAAAAAAAAAAAAAAAACTTAAAAACCTGCATTTAATGAAATATAAGTTCAAGAAAATGATTTAAAAAATATTTCTGCATTTGTTAAAACACAAATTAGAAAAATAAAACGTATAATTTAATCTTTTGAATCCCGGGGCTCATTCCCTCGATAAAATTTGATAAAGAATTCGAACAGCAATTCAGATTTTAATGAACATTTCAAAATTCAACAGCCGTGATTGAGCTGTTTATCTGGTAAACAACACGAATCGTACGGGATGCAGCACTTTCTATGCTACTTATGCCTTAGCGTGAGTTGTTGAAACCATTCAGAATTTATTTGTTGATAGATTATTGATGTCAAGATTTAAATTTAGTTTCGAGCAAGGGCAGCGCACCGATTGCTTGGAAATTCTCATGCATTTCATAATATTGCAGACTCGTATACAATCAAACTGCAAAGGGCCGTTACCACTGGGGTTTATCTGAGTTAACGGAGACAGTTGATGTAACCGACGCATCTCCAAGACCAGTTTTTTTTTTTTTTTTTTTTCCGTAGGGCCTCAAGTTGAAAAATCTGAACTGCAGGCATAGCGGAGCTAGTCCAAAAAATATGTATTGTCAATTATTGAATTAAACATACACGTTCTTCGGCTAGTCGACACATGGAACTGACTTCGTTAGCTCAGATAAACCCCAGTGGGAACGGCCGTGACGTTAGAGAGGGAGAAGGCCATGACACTTAATAACATGGCGGAGCTTTCCGTCCGATGTTATCGTCGGAAGTGGTCTGAATTTTTAAATTTTCGTCGGAAATATAACTTTATCATGTTGCTTAGTTAATTAAAATAGCTGAAAGAAAGGAGGCTTTATATACATACACACTTTTTAAGCTTTTTACAGATATTTTAATTAACTTTGTGCATAAATATAATTGAAAGAACCGAAAAACAAACGAACATTTTACAAAAATTTAAACGCTAATTGAAAATTGCCACTGTCATGATAAATTGGGAAGAGGCTCTTAAGATAATAATTAATATTTTACCTAGGGTCAAGTATTTAATTATTCGCGTTTCAGAGCAAAATATATGACCATCAACTTCAGCGTATGTAAAGGAAATACTTTGACATATTTAGTGAATGTGGCAATATTTTAAAAAGCACATAAACTATGCAGTGTTTGAAAGTTACCAGAAAAAGAAACAGAACTACTATTTCCATTTAATATATAAAAAATCATTTAATGTTTTTTAAATAGCAAGCTGTTAAAAGTACAATAATCAGTAGCAATGCTGATGATTTTTAACATAATTTCTTTCGATCATATGTAAATATATTTATATACACTAAATTTAGAAAATGGCAGATTCTCACGGTCATTTTACTCCTTTTTCCAAATCTATAACATTGCTTTGGGTACTTTACCTTGGATACTGCGCAGAAATGATTTGAATAATATACACAATAGTAAGAACTGCACATTTAAATCTGCTCTTCATCAAATAGCACACAACAAAATGTTTTTTCCCATTTGTCTTGAGTCCCACCAGCGGCCGAGCGGTAAAGTCGCTGAACACTGGTAGTTCGGTCCGAGGTTCTAATCCCGCGAACGGGCTGGCTGCATGGGTGTTTTCGTGATTTTCCCCATGTGTAACGTGTATACGAGCCAGTTTTCCTTAGAAAGTCTTCCACGAAGGCATCCCTCCCCTTAGGCGGATAGCCCTAGTGTGCTTTGCCATAATTAAATACACCACCAACACACCACCCATTTATCTTGAATTTTTTTTGCTATCACAAGCATGTACAAAAATTAAAAATGAAAATGGAATGTATTCAAATGTAATAATTAAAAAACATAACTTGCAACATTCATATTCATACTAAGAGATATACTACAAATTCCAAGAGAAAAATAACAGAACTGCAATTTGCAGTTAATGTAAAATTTAATGTTTTTAAAAATTGTATGATTAAAAATGCAATAATTATGGGTTACAATATTTAGTAGTAATGCTGATGTTTCTTAGCACCATTTCTTTCAATCATATACATATTTTTAGGTTCTAAATTTTAGGATAATGCGAATTATGATTGCCGTGTATATGCTTTTTATTGCCAGTTGTGTATGTTGTTTGTTAGGTTATTTCATTTCAAATATGAATGTTGGAAGGCTTTTTTGTTATAAGATTTAGGTATGTTTCTTGTATGAAATACTTTTATCACATTTATTAGCTAATTTATATAGCATTTCATTTACATATGCTGGAGATATAGAAGTTGATGGTCATATATTTTGCTCTGAAACGCGAATAAATTAATACTTGAGCTTAGGTAAAATATTAATTATTATCTTAAGAACCCCTTCCCAATTTATCATGACAGTGGTAATTTTCAATTAGCGTTTAAATTTTTGTAAAATGTTCGTTTGTTTTTCGGTTCTTTGAATTATATTTATGCACAAAGTTAATTAAACTATCTGTAAAAAGCTTAAGAATTGTGTATGTATATAAAGCCTCCTTTCTTTCAGCTGTTTTGATTAACTAAGCAACATGATAAAGTTATATTTCCGAAGAAAATTTAAAAATTCAGACGACTTTCCGACGATAACGTCGGACGGAAAGCTCCGCCATGTTTATTAAATGTCATGGCCTTCTACCTCTCGGTCACGGAACGGCCCTGTACAGCGAACCCAGTTTATACTAAACCCCCAGATCTAACAAACTATCTGGTCCCGTCCAATTTCCTATACATTTTACACTTAATGTTACTTTATACGGTTATCTACGGTTTCAGTTGTTCAAAAATCAGATAACACACTTTGTGGAAATCTTGGACTGAAAAATTTTGTATAAAACATTTTTGCGGTCTTTCTGCAACTTTCAACTGGAAAATTATTAACTCTTAAATTCCCCTCTTTGCGGTTAGAATAGGAAAAACTACGTTTGGATTACTTCACCTTTGGCTGTGTTCTAAACAAAAGGCTATGAGAGAAAAATATAACACACCTTCTCGGAAAATCAGAATACACAATATACCTTAGGAAAACCTATTGTGTCACGCACCAAGCCAAAGAAACATTGATCCATTGAGACAAAATGCTTTTAATTTCATTCTAGTTCTCTGAATAATCAAACAGCACTCTGTTCAAGCTCGATGTTTATTTATAATTATAAATACTCGTTTTAAATGGAAAAGTGTAATCGGAAAGACACGTTTTTATGCTAAGTAATGTTTCGTGTAAGATTATTAAACTTTTTTTTTTTTTTTTTTTTTCCCCTTTGAGAACATACAGACTCCCCGTGCACCACATATGTACAACACGGGGCTTACAGAAGTAAGTTAACTAGAACATTAAAGGTTACATGTATAGATAAACATTAAAAATTACATGCATAAATAAAGCGAACAAAAGCAGAGAACAGCAGTCTGGACTTCACGAAAACAGATAAGTTCACTGGCCAAGTCACTCCGAACATTTTCAAATCGTTCTGTAAGCATAATCTAGGGCCATCAAATGTAGGGCACGAGAAAATCAAATGTTCCACATCCTGAGGAACTCTTTTTGAACATTCACATAAATAGTTTGATCGTAGATTAAAACGAAACAGATAACTTGCAAATTTACCGTGACGAGATGAAAACTGAGACACTTTAAAATTTAACGAGAGGAAAGACTCGGAATTCAGTCTATGGTAAATAGAAGGAAGGAACTTTTTGGTGACTTCAGCATTACAAGATGAAATGTATTCCTCATTCCACATAGCTAAAAGCTTTTTATAATGAAAGGACTTCCAATAACTCTTTGGAATGCTAATGTTGATATCAATGGGTAAATTTAAGGCATCTTTAGCTAAGAAATTAGCTCTTCCATTTCCGTAGAAACCATGATGAGCACGCACATAAGCAAAGCAAATATCAATTGTGTTGAAACCGAAAAACAACGAACCAGAAATTTAGCTGTTTTGCATAATAATAATTAACTTTTAATGCATTTTTTAATTAAAGTTACTATTAACATTTGTTAGGAGATATGACAATAATAATTATAAAGAAGCAGACGTTCTTATGTAATTTATCAATCAACTTCGACCCTTCAGATCGGATAGAGTGAACCAAATTCTCGGCACCTTGAAGTTTGTTAAAGAGGAGTTCGACACCAATATAGCTTTCATGGTCGCTAATGAGATGACATGTAGTAGTACTGAAATTGTAACAATCTCGTTTGTTTAATAATAAAACTCAGTTTTTTTCAAAATTCTGCGTTGAAACATATAATGGTTTTTCAACTTAAGATATGGAATGATCTCAATGGCCCCCCCCCCCAAAAAAAAAAAAAAAAAAAAAAAAAAGGCTCGAATCTTGAATCCTTTTTAAGATTTGCAGTATTCAAAACATCCCATCTCTATCATGCACTATTAGTTCTGACACAAAAGCAAATATATATCCTACATTGCTAAAACTCTATGCTATTTTTGTCTGTAATATTCAAACTAAGAACTTCTGGATTACGCTTTTAAAGCATTAAATTATGAACTATGAAAAATTAAATTTGAGAAAATGTGTTTAGAGAGGTTGCACATCTCTTAACACTCTTGCTAGTGATACATTCAATTCTACAAATGGACAGGAAAGTGTAAGCTTTAAATTTAGCCAAACGTTTCACTTAAAATTTTAAACGCAAGTTTTTGTAAGAATCTGTATCTTTAATTAGTGGGAAGAAAAAGAGGGAAAAAGAACATAGCTTTATGCGGTTAAAATATTCCGAGGATATAGTAATTAATATTTTCAATAGATAATTAAAATTACATAAATTTCTATAAAATAAGTTTACGAGGGTTGAACGTTTTTTGTAGAATACTATTAAATTAGAGAAAGTTTATTTCTATAAATTTTATGATTATCTTAAGTCTTACGAAATTTAATTTCTATGCAACCTCTTAAATATATGTTATCACTGTTTCATTTAGTTGTTTAAACTATGCAATTTTGAGATTCTTCATATAAAATCAACAGGCCAAAATTTTTTTTTATCAAAGTGAAGAATTTATGTAAGAAATTATATAGAAAACGATCGTATGAAATTTAGGTTTACAGTATTTTGCTTGTAATTTATAATAAGCTTGAAATTGCAGTAGTAATAGTTTACCTTAATGGTTCACTAATTATACTGGGATCATGGATTTATAGCCAATAATTGAAACAATGCTTAATCTTTCGAATATTTTAAAATATCGAATAACTAGATATCAATTACGTTCAGATAGCTTTGAACTTTGTTCTGAACGTGAAACAAAAATATTGTAGCTACACATAAATTTCATGCTATCTAGTGATTAAAGGATAATATAATAGTTAACAATAATAAAAATGCTGTAACAATTTGTTGTAATATCTAGACTCACATGTTATTTATTTGGAAAGAAAGAAGGCCTTTTGCCACACATTATAAAATGCATAAAATTTATTCTTCCATTAAATTTGTGCTGCAGGAAGTCATGTTCTAAATTAGTAAAATGTATTGCCAACTAAAACTTTTAACATGCAACAAATAAAACACTTGATAGTAAGGAACTTAAGTGAATTTTCCGAAATAAAAGATAATTTCATACAGCGGATACATAACATCTTGGCCGAGAATTTTATATGTCCTATTATTTGTAACAGTTAACACTTTTTGTTTTTCTCTCGATAAAATGTAGGTATTAATGGGTTTTGAAAAAAATGTGTGCCTTTATCCAACATTTGTATATTATACTTACAAATTTAAATCCAACTACAAAATCTAGTGCAGAAATTCTTCCAAGGCTGAAAAATTTGATAAGACGCGCAGGAATTCCTAAAATTACATGAATAACCTCGCAAAAAATAGGCATAATCATTTCTGCTAGATTATTAAATTCTTATTAGATTACTTAGAATAAAAAATGTTTTATACTTACCACGGGTGAAGAGATTCTGCTACTCCCTGAAGGATTCTGCTATTAAACACGTTTGGGCAGCAAAACACACAAAACTCCAACACGGCTGAGAGCAAATGCTTTTTTGCATTGAGGGATTGGATATTTCATGAAGGTTGCATTTCCTCCGATTTCTGAGGAAGTCAGAGAAGATGATTGCATTAGCGGAAACCAATACTATCCAACAAAGGCATTGTTACTTGACCTTGTCACAAAGGAGACAGGTGTTTGCTAAATGTCAAAGAGTAGAACGGGTTTAGAATCCTGAAGACCGTACCCAAGTCGAAAACATTTTTTCAATAGGTTGCGAAACAATAACTTTTATAAGGCGCATAAGTGAAGCCCACACCCGATAAGAATTTTGCCCCTAGGAAATTGTCGAACTGGTGGCGAAAAAAATAGGAAACGCAGCTTTCAGAAATTAGTTTCCACGAGGCAAACAGCTTTTTACGAGAATCGAAATATCCTTTTATTGAATAAGAATCTAAAATATTATTGCTGTTAATGAGAACGTAAACATTATTGATGATTATAAACGTTAATGAATATGCCAGTTCTGATGAAAAATTGAGCTTTTGGACCTAGATATGGAATGTTCCATAATAGGTAAATCCACATAAATGGGAGGTTGAGTGGGTAGAAAAGAAGAAAGTGATCCATTGTTATGGTGTTTCAGATTATTCTTGCCAAAGCTGGAAAGGGGGTTGAAATGTGACCTTCGGGAACTTAGATTTCCTGGTCAGCTGCAAATTCATGTGATATGAGGTCACGAAAGGCACCCTTTTCCTAACATTACGTCATTCGGAGTGGGGGCACTGAGGAAAGCAAGGTTTAGCACAATTTTGATTTCAGCAAAATAAATCCTGGATTAAAATATGATTTTTCCAAGTTTCATCTTGTTATCGATTTCTTAAAATTACATTTTATGAATAATTCATTAAATATTTTACATAGAATAGCACATTTTGTATAGTGTAACAAACCCACAAATCTGAAAGTTTGCCGCTTGAGTATTCTTAAACCGTATTTCTCGTTCTTGTCGCCATCCAAATTGTGCAATATTGAAATATTGAGTTTCTTAATTTATACTTTCGTAAAATTGTAAAGTTATTGTTGACCTTTCTTATTCTTTCCCAGATTATCATGTTTACATAAAATCACTAAATACTAATTCAGAATTCTGCTTTTAATACTGATCGCCCACTTTTTCTGCATTTTGGACTGTAAATGGTTTCCCAGCCCTATTCCAATTAAAATAATTTTAAATGAAAATATCCACTATAAAACAAATACTCTTTGCGTAAATTGTTGAGCTTTACTGTCTAAATATCCTTAATAAATTTTCTGAACAAAGTTTCAGCATCATATGCTGATCTGTTTCCATATTAATAATTATATAACAGTAGTAAAATTTCTAATTGATCCAAAACAATATTCGTACAAGGAGTGCACTTATTCATTTCTTCAAAGAGAAAACAGATCATCGTGAACTATACTAGAAAAATCTATTAAGTGTACACAGTGTGTCTCAGATACGAAGCTTTAGCTGTATTATGAACAAATTCTGCTTTTTAAGTATATAAATCTATAAACAATTAAAATTTATAATAAGACATACACAGTTTTTTAGTTTTGCTTCAAATAATCTTCTAGACAATCGCTCAGAACCAAAATACAGATAATTAAATCGAGATTAAACTTAAAACTCTTCTACAACTTCTCTTTTAAAAAATCTGAAGCTAATTTTAAAAAATTCCGTTTTAAATTTTACAAATGAAATTTGTGAAATTTTAGATCTTTAAAAAATAAGAAAACTTTATCATTTGGAAATCTATACACAGTTATACCAGTTTTGGAAATTACAGTAATTTACTTTTTTTTTTTAAAATTTATTCTTGCGACTTACAACTTGAGACTTAGTTAATCCAAATTCAAAATACTGCTTGTGTTAATTAATGGTTATTTAATGAGAATGATTACAAATATGGTGAAATTCTTGATGTTTCCTAAACATTTTATAATATAATTAACATTGTACAGTTTTATATGCAGAACCTGAAGTACTGTTCACTTACTGAGCATTATTCTTGGTGGCAAGTATTGTATGATTATTTCCACCATACGTAAATTTCATTCTCATTGTGCATAAATTTATATCTGCAATTCGATTCAACATTTAATTTAAAAACTGAAAAGAGTATCTAAAGTACGGTCATCAGAATGCAACAGAATATTATAAATGTAGTTTCATGATAGTAATTTATTTTAAAAACCAAAATCTGCTTTTCATATTTCGTATTATTTTATCATAGCACCAATCAAAAATGTTTTGAAATGCTTTTAGAAATTTAACGCTTTTGGAATAAGATAGTCAAATATTTTTTATCCATTTTTAGTGTAGACTATACCTTTCAGAATATAAAATCATAAGAATTCCAAACCTTTACTCTAAAATATTTCCAAAATTAATTAAAATCTTTATTCATCTACTTTTTAAAATTTTTATGTTTTGAATGCGCACTCATCGTTCAGTGGATAATACTTTTAATGGATGGACAACAAGAGGTCATCCGAAACTCTAAAACGAACGACGTGAAAACTTTAAAATATGCCATTATACGAATGATTGATATTTTATCGTAAATTATTATTCAGTGATTTAAGAAAATAATAATTTTAATATGATTAAATTTGATTGAAATTGAACTAAGGATTTACATCTTCTGTATTACGCACTTTTAGACAACAGATAGGAAATACAAAATATCAGAATTCTTTAATGTGAAAGCTTAGAAAATTCTTCAAAAGGAAAAAAAAAAGGGGGGACCAAAACGTTACAATTATTGCAACCTAATTTAGATGAATGGACAACTTCTCCAGCAGCGCGGGAAATTTTATTACCGTCAATCACAATGAAAAAGACAGAATGGGAAAGAAGAAAAGGCAGGGACAACCTACTGCAGGGTTTTAAGAGCACCCCCTCCCGCGCATTATATGAAGGTAGGAAAGGGAGGAGGGGCCATTCCGCGCTAGAAGTGAAGCACTGCTTTGAAGCTTGGGTCACCAGACGGGGTGTTCTTTGTTAACATTCAGAAGCTCGCTTGACAAGATTCTGATAGTATTTCGACACACGACAGTTCCATAGAAATCGAAAAAGAGACATTCTCGCATGAAAGAAACATTCATAGTGTGATGGATAATAGCAATTTGTATAGTTTACTGACATTTACGCAAAAATCACATCTTGGTTATTTTTCGATAACTAACAACAGCGATTTTGATTATGAATTTGTTTTATAAAATTCTAAGCTGTTGCACTACAAAAATATAGATTTTAAGAAAATTGCTAAAAGAGATCTGCCAAAATTTATTTTCTAGAAGATTTGAAAAGTTTGAAACTTGATGGCTAAATGTAAATATAAAATTATGTATGTTAAAATATTTGTAATTAGGCACATAGGTCAGATTAAGTTTTTATTAAATAGAGTAACGCATGAAGGGCTATCTGCCTAAAGAGAGAGATGCCATCGTGGAGGAATTTTGAAGAAAAACTGATCTTTGAGTGGGTATTAAAAATAATACTTATAATTTTCATTCAAATTATATTCATATATATTTTTTATGTAAAACTTTCGGGTGTATGCTAAATTAGTGTAAATTACTTTACACGAAAAATATAGTGGATGCACAGAAATTAAAGATTTGCACATGCGGGAAATGATAAATAGGAAATATGTATGGGTATTTATGCATGTGCTTGCAAAAAGCATGTATATGCCTTTGACAAAATACTTAAATATTCATTAAATTATTTATAAATTTATTTGAAATGAAGAATTTATTCACTTATAAACAACTGTGAAAGTACTGTGAAGAAATCTAATGATTAAATGTATCTAATTTATAATGATTATAAATGTCATCTAAATATAAAATAATCTTAATATTGAATTGTAAACAAATTGAAATCCTGTCAACAAATACGTTATAAAACTATTTAAGCAAGAATTGTTCGTATTGGAAAGCAATCTGTTAAAAGGTATTGTAAAGCAAATGCTATGAGATGCGCACTTAAGAACGTAATAAAGAATTTTGGAATATGTATTGTTGAAATGAAGGGTAAAAAAAAAATCTGATAAGTATAATTAAATGAATTATTTCCTTTACATTTTATGATAACTCAGTTACAAGTTTTAAATAATACTTAAAAAAAAAAAAAAAAACTTATTTTATTCTCTTTCAGAAATGGTCAGAGAAAGTCAAATACTCTTTAATACCTATTTAATTATTAGGAATTAGCGAAATACTTTTTTAAAGTATTTCGCTAATTCCTAATAATTCTCTAATTTAAAATGAACCGAATAGAGCGTTAATTATAAATTGACTTACATTTTTCGATTTAAAAGAAGCCAAAAAATCATGTCATATTTAAGAAAGTATTTTAGGAAGAAACTCTATAAATAGAAAAGAAATAATGCATAATTTTAATATTAATAATACAATAAACTTTGATCTTAATTTTTGTACCTTAACCGAATAAAATCGAATTACCTTAATTTTTTTTTTTTTTTTTTTTTTTTTTCTATAACGAAAACTTGTGAAAATATTTCATTCAAATTAAACCATTCTGAGAAAACTGTCCTGTGAAAACTGTCCATTTAATTCCGTTCAGAATGAAATGTTGTTTAAAAATATGTTGTTTTCACATACTTAGGACTCTGAAGTGTTGTAGAAAAAGAAAATATATACATTTATATGTATATTTGCGACGTAATTACAAAATATTTACACCCGAACGCGTCAAATCCCATAGAACTCAATGGTAAATGACCCAATGTTTTGGTCACCACGTAGGGATCGCCGGTGCTTCAGAGCAGGGTACGGAGAAACTTGTTTAGGGCGACTCCATCTTACTTCCTACCTCCATGGCGCATTCAAGCAATTTTGACTTGGCCGTGTATCCAAAAGGAAAGATGCAGACGATATATATCTCTTTGATTTTCCGAATCGTGAGAAAGTATCTGTCATTTCATTTGAAGATTTTTTTCAAGCTTTCATTCCTATTTCAGGTTAGAATTACGTTTCAAGAATAAAACTACAGTTTGTTGCAACAGTTTTTAGAAACAAAACAAAAAACTAAAAACAAAACAAAGAAAAAAGGATAGTAAAGATTTTTTAACACTGTATGATAAGTGAAACTCTTACGTTATTCCCTAAATTCTCTCAAAGGTTAATCTAGCGAATAATGCTTAACAATTTAAAGAATAATGTCTAAGTCTTTTCACTAATATTCTTTTTAGTCCAAAAGGGGCTTTGTCCTTGGAGGCTATTGTTTTCGTTTTGCGATTTTGCGTTGTTTCACTATAAATGTCCGTTTCAATTTTCAAACTGTTGCCACCCAATGTTAGAGTCCTGCATTATATTTGAAAAAATTAAATGATGAAAAATCTGCATAAATGTATGTATATTTCTCGCATTGTGATAAAACTTTGGTACATACAGCCATCGAACTTTGAACGACGTAATGGCTATGTGGAAGCCCAAATTTGAAATTTGGAATTTGTTTCGTGATCGATTTGATATTTTGTAAAACTTTAACGAATTTTTGAGTAGCAAACTAAACGATTTAAAGGCGAGCAATGGCAATGTTGTACAGAAAAAACCTTTTTATCTCCAGCTCGCGGAACTGTGTATCGGAAATTCTAAAGATATGCTCAATTTAAAACTACGCGATATTGCTCTTGAACTGAAATTTATTGTTTAAGGGCAAAGAACGTGATATTTAATAAATAAAGGCAACACACAAAATGTTAAAAAAAGTCCCTTTGGACGTAATTTAAAATCTGAAACTTTTCAGATTTTTCTTTTATTCTGCAAATGTAAATAACTTGGATAAATAAAAAAAAAAAAATCATTTTGTGTAGTTTCATTTTAGCCCAAAGGGCATTAGCCCAGAAAGGATATTAATTTCGTTTTGGAATTTTGCGTCCATTCACTTTCTGTGTTGATTCACTTTTCTGGAAGCCCTAATTTGGAGTTTGGTTTACTATTTATTTCGATTTTGTCAGACATTACAGAATTTTTGATTAACAAACTCAACAATTTCAAAACGAGAAATGACAACATTGTAAGGGATTTAAAAAAAAAAAAAAAATTACCTTCAGCGCGCGAGACTGAATCGGAAATTCTAAAGATCTGTTTATTTTTAAATTATTTTGCGATATTGCAGTTGAATTGAATTTTATGGTTAAGTGCGAAGAGCATGATATTTAATAAATAAAGGTAACGCACAAAACATTAAAAAAAACGCCCCTTATTGCATAATTTATTATTTTAATAATATATATTATTAAATAATTATTAATAATATATATAATATTTTATAATTTATTATTTAAATGTTATTATTATTATTATTATTACTGTTTTATCAGTAATGTTCACAATTTTGAAATTCTAAGTTCCATAACCGACAAAATAATTCAAGCTTATGATATTTGTTATTCTTCTACAAAATCGCTTATCCTATGCGCATTTTAATTGCAATTCCACACCTGCGTCGTTAGATATCGTTTTCAAGTCCCTAATGAAGGAAGTGCTTTTAATCTTATATAAATCCGTGAATTCCATTACATAATCAACGCATTCATCTTTGATGTATTCCTAGAGAATATATGCATTGATTGCAGATAACTGAAGTGAGTTCTAATTTGTTCATTGTTTTCATGTATATTTGATATGATAAATTATGTTTCTTTTTCCTAGTACATTGATCTCAGTAAACAGTAGATCGTTTATTTTCATAAAAGAAAAAAAATTCTTTAAAAAAACTATATTTTCAAACGAGGAAAACTCAAAATTGATTACAATCAAAGGACATAATATTTCAGTAGTTTGTTTTTCTTTACTTCGAGAATAAGAGTTACTGCAGAGCAACTTTTTTCAATGCCTTGCTTAGAATAGAATAGCAGAGTTTGAACACTATGACAGTTAGTTTAATTGATAAGGTATTTTTCATCACCTTTACGTAATCCATCGCGGTGTAATTAGAAGCATACTCGACGCGTATTCGCCAGGGTTCCAGGGTTCGAATCCCGGCAAAGGGCAATGTACATTTTTCACGTCTGCAGCATCAAAAGCCGTAATGACTCAAAGTCCGTAGAAGAACAGGTTAGCTCACTTGCGTACCAATGATTATGCTATATAAATTTAATAATATTTGTGACATAAAAAAATTAATTTTACAGTCACGTTCAACTTTACATTAAACTTAAATCAATGCAAAAGTCTATAAGAGCCAATATAGAGCGAGAACTCACTTTCGTTTGTTTACGCAAGTGAGGTAACCTACGATTCTTCTTAACTAAGACACTAAAAATATCTGCCTATGAACAAGGATGCTTTCGTGAAGACTTCTGAAGGGAAAATATCTCGTATTCACGCTACAGAAAAGGAAACCATTAAAACTCCCATGCAGTCCACCCCTTCACTAGGATTTCAACCTAGGTCAAACTACCAGTTCAGCGACATTACCGCTAGGTCGATACTATGAAATTGAAAAATTCTTAAAGCATACGAAAAATTTACTGCATTTTTCTACTTCTTCATAATCAAATTGAAATATTTTCCTCTTTTGATCTTGTTTTTGTTATAAATACGTATTTTTTAATTAAAGATTTGTCCATAACATGTTGAAATGAATGATAATTTGGAATTAATTGTTTTTCTTTAATGCATAGCCAATAGATTGCAATTTTCTTGATCTAATTTAATCCTATCAAAAATTCTGTTCTAGTAACAAAATAGTAGTAGTCTACTATTTTGTTACTAGAACAAGGTCTTTGTTGTTTGACTTCTGAATTAGTAGTAGTAGTCTGTTCTACTAACAAAAGGCACTATTAGTATGTTTTTTTAAGTCTTGAATAACTTCTGAAACATCCATAAACAGTATTATTGGGTTTGATTGCTTTTTTTATTTAACTATAATGAAAGAACATAAACTTTCCCGAGTTTGCAGCGCACCTGATATAGCATTGGAGGGCTATTTCCCTAAGGCAAAAGACGCATACGAGGAGGATTTTTCAAGGGCAACTAGCTCGTGTTCGCATTGCTCATGGGAAAAAAAAATACAAAAACGACTAAGTAGCCACCTCATTCTCTGGGATTTTAACGCCGGCATAACACAATTACAGTACTCTTATTCACTCTGCCAGTGGTTGGCCTTTTACTAAGGCTGAGAATTTTAATAATATTAGTATTTAGTATTGCAAAATACTTACAAATTAAATTGATGCTTTCAAGGAAAAGTTTAATTGAATTACGTATTCAATCTATTAATACCGAGAAGAAGATAAAACTGAAAGCATATTGATCAAATATCAGGTCTGTCTTCTAAATTGGGTATTAAAAATCATTCAAGTGATTGTTATAGATTTGTGCATATTGTATGGATTTTTTTAAAATTCGCAAACCTAAATTGCGGTAACACCATTAATTTCTTTCGACATATTTCATCCTCTGAAAATTCTTTATTCTGAAAATTTCGTTCTCTGTTTGAAAACAAAATAATGATTCTGTTAACAGCTGTACAGAAAGTGACAAGCTCTTTTTTTTTTTTTTTTTTCTTCTTCTCATTCACTGCTTTATGACAGTGTCTAAGCAACACTTTTTACAATACACTGTAATAAAATATATATAACATTTTTTTTACGCATAAGTATTAAACGACTACGTTTTTATACTGATTAGATAATCACTAGACGTCTGTGTTTATAGACAGATTTGATAAAGTTAAATGGAAATGCTCGGAAAAGCTATTTACCTTGAGGTAGACATCTTTATAGAGAGAATTTGTAGGAAAAATTGCTGGTATTCATGTCACAACTGCAGTTTTAATGAGAAGAAAAAATAGATAAAATCTGAAAACATTACATTTACATTACGCTTAATTTTAAGGTTTTGTGTGTTACTTTCATTTATTAAATACCATGTTCTTCGCACTTAAACCATAGAATTCAATTCAACAGCAATATCGCAAAATAATTTTAAAATGAGCGTATCAGATAATTCCCCCCTCCGTACAATATTATCATTGCACACTTTGAAATCGTTGAGTTTGTTTATCAAGAATTCCTTACAGTGTTCCAAAATATGAAATCGATAATAAAACAAATTCCAAATTAGGGCTTCCAGATGCCCAAATATGGTGGAAGATTACGTTATTCACAATGTGATAGCTCTAAGTACCGTTGTTTTATCACCATACGAGAAACATACATACATTTATGAAGATTCTTCATTATTTAATTTCTTTAAATATAATACAGGGCTGTAATATTCGATGGCAACAGTTTGAAAAGTGAATCAACGCAGAAAGTGAATCGACGCAAAATGCCAAAACGAAATTAATAGGCCTTCTGGGCTAACGCCCTTTAGAATAATAAAATTTTTTTATTCGGATTTAAATTGCTTATTTTTTGTAAGATTGCTGTTATGAAAGTTAGTCCATTTTCTCAAACATATACGAAACAATAAGCTATTTAAATATATGTTTATTATACTATAGATTACTGCGGGAGATGAATTCAGCTATCGCCTGTAAAATATGTAGTGAAAGATCTATAAGTAGCTGGTATTGGTATAATAATAACAATAATTTTAATAATAAATGAAGTTAAGGGAAAGTTGTATAGAAAAGAATGATAATATTAATTTTATTACTCGTTTACTTTTATATTTAATAAAAATCACTTTGCTCATTATTGTGATTACTTAATAAAGTTCAGAACCTCTAACATATGATAGCATACGTCGAGGCGTTGCAACCATGGCCGGCGCTAGGCATTTTGCCGATCGGCGTAACTTTTGAAGGTTTTAAATTTTGCTTTCCGGTGCATTACTAAATTAAAAAACGTTTCAGCTTCTAAATGCCTCTGCCTTGTATATTACCTAAATTCCAAAATTTTTGCCATCCCTAAATTTTGCTGCTCAGTGTTTTTCTAAATTCTAAAAATTTTCCCGCCTTTTAATTCTGCCGCGAATTGCTGCCGCTCCTGCTGTGACGTCAGCCCTGGACGCGTATTCTATGATCACTGGATCTGTCTACAACTTGAGCGAACAATATTGACTCAAAAAAACCGGTATGGACAGCCATCACAACTTACCGGAGAAAGCCATTCTGTGGTCCTCAGTTGGTGGGCGGGTGAGTCCATTTGACTTTACTGAAAGGGGACAAAGCTTCAAGGAGCTTTAGACCAATCGCAGTACAGACGAGTGACGAAATTTATAGCGCGCGCTGACTGAACTTCTAGGAATATTCTCCAATTATTTCACTAACTCACACGCTGCATTTGTAGTTCGAAAAAAATTGCACAAAACAGTAATATGACCAACACGCAGCAGAATATGCTGCTGTGTTATGTGAAGGAAAATCCCGTTTTTTAAGGTGAAAATTAACGCAGGAATTTAGAGCTAAGAAATAAAGAGTGATATGGGATACCACGAAAGCAATGGTTAATAGATAAGAGTAAATGAATTAAGCTTACTTCAAATCCTTTTAGAAATAAAAAATTTTAATCATTTAAATTTATAATATGATTAATTTGCATTACAATCTAATAGCAAACTAATTTTTTTTTTTTTTTTTTTTTTTTTTTCCCCGATGCTTACATTAAAACTGTTTTTCCGCAATTTACAGTTACTATTGGAAAAATATTTTTTTAAATAAGAAATTACAAAGAAAATATTTTTTTCTTAATATTTCTTCCCTTTTTATATTTTGTTTTTCTATGAAAATTATTTCTTTCAGGAAAAGAAATAAAATTCATTCGCTATGGCCGATTGCTGCTGCATTAGACTATCACACACCATCAAAATGCTTTATTTTAAATAATTTATTCTATAATTAACACGAAAGAAAATATTTTTTCAATATAAAATATATAACCAAAATTAAACTGATCTATCCTGTATGTGTGATTAATTCGTTTTGCAATTTTTGTCACACAATTATTAATACCTTTTTTTTTAATATTACATTGCTGTTATTTTAATTTTATATATATATAAGAACTGCTCGGTTTAAATATTCTTCCTTCTCAAAAGATTTTATTCTGTGAAAATAATTAAAAGATAGTAATATTTTCACAATGCAAGTACTAAAGTCTCCTGCAGTTGAAGTCCTTGTCAAACCAGCGTTTCGACACATTTTAAATAGAAAACTAATAATAATCAATATCTTTTTTACAATATAAAAATGAGAATGCTATGAACAATTTTTTTTTTTTTTTTTTTTTTTTTTTTAAGTTTGCAAAGAAACAATGGTTTTTTAACACTATAATAGGTTACAAAAGTACTATTCCATGAACAAACCCTCAGTCTTATAGCATTGTTACTAGTCTTATAGCATAATACAATAATAATGCAGTATAATTCTGCTAACAAGCCTACCAGCCGCCGAGCGGTACAGTCGCTGAACGCAGGCAGTTTGGTCCGAGGTTCGAATCCCGCGAACGAGCTGGTCGGCGTTTTCGTGGCTTTCCCCATGTGTAACGTGTATACGAGCCAGCTTTCCTTAGAAAGACCTCACTTAGAAACTAGTTTTAAAACATAATAAAATTACACACACACACACACACACACACACACAAAAATATATATATATATATATATATATAGTTTATTATATATAGTTTATTATATATAGTTTTATTTATATATAGTTTTATATATATATAAATCTAAAAAATTTTGTATATATATATATATATATATAAATCTAAAAGCCTTTAGATTTTATATTACTTCCAAAGGGCCATTTTTTTTAACGTTTTGCGTGTTACCTTTATTTATTAAATATCATGTTTTTCTCACTTAAACCATAAAATTCAATTCAACAGCAATATCATATAATTTAAAAAAAGCATATCTTTAGAAGTTCCGATACATAGTCTCAAGCGCTAGAGATGAAAATGTATTTTTCCGTACAATGTTGCCATTGCTCGCTTTGAAATCGTTGGGTTTCTTAATCAAAAACTCATAAATGCTTTACAAAATATGAAATAGATAATAAAACGAATTCTCAGTTTCAAATTTGGGCCTCCAGATGCCTGTATTAGGATGGAGGATTACGTTATTCAGAATTTCATGGCTCTAGGTACCGTTGTTTTATCACAGTGCGAGAAACATTCATACATTCTGCAGATTCCTCATTATTTAATTTCTTTAAATATAATAGAGTGCGATAATACTTGGTGGCAACAATTTGAAAAGTGAAACTCCATTTATTGTGAAAAGCCACAAAATGGCAAAAAGGAATTAATAGGCACTCTAGGCTAAAACTTATTTTTAAAAGTATCACACTAGTAGTAGTACGGCTACTGAAAAAAAATATTATAAAGCCATTTTATAGTTTTATATATATATATTTTGTTTTACAGTAGTGTGAATTTCGCGTAATAAGAAACGATATTCCTTTTTCTGTTCACGGTATTACTCGTAAGGTATTCAACTGTTAGATTTTAAAGTAAACGTAATTCTTGCTGCACATAAATCGAGTAGAAGCTTATCGGATGTCTATATTTGTATTAAATGAAGAAGGTTTATGTGCTTGATAAACTTATTATCTTCTATATTTTTAAAGCATACAATTACAATTTATATCTATAATTTCAGGAATAGTATAACCTTTCTTTCAGTAGAAATTGCGTTCTTGTTTTCTGAATGTGGCTCCAAATACTCTCTCAGTTCGTCGCAAATTAAAATAACTATAAATTTTGGCAAACTGAAATGCGCAATGAAAACATTTTTTGGCAGAGCAAAAGCATCAACATATTTTCTATAAATTCGCAACCGATTCAGAGATCTACGACCGTATTCTTCGTTTAAATATGAAAAAATCAGCGGCGAAAACACATACAAAGCCATTGTCTACTTAGTACGTCAACTGCACAACCCTGATTGACGACGCGGCAACACTTTTTCACGCGCTTTCGACAACTTCTGTACTCAGAGAATATAGGATGTCGGGCAGACCTGTTTTTTACTAGCAGCGACATCTGGCGGCCCACAATTTGCTGTCGACTCTCGTAGCGTAGAATAACTGTCCTGGTTTCAACGAGTATCAGTTTAAAGCTTACGATTATTTAAAGTTCTTGTAACGTGTTTATTATTCTAGTATTTCCGAAAATAAAGATGTTTCTATGTTTATAACGTTAATATCAGTCTTATGCTGTCAAACGTCTGTCATGAAAACGTCTCTTGTATATATAAATTTCAATACAATACAGATATGCTTCTATTAAAACAAATCTTCATTAAATGTTAAGGTACGTTAAATCATTAACATTTTGAAATTTATTTTAATGATTCTGTTCAACTTATTGTGTTGCGGATAGTCGATTCTGATTAAAAAATAGGAACTTTGAATAAGTACTCTGGATTTATATATTAGCTTCAAACTGTCAAACCAGATTTTAGTTGAAGAGCGGTTATAATTCAATTATTTTTATTCTCCATTTTAGATATTAGATGAAGAAATAAATTCCATTTCAGTACGTGTTGAAAGTATTTCTGCTGTCTTGGCTAATTCGATAGCAGTATTAAAAATTCGAACAAAACATAGATTTTTGGCGACTCAAAAGTTATATGCAGTAACCCCAAAATAACAAGCTAAATTTCAGAAAAGCGAAACCCTTCCCAGCAGGGAGCCTATTAGTGCAATCACTCCCGTCGAAATTACCGGGGGAAAGAAATCCTAACGCGAGCGTATATATGCTTGCAGGCCGCTTAGAGCAAGATTTTGGTTGGACGTATATATGCTTGCTGGGCGCTTAGAAGAGGATTTTGTTTGGACGTATATATGCTTGCTGGGCGCTTAGAAGAGGATTTTGGTTGGACGTATACATGCTTGCTGGCCGCTTAGAGCACAATTTTGGTTGAACGTATATATACGGCTCGGCCACTTGGAGGGTTAAAGTAAACGTAATTAGCCGTGTCAATTGCACATGCCTAACAGATTTATGACATATCAATCATATGCCAGCCAGACAGGTTCTGCCTCGTGCCAGTAGCATGGTTGCAGTGGTCCGAAATGGAAGCTCGTATTCCTTCTCCTGCCGCCTGCGAGGTTGTGTCGGTGATAAAGTTCTTGAATGCAAGTATTGCGCCAATTGAAATTTATTGTCAGGTCTATGAGACAAACATCATGAGTAAAGCAGATGATGCATCGTGGGTGTAGGCAGTTTTCAGAAGGTCGTCAAAGTGCTCATAATGAAGAATGCAGTGGCAGACAGTCCCTCATCAATGATGATCTTGTGATGGAGAACCGTCTCTTCACGATTACGATTAGCCATTTTCTGCAGATATCACAATCCTTGTTGCAAGAGATTGTCACTAAGCACCTGCTGTTCAAAAAATTGTGTGCCAGGTGGGTGTCGGAAAACCCGACATCTGAACACAAAATTGAACGCTTAGGAGCAGCACTGACATTTCTGTAACGGTATCCCGATTAGTTCCTCGATGGGATCGTCACAGGCAATCAGACTTGGATTCTGCACTTGGCCGCGGAAACCAAGCAGCAGTCAATGCATTGGCAGCATAGTGGGTCTCCAGTCGGGATGAAGTTCAAACAGACGCTATCGGTACGCAAAGTGATGTGCACAGTGTTCTGGGACAGGAAGGGCATTCTGCTCATTGAGTTCCTTCCACGTGGTGAAACAGTAAACGCTGACCGTTACTGTGAAACACTGTGTAAATTGTGACGAGCCATTTGAAACAAGAGGCGTGGAATGCTTACTGCAGGTTTTGTGCTCCTGCATGACAATGCTCGTCCACATCCGTTTTGACGGAATATCTGAATGAAGTGTTACCTTTATTCTTTTATTTTAAAGTAACACTTTATTCAGATATATATATTCAAATAAACTACAAACAATAAATAACAGTGACTAAATAATATATAAACAAAACAGCCGCTGATTCATAATTAGCCATTTAAAGATTTTTTAATTCCATATGCCTGGGCAAATATTTCCTCCACAATATCTTTAATTTTTGCTTTTCTATGTTCATCAATGGTAATGACTTCAAATTAGTTTGCTTCATTGCACTCCTTAATCTACTTTTTACAATTTTTTATTTTGAAAAAGTTCTTTCGTATTCATCGTTATAGATAGGGCGAGTACAAACGTATAAGCAAAAAAGACATTGGCATACACAATACTACATAAATTATATTTCAAGAGTAATTTATACGCACACAAGAAATTGCATTTAGCTTTGGATGAATGCTCATGAATAGATAGAGCTCTTTCTCTTTCTGACTCAATATTAAATTCAGAATAATGATTTTCAATTGAATTTTTTATTATTTCACATTTAATTACTAGGTCCTGATATTCGTCCTTAAGAATTTTAACCAGCTGTTACACCTGCATAATGTCCTAATAATATAGAAAAATAGTAGAAAGCGTTCAGCGACAATGGCTTCGAAACGTTTTGGGGATCGAAAAGTGATATGTCTTCATACAATTTCCTATGCCCTTTAAAATTACTATTCATCGATTAAATGACATTATCCAATATAAAATTAAAGACAATAACTTGTTTGATGGAGCAATTTAAATTATAGTCGGCCGATTCTTGATCGTCTATTTGTTTCACTTTTTGTATCTTCTAACAGTAGCTCTTCTTTTATAATTATATCACAACCCAGCCTTTCTAGTTTATTATTGTAATCCGTTGCAAACAATTTTGATGCATTAAATGTTAAATTGAAGTTTCTAGAATTGGCTTTTAAAGAGCTTGTAGCCTCCCTAACTATATTATATGCTAGGATGTAATCTAATCCTTTAGTCTGCAAATACTTCATACTGGCTCAGTATATTGATATGATGTATTCAAATATACATGAGCAGACAAAATTATTCTAAAAGTTGATATTTTATCCAGAATAGATTTTGCCATTTGTCGTATCTGTGCATCCATTGGAAGATATACTTTTCAGAGTAAGTATTAATTCTACACACATACCCTCCCTCGCAGGGTTGTCTCGTCGAGTCATCTGTGTCAATTCGATTGTTCAAATTTCTTGATCAGCCCGTAGCCGCACCAACCCACCAGCCTTATCCACCACTGAATCTTACGAATATCTAAAGTGTGAAGAAATATGTGAAAAACATGTTTTGCCCTGTGGCGACTTGCCTATTACAACGCTGCCAGTCTGGTAACCCATAACAATGAAAGACAAAATAATATTTATTCTATTCTATTGTTATAATTATTAAGGATCTGTCTCAATTATTGTACTACCTTAATAAAAATTGTATTACCACAGCCCCCTATACCCTTGGGGCCGAATTCTCAAGGGTGGTGTAATGACCTTACGGATTAATAAGGCACCATAAGGAAAACGACACCAACATTTATTAAAAATTAACTTTCAAAGAATAATGAAAAAAAATTAACATTTAAAGAATAAAGGCAAACTTGGAGCACTACCTCGCTCCTACAACATAATTAACCTACAACCTGCCTCCTCCTCTAAGGCTAACATGCAACTCTCTTCTCTCTCACTTGCTGGGCTCTGCCAGGCAGCTGATTGGCTCACCGCTGCCAGATACATGACACCCCCCCGGTAAGATTGTGCTACGCCAAAGCGAAGCAGAATCTGAAAACTGAACCAGCAAATACAAACTTAAATTGTATACTCCACATACCAAATTAATTCAAAATATATGAACATGTATACATGATGTAATAACATACTTTGAAATAAATGCAATAAACATTCATCTCACAACAGATGAACAGATGGCTTGATACAATACCGGAGATCTGTAATAAAACATATATGCAATACTATTTCAAAACACACTATTATAATGCAATATTAAATGGAAACCAGTAATTTGATTTTCAAAACAGATGGAAAGTAGCTCTCGTACAATTCCGGAACAAAAGAAATTAACTAATGCAAAGTTTTAAAACATATTAGTTCATACTTAGTTCACACCTATTTCATTCACCCACTAGCCTTGAAAGACCATCTGCATTTTTTAATTGTGCACCAGGGCAATGAGAAATATGAATATTATAGCGCTGAAGTGCCATTGCCCACCTCTGTAATTTGGCTGAATGCGGTGCCGACTTATAAAAATATAATAATGGATTATGGTCTGTGATCAGCTCGATATTCGATCCAAACACCCAACACTCGAACTTTTTTAATGACCACACAACGGCATAAGCCTCGCGTTCAATAGTTGACCAGTTCTGCTGAGTTTTCGAAAGTTTTTGACTGGCAAAGCTGATAGGATGCAAACTGCCTTTGCTGTCTCGTTGTGACAAGCAAGCACCAACACCATATGAACTAGCATCACACTGTATGGTGTAAGGTTTTTCTGGTTCTGGAGTGTACAGTTTTGGTGCTTCACACAGTCGACGTTTCAGTTCTTTAAATGCTGATTCCTCAACATCAGTCCATGGAATTATCTCAGGAATTTTCTTTTTCGTAAGCTCCGTCAATGGGCGAGCTATTTCTGCATAATTCTTTATGTAATCACGATAATAGTTGAATAAGCCTAATGCACTCTTTAGAGCAGTCTTTGTTTTGGGACTTTTTATAATTTCAATGGCTTGTAATTTTTCAGGATCAGGTTGATGTCTTCCAGCTCCTATTATATGCCCTAAATACTTTATCTCCGAACGTGCAAAAACACATTTCTTCACGTTCACCGTAAGCCTGAGATCACTTAATGTAGTTAGCACAGCATCTAAATGTTTGAGATGCGAATTCCAATCTGGTGAAAAGATAGCAATATCATCCATATATGCTTTGCAAAAATCCACTATGTTTTCTTCTTTCAAATATCACTCCCACAGTTTGTGCTCGAACATAAAATTTTCTTATTTTGTTTGCATGAACATGCCGCACACTCCCATCTGATAATTTAACTTTATAAGAATGAGGATTTACTCTTTCAACAACTGGGAACGATGTGTCTTGAATGATGTAAAATCACGACTTTCTTCTTCTAAAGGTATTTCCCAGTAACCTTTCAAAACATCTAAACAGGTGATAACATTCGCGTGTCCAATTTTATTGATTAGATCAGTCACATTCTCCATTGGAAAATCAACAGGCTTGGTTACTTGATTCAACAACCTGAAATCAATACATAAACGCATACTTCCGTCTTTCTTGGCAACACATACGACTGGGTATGCTATTTCAGCTTCACTTGGCTCAATAAGACCCAAGCTCTCCAATTCCTCGATCTGTTTATCTACTTCAGGTTTCAAAGATTCTGGGATCTTATAGATGTATGGCTTTTTTCTTTCAGCTCCAGGGAACAACCGAATTCTATGTTCACCAACTCTGGCTATTTGGATCTCCCCAGAAAATAACGCGATGTGCTTGAGTAAGAGCTCGTGTAATTCCTTTTGTTTGCGATCCTCTAAATGACTAATATCCACCTCGATGTCCCTTCTAGTTACTGCGCAATCTCCTTTATTTGGAGTGGTATGAATTTCCCCAAACTCAGAATCATCTTCAAATATCACTCCCACAGTTTGTGCTCGAACATAAAATTTTCTTATTTTGTTCACATGAACATGCCTCACACTCCCATCGGGTAATTTAACTTTATAAGAATGAGGATTTACTCTTTCAACAATTTCACCTGGACCTGTCCACCTAGCATATAGCTTGTTGCTAGAGTCTGGTATAAGTAAATATACTAGATCACCATTTTTAAATTCTTTCAAACTTTTGCGACGGTTAAAATAATATGCATAAGCTTCTTGTTTTTCCGCGGCAGATAAAGAAGCGAGCTCAGATGCTTTCTCTAAATTTATCTTTAATTCTTGTAGATAATCAACTGCTGAATTACTCAGATTAAGAGGTAATGGTATTTCACCGGACCATGATGATTTTAACACAGCTAAGGGACCTCTAGCTTCACGACCGTACATAAGCATAAATGGAGATACACCGGTAGTGCAATTTGGAATTTCACGATACGCAAAAAGTAAATAAGGTATGTGCTTGTCCCAATTAACAGGATCTGTGCGAATTACATGATGTAACATTTGTTTAAATACCCGATTCCATTTTTCCACTGAGCCGTTTGATGCTGGGTAACCAGGTGTCGAAAAACGAGGATGAGTTCCTAACCTTTTTTCGAATTCTTGAGTTAATTGTGAGGTAAAATTAGTGCCTTGATCACTACAAATTATTTCTGGAATACCGGTTCTCATAAAAATATCTAAAAGAGCCTCACAAGTAGCTTTAGCAGAAAGACTTTTTAAAGGTATGACTTCTGGCCATTTTGAATGATTATCTATCAAACACAAACAATATTTATGTTTCCTTCCTGAAGGAGTGAAATTTCACCAATAATATCTATAATTACCGTATGAAAGGGATATGGCGCGCGAACAATAGGAGTAATCGGAATTTTATCCGATTGTCTTTCCGGACTTTTTAATTGACATCTTTCGCATGTTCTACAATAATTTTCTACATCTTTGGATATGTTCGGCCAATAAAATGAAAGCTTAATTCTTTCTTTAGTTTTCCTCATACCTAAATGATTTCCGAATATGGAATCATGAGCTAATTGAAGGACTTTATTTCGATAATTCTCGGGCAAAACTAACTGTTGTATGTTTTCCCCACAAATTTTTTCTTTATGAAATAATAATTCGTCCTGTAAAAAGAAATTATTCTTTCCTACTTCTGCGTCCTTAAAAGAATTTATTAACGTTTGGCAGTTTCTCTGATCGACCTTAAATTTATTCGATTCCGAATAACTGTTTAGTCTTTCATCATTCTGATTCGCAACTGAGCTATAAAAAAGATTTACATTTGACAGTTCAACGGCGCCAACCTCAAGTTGTTTTTGTTTATGAGTTTCCGGTTTCGTCTCGGGGAAGACTGTTGATTCATTCTCGTCTTCAAATATGCGATCCCATACATCTGGTGTAATTAAACATTGAACATTTAGCTTATCTGTCAACGCGAAAAGAGCTTCTACTTTCTTCTGACTTTTTTCCTTTCTTCAACCGTAGTATTAAGAAATTCAATAACAAAATCTTTATCTTTCAAATATTCTTTAGAACTTAAAAGCTTATCTTTTAATTCTACAACTTTAAACTAGAATCGGCTTCTTCACCTAGTTCCTTCAACACCGAAATCAAATCACTTTTAACTACTCCTTTAAACATATTTAGAAGAAATTTTCCTTAAAGTTACAACAAAAATTTCTCACCTTTTCTCCAAAATCCAGTCGGCTTCGTAAGCTCTGGTTCTCGAAAGAGAGCGTGCTGTAATGACCTTACGGATTAATAAGGCACCATAAGGAAAACGACACCAACATTTATTAAAAATTAACTTTCAAAGAATAATGAAAAAAAATTAACATTTAAAGAATAAAGGCAAACTTGGAGCACTACCTCGCTCCTACAACATAATTAACCTACAACCTGCCTCCTCCTCTAAGGCTAACATGCAACTCTCTTCTCTCTCACTTGCTGGGCTCTGCCAGGCAGCTGATTGGCTCACCGCTGCCAGATACATGACAGGTGGGTTCCCTCTCCTTGGGGGGGTCGAACTGCTGAAACTGGTTTTTAACCATTCATGTTCCGTACATTTTAAAGCAAGACTCTTCACGACCGTTGGCGTTGGCGAAAGGTCAGAACGCATGCACAGCCTCGTGGTCGAAAATGAATATTTTTAAAAATTCATATCACTGGCTCTAATTGTCGGTCCGTGTTCAAAAATCATGAATTATTAAGTCCTGTAGAAATATGCACTAGAGTAAAATAGAAGTATATTTTTGCGCCACAAAGAGGAAATTAATTAAACATTAGTGGTACATCATTTCTTCTCCAAAAATACTGAAATATATTTCACCAGAAAAGTCATCAAGATTGATGTTAATTATTAATAAGAATTATAAAGTAAATTGTATCACAACAAAAATGATCTGATGTATAATTAATATCAATAATAAAAAATGGTTTTTGTCTTAATATTAAAATCTTTTACCTGATAAATCTCCAAAACCTTGGCTTATTGGGGAACAAAATTAAGACTACTGATTTTAAAAATTGATTTATACTACGCTTCTACTGAGCATAAAACCAAGAAAATCGTTTTATAATAATTAGAAATTTGAAAAAATTCGATTCTTTGAATCTCGAAATTTTTCGTGAATTAGTAAAAAAGTCCCACCGATAATATAAATTTATGGTACCACCTATAATGGTGCCCGCCGATAACATCGCGGACGAAAACGTAGCGGAGAAAACAACGCAAGGCGAAAACGTAGTGCTACAAAACATCGTGGGAGAGAACATCGCAGTTCTAAAACATTGTGATACAAAACATCGACGTCGAAAATAAAGCGGTTCAAAAACTTCGCTGTTTATAAACATCGCCATCGAAAATATCGTGGTATAAAATAAAGTATCTACAAATCATCGCATGACGATAATATCGCAGATATCTTTTTTTCAGGTTTAAATAATTGTACATGGATATTCCCATAATAATTTGTGAGCGCAAGATGTAAAGAACGTTCATTTTTACTTTCGCATTCTTTTTATTAACTCATAGATTTTTGCTGAAAAAGTGAGACAGAAACTTAAGCATAGAAAATTAAATGCAACTTATAGATTATACTTTTCATGAAAAATTACCAGTAAAAACTTTATAAAAATGATTTATTAATGGCCTTTGTTAGTTAACTATGTCGGTTTAAAATTCTATTAAGTGCTGTAAGTTGCATTAATTTTCTATGCTAACGTTTGCTTCTTATTTTCTCAGCAAAAATTTATTAGTTAATAAAAAATATGAAAGTAAAACTTATCCTTCTTTCCATCTTGCGCTCACAAATCATTATGGGAATATCCATTTAAAATTATTAAAGACTGAAAAAGCATGTCTGCGATGTTATCGTCATGCGATGATTTGTAGAAATTTTTTTACCACGATATTTTCGACGCGATGTTTTTAAACTGCGAAGTTTTTGAACGGCTTTATTTTCGACGACGATGTTTTGTACCAAGGATGTTTCAGAACTGTGATGTTTTCTCCGCGACGTTTTCGTCCACGATGTTTTCGGCAGTAACCCATATAATTTAAATTAAATGGTTATTTCCCTATTAAAAAAGTCAAAAACTGCATGTATAAATAAACTGAACATACCTCTTTCAGATCTCACCAGTTTTAACAGATCGTGAACGGGATCCTGATTTCTCACTGGAGAGAAGATATAGTCTGCATGGGATCCCCGTCTTAAAATGTGTATAATAGTTGTAGTGTCACGACTCCTCAAAGCTTGTATCACCGCCACAGCGAGATTTTTCCTATCCTGAAAATGAATGCAGTTTGAAAAAATTCTTCCATTTATACTAATTGAAAAAAAAAAAAAAAAAAAAAAAAAAAAAAAAAAAAAAAAAAAAAAACCTTCTTTTTTCGGGAAAAGAGAAAACTTTAACAGATTTCTTTCAATTTCAGACCTATGACTGCGAAAAGAAAAGTATTAGAGGCCCATATTCACTTCACTAGGGGAAGAACAAAGTGTATCTTACCTCGTGTTATTCTAACATACCCATTTTATTTTAGAACGTTTCGGATATATGTTGAAAATAATTCTGCTGATTTATGAATTTATCTCCAATAATAATTTATTTCATCCTCTTATCTTATTTTATTATTAATACACTGATTTGAAGTCATGATAGTTCTAAATCATTTGCAATGTTTTATTGCAAATTTGCATATATTATTTCAAGAATTCGGTTAATTATTATAATTTTACTTACATCCTATATGGTGTAAAAGTCCCTTCGTTTCATTTTTTCTATAAAGAGCAAATTTACTTGTGATATAGTGACATAGGCGTAAATAAAACTCTTAAATTCGGACTACCATTCAAATGGTTTTAGGACTTCCAAGAACAATCAGGAGTTTTGCCTCGGAAGATACAGGGGTTGGACAAAAATATGGAAACACCTTTAAAACAACATGTTTCTTTGCTTAATATGGTGTAGGAAACCCGTTGGCATCCAAAACAGCTTGCAGTTTTCTCGAAATGGATAAATACAGTTCCTGTTTGTTTGCCAAGGAAATATTATACCATTCTTCCTGCAAAACGGTGGCAAGTTCAGATAACGATGTTGGCGGTGGATAACGAGAACGCACTTTCCGTTCCAATGTAAACCACAATGGTTCGATAATATTCAGGTCTGGTGACTGTGGTGGCCAGGGGAGTATGGGACAACTCATCCTTGTGCTCAGAACACCAGTCCTGGACAATGTGAGCTGTGTGAACAGGGGCTTTGTCGTCTTGGAAGACACCATCACCATCGGGGAACAAAGTTTGTACCATGGGATGAACTTGATCGGCCAAAATGTTCACATAAGTCTTGGCAGTCATGTGCCCTGACACAGTTATCATGGGGCTAGCAGAGAACCACGATATGGCTGCCCAAACCATAACAGAACCCCCGCCATGTTTCACTCTTGGCAACAAGCAGTCTGTATTATAGGCTTGAGATGGCGTTCTCCAGACGTAAACTCGGCCAGAAGTGGGAAACAATGTGAAAGAAGACTCGTCAGACCATATTACTCGCTTCCACTGCTCTATAGTCCAGGCTTTATGACTTAAACACCACCTTTTCCTGTTACGGGCATTAGCATCACTGATGAGTGGCTTCTCAATTGCAGCACGGCCAGCAATTCCCTGTTTATGAAGCTCCCTTCTAATTGTTTTGGTACTCACAGGGTTCGGTAACACAACATTCATTTCAGCAGTAACTTTTGCAGCTGTGGTCTTCTTATTTTTCGTCACAATTGCCCTCAATGATCGTCTGTCACGATCACTCAGGACACACTTTCGTCCGCGCTGTGATTTAGCAGATGATGTTTTTCCGCTTTTCAAATATGCGGAATAAATCTTCGATACAGTACCTCTTGAAACACTAAACACCTCGGCTACCTTGCTTACGGAAGCACCTACCATACGTGCTCCAACAATTTGCCCACGTTCGAAGTCGGTTAACTCTGACATAATGCAATGACAACCTCACATAACAGTACTCCGACAAAAACTGAACTGTTTAGCACATTTACGAAGTTGTATAGGTGGCGTCAGTAGTCAAAAACGCCAGCGCCACTTACATATTTCATTAAATCAATCTTTCTTTTCAAACATGCATTTCACAAGGTGTTTCCATATTTTTGTCCATCCACTGTATATACTTCCAAAGACATAAATGTTTTAAATGATGCTAATATTCTTGCTTTGGCATTTTTTAATTTAAAGATACCAGTTTTGTTGAAGTTACCAAATCTAACTTTCTATACTTTCCTCTGGTACTATATGTATCTTTAAAAACTGTTACGCTTATTATAGGAACTAGAACATAAAAATATTAACTTTGCTATGACAAAAATTCACCGAGATATTTACCTTCAAATGCTGACATATCTGCGGTCATTTTCCGTTTTCAATGAGGGATAGTTAATGAATAATTAGAATCTTTGACGTTGATTTTTTTCCCTTTTCAATGCCATTCGATGATATTCTTTTGTGATTTACCCTTGATAGAGTATTTTATTTTATATTCCAAACGCCAAAATGTTTTATCGAAAAATACGAATCGAATAATTTTTGTGCATTCACCGTATTTTTTGATAAAACATTTTGGCGTTTGGAATATAAAATAAAATACTCTATCAAGGGTATAGAAAGATGTATACAATTTTAAAGCTACCGTGAGGTAGTTTTCATTCTTTAAGCATAACTTATTCGCTAAAATCTATAATTTTGTTGCTCAACAGCTTAGAATTTTATAAAACAAATTCATAATCAAAATCGCTCATTTAGTTATCGAAAAATAACCAAGATGTGATTTTCGCGTAAATGCCACTAACCGATATAAATTGCTATTATCCATAACACTAGGAATGTTTCTTTTATGCGGAAGTGTCCCGTTTGCCGATTTGTATGGAACTGTTGTATGTAGAAATACTATCAGAGCGCTGTCTTTCATATTGTTGTTACACTTGGTATGCCAAAAGAATTTTCGCCGCCCAAGCGGTATAGTGGTTAGCCTCGCTGACTGCCGTGCCGAAGAGCCTTGCTTCGAATCCTGGAGAAGAAATAGATGTTTGTAAATGCATAGTGTCTGTTGCGGCATGGGGTCACTCTGAATATGCGGCGAGTCAATAGTTCTCTGGAGAGGTTATGGTAGAGGAAGAGGTGCGGGAAACCCTCTGTCCTGTCCCCCCCAGGGGTGCTGTCCATCAAAACATGGAGTTAGGAAGTAAGATGGAGTGGCTCTAACCTGTTCCACCCAAACCCTGCTCTGAAGCATTAACGATCTCTACGTGGTGACCAAAACATTGGGTAATTTACCATTAAGTTCAATGGGTTTTGACACAGTCGGGTGTAAATATTTTGCAATTGCCTTGTAAATATGCATATAAATGTATATATTTTCTTTTTCAACGGTACTTCAGAGTCCTAATTATATGAAAAAAATACATTTTTAAGCACCATTTCTTTCTGAACGGAATAAAATGCTGTACTTATCACAGAACAGCTTGCTCAGAACAGGTTTAATTTGAATGAAATATTTTCACAAGTTTTCGTTAATTATATTAGAAACAAAATTTAAAGTAATTCGATTTTATTTGGCTAAGGATTACAAAAATTAAGATCAAAGTTTATTGTATTATTAATATTAAAATTATGCATTATTTCTTTCTGTTTATAGAGCTTCTTCCTAAAATACTTTCTCAAATATGACACGATTTCTTGGCTTCTGAAGCATCTTTTAAATCGAAAAATATAACTCAATTTAAAATTAATGCTCCATTCGGTTCATTTCAAATTAGAGCACCTTTTATTTTAATAGCGAATTACTTCAAATAGTACTTAGCATTCTCTAAATAGTTCTGAAATGGAATAAAATAAGAATTTTTTTAAATATTATTTAAAACTTAACTGTGTTATTTTATAATGTAAGGGGAATAATTCTTTTAATTATACTTATCAGATTTTTTTACACTGAATTTCAACAATACATATTCCAAAACTCTTTTTTATTACATAACTACGCATCTCATAGAATTTGCTTTACTATACCTTTTAACAGATTGCTTTCCAGTAAGAACAATGCTTGCTTAAATAGTTTTTAACGTGTTTAACAACAGGATTTCAATTTATTTTTACAATGCAATGCTAAGTTTTTTTATATTTAGATAATATTTCTAATCATTATAAATTTAGATACATTATTTAATAATTAGATTACTTCACAGTAACTTTGACAGTTGTTTATGAATGAATAAATCCTTCATTTCAAATACATTTATAAATAATTTAATAAATATTTACGTATTTTGTTAAAGGCAGATACATGCTTTTTGCAAGCACATGCATAAATACCCATACATATTTCAATTTTTCATTTCCGGCATGTGTAAATCTTTAATTTTTGTGCATTCACTGTATTTTTCGATAAAACATTTTGGCGTTTGGAATATAAAATAAAAGAAGCGAATACTCTATCAAGGGTATCGAAAGATGTATACAATTTTAAAGCTACAGTGAGTTATTTTTCATACTTTAAGCATAACTTATTCGCTAAAATCTATATTTTTGTTGCTCAACAGCTTAGAATTTTATAAAACAAATTCATAATCAAAATCGCTCTTTTTAGTTATCGAAAAATAACCAAGATGTGATTTTCGCGTAAATGCGACTAACCGATACAAATTGCTATTATCCATAACACTAGGAATGTTTCTTTTTTGCGGAAGTGTCCCATTTTCCGATTTGTATGGAACTGTTGTGTGTAGAAATACTATCAGAGCGCTGTCAAGCGAGCTTCTGAATGTAAAATGAAAAACACCCCATCTGGTGACAGAAACTTCGGAGCAGTGCTTCACTTCTAATGCCGGTTTGGCCACTCTTTCCTTTCTTATCTCCATGCATCACAACTGGGAGCGGAACTGAGCTAAATCGCATTGTCACCCGTAAGGTGGTCAAGGCTATTCCGTGACCTTCGAGAGGGAGACGAAGGTCACGGCTATTCCCAATGATAGGCTTATCTTACGCCTCTTGCCACGAGGAATTTCGTGGGCTTGGGGTGAATATTGCTCAGACAAGTGAGCATTGGTCAACAACTAAAACGAATTTTCAGACAATTAATTTATAAGTTTTTAAATATAAAAATACGTCATTAATATTCCCAGGAAGTTTTATAACTTCAGATTTATTATTTGATAATCATACAAAACATTCATTAAACATCCAATATTTTCAAACCTAATTATGCAAATAAAATTACGAATTTGTAGGTGTGCCTATTGAAAGCTGCCCTTGTTGTGTAAAACATAATTTCTATAAAGTTGTGTGAATAAGATTTAATTTCTACTTTGAAAAAATTACGTTTTTAAATAATTTTCAATAATACAAATGTTCATCACTTAATCTCTTAACTACAGAAACCATTTTCTAAACTGATATTTAATTTATATTACGTACCACATTTAGGTCCTCAATTGGTATGCGGCCTTTGAATATGATATGCATTTATAATATCCAAAATCTCGGGAAATTTTTGTTGTACAGCGTTCAACATTTTTATATTTTATAACGAGTACAAAGGTTCCCTAATTATGAGTACGGGGACCGAAGGAACATAAAACACTTAGATATTTCTGTTTTTTACGAAATTGATTCCTTTACTTGAAAAAGCCAAATTACAAATAGTTGCATCATTTGAAAGGATTTCTTAATGGAAAATTTATGTATACCACTAACGATTGCAAACGTAAAGGCCGAGAAGGACTTCTGGGAACACTGTACCACGGAAAATTAATGAAGATTTTCCTTTTTTGGCAGCCTCTACAACGGAAAAGAATAAGCTATCGGTACCAGTGTGAAAAAGAACACCACTCAAATTTTGATTTGCGCTTTGTTTAGGAAAACTGAAGGCTTTTCATATTTTCTTACAGGAGAACAGCCGTTAGGTCAGACATATTGCTCATGTGTAAAGAGTGTTGTGCTATCCATGCCCCGCATGAGCTTAATATGTGTCTCTTACATTTTCTTCCTCTTCTTTAATCAATTGAAACAAATCGAATATCAAGTCATGAGAATGTAGCTAAATGAAATTCAAAGTTTCTCTTGACTTGCTGAAATTATACCATGGAATAATTGCATAACTGGGAAGACGCTTAGAAAAAAATTAAAAGGTTCAATTGTAATACTAAATTAGATGGCTAACAATTGTCGATTTCTGATATCTACTTAAAGTACTATCCTGATTCACGATGTCGGTTTAAAGTACTCTCCTTATTTTGAGAGAAAATGATTCGAAATCCCTTTCTCCTAAGAATAACTATTTTCGGAAGATCTGCTTCTCAAAATGAATACATTATATTTCTGATGTTACTATTAATGTCATATTATATTAATTTAAGCGAAAATATTTTTGAAGTGTAATAAAACATTCTATATTAAAACCTACCAAGAAATTCAAATTGATAGATCATAGAAATAAAAAGACTAAATTGTTGAAATGAATGCACAGATACCAAGAAAAGTACATTAAATTGAAAACTGTAACTATCAAAATTTCAATGTTGAATAATATATGAAAATAATTATGCCACGAGGTCCACGAAATACATAGAATCGAAAATTACGAATATTAAGAATTTAGGGTGGAAAAAGGCTTAGAACGATAGAAAATGTTTAACCATTAGACAATACACAAAAATTGGAACACGTGAAATTTTTACCATCGTTGCTCGTGAATAACTACAGAAGTAACAATGCTTCCCCTCCTTATGTTCGAGTTACACTGAAAAAATAGTGATGCGACAAGCATTAGTGCAAATAGCTTGCAAAAGCAGTTTTTTGTTCGTTGTAGTAAAGTTTACTGAAAACAGCAGGGGTGGAAAGAAGTTTCTGAATGATTAAGCGCTTTCAAAAACCGAGAGAGAAAAAAAAATATGCCAAAGTAAAATATAAAATTAGACAAAGCAGAAATTTGTTGCTTTGCCTAACTTCAAAAATGTTTAAAATCATAGCATTAGAAACGAATTATAATCTGATCTTGGTATCCAAATTTTCGTGTAGTATCTGAAGAAATTTTAAGCTAAGCTATCACATTTGACCCACATATTTAAGAATTACTCTTCCCAAAATTAAATAAACACAATATTAAAATTTACATTTAAAATGAGCTGAGAGACAGAGACTTAATTGTTCAAGATGAAAAGATTTAATTATTTAAAAAATGAAAAAGAATTAGCTATCAAAGAAAATATTTCATTATTTTAAATTAAAAAGAAGTATGAAATTTTTAAAGAAAAGACGAGGATCATTTATATCATAAAATTTAACTTCGAGTAGGATTTTTAATTTTGCTAAGACACGATATCTGCTTACTAAATACAATATAGTCTTCTTCCAGAAGGTGGAAAAGTGTCATCTTCATTTCGTGAGCAAGACTCGAGATTTCTTTTTTTTTTCCAATAAATTAAAATAAAAATCAGAAGGATTATTCCTGGATTATTTTTTTAAACTACCGCGTTCGGCACGTTATACGAATTTCGCTGGAAAGCTTTCGTTAATACGATGTAAAGGTTTGTATTAAAAACAACAAGGAATACAAATCATAAGTTTTGAACAAAATGAAAGGAATATAAATTTGCTACAAACAAATACATAAATATTAAGATAAGCACATCAGATAAAAACCTTTAATTAACAAATCTTAAGAATTAAATTATCATTAAAAATAGTTATACCGCAAGACTCAAACTCAATGATCGAATCTGAATCAGAATGAAAATAAGCAAATATATGTACATATGATTTGAAATAGAAATAATAAAGAATTATAAATATTCAAAATGTAGACTAAAGATTATTTTAAAAGATACAAAATGTATAATTTTAGATCAAGAAAAAATTCGAACATGTGAAACCTTTTACCTTTGCTGCTTGAGAAGTGGCTTGACAAGTAGACATCACAATGTTTCTTGTCCTCAGGATGTTAAGGTGGACGTAAATTCGAGAATGAAACTAACGGAGTCCCTGAAAAACGACTATCGAACTAAGCCGCAACCTTCTTCAAGACCTCTCGACATATGATAGACAGAGAGAATAAACAACAATGCCACTAGGCACATCACGTGAAAGCATTGTGCCCGCAATTCCCAGTGGAGGGAGAGTTTCGTTAGATCGAACTATCCCGTTGTTTTTTAAGATGGAACACCTGAGAAACAGATACGAGCACATCAGCAGTAACGCTAAGAATAAAAGCATGTTTCTAAGAATTCCTGAGTGTGTAAATACCAAACGCTTCCGGGAAAACTTAACAAAGAAAAGAACCTACACAAAATACGACTCAAATAATAAATGTAATCTGAAATAATAAGGAGCGAGTAGAAGTGTTGTTGGCACTGGAGGGCTGAGACACGAAGTTCAACTTCTATCGAAAATGATAGATTATTATGAAGTACTGCATGATCCGAATAATTGCTGATAATAAGGAATTTCTTCAGAATTAAATGAGCTGTAAAGACGTTGTCACCCCCCGCACTGGATTCAACAGGTGATGATAAGGTGATGACATGAAGTTCTGAGACAATCCATCAAAGGTTCTTACCAACGTAATCGCAAACAAGTGGAATAATTTTAGGCAACATTCACAATACATTAAACAGAAGAAATAAGAATTGGTACAAAATTTCTATGGTGCAGGTAACAAAATACAGAAACGTAATGAATGGCCGTTTCGTATAGTTTGCCGAAATGTAATCGTAATTATAGATAAGAATAAAGTTATTGGGTTTCCTCATATTTAAATCGGAATTGTGTGTCAGGTGATGGAAAGTAGGCACGAAATTGTGCTATGCCGAATTCTTCGTGAATTACATTGTTCCTTACAAACCACCTTGCTGTTTGATACTGAAGAGACTTTTTTTTTTTGCAAAGAACATTTACATAACTAGAGTGCAGATCCTTGCTAGAGGGAATGTCAGACGGAAAAAATATACGAAACAATCTTTGATGGATTGTCGAACATTGAAAAATAAAATCTGCCAAATTCGGAGCCAAAAATGTTATAAGCAATACATAAAGGCAAATATTTTACTTGTTAAACATCATTGTTTCAAAGAGCTCTTTTGTTTTTCACTGTATCCGTAACTGTGAGAGCTCTATTGTTTTAAACCATCACAATCTGGAGTGCATGCCTTCCGGTAACAACATCGGAATTTAATTTTGATTGCTAGAACGAATTGTTTCAAATCATAAGATATGCTTTGATGTACAATCGCAGAGCAAATGAACTCGTGGTTACACCAAACTTTGTTTTTGCTAATGTAAACAAAGTTGAAAGCAGTTTCTATTGCCATTCAGAGAAAGAATAATATACATGTAGCCGTTCCTGCAGCAAAATATAATATCATTGTGTTGGCGTTATACTGTAGATATAATAAACGTCTGCTAAAGAAATGCGTCAGCCATTTAAATGCACTTCAGAAGCATTTAAAAGGCCACGTCAGCAGCGAATATTCTTCAAAAGTGCTTAAAATTTATCACAATTTAAAATTTTTTTGACGTATACTTCAGTTACATTATTCTTTATTTTTGGGAATAAAAACTGAATTTTCGAATTTTGAAAGAAAATTTGCAAATTTGAATGTCTCCTGTCCTCTTAAATTAGTTTTGTAATTTTTTTGGGGGAATAGAATTCTTTTTTATGTCCTTATATTACAGATGTTACGCAAAAACATCGTTAAATTGCATTGGATAGCTCTCAAAGTGGATATTTTCATTGAAATATGACACCCGAAAATTTTCGCTGTTACAATACTTCCTTTTTACTTCGTAACGGAAGTAAAAATGAGAACGGATAGCTTCACATTAATAGGCTTGCATTTGATCTTCGGTTACTAAACTGTATAAATAGTTATTATGTGATAACTTAATTTTCAAATAAAGTCTGCTGGTTTTAAACTTCAACATCATTCGAATGTTGATACTTGCTTATCATTAATGTTGGCAATGAATTACCTTAAGCATTGGACATCAGACTGTTATACAAAAATAGAGAAATGTGTCTCTAGTTAAATGTTTTCCGAACATCTATCGCGCGAATAATTCCGAATAAAAATCGGAATAGGGACTGAAAATTCGGGACTGTCCGGGAAAATTCGACACGTATGGTCACCTTAGTAAAAGTGTATTTTGGGATTGGATAATGTTTCATCACCGTAATGTCTAATCGGCTATTTGAAACGCAACAAATTTATAGCTACTTCAACAACTCGTCACCTAGTAAAACAGGGAAGTAACGATTTCGATTATTCAACGAGTATCTTATTGAAAACACACAGCATTTAGTTGTTCATTATATGCGTGGTAAATATAGTACACATTTTAGTGTTAAAGACGTTTCCGTCGTATGCATTTGTAACACTTCTTTTTGTTCTTAAAAATATGTCTTAAAATAGGAACTTAAATTTTTATTGTGCATATAAAACTGCATATGATTACACTTAATTCTGGTAAAATACATTGGGGGATGTATCCGCTCATGGAAAGTATTCGACGTAATATTTCTGATGCCTGTTTCAATGAAATGTGGAACGCACTGTCATGCAGCAACTTTCCGATGATTTGTGGCCTTTAGCTATTGGGACATTTATACCCATGGTTATTCTTTACACTTCACATGTACTAGTAAACGTGAGGGCTTAGGTTGGATTCTCATTCTGTGGGAAGGTTCACATAATTATTTAATTTTGTTCAAAGTTAGAAAAGTGGGCATGGTGCATTCAAAGACAGTTATGTTTTTCTGATAATAAGTGATATGAGATATCTACAGTGTACTTGAGACGTATTTAAACATTAATTGAAGCCTCAGGAAGAGAAAACATTTATGTTCATTGACGGGAATTTTAAGAAAAACGAAATTTCAGTTTGTATAACTATGATTATAGAGAAAATATTGTTATGGAAACATGCAAAATGTTCTTAATAAGCACTAAAACTTTATTTATCGAAATTTCTATTATAAACAAATATATACTACATATTGTATATTATACCACATATATCTATATCTATCTATGTAGCTATATATGGAGAGATAGATAACTAGATGGATAAAGAGATAAAGACTAAAAGCATCTAAAGTTTACATTAAATTAGAACAAAAGCAAGGCAGTTCCGAAAAAATATTAAAAATTGCAACCGTGTATAAGAGGTTTACTATCTAACAATATATCTAGGTTACAATATCTAAACATATTAAAATTAAAATGAGAATTCATTAGCAGAATAAACTCTAAAAATAAAAATGCGAAAACGAAAAATATATAAATTTATAAAAATATAAAAATGAATCTTCTTTTACTGAAACTCTTACTCAAAACTTATTTGGCGAAAATGAATTAGCGTTTCATAAAAGTAGATTAATGTGTTTCGAAAACATGTTTCGTTCTTCTGGCTCATTTGAGATCACAAACCAAAAAACGATTCAATTAAATATTCATTAAAATTCATACAAAACCGAAAAATCGAATCTGAAATGCATCAAGAATTTTCCCAACACGCTATCGAAACACTTGGAAAAAAGAGTAAAACATTACATTGTGTTAAATTGACTACTCAAAAAAAAAAAAAAAAAAAAAAAAAAAAAAAAAAAACCACAAAACTTTATTGACTATTAAAAAAACCAATTGGTCTAAAAACATTATATGTAAATCCGATATTAAAGCAATTACAAATAAATAGCAAAATAAATATCCTTTAAATCAAATTGTCATTTAAACAACACTAAAAATTGGCTGGTACCGGATTATGCTAAATTAAATTTTTAATACCCGTAAAACAAAAAACTTTGCATAGAGATGTCTATAAATAATAAAATCTAATCTCAGCCTCAAACAGCTAAAAACTAAAAATCTATTTGAAACAAAAATTGAAAAAAGTAAACTTACTTAAGACGACCAAACTGTGTTCTTTGCAAAAAATGTTGAATTCAAGGCTTCTCTGGAGAAGCAAAAATTTTGTTGTTCTTGGAAAAAGTATGCCAGTAGGTTCAAAGTGTCCAATGGTAGATCTAAGTATTTTTACGTGTATTCAAAATGACCTATCCTGTTAAATTTTGTTTGTGGGGGTACCAGATGTTGGGTATGGTCTATGAAAATAATTACCGACGTGGAGCGTGATCGTCAACTCCAAAATGTTGGAGTAAGAAACTTCTAAAAGATGCTGTCCTCTGTAAAATCTTAAAGCATGTAAAAAGAACTGGCTCAAATTTGAGGAAAAGAAAAAATTTAGGTTATAAAAGATAAAAGTTTTCACGTATTCGAGGTACATTACGTCACGAATACTTCACGTAATCGAGGATTTGAAATCTAATTATTCTTTAAGGTTAGCATCTGCAATCGTGTTGTCTTGGGGCTTGTAAGCAAGGCAAAATATGTTACTCCTCTTCTTCGCTATACACCAAAGTTTCAGAGCTTCATAACTTTTTCTTATGCTACAGCTTGCAAAGCATTGAGAAGAGGTACGTTAAAAAAATATACTGTCATCTCTCTTGTACTAAACTGTATCTAAAAAATACACTTGCAATTACAAAATCATTTAGAACAGTCCCGACAGAAGTTGCGTGCTTACTGACTGGTGTACCGCCTCTTTTACTACAATTTAAATTTACTTATGACAAATTTAGTTTGAAATATAGTATAAAACAGAAAATTATGTATGCAGATAAAGCAATTACCAGCGAGGCTTTCTTAGAACTCGATCTGACTTCTCTTGCTCAAATGAAATTTTATTTTTAAGGTCTCGAATCAGGTTTATTTTTTTTCTTTCTGTATTTTGGTCCTTCAACAGATTCTTACGATATTTTGGAAAGAATATGAATCTCAGATTTTAATGTATCCCAAAAACTACAATTGTTCTTTCTAGGGTAAACGAATCCAATGATTGGCCTAATAATAAAAATTAAAAATATTCCTGAATGTTTCTTACAACAATTCATTGTCCGTTTTGTACAGGTCTTGTGATTTGGTGATGTGTAAATCTTCCCGCAATTCTATATATTTCCCCTATTTTAAGACACTTTCGTTCCTTCAAGGAGATGATAAACTCAACATGTTTTAGAAATAATGTCATCAGTCTATACATGTTTTCAATCTGTATGCTTTCGTCCAAACGAGAACTTCGGCTCATCTGAGGCAAAATGGTTTTGAGAGAGGCGAGATAAGGAATATTATAATTTAAGCTATGCGGGTATTCCGAAGTTCATTAAAAATTTGATGAATTCATTATTTTTCAGTAGAACAAATTTAAAAAACATTAAACAGTTTTGCACTTATAGTCAAGTCCTAACTCGTATGTGGTTGCTCTTAAAATTTGAACATCCTAGATTCACCCAGTTTTTTTTTTATCTTCTTGACAGAAAACTCGGCCAATGAATCGGAGCCTGATCTGAAATCTTCACTCTCCATAATCACATTTGCCAACGGCAATAATGTGCAAGTTTAAGCATTGGAGAGACCACGAAGTTAAAATTTAAACAGATATATTTTGACAATGAGTATCACATTATAACTATGTCTACGTTTCCCCAGCACGAGAGACCCAAAAACAGCATATTGCACTGAAGTATCTTTTTCGTATTATCATTTATCTCTTATTATTAATTCCATGGCTATTTCATTCCTTGCTTTTGATACTTTATCGCTTACCTTTCAAACTTAATGTATTACATATAAGGTATGAGTGATCCCCTGCTCCATGGGTAAAATCTAAATGTTTATTAATTCTGATTTCGGATAACAACTTTATATAAACGCAATTGCAAAACTGGTGATTGCGTTTCGCCTCATTGTAAAGTAAGCTGTCAGAGTTTTAACGCATTTTTATCGCACTTTAGGAGCATTAGAGCTTAAAATCAATAAGAGGCAATAAGGACGATTAATCGATATTATAATTAAGAGAATATAATAAACAAGTCATCCACACTCTTAATTCGTATAATTTGGAGGACAAGTTAATTTTTTATGAAATTAAGAAAGCATGCATAAAAAGAATATCTTTCAGATTAGGAAGGAAATATTTTGTTTATATCACTTTTATATTTCGATGAATTCAATGTGAAATAGCAGATTACTTGGCGCAGGATCAATATATAGTTACAAATTTTGTACTTAGGCACATTTAATTGTGGTATGTATGATCCATTTTCCCTAGAAAGTCCTCCACGAAGGCATCCTTTCCCTTAGGCAGATAGCCCTAGTGTGCTTTGCCATAATTAAAAACAAACAAGCCATTAAATTGGGCCTATTTTAAAAACTTATATTTTAGATAATTTTACAGTAATAAAGGCGGAACAGACGGACTGCAGTCCAGCTAGGCCAAGGCGTAGAGACCAAGAGCGTTATGTTCATGGTGAAATCTTAATTTAGAATGAGTTCGTATTGGTTCTCAATACGTTTTTATTCGATGCATTTTTATTAATATTACTGTAAAATTACTATCGGCTGCTTTAGTTCCATTTACATAACGAGAATTATGTTAGGGTCATGAAGACATGGATTATTTTATAAATGACGCAGTGCAGAGAGAGGTTACTATTTTTAGAATTGAGAAGGGAAATAAACGTCGCTAATTTAGTACTTTATATATTCTTTATTTTTCTTACATTTCCCCTCCTTCAAGAAGAAAATGGCGTAACGACAGAGAAGCCTTTTTAAAGAAAAAGCGTTAAAGCACTAGAAATTAGGAAAAAGGTAAATCATAAAAACGTGAATCAGCAATAATGTAATAAATAATTGTAATGGATAATTTATAAATATTAATTTTTAGAAATAAAATAAATTTTTAGAGCCCTTTTAAATTTTTCAGCATTTCTGTCCAAGAGTCGTTTTGATTGAAATTCCACATAATCATAATTCTTCAAGGAAAGTTCTTGTTATAACACACTATCAAAAATAAAACTTTTTATAAAAATCAGTACTTATAATTAAATGTAAGACATAAATATTGACGATACTAATTTCCATATTGACATATTATATTTTAACACGATAAATAATAGGAGTAACGTTTTCAGAAATTATGATTTCACCGTTATTATCTTTCATTTGCAATTCCTGAAAACATTTCCTTTAATAGGGCTGTCCTCTTGAGAAAACCAGTGTGTCCTACTGTGTGGCTCAGGGTGCCTAGGCAGTTACTTGAAAATGCCTCCATTCCTTGCATAAGGTAACTGGCATTTGAGAATTGCACTAATACATTCCATAATAAAATAAGTATAATAATAATATTAATATAAAAAATTACATTCGATCGTAAAATGAGAGCCTTCAGCATTATCTTATATGAAGAGAGTAAAAGGAACAACTGTATAGAGGTAATACTAGGTCTGTTTGTCGGAAGCAGTACACTCTCAACATACTCTATACTTAACATATAACCCATAAATTTTAGCATGCATTTACCATAATTTCATATCGTTTACCTGTACTAATTTCACTTATTTTTTATATCCACTTCATTTTTAGAATAATTATAGAATTCTTATTCAAAATTTTCAATAAAATATCAAAAATATAAATATTTATCTTAATAGCCTTCCTTAAAAATGATTAGAAATCTAAGAATTCTTTACTTGCTTAATTAAAATATTAGAATTTAAATTTCTAGTGATATTAAATTTTCTCATTTTAATGTCCAATTTTTTAAGAAAAAAACATCGGTTCCAAATGTAGATTAAATTACACAAAATCAGAAGTTAAAATAAATTTTTGTTACCTACTACAAGTGGAATTTTAATCCTATAACTGTGAAAGATCCTAATTTATTCGCATAAGAGCCCGATCAAGCCATGCAGTTTGATAACCTTGAAAGCACTGGAATGATTTGAAAGGCTGGCTCACGGAAAACATTCGTCATTTTACTATAACAAACGCTGGATTAATTTTGAAAGGCTGGCACTAGATTTCATTTTTAAGCATTCTCAGCACTATAATTCGATTTTTCCCCACATTTCCATATCGCTGTTGAAATACGTTGCATTTATTAAATCACCACATATGCTGGATTAAATTTTGAAGAATGGATTTTAAAATTTAAAAGCATTTAAAACTTGTAATGCACTTGTTTTGGCACGATTGGGTGTAGTTGATTTGCTGATTCCAGGTTGCGCTTATAGATGGACGGAGCCGTAGATATCTTGAAGATTAGAGCATGAAGACATTAATTAACTAATTATCTTTCACAAGCAAAACCACAATTTCGATGATAACACATCTGTGAAGCACAGTCACACATTAATTCATTTTGATAATTTAAAATACCTTTTTTGATTTAAAATACCTTTTTTTGTTCTAAATATATAAGAGATGGTCGTACACTTCCTTTTTCACTAATGTTAGCACTTTTAGACTTGCAGATAAGCAGACACATTTTATTTAACTTGCAGATACTCGATATCCATTATGAATTTCCGTTACACATGGAAGTTACAACAGGTGTTTGGTTACTGCAGACACTGCGATGACGTTTCCAATGGAAATTTAACGCACATGATATATATCCTGTCTACTCAATTGTTATTAAAACAAAGTCATTAGTTTACGACCAGGAGGAATTTTGATGGCGTAGAAGTGTTGATCCATAATGAATAGAATATTGGAGGCGAAGGCATATTAAATATACATTTTTTATCTCAGCAAACACGTTTCGGCCACAAACAAGTTGGCACACCAATTGTGCCCACTCCAAAATGCCTACATTTTAGGCAATTTTGCAGTAAGAAAGGAGGTGTGGTGTATTTAATTATGGCAAAGCACACGAGGGCTATCTGCCTAAGGGGAGGAATGCCTTTCGTGGAGGACTTTCTAAGGGAAACTGGCTCGTATACACGTTACACATGGGGAAAACCACGAAAACGCCCATGCAGCCAGCCCGTTCGCGGGATTCGAACCTCAGACCGAACTACCAGTGTTCAGCGACTTTACCGCTCGGCCGCTGGTGGGCTTAAGAAAGGAGGAACAGACAGACTGCAGTCTAGCTAGGCCAAAGCGTTGAGAGAAAATGCGATATGTTCAGGGTGAAATCCTAATTTAGACTGAGTTAGTTTTAGTTTTCAATGTGTGATGACTTCATGGTTGAATAAGGCACCATTTAGCAAGACGAAACAAACATTTATTAAATATATAATTCAAAGCATAATATAATAGTTACTCAGAGCAGTACGTCGCTCCTACCGCATAGTACAATCTACTACCTTCCTCTTCCGAGGCTAACATGCAACTCCTAATAAATACATTAACCCTTCTCGAAGAAGAGCTACCTGCGCCAAGCATGCTCTGTTGATCGCCAAACAGTCGCCAGATATCACACCCCCGTCGTAAGATTGTTGTTGATATTATTTACAAATCAATCAGCAATCTGGAAACTAAAATCTAGCAACTGTTTGCGATCAACGTGAAAAAGAAAAAAAACTACATATACTTTTATACATTCTCTCCTAATTTTCAAATCTCAATTACTATAGACATACCTCAATTTACTACATAAACATAGATAACACATTTTTATATATAAACATAGATAAATCATTTTTAACTTCACTTGTTCCGAACCTTATTATTGTTGTAACAATTTATCAATTCTTAATTCAAAGAAACCAAGTTGATATTTTCTTTTATAAACATGTTAAAATATACCCTAGTATTATTCCAATGATGACAGTAAAATTATTAAGTTTCTTATATATATATATAAAATTATATTCTTAACATTCCTTTTAATTAATGATGCTGCAGCATGATTTAAATCCTTGGGAGACAAATATCTAAATTTACCACTTACCTCGAATATTTGTTATCCAATAATTTCTCTATCTATTTCAAATTACATAAACATCTTATTTGCACAAAATTGTAAAATGATTATGAAAAGCAAAGAAACTATCTAATTATTAACTATACAAAATGTTCGTGAAGATGAACAGTAAATTAATGTTCAAAGTTCACAAGTGGGAAGTCTGGATAATGCATCCGCGTTTGACAGTTTTTTTCCAGGGCAATGTTCTATTTCGAGATTATATTTCTGCAAAGCTATGGCCCATCGTTGTAATTTGGACGATTGCAGAGCATTTCTCACAATAAAGGCTAGAGGATTATGATCAGTCACAATTTTCACCGATGAACCGAATATCCAAGGTTCAAACTTCTTCAATGCCCATACTATAGCATAAGCTTCACGCTCTATAGTCGGCCAGCTCTGTTGAGGTTTCGATAATTTCTTGCTCGCGTAGCAGATGGGAAATTGCTTCTCTCCCCTTTGCTGTGACAAACATGCACCTATTCCGATTTGGGATGCATCAGAATGAATGACAAACGGATCCTGCAGTGTTGGGGTGATCAGCTCCGTTGACATCGCTAATCGTTCCTTCAGTTGTTGAAATGTTGACTCATGAATTTCTTTCCATTCGAGTATTTCCGGTAGTTTATTTTTCGTGAGTTCTGTGAGTGGGTAGGCGATCTCTGCATACCCTGGGATATAATCGCGATAATAATTACATAGTCCTAACAGACCTTTAAGATCTCTTTTCGTTTTCGGCGTTTCCAGCTTCTTGATTGCCTCTATTTTCTCGCGATCTGGTTGATGTTTTCCTGATCCAATGATGTGTCCTAAATATTTAATTTGAGGTTTTGCAAACGAACATTTCTTCGAATTGATAGTAAATCCAAGTGACTCTAGTTTGGTAAAAACTTTATCCAGATGTCGGAGATGACTGTCGAAATCCGTGGAAAATATAGCTATGTCATCAATATAGGCTCTTGAAAATTGTTGAAATTCTTTCAGCGCGTTATTCATTACTCTCTGAAAAGTTGCTGCTGCGTTCCTTAATCCAAAGGGTAGCACTTTAAACTGATATTGACCTCGATGAGTTTTGAACGATGTGTACTCTTTACTTTGTTCCTCCATGGGAATTGCCCAATATCCTTTCAGCAAATCTAAAGTTGTTATGACGTTGGCTCTTCCTATACTGTACATTAAATCAATGGCATTTTGCATAGGAAAGTCATCTGGCTTCGTCACTGCATTCAAAGCTCGATAATCTAAGCACAATCTGATATCTCCATTTTTTTTGCTTACACAAACTACTGGATGAGCTATTTCTGCATTACTTTCTTCTATTAGTCCCGATTTCAACAATTCTTCTACTTCTTCATCGACCTTGGGTTTCAATGCTTCAGGAATCCTATAAATGTAAGGTTTCTTCCTCTCCATATTGGGTATTAATCTAATTTTATGAGCTTCAACTTTAGCTATTTTCAGCTTTCCGGTGAATAGTGCTCGGTGTTTGTTGATAAGAGTTATCAATTTTCTTCTCTGCTGCGGATTCAAATTTTCTAAATTCAGATTTGCATCTATTTTAAAATCTTCCAGGGGGGTCGAGAGATCTTTTCCTGGTAAAGTTATAATTTCTCCAAATTCTTCTTCATTTTCAAATATCACTCCAACTGCACTGACACTAGCTTGGAATTTTCTAATTTTATTTGCATGAACATGTTTGATCTTTCCATCAGGTAGTTTTACTTTATAGGAATGAGGTGGGCAATGATTCACGATTTCTCCTGGACCAGTCCATCGTGCATAGAGTTTGTTATTTGAATCTGGTATGAGTAAATAAACTTGTTCTCCGATTTTGAAATTTTTTGGTATTGATCTCCGATTAAAGTACTCAGCATAGTTTTGTTGTTTATCACTTGCAATTAAATTGGCTTGTTCGGCTGCTTGTTCTAACCTTATTTTTAAAAGTTGTAAGTAATCCACTGCCGATTCACTTAGATTAGGTGGTATAGGTATTTCTCCTGACCATGAAGACTTCAGTACTGCTAAAGGACCTCTTGGTTGTCTTCCATACATCAGCTGAAATGGTGAGACACCCGTGGTGCAGTTTGGTACTTCTCTGTATGCAAAGAGCAGGTATGGGATGTGCTTATCCCAATTCGAAGGATCAGTCCTGATGACATGATGTAACTTTTGCTTGAAGGACTTGTTCCATCTTTCTACTAATCCATTTGAAGCACTGTAAGCAGGTGTAGAGAACCTAGGGTGAGAACCTAGTCTTTTCTGGAATTCTTTAGTTAATTTTGAAATGAAGTTACTTCCATTGTCACTAGCTATTGTATTAGGGATTCCTGTTCTCATGAAAATCTCCAAAAGGGCGTCGCAAGTGGCTTTTGCTGTCAAGCTTCTCAGTGGAATGGCTTCTGGCCATCGGGAATGTTGATCTACCAGACATAACACATATTTATGTTTCCTAGCAGAGGAAGGTTCAATAGGTCCAATAATGTCGATGTTAACTGTTTCGAAAGGTAATCCTGGCCTTCTGACCGGTGTGATGGGAATCTTGTCAGATCGCTTTTCTGGACTTTTCAACTGACAATCTTTGCACGTTTTACAAAAGGTTTCAACATCTTGTGCTAATCCAGGCCAATAAAATGAATATCGTATTCGCTCCTTTGTTTTTCTTATCCCAAGATGTGCACCGAAAATGGAACTATGTGCTAATTCCAACACTTGTGCTCTTCTACTAAGTGGAAGCACTAACTGAAAAACATTCTGTCCTAATATTTTTTCTTGGTGATGTAAAAGATGATCAATAAATAAATAATTTCCTTTTTTTTCTATTGCTAGCTTCCATGCTTCTCTCAGCGAGGGACAGTTAACTTGCTCTTCGCGTAGGCGTTCAGCAGACGATAAGTCTGTGTTTACATAAACACTCGCCTTCTTCCCTTCCTCCTCTTCGTTTTTCTCCTCCATAAGCATTAGCGGGGGGAATCAACGCTGTCGTTTGACTGTGCATTTGCGAATAAAGTTTGTAAGTTTTCGCTTCCGTAATTATTTCTTTCTGCGTTTGGTTCTTCTGCCGCAGGATTAATCAACAGTTCGTATATTTCTGGAGTTATTAGGCAAGGCACATTTAGCTTATCAGTCACTGCAATTAATGTATCCACAAAATTAAATATATTGCTTCCAGGATCTTTATGGTAAATAGGTACACGGCAAACTTTTGCTTCAATTGGTTGTCCGAAAGCAGGTGTTAGCAATATTTTACCTCCTTCTCTCTCCTCTAAATTTGGAATGAGCGATGAATGTACGATCGTTATCTGCGTTCCAGAGTCTACGATAGCTTCGATTTTCTCAGAGTTAATAAAAATATCTACTTTTTGCAGTGGTTGAACGATGCGTTCTGCGAATTCAGATCGTAGATGGGATGAGTCTACTTTAGCTACGATGGCTTCTTCTTTTGATGTTCTGTTTGAATTTTTTTGAGTTTTGGAATCATCCTTTCCCTTCTTATTTACTGCAGTTTCGTTCTTTCTTCTTTTGTCTGGGCAATCTCTCGCGATGTGTTGATAATTTCCACAAATATAACATTCTTTTCTTCTCGCGTGAAATCTTTCGTGTTTTGGATATTCTTTTCTCATGGGTGGTGGAATATATTTGTCGTGTGTATCCAGGAATCTCGGTGATCGCTTAATTCCATTTCGAACTTCGTCGAAAGATTTTCCTTTGGCCGTGAAATAAATATCACATTCTGTAGCTAATTCTTGAGGCTTCAGCCATTTATTTCCTTGGCGTATTGCGACGTGTGCAGCTGTTTCTTCATCTAATGCTTGGAATAATTTATCGGAAATAATTAACTCCTTGAGTGTTTCGAAATCCTTTACTTCTCTTGACTTGCAGTAATAGTCCCATGTAGCTGTTAGTCTTGAAGCGAACTGGATATGCGTTTCGCCGGAATAACGTCTAGTTTTTCTGAAGTTTTCTAAACAGGTTTGAGGAGTAGGTTGATATTCCTTCAGAACAAGAGTTTTCACTTTTTCGTAATTTTGCAGATCTTCCTCCTTTATATAAACAAGAACTTTTGAAGCTTTTTCTCCAATTAATTTCAATAATATTTCTGATTTGTATTCTTCAGGAACCTTCTTGTGCTTAAATGCTCTTTCGATAGAATCGAAAAATATATTCCATTCTTCTGCTCTCTTCGGTACTGGTATAGTCAGTGTTTCTACTCCTTTGATCAGCTTGTCCAGGGAAATTTCGGTTTCTCGTTCTGTGTTTTGTATTAAAGGTGTTGGACTTCTACTTCCTTCATTTTGAGTTGCTCGAATCTTCGCTAGTTCTATTTCGTGTTCTCTTTCTGTTCTTATTCTTTCTTCTTCCATTTGCATTCTTTCCATTTCTTCTTTTCTTTTTCTATTCTCCACTGTAGTAATCAGAATTTCTTTCACGAAATCAGCATCTTCGATGTATTCCTTGCTATTCTGGAGTTAGTGTTTCAGTTCTACCAGCTTCAAATCTGGGGATGCTTCTTCGCCAATTTCCAATAGAACTGTTACTAAATCCTCTTTCTTTGCGTTTTTGAACATTTTCTTCTATTTTCCTTTAGAATCAAGCCTTTCAAACTCTCGATTAAATAATTCTCACGTTTTTACTGTCTTTTGCAAATGAACACTTCTTTCGTTAGTTAGGCTTAACTTTACGCCTCTTCCGTTTTCAACGCTCTAAGCTTCTAACCTCTCTGGTTTTCTCGAAAGAGAGCGTGTTGTGATGACTTCATGGTTTAATAAGGCACCATTTAGCAAGACGAAACAAACATTTATTAAATATATAATTCAAAGCATAATATAATAGTTACTCAGAGCAGTACGTCGCTCCTACCGCATAGTACAATCTACTACCTTCCTCTTCCGAGGCTAACATGCAACTCCTAATAAATACATTAACCCTTCTCGAAGAAGAGCTACCTGCGCCAAGCATGCTCTGTTGATCGCCAAACAGTCGCCAGATATCACAAATGCATTTTTATTTTATAGTTAATATTGCTGTAAAATTACTATTGGCTGCTTGAGTTTTAGTTCCATCAACAGAATTATTTAAGAGTCATATGACATGGATTAATCTATAAATGAGGCAGTGCAAAGAGAAGTTACTATTTTTAGAATTGAGAAAGGAAATTTACGTTGCTAATTTAATTTTCTACATAGTTCGTTATTTTTCTTACATATATATATGTATGTATGTGTGTGCGTATATAAACTGCAGAATATGTATTTTAATTACTTGTATTTAATGAAAGATAGGGAAACATACACGGTTTGAGGAATGCAGAACTCGGCAGATTTATGTTTTGCGTTTGAAGTCAAGACATGCATTTTCAATTTGGATGAAAATTCTGAAATCGAATTTTTCAATATAAGCTTTGATTCACGAAGAAAAAAATGGATTTTAAAATAAAATACAACCCAGTCTAATATAAAATATAAAACATTGCCAAATTGCTGACCACTAGCTTTTTCGTCCCGATTTGTAGTATAAATATTTGAAAAAACATGGAGCAAAACAAATCGTACTGTCCAATCTTCTCTTTTGAATAAAACTGTTTTGCTTCTAACAGGCAACGTGGTGGTTTAAAAAACATTAGATAATTGTTTGCTTGCAACTGGTTTTTTTTATCAGAATCTTGTTGAGTGCTAAATGTGTCGGAAGAATTAGTGAGCTATTCCGTGAATTTAAAATTGCCGAAAAACCTTAATTTTGACTTTTTTCAGAACGTTTTTTTGTACCGACTGAGTCGGTCATAGTAGCTTTGATCTCTCATTTTGAGAGTAATTTAAAATAAAAAATATGTTGTAAATAAACGTAGTAAATAGTTCGTGTGTTTATTTATTCGCATATTGAAGTGATTTTCTTGAAACGTCTTTATGGTGTGAAACGTGTTTATGGTGGGAGCCGCGTTTACGGCTTTTGAAGTGCAAATAACACTTCACAGCTACTTGGATGAAATTATTATCCATTCAGTACAAATATTCTATGTACGAAAAAATTAACAGGATATTTCTTCTTACTACGGCTATTCTTCGTACTTATAATTTATACCATACTTTATTTTTAATGCCTTGGAATTGATAATAAAAATAACAATATTCTATTACAGCCTGAGCTTTAACATGAGAATTCCGAAGCAGTTACTTGTCAACAGGTACTGTATTATCGCGCGTATCAGCCGCACCTATAATTCTTGCTTTAATAAAAGATAAAATATTTATCTTTAATTTAATAGTAAAGATTCTATAACTTTTCCTTTTAATTAAAGATAAAAGAATAAATAAAAGCTTATACAATGGATTTAGTTTTAAATAAATCTAAAAACATTCAGCTATTATATTGCGTCCATAGCAGCGTTTTTGTAACGTTTTGTATGCTACCTTTATTTATTAAATATTATGTTCTTCCCACTTAAACCATAAAATTCAATCCAACAGCAATATCACAAAATAATTTAAAAGAGCATATCTTTAGAATTTCTGATATACAGTCTCTAACGCTAAATAATTTAAGAGCCTTCTAGCATTTTAATGACTAAAACTTTTTATATGAGGGTTTTAACTGTTTGAAAACGAAAATGCAAGTTGTAAGGTATTTTATTCCTCCTTTTCCCGTGCCTTCGGGGTGTAACTGACGACATACTCGACGCCTAGTCAAGAGGTTTGGATTCCCGGTGAGTGCATTACTCCTTTTTAATGGCACCCGCTTTCAAAACATCCTAATGACTCTAGAGAGTACTCATATGCGCCAAAATATACAGGGTGTCCCGTAAATGTTGCGACAAAATTCTGGGGGAGGAAGGGCACATCGTAATAATTAAGAACTGCACAGGAACCCATGCCCGGAAGTGTCAGGGTTAAGTGGTAGCAGTGGTAGAAGATAGAAAAGTAAACAAGAGAGTGATTAATTTGAAACGTTTATTGGACATGGATACAGATGGTGTACGACAGCTTGAATGTTACAACAGATGTTCGAAGTTTGCACCATCAGAAGCCCGACATACCTGGGACACTGACGGACCATTCATTGCCGGACATGTTCAAACATACCGGCAGTTTTTTTGATTGTAGCAGCTGGGCAGGCAAGTCTTGCCACGAGATTCATTTCAGACACAACAGGATCGTGATATACGACACTTTTGATGGCTCCCCAGAAAAAGAAATCGAGGCTCGATGAATCCGGTGAGCGTGGGGGGGGGAGGGAACGGATCCACCACGCGCAATCCATAGTCTTCTTAAACCAAAATCGAATTCGAGTCTATTTGTGCCGTAACTATATATTTTGGAAGATTGGTAGCGTATAAAGTCAAATCTTGAATCGTCTTAAAGTTTGTAAATTTTTAGGAATGCAACTAATTGCAGCGTCGCTATCAATCAAGAGTCGAAAACCGGTACTTTTATCCAAAATGAATAAGCGGTTGTGTGCTTGGCTTGCATAAGTTGAATGCATCTTTTTTTTAATCATCCCATGTATGTTCAGACATGTCCTTCTTAATTTTTCCTTTAACCAGATCATAAAGGCAAGATTATGTCTCAGCTGCATTTCGTATAAAATGTTCGTAGAAGTTAAGTATTACAAGAAATTGCCTTAGATCCTTTACAGTCTTAGGTAGCGGATTTTCGGATAGAGCTTTTATCTCTTCTGGTAATGGGGATATACCATCCGAAGAAACTAGAAAACCTAGGAGTCAGATTTCGTTTTGCCTCAAAACGCAATTAGATAAATTAACGTTGAGTCCGTAGTTCTTCAATCGTTCAAACACCTTTTTTAAATCGGCTTTGTGTGTGTTTTCATTTTCCGATGCTATACGCGCATCATCAAGGTAAGCATAACAGCAATCTAAATCTCGTAAACCTTTATCAGTAAATCTTTTAAATGTTTAAGCTGGAATTTTTTACCTCAAATGTCATGTTTTTGTACTCGTATAACCCAATGGGAGTAAATACTGTTGTCTTTTTTATATTAGATTGCTGAATTGGAATTCGATGATAAGCCTTGACTAGATCTATTGTGTTGATTTTTTTTCATCTAATCGAAATATATCTGTAGTCGTTTGATGGAGGAAGTGGGCCGATCATGTTTTTGTTGTAGAGCATAAATCAATGGTTTGTAATCAGTGAACAGAATCTTAACCTTCGACAAGGTGCCGAAACAATTTAACAGCTGAATATATCGGCAAACGCTCTCTATTGTAAGTGCTGTTCTTACGAGCCGATGAGGTGGTGACAACAAATGCAAATTATCATTAATTTGTACTGAAAGAACAATAAAATAAATGCAACAAATAGACACAAATCGTAATCAGAAATTCAGGAACACACAACAAAGATAAGCATAGAATACAAAACCGAAACTACATAGGCAAATTTAACGAATGACTTTTTTGCTGATAATTCACACGAGTCTCTTACTGCTTTTAACATTTAAATATCGAGGTTCTTTATATCGCGGAAGATGCGATCGGAAGCTGCTGATTGCGTTAATTTTTGTGTTATGGTAAGTCTTGCGAGTGTCGTTCGGATTTTAGCTGGCATATCTTAACAATTTTAGATTTGACGAATGCTGAACAAAACTTAACGAATTTCAGTTTGTAAGCGGGGCGTGATATCCTAGCATCTTTGACAACGCAAATATATTTTCTTAAATAATTAATTTAAGAAAGTTAAAAATGCTTTCTATTCTAAATTAACAATGTACAACAGTTCGAATATCGCACCACAAACCGCCTCCGCAAACTCTCAAACGGGAGGAGCGGTCAATTCAAAAAGCGCAGAACGGTGCTCCGATTGCAGCACTTCAATGTGTATATGTAACAGCTGCTCATCCTTAAGTTTCTTTAACCTAAATATTTTTCTATGCAATATTATTCGAAGCATTTGAAGAATTCTTATTGATATTATCGTAAATACTTTTAATTAATTATTACTATCTTTTGGCCAAATTCTTTGTTTCTTCGGCTTATCAGTATCCATCTTGAAGAGCCCATAAGCGGCCGAGCGGTAAATTCGCTGATCACTGGTAGCTCGGTCCGAGGTTCGGATCCCGCAAAAAGGCTGGCTGCATGTGCGTTCTCGTAGTTTTCCTGGTGTGTAACGCGTTTATCAGCCAGTTTCTTTTATAAATTCATCCACTAAGGCATCCTTTTCCTCAGGCAGATAGCCCTTATGGCTTTGCCGTAATCACATGAACAAAACGCAACCAATCCATCTTGAGCAATAAAAAAAAATTCACGTATCAAAAACAAAGAGGATCCAAGCAATTTTAATTAATCCAAATCGAAAACTTGATAGAATCCGTTCCAAATTCATTCATTAAGTTCCATTTTTGAAATTTATTAACAGTTTAAAACACGAATACGACAAATCCAATGCACTCGGCTTTTCCCGGATACACCATTGTCGCAAAAGGATGAAAACTTAAAACATTTAAAATAAAAGGTGCTTTATATTTACACAATATTTACATTTATGGTTCAGTTTTACAATTTGCAATCCACGTGCATTTTATTTTGAAATAATTAAATGCATATTTTTACTATGTTTATGTATATATTTCTATTTAATATATATTTTTATTATTATTATAGACGCTGCAAATTGGCCATTGAACTTCCGCATTTCTGAAATATGCCTTCTTAAAAAAGCAAGTGTCGAACCCTGCTTTAGAAAATAATCAAAAAGGTTTCGTTCTTCAATAAATATAAAACTGTAAAATGAGTTTTTATTAGTATATTATAATATTATAATGTAATTCAACAGTAACTATTTTAATAATAATAAACTTTGAATCAATTGCATTGCGTGATGTAATTTAATTTCTGCATAGCATGTCGTTTTCGACCCAGTACCAGCAAATTATTCACACTGATACTGTCACATCCAATGCTTCCGAACATTTTGGGAAGGTCTGGCCCTTTCATTTCGTTATTGCGGATGTATCCCACCCTATCATTGGCGCAGAGGTTTTAATAAATTTGGAATTTTCGTGGATATTAAAAATTGACGTTTGATCGATAACTTCACCAATTAGACTTCTAAAGGATAAAGGGCCCCACGACCTTCTTTGGGATTAACTCCCATTTGTGACACTGCTCATTATAGCAAACTTTTAAACAAAATTTAGGAATTATTTAATCCCACAATAAGTGCATGCTCAATTATTCATAATGTACAACGCTGTATCGAAACTAAAGAACTTTCTGTCTAATTAAAAGTTAGACATTTACCACCTGAAAAATTCTAAGCTTTAAAAAAAATTCAAACCCTTAATGGAACAAGGAATCAAATAATCTCAAGAGAGTAAATCAGAAAAAAAGCTAAAATAAGACTCTAAAATTCACACTCGATTTAAAAAAGAATCAATTTATTCGCACTGGGTAGTGTCAAAATAAATTTGTTATTCAGTACGACGTGTCTGAAATAATGGGTTTCGATTCTATGATTCAAAACGGGACATCAAAAATCAAACTGTGGAACTTATTTTGATTATAAATAGATGGCTTTACGATTCAGCGAAAACAGGGCGTGCCTTCTTCACTTTTCGCAGACTCCCCATCTCAACTCTTCACTTTTTGATTTGACTTGAGACGCGAGATTGATAAAATGAATTAAGTTCCTCCAGATTTGATTATATTTGATTAATGGATACGTGCCTCATCATGTTAGAACCACGTGTTCACAAGCTCTCCGTTCATATAGCATTCCATGCTTTTCGTATGGTGCCTATCGCTCGAATGAAGCAATCCTCACTTTCCACTAGCACAAGGCCCACCAGCGACCGAGTGGTAAAGTCGCTCAACACTGGTAGTTCTGTCCGACCGTCGAATCCCGCGAACGGGCTGGCTGCATGGGCGTTTTCGTGGTTTTTCCCATATGTAACGTGTATACGAGCCAGTTTCTCTTAGAAAGTCCTCCACGAAGGCATCCCTCCCTCTAGGCAGATAGCTCTCGTGTGCTTTGCAATAACTCAACACACACATATCATTAGCACACTCTTGTACCACACCCGCTAGTGGCGCACAGTGACGTTCCTGGGCAGGAGTTCCTATGCAATTTCTAATCCTTATGATGTGCCCTACCTCCACCAGAAGTTTGTCGCAACATTTACGGGACACCCTCTATACGTTATTTCTTAATGGCAATATAAATTCAGTTTCCGTTAATTTTCTGGAATAAAATCCTAAGGGTTCAACCTTATCACCAACATGTTATTGTAATACGGCTGACGGCTCCAATAGCTATTTCTGAACCATCGGTAACGAAGGAATGTTTCGATTTTGAACAAGATGCGCCAACATAGTAGCATTGGATAATAATTGCTTCCACATTCCAAACCTTAGTTTCATAGCCTCTTTAATTTTTCCGATTATCTATTATTATCTATATTTCTTATCTATTATTATCTCTATTTCTATTTCTATTATTATATCTTTTTTTATTTCCCTATGACGTACTTTTATCTCTTCTATAACAGATACCAGCACAACGGCCATCTCCTCTTTAAAAGTTACTTGGCCGGCTTTCATCTCCTCTTTAAGGAAATCTTGGCCCACTTTCGTTTCTCTTTAACGGATTTCATCCCATTTTTAAAAGAATCTTTCATGTCTTCTTTAAATGATACTTGGCCAGTTTCCATCTTTTCTTGGAATACAGCAAAAGCAGTGACGAGCTATTTCAAATGTTTTTTCATCGCTCTAGTGATTGGCATTGAAATCCCACTTCTAACACCAAAAAGTGCGGGTTCGTATTAGATAGAATGCGCAAATCCGATAAAACGTTCATAAAATTTATTCTTATCACAAGAAATAAAACAAAATGCTGAAATGTTTCATCACAGATATTCATACAATATCACACAATAGTTATGTTTTAAACTAATAAAACATTAAAATAAAACTCAATCCAAAGTGCAGAGCAAGCTAATCCGATCTCAACACGAATTCGCTACAATAAATAACAAAAACTTCAAAACAACTGAACTGATATTTTTTCTCCGACTTTTCAAAGCTTTTTAATCATGCACGAGGACATTCTGTTATTTTCTCGAGGTGCTTGAAAAGCAAAAGAGTTCAATTACGAGATATCTATTTATTAAATGTTAAATGCGCATGCTCCTGTATTTTTTAGTTTTCGGCTCATGCTGCAACAAACGAACAGATATAACAATTTTAATTACAATTCTACTAAAAATAACAAATTAAATACGAAATATGTAACAATATTATTATTGACACATATCTGCGACACCTTAATTATGAATTATTTAACTGTTTTCTGCATCTATTTTTATCCCAAAAGGTGTTAATGCAGAAGGGCTATAAATTTCGTTTTGGAATTTTGCGTCGAAAACTTTAAACGTACGTTTCACTTTTCAAACTGTTACCAACAAATAACATATCCTTGTGTTATATTTGAATAAATTAAATAATGAAGAATCTTCATAAATGTAGGTATGTTTCTCGCATTGAGATAAAACAACGAAACCATCCAATTTGGAATAACGTGATCCTTCACCAAATATGGGCATCTGGAAGCCCTAATGTGCAATTTGTTTTCTTATGGATTTCATATTTTGTAACACTAACGAATTTTTGATTAACGAACTGAACGATTTCAAAGGGAGCAATGGCAAAACACTGTCCGGGGGGGGGAGAAATTGTCTCCAGCGCGCGAGACTGTGTATCTGAAATTCTAAAGATAGGCTCACTTCAAAATTATTTTGCGATATTGCTATTGAACTTAATTTTATGGTGTCCGTGCGAAGAACGTAATGTTTAACAAATAAAGATAACGCCCAAACGTTGAAAAAACGCACCTTTAAGTGTAATGTAAAATCTGAAGGCTTTCAGATTTTAATGAACATTTGTTGACTAATAAACAGCAGATACTAATTTTATTTATTTAACAAATTCCTATACGAATATTTAACGCAACCATGAGCAAACTGATACGATCTTCCACGAAAGCAGCTAGATATAGTTGCAGGGGATGTTTTTTATAACGATCCATAATATCCTATAAAAAGGATGTTAGAAGTGTGATCGATAAAGCGAAAGTTTTGTTAATTTTAATGGGTTAGTGGAATGCTCGAATTTTGGGAAAAATTCAAGATGCGAAAAATCGAACAATCGCGTTCTTTCAGCCATTCGAATCGTTCGAAGCCTAAATTAAAAACATTATTTATATAAGTACTAAGCATTTTAATTAACAGCCTCCTATCATCACAATTTGAAGGGACCTTCATCTTCAATATATTACATCTGCGGTGCTGAGACAAACATTCAAACATTTCTGGCCGGAATTGAATTATCCATGATTCCGTTTCACTGTGGAATTTTCTCTATCCATACTCCTGCGATTCAAGATGATAGAACAAAACGTCAAATTTAAACTGCTTGTGAAATATATTTGATGCCAAAATGTAAGCGATTTTTAATTTTATTCGTCAATTGTGAAACTTCGAGTTTATTCTTTTAATAAATTCAGTAATTTTACAGACTGCTCTCTGATATTTTAAAGGATAGTTTCAAAGTTAACTTCAAATAATTTCCCATTAAACACATTTAACTATTTTCCCTTTTTATTCCTTTGCCTATTAAATTTTGCTCAAAGATTTTTAAATTTTAATATTCGAATTCTCATCGGTTCTTATGTAAGCGAAAAAGATTAATATAAAAGAAATTATGTACCTTTTATCTTGGAATGTTTCTCGAAAAGCCAATTTTTGGTTAGTTATAAAACAGTGCTGATTAAAACCCGGCTAATCTTTCAACTCTGAGGAGATAAAGAATTGGTAAAGGCTTTCAAGTGTAGAAGACATTTAATTGTGAATAACGATCAATTTCTAGGATAGCTGTTTATAAAAAATCGATTTTTCTTCTGGTAAAATGTGACTCAGAGATTACGTTAAATTTTTGGAAACGTAAAAGACTTAACGCAGTTTATTCTACGACCATGAATCTGTGCCTGCTCTTAACCTTTAAGAGACGGGGCAGTTTGGAAAGGTTTCACTTAAAAAGAGGCCCAACAGCGGCCGAGCGGTAAAGAAGCTGAACACTGGTAGTTCGGTCTGAGGTTCGAAACCCGCGAACGGGCTGGCTGCATAGGCGTTTTCGTGGTTTTCCCCACGTGTAACGTGTATACGAGCCAGTTTCCCTTAGAAAGTCCTCCACGAAGGCATCCCTCCCTTTAGGCAGATAGCCCTCGTGTGCTTTGCCATAATTAAATAATCCAATCCAATCAAATCCAGTTAAAAAGACGGGAAATCCAAATGCATTTCCACCCTCCTTTTAGCTGTCATTGTAAAGGTAAACTACTACGCTTTTCCTGTAGATCGCCTTTGTTAATTTTCAGATATGAGACTAGGGAATAATATAAAAGAATTTGTTAAATTTGTCCTCTTTTCTGCTGTTTCTTTTCCCTAAACTGGAGAAACATATTATGGTGAGATTTCGTAGCTAAATAACTGTCATATGTTGGAATATTAACTTTTGACATTGCATCATAAAGAAAATACGCTTTAGCAGTAAATGCACGCCTATAATCAGTTCATAGCTTATTCAGTTTTCATTCGTTTCCATACTGAACTTAGTTTAGACTTACGTGTACTAATTAACATTTTTAATTTATACTCGAAAATGATGTTTAACTGTTTGTTTCTCGTATAAATCGGCAGTTCGCTTTTATTTGTTTCTAAGCATTGTGTAACAGCTTATATTTATATATCAAACAAATCCCATTGTATTTTTCTCATATTAGTTTCATTTACCTTTTTCATTAGTATTCATATTCAGTTTAATTTATTGATTCCCCCCTCCATTGTATCGTAAGTTATTTCATCTTTCAACTACGTTATTGTTCTTTGTAATTTCTTGAAGTTTTGTGATAAAAGCATTTTTTATCCTTTAGCGTTTTTTTTATTAATTATTTCCCTTTACTTTCAAAACAGATTTTATTGATTATATTTTCATTGCATTTTGCATGTTTCAAACAGCAATATTAAATACAAAAATTACAGTAAAAAGGGGAAATATAAAGAAAAAAATACCTTTTTAATGACACTGAAAAGTTGATGAACTTAATGTGAAATTGCTAAGATTTCACTGCTGAAGGAAACAAAAGAGAATTTACGAAACTCCACACCTGGAAGGCGCGAAGGTCATCTCGCATAAGTGGCAAGGGAGCTTATTCGGACAATGACTATCTCCGCACCCTGAAGGCTGGGGGGAGGGGAATTCGCTAGTCGATATTTTCGCCATAGCCGTCTTTTTGAGACACTGCGGCTCTGGCCGATATTTAGGCCACCCGTCTTTTAAGGGTTAATATAACTTTATTTAACTGATTACTTTGCGACAAATACAGCTGAAGTACGGGAGAAAGAAATGAGTTGAAACTCTGGAAACCTACTTTGGCATTAAACATAACGTGACCAGCGATTTTGCGATCGCGCTTCTCGCAATAAATACATATACAAAATTTTAATGCACGTTGAAAATTTTTAGACCATAGACCATGGACATGGGCTTTATAACTTAAACTATTGGACGGGGGCAACGTTGCCGGGCCGCAGGCATATGACGATGTAGAAAAAAGGGGGATCAAGAGGTCGAGGATAGCTTAGAAACGCAATTGACGAACTGTAAGGAAAGAAATAATCCATGAGCTTGAATTAACTGGTTGAAATTCCGGACATAAAGAGGAGATCGGAAACTGCGATGTTCAGCGAGAGCACAAAACACCTTAAAAGAAATCCTCCAGTGCGACGTTAAAATCTGAATCCTTACAAGTTTTCTTTTTCTTCGTTTCATAATTTTATTTTTAGTTTACGTAAGCTGTTTATTTGTCAGTTACGCACATTAGATTTATTCGAAATAAATATCAGTTTGAAAAGTTAATATTTAGAGCCAACGCGTTTGAATTATAAAGTGTAACCAACAGATATTTCTTGCAGATTCCAAACGTTAAAGTTCAGAAAGAAAATAAATTTATGTTGCAATTTTGAATTTTGCCTTTTGAGTCATTACTATTGCCGCTGATGTATATTTCGGTAAATAAAATTTTAAATTGAATATAAACATTTTTTTTGTTAATTCTATCACACCAAAATTAGAGTTTCAGAAATTTTCGCGAGGGAAAATATGAGTGACGCTTTTTGATGACAAAGGAGCAGTATCCCTATAAATGTAATGATGCGGTTGTATTGATTTACGCAGTTTTCATTTCTTTCGAGGCAAGTTTTGATTCAAAGAAGTAAAGTAATATATAATCAGATATAAACCAAAACTTAATGTGAAAGATTACCATATCGCTGCCACCGATTTTTCCATAAACACTCTTCTGGTATGAGAATTTGAAATTTACTTTCAGTATCAATACTTCAATATAATTTTTTTTAATGAAGCTGCTCTGTTTCTTTTAAGAAAGCGGTGGTTTTCGAAAGTAGATAACATCATTATTTGTTTTGAAGCTTTATTAATTTTAAATGCTTTTGCCTACCAAATGTGTTCGTGTTATAGTTTGGAACTTTGATTTGCAAAGTGATTCAGGATAAATCAGTTAATATAAACTTGACGGAAATTGCAACAAAGTTAACCCTTTGCGGCACAGTGTGTTCGGTCTGGACACACCTAAAATTTCCTTCTGTACGCACAGAAAAATTGAATGAAAAAGGATTTATAGGTTACTATAGGTTACTCTGAACCTTCTTTATTTATAGTAGATGGCAGCTCAACACAAACCAGTCCATATATTTTAGTCATGTTTAGTTTTTTTAACACCCTCATTTTTCAAAGAAATCTTCCAGATTTTTTTAGGGTATAAAAGGAATTGTTTCAAAAGAAATTTCTATATTATGTTTTTGTCTGTATCTAATCTCCTCATTCTATACTAGTGTTAAATTTTTACCTTGAAATCTTGCCTAAAATCAAACGGCGAACTCTAGCTGTGCCCAGACAGGGCTCACCGATAATTTAGGACAATTGAGAGTCTGTTTCTCCGCATCTCATCGGTCAGTTCATTGACAACAATGCTCGTTTCAGCACTCTTTTCGAAGCTCTATTCAATCAGTGTGCCCACTTTGGGCACACCCACAAAATTAAACGATAAGTGTTGTCTTCACAAAGTTTTACTTGTGTAATCCTCTAGGCCTAATTAGACTGCCTACCTTTGTCTTTATCAAAACTCCGATTTTAAAAGGTAGCGTGCCGGAAAGGGTTAAAAAAACCTTAATCTAGACATTTTTTCATAAAATTCTCTTAAATCGGCAAGGCTTTTTAACAGAGATACAATTAACAATTTTGCAAGCTTTTTATGGAAAATGAAATTGGCCTAAATGCGAAAAAAAAAAAAAAAAAAAAAAAAAAAAAAAAAACCAGCTACATTTTGCTGAAACCATAGCCAGCTTGGCGATATCTCACCAGTTCAGCGAAAGTCCCATTTACCCAATGATAAAAAGATTTGCCCTTGTATTCTTATTTTTTCTGCAGAGTATCTTCTCTTCAGATTTTCATGTTACATTATAGAGAATATATAGAACAATTTCACAGATAATTTCTCTAAAATTATTAGTATAGTTATGAAATAAATAACACTGCAGTCTTTCCAAGGACTGCACGTCCCGGGCAGTACAATTGCTTGAGCGCAAGACATTCTTACTAATAAATAAAAAAATTAGTGCAGTAAACTAAAACTATAATTTCAGTTTAAAAAAACTTAAATCAAATTATATACTAAACCAATAAATAAGTGCATAAATTTAGAAATTTATATTCAAATAGGACCATGGACTTAGTACTCTATTTACATTACATATATTATATTATGGTGACCACATAGTGTGGTCAGTAAAGGACCAGGCTGTCGTAATAAATAACTTTTGGCGTAGAATGTAATGCCTTACGGATCATTACTACAATGTCGTTCAGCCTGGGCCCACCAGCGGCCGAGCGGTAACGTCGCTGAACACTGGTAGTTCGGTCCGAGGTTCGAATCCCGCGAACGGGCTGGCTGCATGGGCGTTTTCGTGGTTTTCCCCATGTGTAATGTGTATACGAGCCAGTTTCCCTTAGAAAGTCCTCCACGAAGGCATCCCTCCCTTAAGGCAGATAGCCCTCGAGTGCTTTGCCGTAATCTAATAAAACCAAACCAAACTAAAAAAAACGTTCAGCCTGGTTAGGACCGTGTAAGGACCGTCCCAAGGTAACTGCAATATAGAAGAAAGCCCTTACCCTCGAATCGGATTACAGACCCACACCTTGTCATCTTCGGTGAATCATATCTTGTAGTTCTCGTGTCGCGTCGGGTCTTCGTCTTCTCCGTTATTCTGAGCCATACGCCCAGAGACCAACGATTGGCTTCATTTCTCCAATACTTAAATTTACAAAAGCAATACTCAACGTAAGAACTAAAAATAACATAACCTGAAAGATCAATCATTATCTAGTTCTTAGAAACAACTTTACACAACAGTGAACTGTGAAATTTCGGAATAAATCTTAAATACAGTTTCATGGATCCAGAGACCGACGCAGACATTCAGAAAATTGAATGATGTAGGGAAAATTTCGAATACCGAAATAAACAATAACGTGGAACAGAATACATCCCTCAGGATTCAGACGTGCCAGAATTCTTTGAACAATATAAAAGTTATCATTTCTCAGACATTTTGTAAGACACTGAAGAATTTCGCTTCTGGGAATAGATATGGATCAAATTCCTATTACAAAGACAAGGTATTTTACCACTCATAATTATTGTTGTTTCGTTAATGCAAAATTGTTCTATTTAATCATGTCTCCCTAAACTCTCCTCTATTTAACAAAAGTATCACAAATAGCGACTTCTTATTTTTGAATTTACACATATATTTGTATATATGTCGTATATATATTTATATATTTTCTTAATTTGTCGAATTTTTAATAATTTTGAAATTTGCGATCTGAGAAAATTCTTGAGGGGATGATAAAGCTCGAAGGAAATTTTTGGACTTAGTGATAGCAAAAAAGAAACAATTATCAAAATTAAAAAAACAGCCATCGCAGATTTATTAATTTAAGAAATCTGTTTTTAATTGCAGTATGTGAAAAATTTTAGAACGTTCGCGAAAGAGACTTCCATTCTAAATGGCAAAGAATCCAAAATTTTCGAAAACTCAGAAATGTTTTATGTTGAAGAAGCATCTAAATGAACTATTATTTTAGTAATTACTACGTTGTAAACAATGTATTTAAAGAAATGACAAGAAACGACAAATAGTGTTGAAGTCCAGAGTATTCCTATGAATAATCTATCGAAAATATATTCTGCAGAATATCTTTGCTTCTGATGAAGAGAGACCTGTACTTTTTCTCGTTCGAAATCAATAGAGATCTTGTTAAAAATCTACGCCAAACACAAGGTTGTAGCTTTGCATATTTATATTTTTTACTCTAACGCCTTTCTCTTTTCTTTTGCTGTAAATGTGTTGAAGGTTACACTAAAGTTCCTGAACGAAGACCTGAAATGCTGCTGACGAAATGTCATGTTTAGTCCCAAAGCAAAACTTCCAGACCATTTCACTTTAAAGCTTCCAATGAAACCGTTTCCCTTAATATTAATGCACGAACAACATCATACAAATTTGAATGTTTTGCTGGTGCTTTGCATATTTATTATACCAAAGAAATATGAGTTACAAAAGTGTTTAAAAAACCAATTTGCCAGCTTAAAGCCGCCAGAACTGGAATTAGGGTATACACAAAACTCTTCTTTTCACACGATTTTCAAATAACGAGGTTCACCAATTAGACCAAACGCTTTTTATTCTAGCACTCCAAAAGGTTTTTTTTAACTCTAATTTTGACAGAGGGCTCAGAAATCGGTCGACTTATACCCACACGTGTTGGCGACTTGGTCTGCAAAATCAAAGAATTTATAAAGTTAAGAATGTATGTATGTATGTATGTATGTATTTGATTATGGCAAAGCACACTAGGGCTATCTGCCTAAGAGGACGGATGCCTTCGTGGAGGACTTTCTAAGGGAAACTGACTCGTATACACGTTACACATGGGGAAAACCACGAAAACGCCCATGTAGCCAGCCCGTTTGCGGGATTTGAACCCCGGACCGAACTACCAGTGTTCAGCTTCTTTACCGCTCGGCCCCTGGTGGGCCTAAAGTTAAGAATGAAAGTTTCGCTAAAGCAGGAGTGGCTCCACCACACCGAAGAGTGGCATCAATCCAGTCTTATCCGCATGAGCGAAATAGCTGTCGAGCAGATGATGAAGGTCGAAGGTAACGTTTATCGAGTTCAAATTTCTGGCACTATTTTTTTCCATCCAATCCACGTAAATTAAATCCCTGATCAAACGGCGATATGGATCAATCAACAGCAAATGCAAGCTATTCGATTAATTTTTATTCTTATTTTCAATTTAAATTTTTACGTGTAGTTATGAAGCGAATTTTCACTATACCGTATACACCTGAAATTATTTTGTAATAAAAATGACATTTTTGTTTTATAAATATGTAATATGGCTTTGATTATTAGTTTTTTGCATGGTTCTTCGGGAAGATCTCTAGAACTTTTCGTCTTACACGATTTTATAACTTATGAATATATATGCCCAAATTTACTATAGGGCGCATATATTTTTTACGCGATATTTTTTTACGGTTTCCTTAGGAACGTATCTACCGTGTAAAAAAGAGTTGTGTGTATTTTAATTGCCAAACTAAAATGAAAGAACAGAAACTTGTTTACCGTATTCTTTCGTTTTTGTTTGCAATTTCATTTTTTGATTAATATAAATATACAGCCTTTTATGTAAAATTCAGTATCTTTTCTTATATAATTAGATATAAGCAATATGTGGATTTTACGTTTTGTTACATTATTATGGAAACAAATAAGAAGAATTTCAAAATCATTTTAATATTTCTCTACATACGTCAGAAATTAATGTAAAATAAAAGAAGTACATTTACTAATATTTCTATTTTTCTTTCTGTTGTCTCTTGTATTATACCTTTCGAAATAGTTTCAATAACGCTTAAAACGGCTATGTTGAAAAATATAAAATTGATACAATCATTTAATATGTTTGTAAGGTAATGATTATAAATACGTTAAATATGTGTAACATATACAATTATATTACATTATTTTATTGTTATTAATATTAAAATATATGATATAATATTATTGGGCTAAACATAATATATTCGTCACTTAAATTATTACCTATACACATAAAAGTCGTGTAATAGGCAGACGATATAACCATAACAACACTAACGGGTGCCTGCGCCCCATACTCTGAACCTGGTAAGCCATCTTAAACCATTAACATAGACCAAAAATAGCCACTGGCTTAAATTCATTATATCTCTGAATGTAATATGCACAAAATTCCAAAACTCACACGAATTAATACAATAATTCCACGAAAGATTTCAGAAGACTCTGCAGTAAGTAACGCTTTCCGTCTGCTCAATAGGTTTCGGCGTATAAGATGTTAGTAACCAACATGGATGAAACTATAGGATGTAAATCTCCAAAGTTTGGAGAACCTTTTACATTTATAGAATAAGAGGATGAAAAATATCGTCTGATGGCAACAATTGTTATAATATAAATTTAAAACATAGAATTCTAAACTATTATTAAATGTATAGAGTTTTATTGTATGTGCAACAAATAAAAATAAATTTTGATTAAAAAATTAAAAATAAATTTTTGTGTAAAAAACCTTTCAATCCATTTGTCAATTAAACTCACATATAGTTGGAACAACCCAACAATGGGAAGCATGATCCGAACATTACATAAATAATAAAAACATACGTAAATAACAGTAATAAATTTCATTTAATGCTAATAATAAATTACATTTACACTTTGCTTCATATTACAAAAGGAAAAGGGACATCTATAAATGTTTAGTGAGTGCTTCCCAAAAGTTCATAAACAAAGTGCAGAACGATTTATCACAGCAAATTAACTATCCGTACCATGCAGGTACATATAATTTAAATCAGAAATTTACAGATTAATAAAAGATATTAAAACTGAATGTACCAGCCTGCTAATTAATAAATCTTACAAATGGCGCTTTTCCTTTCATATTTAATTCCTTTACTTTGTATTTCTTCGCATAAGTAATACATATTTCGAAAATTACCAATTATGAAATTAAAGAATTTAGCTCTTATAACTTTAAAATACGTTTGTGATAATTTATAACAAACTTCTAAAGGATGGAAATGTGGCTTACACACTGCAACAACTGGCAAATTTATAGTGTTACTTGAAATCAAATTATGCATTTCTGCTTGTGTTCACTATTTTGTGTGACAGGCTTCAAATTAAAGCCGATTGCATCTTAAAAAACGATCCATTATTATACCATTATGTCCAATTGTCTACCACTTTCTTCTTGCATAATTGTGATATAAAGATTTTCAAGAAAATCTTAATAATATCCATTGCACAGTCTTTACTAGTTTTAATAAAACTACTCTGCCGCTTTCAGGCAAAGTGGTGACTTTGAAATATATTGTAGATCACTCTATGCTCTTCTTTAGTGTTATAGTTGTAACACGTTTTTGCTTCCTGAAATATCTGAAATCAATATTTAGAACATCTGATGCTCGTATATATTATACTTCCTCCGTCCCAAATTAGGTGCTACACTCAGGTTGAAAAGTTTGCCTTAAATTAGATGTTACATTTCAAGTAGGTGGTGTTATAAATAACTCTCGATTCAGTTAGCAGATCGACAGCAGTAAAACTTATACAGTGTGCTACAATGAATACATGTAACTAGGTTTTTATTCTCAGTTTTTACTTTCCACAAATGTAGCACATCATTCGGAGCGGGGACTTGGTGGATGAAGGTTCGCCGTCAGAGATTGCGCCTGCCACTCAGATCTGGTTCTGCGTGTACGTCCGTCTAAAGTGGTTTGCCTGAGCGAACACGTGCAATTGAAAATCTGACTGCATCAGCATTTTTTAATGCCATTTTGTAGTTTGTATGATTTGTGAAATGCTGAAACGCTTTCCCTAATTGCTTATTTTCGATTATTTTTGGATTATTGAGTTTAATTATGAAATTAATTACCGCGTGTCTTGCCAAATAGCCTGATTGCTGGTTTATGGTTTTTTTCTGCCATTTTACGTTAAATCACGCATAACTGATCGATTTAAAAAATTAATTAGATAATTTTTATCAGTTTTTGCGCGTCTGATTTTGGATTTGATAGCGCACGTAGTTACCCCAAAGCTTTCGCTTCAGGTGATTGTCAGTGTCCATGCTCTCATGAAGGTTAAAGAATGTCTCCTACAAAACAGATTGTCCGGTCATCACACCGCATTCATCTCAGTCGATCTCAAAAGTGCCTTTGACACGTTGTGGTGGTCGGCAATCCTACGGCCACTAAGGAACTCACGCTGTCCACGGAATATCTATCGGACACTGGAGAACTATCTCACAGAACGAAAACTAATTCTGTAGCATAATAGTGGCATACTACAAAATAATCAAACAAGGGGATGTCCGCAGGATTCCTGCGCGGGACCTTTCCCATGGAACTTAACGTACAATAGTATACTTACACAGCCGTGGCCAAGTCACACGAAAATAGTTGCATATGCCGATGGCACGGCACTAATAGTACAAGGCCTCACTAGAGAGCAATTGCAGAGAAACTGCCAAGAATCCTGCGACCTCTTTCAGGCGCTGAAGTTGAAGATTGCCGAAGAAAAATCCCAAGTTTTATTGATTCCAAAAAAGGGAGGCTCCCTAACGCGACAACCACGCATCACGCTCAATGGGAAACGACTTGCAATCAAGCGAGAACTCAAATATTTGGGAATAACATTTGTGACAAACTGAATTGGATAGCGCATGTGCTCTCCCTAAAACAGCGCACAGCAAGCATCGCTCAGCAGCTCAAGATGATGAAAGGATATCGCTGGGGTCTCAACCCCCATATCCTCAAGATCCTCTATAACACCGTCACTGAGAAGATCGTGACATATAGGGCAGCTTTCTGGGCCTTACCGATGCAGGGCAGAAAAGTAAAGCATTTGCAAAGCATCCAACGATCGTTTTTATTAATATCACGAGATCATTTAGAACTTCCCCGACCAATGCACTGGCAGTCCTGGCTGACATACTACCCTTGTCCATTAGTGTCGAGAAGGAAGCTACGTACCAGATAGTCAAGCAACTCGGCCAAACAACGCAATTTGGGGAAGAGGTGTTTACTGCAGATAACCTCGAAAGAGCAGTCATCAGCCTTGACAGACACCCGTCTTTGCAAGGACGGGGTGTTAATGTCAACCTAAAGCAGAACACAAGATCCACGAACATAGATGTTACCTATTATACGGATGGATCTAAAATAGACGACAGTGTGGGCTCTGCATATGCAGCACTTAAAGAGGGTAGAATAGTAAGCCAATGGAAGGGGCATTTGGAAGCGCACAATAATGTCTTCCAAAGCGAGGCCACAGCTATAAGCTATGCACTGCAAGTGATAATTCAGCAGAGGCTATACAAAAGTTACATAATAACAAACAGCCTGTCTACGTTATACGCCATCCTTAACCCCACCCACAGTTCTCCAATAATAGCAGCCATTCTGGAATACCTCCGTGCTCATAAAGAATTAAAAATTAATCTAGAATGGACGAAAGCCCATATCGGGAATCATGGTAATGAGACTGCAGATCGGCTGGCAAAAGAAGCAGCCCATAACGTCGAAGCAGTTCCAGTAAAAATCCCATGGCCGGTTTCTCATTTAAAACGGAATCTGCGCGCCGCAGCTCTAGCCCTCTGGCAAGCTGCGTGGGACAATGAAGACACAGGCTGCCGAGGGCATACATTTCTGCCTAAAGTGGATAGGGAAAGTGCATGTAAATAACTAATAATCACACGGCCACAAATGATGTACTACATCACAGGGTATGGGCCCTTTCCAGTATATTTTGAGAGATTTGGAATCTCCAATTCGGATCAATGCTGCTGCGGCGATCTGGGCACAGCAGAACACTACGTTCATGAATGTCCTCTCACGGAGGGAATGCACATTCCGTTCCCGCAGACGAACAGGGAGGCATTCAACAGATTTATGGTCAAGCAGCGACACCAGACCAACAAAATTACTCATATTGTTGATAAGCTAATGGACATGGGTCCAGACTTATGCCATGTGTAAATATAACTGGTCAGTATGTCAGCTAATTTCAATGTAAATCAGTATCATTCAAGCATAAGTAATCTAGATATGTCTGCGATGTGTGTATATAGTGTGGGCAAGTGTGTCCTAATGTATGTTATTATTATTATTATTATTATTATTATTTTATTTTTATTTTTATTTTTATTGTGCTAGGTGTATATACTAGCTCTGTCTTATTATTCCAAAGCAAATTAAGTAGTATTAAGTAGTAATGTAAATATTTAGAAAGTATATGTATGTAACAGTGCTGGATTGCATGTCAGCAAATATGCATTAACAGAAGCATGTAAATAACTAATAATGTATATCTGCCCTTGTTTAGCCATGTACAATGCTATTCTTGAAGATTCAAAAATCACTGGACCCGGGCACTTTGGACGGCTGTCTAACCGGTGGCATTTCGCTCGCGGAACTGCCAACCGGATGGTCCAGGAGTTGGGTTTTGGCGCCTTGTGCAAGCCTCCCATGTGGCCTCTCTGGCTTTACTCTGTATAAGGGCGGACGTGGCCCTATATGCTAATTAACTTAATAGTAAAGGGTGGTGGCCACGTCCTCCGTCACTATCACTATCACTACACATCCGTCTGTGGAGAAGGCTGTCGCGCCAGGGCTCCATTCCGGTGTGTAGGACTCCTGCTTTATGGGCGCTGGATTTCTGGATTTTTATGCGTTTTGCTTATGCTTAGCGCGACCATGGAGAGGCTCGTAGAAAATTACAAGTTACAAATACAAGAGTTGGAGCAACTCAAATTGGATAAAGGTGAACTTACAGAAATTGAAGCTAAATTCTTAAACTTTTTGTTAAGTTCATTAGAAATTGTCAATGTACTAATTAATCAAAGTAAAATTGATTCAGTTTTAAATCATGACATAGCTCAACCACAAATTCCATCTACAAGTAAAAGCTATGAGGATAATGAGAGGGCAAGAAGCCCAATTAGTTTACATGACAATACAACTACCACTGATGATGAAAAAAACACTAGATAAAGATTCCAGCTCAGAAGACAACTTCCCACAAAGACTTCCACTTCGTTTAACAGTCCAAATAAGAAATCCCAGACAGGGTATAAAGAAGATTAAATTAGATAATTATACTCAAATCATTTCTCCAATCATAATTAATAAGGATAACATTGGTACTACTGTGCCGCAGGAAAACACACAAAATACCAATCAAGAATCAGTTATTCCTGAACAACACACTACCTCTGATAATACAGATATGGATACAACTAATGCTGAAGATCAGCAAAATATCACGAATGATAATAATGCACAGGATAATACACCTAAAAGGAATAAATTACCTCCAATAATTCTCAAAGAAACACAATTCAAATATAAGGCGTTAACAGGGTTACGCCATTAACATAAATATAAGTTCATAGGACAGAACATTAAAGATGGTGTAAAATTTATAACTTCAGATCCCGAAAGTTATAAAGGAATTGTTAGGATTTTAAAAGAGATGACAGTGGAGCACCATTCATATATTTTGCCAGAGGGTAAGAAAAGTAGTAATTAATGGGCTACTTCTCACGACTGAAATTGAGGAAATTAAGGAAAATTTAACAAAAATTATCAGGTTCTCGAAATCAAATGTCACGACGTAGGGGCGGGGAAGTTCAGAAACTCCCATTATACCTCGTTACCTTACCTAAAAATGAAAACTCAGAACAAATCTATCATGAACGCTATTTATGCGACCTCAGAGTCAAAATTGTAGAATACAGAGGCCAACAAGGACCATTACAATGTTTTAGATGCTAGGGTTTTGGCCATACTCAGGCGGGTGGTAATTACGAACCAAAATGTGTCAGATTCAGTAAAAATCATTACATAAAAGATTGTTTTGACAAGAATAAAAAAGATGTTACCTTAGTTTGTGTAAATTGCGGTGGCAAACACACATCAAGTTTCAAAGGGTGTGAAAAATTTCCCAAAATTAAGACAGAAAAGCCAAAAACTTTCTCTAATAGAATAGTTGAAGGCAAATCTTTCGCAGCAGCACTTTCAACAGGTATCTACACAGATACAATTAATGAGGCCAAAAACGTTTTCACAGATCTCACTGAACTAGTTTCAGCAATAAAATCCGCTGGTTTTTTCCAGCTTACACAACAAGTTAAGGACTTGAACAGAAATAACCAGGAAAACATTCAACTTAACATTACTGATAATGGTCCCACACAGAATTAATAGAGCCTCTATCCAGATCATGATTTGGAATGCTCGGAGCATACTTAATAAAATCCAGGAGTCTCATAACTTCTTACTTACATATGATATTGATGTTGCATTAGTCACCGAAACGTTTGCGACACCATACTTCAATATTAAGATCGCAAACTAAAATTGTTACAGATGTGACAGAATGAGTCACCGAGGTGGGGTGGTCGCAATTTACGTAAAGCACTCATTACAGTCATGTCTGCTAAGCGAAGATAGAGGAAATGGCTACGAAGCTGTTACAGCTTCTGTTTTGTTACAAGATTATGGCATAGTATATTTTATTGCATTGTACAATCCTCCTAAGATTCCTATAGATGAGCATAAACTCGCACAGTTACTGCCCAATTTTGAACATATCATTTTAGCTGGCTATCTTAACGCGAAGAATGTAGAATGGGGCTGCAGGCTCACCAATAGAAACGGAGAACTCTTATTTGACTTCATTAATAATTATCCCATTTATTTTTATGCTCCTGCTGAATATTCTTATCTTCCTGATGATCCAAGGAAAGGAGACATCCTCGATGTTATTCTTACCACCTCTTCAATCCCGATTTACTTAGAAGTGAAAGTTGAATTGACCTCAGATCACGTACCAGTTTTAGCTACGTTTGGTACGAATAAAAACACTGACGAAAGAGTTCAAAATAACTACTGACTGGAATAGTTATCATAAACACCTCGTTGAAATTCCTCCGACTATTAAGCACCTTAAAACGAAATTTGATATAGATTATGCAATTGATGTTCTCAACAATAGCATCCTAAGTGCATATAACAGGGCCACTAAGAAAATTCCTGCTGATAAGTACAGCGCTAGACTGCCAAGTAGCATTAGAAACATGATTACACAAAGAAACGAACTACGCAAAAGATGGCACATTGCTTGAGACCCTAGAGTTAAGAAAGACTTAAACAATCTCAATAGAGAAATTTAAAAAAATGTATTCATAGACACAGAGAGGAGACTTGGAACGCAAAAATAGAAACTTTCAATGAACCGAATATCACATTCTGGTCATTTGCACGAAATCTTCGCGGCAAAAAGCCGAACAATAAACCGATTTACGGGGACAACAATATTGCCGTCACGAATAAAGACAAAGCCAATGTAATGGCTGAATACTTAGAAAAACAATTTGTTCCAAATCAAGATCCGAGTGACCCTTTATTTTCATATGACATGAGATACTTTATACAAGATTGGACTAGCGGCTCGTCCGCCGAAAATAAAACAAATTATACTTCACCTAAGGAAGTTAGAGAGATTATTAAAAGGATGAAAAATAGAAAAGTTCCCGGTTTTGATAATATTACAAACGTCGCTATCAAAAACATGCCCATTAATGTCATCACGAAATATGTTAGTATTTTAAATGCATGCCTGGAGAGAAATTATTTCCCTGATAAATGGAAAAAAGCTAAGGTAATTTTGTTACCGAAGCCAGGAAAAATTGCTACTTCTCCGGAAGATTATAGACCCATAAGTTTACTGCCCGGACTGGGCAAAATTTTTGAACGTGTTATTTATAAAAGAATTGAGCCCTACATGGAAAAGATACCACCTGAACAGTTCGGCTTCCGAAAGAATCTCTCAACGACCAAACAACTTGTCCGACTTTGTGAATATATTGGCTCTGCACTTTTTAAAACATCATAGTGTCGCCTTACTCAGGCTAGACGTGGCGAAAGCTTTCGACCGCGTCTGGCATGAGGGGCTTATTTTCAAGCTTATTGACAGATTTGATTTTGCTTATCTATTCGTTTATCAAAAATAGAAAATTTTTTGTCAATATTGGAAATGATAACTCTGATCCCAGAAGGCTTAACGCTGGAGTAGCACAAGGGTCAATTTTGGGGCCTATTTTATTTTTATTCTATGTTGCGGATTTTCCAAAAATCTGCACTGACCCAAATTTTTATTTAGGATGCTACGCCAATGACACGGCTCTTGCATATAAGTCAACTAACCAGGAACTTGCCATTTCCAAACTTCAAGAGAAAATACCAGAAACTGAGCACTGGTGCACGAAATGGCTTATAGCCATCAACGCACAAAAATCTCAACTCATTATTATTAGGGAAAGACACTTTAGAAGTCCTTTTGAAAATAAACTAAAAGTCTTTAATGTTGAAGTCCCGATTGTAAATAAGGCTACCTACCTGGGAATTGTTTTAAATAATAAATTTACATGGAAAGATCATATCCAGAAAGTCACAGGTAAGACTGTAGCTGCCATTAGAGATATTATTCCATTAATCAGAAGAAATTCAAAACTTGATTTATGAAGTAAAAGGCATATTTATACTGCCATTATTAGACCTATCTTTTCTTACGCATCTCCTGCCTGGGCGACCTATTCGAAAAATGACCTCAAGAAATTTCAGATTACACAAAACAAATTTTTAAGACTTATCACGAATGCTCATTTTTATGTTTCTAATGAAACACTTCACAGGGATTTGAAAATAGAGAATGTCGAGAATTTCCTTCACAATGCAAATCGTAAATTTTTTGATAAGGCGAGAAACTGCTCGCACATGAATTACTTCAAAGTTTTCGACTATGTCGTGTTTCCTGAAGATGTCAACATCAGACCTTTAGCGGCCTTCCTCACTAGGGACTCTAATTTTCCTACGTAATCAGATTTACCCATGCAACATCATCTATTTTCTGTATATACTGTATTTAATTTTATTTCGTACTGCTCTTTGAATTCTTCGTATTTTGTATATGTATATATTCATCTTTATTGTATTTTATTTTTTGTAATAAAATGTATTTGCATTTATCATGTTTTTTCTCCACATACCCATCACGAACAACACTATTTCAGACACTCCACATCTTGCTGCCTCTCCTGGTCTTTGGTCTTAAGTTCGATTCTCAGCTTGTGACGTCCTGTGGTCACCCCCTTTTCTCCCAATTCTGATACCGCCTATCACCCGTTCCAGACACTGATATGTCATGTGCCCCTCGGGCATACTTGTCATGAGCCAGACACTTTGCATTTAATGCAATATCTCGGCATAATTTATAATGAATGAATGAATGAAACGGTGTCCATACAAATAATACATAGACTTTCTCTGAAAGGGAGGTAATAAGCTATCTTAATGGCCTTATATAACAATAGAAAAGAAAAAGGTGTGCTTCTTATGTGTGCACTTCACTATGTTCTTCTAATGACTTTTAGGTTTCAGCTTTCTTCAGTAAGTGAAAAATGAAGCTTTTAAAATTGCTAAAATCTTTTTTAACTTTGGCGAAGTGTCGTTATTACTATAAAGCGCGTGTTTATTTCCATTTTGAATAATTTAGGTTAGTTTATTCCGATTATGATAATGATCACGAGGCTGTGTAACTAAGATAGGATCAATTCGTAGACAGCGTTTTAACAGGAGCCCATATTCCGGTTCATATTCACATTAGACATGGGAAAAGTCTCGAAACCACCAAGTAGGCAGCTCCTTTGGTGTGAACCTGAATCGAAGGATTAGCGTTTAATTCTCTTACCGCTCGGCGGCTAGTAGGCCTTGCAGCTGCGGCCATCTGAGTGGGTAGTGCGCCGGCCAAGAATGTGGACTCCATAGATCCCTCTTCCCATTGGTATAAAAGATTCTGAGGTTTGCACGATGCCTTGTGTATTGGTTCAGAGTTGGGGGATTTCGAATAGAGAGTTCGATTTTAACACATCAGTCAACTATAGTGAATATGCCCGATTGATGGAACACTTGTATTGATTTGAAGAAAGCTGTGAGGTCTACAAGATTTGTGCAAAATGAGGAAATAAATTGCGTATATTAACCATGAATTCTTATATTTTTGGTTCTGAAATGAAAGTTATAATTATGAAAATTACTTAGTTTATAAAATTTTGAGATAAATTATGATTGCTATTACGTAATGGGATCATAAAAGCGCATATTTAAAATTTCTGTCGCCATTTTGAAAGACCTTACCTAAAGATTCAAGAACATCATGTTTATTTAAAAAAAATGCAGAACATTTTTTAAATTAGACTAAATATCAAAAAGAGAACACTAAAAATTCCATTTGTTCTCAAAGCTCAGATATTACGTTATATATTATTTATAAAAATTTAGTACAAAATTTCATGATCATATTTTCTGCATTATAGTTTTCTTATTTCGCTGTTCTAATGCTTTTTCTCTCAAAAAGAATTTTTCATCCCCAGCACTTTTCCTTCGGAAGGGGGAGCGAATATATAAGAAAAATTACGAAAGAAGCTGCTAATCTTAAATTCTGACATATCCTCTTTATTCTTTATTTTAATTTGGATACTTACCTACCTTGTCGTAAAAATAATAAGTATCTGGAACTTATCAACCTAACCTGTTATTTCAAAACTGTTATTCAAAGCTGTTTAAACTGTTATAGTTTTGCATTCAGAGTGTACGTTTTACATAGCCGACAACCAGTGCTTCTAAATGAAGTTTGCATTTATAGGCTACATTTTAATACATACGATGATACAAAATGAGATGAAACTTCCAAATTTGAATAATAAAATAAAAACCACTGCTATTCTTGAAGTATAGATTTTATCGAAATATTTGCGATGTAGAGTTAGTTTAGTAACAGTATTTTATTTTGTTATTAAAAATAAGAAAAAAGAGAATCTCTAAGATTCTAGTTCCGATTGGAGACGCTTCAGATTCCTTGTGACCTGTGTAAGAAGCGGCTCACGCCATTATTCTTGAGATAAAAATAAGACACTACATTAAAGTCTCGGTATCGGACACGCCTTTGATCATCAGCATTCATTTCTTTTTTTTTTTTATTGTCATTCATTAAGTAGCTGTTGAAAGTATTACACGTAGCTATGCTTGCTCTATCAATCTGATAATTTTTTCAACTGCTTTAGTTTTACCTTTGGGTTTCAATTAATGCATTTTTGTAGGACACCTGATTATCGAGACGATTATGATTTCAGCGATTACGCTGATTCTGAGAGATCTACGATGTCACAGCCAGTCTTTCTGGAAAGTACGGCAATCCCAAAGAAAAGGCCTTCAAAAGCGATGTCTGACGCAGAAACGAGTAGTGTTCCAGCCTCGAAGAAGAATAAACAGGATGCAAATTTCCATGAATTCATGAAACTCATTAAAGCACATGGTATTGAAAATGCTATTAGAGTTCTTGCACATGGTATTGAAAATGTTATTAGAGTACCTAGGATCAGAAAGGGTGAAATTGAAAAATAGGCGGAAATACCTCGCACAGAACAAAGTCTACCTACTAATGGAGGAATAGGAAAGGAATGGCCTAGTCCCATAAGCTCTGCGAAAGTTCCTGTTATTTCAGAGCCAATGGAAATAGCACGAGAAAACCGTTCCTTTCCAAACTATGCACCAGATAACTGAAGCGAAGAAAACGATGAAGAAGGAGCAATTTCAAAGGAAACATCCCCCCCACCAGCAACATTCAGCCAACTGGTTAAAATTTGATGAACGTTATAGCCAAATTTGCATAGAAGAGCATGAAGCTTAAATGAAGTCACAATCTCTTTTCGTTTGCACGAATGTTCCACTAACATTCGAAATTATTACATGATTAATATTACAAAACGATGACATTATGACGAAATTATTACAAGACAGAAGCAATCTCTTTCTCTCATATCAACTGCAGAGCGAAAAGCCTGTTCGTGAGGTTCTAATAAATCTATCTTACTCTGTGACGGAAGTGGCAATTTTTCAAGACCTGGAAAAACCTAAATTTCCTATCTTAAAAGTAAAGCAGTTTGTTAGAACTCAAATAAACAACTTTGAGAAGCTTCCTATTTATTTGCTTCAGTTAAGAAAAAATGCAACAGGAAAAGCTATACATAATTTAAATAATATGTTTAGCGTAAATGTCAGAGTCGAAATAGTCTCGCCGAAGAAGCTTCCAATTCAGTGCTATTGGTGACAGGATTATAGACAATGCCAAGACTTCTGTTATAATCCAGAGCGCTGTTGCAAATGTGGAATATCTCATCGAAGCAAACATTGCCCAATGAATTCAAAAGAAAACTTACGCTTATTTTCTGTAAAAAAGAGCACGTAAGTAGCTTATAAGCTTAAATTCGAAAAGAAGGTAACACCTAAGCCCGCTCGAAAAGAAGAACTAACCGAAAGTTCTTTACAACGGCAAAGTGAAGAAAACACTCAAGCTCCCTTCGGAAGGAATTAATGAAGCAATATCATTATTGAAAGACGATAAAATAATTACTTTCCTAAGCAATATCATTTCCCACAAAGGGAAAATTAAAGAAGCAGAAAGTACCGATGAAAAACTGAAGGGAGGCTTTCATGATGCTTATGCGAATCCCGAAAGAGAGGAGTAAGTTTCCACCACCCTTTTGGCGAAGCAGAACTCATAGCTGAATATTACGGAGCACAGCAAAACCCAGGCGATACAAAAATTGACGGTTCGAGACAATTATACGAAAACTACACACTTTTATTTTCATATGTCGAAGTTTCCATCGGCCGCCCATCCTCTGCTTCACGCTTTTCTTTTTATCTTCTTGGTAGAGTTTAATTATTGAAATTTTCTGCTTTTCAACAAATATTTTTCCGTTCAAAAAGTCATTTTGTTGATTCGTGGGTTTGCCTTCATGTCGAAGATGATCTTAGAAATACAACACATTTTATATCATTGTAATGAACATTTCATATAAGCCTATTATTGTTTGTTTAAATGAGTATGCCGAAGCACACGAAGTTTACTTGCATGCGGGATGGAAAGCCTTTATGGAAGACTTTCTGGAGAAGTAGACTGTATTTACATTACACATAAGGACAACTATAAAAGTATTTATGAAATGAGCCCAAGATTCTAACCTGTGCGGAACTAGCACTGTTGAGAGCGATTCAAAGCTGTAAAGGTAGAAAAGCTTTACAACTTGAAATTGCCACATAACCTTCGAAGTATTTTCTACGACGAATTTGCCTAAAATTGTGGACTTTCGTTATAGTCTTGGTTAATCACATGAATTTGTTAGAAAGCTGAAAACCAAATTTTAAAAATTGAAGGCTTATCTTCTGAAATAATTTTGCAGTTCTTTATTTTTGAAGCTTAAGTAGTACTCAACGGATTGTTTGGGCGCCAAGGAAACTCTCCTGGCTATCAGCGCTTTATTTTATTCTTTAGAACATGTCTGAAACTTGTTCCCCACAAAAATAGTACTGCGTGCGTACGGGTTCGTAATAGAATGAATACACAAGTCTGATAAAAAATTAATATTTTTTTCTTATTACAAGAAATATAATGTAACGCTGGAGTTTTTCCCAAAGATATTCGAACAAAATCACAATATCACGCAATATATCCAGTAGCTATATTTTAAATTACTAAAATATTAAATGGAACGCGCCCACCAGCGGCCGAGCGGTAAAGTCGCTGAACACTGGTAGTTCGGTCCGAGGTTCGAATCCCGCGAACGGGCTAGCTGCATGGGCGTTTTCGTGGTTTTCTCCATGTGTAACGTGTATACGAGCCAGTGTCCCTTAGAAAGTCCTCCACGAAGGCATCTCTCTTCTTAGGCAGATAGCCCTAGTTTGCTTTGTCATAATTAAATACACACACACACATTAAATGGAACGCAATCCAAAGTGCACAGAAACCTAATCCCATCAAAAAGAATAACAACAGCTGAGCTTCCTAGCGACTGATTAAAACTTTTTAATCGGTCACTATAATTTTCTAGTAATTTCTCTTTTCTCGAAATTCCTGCAAAGCAAGAGAGTTGAATTACTGATGCAGCTAGCGTAGTTGTCAATTTCATTTATTGAATTTAAATATAAATTGTAAGATTTCCATTTGTAAAATGTTAAACGCGCGTGTTTCTATATTGTTACTTTTCTGACGTAGCTTACCCTTCAAATACGTGTCTTGCTGCCTTGCACGGGGATATAAAAAATTTTAATTATAATTCTATTAAAATAGTTATCTAAATAAAAAATCCGTAACATAAATATATAAAACAGTGATGTAACATAAATGTATAAAACAGTGATCTAAAACAGAACTCTAAATTTTAGGCATGGATGGTTAGACGCAATGGAATTAAAGGATCGGTTGAAAGAGGACAATTATAAAAAATAATAAAAAATGCGGATGAGAGTTTCATCAGAAAGAGTCTCCAGGAAAGAGAAGAAGTAGGAAGAACTAAAATCTTCAGAGTTCATCAATTATGAAATCATTTATAAGCATTATATTTTATTTGTGCAATGTGCGCATGTTGTAAAAGCATGTAAAAAGTGTTCCATGATAACAGTTTTGCGAAACAAGTGCAGGTGGTGGTGGTGACTAAAGCATCTTATTTTATTTGCTATGAGCATAGTTCGTCAATAAGCATTTCTAACATATGAAGAAAACAAAACCCTTCAAATATAATAGAGGAAAATAATTATAATCTCTATGTCCAAAATTAGTTCTTGCATTTGAATACTTTTGTACTGATTATTGGTATTGACGATTTTATGATTTTATTTCAACATTTTTCAGAAGTTTCACGGTGCTACGTTATCAATCAACAACCTATACTTACCAAGTATTCCATCCTTAAATCAGTACTAAATTAGTTTAAAAAATCCAGGGTTCTCGCACTCTGAAGGTACGCCTCAATTTGTAAGGACTCTTCCATCAGTAATCGCATAAAACTCTTTCTAGCTAATGAATTGTGAATTCAGTGATCTGTCTCGTGTGCACGAGGCACGTCCGTTAGAAAGTTGTCCAAGAAGGCATGAATTCCCTTAAGCACACAGTCCTCGAGGCTTTACCTTAATCATATAAACAGGATCTTTCGTACATCCTGGTGGTAAAGTAACTACAAGATGGGATGTGGCTTTTAAGAGTATACGAACCCTGTGAATTAACTTCGAAAAAATTGTCCCAAAATAAGTGCTACATTTGTGGAAAGTAAAAACTGAGAATGAAAACCTAGTTACAGTGTTATATTAACTGTAGTACATAAGTTTTACTGCTGTCGATCTGCTAACTGAATCGAAAGTTATTTATGACTCCACCTACTTGAAATGTAACAACTAATTTGATACAAAATTTCCAATCTGAGTGTTGCAACTAATTTGGGACGGAGGAATATATATATATATATGAGCATCAGATGTTCTAAATTTTGATTAGAGATATTTCAGAACGCAGAAACGTGTTGCAACTATAACACTAAAGAACAGCGCAGAGTGATCTACAGCAGGGCTGTCCTGGCGACCCGCGGGCCGTACACGGCCCGCCAAATTATTTTTACGGCCTGCGAGTACATTTTGTATGAAAAAAATTCTGTTACTAAATTATTATTATTAATATTAAAATTATTTTACTCTGTGAAAATATAAATGTAATTTCAATTTAAAGTAGTAATGTAATTTGAATTTAGTTTGCGTAACTTCACTTAACCTGGATGAATACAGCAGCAATCCGTTTAACGTCTGATGATGGTTGGCTCAACGTTTTCGCCACATATTATATTTGTGGTTGGTTACTGTTTATCTGTGGTCAGCGAGATTAGCATGCATGTCACTAATAAATTAGTAAACCTAATCAATAGTTGCTGCTATTTTTCGGTATCATTGGGTGAAAGCACAGACATTTCCGATACAAGTCAAATGCTTATCTTTATAAGAACTGTAAATGAAAACTATAATTATTCAGAAGAACTTTTAAAATTACAACCATTACACGGAACAACAAGAGGTGAAGATATTTACAAACAATTAAAATGTTCAGTAGAGCAGTATGGCGGATTTGACAAGTGCACTGCTATTGTAACCGACGTTGCTAGAGCTATGACTGGCAAAAATATTGGGCTCGCGGGACGTTTGAAAAAGAAGGAATAACATGTCGTATGATACACTGTATTATCCATCAGGAGGCATTATGTGGTTTATCCCTAAAACTAAAAGACGTAATGGACAAGGTTTGCAAAATTAACTAATTTAATTCTCAGCGGAAATCGTTCTCTTACACACCGAAAATTTAAAACACTTTTGGATGGATTGGAAACTGAGTATGAAGATCTGCTTTTACATAGTAACATTCGTTGGTTGAGTGCTGGAAAGTGCTTGAGGAGATTCTTTACACTTCGAAAAGAAGTTCATCTTTTTCTCACAGAAATTGCCGTGGATGAAAATTTAACAGCAAATTTAGTTGAAAAAATTTTTATTTATTCACTTGCTTTCCTAACGGACATTACAAATTATTTAAATATTTTGATTAAATCTTTGCAAGGACAAGATCAAAATGTGTGTTGCCTTTATAAATATGTTACTGGATTTAGAAACAAATTAAAATTATTAAGGTTTAATTTGGAGCCAAATAATTTATTTCCTTTTTAATCTTGCAAAGAGATCTATAAATGTAATAAAGAAACGAATTTTAAAATATTTCTACCCAAACTGGATATGCTAATTACAGATTTCAATGAAAGATTTTCTCAATTTGATGATCTTAAACCGTCTATTTATTTATTTTGTGATCCAATTAATATTGATAACAACTCCGTTGATCTTAAATATCAAATAGATTTATTCGACCTGCAGGCTGACCCATTTTGTACATCTTGTGGAGTAACTGGAATAGAAATATTCATATTTTTAGATAAAGAGAAGGAATTCAAATTGTATCAACGTTCGGAAGTACATATATCTGCGAGCATGCATACTCATATGAAATATATAAAGTCAAAATATAGAAACAGTTTGAAAGATTCCACTCTTGAAGATATAATTAGACTTGCCACAGCAAATATTGATGGGGACATAAAAGGTTTTGTTGCTAAACAATTACGGCCACAATGTTCACATTAATATATTACAAATATTTTAAAGTTTTCTTTTTAGTATAAATAAAATATTTTTTAATTAACATAAACTGACATTTCATTTATCAACCTTCTTGGCCCCCGAAATATTTGATGAAGAAAATATGGCTCGCGAGTTATGATAAGTTGGACAGCACTGATCTACAATATATTTTAAAGCCACCACTTTGCCTGAAAGCGGCAGAGTGGTTTTATTAAAAAATAGCAATAAACATGTATTGCAATTCCTAGGAAAAAAAACTTTCTTGAAAGTGTTTACATCACAATTTTGCAAGAAGAAACTGGTAGACAATTTGATATAATTGTATAAATATGGATCGTTTTGTTTTAAGGTGCAGTCGGCTTTAATTTGATGCCTGTTGCACAAAATAAGGAACCCAAGCGGAAATGCAAAATTTGATTTCAAGTAACACTATACATTTGCCACTTTACCTTAATCAGATAAACATGATCTTTCGGATATACTGGTGTTGGGGCGTGGCTTAGGAGCGCGTGAACACTGTAAATTTGCTTCGAAAATATTGTCCCAAAATAACTGCTACACTGGTGGAATGTAAAACTTAAGAATGAAAACCTAGTTACAGTGTTATTTTCATTGTATAATTTGATTGCTGTCGACTTACTAACTGAATCGAAAGTTATTTATGACTCCACGTATTTAAAATGCAGCAACTAATTTGAGACAAAATTATTAACCTAAATGTACGAACTACTTTGGGGACTGAGGTAGTATGTATACCAGCATCAGGATTTCGAAATATTGATGGCATATATTTCAAAACACAAAAACCTGATGTTGCATCTGTAATACGAAAGAACAGGAATGAGTGATCTACATTATATTTCAAAGTCACTACTTCGCCTGAAATTTGCAAAGTAGTTTTTTTAAACCATTAACTGAACATTCGAGTTTGTTATGCAAGATCCGATCCGAACAAGTATGTCAGGAATCTATTATTCAATATTTTTAGAGCATAATTTTGCAAGAAGAAACTGGTAGACAAAGAGTCAACAAAATATTTTTTCATAATAAGTATAATGTTGAATTGTTTTAAGATGCAGTTGCCCATCATTTGATGCTTGTTACCCAAATACTAGATCAAAATAGTCAGCCAAGCGAAAGAACAAAGTGAGATTTAAAATAGAACTCTAAATTTGCCAGTTGTTGCAGTGTGTAAACTACATTCCCATCGTTTAAAAGTTTGTTATAAATTATCACAGACGTATTTTAGAGTTATGAGAGCTAAATACTTTATTTTATAAACGGTAATCATCGAAATATTATGTATTATATAAGGGAATGCAATGTAAAGGATTTAATTATGAAAGGGAAACGCGGAATCTGTAAGATTTATTAATTACCAGGCTGATACATTCAGTTTTAAGAGCTTTTATTAATTTTTAAATTTCTGACTTAAATTATATGTACCCGCATGGTACGGATAGTTAATCTGCTGCGATAAATCGTTCTGCACTTTGTTTTTGAACTTTTGGGAAGCACTCAACGTTTATACATGTCCCTTTTCCTTTTGTAACATGAAGCAAAGTGAAAATGTAATTTATTACAACCATTAAATGTCATTTATTACTGTTATTTATGTATGTTTTTATTATTTATGTAATTTTCAGATCATGGTTCCAACTACATGTGAGTTTATTAATTGACAAATGGATTGCCAGGTTTTTTACACAAAAAATTATTTTTAATTTTTTAATCAAAATTTATTTTTATTTGTTGCACATACAATAAAATTCTAAACATTTAATAATACTTTAGATTTCTATATTCCTAATTTATATTATAACAATTCTTGACATAACACTATATTTTTTCATTCCCTTCTTCTGCAAACATAAATGATTCTCCAAATTCTGGAGATTTACATTCTATAGTTTCATCCATGTTAGTTACTAACATCTTATAAGCCTATTGAGCAGACGGAAAGCGTTACTTACTACACAGTCTTCCACAAACTTTTGTGGTATTCCTGCTTTAATTGGTGTGATGTTTGGAATTTTGCGCATAATACATTCAGTGATAAAGTAATGAATTTATGCCGTTGACTATTTATGGTCTATGTGAGTGGTTTAGGACGGCTGTAGCCAGCTTAGAATACGGGGAATTCCTTTTTTGTGTATAGGTAATAATTATGTGAAGAATATATTATGTTTAACCCAATAATATTACATGATATATTTTAATATTAATAATTATAAAATTATGTAATATATAATTATAAAATTATGTCTATATATTATGTATAATTTACGTATTTATAATCTACCTAACAAACATATTAAACGTATGTATCAAATTTTCTATTTTTCAACATAACTGTTTTAAATGTCATTCAAACAATTTCGAAAGGTATAATACAGGAAACAACATAAACAAAAATAAATAATATTAGTAAATGCATTTCTTTTATATTACTTTCATTCCTGATGTATACAGCCTCATGCATATAGAGGAATATTAAAATAATTTTGAAATTCTTTCTATTTGTTTTTATAATAATACACGAATAAAATCCATATTTTGCTTATATCCATTTATATAAGAAAAAGTATTGAACTGAAAGGAAAAGGCTGAATCTGCATTATTTATATTATTCAAAAAAAAAAAAAAAAAAAAAAAAAAAAAAAAAAAACGGCAAACAGGTTTCTGTTCTTTTATTATTTGTTCGACAATTAAAATATACCCAACTCTTTTTTTTACCCGGTAGTTACGTTCCTAAGAAAACCATGCAAAAAAATCGTGTAAAAATGTATATGCGGCATAAGGTAAATTTGGGCATACATATTCACAAGCTATAAAATCGTGTAAGTCGAAAAGCTGTAAAGATTTTCCCAAAGAACCGTACAAAAAATTAATAATCAAAGCCATATTACTTATTTATAAAACAAACAAAAAATTCATTTTTATTACAAAAAAAAAATTCAAGTGTATACTGTATAGTGAAAATTCACTCCATAAGTACATGTAAAAATTAAAATTGAAATTAAGAATAAAAATTAATCGAATAGCTTGCATTTGCTGTTGATTGATCCATATCCCGGTTTGATCAGTGATTTAATTTACGTCGATTCGATCGGAAAAAAATAGTGCCAGGAATTTGAACTCGATAAACGTTACCTTCGACTTTCGTCACCTGCTCCACAGCTATTTCACAAATGTGCATAAGACTTGATGGATGCCCGTCTTCGGTGTGTCGGAGCCACGTCTGCTTTGGCTAAGCTTTCATGCTTAAATCATAAATTCATTAATTTAGTACACCAAGTCGCTAACACGTGTGGGCATAAGTCGACCGATTTCTGAGCCCTCTGTCAAAATTAGAGTTAAAAAAACCTTTTGGCGTGGATTCGTGCTAGAATAAAAGAAGGTATTTGGTCTTATTGTGAAAGTAATGATTTGAAAATCGTGTGAAAAAGACCGTGTAAAAATGAGAGTTGGGTGTATACCCTAATTCCAGTTCTGGAGGCTTTAAGCTGGCAAATTGCTTTTTTAAACATTTTTAACTGATATTTCTTTGGCATAATGAATATGCAAAGCGCCTGTTATGCTCTTCTGAAATCACCTGCAAAATGTTCAAATTTGCATGATGTTATTCGTGCATTAATATTAAGGGAAACGTTTTCATTGGAAGCTTCAAAGTGAAATGGTCTGCAAATTTTGCGTTGGGACTAAACATGACATTTCGTCACCAGCATTTCATCTCTTCATTCAGAAACTTTAGAAATTGTAAACAGCCTTTGTAACCTACAACACATTCACAGCAAAAGAAAAGGGAAAGGCGTTATAGTAAAAGATATAAATTACAACCGTGTGTTTGGCGTAGATTTTTAACTACATCTCTATTGATTTCGAACGAGAAAAGGTAGAGGTCTCTCTTCATCAGAAGCAGAGATATTCTGCAGAATATATTTTCGATAGATTATTCGTAGGAATACTCTTGACTTCAACACTATTTGACGTTTTTTTTTTGTCATTTCTTTAAATATATTGTTTGCAACGTGGTAACTACTAAAATAATTGTTCATTTAAATGCCTATTCAACATAAAACATTTTTCAGTTTTTGAAAATTTTGGATTCTTTGGCATTTAGAAGGTAAGTCTCTTTCGCGAACGTTTTAAAATTTTTCACATACTGCAATTATAACCTGATTTCTTAAATTAATAAGTCTGCATGGCTGTTTTTTTAAATTTTGATAATTGTTTCTCTTTTTATTATCAGTAAGTCCGAAAATTTCCTTCGAGCTTTATCATCCCATGAAGAATTTTCACAGATCACAAATTTCAAAATTATTAAAAAGTCGACAAATTAAGAAAATGTAATGAAAAATTTTTATAAAAAATATAAATATATGTAGAACAGAAAACAAAAAACATTATTTTAATTAAAATCAACTTTCATTTTAAAAATTCATTTAGTAATTATCAGTATAATCACCCGAGAACGTTCTTTCGGTGGAATGATATAGCTTTCACTTTCAGAAATTTCTTCTTTATTTAGAGTTCTTACATCTTCTGTTAAAAAATCTGTAATTTTACTTTGATTCGTGGTTCTTACCAGGTGAGTGTAAATTTCTCGGTATGGAGTTAGACAGTTTTGCAGCTCCCTTTTGAATTTTCGCCTTTTATCAGTGGATGGGCCTGCATTCAAGAAACATGAGTCGAGATTATTCAGCTAAGCTCTTTTAATTTTTTAATGTTAAATTATTAACTGAACAATCTTGATCCACTTAATCGTGCAATCCACTTAATCAACTTCTTTTTCCACTAATAAATCTCGAACGTGCTCAATAGCCATAGTCACAAAAACCTTTGCCTCCGTTTGATTTAGCAAGCTTCTAATATGCCACCAATTTCATTTTCTGACCATTCACGCAAGTATTCTATTTCAACTGAAGTGAGCCAAGAAGACCCTATTTTCTTCCCGCAACACGCATTTAGCGCTGATGATTTCAGTACTTTTAGCGGCAAAGATAGGATATCGATACAGTGCATGATTTAAAATTTCTTCGACACTTCCATTATATTAACTGATTTGGAAATTGTCATGTATAATGACCAGTGTATTATGTTTTAAAGGTATAAATAATAGCTTAATCCAATGCTTGTAGCAAAGAATTAGCTTTAGATGTCAGGAAAAGTATTTGGACGTTGGGTCAATTCAAATATTGCGGGTGACACGGAGCCTCATCTAATAGTAACAGCGCCTTGAAGCTGAAATGTTTCTGCGTTATATAACGTTCAATGTTTGGCAGGTAACAATTTAAAAAGCTATCTTTAAATAAATTTCCAGTTATCCAAATTCTAGGATTTTGCTTTCCAATACCGGTAAGGCTTTTTTTTAATTGCTCATTTAAGTGCAAGAGGATTAAAAAAAAATTTTAAACTAGCAATGTTCTTCGGTAGTAGCAAGTTACTACTGTATAGTCTTCGTGTGCGACTTGTGGGATAACTAGATTATTTGGCATGACACATTGGTCAGATGGCTCATTCGAGGTTTTCTCTTCCATTTAAAGTTTAGTTACGTTTGTAAGGGAACGATTTAAAACTTACTGTTACGAATTATAAAAAAGAAGCCATATTTCCAAGGGAAACGACAAAATGAATGGAATTAATTTAGTAACTGCAGTAGATATTGATAACGAAATGTTTATGATTTTAATTGTTTTATTCGTGTAATTTGATCATGCGCGCGATACATAATCGTACGTAACCTTCAATATTTAAATGTTGTTTTATCAGCCATTAAAAATTACAAAATCCCGAAAACATTCCAAGACTATTAATATCCTGTTGTTTATTGACTGCTGCCGAAATTCTAGAAAAATACAAAGAACACTTTATTCTTTTGCTTTGATATGTGATTTTATATTTATTGCTAGTTTAGAGTACAGAAACAAATACACTTACACTTGAAGCAAAAATCATAAAAAAAAAATTCTGAGGCTTTGTTAATTATTTTCTATTAATTATAACGTAGGTTAATCGTCTGTCCTTTGCACAATTAAAGAGCTGTCCGATTAATTTACATTTTGAGTTAATGGTAGAAGCCTCCTTTGAAATTTCGACGATCGGTCTATATGAAGTTTACCAATTTTAGATATTCTGAGCAGTCCTAAAATGAATAATATGGAATTTTGTCATATATACATAAACAGCTTTCATCCACGGTGTAAAAAGCAGCAGCTGAATTTCTAAAAGTGTCGCCATAATGAGTTCATGAGTATCAAGGGCTTATGCGGAGCTTTTTCGGAAACAGTGCTGCATTTGTCCATAATACGCCTAACATACAATATCATGGTCTTATACTCTGAATTGATATCAAAATTATTCTTATTTGCGAGATGTAAAATGATCATAAGGGCATCGTTGTAATAGGTTATATTAGTAGCGGAATGTCTTAGCTGGTAAGGATATTTTCAGCGTCCAAACGAGTACACTTGCGAAGAGTGCGTTTAACCAATAGAATTATTTTTTGCAAAAACCATGTGGCGCAGTAATATAGCGTCAACGGAGCTGTATTTTGTTACACTGGTGTGCAAAACTTAAGCAACAGGTGTTCCTTTTTGACATAAATCCACGAGATATCATCTGAGAGACATGAAATTCAGAAATAAGAGACAGAATTTTGTATTTAAACGATGACGAAAGCATAATTGCGCAAAAATGAATACAATGCATACAGTATGGAATTAAACAAAAACAGGCTTTATTGAACTCATAGTATCGTTACACATGATTGTCTGTATAAGAGGAAGAACAACAAACAGATGTTCCTTAGTATGAGATATGCCCTCCCCTTACTGCAATAGTTGCTTCTCACCGTCTCCCCACACTCAGAAACAGATTGTCCTACTACATTTGATCAATTACTGTAGTAGCCCAAAAGGAGTACTAGTAGCCTCAACACTCGTCGACCTATTCAAAACGGTTATCCCGGCGAGAGTCGCCAATGTAACTGAGAAGGCGAGAGTTATTAAGAAAGGTGAAGTGGTTGCAGCATGTACTCCAGTAATCAGAGTTGAAAGAAAGAGTAACATCCCGGAATCCGTGTCCTCAGAGAGAATTACATCGGAGTTAGTGCAGAATTCGGAATTAAACAATGAAGAGAGGAATGCTGCCGATCGCGACATTAAAGATCTTCAAATTCTTTTCTCCCGCTTGTCTTCTGACGTGGGTCGAATCAGTTTGACACAACATAGAATCGATACCGGCGATCATCCCCGATCAAGCAACATTCAAGACGTCTACCGTTTGCTAAACAGAAAGAGGTACGAACACTTTTAAAGGACTAGAACTAGACTAGAAGAGAAACACGCTAATGTGGCAGGATTAAATTAAAGGATATGGAAGAAGGCGATGTTATCGAGCAAGTCTATGGGCATCTCCTATCGTCCTGGTCAGAAAGAAAGACGGCTCAACGAGATTTTGCGTTGACTATCGATGGTTGAATGAGGTTACGAAGAAACACAATTACCCTCTTCCTAGAATTGACGACATTCTAGACACACTTTCTGGAAGCAAGTGGTTCTCAACACTTTATTTAAAGAGTGGGTATTGGCAGGTAGAAATACACCCTGAAGACCTAGAAAAGACGGCACTTACTACGGGACAAGGGCTTTGGCAATTCAAGGTGATGCCGTTTGGACTGTGTAATGCGCCGGCAACATTCGAACGCCTTATGGAGACTGTTTTGAAAGGTCTTTCCTACGGAGCCTGTCTGTTATACCTGGACGATATCATCATCATCGGAAAGAGTTTTGAAGAGCATCTAGAAAATCTTAGAAAGGTGCTTCAGAAACTGAAAGAAGCCAATCTGAAGCTGAGTCCCGCTAAATGCAAATTGTTCCGAAAGGAAATGACTTACCTGGGACATATCATCTCTGCAGAAGGTGTGTGCATCGATCCTGAAAAGGTCTCAGCCGTTAAATCCTTGAAACGCCCCGAAAATGTCCATCAGCTGAGAAACTTCCTAGGGTTTTGCACATACTATAGGAGATTCGTGAAGGACTTTTCTTCCATCGCAAGACCCCTTCACAAGCTGACAGAGAGCACGCAAAGGTTCTTGTAGACAAAAGAATGCGAGGATGCATTTAACAACTTAAAGGAAGCTTTAACATCTGCTCCAATCCTGACGTATCCTCAGCTCGACAGACCAATTATTCTCGACACGGACGCGATTAATGAATGTGTCGTGCTGTATCTTAAGGGATCATCACACGGGAACGCCGATGCCCTGTCTAGCAGATCTTGACCAGAAAGCTGCCGATATTGTGCCAGGGTGAAAGCGAAATACGAGCCGGTCGCAAGACAAATTATGAAATGACGAAGTCAGGGAAGACCAGCTGGAAGACCGCGACATTAAGCCCATAATTGATTTAATGGAGTCATCAAACACAAAACCTACCTGGCACATTTCTATCTGTAGTCCCACAACAAAATAATACTGGGCAATCTGAGATTCACTTCACATCTCGGATACCTTCCCAGAGTTAGTTACTTCGCGTAACCCTGTCGAGGAAAGTGCTCTCTGGGTATATATGTGTGTTTCGGACCGTGCTGTTTTGCACTTTCTTTTTTGAGTGATATTTTTCTGTGTTTAAGTCCACTTTTATATTATTGAGATTCTCATTAAAACCGAACATGAGTAACGCCTCTTCAAACTGTGATACAAAATTAATTCAGAGATTTGAATTTATGCATTTGATTATTTATGACTTGCCATTAATATCGTTGCAGAGTAATTTACTTCCATAATTACGTTTTCCTTTTCTACTGCTTGCATACTGATGGCCTGAAGAATAAGCGAACTTACAGAATTGATTCAATGCACACATTAACAACTCCAACTTACTTCATTTGCCGCGAATAACCCGCGAAAATGCAGGCTGTGTTCCGGCTATCGAACTTTGGTGCTTCTAGGAGCGCTGCAGGTAAGGAGATGCCGAACGGTGCACACATTAACTACGGACATGTTCATTAAAACAAATTTAATTTAAGAAAAAAGTACCTAGTAAGAAAAAGCAGATCAAGCTTTTCATGCCCAAATTTTCGGTATCCAGGTGAGACACATAAATTATATCAGAGTTGTATAGAATAATAATAAAAACTTATTAAAACTGAAACTTAAAACACGCAATAAATTTCAATACTTTGTTTCTGTTCCTAAACAAATGTATGGTATTCTTGTTCATTACTGTCGTAAATGTTAGGATTTATCTCTGATAGCCTTTTTAACGATATCTATTATAACACTTTACTAACTTTAAAACAAATACATGCGGCTTATACAGATTCCACTATTAAATATTTAGGAAAATTACTTCTTCGAATATCAGATTTCTTCATGAAATAACGTGTGACTTGGAAACAGGTTTCGTTTCGATGATGCTACGGATTTTTTTAAAGTGTATTTACAATTTCAGATTATAATTATTATGAAAAAAATTATAACCAATTTATTACTTACTAGTTTTTTCGTACACTCTTGCGGTATATATTATTAAATTGCACAGAAACGTAGTTATTACTCCCAATGCGATTTTTAAATTAAATTGCGTTGTCTGTTTTAGGCATAGTGGTGACTTTGGAATAAATCGTAGTTTTCGCTTTGTTTGACTGCTGTGTTCTGTCCTTAAATTATTCCTTCAGTTTGCAGCTCACCGCAAATGCTATTAAAATATAAATAACAAGTTTGATTTGCAGCGTCCGATTTCTAAACGCTCCATTGGAAAATTTTATCAATAAAAAGTATTTAGTGGGCAAATGGTGGTCTGCGAGTTTTTTTTTTTTTTTTTCTTTAGCTACTTAAGACAATTAGAATATCCGTTTGGTTTTGATATTTCTTTCACGCGCACTTTCGAAAATTCATGTCGCATTTCGCTATATATCTCCTCAGAGTTAGTTACTGCGCGTAACCATGTCGAAGAATGTGCTTTCTCTGGGTATTTATGTGTGTTGCGATTCCTGCAAATTTTGCTTTTTTGTGAGTGATCTTTTTGCTATGTTTAAGTGATGGGATATTTTTGGATTTCCATAATCATTATTTCGGCCACAAATGTTGAATTTCCCCTCTGGGAGATGCTTTGAATAGTATGTGTTAAAATGGCGCTAGGCCTACTTCGTAGGCCGGTACCTCGTGCTTTTCGTATGAAGATACTATGCGCCTGGATGGGGAATCTTCTACTAATTTTATGTGTGTGACATTTTGGAATTCCTGAATAATAAGACGTTCCACGACAATCATTTGGATAAATTATTATCTCTGGATGTTTTAAAGTGTGATACTTCGCACTGTGCACGTATTGTTTGCTCATCGAAAATTTGAAAAATATCCGTATTAAAACATGCGCTTGTGCTCTTAAGGATAATATCTGTTCTGTTTTGTGTTACTACAATTTACCTCAATATAATGAACTTCAGGTCTGTGAGCAACAAGTTCGCCGTGATAATTTAAACAAAATTAACAAACTTGAAGATTGTGCTACTTCGATAATGGGCAAATTCAATTTTCTTTTGCCAAGCAGAGAACGCTTATCATCAGTGCTCAGTACCAATGGAGTTCCTTGCAATATGACCCTAGACACAGGAGCCAATTTCGCCATCACTGCGAAAGATTTAACTCAACAATTTAGAGATAAACTCATCTGGACGCTATCCTTAAATACTCTTCAGACTCTATCTGGTGATAAAATCGGAACTGATAGGAAATTAAACGCAATTATCACTTTGGAAGTACCGCCTTCTGTTACAAGGCATATGTGGCACATATTACAGATCCGTGCTTACTCCTATTGGACTTTCTAAGGAAATATAATTTTTTTCTTGGAATTTGAAAATAACGAACTTCATTCAGTCTCTTAGTTCATAATTATTAATAATAGGTAGGGACCCTCACCTAGAAACGCGGCGCTTTGTCTGGAAGACCCTGTCCAGAAATCTTCCGATATCGTACAAAACGTCGAAGAGAAACACGAGTGCACTCGGTTCTGCAATGCTGCACCCGGTCATCCAACAAAGTACCGCTTCAACATCAGCAGATCGAGATCCGTGGAGTGATGACGACGTCAGAAAAGACCAGCTGAAAGACGGCGACATTAAACCCATAATTGGTTTAATGGAGTCCTTAAACAGAAAACTACCTGGCAAGATATTTCGATCTATAGTCAGACGACAGAACAGTATTTGTCTCTTTGGGAATTCTTTCCACATTCACAACGGCGCCGTTTACCGGAAATTTGAATAGGATGATGGAAAGGCTTTCCGATGGCAGCTGATACCACCAAGATCCCGAATATACTTAAAGAATTGTATAGCAGCCCAACATGAGGCCCTTTCGGAATAATGAAGCCTGTGCAGAGAGTTCGTGAGCACTTCTACTAAAGTAATGCAAAGGATGACGTACGAATGTGGTGCTGATCTTGAGATGCCTGTGAAAGTAGAAAAAGACCAACAAAACGCAGCCAAGGCAAGTTGCAACGTTATAATGTAGGAGCACCTTTTGAACGTATCGCCTTTGACATCTTGGAACCTCCTTCCCGAACTGCTGATGGCAACATATACTTCCCCGTTCACATACATTATTTCACCAAAACGCCTGAAGCATGTCCTATTCATAATCAAAAAGCTGTCACAGTAGGAGAAGTAATGATACAGCATTGGATTTCCAGGTTCGGAGTTCTCATTCAGTAATATTCCGATCAAGGAAGAAATTTTGTATCTGCTATAATTACAGACCTCTGAAAGCTACTCGGTATTGACAAAAGCCAAACCACACTTTTATATCCTCAGTCAGACGGCATGGTAGATATCTTTAATCGAACCATCCTTAATAACCTCTCGTTGGTAGTATTCAGAAGCCAATAGGGACTGGGACCAGACGTTACGTCTTTTTTTCACTGGCTTACCGCAATGTTGTCAAAGAGACTACCTGCTATTCCCCATATCAGGTGCTGTTTGGTCGAGACTTTCGTCTGCTTTGTGATATCATGTTTGGTCTCTTCCCCGATGAGCCTTCATTGCCTGAGGAGTACATTTAGGATCTCCAGGATCGGTTAAGTGATGCACAATTTTGCACGAGAGCAGGTCAGCTTGGCGAATGAGAAAATGAAGACCCGATACGAAGAGCTACAGGTCACCAATTCCACGATGGAGAAAAACGTGCAGTTGTGTAATCCAATTTGGCTAAAAGGACTCTGTCCTAACTACAGTTACTTTCGTAGTTCGGATCAGTAGTCATCGGTAGTACAGTTCGGTAGTACAGTAGTTCGGATCAGTAAGTCATCGAATTCTAAGCCTAAGGTCATTCATTACGAAAGGCTAGTTTATTACTAAGGCCAAAGTACGTAGTGTATATAATGTAAGTAAGATAAGACCATGGTCCTATTTGTTTCTAAATTTGTAAAATTTTGAACGCTTTATTGATTTAGTATTTGATTTGTTTTAAGTTACTTATCGCAACTATTGTTTCTGTTGTTTTTATTGCAATGTAATATTTATAAGAGAATAATATTCTTGTCAATGGTCATTTACCACCAATCGCTAATCTACACAACATATGGCCTGCTACCAAATGCCAGCTGCTGTTCCAAAATACCACCAAGTGCCATTCTCCACCGGTCGTTATATTACACAACATAATGGCCTGCCATTAAGTGATAATGGCAGTTCCAAAAATGCCGCTAAATGTCATTTATCACCAATCGCTATTCTACACAAGATATGGCCTATCACCAAATGCCATTTGCCGTCCTAAAATGCTACTAAATTCCATTTACCATCAATCTCTGTTCTACATCAATCGTATGACACGTATGACATTTGTTTTTCAAATTAATGAGACATTTGTTAGTGGATTAGAGTTGTTAAGTATATAAACTGCATAATTTCGGCGAGAATCATTAGCTTAGGTCCAACTAGTATTTCAAACGCAAATTGCCTTACCATCTGATAAGTTAAGAGTAAAGTTAATATCTCGCTGCATTCAGATTACCAACTGGATTTAAGTGATATTGGTGTAATTCAAGAATTCTTCAGACTTTTAGATTAAGCTTCGATGTACAGTTTGGTGGTGTGTATTGGTGTATTGAGAATACGGCAAAGCACACTAGGGCTATCTGCCTAAGGGGAGGGATGCCTTCGTGGAGGACTTTCTAAGGGGAACTGGCTCGTATACACGTTAAACATGGGGAAAACCACGAAAACGCCCATGCAGCCAGCCCGTTCGCGGGATTCGAACCTCGGACCGAACTACCAGTGTTCAACGATTTTACCGCTCGGCCGCTAGTGGGCTGTACAGTTTGGATAATTCCAGTTTAGGAACTTGTTTCGTAGAAAGCCTATTTCCCGTTTTTGATTTAATTCATAATGCAGATTATTAAACTTCGGATTGCAGCTTTATTCATATCACTCGTATTTCGTTTAAATTTCAAGTAATTATTCAATATTAAGTTGTAAAAATATATGTCTGGATAGAGTAAAATGAAGTGTGGTTTCTTACTTAATGAGTGTGAAACTGACTCCGTACAAAACTAATTTTAAGAATTAATGTGAAATAACCTATGTAAATTGAAAGTGGAATTTTCGCAGGTGTAATACCATTTTGATGGATATGATAGAAGATAGGTCTCAAATTATAGTAACGTCTTCCATAATAAGCATTAGACACAAGAAAATGTTTAAATTAGTTTTCTTTCTCGGCACTCCGCCTTAATAAATAAATTGAAATAAATAAAAACACCGAATGAACAAAATGAATACTGATGAATTCTTATACGTGAACATAAGAACTCAAGTTATACACATATATAAAATAATAACGAAAAGAAAAACAAATCGAATTCCAAATACAAAACAAAACAAAAATAATTCGTTATGTTTGTACTAATTTCCCGTTCAGTTTGCAGTTGTCGCCGCGTCTAGTTTCCAAAGCTGCAAGCTGTATACCGGCTATTTTCATTTGGTTGCTTCATGTAGCGATGCAAGGACAGAAATGCCTAAATGAGTCCTGGAGACAAAATAAAATACATAAAATACAAATTCTTCTGATAAACTGGAGGACTATATACCCAATATTTACAACCATTTGCTTTTCATTAACTGAGTGATGAAGATGAAGTCAAAATCATGTTATAAACAGATATTCAGCGGAGATTTTGGACTGGGTACTAATTTTCTTTTAAGGTTGAAAACTTTCATAAAAAAATATTACGCAGTAAATGATCGTAAAAGCAATGTTCTTTAACCCTTTGCGGCATGGTGGGTCAATATATGTCCCACCTAATTAATATTTATTTTCTCAGTTAGCAATTTCCGTTAGAAATTTTCTAATCTTTTAAAAATAATCTATTTTAGTTATTATTTTTCTCAGTAGATATTACTACTATACCAGGGCTTAAGTTTATAAGCAAAAGATATTCAAAATAGGATCACAAGAGTGATATCCCTGTATCTCGCCTTTTTCAATATTTTAAAATTTTGGTATACAATTTATGATATGTATGATACTTTTAATATTCAAAAGTACTTTATTTTCAAAAATCTTCATTGTATTCAATATTTTATAACATTAATTTTGCAGTTGAAACAAGTTGGTTAAAATTTGTCCCACCACACACTTGAATTTCCGCTCAATAGATGGCAGCACTCACGATTATTTTTTCTTTTCTTTTTTTCATCTACTTTTTTCGTGATTGCGCGCGCTTTTACATCCGTTGTATGCTCTGATGTGCTAAAATGTCTAGGAAAAAATTAACAACTCAGGAAGCTTTGGATCTTTTTGCTGAATTGCCATCCGATTGCGACTCAAATGCTTCAGATGTCAGTTCTGATTCAGATGAAATTGAAATCCAGGAGAGAATAACTGAGGTTGAAGTTATTGCTGAAGAAGAAAGGGAAGTAGTCATAATTTGTTTCGCTTTTTAAAGACCCAGACCCATCTATGCATGTGGCACTGTAAATATGGATCGGAAGTATCTACCCAAAAATTTAAAAGACAAATTTTTGTCTAGAGAATATAGACTTTTCAGTTAGCGATGATTCAATTTATTGCATAAAATGGAAGGATAAAAGATCCGTTTCTATCCTGTCTTGCTTGGAAAAGGCAACTGAAATGAAAGAAATTAATAGAAAGGAACGAGATGGAAAGACAAAAAAAAAGTACTGTGCCCAAACAGCATTATTTCATACAATAAGAATATGGGATATGTCGACTGATTGATCAACTGAAAGGACTATATGAAATAGACCGCAAAAGCAAGAAATGGTGGCACATGATTTTTTTTTTTTTTTTTTTTTTTTTTTTTACTTTTTAGATGCGAGTATAGTAAACACATTTATTCAAGTTTGTTCGCGAACCTGATCATGATGTAAAAACAATGAAAGATTTTCTTCTCTCAGTTACAGAAGGTCTAATGGCACTTGCAGACAAGAAAGAGCTGAAAAGAAAACTGAAATCCCCAGTTCAAATAAAACTAAAAACCCATTCGTACAACCAGAAAAGACACTAAAAAATGTAAGTAAAACGCCAAAGAGAACGAGCAGGAGAAGATGTGCATATTGCAGCATATCGAAAGAAGAACGACGAACATTTTGCATGTGTGAAACATGTGAAGTGCCTCTATGCTTACAAAAGAATGAAACATGTTTTTCAAAGTTTCATGAAAGTGACTTTTTTTCAATTTTAGTCATATATAAATGTTTTTGAATTAAGTGCCAATTTTAATATTTTACTTAGTATCATATGTACGAGTATCAAATTTTAATCTTAAAATAATATTCAAGAAAATATTTTCTTTTGTTCCTAAAATTTAAAAATATTAAATATATACTACATGCAAAATGTGCATATGCAAAATTTTACAAGTCATGCATATATGCAATAAGTACAAAATGCATTTTAGTGTGCTTATTATGAATATTTTAGAATGCACGCTTTATTTTGTTTATTCATTCCACATATAATTTTTTTTTCCTGCTATACACCAATATGCTATAAGACATGTGCTAGTTGCATGGTGGGACAAACGGTATCCCACCTTCCACCGTAAAAAATAAAAGCGCAGAATTTTTTCAAGCCTTAAAGGCACTTAAGTAAGTCCATCTGACTTATTCTAAGGCATTTTTTTAAAGATTAAAATATATTTTAAATATGCGTGTCGCAAAGGGTTAAAACCTATAGAATATAACGCATCTTTTAGAGCAGCGGCCGCTAACCCTTAGAGAACTTCACGGACCACCACATATATAATTTTATATTTTACGGATCAATAATATGAATTAAAAAAACACTTAAATCAGGCCTTAAAAACAACATATTAATATGCAAAAACAATAACATTATTATCATCTCACTGATACACATATTTCGTTCACACTGAGAAATTATATGAAAAGTTACCTTCTTGTACAGAAAGCTTCACATTTCCACATCACTGAAAAGGAACTTCACGAATAGCAAGAACAAAACGGCAAACGCAAAGCATTATCAATAAACTGAAATAGTTATTCCACCAATTTTTAATTATTGTAAACTTAATAATCATCGCTTACTCAGCAATGGTGCCATCGATCAACAGTTATATAAAACAAAAGCGGAAACTTCCAGTGATGCAATTAGAAACAAGAATGCAGATGCTTCTCAGAAAAATCCATCAAGTTGCCTATTGACAAGGAGAAAAACTGTGTCATTAACGACTAAAATAGCATATGTTTGTAATTCAAAAGGAAAGAGAACTCCAGTTCGTGCTATTATTCAACAGCAGCATATCCATGGATGCCAACTCTCACTTTCAAATGTCGTTAGATACACCTTCAAAATTAGCTAAAATCGCTAAATTCAGAATGAGTTTCGCTAAAAGTAGCAGCTAAAATCTAAAACGTATAATCCATATTTCATAATAGGTTTCGTTACTCGTCATTTTTTAAACTGAATCTTCATAAAAATATAAATAATGTCTCAATTTTTCTGCGGACCATCAAAAAGTTTTCACGGACCACCAGTTGGCGACCGCTGGTTTAAAGTTTGCGACCATTTTCTTACCCTTAATTTCATGTTATTTTATTTGTGATATTTTCAGAAAGATTACCTGAGAGAAAGAATCCTTTCCCGATAGATGATACTGGACTATTGTTAATAATCAGACATAAAGCTTATACTAATATGCAAGTTTTAATTTACCTTCTTTCTTTAAGTCCAGTTTGGTTGTTATTTTCTCTTGCACAAAATTCTACGAACAACAAAGAATTGAAGATAAAATGGCGACAAGTTTCTCTAAAGTTTAAAAACGTTTCGAAAAAATATTACGTAGTCTGTGGTGGTAAGAACAATATTATTTAAAACCAATAGCATAATATAATGCTTGGAACGTTGTAGATAATGTCTCTCAAGAACATGAAAATGTAAATTGTATAAAATTATCTTAGCTATGACAAGTTGTTTTTGCATCTGGTTTAATGAGTGATTATCTTAATGATTGGTAATGAGGGAAAAAACATGAAGTTTATATATTTTTAATAATTATTTATAAGTAAAACCTTCCAGGAATGTGCACAGATCGTAGAAGCTACGTCTAAGTGCACCCCATTGTTGATTAGTATCAGCATCTGTTACCTTTGGGGTTAATTTAAAGGATAGCATCATTTTTATACTAAAAATTTATATTTTAAACACGTAAATAAATAAATACATCTATATGTAAAGAAGGTTACACATGCATTTTTATAGTTTCAAATTTTCTGAAATGCAAATCTACGCAGATGCCTCAGAACTAATTTTTGCTGCCAAATTGCCAGTTTTTATTTAACATTAACTGTTGGACCCAGTCGTAGAAGAAAGATTAATAATCGTCTGACAAAGTCCTTGGTATCTTCAGCTGAAGTTACATTCGTTCATAGGAGTACTATCTCTGTAATTTCCTGAATAATCATATTCCAAAATATTTTATTTCTAAATCTTTGTTTCTGTCAAATTTTCCCTATTCACCATTGCATCTATAGTGAAGGTAGCTTTTCTTATTTGCTTTAACTGGAATCACAATAGATACTAACTGAATTTCACTGAGAGTTTTAATGGAAAAGAGAAAGAATAAAAATAATGCTTTAAAACCGCAGGATTTGATACAATGACAGGAAAAAACTTAAAAACTTAACAGTACTATTTTGTTCACTTTGTGAGAAATTTCCTTCCCGGAATAAAATTACATCGATTTTCTGCACAATTACTGCTAGCTCTGCACTTGAAATTTTGTATACAAATTTAAGCTCTCACCATTGTCAAAGTCTTCAAAGAATAATTGCACTGGCATCCTGAATTGGGAAACAGTAAAACATTCTTCAGGAAATTTAATAATAGTTTAGTCCGTAAACTCACTGTTAACGAGAATGTCAAATATACGGACGGGCATGTGCAACGCTTGTCCTAAAGAGCCTTTCATAATTAATTCGGTTTCCTTCTCTTAGGTTCGAATCCCGCGAACGGGCTGGCTGCATGGACGTTTTCGTGTTTTTCCCCATGTGTAACGTGTATCATCAGTTTCCCTTATAAAGTACTCCACGAAGGCATACCTCCCCTTAGGCAGATAGCCCTAGTGTGCTTTGCCATAATTAAATCAACCAAAACCAAACCAAACCCTCCTTAGGTAATTTTATTCATCTTTATGTTCATCCCATCGTCTCAAATCTACACAGTTTAATTTTCTTGCATCAATAAACTAGGAAGAACAAGCACGGAGTCGAAATGGCGGAGTGAGGCTTCAAAATTCAGCAGCAGTTAGTATTTTTCCTGCTTTCTTTTGGCCATTGATAGAGCAGCTGATTCACTGGGTTCGGTGCTCATTAGCTTTTCAGATCCTCGTGAATGGAATAAATAAAAACAGGAGCTTAGTGCAACGTCTCCCGGGAAAATACTTTTCGCAATAAAATGCCAAATTGCTAATTTTAGTTTCAGTTGAAGAAACTAGTCTGGTTTACAGGTAGCTTTGTTAAAAATTTCCGTAGATAAGAATTTTCTTACAAATTCGCACACTTTAACTAAAGACAGAATTGCGTGGACGAAAATTTCCAATATAGGTTCGGTGGTGTGGTGTATTTAATTATGGCAAAGCACACTAGGGGTATCTGCCTCAGAGGAGGGATGCCTTCGTGGAGGACTTTCTAAGGGTAGCTGGCTCGTATACACGTTACACATGGGGAAAACCACGAAAACGCCCATGCAGCCAGCCCGTTCGCGGGATTCGAACCTCGGACGAACTACCAGTGTTCAGCGACTTTCCAATATAGGTTCGGAAATACCAAATACCGCATAACCACCGCTTTGCCTTTAAGAGAGTTTCGTTAAAAAATAAGAGGAACATCAATTACCAATCCCTGAAAAAAAAAAGGTGGCCAAATTTTTATACCGTTTATGAGCCCAAGTATTCAATAAACCAGAATAAGTTTTTTTATGTACACAGTTGAATATTACTTAGCATCAAAATCCAATACGCTTTCGTATGAATGCTTGTTTCCAGAAACTCCCTGTGTTGACTACTTCAGCTTTGCGTATTTCGGTGTCAACCAACAGATGTTGATAAACACTTTACTTAAATTGCAGTACTGGGTTTGGTGTCAGCTCCAGCATAATAGTTATAAAAATATGCAAACACAGAAAAAAAAAAGCAATACAACTGTAAAGATGTATACTAAGGTAAAATGTTATTTATTAATAGCAAGATAAAATTAAATATTTATAATAAATTTTCCGACGTGTGCATGTTGATGTAAGTAGCGGCATAAAAACTGGTTCATTAATATCAACATGTTGATAATTTCGTATAAAGGTGTGGTGTTGGTGTATTTAATTACGGTAAAGCACACTAGGGCTATCTGCCTAAGGGGAAGGATGCCTTCGTGGAGGACTTTGTGAAATCAAAAATAACAATGACTGATTTCCCGTTTGTGATTTTCGATATGAAAAATATAACTAAATGTTAATCTTATTGGAATCAGAGACGTGTTTAGCATTTTTCTACATTCTAGACACTTCAACAGATCTAATCAAATCTAATTTCAAAATGTTTTAATGAAATAATATAAGTTCCAATAAAAACTTTAAAAAAAAAGAAAGGAGAAATTAAATACTTGCAATGTCAACTGGTAAATAAACTCATTCATGCATGATACGGCTTAGTATAAAAATGAAAACAAATTTAAACTGATATGAAAACAATTGAACAATATCTTAATAAATGAAAAAAATTAAAATACCGACTTAGCAGCCTAAACGTTAAAATAAATTTAACAAAATAGTATTTCCTCCTTGCTAACAAACTCTGGTAAAAAAATCATCTCTGAAGGTTACTAGTTTTTCCAAGAGCACTCGATACGTATAAGACTAATGTTGATCTTTGTGTGGCCTCTCCCTAACTGCGCTGTAGCTCTAAAAATATTTATTTCCGATTACGAATTACTATATTAATTCGGATATCAGCCTTACAGCTCAAGAAATACTCGTGTATAACTTAATAATGTTCCTTTCTCCTGAAGTACTTTCATTTCAAAGAGCTTTTCATAGATTTCCGAAATTATTTAGCTTATTAGAAAAACGTTTGCGAGTCATTTAACACTAGGGACAGTTAACTGATTAAATTTATTCTTTCACTGTTTACAAATTCTCCTTTTACACATTGGATAGTTAATAAAGGAAATTCACCGTTTCAAACATCAAAGTCAGAAGATTCTCAGCCCCGCCCATAGCCTATTCATCCGCTTCGTGATTACACTTATTTATTTTGGTGTCATCTCTTGATCTTTTTATGACTGAATTATCTGCATATGTTTTTTCGGGGGCATTATTTCGCCTTTAGTACTTATTACCCAAAAGCAATGTTTCTCCCGAACGGGATATTTATCTCGAAACGATTCTTTGCGTCGAAACACTTAAATGCGCTGTATCACTTTTCAGATTGTTCCCACCAAATATTATCGCACGGTATTATATTTAAAGAAAATAAATAAGGAAGAATCTGCATGGCATGTACGGTGTGTTTCTTGCATTCTGAAGAAACAACGGCATCTAAGATATATCAAATTTTGAATATCGTAGTCGAGCACCCGAGCGTGGCCATCTGGAAGGCCGATTTTGGATTCCCTATTTGATATTTTGTAATTTTTTAACGTATTTTTAATTAAACTCAACGATTTCAAAGTAAGCAGTGTCAACACTGTACGTAATAAAACATTTTTATCTCCAGCGTGCGAGACTGTCTATCGGAAATTTAAAAGATATACTGTTTTTAAATATTTTCTGATTTTGTTATTGAATCGAATTTTAGGTGGCTTAATCGCCAATATGATGAAACATACAGAATGTTAATATAAAAAGACAAAGTAGGTTTTGTAAGTTTATATTAGTAAAAAAAAAACTGAACATTTAGGTGATCAACTGAGAAAAGACAGGAAAAAAAAAAAAAAAAAAAAAGAGAAAAATAAAAAAAATGTGTGCCAGCACTTGACGCTGCATCGGAAGTTGTAAGAGTGTATTGCTATGCTATACTGCTTTTCTAATTTTTGTAATATTGCTACTGAACTATACTTGGCGCAAGTGAAAGGAAAATTATGCTTTAGAACAAAGTTAAAAGAAACAGAAAATGGGTTAGAAGAAGTGACCCTAACAACGGACTGGTGGATCATGAGCTGCGCGTGTGCCTCAGAAACCTTAATAATCTCTTTTGGTGGCCATCAAATTCTGGAAACTTTTAGACTTCTTTTCCACAAAGGCAAACTAACTAAACTTAAAAGGACCTGTAAGGTCAAGAATTTTGCGCATTAAGCTTCAAAATTTGAAATAAAATTAAAAAGTAAGTTCTTCAAGCTATAGCCCATGAGCTAAAGTCAAACATCGGTTCCTTTGCAAAGTAGTATAAACACAAAGTAAAGATCCAATTAAGACAACAATAACACGCCAAATAAATACTAATTCAGAAGTCAAACAACAAAAATCAGCGTTAATTTACAAAACTTTCACAGGACTAGTTTCGATGGTTTTACCGAACCATCATCTTCAGCTGCAAAACCGCAAATGAACAAGATAGGAAATAATGTTTAGATAAGATAAGAAAGCCTGGACAAGAATAAGCAAGTGGCGCCATCTGTTGGCGAAACCAGAACTAAAACATAATTTCTCTAAAAGCCGAAGGCAAATTTGGATTGGAATTAGGATCGTTAACTAGAACAGAAAGATTTTTATGAATGTGAAATGCCTCTAGAAAATCCAGTTCTCCAATGGAAGATGTTTTTTGAATAATTTTGGCAGCAGAAAAATTGAAAGTGTGATTTTCGGACCAACAATGTTGAGCAACAGAAGACTTCTGTGTTTCCTTTTTTCTAACATATGCCTCATGTTCTTTGACGCGAAATTTTAAGGCTCTCTTAGTTTGGCCAATGTAAATTAAACCGCACTGGCAAGGAATCCTATAAATACCCCAGGAATTCATATCCGGAATGGGGTCCTTGAGTATAGAAGTTGGAATTTTATTGATGGGAGAGTAAACAACCCGAAAGTTAAATTTCTGCAAAATATGTGCAACTTTATAGCTAATTGATGGAAAGAAGGGAATGACAACAGAATTTTTATAATCTCCTAAAATAAGAGTGTGGCTTTTAGTGTGTTGAGATGAGAATTTTTTAACTGCTTGATTAATAATGTTGGGTGAAAAGCCCCTGTCAATAGCTATTGCTTTTAAATAATTTAGTTCTTCATCAAGGGCTAGTTTGGAGGAGCAAACTTGAAGAGCACGGAAAACATAGGAATAAAATGAAGCTAACTTTTGTTTAGTCGGATGACATGATTTAAAGTGTGGTGGAAGGCAAACCGATGAAGGTTTACGGTAAACTGTAGTACTGAAGTTGGATGTGTTACGTGTGACCAGAATGTCGAGAAACGGAAGAGAATTGCAAGTCTCAAGTTCAAAAGTGAACTGAATAGCAGGATCAATAGAATTCATTGTTGAAAGAACTCTATTTAAATCATTTTTATTACCTTCAAACAGGGTAAAAGTATCGTCTACGTAGCGGAACCATGCCGGGAAGTTTAAAGTTTCAAACAATTTTGATTCATAATAATGCATGTAGATATCAGCCAGGATGGGACTGAGGGGGCTTCCCATGGCTAATCCCTCAGTTTGCTTGTAATATTTATTTTGGAAAACAAAATGTGTTTGTTTCAAACAGAGTTGGGTGAGAGAAATTAGCTCATCAATTTCGATGCAAGAGAAATGAAATTCGCGAAGTCTGGTTTCTAGACATCTTAATGCACCCTCCACTGGGACATTGGTGAATAATGATTTTACATCAAAAGAAACCATGAGTAAATTACGAGGAGAAATGTTTTTAACCTTTTTTACAAACTCTATTGAATTTTTTATGGTGTAAATGTTATTGTCTAATAGAGTGGAAAATCTAGAAACTAAATATTTAGCTAATGGATACGAGGCAGTACCTAAATTTGATACAATAGGGCGGAAAGGAATACCACTTTTATGAATTTTGGGAAGAGCTAATTTAATTAAATTGATTTAAATAGAGTTCTTTCAACAATGAATTCTATTGATCCTGCTATTCAGTTCACTTTTGAACTTGAGACTTGCAATTCTCTTCCGTTTCTCGACATTCTGGTCACACGTAACACATCCAACTTCAGTACTACAGTTTACCGTAAACCTTCATCGGTTTGCCTTCCACCACACTTTAAATCATGTCATCCGACTAAACAAAAGTTAGCTTCATTTTATTCCTATGTTTTCCGTGCTCTTCAAGTTTGCTCCTCCAAACTAGCCCTTGATGAAGAACTAAATTATTTAAAAGCAATAGCTATTGACAGGGGCTTTTCACCCAACATTATTAATCAAGCAGTTAAAAAATTCTCATCTCAACACACTAAAAGCCACACTCTTATTTTAGGAGATTATAAAAATTCTGTTGTCATTCCCTTCTTTCCATCAATTAGCTATAAAGTTGCACATATTTTGCAGAAATTTAACTTTCGGGTTGTTTACTCTCCCATCAATAAAATTCCAACTTCTATACTCAAGGACCCCATTCCGGATATGAATTCCTGGGGTATTTATAGGATTCCTTGCCAGTGCGGTTTAATTTACATTGGCCAAACTAAGAGAGCCTTAAAATTTCGCGTCAAAGAACATGAGGCATATGTTAGAAAAAAGGAAACACAGAAGTCTTCTGTTGCTCAACATTGTTGGTCCGAAAATCACACTTTCAATTTTTCTGCTGCCAAAATTATTCAAAAAACATCTTCCATTGGAGAACTGGATTTTCTAGAGGCATTTCACATTCATAAAAATCTTTCTGTTCTAGTTAACGATCCTAATTCCAATCCAAATTTGCCTTCGGCTTTTAGAGAAATTATGTTTTAGTTCTGGTTTCGCCAACAGATGGCGCCACTTGCTTATTCTTGTCCAGGCTTTCTTATCTTATCTAAACATTATTTCCTATCTTGTTCATTTGCGGTTTTGCAGCTGAAGATGATGGTTCGGTAAAACCATCGAAACTAGTCCTGTGAAAGTTTTGTAAATTAACGCTGATTTTTGTTGTTTGACTTCTGAAAAAGATCCAATTGTAATTCAAAATGTGAAACCACAATAGGTATGAAATACTAATTCAAAAAATTTGAAAACGATGAAAGCATAACTTGATTCAAACTTAAAAGTTAATATGTATGTAGAATAAAGTGTAAGGTATCTCAAAACATATAAGAAAAAACTGCAAAAACATCAAATTAAAAAACAAAAGTACCGATTTTTGTAAATGAGTAGTGTCTTTGCACCATGGACCACTCTATATATGTGGCCTGCCAAATATTTTCTCGAGAGGTTGGAGGCAGGGAAAGAGGAATGGGACTGGTCGCCTCGAGCTGTTCTCCTTCAAAATAAGCGGCGGAACTAAACAAAGTGGAAATGTTATCTGTATGCTAACGCCCAAACCAGCGTGTCTATGCACAAGGTAACCGTATTCAGTACCTGGTAATGTACATGTATGCTAACAACAGTCCCACCCTTTGATGCTTGTATACTGATATTTGAAAAATCAGGGAACTTCAGGATTTAAGACAATGACTACAAACATGCTGGTTAAAAAATATTAAATTTAAGGTAAACGTATCTACTAACAAAATGCAGATCAATATTTTTACACTCAAGTTTCCGTACCTAATTGTAATACGTAAATTATATCAGACTTGTAGAGGATAATAATATAAAACTATTAAAATTAAGACTTATAAATCTCACAAGTACGTCTCTTCCAATTCTAAAAAATGCATGGTATTCTCGTTTAATGCTGTCGATCAAATTTAAGATTAATATCTGATAGCTTTTTAAAAAAGTCTGTGAAAATACACTTTACTTACTAAATGCGTGCTGCTTATACAGATTGGACTATTAAGCACTTAGGAAAATTAGTTCTTCATGAAGTATATGTGACATGGAAACGGGTTTCTTTTCGATGATGCGATGAATGACTTTAAAAGTACATTTGCAGTTTGAGATTATAATTATTTTGAAAAAAAAATTATAACCAATTTGTTACTTACTACTTTTTTTCTTATAATCTTGCGGTACATAAATATTTTAAAAATATACTGCACGATATGAAACTATCAGCCATCAAACATCTTTAATGAAACTGCGATGCCTATTATAGGCAAAGCGGTGGCTTTGTAAGACATTAATGTTTTTTTGTACTTTTCTTTGGTTTTATGCTTAAATTCATTTTTGCGCTTGCTGTTCCCCTCAAAACGTTTTAAAAGCGTAGTTCATAAGTTTCATATACAGCGTGGAGAAGATTTTAATGTTTTTGAAAAAGAACTGATTTGTGCTTTTAATAGCTGAATAATGTTTAATTGAAGAGCGATTTCCAAGAACTCCCCCGGAAAGTCTTATCAGTTAAAGTATTTTAGCGGGCAAATAGCAGCCCATGAGATTTTTTTGTGCCCCGCCTAAGACTGTAAGAAAATCTGCTCTGATTCGAGATTTCCTTCAAGTGCGCTGTCGAAGATACACATTGCATTTCGCTATATATTTCCTCAAAGTTAGTTACTCCGCATAACCGTGTAGAAGAAAGTGATCTCCGGATGTTTCGCGTGTGAATATCTGTGCACGTTTTGCATTTATGTGTGCCCTTTTTGCATTTTTGTGAGTGCTCGTTTGCTGTGTTTAAGTGCTGTGAAGTTTTTGAATATTACCATGAATATTATTTCGACCATAGATAGTCAATTTCCGCAGTTGGAAATACTTCGAATAGCGTATATGAAAATGGCGCTAAGCATACTTTTTAGACCGATCCCTCGTGCTCTTCGCCTGAACATGATATGTTATTGATGTGGAATCTTCAACGAATTTTTATATGTGTTTTACTCCAGATATTTGGATATATCTGAATAATAAGATATACGATGACATTTATTTGGATAAATTACTCTCTTTGGATTTTTTTAAAGTTCGATACTTTTGTGCACGTATTGACTCGCTCATGAAAAATTTGAGAAAATTCTCTGCCCTAACGAAAAATACGCTTGAACTGTCAAGGATATTTTCGCTTAATAGTTGCGTTACTATAATTTATTAATGACCTTCAGATCTGTGAAGAACAATTTCGACGGGATAATGTCAAGAAATTAAAGAAGCTCGAAAACTGTGCTACATCGATAATGGGTAAGTGCGAGTTTCTTTTGGCAAGCAGAGAACTCTCGTTTATTCTAAATGCGAGGAACAAACGAAAAATATTCATAATGGTAATGAGACTGTTTCTAATGCTCATAAATGAATGAGATATTAAAAAGCCGTCTAAAACAGCCAAAGGTACGAAATTAGTTAAAACTAAGTCGCAATTAACGTTAAAAATAGATTTGCTAATATTGATGTACATGATTCTGCTATTACAATTGATCGCATTTGTCGTGTTGTTACTGATAATAATGCTGCATTCAATAATATTAAGAAGCCTAGTCCTAGTAAAAATGTCCTTCATAATTATAAATGTAAATATTGCCAGTAGTAATAACCCAGCAAGCACAGGCGTGCGGCAGCAGCCCGATCAGCCTAAAACCCCCTATCATGGCTAAGCTCTCAGAGAGTAATAATTATTATCCCATTTGCAAAGACTTATCTAGACAGCTTCCTGACTGTAAATTTTTGGGACGCCTTAGTTGTGAGTTCCTTGCAGTTCAGTCGGTCTCGTCGGATGATCATCTTACACTTAAATATATTTTTTTTTTCTTGTATAAAAAAAAAAAAAAAAAAAAAAAATTGAAAATTGTGTTTTCAACCCAAGACATAAAAGACCTGTAAAAATTCTTTTAATTTTCTCCTCTCAAACTCAGATGTTCATATAATACGCGAATCTCTATATGATACGATGTGCGTAAAAAAGTACAGTTCACCAAATAAAAGACAAGGGCTCCGATGCTAGTATTTCAGGCGCAGACATATTCCTTGCGAGAGTTTTCATAGTAAATAAAATATTATTTCCCATATTAAAGCTGAAATGTATTTATCGAAAATTCAAGTGCCCCATTGTCACATTTGTCAGAAGTGCCACAACACTCCCGAGAATGACCATGTGGCACCTACATGTGTCAAATGTGCAGGTGACACATCTAGGTGCCATAACTGGCAATTGTGACCACCAGGGGCGTCTCGAGATGCCTAAGCGAGCAAATAGTTTTGGCCCCCAAGTAGCATCGTATAGAAGACGTCGGAATTTGCTTCATGAAAAAAGAAGCATGTTAGTAACACTCCAAGAAAGTCTGCAATAGAATAAGGAATTAGCAATGCTCAGGCTCTTAAACCGGACACTGCTGAAAATCCTATTACCCAAAATGTGAGTTTACTGTCCCCAATACTACAGCTTCAATTTACAACCACATTAATATTTCAAATTTCCAAGTTTACAACCACATTAATATCCCAAATACTTCATACAGAAATGAACTTTCAGGTATTCTGGAATTGTTTAACTTTACGAATCAATTTCAAAAAGATTCTGGCCTAAGTTTTGCCAGCATTTTTAGTCATTAAAAGTTAAATGCATGCTATGAAACAGTGCGAAAATGAATTAGGTAAAATGTTTGTATTGTATCAGATACTCGAAGAAAACTACAGGCTATCTTATCAAAACCAATTATGAATTCTGAACTTAAAATTGTGACAGAGGATGCAAATTGTTTATTCCATAGAATTAATGAAGTTCGTATTTTTGTAAATGAGTACAATCCCGATGTAATCCTCCCTGCATGAACACAAGCTCAGGCCAGTGGCAACTATTAGGATCAGGAGTTATTACCTGTATAGTCTGGATAGAAGTCGTAACGGCCAATGTACGTAGTACCTAATTCTTGTAATTAAGTGCTCCATCCATTAACACACTGCACTGCCACAGTTTTTAAGTCTCTGCAGAGACATTAGATTAAATTTTGGAAGCAGGCAAGATGAAAAATAGGGAACGCCTTCGCCGGGAATCGAACTACGGACCTCTCAATTACGCGCTGAGCGTGCTGACCACCACACCACGAGGGTATGCCATGAAGGCGGGAAAAACACCTTCTATACTTCCCTTTTAACCCTTTCTGACGTACTATACTTTAAAGTCAGAATTTCAACAAAAACATTTGTATGCAGTCTATTTAGGCCTAAAGGAGTATACATGTAAAGTTTTGTAAAGATTGCATTTACTGTTTTAATTTTGTGAGCGTTCCATGAGGTGGAACACTGCGCCGCCATAGCTCTTAAAAGTGCACTGTATTATGGCTGTATATATGGTTTTCTGGATATACATAATAGTTTATGGATATACATAATAGTTTACATGTATATACACAGATCTTATATAAAAAATATTTACAAATTTTTCGATTTCTTAGCTTCGTGAAACTGTTCAAAGCATGTCACATCTTTTTGATAGAAGCCTAAACCAACTTCAAACAAAATGTGTCTCGCGATGATTCGAGCTACTTATTTCTCACCTGAAAACTACTGACAAAAATGTCAAGACGCCCATATTAGGGTTTTCATAGCACAATCCACACATCACCACTCAATATTCCTTTGTTTGATTTCCTTCCGCCCCAAAACAACGGAAACAGAAAACGTATGCAACAGATGTTTTCTCCTAAGAATGGATGTTCTGATGCATAATAGCATGAGATCGCTAAAGGCGCAGTGTTCCCGCTGATGGAACAGCCTGTTTTATTCAATGGTTCTGCGCATGCTTTTTGTATGAAAAATTAAAACAAGTATAGAACAAATAAAATAAAGTACACCCATTAAAAGTATACGGAATGTTTTTTTCCAAACATTTTTTTTTTTTGTATCACAAAAACAAATGGAGAAAATTACTTGAAAATAAGTGGATTTTTAATAATACATCATAGTTAAATATTCTCGGTCTCCTTGTGATATGGACTCCATCTACTATTTAAAAGGAAAATTTAAAAGTATATTCTAAAGGCATTTTTATCCATTTGGGGTTGAATTTAACGGTTTCAAAAGCGATCCAAGTTGGGTGTTCCATGAAGTGAAACACTGAGCAACAAAAGGTTTTAAAAGGCGACTAGAGTTTTCAAGGAACCCAATCGCCAAATCCTGGGTGAGGAGAATCATCATCCAACACCCTCTTAGTTCGAGTGCCACTGTAGAGACATTAGGTATTTTTGAAATATTTGAAAGCAGGCAAGATGAGATTGACAGATTAGCAAAGCTTTCGTCGGGAATAGAACCACGAACCTCTGGAATACGCGCCCAGCGTGCAGACCACTACAACACGAAAACACGCTGAGAAGGCGAGAATACCTTACACCTTAACTATCACCATGACGCCACTCACCTCACGACCACTAACAATTATCTCCGCCTATTCACCATTTAATAAGAGATACAAGGGAACATTTAGCGTGATTTTTCAGGAGTTTTCCCCACCACAATATTGTCTTAGATGGAGACTTTAATGCACACCACCACGAGTGGGACAGCACCAATAACACTTTCCTCCGTAATGTAGTTCTTCAATTTGCCAAAAGCGGCCTTTCTTACAAAAGTCGAATTACAATTGAAGTAATTACAGTTACAAAACTCGTTGATGTTGCACTCGTTTACAGGCGTATCAACCCTGAATTTTCCTGAAATGTCCCATTTCTAAATCTTTGCTTCTGTCAAATTTTCTGTGTTCACCACTGCATCCAGAGTGAAGATAGTATTTCGTATTTACTTTAGCCACGATCACAGTTGATATTATCTGAATTTCGCTGATAGTTTTAATTGAAATGAGAAAAAATAAAAATAATGTTTCAAAACTGCAGCATTTCGAACAACAACAAGAGAAAACTAAAGAATGTAGTATTACTGCTTTTTTCACTTTGTAAGAATTTTCTTCTCGGAATAAAATGACATCAATTCTCTGAGCAAATACTGCTCGCTGTGTCACTAGGAGATTTTGTATAAAAAATTAAGCACTTCGTTAAATTCTGCAGTGAATAACTGCATCGGGATCCTGAACTGGGAAACAGTAAAACAATCTTCAGGAAATTTAATGATAGTCTCATCTGTAAACTTATTGCTAATGAGGATGTCAAATATACAAGACATCTCCCAAGTAATCTTTCATAATTATCCATTCTTCCTCTTTCAGGTAATTTCATTCAGCTCTATGTCATCCCATCATCTGAAATCTGTCTAAGGGAAGGTATGCTTTCGTGACAGATTATCTAAGGGAAACAATCTCGCACTACAAAAAGATAAAACCATAAAAATGCCCATGCAATCAGCTTGTTCACGGGGGAATGCAAGTCAAACTACCAGTATGTTAAGAGAAGCGATTTCAAGAATGTTTAATTATTTTATTTAGTTTGTCAAAAGCTAAATAAAATAATTAAACATTCTTGAAATCTCTTCACATTACTGAAATGGCAATAACTTCGAATTATACTATGCTACCACTTTTCCTCTAATTTGAAATTTTGAACTTTTCCGTTATCGGACAGCCCACCAGCGACTGAGCGGAGTCTAACGAAACAACTGGTGGTTCTGTCCGGGGTTCGAATCCCGGCAAACGGGCTGGTTGCCAGGATGATATTCTTAGTTTTCCATTTGTGTAACATGTATGCAAGCCAATTTCCGTTAGGCAGTCCTCGAACGGAGGCTTCCTTCACCTTAGGCAAATAACCATCGAGTACTTTGCCATAATCAAATAAACCTTTATCCATAACATGCTTTAAATATTTTTATGTTGAAAAGTTTATGTGCTAATGTTGGCCCCCATTGAATGAAGTATGTTGTTTATTTTTTCATTGTTTTTTATAACAACAATGTTTTTGTTTTCAGAATCTGAATTATCAATAAAATTCTTTTAATAATATGCGATTATATTTTGTTTTTTTGTTTAATGAAACATTAATTTAAGCGACAAATCTCTTACATTTAGAAAAATTTTCGATTTTCGAAACGAGTTGCTGTCAAAAGCGCATCTTCTTGTTGCTGCATATATTTATTTAAAGCAAACTGCTAGGCGCGTGTGCTTTTATATTTGAAAAGATTCAGAGAATTTTCAACAGGGAAATAAAGTTATTAATTTTACTGAATTTGGTGGATTCTTTGTGTTTTGAGGTAAAAGTCAAACCATCAGATATGTGACAACCTTAAAATAAGGGTATATATAATCAGGATTTTGCGGCCAGACATTTCCAGCGAAATACATTACAAAAAATTTTCTATGTAGAATTAATGTATATTCCGTTTAGTATTTTAATTTATCAGTGTTATTACACATCAGTTTATCAGTGTAAGTTATATCGAGTTTTAGTTGTGTTCGATATAAGAATTTTATTTGGTTTATATAAAACCGATTCGTTTAATATTATTATATTTATTAAATACTATTTATTAGGTTTCCAAATCTGCCAAACCCAATCAATGGCCTCCTGGCTAAGATATCTGATTATCGCTATTTCGACTCATATTCGAACCCAAACAAACGAACTGGTTGAATTTTGTGCTTTCCCCTATGTGTAACATGAACATGAGTGCGTTTTACTTGGAAAGTCGTCCATGGAGACATTCATTGTCTTCGGCTGATAGATCTCGTTTCCTTTGCCATACTAAAAAAATCTAAAAATTTTTCAAAAAGACTAACAGATGCATATAACAAAATAAAATTAAGTAAATGCATATAAGAAAATAAAATAAATGCATATAAAAAAACTGAAGTAAATGTATATAACGAAAAAAAAATGAGGTTAAAAACAAATTTTCAATCATTTTTCAATACAGTAGTTTTTAAATTGCTTGTTTTCAAATTTTATTTCATTTTTATGTATGTACTAATATACTGTGTATGTGTGCGAAGGTGTGCTTGTTCGGCATATCCACATATATTAATTAAATAAATCTGATTTGAAAATGCATGCACTAACGCACTATTCTCCTAATTTGAAAAACACTAAAGTATTGTCTGAGAAAAATATTTATAAAGAAAATTAAATTTCGTCTCCTTTCTCGGTGCTGTGTAAAAAATTTAAATAAGCTTATTAATTTTTTTCTTCTTTATTAAAAACAAATTAGTTTCTTTTCATCTATATATGAAAAATAACAAAATCTTGCTGTCAGAATGGAAATTCTTAAAAATATAAAACTCGATTTTTTTCGAACAAAAGTTTCTGAGAAATTTCTGTAGGTCAGCAGGTAGTAACAGGACCACTGACTGCTTTGTTTGAAAAACCCGATGAAGTGGATGATTTTACCCCCAAAAGGTTTTTTTTTAACAAAGCAGATGCGATCCAAATGGCTTTGCTGAGAAGCGTTCGTATTTGAATCGCTTGAAGCTTGAAAGCTTGAGTTGGAAGACATTCCCGAAGCAATCGGTCAGACAGCAATAAAATTTGTTATAGATATTTCTCTCTCTCTGTGAGTTCTTGAAATCTTGGAATGGGTGAAAGTTTATTTTGTTTTACATATATAAGGAAACTGCATGTAAAGCAAAATAATTCAAGGCACCCACTGTATGTTAATCATTGTACGTCCCCTCAGCTCTTCGGTTGGGTATTAAGAAAACTATACTGCTTTTGTATTACTTGTATAGTGAAAGATTTGAAAAAAATAGCTTCATATGAAAAGTTTTTCTCCGATGAACGATTACAGCTGAAACATGTTTCTGTCTTCAAGTATATCCACAAAATATGAAATAGTATTGTATTCTTTTGTATTCTAGTGCATTTTTATATTACTTCGTGGTAAACTTTTTTATTCTTAAATTTCTCTCTCTCTTTTATTATAATATACAAGTACTCTTTCAAATATGGCTGACCTATGAACCTAAATTTTTATACTATAAAATTTTATATAAAAATTAGCCGTAATCATTAGACACAGCTTTGTGTATATTATATTCTTGAATACATGCCTGCAATTAATACTAAGAATACTATTGATAAAATTCGTGATATAATTAATAATGAAAATACTGTTTAAGCTAAAAACCGATTTGAATCTTTTTTTCATTATAGGGTAACATGAGCCAAACAATTTTCGTTAGAAATATACAATTATGCTAATTTGACACATCAGATGGAAAATATTTTATCGTCATCATCGGCTATGATAAAAGATTTATACGCTTAAGATTTTGGATTATGAAAAAGCACACAGGACCTATTTATCTAAGGGAAAGGAAGTCTTCAGGGTAGATTTATTTTGTGGGAAACAAACTGTTAATTCTCAATCAATTGTACTTATGAAAAACCCCTAAGCCTCCCATGCAGCTGCTAGAATTTACCGGAGCTCAGCTATCTTACCGCTTGGAGACTAGTTGGCTTTCTGAACTTACGCAATATCTATCTGAATTTGAATATTTGCATAAAAAACGAGCAAAATAAAATGACACATTGTAAATAGTACATTTTACTGAAATCAAACTTTCTTTGAAAAAGGAAAATTAATTGTAAGGAATAAGATGGATGCATTTAATTAAACAGCGGGCAACAACAGCGCTAATCATATGTTTCGTATAGGAAATCATTTTCTTCGTGTTATCGTATAACGGAAAATATCCACAGATTATATTTTACAGTTTTTAAGAAGTCATGGGTTATCTGCTTTAAGAGAACACCTTCGTGGGCAATTTTCTAAATAAAATTAGCTTGAATTCATGTTACGCATCGGGAAAATCATAAAGACCACAAGCAGCTAAACTGTTCGGTTGCCAACAACAAACTACCAACATCCAGCAATCTTATTCACTCAACTATAGTGAACTTAAACTAATGTTTGTATATTATTAGTAGTATTAAAATAACGAAAATATTTATTCTAATAAAAATTTTTGTTTGAATATCCTCCCTAGTAAGGTATTTCCTTTGGTTGGAGATTTGTCAACAATAAATGCTATGTTCAAACAAGACATTTATTTAGAGCATAATGCTTCAAAAATGTATGCTGGGATCCCTAGAAAAAAAATATCGCCGGAAAATATATCTCCGAAAAATATTTAATTATTCATATTCTTATGATTAATTATTAAATAATTAATAACTTTTATAATTATTAAATGAAATGCTTATTTATACTTTACCAAATGTACAGCAACACTCTTTTTTTACAAAAATACCATATTGAATAAATTATATTGTGAGCTAATAAGTAACAACATTGCTTTGTTTAATTAAGATACAATAACAAGCCGAACAAACATTAAATTGGAAGTCAAACAACAAAAATCAGCGTTATATTTTCAAATTTTCACAATCTAATTTTCATTATATCTTATCTCGTTCACTTGCGCTTTTGCAGCTGAAGATTATGGTTCGGTAAAACCATCGAAACTAGTCCTGTGAAAATTTGAAAATATAACGCTGATTTTTGTCCTTTGACTTCCAGATTAATTGCTTTGTTTGTTATTAATATGTCTCATCTTTCCTATTTCAGATAAAATTTACTAGTGTTTCTTGGACAGGAAAGGAAGAATTTTTAATTTGAATCAATAAATTTATGATACACTGAAAACGGTTTCAAGTTCTTCCCTTTCTGAATATCTTAAATGTATATCAAAAAGTAAAATGCAAATTTAATTTTAATATTATCACCCTTAAAAAACACCCAAATGTTTCGCTTATTACTCTCTTAAAACTACGTAATAATTAAGGAAAAAAAAATATTTAAAATAATTATTAGTTGCATGCAGTTGAAGAATATAGGAAAATGCTGAAGGTTTTAAAGATTTTTAATTAATGACAAAAATACAGAAAATCGGAAATAATACGTAATGTTTCAGCAATATCTCAGTAGGAATGAAAGTTGCACCAGATATTTGTCAGAATATAATTTTAGTGATAGCAGTTTAATCAGTCTGCATTGAAATTCCGGTGATAATCAGTGACATACAGATTTAGGTTACTTAGGCTAAAAATGCGTAATAATTTAAAATTTAACCGGGTAAATTTTAAAACCAATTTATTTAAAAACTAGCAGCTTCGCTGCGAGCCTTCGTCTGGCTTTTAAATGTACCGGAAAAATGGCTGAAGGGAACTCCAAACGTTAAATTTAAATACTGCGTAGAATTTTACTCTGCAGAACAACTTCATAAAAAAAGTTATTACGTATAACAAAAATACAATGAAATAAGCAATATCCCTTAATACAAATATTAATTATCCTAATAAATAAATTAACCAAATTCCCTTTGCAAAATCTTAAGAACTCAAATGGTATTAAGGAGGTTAAGAACTTTGTTTCCTAAAAAAATCAGTCAAAACTTTTCAATATCTTAAAAACAGTGAAATGAGCATTTAATAAAATAAAGGAATGCAAAAAACAAATAATTCTGAAAAGTAAAGTATAATTAATGATATTTTATCTTATGTTTTCAAGGGAAAAAATTACAATGAAATAAGCTATATCTCTTAATACAAATATTAATTATCCTAATTAAAAAATTAACCAACTTTCCGTAGAAGAACAAAAATCATGCAAAACTTTTCAATATCTTATAAACAGTGAAATAAGCAAAAAATAACATGAAAGCAACTCAAAAAACATAAAATTCCGCGTAGAATTTTACACCACAGAACAACTTTATCAAAAAAAATTAATAAAAATATATTATATTTATATAAAAATGACAATGAAATATGCCAATCTCTTAAAAACAGTGACATAAGGAATACGATGAAAAATTGTTGCCAAACCCATATTTCTAAAAGAATGAAACTATTCAAAATGATGCGATTTCATCAAAAATCTATCAACAACAATAAGACAGGAAAATTGTTGCCAAAATCACATTTTTAAAAATGTGAGATGTGAGAACTGTACTCGGATGCTTCATTTAAAAAATCTTTTAAAAATACAAAATATTATCATTTTTCCAAAATTCTTTTTGTAAAAGCATTCGCAAGGATGAAAGTTTAACGAGTTCAAAAATCAAAGAAAAATAAACTGTACATTTTTAAAAATAAACGTTTTTAGAAAAAATCCCATTGAAAAAGTGTTAAGCTCCCTTTGTTAAATAAATTCGTATTTAATCGATTTATTGAAACACGAAATTTATTTTAAGTTCGTAAAATAGCTAAGTGCCTACGTTTCATGACGATGTGAAAATGAAGTGTGTAGAGTAAAATCTCGCTTTCCTATAGCCCATTATGTTTCAAAATGACACGATTTCGTCACAAAACATGAAATAAAAAAAATTCGAATTCGAATTTCGAAAAAATCGCTTCGAAGTGCACTGGCTCTTGTGTAGATGTACCTATGTACCAAATTTCGTAGCCGTGGGTCTATTAGCTTACGCGCAGCGCGAACGAAAGGCACACACACAGACAGACTCTTTCTTTTATTATATGTAGAGAAGATATGTAGAGATAAGATTGTTTAAGGGAAGAAAACTTTTACGTTTCGCAGCTGTACCCTGCGGCTTTAAGACGGTCATCACGGAGAGTCTAGCCTTTTGCAATTCTCTTGAGAGCTCACATAGACGCGAACAATATATAGCAATCTATCTCACTTAGCGGAATTATTGAAGTAAAATTCTGGGAGGGATGGGAAATAACAAAAGAACTGCTTGACAATTTTCAGAGGTTTAGGGTTATTTTCGCGACATTTTACGGGAAGTTCGGTCCAAAACTAGCGACAGTTTTAAAGGGATTCGCAGAAAATCAGTCGACAGGCTAAGGGTTAAAAGCTTCAAAATTTTGAAGTACCTCCATTTTTTCATGTTTTCTTGGTCCACTTCCATCTCTCAGGAACTGATTTGAAGGCCCCTTCCATCCTTTCTTGGTCTTCTGTCATCTCTTCCTTAATAGGTTTCATCCCTTATTTGGCAGATTCTTAGCTCGCTTTTATCTCTTTAAATGCAGGAAAGGCTGACATTATTTATCTTTGTTGCTCCCCGTCGCTCTTCCCAAAGCTGTCTTATCCCATACCTGACACCAAAAACTGTTTCGAGCGTACGAACTCCCAACGTACTGAATGCACCCAGAAACAGTGGTAGCATGATGAAACTTATTTTCACGTAAAGAAAAAAATCAGTCCTGGAACTTTTCACAAAAGAACTCATACAGCTTTTCTCAGTCTTCAGAGCACAATAAGTATTTCTCTTCAGACTACTAAGAATGTTAAGCACAGCAGAAAGCAAAGCTCGCACGGAGAACTCTTAAAACACCGAATTAAACTTAGAGCTAAAATCTCTGAACTCAAACTGAGAACTGATGTTTTCTCCATCCTTATGTAGTTTTCCTTCTGCCGACAAGAAATTTGCGGTACGTTCTACTTCTGGAAATTTGCGGGAAACATATACGGTTGCAGTTACATATAACGACCGAATACTAGAGTTATTCAGGCATTGTGGCCAATTACAGTTATGTTGTTACCAGAACAAAGTGTCGAGCGATTTCTTGTCAAATTTTGCGATAAACTTCAGTCGTGAAAATAATCGACAGCTTGGCGATACATACATACAGTTACACAGAGATATCACCAAAATGCCGTGGGATTTCTCACCAAGTTTGTTTAGAAAATTTAGTCGTTGCGAAAACAGGTCACCAGCTTGCCAATATCTGGCCAATTAAGCGAGAATGTCATTTGCCTCAATGCAATCTTTGCATTTCTACAGGCCGTTCATGACACATTCTAGAAAAATACGTAACGGTATATTTGTGTTTCAGTTATCGAAAATTAAATTCATTGTCTGGATCCTGAATCTTATGTTTGTGGCCAAACCGGCTGTTAGTGTCGAAAGCGATTTCGCGTGATCCACTGTAGTGAGAGTGTTTATATATTTCTAAAATGAGTTTAATAAGATTGACAAAAAGCAAATAGTTATAAATAAAAGATTTTGATATCTGCTTATTATTTCAGATAAGAAATATAGTCTGCTACATTTAAATTTATCCTTCTTCCAAAAGGCGCAAGTAAACAAATTGTGGATTAAAATATCCTTTTTTTGCGCTTCGAAGGAGAAATGTTTCATAATTTAAAAATGTTGTGTAAAAGTGTCGTAAAATAGAATTAAGCATTCTAAGAGCAAAATAAGCAACATTAACAATCAGAAAGGGAAAATCCACCAATCATTACTTCTACATAAAAAGAAGAGTCCAAACGAATACTCGGACACGATGAGTATTGTTCCTAAAGCTCCTACATTTAAATCGCTGTTAAAAGAAGAAATTCAGTCCACGCAGGCATCAGTTCGAAAACCTCTAAATACATGAGTAGCTGTAATAACTAAAATACTATACCAGTATTTGTTTAATAGTATACGGTAGATACTAGTTTTATTAGTTTGAGAAAAGCCTGATGATTTTTCTATCATCTTAGTTTTGTATAATTTAGAATTTTCAGTCTTCACATTTCTGTTTGGGTGTGGAAGGTATTTAACCTCACAAAACGTTTTATACTATCTGTATACGACTATTTGACGCACCCATGAGAAAAATTATATTATCTTACTCTAATGCAGCTAAATATAGTTGCAGCGGATGCTTTTTATAACGATCCACAATATCCTATCAGAACAGGTCTTATAGTTGTGGTCCACAAAGCCAAAGTTTAGTTAATTGCAATGGGCTAATGAAACGCTCGAATCTTAGGGAAGATTGAAGATTCGAAAAGTCGAACAGTAGCGTTCTTTCAGCCATTCGAATCGCTCGAAGCCTAACTTAAAAACATTAGTCATTTAAGTACTAAACATTTAAAATAAAATCCTCTACCATCGCAATTTCACGCGACCTGCATCTTCAATATATGACTTCTACTGTGCTGAGATTTAAACTTTCAACTTTTCCGACGGAAATGAGACTTTTCTCCTTTTATTCTCTTGCGATTTCAGATAATCGGGAAAAATTTTAAATTTAAACTGTTTCTAATATATATTTGATCTCAAAATGTATTAACAATGTCTAGATTATCGATTTTTAATTTTATCCTTCATTTGTGAAATTTCGAGTTCATCCTTTTAATAAATATCGGTAAATCGGTTATTAAATTAGTTTCCATTGCTGTTTATGCTATTATAGACTCAAATAGCGCAAACAGCGCTCAAATGACTGAAATAGCAAATGTGATTTCCGAATTGATGATACCAACAAAGTACATTCCATGTTGTTTTATACAATCTCCTTTCGTAATTAGCATTTCATAGTACGGAAAATCACTATACCTATAATCCAGTTGTCTGGGAGTAGAGGCCGTCGTTGCAATCTTACGTGTCGAGCGAATACATTTTCCCTTCAGTTAATTAGCACTAATCTGACATTAATTACAATGGCAACGATTTCCAGAAAGCTTAATAGTTTAATGGTTTTGTGTAAAGTTTTACATTATTTTGATTGCCATTAGAAACGAACATGAGTAACATCTCTCAAAATCTATAATCTGTGATGTAAACCTTATTGAATGTGATATAAACTTTATTATTGAATAAGGTGATATAAACCTTATTATTGGAAAGATTTAAAGATGGGGATTTCATTATTCATATGACTTGGTATCTAATTGTTATTAGACTATTTTATTATCATAATTCTGTTTTACTTTTATTGCAGCTTGTATAATGATAATTGAAATTTCAGGGGTTTTACGACATTAAATGTACACCATTGATTACAGACATGTTGATTAAAACAATTAAATTCAAGAAAATGTCTTACAACAAAACGCAGATAAATATTTAACTGTTAGAATCAATTTTTCATTTCTAGTTCATACACGTGAATTAAGTCAAACTTGTTGAGGTTAATATGAAAAGGTTATATTAGTGATTTGCTCTCAGGAAATCTCACAAGTACTTCGTTTCTGTTTTTTATATTTGTATGATATTCTCGTTCATTGCTATTGCTCAATATAAGCTTTTATCTCTGCTAAACAATCAAAGTACTCTGTGATAACAATTTACTTACTTTTAAAAAATGAATGCAATTTATATAGCTTGGATAGTCAAATATTTCGGAAATTTAGTTCGTATTCCAAGACATTTCAAATTTCTTTTTAAATACATCTGACGTGAAAACAGGGTTTTGATTCGATGGAGCTGTGGACTTTTAAAATTATAATTAGAATTTGAGATTATAATATTTATGAAAAGAAGGGAAACCAATTTATTGCTCACTAGTTTTTTCATATACTGTTGTGCTTTATTTATTTAAAAAATGTAAACTACATCAATGTAAACTTTACTATATAAAGTGCTTTAATCATACTGCTCTGCGCATTGTAGGCAGAATGGTGGCTTTCGAATAAATTGAAGTTTTGTTATTTTATGCTGTAGTTCCGCGCGAAATATTGTAAAAATTATATTTTAAATTTGATTGAAAGCGTGTTTGGATGACCATGCACTTGACGTAAAATTGACAGAATTTTAAAGGAACTCTAAAATTCATTTCTAACGACGAATTCGTTGATGTTTCATTCAGGACTTCTTTGTAAAGCCCCCACAGGATGTTTTTATTAATTAAAGTATTTAAATAACAGTTTTGTCTTGCTGTTAAACTTTCAAATAGGAGAACTTGTTGTAAGCTCAAAGTGTTAATTATCGATATAGTTGTTCTTGCAAATTTTCTACAATTTATACCTTTTCGAAGATCCGTCATTTTTCTTTTTGTGATTCGACATGGATTACCGGTTTTCAGCAACTTACCCCTCCGCTACTGATAAATTCCCCACCATAAGTAAAAAAAATCTGATGTGTACACGACATGTGATTCTTGCACCGAATGTTAAATTATACGCATTTTTTTCTTTCATTTCATTGAATCTTAATTGAATTAAATCTACTTCGTCGATAGCGCATAAACCACAATAGAACAAACGCACTCTTTAAAATTCACTAGATTTGTTTACCATAGTGACACTCTGGCGCTAGGTTCACTTAATAGCGTTACATTTCGTTCATTTTTTCCAATATGTTAAAATTTGTACTGGTAACATTTGCTTGGTTTAAATAAAAGATGCATGAGAGTAATATTGTAACCCAGAATGCACAAAATTTATATCATTTGAAGAATTATCTAATCTTTGCCACATGTTCTATTCAAATACTATAATAAATATAAAACGATGTGTAAAAGAAATTACACAAAAAATGAAAAAAAAAAAAAACAGTTTTTTACAGACGATTCAACATTTCTCATTCAATTAACTTAGTTCTCGCTTCGAAACAAGGCCAACATACACAAAAACTCAAAATATATATATTTTAAATTACGAAGTCAATCTTAAACAGTTATTTCCTCGAATAAATTACGGAATGGGTTAAGCATGATTTAATTCGCAATAATAAAAGAAGGCGTTATCTTTGTTTTTTCAAAGCTTAGTTTCTCTAGATTGGCAACAAATCCGCTATTCTGCCAAGTTTTAAATGCAAACAAACATGTCCGACATAGCAAAAATAATTAGTCTTAGCCGCACTTGTTATGTATTATTTTTGTTGTGTACAATTTATTACGTATTATTTTACTGTGAATAGGAAATTTTTAGTGATTATATTATTTTACTGTGAATAGGTAAATTGTAGTGTTCTTATTTAAGAATTAATGTTTAATGTATAGTTTTGTTTGAATTTTTCATTCGTTTACGACAGAAGTTCTTTTAAGTTAGCAGAAATGCTGATGCAGCTAAACAACCGATTGTTTACCGGAAGATAATACAACATAATTCCATCATTCTTATTAGGCCCACCAGCGGCCGAGCGGTAAAGTCGCTAAACACTGGTAGTTAGGTACGAGGTTCGAATCCCGCGAACGGGCTGGCTGCATGGGTGTTTTCGTGGTTTTCCCCATGTGTAACGTGTATACGAGCCAGTTTCCCTTAGAAAGTCCTCCACGAAGGCATCCCTCCCCTTAGGCAGATAGCCCTAGTGAGCTTTGCCATAATTAAATACACACCATCATTCTTAAATCAATAGATGAAGAATTAACGAACATATACGGGTAAATAAACTGAGATCACTGAGCCGGGTAACAGAGAGGATATGCACATATATTTATATACTTTTGGTGCGGCGGATTGCAACCAAAATAAGAGGTTCACATCTACATGTTATAGCACTCCTATATACAAAACTTCAAAGTTCTGAGGCTACTCGTTTTTGAGCTATGCGAGATACGTACATACCTACGCAGAGACGCCACGAAAAATTCTGTTTAAAATTTATTTTAAATGTCTAAATATCAGTGTAGATATATCAGTGCAAAATTTCCATCTATCGCGGTACGTCAATATAATAGCATTATTAGTGTATTATATCAGTGTAATAGCATCTTGTATCTTGTTAGTCCAAAGGGACTTGAGTCCCGAAGGACTATTACTTTCGTTTTGGCATTTTGCGTCGGACGGATAAATGTCGGTTCACTTTTCAAACTGTTGCCATAAAATGTTAGAGTCCTGCATTATATTTGAAGAAATTAAATAATGAAAATCTGCGTAAATGTATGTATATTTCTCACATTGTCATAAAATAACGGTACATAGAGTCATCGAATTTTGAATAACGTAATCCTCCAACGAATATGAGCATGTGGAAGACCAAATTTGAAATTTGAAATTTGTTTTATGATCGATTTCCTATTTTTTAAAACTTTGACGAATTTTTGATTAACAAACTCAAGGATTTCAAAGCGAGCAATGGCAACGTTGTGCAGAAAAAACATTTTATCTCCAGCGCGTGAGTCTCTGTATCGGAAATTCTAAAGATATGCTCGTTTTAAAACTATTTTGCGATATTGCTGTTGCACTGGATCTTATGGTTTAAGTGCGAGGAACATGATATTTAATAAAGAAAGGTAACACACAAAATGTTAAAAAACGCCCCCTTTGGTCGTAATTTAAAATCTGAAACATTTCAGATTTTGTTTTTTTTTATGAAATTGTTGTCTTATACCTTGTCCGGATATAGCCGTTTACAGTAAAATGCTCCTATTAAAATTAAACACTATCATATATCGATTAGTAATCGAAAGAGTTTTACCCGAGCTTTTGTTAAAAACGTTAAGACAAAGCAGCAGTTTAAAAGTAATATCAGATAATAAAATATCTTTATGATTCGAAAGATTTTTATTTGAGCAAATTCATCGTAAATACTTAATTTTAAATAAAAGTGCATAATCTAAAATATATAAATGTTGTTAAATCATCCATTCAATCTAAACTGCTGAATTTCAAAAATACATTAAATACAAGCCCATTTATTTCCCATTTCATATTAAATCCGATCGAAATATAAAAGCAATAGAAACAAAATTTTCCCTTTCTAATTTGAAAGTTATTCTTTTTTTTTTAATGTTACTAGAATTTACATAAAAATTAACATTGCTTCAATTTTTGCTGATTAAAAATGTGGGTAAATTGTTATCACATGTACTGTAAATCGAATTTCTGCATTTTGTCGCTGAACAATTTTTATCGGTTTGGTTTATTTTAATTACCACAAACCACCCAAAGCCTGACTGTCAAAATGGAGGGATGTCTTCATGGAGGACGTTCTACGAAAAACTGCCGCGTGTCCACATTACACATGGAGAAAACCTCGAAATTTCCCATGCAGCCGGCCCATTACCGGGATTCGAACATCCGACCGGACTACCTGTGTTCAGTGACTTTTCCGCTAAGCCGCTTCTGCGCCTGGAACATTTTGAAGTGAAGACAGAAAAATGTAACTCTTCTTTATATATTACGATTTATCTTAACACGTTTTAACTGCCTGAGTTTGGAAAATATTAACGTCTGGTTTTAGGGAATACAAAATTGGCACATGTCGTGTACCAATCGTGCCATTGCAGGTTCGGAAAATGTTTAATTGAAGAAACATGTTACAAAAAAAACATTAATTGGACAAACATTTTTCTTGTATGTACATAAGAAACTAAAGTTAAAAAACCTAAGATAAGCGACTGCCTTTATTTTATTGGCATTGGAATCGGGAAAATACGAAGTTTTTCTTTCTCTTTGTTATGGTATTGTTGCGGTTAAGTTAAACTTATTTTTTAAAAAGTTAAATTAGTAATACTATTAATTAATCACTATTAAGTAAACTGAACCACACTGGTTTAATTCGTTTATCTGCACATCCGTATGTGCATATTAGCATACATAAATACTCCAACTAAACATTTAACTTATTTAAAACAAATAGAACTGTGTCTTTCCGCGACAAAGGAAAGCCTTCCAGAAAGGAAAGTTATCATTTTTTTGCCATTTGGTGCATTTCCTTTATTAGATAAAGATTCGGAGAATATTAATGTTGAAAACTGATGGTTGAGAAGTAAATTTTGCGTAAATATTTATACCCACTTTTAACATTTCTTGCTGTGCTAGCCTAGAGAGTTTGGATACTAATGACGATCCTTGGCATTATTAATCATCAATTTGAATAAAGAACTGGCATTTGGTAATAAAATGCCAAAATGTGTAAGCAAAGTAAATGTGGAAAATTCTATAAAAATCCCAATTTATAATTCGGAAAAAATGAATAATAATCTCTAATTTTGTAAAATAGGGTTGATTTAGAAATCACTCCGTTTAGCGCGTAGTTTTAAAACAATTCCTGAGTGAAACGTAACTCGTTTTTATATCTAGCCTAACTTCAATTCTCGTAAGATCTTCCAAAACTCAAATTTTTAGTTATCAGTCAATTGATAAAATATGTTGCTTTAAGTATATATTTTTTTAATAAAAAAGAGTCCAGATAAGGATTTCAAAATTTTGTTAAAACTTCTCCCACTCACAATAAAAATCAAAGTTCCGAAATGCATCGGAACCGCATTTATCAGCGAAACGAATTATACACAATCAAGCAAACTTGTAAACGGAAGTCATTTCCAAACCCATCGCTTTGCCTCAATGAGACAATGCAGTCATATTAAAGAAAGAAGACAAGTGATTTAATATTGGCTAGTCAATTCCAATGATTCTAAATTACGGAGTGCTGATGGTTTAAAAAGATTTACCTCCTCATCAAAATTAACGAAAGTGAGCAGAAATAAGAAAATTTCGTAAGCTAGATTACTTGATGCAAGCTAAAGGGAGCCACATATGCTTGAGAAAGGTTACGGATCGAGATAAACATAAATGATTAATAAAATGAAATTATAGCTTTTTTTTTTCGGTTTTCAAAATTTTAAACTTTTTTTTATAATTATATATTTTAAGATTTTTAGGGTGTATTTTTCATAGTTTTGTATACAGATTACAAACATTAAAGCAAAAAACTGATAGGAAAGATTTTACGATTAATAGGCTCATTGGCATGTGGCGCGTTGTAATTTCTTTTCAAAATCCATTATTTCTTCGAATCAAAGCTTGTTTCTAAAAATTCGTTTTAAAATATTTCATCCAGACAGAAAATGCATACCTTGACTCAAAGAACAAATTTGCCCAGGTTTGATTTCAGGAAACAGCATATGCTTCCTTCTATTTTGTTAAATATTGATAATTGAAATATATATCCTGCAGGTATTATTCGTTTTAACAAAAGATAAATTTCCTTCTCATCATCTAGTATAGTTATTAAAATATCCCTAAATATCTATAGTGTGAGGTAAAATGATCTTTTCCGTTATTGCTTAATACGTAATGCGTAACAAGCTTATTATGCATTTATGCTCCCATTTCAGTTAGAAAATTATTCGCACATCATACGAAAAGACTCTGCTATCGCCAGCTAACTCTTTATACGCCTAGGAAATTTTTTATCGAAACATTTGAAGGACACACCTATGCATTATCAGGCAGACTCTAATCTACGTACCTGCAGTCCGGTAGTCAGACTTAAAAGCAGTTCAGGTCGCACAGAAGAAAATTCTCAGAGAAACGAATTTATAAATGGTGATTTAAAAATCGAACCTATAAGGATCAAATTTTTCAGAAGTTCTTAGGTACCAAATCATTCCAGAAGATGATTGAATCAGATCCTTTCCTAATCACATGCTTTAATGACCACAACTTCGTAACCTACCTTTGACTTCTGACTTTTATTTATTTATTTATTTATTTTTGTGCGCGGCGTGACTTTTACCTCTCATCACTTTTTATTGATGGGCAAACATATAGTACAGGAGGTGTGCCCACTTTTACCTCACTTCTTCAAGGTTCTCAAAGTTTCAGCTGCTGGCTCGTCAAAATCATACGTTGTCAGAGATTTTATTTTTTTATCTAGCTTATTTTCCTTTCCGGAAACACGTTCTTACTTTATAATCATTATCCTTATAACAATGTTATTCGGGCCATTTGAACCTGAAGATCAAATGGTATCGAGAATGCAAAAATCTTTAACACACACCCGCAGGTAAGTTCTTGTTAAAAGGTTTGAGGAAAGAAAGATATTGCGGATTTAAAATATGAACAAAAACCTTCAAGTAAAATTTTAAAACAATTATACATTTTTGATATTACAATAATTACAGAGAGTTATAATATGAATAAGTTTTGAAATTAATTTTATTGGAAGGTCTATTGTCTAACACGAGTTCACACAACACGAGCCAGACAAATTTGTTAAGCACATGTCCGAGTTTATAAAAAGTACAAACGTTTCCTGTTTCCTTGATCTCCAGTCCACTAACAGCCGAGTGATAAAATCGATGAGTCTCAGCATTATTATATATTTTACTACGTTCTTTAATATATTATGGCATATTACGAAATGGCTGTGTGCCAAATTGGAAGTACTATATTTCTGTCCAAATAGACGTTTGATAGAGAGATACAGTGCAATGTCTGACTACTGGAATCGTAGGGATTTCTGTGATTCGGGGTTTTAGAAATTTCCTGATTTTTAGCTCATGAATTTAAATCTAATAACATAAAATGTAGAAATTGTTAACTTACATAAGGAATAATGAAACATTTATGACTTTAAAGAAATCAAAGTTATCAAAATCTCAATACTTCCTTCTTTGTTTATTTTTATTCTCATCGACTTTCATTAAACATTTTCTGTTTATTAATCATTGTGTTAATACAGTTTCTTCAAATTTAGAGATAGACTTAAATGCTTTGTTTATTTACAAAGTTACATTATTTAAGTACTGCTTTTGCCGTGTTCGAGAATTTACACTAATATTTTAACGAAATTGTTTTCATTCGCAATAAACATATTGTGAATTTCTTCCCTAATAAAAACAATATTTTTCACGTTTTAAACAATATTGTCATCTGAATGGAAAACTTCTGATAAATAATTTTGAAATATAATTACTTCACGTTTCTTCACAAATACCATTAAATGGGAAAATTCGCTTTACATAGTGTGCAAAATCTACGTCAAAATAAGGTTGCTATTTTGCCTTATTGTGATATTGTACTTTCTTAGCTCGAATTGCACCAGGATGCTTATAGAAGGAAAGATAGCAATACGCGTTCGGTTTGGAGATCCTGCTACAGCTCCGGCATCAGAAAATATTTTCGGCATAAATGTAAATTCTAACTGTGAAAATAGCTGTAATAATAGAAATCTGCAAAAAATAATAAATATGCATGGGCATTTCTATGATTTTCCGTAAGTGAAATTTGGATTCGAGTGTTTCCCACTAAATAATCCTGAAATAATGCATCATTCCCCCCCCCTTCAGACAGAGAACTCCTTCGGTGTCCTCCGAAGTAAAGGACACCTAACTAATCAACTAAATCGACATTGATACCATCCATGATTTAATACAAGCATTTTAGTCTTAATCCTCTATTAGTGGAGAAAATGTCACTCCAAATTTACATTCAACATTGTCTTACCTTCTACTCACTTATCGGTGAAGACCACCTTAATATCTCTAGAAAGATCACTCAAGCTGAGCTCAAGTTTATAATAAAACAGCGTCATATACTTTGTTTTATAAATTTGATTTATTTTTAGTTTTTTTTATTTATGTTTGTAAATAGGAACCGCGCCTAAAACAAGAACATAATGTTCACTGAGTTTGTCTCTAAAAGTTTAACTCTTTGTAACCACTGTAAATGGGTGTCCCGAAAAATCTATTTGTAAAACTTTGCAAAGTTTGTAAAGTTTTCTCTCTGTAACATGCTGTTTTTGTAAAGTGTATTGGTAATGTAAAGAGTATTTGAAGTATCTGAAATTAAGTTACGGAAAATAATGTCCTGAGCCACAACGGTAACAATAAGTTGTATATGGTTATTTGTATCTTACAAGATAATTTGTTTCAAATTCCAAAGATGCTGGGTGCGAAACTCTAGGAGATTGAATTTGTCTCTGTCTCTCTATAACTGTTACCTATATATAAGAAATGTAAAGGCTATGAAAAAACTGTTAGCTTTCACAGATTACATAGGATGCATCGTGCTGTTTTTTATATGTGCCATCAAAAACAAGAAGATAATGGAACGTACCAACGGTTTGAGATTAAGATGAAGCAACCGTATCACTTATTTTCTCGGGGTGAGGTATTAAATTTGGGAAACTTACTTTCGATAACGATTTGTAAAACTATAACTTTGGCATATTTAGAAACAACAACTTCAGAAAACTGTTAGATTGCAACCCAACTAATTCAACCTGCAAAATATGACCTCAATGCTTCACAATTTACGTTAGCTTTGAGGTGGGCCCAGATATCGTCGAAAAATTGTTTTTTCCCTTGCATCTTGACATTCAGTTGCTCATATGACAAAGAAGATCTGTGAAAAATGCAAAGTCCGAACGCCATTCTGTATTTTCTAACATTTCGCACTTCTCAAAACACTTTTTCTCATGGAAGAACGACACAATGTCGTCTTTCAGCCGTGCAACCCGCTCGAAACCACATCCTGCAATAAGGCAACATACTTACGTAAAAAGAGTATATCAGAGCATTCAGATTGCACGGACTGAAGAAAATCTCGAAATTGCCTGTATGTAAGCCCAGGAGAGAGACTAGTATTTACAATCTTCACGAGAATAGTCATTCTCTGTTGTAAACCAGTATAGCACGAAAGTATCAAAGCACCTTTATTTATCGATTGTCAATTATGTAGAACTCAAAGATACATCAAACTCTGAGCATCTGTTAGGCATTACATTATTTTTTCAAAATTTAGAACTCTGTATAGGATTGTATATTTTAATTTTTCTTGAACATAGTCGTGTTGAACGTAGTTTGATTTCGTTTCGTTATTCTGCCCTCCAGGAGTATGTTAATTTGTACTGTCATCCTTCTGTTTCATAAGTTTCTGTTTGGAAATTTCAAATATTATTTCTGGAACAACATCTCAAATTTATCAGTGCGTTGGGATAAAGGAATCCAAGCTTCTTCCATCACCTATCCTTTGGAGCATTCACCTCATCGAACTTCAAAGGTCAAGACTTTATACGCAGTGGTTTATTGAGCGAGTATCGAACCATAGACTATAAAATTCTTATAATACTACGTCATCAGGGTGGGATTTTGACATTTCTCTGCCGTTTTGGGTAGCATCGTTATTTGCCTCAACCGTGCATTGGACGCTCCGGTTTTAATGCTTCGTTGTTAAATCTAGTATTTACTGGCAACATCTACGCGTCTTTCTGAACCATGACTTCAATACTCTGTATAAATAATTTTAAAATAAAAAGTTTTGATAATTTTCTCAACTGTTTGATAGATTTATATTTGCATCGCTGAGATAATTCGTATTTTCAGACTATCTTTCACCGAGCCGATTTCAAAGAGGAATATCTTCTATACTTTAAGCACTCCTAATGGATTCGCGGTGATCTACAGTATAATATATACGCATTCTGGTACAACGGACAAACCAAGATCACACTAGTCTATAAAACTCATTTCACGTAAAATGAAATGAAACATTTACAGAACTAAACGTTCAGTGCTGATCAAGTAATCGTTTGTAAAAGAATTTATTAATTCACGAAATAAAACTTCAAATTAGAAACAAATTTAAAATTTTAATCTGTGTGTCATCCTCTTATTATGATAATAACTTAACTTCAATGATAATCTATAAATTTGTTTCCCTTTGGGTCTTTCAAAAGAATTTCAAAATGTTTTGAGCCGCTTTCTGGCATGGAGATAGAGAAGCCGATTTCCATAGCTTTGGATTCGTGTTCGAATCTTGAAGAAGGCGTGGTTTGGTTTGGTTTATTAGATTACGGCAAAGCACTCGAGGGCTATCTGCCTTAAGGGAGGGATGCCTTCGTGGAGGAAGTTTTAAGGGAAACTGGCTCGTATACAGGTTACACATGGAGAAAAGCACGAAAACACCCATGCAGCCAGCCCGTTTGCGGGATCCGAACCTCCGACCGAACTACCAGTGTTCAGCGACGTTACCGCTCGCCACTGGTGAGCAAAGAACGCGTGGATGTTCGTTAAGTGTACAATGTGTATGTGTCAAGCATTTCTGTTGGTTTGTTTGGTTTAGTTGAGTATGGCTCTCTTCCTAAGGGAGGGATGATTTCGTGTAGAACATTCCAAGGAAAACGTGCGCAAATACACATTACTTATACGAGAATAAAACGTTCATGCAGCCAGCCCATTCGCCAGTAAGAGAAGCCATGGCGAAACTGATAGCGCTCAGCAATTTTATTGCTAGGCCGATGGTGGGCGTGAGCAGTTATCGAATCGAAAATCTTCTAGAGAGCGTCTTAATAGAAGAAGGGCTGGAAAGCCTTTGTATTCATCCTTTAGATGTTATTCAGCAAAAGTAGATAGGAACTTCCCCTCAATAGCCAGTGTAATTCGCTCCTTCTGGTGCTCTTTCGGCAGTGTTCTCGGTGATGAGAGAGATAAATGACATTTAGGCTCGACTTTACTCCTCAGAAGCTTAAGTACCAATCTGATTGGTAGATAAGGTAAGCATCTTTTGAAATTTTGTGAAACATGAAAAATTATTTTTAAGAGGATTATGTAGAATAGAAACTTTATTTCAACACGAATTTAGGCTATAATTTGAGTCATTACTTCATCCAGTTCATTGCACTCCATTTGTGCTGCAGAAAACGTTTTTAAGAAAACCAGCTTACGTGGAATTTCTAAAAAAAAACAGCTTATGTGGAATTTCCATGACTATTAACACTTTCCTAAGCATCTGCGGCTAAAATGACTTAAGCGACTATTAAATTATGTATAATTTGATAGATGTTTTCATTAGGTGCGTTATCAATCTCATTTTGAACGAAGGAGAAGCATTTAACGAATTGCTTTGCTTTAAGGTAAAGCTCTAAATTCGTCTCATTTATAAAACTTTTTTTTTTTTTGAACACCATTTAAACAGAATACGTCATATGAACAGAATTTTACGCCATATGAACAGAATTTTATCCAGAAAGAATTTCAAAAATTCTGAATTTTTTCTGAAACAATTTTATCGAGAATGTGTTTCCGAGTATTTCGCAAATTTGTAGTCAGTTTCTGAGATTTCTCATACATAATTGTTTTCTTCGGTTACCAAATAAGTTAAAAAATTTCAGATATATTGCTCATTATTTTTTAATTTCCATTATGCATGCTGCCTCATATTTTATGTTTAAATAAATTTAAAACATATAATCAAAGTTACGGGATTTTATATTCCCAAGATTTTCTACTCCAAAGTGTGAAACCCAACATTTACCTTAACTTTGGTTCACATATTTGGGTTGATTTTTTAAAATAAACCCCACAATCTTATATGTATTTAGACATTTGTATATGTTCATATTGTGTGTGTCATTATTTTTTTCAAATGGCGTGAGTCTAGGTAGAACGAATAACTTCGACTGCCTGCGAGGGAAGTGTTACGGAAGGGGGATCTGTCCATTGTTGATGAAGAAAAACTTAGATTTCCTTTTCAAAAAGAATTCTTAAATTATACATGCTAGCAAAGGAACAGATTCCCTTCGAACAGACGTTTCTCGCAAGTCATAAAAGTAATCGTTCTACTTCGAGAAAATAATGAGGCGCACAATATGGACATGTACAAAAGTCTAAATACGTATATGATTACAGACTTCATTTTAAAAAAAGTGTTTGAGTGCAGTTTCACCTTAGTTTGATTACCGTTAAAAACGAATGTGAGTAAGGCCTCTGAGAATTTATATTTTATTCAAAGATTACAGACCTTTGAAAAAGATTTCATTTAGAGATATAAATCTTGCTTAAAGATTCAAAGCTACAGATTCGATTGATTTTACGACTTATCAGTAAATTCGTTATTAACATATTTTATTTTCACAATTATATTTTTTTACCTTGTATAATGATGAATGAGTGTTTTCCAAGCATTAAACTGGTGAGCCCATTGATTACAGAGGTAGTACTTGCCAGTAAGCTCAGATTATCTAACTGTGGACATTGTATTGAGAAGTCCTTTCGTGAGTTATCGAGCCGAGTGAATGTGAATATGACTAAGGGGGACAATGCTTAAATATTGTAACAATTTGTGGAAACATTTGTATGGAACAAATTTTATAAGAATATAAACAAACATTACACTGAGAGAGAAACTCTAAATTATTAGTTGGTCACAGCCAAAATTTCTGTATATGAAAATCGAAATGGTAATTATGAGGATTATTTTATTCATTTGTACAAGCATTTTATTTACTTGTATACCAACAATTTCGGAATAAAAGTCTCCCTCGCTTTAATATTTAATTATTGGCACTTCTTGCAGAACATTTTACTTTCTAGTAAAAAACATCTAATCAAAAAGTAATCAATCATCTCTGAATCGTCACCACCGTTCAAAATCAGATTTCTGAATTACCTTCCTGAACGCTTTTGCGGTGAACAGAAAACTGAAGAATGGTTTGGTTTGGTTTATTTAATTATGGAAAAGCACACTATTTGCTTAAGGGGCGGGGTGCCTTCGCGGAGGACTTTTTGAGGGAAACATGCTCCTATACACGTTACACATGTGGAAAACCACGAAAACGCCTATGAAGTCAACCTGTTCGCGGGATTCGAACCTCGGACCGAACTACCAGTGTTCAGCGACTTTACCGTTCGGCCGCTGTTGAGCCCAAAAACTGAAGAAACAATTTAAACAATATCAAAGCGGTAGATATAAGTGTCGTAAATCGATCCTTTGATCAATTCACCTTTGTCGGTTCGTTTCCATCTACTTATGAATGTTATTAGTCAACTCTATTTGGAGGAAATAAACTGGGACACTTATGCAGGTTTAACAATAACATGAGCTATATTTTAATTTTGTAAATACACATTAACTTTTCACAAAGTATTGCTTTTATTGACATTTACCTCAAACGCACAAGTAATACATTGCATCTCTCAGTTCTTAACAAAAAAAAAAAAAAAAAAAAAAAAAAAAAAAAACACTCCACTCTCGGAATACAACCAAACTAATTTCAAATTTTTTCTCACGAGCATGCCGTCCTTCTCGCACCAAGCACGCTTCTTCTTCTCCTTCTCAGATTTTCTCCTCTCTCCTTTCAGCTATAAGTCGTTGGCTTAACTGTTTTTCCGGCAGGGTTGGTCGGTAGCATCCCCTTACCGAGTATGTGCATGACAATAAGAGAAGGACATTTTATTCCGAAACCACTGCTCTGCCTAAAATAGGCAAAACAATTTCATAAAAAAAGGGAAAGAAAATGCTTCTCGTAAGAATGTAGGTGATTGTAATTTTAAAATACATACATCATATGAGTATATGAGGAAACTAGTGAGTAAACAATAATTTTATCATAATAATTACAATCTAAAAAATGTTAATATAATTTTAAATATCGGTGGCATCATCGGATGGAAACTTGTTTCTATGGTAGACGAATTTCATTGAGGAATTTGAATTTTTTTAAATTTTAAGAACGCAATTTCCGAAGTATTTGACAGCTCAACCTGCATAAGCTTCATTCATACAAGAGAAATCTATTTTCGTGAAAATATACCGTTTTGTAACATCTTTTAGTCGTACTTTTCTATTTAGGGAGCGCGATCAAGAAAAAGGAAACTGTTAAAGTTGCCACGAAAAGTTAAAGTTGCAGACGACTTTTTATTTTTAGTCCAAAGCAGCAATTTGTCCTGAAGAACTATTAATTTTGTCTTGATGTTTTGCGTTCGTTCACTATAAAAGTTGGTTTACTTTTCACATTGTTGCCTCCAAATATTATCGCACTGTGTTATAGTTAAAGAAATTAAGTTATGAAAAATCTCCATAAATGTATGTATGTTTCTCGCATTGGGATAAAACAACGGTACCTAGAGCCATCCAATTTTAAATAACTTAATCTTCTACCTAATATGGTCATCTGGAAGCCCAAACTTGGAGTTTGAAATTTGTTTTATTATCGATTTCATATTTTGTAAAACTAACGAATTTATGATTAACAATCTGAATGATTTCGAAACGACAACAGAATAAACAAAACGAAAATTCGCATTTTCAAAAAGTGAAAGTATTAGACATAGTTGCATTGTTCTGAAACACGTTTCCCATACATAATATTTCTTAGAAAATTAGCGAGACATAGAAAGGTTATTACTGACGATATTTCAATTATCGATGATCCCTTAATGGCTTTCCAGATTCTACTGCAATCAAAAGAAAAGAAACTACTTTGCCGTTATAAATCTGTCTCCAAATTGAAGGACAAATTGAAAATTTACTAAAAAAATATCTGGAGGATTTAAAAATTTAACGATCGTTCAGAAGAGTTTGTTATGGTTTCTTACGTTCTCTTTGACTTCGCAGTTTACCAGTCTGCTGCTACACTCACTCCTACTAACCCATTTTTTTCTTTTTAGCTTTATTTTTTAAATTAACTTTCTCTGCATTTACGCCATATGTAATTCAACGGAATATTAAAAAAAAATTTAAAAGCAGCATAGCAGTAGATGTTTGAATTCACGATGCAGCGTTAAGTATTGTCATACAGTAAGACCCCGCTTAACGCTGTTTCGTTTAGCGCTGTTTCGGTTTAGCGCTCTTTTATTTCAACCCGGGGATTCCACGAAATCGCTTGCAGAATACGGGGATTCCCCGAAATACTATGCAGCGATAGGTTTCAAATACATATCCGAAAGAGTGTACTTGTATTTCTTGTTTGGTGCGGTATCGTACAGACATATTTTGAAGGGGTAAATACGGAAGATGTCGAAGAAATAATTCAAGAAGCAGCGGCTAGTCTTTCTAATGATGAGCTCAAGCAATTAACTGAACAAGAAGAAAACAAAAATGTTGACAGCAGTGATTCAGAAGAAGAGCAAAAAGAACTTTCGATGGCGTTTGTAAAAAGGAGTTTGTCTACCATAACTGAAATAATGGATCAATTCATTGAAAATGATCCGAATTTTGACAGGAGCTCAAAAGAAAGGCGTGGTGTTAGAGATGCTCTATCCGTTTATGAAGAAATTTTAAGAGAACAACGCAAAAGAAAAAGGCAAACAACATTAGATGCTTTTGTCACGAAAAGGCAGGACACTGAAAACGCGGAAGTCTAACTAAATATGACTGAGAATTTTATTTGTTTTTTTTAAGAATATTCGTTTTGTTATTTATATTTTGTTTTTATTTTTGCAAGAAATAATAATGTGGTATTAATTTGGGCTTTAAGAAATAAATGTTTGGTTTTATTTTTATAAAAAAAACACACTTTTTAAATTTAATACCTAACCAATTTCCTAGCCATCTTCCCCTAACCCCAATATTTACATGTAAAGATAGCCTCGTTTAGCGCTGTTTCGCATTACGCTCTACTTTGATGGAACGTATCCCCCGCGTTAAGCGGGGTCTTACTGTACATGTTTCTGTTCTTTTCATTCTTTTCTCAGTTAATCATATCCATTCGGCTTGACAAAACATTTTTTGGTCTTTTTTTTTAGTTAAAGTTCTGTGTATTCACTTTATTTATTAAAGATCACGTTTTTGGTGCTTATGCCGCATAAAATTCAATTCAGCAGCAAAATCACAAAATATTTAAAAACAAAAAAATCTTTAGGATTGCCGATAGACAGTCTCTGGGGCTTCAGTTAAAATATTTTATTCCGTACAGTGCTGCCACTGTTCGCTTTGAAATCGTTGATTTTGCTAATCAAAAATTCATGACGTTCAAGTTTTATACAATATGAAATATATAATAAAACAAATTCGACATTGAAAATTTGAGTTTCCAGGTATTCGTGTTCGGATCGAGGGCTATGCTTCTCAAAAGTGGATGGCACTAAGTACCGTTGCTTTCTCGCAATGCAAGAAAGATGCATATTTCCATGCAGATTCTTCATTATTTAATTTCTTTAATTATAATACAGGGCGATAACATTTGGTGGCAACAATTTGAAAATTGATAGTGAATCAACTTAAAATGCCGTTTCGAGTCCGATTATCCCATTCGCGACTCACGTACCTTCTCGGCTAAAAGGAAATCATTAACAATAGGAACGGAATTAACTCTTCAATTCAGATTTCTTGTACTTTCAGAAAAAATAATCCTGATAAAGAAAACAGATCCCATCTTGGAAAGATTGATCCTGAAGTTTGTATAAACAGAAATTTCGTGTTCTGGAAGAAGGAATCAAGTGAGTTTAATAAAAAGAGATATTAATAAATATATATCAAATTTAATTAACATTGACGCGCTAATAGTTTGAGAGCTCATTTTTTTAAATTTATGCGATTTTTACAAAACTTGGCACTTTGGCATAATTTGAGTCGTAGAATCGAAATATGAAAAAAAAAATTGGCATGTCATTTCCGAAAAAAAGTCCACTGGCCCACCAGCGGCCGAGCGGTAAAGTCGCTGAACACTGGTTATTCGGTCCGAGGTTCGAATCCCGCGAACAGGCTGGCTGCATGGGCGTTTTTCGTGGTTTCCCCATGTGTAACGTGTATACGAGCCAGTTTCCCTTAGAAAGTCCTCCACGAAGGCATCCCTCCCTTTAGGCAGATAGCCCTCGAGGCTTTGCCCTAATCACACACGCACGCACATCAGAAAATGTCCGACTTTGTGTCAAAACACCTATATCAGAACAATGCTCTATATAAATATAATACATATCCTAATTTGCTCTTTCGGGACATTAAAAACGCAAGTTCAAGTTCGTCAATCGGTCCTCATTAAAGATAGAGCAGTAAAAGTCAAAAATTTAAAATATATATGAGTTTCTAAATAATAAAAATTAAAACAAATGGTTAAAAGGGGGTCAATTTTACATTCATTTTGAACATTCATTTAATTTTTTTTATGTAAAAATTACACCGCTAAAAATATTGTTATGCACCACCAGTGGTACATTTACCACAATTTGAGAATCGGTGATTTAGACTGTTCGACGCGTATGATTTTAAAGTTTCAATTTATAAAAATCTATGGAGCATAAAGTTGTGATATTTTCACAGATTACATCATAATGGAGAAATACTAATTTCAAAGTTCAATATTGCACAAACAAAAATTAAAATTTTTTAGGTTGAAGTGATACATACTACACGATTTGAGAGAGAACATTCTATGTAACCTAACTACAGAAAACACTTGTAAGAAATGCAAATTAAAACAAGTGGTTACCGAAAATATAAAAGACTTGTAAGAAATGCAAATAAAAGAAGTGGTTACCGAAATATAAAAGAAATATAGGTTACAGCAAATGTTATCATTAAATATAATTTTACGCTAGATGTTCTGTAACTGTTACTGTATTATGGAAATACGAGTTTATAATATTTTATCGCAAACACCTTTGCTTTTTTTCTTATTTGAAAATTATAATTCCGACTATTTTCCACTTTTACGATCCCTGAATGAAAATGTTTCTTTCGCATGATTAGGTTTTCGCTCGCAACGTTACTATTTTCCAAATTATTGACATTCTATAAATACGAATTTCGAAGATTCTTAATGAACTTATATAAAAGGAGGTATGCCTTCGTGAAAAACTTTCTAAGGAAGACGGCTCGTCTTAATGTTAAGACGTGGAGAAAAACCAGAAAAAACGGGACCGGTTCTCCGAGGTTCGTTTCCAGATCTAACCAGTAATTTTCACTGATTTTACTGTCGGTCGGCTGGCCAAATTGCATGATTCTTGCTAAAACATAGACGTTTGGTTTGGTTTATATGAGTATGGCTCACGGGATTTGAACCTCGCACCGAACGATCAGTGCTCAGCGACTTTACCGGCCAGCAGCTGATGTACCTTTAAAACGGGAGGAGTTTCGAAACCTCTCACTGTATGCTTTTCTCTGCTGGAGGCCGACACCTACAGAATCTCAGGATCTAATATAAATGCATTAGAAATGAATGCGAAATAATATAGTAAAGTCGAAAAATAACTTTAGAGAATTATCAGATTTTAAAAAAAAAATGACATTTTTCATTCGAAAATAAAAAAATATTTCGATCTAAATTAAGAAACTCGGATCTATGAAAACAATGTGCTGCAGTGGCCGGAAATAAAATGCTTTTATCTTCCACGTGGCAGCATTTTGCCATTCTGTAAAGCCAAAGATACTTTCAAATTTAATCAGGAAGGTTATCCAGCAATAAATTGAGCAATTTAAAGGCAATAAACAAAGCTCTTAAGAATATTTTTGGGTACTTTTATAGTGTGCATGAATTAAATAAACATGTGTTAAAATCCTGACATGTCTTCTTAGAAATATTGAATATTTTTATAAAGTTCCACTAGGCGAACTCATTAAAATGAACACACACTTTTTCCTTTTTTATCATAAAAGTTTTAGATGGCTGGTTACTAAAGAAATAATATAGCGAATATAAAAATGTGTGCCGTCAGCTCTAACACTCTATTAGAAATCCTTAAGATATGCAGTTTTTAAGTATTCTCTTCGTAGAGACATTTTGAAGGCCAACTTACAGTATTTGAAACTGGTTAAAATTACCTGCACTCTGCGATTTCTCCGCTTTGCCTAATGGTAAACCGTTAGTTTTTACAGATAATTATAAACCTGCGCATTTACCATTATAAGCTATTTCTCCCGCCTTCTTGGCATGCCTTCGTGGTGTAGTAATCAGCACAAACGACGAGGTATTCAAAACGTCCGAGGTTCGAATCTCGGCGAGGGATTGCCCATTTTTCATCTCTGCTGCTTCGAAATAACCTAATATCTCTACACCATCAGTTGCCAAATAATTACGATTACTGAAAATTTATCGTTTTTCCTACGTATAATTATCCGAGGCCAACATTGTCGCTGTATGCATGGTTTTCGTGATTTTTTCCATGTGTAACATGAATACGAACTAGTTTTAGCCTTTCTGTACTTTGCCATATTCCAATAATCTATGTGTGAAGTGCATTTTTTGAGCTTTCTTTAAAAAATCCTCCATGAAGAAAGTTCTGAGTGCTTTGCCCTCATCAAATGAACTAAATTTTGTGGCGTTTGGTTTATTACATTACGGAAAACACGCAAGGGGCCCTCTGACTAAGGGTGTCTGAGAAGGATGCCTTCATGGAACACTTTCTAAGGGAAATTGGCTCATATGCATATTGCACATGGGAAAAACCGGGAAAATGCCGATGCACCTAGCCCGTTTCCTGGGATTTTTAACCCAGGTTGAAGTACCAGAGTTCAATAATATACGGCTCTGCCACTGGCGAGCCAAAACCCCGAAAGGATTCTTTAAGTTTACCTTAACATTTGTTCTGGCCGGCGACAAATCTGACCTGCAGTCTTGCACATTGTTAATTTATTTCGCAGCGCATGCCAACTTCAAACCATTCAGACTAACGACATAGTAATTAACCTTAATAAATATCAACATGTTTAGTAAAACTATTTTAATATTTTTATGGCTGTAAAACTCTTATTGAAATACATGTTATACGTTAGGTTATAGGTCATTTCAGTATAAAAAAGCCAGGAGGGTTATCTGCCTAAGAGGAGGGATGCCTTCGTCGAGAACATTTTTGAGGAAAACTTGTCACAACTTTTCGAAGTATCTACGAATTTTTGATTTTTTAAGCGTTAAAGACATATTTCAGTTCATAATTTAATTCTTTTAAAGGCAACCGAATATTTGAATTTTATTTTACGATTCGTAACATTTAGGTGCGCAGTAGTTAAATAATGATGAAATTTTTAATGTAGCTGAAAACTCGGAAAAAAGGGTTCACATAAAATTTATATCTGAGCGCTGGCTAAATATCGCCTACAAAATTGCATTAGGCAATAATGAATGTAGTAAACGTATCAGCTTTCAAATTGAACTAAATCTTATCTTTGACTGGCATTCATTCTAAAGACATTTTCTACGCGTTTCGAAAGAATATGACAAAATACTCTCTTCTTTTTATCATAGTCTTTTTTTTTTTTTTTTTTTTGTCAATTCTATATGAAACAAAAATTTATAACTTACTAAATTACAAAGACAAATTAGCATTTCTTTTAAAGAAGCAATATTTGCAGACGGGACTCAGGTCTTTCTTCTTTAAGCTGATTAGTTGTTGAACAGCTAAAGCCGCGAAACAGCGGTAGTTCGGCTTCACTTCAACTTCTCCGTGACTGAAATGGCTCCCTGAGTATACTTTTCAGGATTTTAGTTTTCAGCAACATTTGTGGACATAGTTGTTTTTCCTCTTATTTTAATACCAAAGTCTTTGTCACTATATTTGCGCGCAAGTGTAGTTTGAGTTTCTCTCACGAAGACTGTAGAACTTCACGAACTTCTGACGAAGACTGTAGAACATCTAATATCTACTGAACGTGCAATCACAATTCTACACACAGATCATGGTCCATTTCCGTTCTATCTGCATAGATTTAGATTACATTCTTCAAGCCAATGCATTTGTGGACACGATGTAACGATAGACCATTATTTGTTTCATTGTGAAATTAATAAAAAATTTCATCTTAAACCATATAATTCAATATCTGCTCCACTTTGGTTCAAGCAAATCAAGAAAAGCAATAGACTTCGTAAAAAATTACAGTCACTTATAACTTACCTATCTTTAAATTGTGACAATCTCAAAGCACCGTAAATATTTACGTAGCACATTTCCTCCCACTTGGGAACTTCGGTATACTAAGGATTCATCCTTCTTCAAAATTTCATATAATATGATGTCATCATGCTTTTTCTGAAATTCTCATTATAGAAAATCTAATTACCCATATTACGTCCTCTCTAATCTTAATGTATTCATCATTGTACATGTTTATATGTCAATTATCTTGACTTCGATGAATTTCTACTCAAATATTTTTAATTTAAAGACTATAACTCAAGGACTGTTTTCTTCTTTTATTTAAGCCCTCCAGCGGCCGAGCGGTAAAATCGCTGAACACTGGTAGTTCGGTTTGAGGTTCGAATCTCGCCAACGGGCTGCCTTCATGGGCGTTTTCGTGGTTTTCCCCATGTGTAACGTGTATACGAGCCAGTTTCCCTTAGAAAGTCCTCCACGTAGGCATCCCTCCCCTTAGGCAGATAGCCCTAGTGTGCTTTGACGTATTCTCAATACACCACCAATATACCACCTTCTTTTATTTAAGACCTACTTATATTCTCAAGGACTGTTTACCTTTTACTTATCTCTACAGTTACAGACTATTCATTTATTTCTAGACTCTCTTTAGAAACATATATATGACTTACCATTTAACTTTAAATTTTCTTTCAAGAAAATTATGATTTATATGAACACTAAAAAAAAATTATAGACACTTCAATTTAGGTCTTCTACCAATTTACTTTATAACCCTATTCTAACATTTTTCAACATTGAAACTCTATAAAAAAGCCTAAATATTCATTAGCTTTCAACGTTTAGACATTTTATACTTGGAATTTGAAAATCTGAATTTGGATTACTTTACTTATAGACTCTGAGTTCTTGACATTTATATATTATTCTTTTGTACAGTAGACTCCTGTTCATCATTATTAAGCGTATAATCTTAAAGATTTACTTTTTTAACTAGCTTACATTTATACATCTTATCAACGTATTTATATAGCTATTTCAGTGCTCTCTATTATATTTTTATCGGTCATTATATGTTTTCTATCCTAATATTATTATTCATAAGTATATTATTATCTCATTTATGTTTCTATTCCATTATCTTATTTTATTATTGTTTCTTAGATGTTTACGTATCTCCGATTTTATCATCCTTTAGTAGTTATAACGAGATGTATTATTTATCCTTTTAATATTTTGATTACAATACATTATAATCATAACTGTCAAACTTCCTTAATACCTAGCAATACATAAGCTATTAACACTAATCCCATATTTTCCTGATATTCACTTTTCAACTCTTCATCTCTTTAATCCCTTACATCTATAACACTAACAATTTTTAATGTTATTAATCTACTTCATCTTTAATTATATTATATTATTTTATGTTCATCGTCATACTGTCAAATTCTATTGCATTATACGATTTTTTTAACTCATTGCAGTTTCACTAACTTTACTATCAGATAGTAGTTTTACTCCTATTTACTACTACTACTATTATTGTTGACATTTTTATTACTATTTCATATATTGATAATAACAATTCTGTTAATCATTATATCTTTTACATTTAATTATCCTTATTATAGTTTTGTATTATGAGTATTAGTGTTGTAGTTAACTCTGTACTTTAGTTATTAAGATTTATAGCTGTAATATTTCAACATTTATAAAAAGTGGTTCAATATTAATCATTTTTCCCAAGTTTTACACTTTTCAACTTACTGTCTATTCACCTCCTTGTCCTTCTCATTTTCTTCAATAAAATTATAATACTCCTTTTCTTATTATTATTTATAATACTTATTTTTCATAACTATAAGATTATTTAATATAAGATTGTTAATATTTTTATTATTTCATTCATTATTTACTTTTAGTATATCTTTAATATTTATATCTAGTCTACATTTTACATTTTTCTAAATTTATTTAATGTTTATTCTATACTTAGTGTTTTTCTCATTCCTTTTTAATTTGGCTTAATTATTTCTAAATTATATATGTCTAAATTCTTTAAAATGTATAATGGCATTTTATATTATATAATTTGGTTATTCTTGAAATTAATATATAAAAATCAGCAAACATAAATTTTCATCTTAAGTAACAATTCTCTAAATACTATTTATGTTATGAGCTTTATTGTAAACATTACCATCTATGTAAACACCTCAAGACCCGTATAATATGTCTCTGTATGTCATAGTACCATATGTATGCATACGTACCATATGTATATTTGCGCAACCATTGTAACTTTGCAAAATTTTATTTCAAATAAATGCTGCTGTTAGCAGATGGTAAGATAGTTTCCATCAATAGAGCACAAAAGCTGAAAGCCGTAATGATGGTGCAGTTGCTCTGTTGATGGTCTCTTGTCTCCTGCTTGTAATGCCGATGATACGGCTAACGTGACCAAATCTTTTAATCTTAAAAACAACTCCTCATTAATCATATCGCCAGATGCTACACCGCCTGAAAAATTAAAATTAATACTTAAGAAAGCGCCGTCATATGTTTCACATAATATAAAACAAGAACTTCCATTGATGATATTTACATGAATGGCGGGATTGTACCACGTTGTGATGACTTCATGGTTTAATAAGGCACCATTTAGCAAGACGAAACAAACATTTATTAAATATATAATTCAAAGCATAATATAATAGTTACTCAGAGCAGTACGTCGCTCCTACCGCATAGTACAATCTACTACCTTCCTCTTCCGAGGCTAACATGCAACTCCTAATAAATACATTAACCCTTCTCGAAGAAGAGCTACCTGCGCCAAGCATGCTCTGTTGATCGCCAAAGAGTCACCAGATATCACACCCCCGTCGTAAGATTGTTGTTGATATTATTTACAAATCAATCAGCAATCTGGAAACTAAAATTTAGCAACTGTTTGCGATCAACGTGAAAAAGAAAAAAAAAAAACTACATATACTTTTATACATTCTCTCCTAATTTTCAAATCTCAATTACCATAGACATACCTCAATTTACTACATAAACATAGATAACACATTTTTATATATAAACATATATAAATAATTTTTAACTTCACTTGTTCCGAACCTTATTATTATTGTAACAATTTATCAATTCTTAATTCAAAGAAACCAAGTTGATATTTTCTTTTATAAACATGTTAAAATATACCCTAGTATTATTCCAATGATGACAGTAAAATTATTAAGTTTCTTATATATATATAAAATTATATTCTTAGCATTCCTTTTAATTAATGATGCTGCAGCATGATTTAAATCCTTGGGAGACAAATATCTAAATTTACCACTTACCTCGAATATTTGTTATCCAATAATTTCTCTATCTATTTCAAATTACATAAACATCTTATTTGCACAAAATTGTAAAATGATTATGAAAAGCAAAGAAACTATCTAATTATTAACTATACAAAATGTTCGTTAAGATGAACAGTAAATTAATGTTCAAAGTTCACAAGTGGGAAGTCTGGATAATGCATCCGCGTTTGACAGTTTTTTTCCAGGGCAATGTTCTATTTCGAGATTATATTTCTGCAAAGCTATGGCCCATCGTTGTAATTTGGACGATTGCAGAGCATTTCTCACTATAAAGGCTAGAGGATTATGATCAGTCACAATTTTCACCGATGAACCGAATATCCAAGGTTCAAACTTCTTCAATGCCCATACTATAGCATAAGCTTCACGCTCTATAGTCGGCCAGCTCTGTTGAGGTTTCGATAATTTCTTGCTCGCGTAGCAGATGGGAAATTGCTTCTCTCCCCTTTGCTGTGACAAACATGCACCTATTCCGATTTGCGATGCATCAGAATGAATGACAAACGGATCCTGCAGTGTTGGGGTGATCAGCTCCGTTGACATCGCTAATCGTTCCTTCAGTTGTTGAAATGTTGACTCATGAATTTCTTTCCATTCGAGTATTTCCGGTTGTTTATTTTTCGTGAGTTCTGTGAGTGGGTAGGCGATCTCTGCATACCCTGGGATATAATCGCGATAATAATTACGTAGCCCTAACAGACTTTTAAGATCTCTTTTCGTTTTCGGCGTTTCCAGCTTCTTGATTGCCTCTATTTTCTCGGGATCTGGTTGATGTTTTCCTGATCCAATGATGTGTCCTAAATATTTAATTTGAGGTTTTGCAAACGAACATTTCTTCGAATTGATAGTAAATCCAAGTGACTCTAGTTTGGTAAAAACTTTATCCAGATGTCGGAGATGAGTGTCGAAATCCGTGGAAAATATAGCTATGTCATCAATATAGGCTCTTGAAAATTGTTGAAATTCTTCCAGTGCGTTATTCATTACTCTCTGAAAAGTTGCTGCTGCGTTCCTTAATCCAAAGGGTAGCACTTTAAACTGATATTGACCTCGATGAGTTTTGAACGATGTGTACTCTTTACTTTGTTCCTCCATGGGAATTGCCCAATATCCTTTCAGCAAATCTAAAGTTGTTATGACGTTGGCTCTTCCTATACTGTACATTAAATCAATGGCATTTTGCATAGGAAAGTCATCTGGCTTCGTCACTGCATTCAAAGCTCGATAATCTAAGCACAATCTGATATCTCCATTTTTTTTTGCTTACACAAACTACTGGATGAGCTATTTCTGCATTACTTTCTTCTATTAGTCCCGATTTCAACAATTCTTCTACTTCTTCATCGACCTTGGGTTTCAATGCTTCAGGAATCCTATAAATGTAAGGTTTCTTCCTCTCCATGTTGGGTATTAATCTAATTTTATGAGCTTCAACTTTAGCTATTTTCAGCTTTCCGGTGAATAGTGCTCGGTGTTTGTTGATAAGAGCTATCAATTTTCTTCTCTGCTGCGGATTCAAATTTTCTAAATTCAGATTTGCATCTATTTTAAAATCTTCCAGGGGGGTCGAGAGATCTTTTCCTGGTAAAGTTATAATTTCTCCAAATTCTTCTTCATTTTCAAATATCACTCCAACTGCATTGACACTAGCTTGGAATTTTCTAATTTTATTTGCATGAGCATGTTTGATCTTTCCATCAGGTAGTTTTACTTTATAGGAATGAGGTGGGCAATGATTCACGATTTCTCCTGGACCAGTTCATCGTGCATAGAGTTTGTTATTTGAATCTGGTATGAGTAAATAAACTTGTTCTCCGATTTTGAAATTTTTTGGTATTGATCTCCGATTAAAGTACTCAGCATATTTTTGTTGTTTATCACTTGCAATTAAATTGGCTTGTTCGGCTGCTTGTTCTAACCTTATTTTTAAAAGTTGTAAGTAATCCACTGCCGATTCACTTAGATTAGGTGGTATAGGTATTTCTCCTGACCATGAAGACTTCAGTACTGCTAAAGGACCTCTTGGTTGTCTTTCATACATCAGCTGAAATGGTGAGACACCCGTGGTGCAGTTTGGTACTTCTCTGTATGCAAAGAGCAGGTATGGGATGTGCTTATCCCAATTCGAAGGATCAGTCCTGATGACATGATGTAACATTTGCTTGAAGGACTTGTTCCATCTTTCTACTAATCCATTTGAAGCACTGTAAGCAGGTGTAGAGAACCTAGGGTGAGAACCTAGTCTTTTCTGGAATTCTTTAGTTAATTTTGAAACGAAGTTACTTCCGTTGTCACTAGCTATTGTATTAGGGATTCCTGTTCTCATGAAAATCTCCAAAAGCGCGTCGCAAGAGGCTTTTGCTGTCAAGCTTCTCAGTGGAATGGCTTCTGGCCATCGGGAATGTTGATCTACCAGACATAACACATATTTATGTTTCCTAGCAGAGGGAGGTTCAATAGGTCCAATAATGTCGATGTTAACTGTTTCGAAAGGTAATCCTGGCCTTCTGACCGGTGTGATGGGAATCTTGTCAGATCGCTTTTCTGGACTTTTCAACTGACAATCTTTGCACGTTTTACAAAAGGTTTCAACATCTTGTGCTAATCCAGGCCAATAAAATGAATATCGTATTCGCTCCTTTGTTTTTCTTATCCCAAGATGTGCACCGAAAATGGAACTATGTGCTAATTCCAACACTTGTGCTCTTTTACTAAGTGGAAGCACTAACTGAAAAACATTCTGTCCTAATATTTTTTCTTGGTGATGTAAAAGATGATCAATAAATAAATAATTTCCTTTTTTTTATTGCTAGCTTCCATGCTTCTCTCAGCGAGGGACAGTTAACTTGCTCTTCGCGTAGGCGTTCAGCAGACGATAAGTCTGTGTTTACATAAACACTCGCCTTCTTCCCTTCCTCCTCTTCGTTTTTCTCCTCCATAAGCATTAGCGGGGGGGGGGGGAATCGACGCTGTCGTTTGACTGTGCATTTGCGAATAAAGTTTGTAAGTTTTCGCTTCCGTAATTATTTCTTTCTGCGTTTGGTTCTTCTGCCGCAGGATTAATCAACAGTTCGTATATTTCTGGAGTTATTAGGCAAGGCACATTTAGCTTATCAGTCACTGCAATTAATGTATCCACAAAATTAAATATATTGCTTCCAGGATCTTTATGGTAAATAGGTACACGGCAAACTTTTGCTTCAATTGGTTGTCCGAAAGCAGGTGTTAGCAATATTTTACCTCCTTCTCTCTCCTCTAAATTTGGAATGAGCGATGAATGTACGATCGTTATCTGCGTTCCAGAGTCTACGATAGCTTCGATTTTCTCAGAGTTAATAAAAACATCTACTTTTTGCAGTGGTTGAACGATGCTTTCTGCGAATTCAGATCGTAGATGGGATGAGTCAACTTTAGCTACGATGGCTTCTTCTTTTGATGTTCTGTTTGAATTTTTTTGAGTTTTGGAATCATCCTTTCCCTTCTTATTTACTGCAGTTTCGTTCTTTCTTCTTTTGTCTGGGCAATCTCTCGCGATGTGTTGATAATTTCCACAAATATAACATTCTTTTCTTCTCGCGTGAAATCTTTCGTGTTTTGGATATTCTTTTCTCATGGGTGGTGGAATATATTTGTCGTGTGCACATGTTGTATCCAGGAATCTCGGTGATCGCTTAATTCCATTTCGAACTTCGTCGAAAGATTTTCCTTTGGCCTTGAAATAAATATCACATTCTGTAGCTAATTCTTGAGGCTTCAGCCATTTATTTCCTTGGCGTATTGCGACGTGTGCAGCTGTTTCTTCATCTAATGCTTGGAATAATTTATCGGAAATAATTAACTCCTTGAGTGTTTCGAAATCCTTTACTTCTCTTGACTTGCAGTAATAGTCCCATGTAGCTGTTAGTCTTGAAGCGAACTGGATATGCGTTTCGCCGGAATAACGTTTAGTTTTTCTGAAGTTTTCTAAACAGGTTTGAGGAGTAGGTTGATATTCCTTCAGAACAAGAGTTTTCACTTTTTCGTAATTTTGCAGATCTTCCTCCTTTATATAAACAAGAACATTTGAAGCTTTTTCTCCAATTAATTTCAATAATATTTCTGATTTGTATTCTTCAGGAACCTTCTTGTGCTTAAATGCTCTTTCGATAGAATCGAAAAATATATTCCATTCTTCTGCTCTCTTCGGTACTGGTATAGTCAGTGTTTCTACTCCTTTGATCAGCTTGTCCAGGGAAATTTCGGTTTCTCGTTCTGTGTTTTGGATTAAAGGTGTTGGACTTCTACTTCCTTCATTTTGAGTTGCTCGAATCTTCGCTAGTTCTCTTTCTGTTCTTATTCTTTCTTCTTCCATTTGCATTCTTTCCATTTCTTCTTTTCTTTTTCTATTCTCCACTGTAGTAATCAGAATTTCTTTCACGAAATCAGCATCTTCGATGTGTTCCTTGCTATTCTGGAGTTTGTGTTTCAGTTCTACCAGCTTCAAATCTGGGGATGCTTCTTCGCCAATTCCCAATAGAACTGTTACTAAATCCTCTTTCTTTGCGTTTTTGAACATTTTCTTCTATTTTCCTTTAGAATCAAGCCTTTCAAACTCTCGATTAAATAATTCTCACGTTTTTACTCTCTTTTGCAAATGAACACTTCTTTCGTTAGTTAGGCTTAACTTTACGCCTCTTCCGTTTTCAACGCTCTAAGCTTCTAACCTCTCTGGTTTTCTCGTAAGAGAGCGTGTTGTGATGACTTCATGGTTTAATAAGGCACCATTTAGCAAGACGAAACAAACATTTATTAAATATATAATTCAAAGCATAATATAATAGTTATTCAGAGCAGTACGTCGCTCCTACCGCATAGTACAATCTACTACCTTCCTCTTCCGAGGCTAACATGCAACTCCTAATAAATACATTAACCCTTCTCGAAGAAGAGCTACCTGCGCCAAGCATGCTCTGTTGATCGCCAAACAGTCGCCAGATATCACACACGTGACACAAATACTAAATATTTTGGAATCACAGTGGATGAAAGATTAAATTTCAAACTCCATACCGAAAACATCAGATATAAATCTTTCACAGCTTTAAAAGCGATTTATTCTATAATCGGAAGAAAATCCTATCTTTGTATCAATACTAAGTGTATTTTATACCACCAATCTACAAGACCAATTATGTTCTACCCTGCTCCTGCCTAGGCAGCAACAGCAAAAATCAATAGAAACAAACCTCATGCAAAATAAAGCTCTCAGAATGATACTCAATTCGTGAAGTTTCGTACGAAATTCGGTCATCCATAATAGTCTGAAAATAAAACCCATTTATCGTGAAATTCTTGTCCACACAGCTAAATTGTATAAAAATTATGAAGCTGATCCTGACGAAATCCTTAACATCTGCGATTACACTATCGAACAACCATTCAAATTCCCACGTACCATTCATCATAACTCAGAATATTAACCCGTATAGTTTTCATTTATTTTTTATTTAATTAGAATTTTACTACTATCTTATTATTATTGTGCTATGTAATCACCTTAGCGGCGCGGTAACTCGCCGGATTACTAATCGAGGGTTCGAACCACATTTGTGGACTTTTTTAATCGAATTTGGAACTGAATCTCCTGACTTTAAAAATATAGTACTATTTCTCTGCGTACACGTATTTTCACACACATATTTACAACTATTTTCCGTTCTACGACTCTATTTTATTATTGAATGCCTTTGTAGTTGCGAAATTACATGGAAGTCAAGACCATCTAAAGGTAAATTACTTCCCAACAGAGGAAGATCTAAAATCTACAGGCGTCTCAGAAATATAAATCTTCATGAATTCCGGATTATCCAATAATTAGGATTATAAATACCAATGTTTGAAAAAAAAATAATGGGGAAGAGAAAACATAAGTTATTATTTAATTATAGACTGCATTTATAGCACTTGTTTAAAAGCCGAACGCAATATTAGTGATGATATATTTCGTGCTCACGACTTTCGTATTCGTGAGGAATAACAAGTCACCAAACGTGTGAAAGTATGAAAAGGATCAAATACATTGCATCATTCCAAAAGCCATCAATGTGCGCAAAGATTAAGATGAAAATTTGAAATTTCTCATTTTGTGAAAAATGAACTGCAAATTGTCTACAAGAAAAGGAATTGTCGCCTAAATTGAAGATGGAGATTAATCATTAAATAAAATTTTATTTCACGTAAGGAGTTATAGAGCGAGACAGTCAATAATCCTGGCGAGGGAAAAAATGTAAATATAGAGAATAAACTCCACTGTCCTTTCTGACAGTTTTGAGGTACATAAATTCTAAAAGTGCGACATCCATAAAACAGTGTGAGAAATACAGTGGAATGTTAAAAACCGGAGGACGAGTCAGAAATACTTGTTTACCTGTAATATGCGGAAACACCGACTTAAATTCAGACGACCATGTTTAAGACCAAATAGGAAGGACGTTTATTTAATAAAGCTAGAAATCGATTTCGACGTTACTAAAGGTCATGTACTATGAGACAAAAGAATGAGTTATTCTTCAAAATAACTAACTATCCAGTAGAAATACTTAGAGAAATAATTAAAAAGTGTGCAACTTAAAAGATCTATCATGTATTCTGATTCTTCGAAATAATTTTACCCAACAATTTTTGTAGCGTTTTAATTTGAACACTGCAGAAAAATTCATAAATTCTCTTTGAAAAATCTAGACACTCGGGGCACACACTCGAAAGATCAAACGATACGGCAAAAATGAAAATTACGAATCCCTCGGTTTCAGATTTTTATTTCCAGATTTTTTAAACTCTTAGACCTTTCTATCTGAATTCGCTAAACTAATGGAAATTTTACCGCAGTCATTATAAAATGCTTCCATTGAAATTGTATAGTTATTTCTCTCACCTCTGCAAATAGATTCTGTTAGTGAAAAATAGTATCTCTGATCGCCTTGAAAATAATTAGAAGGTATTTACAAATGAAGACCAACGTGGGTTTAATTATTTAACCCTCCGAGTGTTACGATTTTAGCCCTGAAATTTCAAAGTTCCTCAAAATGTCATGAATAAGTGGTATTTTCTTGATTTTAATTAAAAAATGACTCCCTCGTTTTGTACTTTGATTCCTTTTCTTCCAATATACATCCAAACCGAAATCAAATACATTAAAAACTAGCAGAAATTTTCATGTATAAAGAATATAGAAGGCAGCCTTCTAGGCAGAATGTTCCGGCCGTAACGCTGAGAGGGTTTTAAAATATACAATTTGGATGTTTCTCTTCATTTATACTAGGACGTCTGCGTGAGTATATACTGAGCATAGCACTCGAATTTCTCTGTGTTTAGAAATTTGTGATGGGTGTTTGTGTAATAGTTGGGCGGAAGCGATTTACCATTCAAAATAAGTAAATCGTCACCTGTGCTACTGCAGTAACCCGGACGCTACTAGAGTTTATGAAGGAAATTTACAAAAATGAAGATACATTGTGCTGCAATAATTAACTGCATTGTTTATAAAAGAATTATTATTAAAGTTTTGACAAAGAGTATTGTGACAAATATTAAGTTTTTCTTTTCATTATAGTTATGTTAACTTGTTGTATTATAAACAAAAATAATGTAGTTTGAGTTATTAGTAAATTGTTGTGTTAAAATTTCGTGTACTAAACCAAAGTAATAAATTTGAAGTTATTTAAATTATTTTAGAAGACGATATTTCAAAATTTTATTCGTTAAAAAATAATTAAATCATTTTAGGTTTGAGTTACCAACGTTACCGGTTCATGAAATCAAGCCATAGGGCACATGACATAGCAAAATCTGGACGTGGATAACATCTCTGAAGAGAAAACGGAGGAATTTAAAATGGAGAGGGGTACCAAATAGAAAAAAAGAGCAAAGGTGTCTGGCAGGTTAACAAAATTTGACAAGAATGGAGAAAAGTCCAAAAGGATCCAATGACAATTCAGTAAAATGACGAATGTAAAACTTGATTCAAAATACTATACTAAACAGCAAAACATACTACCAAATAACTACACAAATTCAACCCATACAACAGAAATACAACACAACAATAGTCAGTACAACATAAGACGAAAACGTCCAAGCAAATTAGAAAGCAACGCAGTCTAAATCGGATAAAATGGAAGTATAAACAGCCACCGACTGAGGAGCTAAGAGAAGAAGTAGTGAACTCCACCTATGATAGTGTGAGCTGCCAGTGGTCGTATGTTGCGATCTTCAAAAAGTATAACTGAAGACTGAGAATAGTTCACAAAGTCGCACTGGATAGCTTTTGAGAAGAACTTCTCATTTGTTCTTTTAATATATTCGGTGATGGTCTCCAGCTTAAGATCTCTATGAAGAAGTTCGTTGCGGATGAGATAGTCAGCATCTGTAATAATACTTAGAAATTTGTTTTGCACCATTTGAAGTTGATGTAGGTGACTTGGAGAAGCAGTAACGAGGCAAGAGCTGCATAACAAAGAATTCGACGGATGCAAGTAGTATAAATATGCTTCTTGGTTCTTAAAGTAAGAACATTTTCGCGAACTATTTCGCGAACAATTTGCCTTTAGCATTCTTAGCTGCGAAGTTTTATTTTTCAAACATTTATTTTGGAGCGACTGACTTAGATTTACCTTTATTCCTGGCACTAAATTCCTTAATTTCTAATGGTTTCCCAATTATTTCATTTGCACCTTTTAAAGTTTTTTCCATTGCCTAAGCTATTTTTAAAGTGTCATCTAAACTGATATTATCCTGCTCAAAAAATTCTATCCAGAATAGCTCTATCTTTAAGCCCACTAACAAATACATCCCGCAACATCGTACTTAACTTATTCTGATTGTAAGCACACAGTATGGCAAGTGACCTTAATTCTGCCATATAACACACTGATTGTTCCCCCCTCGTGCTGCTTTCGATTTAAAAATACATGTCTGCTAGGAATTATAAGTGGCTTAGCATTTAAATGATTTCTTAATGTTGTTTCTAATACATCATAATCTTTATGGAAAGGATTATCAGAAGCAAGTTTTTAAGAGACTATACATTTTTCCTGAAAACTAGAAATCAATACTTTTCCACGCTTATCCTGTGAAACATTTTGCATATCTAAATAACTTTCGAATCTTTCCAAAAGAAAATCAAACTGTTCTTCCTGTTCATTATATTTTTCAAACTGAACCGAACGTTTCGAATTGCCCATCTGTGGAGTAATAACTGAAGTAAGTCTCTCCATTAGAGCTCTACTGTGCGCTATTAACTAAGTTACAACCTGCTCCAGGATCTTCCGAAAGAAAAAATTATTATAAAATCTTTAACTTCTGCCGTCTTTGGGGAATCCCCCCCTATCCTTATTGAGATTGCATTAGCACATTTTTGAAAAAATCACACATCCTTGTCACCAGTTACCGTGTGTCCTTTTAGTGGGTAATTATTTCACAAGACATACTCTTTTAAACTACATGCTTCTTTTATTATATATACAGAATATATCATCACTCACATACACACTTATATCTACAGCTCTTCATAACTACTTCTACTCGCATAATAGTCCTTTTCGTATTACTGCGCGGGCTTCGATGCTTGGCGCTATACCAGCTCTAAGTCCGATTATGATATACCACAAAAAGCATCTGTCATCAGATTTCGATTCAATGACACCACGGATTTTCAAAATCATATTTGTTGTTTTATACTTATCATTAAAATTTGTATTTTCTTACATACTAGTTTTTTCCTATACTCCAGCTCTATAGATAGCATAAAATCACAGAATGATGCGTAAATCGCATGGCTCTCTAGGTCTTTTTAAAACAAACTGCTTTTTTTCTAACAAGCAAAGCGGTGGATATGTAATAAATAGTTATTTCTCTTTTATTTCTGCTTACTGCTGTGATGTGGAGGTGATTATTCAGAGTTGTAGCGAATATATGTAGGTTGTGCAAAACTGAATGACGCAAATGCTGTCGCAGAGCGAAATACAATTTATTAACAAAAATCTGTTATAGAAATAATCCCCGCCTATGTCAATAACTTCTGCAATCTGGCCGGGAGGTACCGAAGGGGCTTTGCTAAACCAATCTGTGAGGTGTTGGTGCACCACATATGGACAATTTGCATGCAAATCGGCAGAAGATTCAGCATGTTGGCCATTGACTGCGTCCTTCATGTTGTCAAGCAAGGCGTAGTTCGATATCCACCCACTTTGCACTCACATTTGACGTCCCCAAATTAGTATGCACAACTGCTTATATGCGCGTGTGCTGAAGGGTAAAATGAATGTGCTTTGAAAAGTAAATAGCATACAGTAAGTGAAGCTTCTTAAAGCGGACACTTTTTAATTGCAAAAATAAATGCAATTTGAAATATATTTTTAATTCTCATATCTAATTTTTCACTCTATAAAAAAGTTAATAAATTTCAAATTGATTACCTTTGTTTTCTTTTCAGTTACAATAATCCTCTGCCGTTGTACCGAGAAGTTTACGAAAAGAAATGTTAAGATGATATGAAAGATATGAATTCATTATGGTCATTTAGGAGTAGTAAAATGAAAGAACAAAGCAAGAGAAATATATTGGGCAGAAATCTCGAAAGAAATTGAAGATTTGGTACTGAATAGTGGGAAGTATTGCATTATTATTACAGATCCCTTTTAATTTCAAGAAAAGGATTATCTAATAGTTATAGATTATTTTAGCAAATATGTAGAAATTGGACATTTGAAAGATTTGTCAAGTGTAGCAGCGATAAAGCAATTGAAATCACTTTTTGGAAGACATGGTAAAAGACATTCCAACGACATTTGTAGACATTCCAAAAATAGTATATTCGGATAATGGTTCATAATATAATGGAATGGTTGGAAGACTTATTCAAACTGTCAAGCGAATGCTAGAAAAAGCTGTAGTTGACAAGGATCCATATTTAGTATTACTGGAATATCGTAACTCTCCTATTTCAGATGAAATTAAGTCACCTTCAGATTTGATGTTTGGAAGAAAAGTAAAGCCTCTAAAAAACAATTTCATCCAAACTAAACGATATGTAGATCATGAAAATTATTTACTGAAGAGACAAATCTTACAAAAAAGCTATTATAATAGAAATGCAGGACGATTAAAACGACTGAAGGTCATGTGTACATAGAAGAGAAAGAAAAAAAAAACTGAATGAAAGAGGGAAAATTATACCAGAAGCAGCAAGACCACGTTGATACAGGATTATAAGAACTGTAGAAAGACATTCTTAAAGGAACTAATCAGAATGAGTTTGTAATGCAAAGAACTATGAAAATGAAACTCATGAGAATGAAGTTATAGACGAACCTGAAATCCCAGAAAATAGCAGGAGCACTTCACATTTAGAGGTGCCTGTAAGTTCTTCAGCACTCAAAAGAAGTGTTGAGTCAGTCAATACTGAAACGGGTATTATATCACCAAATTATGAAAATTTACATAAGACGTTACTCGATGGGGTAGGACTGTTAAAAAACCTCATTATTTAAAAGAATATGCATAATTTTATTATTATTATTTCTGCTAAAAAAGGGAGATGTTGTATATGTAACTGTAACTATTATTATTATTATTAATTATAACTGTGATATAGAATAGTAGAACATCAATGTAGAATAAAGAATATTTGAGTACTTCTCGTAATCATCATTGAGCACTTATCCAAAATATAAAAACGATACATTTACTGTGACCGAACTAGTATACAGGGTGTTTATAAAGTCCCGGACCCGTTTTGATGTTTAATAACTCCTAAAATAATAAAGATAGATTAAAATTAATAACATAAATGGTTAGATAGACTCAAAATGTTTCATGACCCTTGTCAGTGAACTTCCACGTGTGGCCCCTTCGTCGCACGGAGAATATGAAGTCGATATTCAATTTCACGCCAGGTACCGGCAAGCATGTCGGCATCCACAGAGGCTATTGCGATTGTAATTCTGGCTTTTAGGTCATCAATGTTCGACATTCTCCTACTGTAAGTGTTGTTCTTTACAAATCCCCCAAAGGAAAAAGTCTAGCGTCGTTATATCATGTGATCTGGGTGGCCGAGGAATTGGACCTCCTCGCCCAATCCATCTTCCTGTAAAATGGTCATTCAAAGAACTACGAACTTGTTGCAAAAAACATGTGGCTGAAGCTCTTCTAGTTGTGGAAATATGAAGGTTTCCAACATGTCTAAGTATACGACTGATGAGACCGTCTTTTCTGTAAAAAAGAAAGGCCCAATGACTCGGTCGTGAATTAGTCCACACCACACATTAACCTTTGGGGAATCCATTTCTGCCTCACGGTATTCATGGGGGTTTTCGGATCCCCATATGCGCACATTATGTCGATTAACAATGCCAGAAAGATTCCAAAAACAAAAGAGAGAAAAATGCAATTAATAAGCAGACGATATTTAGAAAAGTACAGATATGTAGACTGGAAAATGAAATTATCTGAAATTAACCACACGCGCAAACGATATTTACAAAAGTAAAGATATTCAAACCTGAAAAAATATATAAGTTATTCCATCAATAAATGCCATAAGTTTGTTTATACCTTCATGATTTTATGAGTTATTAAACATCAAAATGGGTCCGGGACTTTATAAACACCCTGTATTTACACATTATTTTACTGCGCGGATAACGGCCCATTTCGGCAATGAGCGTGCATAGAGCGGGTATCCGGAATATAAGCATTTTTGGTTGACCAAATAAACCATTTTTTGTTTAGTTTATGAACGAAGTTATCATTACAGAAAACAGATGTCACAAGATATAACTCCACCTCATAGCAAAACGCCGGATTACTTTGCGAAGTCTTTACTACGCCTTGTGTTGCCCAGGAAACATGCTTAACGAAGTCTCTGCTTACTTATCCAAAGGGATAAGAGGTTTTAAAGTTCTAAAATTTTGCTGCTGTTTGATGTACGTAGCCGTTGAGTTTAATGCCTGATATTCGGATTTGAATTCCTAAAATTTTTAGTGCTTCCATTGCATAATATTATCACTTGTAACTGCGCTTGCATATATTCCAGGTTATCGCCTGCATTGTCGTCTACATATCTAACAATCTATATGCATATATTTTTATCTTTTAATTTAATTATTAATATTAATTTTTTATTTATTTTAAAATTTGTTGGTGCTAAAAAATAAATGGGAAAGAAACGTGAGGCAGTACTCTAGTTCGATTTTTAATGTTTTAAATAATTCGCCCTTTACTACTCGATTTGAAGCATTAAAATGAATAATTAATTTGTATTTTCATATACTGCATACTTAGTTTTTATTAGCTTAAATTTGTTCACATTTTATTTAGTTCAAAATATTTGTAAGAAATGTCAATATATTTTATTAACATTTTCGATTTACATTTTACTTGGTTCTAAAATTTAATAGTTGCATATGCTTTAAATTTAAACTCTTTTCCTAGGATTTTATATTTTTTCAGCTTGTAATTTTAAATTTTAGTTTTTATATATATCTAAAAGATATAAGATATATATTTTAATTATTAATATTTAACGAAAGAGAAACAAACCTACATTGTGTGGTAAATGCAAAACTGGCAAACTTAGTTTTTTGTGTTTAAGTCAATATATGCGCTTCCAGTTTGGATAAGTTCAGCGGGAAATCGAATTTGTTGATACAAGCAAAGAAATTCAAAGAAGTAATGCATTTTAAAATCAAAATAACCGTCTAATATTTAATACGAATAATTGCTAAATTGCTGACCACCAGTAATTTATTCTCTTCTTGTGGTATAAAAATTTTGTAAATTCTTGGATTAATAACGTAAGAGTATTTAATTGTGCTTTTAAATAAAACTGCCTTTCCTCTTACAGGTAAAGCGTTGGTTTTAGAACTGGCTGGTAGAGTTTTTCAACTATATTAAAACTTAACAAACATTTTATTGTTTTTCCCAAATGATTTTAAAACTTCGTTTGTTTAACTATACTCTAATAACTCTTCGCCCCTTCAAAAGAAAGGGCTCGCTAATTCGTATAGTATACTATATAGCAGTGTCTAATGTTTTGGTTTGATGTATCTCACGTTAATTCAACAGCCAATTTAAAATCAATAATAACAAGATAAACATACATTAGATATAGTGACTTCTAAAAAAGCTTTTAATAATGGAATTTAAATTCCATTCAACAAAAACTAAAATGCGTCTTGGACATGGTCCTTATCCTCCTTCTTATCTTTAAGTAAGGAGGAATTCTCTTTTCAATTAATTATCAATAGTAATAATAAACCTTAATCATAAAATTAAATATGATATTTACATTTATGTTCATTTAAATTCCCTTTCTTTTAGGTAGCCTAGGGTAAAACATTATTTTAAACAAAAATTGTGACATCAAAGGCATGGTTACATTAGGTTTTGAAAACGTAAATAAATGCAAAAGGACAAACTTGAAAGAAACACTTATGACCAGTAATTTTACGTTCTTAATCCTTTATAAATAAATCAGCATTTCATCTATAAATGCTATATTTAATTGAATAAAAAAAGTTTTAATAATACAAAACATCATTTAGTAAACCTTATCTGTATTATCAGATCAGAGTTACTGCTAAAATTTTCAGACAGGATTAATTTAAAATTAATGATTGAGTATTGATATATTAAACGTGTTTCTTTAATGAGTCAGTTGCATTTCCCATTGTTTACCCTTGCATCTTATTTTTCTTATCGAATTTTGAAAATGTCTATAAAAATCAAAATGACGAAGTTATGATAATAATACACATTACTTTATTTTTTTAGATTAAATTTCCAAATTTTATAATTTCTCTCAGATCTATAAAGGCAACAGAAAACTGATTTCATTTTTCCAAATTCAGCTTCCGGAAAGTCAGCGAAGACGACAATTAGTAAAATTAATATTATCAAAATATTAAAGGTCTTAAAGTGCTATGTGTATATTTTTTATTTTTAGTTTCAGTAATACCAAATTGAGTATTAAATATCAAATTCAAATACGAAAAGCAAAATTGGTACAAGCCAGTTTACAGGAGTAGTAAAAAATGTAGCAAGCTGAATCTAATCTTTATGCTGCATATTCCAATAAATAATACTCTGGTATAATTTGTCCCTTTCATAAGAGTTAACCAAAACAAAGTTTATTTCTCATTGTCAGTTCAGGTAATGGCATTAAACATTGAACGTTTTCAAGTGTACAAATTTTATTGTTAAATGAAAGTAATTAATAATACGCTGTAAAGTATTTTCCACGTAAGCCCTATTCATCAAAAGCTCCCCTATTATTTTAAGTTTATTTTAGTATTAGACACTTAGTCAAAGATTACATAATACTAACTCAGACTCCTTAATATATCAGAAGGAACAGCTTCCATAATGTTTAAATGGCTTTCGACTTAAGTGCAGTTGTTTTGTGCGTGGATGGTTTTGCTCAGTTTTCTGTTCACGACAAGAGCTTTCATGAAAGTGTTAAAGAAATTTGATTTAGAGCGTGTATGATAATCATTCTATACTTCTAGAACATTTCTAAAAACCTTGTCTAGAGATACATTTTGAAGCATATGCGTAAATGCACGTTCTTCAAGTGAATTAACAGTTTGAAGATTGGAAAATGTTTCAAAAAAAAAAAAAACATTGACTACGGCTTTAAAAATTTCAATAATGTTTCACTCAGAAGCATATTTCTATAGCCGCACCGGAAAGTTTTAAAAATTGAAGTATATAAAATACTACAACATTTCAATGTTAAACGTTTTGCACCTTTAAACGTATTTTAAAGATGTTACGTAGTAATCTAGTTTTGTCAGCAAATTTTCTTCTTTTTTCGTCTCAACGAAAATCCATGCTACATCCTTTGTTGATTGGAACTGGATCAAACATCTAGTGATCAGCAATTTCATCCCTCGGCTGCCGGTGCTTCTCCCACTGTAATGAAAAAAGAACTTTTAATTTTCCGTGCACTCCAATAATTCACGAAGCTGCATATTTATCCAACAAATAACAAAAAATATTTGATGTGTACACCACATGAATCTCTTGTAGAGAATTTATACGTATTTTGCGCTGCATTTCATTTAAATGTTTTTCCTCTAATTTCATTAGAGGTATATTTCTCATCCAATTAATCAATTCCTGCAAGGCAAAAATACATGAAAACTTCAAAGTACCTTCATTAAATACTGAAAAATATAGAAAAGTAAAAAACACCACATTCAGTTAAAATACTTTAAAAAAGATTTTTTCCAATTTAAATTAGAGTTCCTGGGCAAAAACAAGCAAATCGGCCAGCGAGGAAAATGGCGAATTTTTCGGTGCACAAAAGTGAAATTTTACGTTTGGTCCTGTACGGGAAAAAGACACCGAAAATTCAAACACTGACTTAATTCGTTATTCGGCTAAGTTTCGAATGTAAAAAGTATGGCTGCTATGGTAAACAAATTAGGCTTAGCCGCTATTATACAACTTTTAAATTGTCGATAATTCTACAAGTATCGCATGCAGATTAACTAAAGGAATAACTACCTACCTAGATGATAAGAACAACATAACTGAATCATTTTTTTTTTAAATTCAGAATTTACCAACATATAATGATTAAAAAAATTGGTCTCACGGAGCCGAATATAGAAGATATTTGTTCACAATATACGCGCTGCCATGTAGTGATGACAATACCTACCAAGGGACAAATATGCTTCACCGCATGACCATGCATTGAAGCATATTTACCTCTCGGTAGGCATGATTTATAAAATTCTGACAAAATGAGGCGTCCAAAGGGGCATTTTTTTATGTTTTGTGTGTTACATTTATTTATTAAATACCATGTTCTTCGCACTTAAACCATAAAATTCAGTTCAAAAGTAATATCGCAAAATAATTTTAAAATGAGCATATCTTTAGAAATTCCGACACACAGTCTCGCGAGCTGGAGATAAAGATGTTTTTTTTTTTTTTTTTTTTTTTTTCTGTACAACTTTGCTCGCTTTGAAACCATTGATTTTGTTAATGAAAAATCATTAACGTGCTACAAAACATTAAATCGATAATAAAACGAATTCCAAATTAGGGCTTCCAGACGCCCATATTCGGTGTACGATTACGCTATCACAATGCGAGAAACATACATACATTTATTTATTCAGATTCCTCATTATTTAATTTCTTTAAATATAACACAGGGAGACAATGTTTGGTGGCAGCTATTTGAAAAGTGATTCGCCGTTTATAGTGAATCGACGCAAAATGATTATATATATAATTATTAATTTAGTTATAAATATATCCACATAACACTGTATCTCATTGCATATACAACTCGTGTGCAAAAATTAAGGACGAGACGGTTTTTTCAATATAACTTTACACAAACTTTGTACATCAGAGGGATAAAAAGAAGCTTTATTGAAAAAGTAGCATGGAGCGCAATGCGACTGAAGGCCGAAACATCCCTGTGATGGGTGTCCAGAAAGAAATATCCGGTCTTTAATAGGGGATATGATCTCCCCTGACTGCTAGGCAGGTTTCACAGCGTCTGCCCATGCTGAGAATGAGAGTGTCAATGAGTTTTTGAGGCACTGCTGCCCATTCGTCTTGCAGCTCCAATCGAAGCTCCGGAATCGTTACTGGTGGTAAGGTACGAGCTTCTAAGCGTCTGCCTAGAAAATTCCATACATGCTTGATGGGATTGAGATCCGGAGATCGTGCCGGCCAATCCATACGTTCAATATCCTCGCTCTCTAAGAGCTGTTCGGCAGCTACTGTGCGATGACATGGTGCATTGTCGTCCATGAAAAGGAACTGCGGACCCATAGCGCCTCTAAAAAGACGCACATATGGAAGAAGAATCTCGTTACAATAACGGGTCCCGTTGACTGAACCAGCGTCGAAGATGTGAAGGTCTGTACGACTACCAAGCATGATGCTTCCCTAAACGAGAACACCGCCACCTCCATACCTGTCCCTTTCAATGATGTTCGAGGGATGTTTGCGGCTTCCCCGCTCTCTTCAGATGAGTATGCGATGAGAATCGCTGCTCAGACTGAATCTGCTCTCATCTGTAAAGAGTACTCGTCCCCATTCATTGTCTCTCCAATTCCGGTGTTCCCGGCACAACAGAGAACGCCTTCTCCGATGGGCAGGCGTTAGAGGTACACACCGTACAGGGCGTCGTGCAAACCGACCACCACCGTGCAGTCTTCTGGCCACGGTAAAACGCGATATCGGTCTTCCAGTCGCCTGTGTCGTGTGTCTGGCGATTTCTCCCGCTGTCTGCCGCCTGTTTCTTCTGGCCTGTAAGGCAATATACCGGTCATCTTCGGGTGTGGTTCCTCGTGGACGACTACTACTAAACCCCGGATAGCTGTTCCTGTAGTTTGAAATTGTCCCCAAAGTCGTGAAACGATGCTGTGAGCAATTCCGAACTCTGCAGCCACACTTGTCACACTGCGGCCTTCCTCCACCTTTCCAATGATTCCAACCTCGGCTAAAAGCATCCAGATGTCGTCTAACAAATTGATTATTCGCCATTTCTCGCTGAGGCAGCAACTCGGTGTGATTTTAACTGCTATACGGCGTGCAATCTCTTTGCCAGAAATACTGATCTTACACCGACAACATGCTTTATACTACTCAGACACTCCCCCGCTACGTCTACCTGCATATCTGCGCATGTGCTACCGTACATCACCTTACTTAATCTCCTGATTGGTCTTTCTGTCCGCTCTGCCTCTTCGTTCAGCTGATATGCTAATTTTTCGACTTCGTCCTTAATTTTTGCACTCCAGTGTATTTCTATAATATTCTATTACAGTTTTTTAATTGGGAAATGAAACAATGGGCACATATCACATCAGCTTGTTTAACAATTTGAAACTTAAGAAATGTAGTGCCAAAGGATGGTACGTTCTAGCATCTGCTTATATTTTATCTGCAATGCACTAAACCAAATTTAAACAAAATCCTAATTTTCAGAAGGACGAACACTAAGTAAAAATATTACAAAAAAAGCAAGCAAAACAAACAAGGTGCTTGCAAATTAGGAATTTAACACAGAGTTCAAATTTTGCATACTTGCTCTCTCCTTAAAGCTAGCTTATATAATTTAGTGAAGAAATAATAATATGCGAATACTGCGTTGACAACTTCTTTACAACACTTTCGATGATATCTGTATTTCTCAGAATATAATACATCAATATAAAAATATAATATGTTTTACAAAATATGAAATCCATAATAAAACAAATACCAAATTTGGGCTTCCAGATGCCCATTTCGGAAGAGGATTTCGCTATTCAAAATTATATGGCTCTAGGTACCGTTGTTTTATCACAATGCCAGAAACATGCATACATTTATGCTGGTTCTTCCTTATTTAATCTCTTTAACTATAATGCAGGGCGATAATATTTGGTGGCAACAATTTAAAAATTGAAATAACATTTATAATGAATCAACGCAAATTTCCAAAATGAAAATAATAATCCTTCTGGGCAAAGTGCCCCCTTTGGACTAAAAATAATAATACTTATTTTAGTTCGGTAAATTTGAACAAATATGATCCTGATAGCACTCTTGATGCTTAAATAAACGAATTAAAGAACAAAAGATTGGGCATTAAAAAATTTTTGGCTATATTATTTTAGAATCATTTGACTGTTTACTCGCCGTTTTCAGTACCTAACATTTGCAATCGTTTATATACTTTATTTGCTAAATTTGTTAGAAATATTTCTGACACAAGAATGTTTCTGAAAATATTTTAATCGTTTGCAACATTTACATTGAAAAAAGAAGGACATAAAAAATTAAATTAAAAAAAATTAACATTGTCTTAATTTAATTTAGCATTTTATATTCCGTTTTATCATTTGGCAGCAGGAGTAATAAATTTTTACTTTTAAACAGAAACCAATTATTTATGTGCTTCTATTCCACTATTATGCTTTATTGAGATATGTATACGTTTCGCACTTCGTTTCACTAAGAAAATGTCCTAAGAAATATTAAGAACGCATGGTAAAAGTTTTAGATAACTTTCTTACTTTTATTTAGTTTCTTTCAGTTTCTTTTTTATGACCAAAAGTGAGTAAAATGCTTTTGTTTTGTGAAGAAATGGGGGATATATTCGAAATATATTACTAAAACTGTCCATTTAATGAAATTCAAGATATCAATGGTTTTTTCCAAGCATTAAATTTGAGATTTCTCTGCACTGCGAAGATGGGTAAATAAGTTACCCTAAAATATATTATCTAAAAAATAAGCAACATCTTTGTGCAATGTTTGACTAAATATCTTCGTTCATAGTCAGTATCTTCCTTCCTTGTTTCATAACAATGCCAAACAAAAATTCATTAGTACTCCCTTTTCTTAATTGATTAGTCATATACGTGTTAACACACTGTAAGTATTTTACGTTCATACAACATTATCTACACAACACCTTACAAACAAACAATCAAAGAATGTTAGAAAACATTAAATATTTGTGTGAACCTTTGGTTAGCAGTGTGTTATACAAGCAAACACATATTAACTTAATTACACGTAGTTGAAGAAAGTCTGTGGGAGAGAACAATTTATTTACAATGCATGGATTATACATTATGGCTGCAAATAATGAGTATGTCTAATCTTTCAACTTATACCTTTAAGACAAATATGTACCAACTGGCAAGATCCTTTGTGTAACATAATAGGTGCATAACTTGATTATGGCAAAGCACGCGTGGAGACTGTCTGCCTTTTTGGAAGAATTTTTAAGGGAAACTACTTTGTATGTTCTTTAAAAAGAGGACATATCATGAAAACGCCCATGCCACCCCCGTCTGTCTAGAATTGAGGTCAGTGTTCCGTATCATTCTTGTTTATTAACCAGTGTTCAGCATCATAATTGTTCAGCTGCTCATAAGCCAATGCAGCTGGATAACACATCAACACTAACACCATCTCAAAATAAATTTGAAAGTTTTATTCTTTTGAAACTAGTTGAATTTCAACTGCAATCAACGTTCACATGGAAACTTTGAAAGAGAGATTAAAGGGCCGGTTTCCTTACCTTGATGCAGACGTTTTTCTACTGCAGATAGCAGTACTTCCCTGTAACCTGACACACTTCTACACTAGGTCTTGCGCAGAGCAATTTCCTAGTTAAATACCAAAGGATCAAGGATTATAAATTTCGAAGCACCTACTCTACTTCTATTACTACTACTACTCGAAGCACTCAAGGATCGTTTCACTCCATATCAGATATTCAAAAAGTTAACAGAAAGGGGAAAATAGACAAGAACTAAAAATGGGAAATTTGATTGTGAATATTGCACTTTATTGTTGGTCTGCTGCGCTTTACCAGCTCAGATGAAGTCAGAGATAACCGATACTTTGACATGTACTTGATTATACTGAGTTTCTAATGTTTAGGTAGTACTTGGCAGTAACCTCAGATTATCCAACTGTGGGCGTTGGGGTGAGAAGTCCCTTACTGAGTGCTCGAGCCGAGGGAACTTAAATACGAGTAAAGAGAAGGGAATGCTTAATGTTGTATTGTAATTATTTTGTGGAAAAATTTTTGTATGACAAAGTTTATAAATGTATAAACAAACAATTACATTCAGAGAGCAAGTCTAAATTATTATTAGATTTCAGCAAAATATTTGCATATGAAAAGCCCAAGTGGTAACTATAAGGAGTATTTTATTCATTAGTGCAAGCATTTTATTTACTTGTATACCAATGAGTTCTGACGAAATATCTCCATATCTTTTATTATTTAATTATTGGCACTTGTTGCAGACGTAAATAAGATCTAATCAGAAAATAATCAAGCATCTGAATCAATTACCCATCTTATATCGCCACATACACTCTACATCAGATTTCTGAATTACATTCCTGAAAGATTTTGCAGTGAAAAGGAAACAGAAGAAACAATTCAAGCACAAATTAGAGCAGTAGATAGAAGAAAAACATATTTTATTCCAAAAAACCACCGCTCTGCATGAAACGGGCAAAGCAGTTTGATTAAAAAAAGATTGTCAAACAGTCCGAGCACAAGCCAATTACGTTTGCAATTTTCATATACATGAAGCGCAGGAGTATATGAGAAAACTAGTGAATAACACATTGGTTATAATATTTATAATTTAAAACTGTGAATACAATCTTATATATCAATGGTGTCATCGAATGAAAACCTGTTTCAATGTCTGACGCATTTCATTAAGCAACATAAAGTATTTTTTTTTAATTTTAAGAACACAGCTTCCGAAGTATTTGTCAGCCCAGCCTGTATAAGCTCCATTCATTTGTTTAAAAGTTAGTAAACGGTTTTGACACCACATATGTATACAACAAAAGGACCAATGAGAAATTCATTACTAAAGCCATCCAATGCGACTTCGTTAACTATGCATAAGTTTTTAATTACAGAATACATCACGAAGACAAAAATATTGGACCTCTTGCTGAAAAAATTTTTATTGATGTCGACCATAATTTTGTTTCGTAGCACCTCGGTCGGTGGTTGACTATACTTTTTCAAATATCTCATTTCAACTTTGTTGATTTTGAAATTGTATGGAATTAATTTCTACATTTGTAACTCTATTGTTTATATTTTCCTTTTTTATCGTATAGTATCGTGATTTAGTATGTATTCTTATATGATTTTTTTTTGTATATAGTATCTTGACTGTTTTTCGTATTTGTACTACCTGATCATCACATAACTTTTGGTTTTTCTTTCCAACTCTCGTCTGGTTTTTAGGTACTTGTCTGATTCACTCTTTGGCTTTTGGTCCTTTTAGAGTCAAACTCCTTTTTCTTCCCCTTGCCTCCGATTTCTCCTCCGAGATTCACTCCAACTCCAGTGTTCATTACGTCATGTCGGCCATCACTTCATGAACCGGCAAAGTTGCATCTTGCAATAGCTCGGATATAATATAGTGTCTAAGTGATAAACGAGAATATCATACATTTTCTTCGAAAGATAGATGAAGTAGTATTTGCCTCAGTTTTTAACATTTTAATACTAATCTCCACAAGTGACATAACTCTGACATAACTAATGTGACTCAAATAGGTACGGAAAATTCACTCACACAGTACAAAAATTGATGTGCATTTTCTGGTAAGGTTTATTCCCTTAAATTTTATTTTTTAAACAACATTTTTGTAATCGGTCGCGGAAACTTAGGAGACAACCTGTCGCGAGCAACTGAACGATTGTATAAATGCAATTTCTTAAAAGATTATGTTTTACGGTTTGGCAACATTGTATCTTTCTTTATGTTTAGAATAAATGAAGTAAAAATGCACCATGACTTTGCATTAAGGTGGATTGCCTGTTTTAAGTGAATTAATTGGGTGGATTGCCCGTATTACTTGATTATAAGTTTCTTTTAATGGATTACCGACTGAATGAACAAAATTCAGGTAGTGTGTCCTGCAGTTTGTGTTACTGCAATTATATAAGAAAAACAAAGTCCTAAGTAATAACCAGCAGAAAATTTTGATGGCGTAGAGGTATTGATCCATAATGAATAGGAAATTGGAGGCGAAGGCAGATGAAATCTTCATTTTTTATTTCAGCAAACACTTTGCGGGCACAATCAAGTTGGCACAGTAATTGTGCCTACTCCAAGAGATTTTACATTTTAGATATATCTGCAGGAAAAAAGAAGCAGACAGCAATCCAGTTAAGCCAAAGATCAGGAAGCTGTTATGTCGCGAATTTTAATTATTAATATGTGTTTTAAGTTATTATTATTCTAATAATTTTTATTTGTTTTCATGTGTACTTTAACCTGGAAAAAAAGTATTCTTAAGCTGTTAAGGTTTTATTTAACTCGTTATTCTTGAGTAGGAATTGTAACTAAGGCGAGAGACGGTTGCAAGGAAACACATCTGGTTTATTGGTTTATGGCCTATTTTACTAACAATGGCGGCAGTAGGGTGTTGTGTTGTCACCTTTTACTAATAGTGTGTGAAACGAAAATCGTCTTGCCTTCGCTTTGTTAAAGTTGCAGTTTTGCTTACTTTAAGAAAGTGGGGGATGAACTAAGCTTAGGTAATTAAATTCTCGTAAAGCTTAGTTCCGCTTGTTAGTTGGGGGGGTCGATTCTGTTTCTCATGTTGTGTGTACAGATGTTTTTCGGACAGCATTGTCAGATTTTCTGGTGTTTGATTCGTCATGGGTGTTCATGGGTTCATTTTCTCAGTTTAGATAACGTAAAATTCTGGCATTGGTGTGATTTTAATTTTATGATTTTTGAAAGCCTATGAACTCACAGAGGCGGAGAAATCGAGATTTCCTGCGTGCTTGCACCAGGCTAGAGTTCATTATTCCTGATTCTGATTTTGAAGCGAAAAGTAAGAGGAGAAAGGAGTGGGCTTAACCCCTGCGGGTCTTGCTCTTGCGAGCGCCGGCTATTGCGTCGGATTTGGAGTCTGATTTGAGTCCTGCGATGTGAAGTTAAGCTGAAAAAAAAGATCGGGACGTTTGCCCTGTTGCGGCCTTGCCTTGCAGCGAGCGGCGTCTACTAGTGGGCTGCGGCTATGGATTCCCGGCTTTGATCAGATGAGAATTTCATTAAAAAAAAGCGCTAGAGCTCATCGCAAAAATTTATAGCATCCTCGTTTCTCCATTATAATTTTCCGAGAATTGTAAATAGGTATTCTCAGGGTGATGCAGATACCAGTGTGTTTCTTGTTTATCCTGCCTAGTGCCTTTCCAGTTTGGGTCCTTTCAAGTGTTTTTTCCTGGTTTATTGAAGCGTTCCTGATAAAGACTGTTCCGGATTTAAAAGAAGCATCTCGGTACTTGTGTCTTCCTTGGGTCTAGATTTTGTTGAAGCGATAGCGTTCCTGATTAAGAGTGTTCCTGATTAAAAAAAAGCTGCCTGATACCAGTATTTTCCTGGAGTTTTGACTTGATTGAAGTGTTCTTGAATGCAGTGTGTATCATTGAACTGTATCCAGCAAGCAGCACGATTTGGTTTTGTGGATTTCTTCGAATGGTCAACGAAATGAGTTGGACGATCTGTTGAAATAGTAACACTCCGTATTAATCACTCAACGAAATAAGCAGGACTATCTGTTGAACTATTTGAAACTCCGTATTTATCCGTCGATGATGGCACACGCGAGAAAACAGGAGTTTGATGCATGAACTTCACCCTATGTGTGATTTTTTTGTCTTTTCTACTTAAACTGTAACCGAGTAATGATACTGATATTAATATACGTGTAAACGAAGTGAATAGAAGAATTAAATAATGAGTAGTTATATTAATGTACTTGTAAACGAAATGATTTGAAGATTTAAGTAATGACAAGTTATTTAAGTATAACTGTAAACGAATGATTAGAAAATTGGTACATCCACCTAAATTGTGAGTTATGGAATGTTAAAAAAAATTATTACACCTACAGTAATGTAAGATTTAAAATGATATATATGTTAATTTACATTTTAAAGTTAATTTGTAGGGGACTGATCAGTTTACCTAGTTATCATATGTTTGAATATTCTATAAATTAAAAAATGTGTTTGATATATATTCTATGTTTCATTTGTTTAATTTAGTGTATAATTTACTGTGGTCTGTCATGTATCTCCATTTGTTTCAGCCGGGAGGCTTTTAAGAAACATGGAGTTTTATTGAATTTAGGTTATTGATTTTTCCTTTGCATAGGTTACTCACAACGATAACCGAAAATTTAATTTGTACTACCGCTATGCGATTGTTTATTCGATTGATCTTTGATATATTATGAATTAGATTTGTTTTGATTATATTATTTTTTCGAGTTAATTTGTCCGAGACCATGTGTTAAGTTGAGTCAAAGGTTAAAGTTTTAAAAAAGTATTAAACCCCCCAAATTTTCAGATATTTAACACTGGCATGGAGATATGGAACCCGGTTGCCCTAACTTTGGATTCGTGTTCGAATCCTGAAGAAGGCATGAATGTTCGTTAAATGCGCTTTGAAATCGTCTTTGTGCCATGGAGGCACTTGAACCTCTGTGGGTATGTGTGATTTTTATTTTAGATGAGTATGACAAAGTATTCTATTGCTAATTGCTTAAGGGATGCTTTCGTGTAGGACTTACCAAAGAAACCTTGTTCGTATACGCGTTACACATACGATAGAAAACGGCCATGTATACAGTGCATTTGCCTCTAAACGAAGCCAAGTCGGAGCTACTAGTGTTCAGCGATTTTATTGCTCACGGCCTCAGGTGGGCTTGAGCTACTATCCAGTCTAAAATGTTCTAGAAACCGTCACAATAGTAGAAGGGCGGGAAAGCCTTTGGATTCGTCCCCTTAGACGTTATTCATTAAACTGGAGAGGAGTGTGTGTGTGATTATGGCAAAGCCTCGAGGGCTATCTGCCTAAAGGGAGAAATACCTTCGTGGAAGACTTTCTAATGGTAACTGGCTGGTATACACGTTACACATGGGGAAAATCACGAAAACACCCATGCAGCCAGCCCGTTCGCGGGATTTGAACCTCGGACCGAACTACCAGTGTTCAGCGACTTTACACCGCTCGGCAGCTGGTGGCTCCAAAACTGGAGAGGAACTTCTCTGTAATAGCGAGTATAATTTGACCCTTCTGGTGTTCCTTCGGCAGTGTTCACGGTCTACTCCTCGGCTTAAGTACCTAGATAGAAATTCTTCGGCTGTTAACACTTTTCTAAGCATCTGCGGATAATTTGATTTAAGCGAGTGTGAAATTATGGATAATTTGATAGACGGTTTTATTAGGTTCATTATCAATCTCATTTTGAACAAAGGAGTAGTACTTTATGAATTGCTGAATTGCTTTGTTTTAGTTAAAGCTCTAGATTCGTCTCATTCTAAAAAAAAAATCTTAGAAATATATTAAGTGTACGATAATTGTACCATAGGAACGGAATTTTATCGAGAAAGAATCTCATTAATTTTTTCTGCGGAATATTTGACAAATTTTAAGACAATTCCTGACATTTCGTGTATCTACATTTTTTCGCGGTTATAACACAAATTTAAAAAATTTCAGATATATTTCTCATTATTTTTTTAATTTCCATCATACATGCTGCCCTATATTTTATGTTTAAATATATTTAAAAAATATAATTAAAGTTACGGAGATTACCTTAACATTGGATCACAAATTTATGTTGAATTTTTAAATGAACTCAGTGTGAAAGTGGACTCAAAGCAGCTTATGAACTCCATAATATCTTGTACGTATTTAGACATTTGTTATATGTACATATTGTCATTTTCCTGAGTCATTTTCTCAAAGAAATTGAGTCTAAGTACAACCGGTAACTTCGACTGCCTGCGAGCGAAACGTTACGGAAGGGGGATCTACCCATTGTTGACGAAGAAAATTGATTTCCTTTTCAAAGAGAATACTTAAATGTTTTTCGCCAACAAATAAACAGAACCCCTTCCAACAGACTTCACTCGCAAATAATCAAAGTAATTGTTATGGTGTTTTTGAATTTACCCTTTAAATTATCCTAAGTTACCAAAAGGTACCCTACTAATTGACCATAACACCAGAATACTCTTACCACAGGAAAATACTAATAACAATAAAGTTGAAAATTTTTGCGTTGTGTTTATTCCGGATTCCGGAGGAACGCAGAGTCCGGAGGGCGGTGCTATCCCCTGAAGCCCGAGCAAAATCGAAATTAAGCAAAGTTAACATCAAATTCATCATGCAAAAGAATAATAGAAAATTTACAAGTCCATTTTTATCATCTGTTCAACCATTCCCAGGGCAAGTAATACTTTGTCTTGCGGCGAGTCAATTTTCTTACATTTTTCAACAAATTCTAGGAATTTGATTGCAATCTTCTGAAGGTTTTTATCCATCGCGAAATCCACTTTAGCTGGAGTACTAGCATCTGAGTGGGAGTCTAATGGCATACTATTTTCTTTCTGTAATGGTATTTCAGTCAACGGAGACATATTCATAGACTGCGACTTCCGCGCTGAAATCCTTTTCATCCTGTCACAGACAACACGAACTTTTGGTTTAAATTCGCATAACTTCGAAGTAGCAATATGATTCTTTTTACAGTTCGCGCAAGTAGGTTTCAGTTCTTTGGCTAATTTGCATGTGTAGGTCAGGTGTCCCTGCCCACACTTGAGACATCTTGGCGAATTGTTACAAAACATCTGACCGTGACCATATCGTTGAAATCTGAAGCAAATCATGTTGCTTAGATTGCATCTGTATCTTCTAAACTTGACTCTAAGGTCCAGCAGAGTTTTGTTTCTGTAGATGTTTCTATTCACTTCGTTCCTTTTGAATGATGCAAAGAAAACTGGTAACTTTTTTTCTTTACCATCAATTTTCTTGGTAAACTGCGTTACGTTTAATACAGGGAATCCATCTTTAATCAACTCAGCCTTGATTTCTTCCACAGAGGAGTCATCAGGCAATCAACGAATAACCACTTTCAGCGGTGTATCATTCTTAGGGCGCAAGGTGCTAAATTGCACTTCATTTTTCATTAGCACAGCTAGTGCTCTATCTCTTTGATCGGCTGTATTAAAAATCAGAGTGATTTTATCGTTAGTCAAAACACCAACGTAATCCTTGACATCAAATTTGTTAGATTGTCCTCTTAATTCGCTCCATTTCACATCCGGTCTTGGGCAGAAAATCGGTGGAAGTCGTTCACTTTTATGATCAGTCTTAGCGTTAGAAACAAACATAAGATCCTTATCAGCTTTCTCGGAATTATCAGCACAGTCCATAGCCACTGGATCAGGAACTGTAGCGAGAGCTTCAAAACAATTCGACGTTACTACTTTGGAAATCTCAGTAGCAGCGGAAGTTTTCTTCGTAGGGGTTTTCAACGGTTCCTTAACAGGAGCAGCGAATATCTTAGCAGTCTTCGTAGGCGTTTGCCATTCATCATCTGTAGTTTTATCTGATATGAGAAACTGCTTTCTCTTCCTTTCAGCTTGCCTTCGGTGAAATTCAATCACAATCGGATGCTTTTTGGGAAATTCTTTCATGAAATCTTTATCACAGAATTGATCCAATGAAAGGCTTTCCTTCTCCATAAGATCAAGGAAAATCTTATCTGCTTTCCTTAGCGCTGCCTTAGCAGGCCTGCCGTTTCGTAATTGTTCTTGCAGAACATCCACTTTGTTAAGAGCTTCGTATATCTCTTTATTTGCAGGATCATCCAAAGCATGACCAAAATTCTTTAATACAGCATACGACTGGTCCACAAGGACCGAACGATGTTCGTTAGGCATAGCGATAATGCACGAGGTAAGGGACGTACTTCGAAAAATTCACGTGGTTAAAACCAGAGAAGCCTTGGAGATAGACAACCTTCGTATGAAAGCCACACCTCGGATGGTATACTGAAATTGTATTATTAATTAGAAGAGAAAATAAATATTTATAATAAAATTTCAAACCTGTGAATATTGATGCAAATAGCGGCACAAAATGTGATTTATTGTTATCCTTAATATTGATAATTTTATATAATGGAATACTACTGATGTACTTCGATTACATCGAGTTTATGCGTCACCATATAGTTTTTGATAAAGTGGAGTGGACACATTAAGTCCCTGTGGAATCGATAAGAACAATGGCTGATTTTCTGTTTGTGAAATTCGATATGAAAAAAAAAATATAAATAAATGTTAATCTTATCAGCGTCAAAGTATTATTTAGCATTCTTCTACATTCCAGACATTTCAACGAATATTATCAAACGGTTTACCAAATATTTAATAAATAATATAATTTTCCATAAAAAACTTTAAAAAAAAAGAACTTCGAAAATTAAAAACTGGCATTGTCGACTTGTAAATAAACTCATTCATTCAGGATACTTAGTATGAGAAATGAAAACAAATTTAAACTGATATACAAACATTTTAACAATATAATTATAAACGGAAAAAATTAAAATATCGGTTCATAGCCTAAGCGATAAAATGAATTTAATAAACTATTTATCACCCCATGTAAGAAACTCTCACAAACCATCCTATCTGAAAGTTACTACTTTTTCCAAAAGCATTCGATACGTATAATTCTAATGTTCATATTTGCCAAGCACCTCCTTAACTGCGCTTTGACTGTAAAATGCATTTATTCCTGATTACGAAACCGATATTAGTTCCGGAATCAGACTTACAGCGCAAGAACTACTCTTATATAATTCAAATATGACCTTTATAGTAGGAGCATTTTCATGCAAAAGTGATTCTCATACATTTCCGAAATTAATTTTATACTTAGCTTAATGGGGAAATGTTTACGAGTCGTTTGGGACTAGGGAAAGTTTAAATGATGAATCGTATTCTTGCAGTGGTCACAAATCATGCTTTTAATGATTAGATATATTACATACAACAATTAAACTTGTTAATAAAGGAATTTAACCGTTTCGAATATGAAAGTCAGAAGATTTTCCGCCACGCCCATAACCTACTAACTTTCTCTTTCTCTTTCTCTTGCGATCACACTTATTTTAGGGAAATCTCTTCCTCTATTTTTATTAAATTCTCTACAGTAGTTTTTTTTTAATTTATTTTTGCATTTGTTTCGCATTTTGTTCTCATAAGCCCAAAAGGGACGTTTATCAAGACAGTGATATGAGTCTCGAAACGGCATTTTACGTCGAAACATTTACATGCTGTTTTCAAAATTTTCAAAGCAAATATTATCACCTAGTATAATAGTTAAAGAAGTTAAATAATAGAGTTTGCATGAATGTACGTATACTTATCGTCCTGTGAAGAAACAACAGCACTTAGGTTCATCCAATTTTGAATAGCGTAGTCAGCCACCCAAACATGGCCACAAGAAATCACGAATCTGGACTTTGCTTTATTGTCTATTTCACATATTTTAAAAATTTAACGAATTTTTCATAAGCGAGCTGTGGCAAAACTGTACGGAATAAAATATTTTTATCTCCGACGGGCGAGGCTGTCTATCAGAAATTCTAAAGATATGATGATTTTAAATATTTTGTGATTTTGCTGTTAAATAGAGATTTATGTGGCTTAAGCGCCAAGAGTGCGATACTTAATAAATAATGTAGACACACAAAAAATTTAATAATAGAAAGAGAATGTAAGTATATCTTAGTAAGCAAATTGAACATCGATTTGAAGAACTGAGGAAAGACTGCTAAAAAAAGAGAAAAGTGTATGCCAACACTTAAAGCTGCATCGGGAGTTCTAAACGTAGAGGGCTATGCTGCTGTTAAAATTTTTGTAATTTTGCTGTTGAATTATATGTGCGTAAGTGCGAAGATATTGCTCTTTAATAATAAAACTAAAAAGAAAAAAAATGCGTTAGTGACTGTAACAGCAGACTGGATGACTGAGAGCTGAGTGAGAAGGTCAAAAACTTAATACACCCTTTTAACGTCAATTAAAACCTAAAACCTTTCCGACTTCTCTCCCCCCCTAACTTTTTTCTCCTCGTTCTCAATCGTAACATGTTTGCGTTTCATCCGTAGTGAAATGTCCTTAAAACATTGACTGAAAATGTGCGCTAAAGTATTTCTAAATACTTATTAGGTAAAACAGTGATGAAAAAGTTTCGCTGATTCAGTGAACAGAAACAAACTGCGTATTTTCCTTGTTTTGTTTTATACAAAGAATTGCTCTTTCCATAAATAGTTTTTGTATATTCATTCCCTGTATTTCAGTCCGATAAAATGCTTTACGGTTGAAACAGAAATAAAAATATGGCTGATAAACGTTTCTATTAGCTAATGATACCGCAATAGAAATTTTCGCTGAAATAGCGGAAATCCGTTTTCCGTAGGATAAATCTATATATGTAACGTTTTAATAAACTTTAGCAGCAATTAGTAGAATTTGAATTGAAAATGCAGTGAAATGTTGGACAGAAATTTTTGAATTCATACAAAAGGGCATGCATGAAAAAAATTATAAGCATATATATTTATTATACGCGTATTTTAAAATATTTATTCTGAATACATCATTTTTTTTCAAATATGAAATACAGTGCTTATTCGCGTATTTTTTCCTCTTTTCGTGCTAAATGTTTCGATTGAAAGCTGGGAGAGGAATATATATTCTATTTCTTCGGCTTCGATGATAAATAGGGCACATTTAAAAGCGTCCATTTCACACTAGCAATTATTATACACGTATTTCAAAGAACGTATCTATTTCAGTAATAATCCTTTACCTATAGAAAGTACTCCGCTATTGGTGCGATTATTTTACATAGTTAAAGTTAATCAGGAGTTTATAGTGAAGCCACTGAGAGGAGGTAAGCTAGAGAAGAAAATACGCGTGTAAATACAGTTACGTATTTTATGTGTAGACAGATGAATTTAGCGGACTTATATGTGAAATCGTTGTATTTTTTTGTAAAATGTAACATGAAAGTCTAGAGAAGCGAAAAGTAAAAATAACAGAAGCAAGTTAACATTGAGAAAATGGATATCTGTATAACCTGGCGAGAACTATATAAGATATCAGTTTATGAGTTGTTTAGTTCAGGGCGAGTTCGGAGTACTTAAGTGTCTCCGTATTGTTTCTAACATTCTTAGTGGTTTGAAATGTAACTACTAATTGTAACTGTATTATCATCCTGTGAAGAGCTGTAAAATCATTTTTGTGGAAAGTTCCTGAACTGTAAAATGTTCCTTTCCCTAAATAAATTTTATCAAGCACCAATTGGTTCTGTACGCATTCAATCTGGCACACACGCAACACTACGATTCCCGACTTAGAGAATTCTTCTATAACTGATTTGTAATCGGAATACAAGGATGGATACTAATAAAATTTTCCAAACAACGAAACAAGTCTTTTATTAGTATTACTGAAATTATCTTCTACATTACCAATATCATATATCCGAGGAAGATATCAAAAGTAAGGAATCTGCAGTAAAAAATAAGCTAAGTCTTAAGTTAGCCCGAAAGCTGCAGCGGAATATGTTCTCTGACCCGAATACGAGGACGACAGGCACTATTGGCATCAATAAAACAACGCTGAAGACAGATTACTAACGCAGAATTTCAACTAGTAATGAGTCCTTCAGCAAGCCGGACTCGCTCCAGTCGAAAACCTTCCTTTAAATGCTACCTTTTTCGATACTATTCGGTTTCGAGGGCCGTAAAAAATCGCCAAACTATTGTTGATGCCATTGCTGCCAAAAGTAATTGCGGCAACCCTAACGCAAGAAAGGAAGTATAATAGTAAATAACTATCTAAATATTGATGTTTTAATTTAAATGAAAGGTTAATTTCATATAATATTTCGCTACCGAGTTATTCCTAAAGCATAGTGTCATCTCGTTGGTGGTTCAAACATAATTTTCTATAACGAATGATGCCTTTTCTTTGAAAATATTTTCGGTAAAGTGCAGAATCGTCCGCTTATTTCTTTGCCGCTTTTTACAAGGGTAAAAACAATTGGAATTTTGTCAATTTTCTTTTACTTTTTAAGTGGCAATAGGTCGATGTATACATAGATGAAGTCAGGGGGGTGCGCAGTGCCATTTTTGTGCAATTCTGGAATTTTTGTTTTTAAGTGAAAATAAGTCGATGTGTACGTGGTTACCGAGTATGTGCAATTCTTAAAAACGCGTCAAGCAGTGGGTGATTCTGCACTTTACCCAAAATTCTATCGCAGACTTTTCATCATAGGCAATTCGCAAATTGTTAAATCCATAGGATATCAAAAAAGGAATTAAAAATTAAACTAGTATTTCAATGGCGTCTTAAGAAATATAGAACTATATAAACTTACGCAACCTGAAATCAGAGCGTACGCGAGATTTGGCGCGCTGTTAAATGGGCGTGTTTGCTAGATTTGGTGCTTTTGCGCATACATTTTCGCTGCAAATTTTTTACGGCCCTCGAAACCGAATAGTACCCCTTTTTATACATCATTTAAATATGCACGAGCTAAAGTTACATTCTGGCAGAGAAAAGGTAAGTGAGCACTCAAAGTAAAGATGCGTAACATAAATAACTGGTTAATTAAAATGAATAATTATTTTACAAAAACTCCCATGTAGACAATGCTATTATGTGCAAACAGATTTATATCCGTCACGTTTCAAGGTATATCTATATTTGCATGGTCAAAAGTTTCCTTTGATTTCATTAAAAAAAAATGACTCTTGATTTACTGACTGATTGCAGTTTTTTCTTCTTTCGGAGAATCTGAGAGTTTCCATTTGCAACCTGCTATTTGTGTTCAGAATAAAACTGATTGCCCATCTCACCTCATCTGTAATAAACCATTCCAGGGAAATTAAGTTTCTTTCAACGAGAATTGATATATATTGATATATATATTGATATATATATTGATATATATATTGATATATATTGATATATCATCTTGCAAATTGATATATCATCTTGCAAATTGATATATATATCCAGCTTCATTTATTTCACGCTGTGATATAACTACCGAGAGATGTGAATCTGACTGCGAATCTTCATCAGCAAATACAGAAACGGCAGAGGTTCAGCTTGTTTTATTTCATACTCTAAACAAACTACCCCATAATATAAAAATGGTATAAAATTTTTTATCAACCAGTGCAGTTGAAACATATATTAAACATTCATTAAATGATTATAAAGAAATTATCTTTATTTTCTAATCCTTAATTGCTTCATTGCCTTGCTACATTTCTTCATATCATGCAGTTATTAATTTGAAGTGTCCAGAACATATATTAACAGAAATCAAAACAATTAAAATCCCTCAACTGGTTAGACCATATGAATACGTCGAGGAAGAGTTTTTAAAGAAACTTTTAAATGTTAACTTGTATGTACATTTTAAAATATGGCCACACAATGAAGGATGTTTATAAGAAAAATAAAAGAATATATGTAAAATGTACCAGCCGTATATGGGAATTATGTCACTAGCCTTTCCATGCCATTTTTGAAAGCTTTGGGCTTTTCAGAGCCAAACATTAAAACGGTTGGAGGGATTTAGTGAATAGTGAGCTGTTTAATTTTCATGTAATTACCAAAATCATTATTACTGCTAAGTACCCATTTAAATTTTGTTTCTTTGCAGTCAAAGTGAAATCGGCCAAACGTCATGTACGTAGTTCTAATCTCTTACGAATTTGATTGCCATTGACATTAGCGGAGCGATTGCGGATTATACGTTCTGGATGCCAATTTCTTGCGGTTTCAAATACAACCCTTCAAATACCCCATGAAAACATTTCATTCCAATTTAAATCTAAGTGTAAACAAGCCAACTATTGTACTATGTGGAAAACATGTTTAACAATTTGCGTGTGTACAAACTATATACTTCAAAAGTATTGATTGCTTTTTGACACCTCTCAGTAATGTTCCTTTGCTAATATTTCTAAACAGAATTAATACTAGTTGGAAGTATTTATAGATTTTAGAACTAAAAACATTTCTTCGCCACAACAATTTGCACTTTAGCCTCCAACGCTCTATGTTTGCGTAGCAATTATTGCAGTAAAGTCTTTATTCTTGGAGACTATTTTATTTACTTGTTTATTATTACATCTTATCTATTTTGTATTTCACGTGCATGTAAATATGCGATTTGATAAAAAGGTAAATATATATTAATCAGAAAAATAAATTTACGCTTGAAAGTTCGTTGAAATGGATTTTTATACTGCGACTCTTTGATAATTGTAAGATTTATCATTAAATGATGACAGTTAGAATATTCACTACTTGCTGAAGAAAAGAAATCAGTAAAACTTTAACTCAACTTGTTACCCTAGTTTTCTTTTCTATGTACTTTCAATAGAGAAACCTCGCTGCAATCCCTATGTATGTAGTATCCCTGTTTGGGACTTTATTACGGAGCTTCTAAGAGTAGGGAAGCACTAATCTGCAGCTTAAATCATATTACAAAAGTACTACATTACCGTGGTGAAGTTAGTGACTTTAGAAAACGTCAGCATCATGACCTTGATTCTAACGACCCCATCTTAATTGCGTAGTCTTGTGATGTATTTTTATGAATGTCTAAAAGGATGCTTCAATTTCAACAGTGCTTCCTCCGAATCATATACACCAAAAGCAGTCCTAAACTTTGAAGGATAATTTCAAATAATGGTCATGATGTTAGTACATACAGAACGCTACCGTCATTATTATTACGAAAATCCAGCTATAATCTATAAGTTTATTTCGTCTACAGACCTCAACAATAGAAAATATTTCCTGCTCAGCCATTTTGTGGCATGGAGATAGGAAAGCCTTTTTCCACAGCCCTGGAATTGTGCTTTAATCCTAAAGAAGGCATTGATGCCCGTTAAGCGTTTAGTCTGTGTGAGACATGGAGGCACTTCTAGCGTTTGTTTTGGTTTATATGATTACCGCAAAGCCCACTCGCGGTATCTGCCTAAGGAAAAGGATGACATCGGGGAGCACTTTCTCCGAGAAACTGTCTCATACTAAATTACACATGGTGAAACTGAGGAAACGCCCATGCGGCCAGCCGGTTCTCCTGGAATCGAAAACAGTTCGAAACTACCAGTGCTAAGCGATTTTACCGCTCTGCAGCTGTTGGGAGCGAACTACAATCAAATTCTTCTAGAGAGGGTGATAATAGGAGAGGGGCGGAGAGACCACTAGATCCGGCACCTGAGATGTTTTGTAAGATAAATGGAGCAGAACTTTCCTACAATTGCGAGTGTAATTCGCGCTTTCTGGGATTTATTCGACAATGTTCTCCGTGATGAGACATAGTTTGGACCATACCGCTCGGATGCTCCAGTCGCAAAGTGCCTGGTTGCTGAGGTAAACATAATCGGAAATTTTCCAAAACATGAAAAAAATTAATAAATAAAATCTAGGGAAGTATACCTGTTTCATATGGACTCTTTTGAGAACATCACTAAAGCATCGAAATGTTGTTCCACTTACAATGAATGTTCTCAAAATGATTACACTACATAGAAATTTTATTACAAGACGAATTTAAGCAATTATTTCGATCTTTGTTTCACTTCAGATCAGCTGGAAACAGTTTTAAAAGAAAGGTTTAAAAAACAAAGCCAGATAGAAATATTTTGAGTATTCACACTTTTCTCAACATTTGCAATTAAGATGAGGAAATGGATTGCGAAATGAAGAAAAATTTGATATAATGTTTCTTAGGTAAATTTTTACTATCTTTTTATTGATGCAACAGAGTTTTTCCAATCGCGTTTCTTTAAATAGAGTTCCAGCTTCGCCTCTAAAAAAATCTTAGTGAAGAAGATGAGATAATAGTTTTATCCAGAAATAATCTTGAAAATTCTTTCTGAAGCAAATTTGTGGAGGAATTCTTTCGAAGTATATCTCAAATGTTCAGAAAATCCTGAGATTTCGCAAATATAATTTTTTTTCCGCGGTTATAAAACCATTTAAGAAATTTCAGGTATATTTCAAATTATTTTTAATGTTCCATCATACAAGTTACTTTATGTTTACACATATTTAAAATTTTAATTAATTAAATTTACGGGTATAATATATTTCAAAGTCTTTCTACTCAAACATTTTCCGAAGCATATGGTGGTTAATTTAAGTCTTTGGATTTTTTAAATATCGAAAATATTTCATTCATTTCCATCTGCAATCTTGTGTTCAAAAATCAATGTAAAATATCTCTGAGCATCGGACGAGCATAAAAAATTTTCCATTTCGACCAGTTGTGATAATTACTCAAAATCTTTGTTAACACATATATTTTGAGTGTTCTATCCTTCTTTGCTTATGTCAAAATTTGCACTCACATCAGAAACTTATACAACTTTAATGCCTATTCGGCAAAGCTTAAAAGTAGGAATTTAGCTCGGCTAGTGTAATGTTCACCATTACCTCACTAAACGATTATTCCCGCTAAATCCATTTCAGTTCCAAAATTAGGTAGTGAATGTGCTGCTGGTAAGTTGGTTTTAACTGTCTTAAGGCTTATCAGATGTTTAACTTCGAATTAAACTTTCCGTTTATATTTTTTAAAATTTAGCTACGAGAGAAAAGAGAATCATCTTAGTCATCCTATTTCTCTGCCACCCAAGCGGAACAATGGTCAACGACGCGGATCGCCGTATCGAATAACATACGGGTACGAATCTCGGCGAATGTTTGTAAATAAGTAGTGCATTTGAACCATGGGGGAACTGTATAAAAGCTGCAAGACAAATATTTCCTTGAGAGGTTGGAGGCAGGGAAAGAGGGATGGGAGACCATCGGGCAAGTCACCTTGGGGTGTTCTCCTTCAGACTTGGTGACAGAACTAAGCAAAGTCGAACTGTTACCCGTATGCTAAAGCGCAAAGCAGCGGGTCTATGCACAAGGTAACTGTATTCAGCACATGTAATGGACCCGTATGCTAACAAAAGTCGCAAACGTGACTCCTTGCCACAATGCATTTCGTGTGTTTAATCTCATCCAGAAACCAAAATTAGTAGCAAAAGCGGGCATTTTGATAACAACAAATCGTTGTTTCAGATTTGTATTATATTTTCTGTTAAAAACCAAAACAATGGCTTAATAAACTTTTATTTGTATTTACATCAAACTTGTTTTCTGATTCCAGTTAAATAGCTATTAAGAACAGACATTAATTAACAGTCTAAGGCAGTGCTCCGCAACCGGTGTGCCACGGCACACTTGTGTGCGATGAGTAGGATATAAGTGTGCCGCAATCAAATACATGTATTTGACATTTTGCAATTTTTTATCATGTATTTAATACACAATGACAATTTTTTTCCCTTAATAATGTCTATTTTAAATGTTTTTATATATTTCACTGTTGTGTGGTTGTGTGTGTGAATGTAAGTGTGTCAGCATTTGAATTTTTTCGGCACTTCCTTGATAACTCGGAACTCTTTGGTGTGCCACGAAATTCCAGAAAGATTTTTTGTGCGTCGCAAGTGAGAAAAGGTTGCGGAGCACTGGTCTAAGGTAATGTTAGCCGTTAGGTTGAGTGTTTAGAGATACTTCAGCTTTGTACGAAGGTTTAACCATCTCAAGCCAACATTGTTTGCAGATTAGATTCCCGTGCGGTTTACACTTGTCATGTTAAGAAAAGGAATGTGGTTTCCGATATGATAATACAACATTCTACAGTCCACGATATATTAGATGAGAATACTGTTAAAAATTAATTTTTCACTGCGCGCAAAAAAAAAAAAAAAAAAAAAAAAACCACTAATCTTATAAATTAGTGTTGTAAACCTAGAGGCCGTTCAAGCAAACTTCCGCAGCCAGCGAATACATTTTACGTTCAGTAAAGTAGCATTATTATGATACTAGTTATTATGGATAAGAATTTTAACATTTTTTTTTATTTCTAAGGTTTTGAGTACAATTTTAGATTATTTTGATTATTATTAAAATCTAAAATGAGTAAAGCCTCCGAAAATTTGCAAACTGTGTTTTTAAACTAATTCAGATATTTGAAGATATGGATTTGGTTATTTACATGACTTGGCATTAAAACTGTTGTGGAACATTTTAATTTCATAATTATGTTTTACTTTCACTAGTGCTTGTATACTAATGTTTGAAGAATCAGGGAACTTCCGGAGTGAAATCAATTCACACATTGACTACAGACATGTTAGTTTAAAAATATTCAATTTAAGGAAAAATATCTATTACCAAAATGGAGATCATTCTTTTCACACTCATATTTCCGTACCCTGTTGAGACACGTAAATTATACCTGATTTATAGAGAATAATAGTATAAAACAATGAGACCTTGGTGGTGCCATTAATCTCAGAAATACTTCGCTTCAGTTTCTAAATGGTATTCACAGTATGTGATCAATATTAAGCTTTATCTCCGATAGCTTTTAAGAAAATCTGTGATACCCCTTTACTAACGTTTAAACAATTGCGTGCAGCTTATACAAATTGGATTACTACATACTTAGGAAAATAATTCTTTCAATTTCTTCATGAATCACATGTGTCATAGAAACAGGTTTCGTTTCGATGATGAATGGGATTTTTAAAATTATAGATTACAATGCAATGTATTTTTAATTATACTTTGAAATTATATTTACAATGATTTTTCGTAGTTATTATGAAAAAAGTTATAAGAAATTTTTTACTTACTAGTTTTTTCGAACACTCTAGCGATACATTTGCTAAGTAGGAAAATCTAATGTACTTTTTTGAGTGTATGCCATGTTTTAAATGAAACTGCTTTGCGTATTTAAAGCAGAGCGGTGGTTTTTGAATAAATTATAGTTTTATATATTTTACTGCTTGGTTTTCCCTGTGGTTAAATTGTTTCCTCAGTTTGCTGCTCACTGCAAAAGCTATTAAAAATGTAATTCAAATGATCCATTTACAGCCTGATGAAGATTGTAATCTTTTTGAAAAATTATTTGATATATGCTTTCAACAGCTGAATTATGTTTATTTTCCAAAAAAAGCATTATGTTTATTTTCCAAAGCGCTTTCCAAAAAAACACACACACACACACACACAAAAAAAAAAAAAAAAAAAAAAAAAAAAAAAAAAAAAAAAAAAACGAAGCTGGTCCAATGAATTATTGTACTTACAGAATCAGGTCTCCGTGACATCATCACCTTCAAAGTAGTTCTCTTCAGCATTCAAATACTTTTGCATTCTGTGCTGCCATTGTTGGTAGAAGTTCTGGAACGGTGTTTTTGGAAGGCCCTTTAGTAAATTCTCCGTTTTCGGCTGAACCTCTTCAGCTGAGGTTAAATGGGTTTTCTTTAGGTAAGATTTAACTTTAGAAAATGAAAAAACTCGCCTGGAGCCAAATTAGGTCAATGAAGAGGATGTCCCATTACAGTAATGTGTTTGCTGGTTAGAAACCGTTTGATAGATAGGGCCGTTTCAGGGGGTGCTTTATAATGGTGTAACAGCCATCCATCACTCCAAAACTCCGACATTTTTGTTCCTAATTATTTCACGAATATATTTGAGTACTTGAATGTAGTAGTATTGATTAACAGTCTGACCACTAAAAAACCATTCAATCATGATATGAATCACGATCTTCTTCCACAGTGTCCCTTTCGCCAGGAAACAATTTATGCCATTCAAACACACGTGCATGAGACAAAGTTTCATCTCCATAAGCGTCGGTTAACATTTGAAATGTTTCTCCGTGGTTGACGTGATGTTAATTCTCTGTTCGGTGTTTAAATTAGACATTTTTTCGCCAGAATGCAGTCTTTCACCTTCACTCAATGACGCAGTACTCCCCAATGGCGTGGTTGGTTAAGTCAGAACTAGCCGCATAGATAGAACAGCTGTGTGACATGACATCACCAAAACAGTTGTTGCCAACTCCACTCTCTTTTGAAGCTATACACTTAGTCTCTTTTTTGTGTCACACCACGTATGAGTATTCCTCGGTCATAGTTATCTCTCCGTAACCTATAATTAAATACCAAATATGTATGCTATAAGGGCTCGGTATTTCATGTGTCATATGGTATGTGTATTTGTGGAAATTTTCCGGATCATTGCTACAAGCGACTAATATTACTAATGTCTTAGCTTAGGAGATACTATTTTGAAAGTAGATACATTCTGAAGGGAGTATTTATACTTAGCAGACAGAAAAGGCAATAGCAGGCTGAACACCTATATAGGACATTATGGATCAGTATAGCATTCGGTTATTTTTAAATATTCAATTTTAATATTTTGAATAATTATCACCCGATGTGTCTATTTGTATCATTAAAATATGAAAAATTAGTATGCTTAACCAGAATACCATAATTCCAAGCGTTATTAGCTTCTTAAATATTTCATTTTCCACTTTTAAAACTTACATTGCACTGAAGGTATATATATCGCCACATCATAAAAATAAACAATGAGTAGTCATGTAACAGCGTAAAGCCAGAAGACAAATATCACAGAAGCCTGTCCCAGTGTTTAAACTTATGATGCTCACCGTCTGTTCTTTTCAAAATCCTGAAGACTTTGTTTATCGTTATATATTTTGTCAGTTATTGTTTTCCTAAAAATCGAACTTCTTTAACATTTTCTTACTGTTGCCATTTATAATTTGCGAATTTTATCTTGCCGTGACCACACGCGTGAATACTGTTGGGTTCGAGACGCCGATTTTCTTAATTAAAAAGAATTAAACCTTTTTGTCTTGTTAATTATTTCCATCAAATTGCTTAACAAATAGTTCAAAATGCTAATTATGCATGAGGTTTTCTTAACGTAATTAACAGTTACAATATTTTATAAATTCCCATGATACTTAAATTCCTTTATTAAAAATATATATTTTAATTCTATCTATCTATGTGTACGTATAGAAAGAAGGTGACATTGTTACATACAGACGCACATGCATTTTTAGAGTTTCGAATTTTCGGAAATGAAAAGATATGCGGATGCCTGAAAACTAAATTTTGCTGTTGAATTTTTTTCGAATTTTTATTACGTCCTTGCAATCTCCATATAAAATAACATTCGTTCATAGGAGTATTATTCCTATATTTTCCAGAAAAATCTTACTTCGAACTATTTTATTTCTAAATATTTGCTTCTGTCAAATTTTTCCTATACACCACTGGAACCAGAATGAAGATAACTTTTCTTATTTGCTTTGCCCACGATCACAATGGATATTAACTGAATTTCACTGATAATTCTAGGTCATAGGTCTTCGCTTATTTAATAGGTATACGACCCTGAAGTCTTTACCTTTCTATATATGTCCTTAGTGGGTACCCTAAAAGTGAGAAATAAATCCAAATGTTGGAACAAACCTGTGGATTTGAAGTGCTGAATCACATCCAATGTGGCAATATATAACAGTGGCGTAACTTGTGTAAAATAGCGATTTAACATATCTGAAAGTTAACTAAAATGTGACAGATTAAAAATAATGTTTTAAAATTGTAGCAATGGATATAACAAAAGAAGGGACCTAAAAATGTAATAGCAGTACTTTGTTTACTGTAAGTAATTTTTTCCCGAAACAAAATTACATCAATTTTATTTTAATTTAGAAATTTTGCATAAAAAATCAGCTTTGTTGAATTCTGAAATGAATAACTGCATCGAGATGCTGAATTTTGAAACAATAAAGCATTCTTGAAGAAATTTAACGGTAGTTTCATTTGTAAACTACTGTTAACGAGGAAGTCAAAAATACCAACATAAGCGCCATACAACACATCTCCCAAGGAATCTTTCACAATTAGTACAGTTTCACAATTTTTACCAGGAAGGTTTCTAATACTGGAAGGAGATTTAAAGAATTCACAAAATTTTAGTAGTTTTATTTGTAAACTACTGTTAACGAGGTAGTCAAAAATACCCGCATACGCCATATACAACCCATCTCCCAAAGAATCGATCACAATTAATCCAGTCTTTCGCTTTTAGATATTTTTTCAGCTTTATGTTCATTCCATCATCTCAAATGTATCCTGTGTAATTTTTTTCCATCAATAAACAAGGGAGAAAAAGCTCTTAGTCTAAATGCAGCCTTTAAAATTAATCAGCAGTTATTGTCTTTCGTTCTTTTATTTCGCCATCGACAGAACCGTTGTTTCATTGGGTTAAATGTCCATTAGCATAAAAGATCCCCGTCAATGGAATCAATAAAAGTTAGACCTTTGTTCAATGTCTTACAGGGAAAAGAGACTTTGCGAAAACGTGCTACAATGTTCACATTTCTATTTTTCTTGGTTGAAGAAACTGCTCTGGTTTACGCATACGTTTGTGAAATAATTATCTAGATCAGGCTTTTAAAGTATTGTTATGAATCCGCACACTTTACACTGAATGGAGAATTGTCGGCACTAAATCTTCCAACAAAACTTCGTATGTTGCTGCAACGTATAACGGGTAATAACCATGCATAACAATTTCCCACCTGTGTCATCTTCATTTAAAGAACCACCGCTTTGCCTCTAAGAGGCATCGCAGTTTCATAAAAATACATTATAGCATTTGTATTTCATTTTATTAGGGCTGTCAAAAAATGACTAATTTTTTATACTGCATAAGTTGAGGAGAAAACTGGTAAGCAGTAAATTGTTTCTATAAACAGTAAATTAATATTCTCGCCGTCCCAAATTAGTAGCTACATTTAGGAAAACATTATGATATCAGATGGAAGCAACTCGTACAAAATAACCCATCTCTCTAAGGAAAAACTTCGTCGTCCAAGTCTTCTTCCGCGAAACTTGGCATATAATCCCGAAACTATATCATGAGCACGAAAGTCCTTATATATCAATAAAAATTGTTTTATTTGCGATTAAAATTAACTTGGCATTTTCATTTCAATTTTTACTTTTCCCAACATGTAGCACTTATTTTAGGACGAACCTTTCGACGTGAATTTACAGCCTGAAGGCCGCCCCATTTCGTAAGGACTCTTACCACTGGCATATCACAAGGATAATGTTTATGTGATTAACCCAAAGGCTTGAGGGCTGTCTGTCTAGGGAAAGGGATGCCTTCGTCGAGGTCTTTCTAAGGGAAACTGGCTCGTATACAGATTATTATAGGCCAGGTAAGATATAAATTTCGTCTATCAAATTAAATAAAAAGTGTGTAAAATACATAAATATTTACAGCAGTTTATACAGGTAATAATGAATACACTAATAGAGCGGGATATCATCGCATTCGCAAGTAGAGACCGATGCATAAAACTTGAGTTAAGTGCACCTATTGCCGAAATGTTCAGGATATGGCAACTAACCTTTTAAAATATTCGTAAAAGTATAAGCAATGATCAAAAAGTGTCTAGTGGACATTAGGGAACGTTAAATGCAGTGAAAGGAAAATAAATGTTCGGTACCCAGTAGTCACCATCTGGGAGCGATAGGATTATTAAATTCACAATTGATTAAGTAGTGCGATGACTGGTAGAAGAGTCCGTACGAAATGAGGTGTGACTTAAGGGTGTGTAAAACCTGTATTTTTTTTTAACTAATGTGATACTGATTCTAATGTGATATGGTAACTAAATGTTGTTGATTGATTGCGTAGAAACTTGAAATCTCTTTAAAATGCTCAAACGACATCATAATCAGAATCAATAGTCAACACAGCAACTAATTTGGGACAAAGAGAGTATTATAATGAGTTTTCGTATGGATGGCCTGTTTCCAGAAATTACTTGTGTTGCCGTCTGCGGTTTGCGTTTTTGAGTATGAATATGCGAATCTTGAGGAAACCTTTACTTAAAATACCGTATAGGATTTGCAGGGGGGCTCCCTGCATTAAATCTAAAAATGTGCAATCACACAAATAAAAGCAATACAACTTTAAAAAATATACATTAAGGCAAAATTTTTATTATTAATTACAATAGGAAATAAATATTTATAATAAAACATCAAACCTGTGAATATTGGTGCAAATAGCGGCACAAAATATGATTTATTGTTATCTATAATACTGAAAATTTTATATAAAGGAATACTACTGATGTGCTTCGATTATATAGAGTTTATGCGTCACCATATAGTTTTTGATAAAGTGGAGTGGACACATTAAGTCCCTGTGGAATCGATAAGAACAATGGCTGATTTTCTGTTTGTGAAATTCGATATTTAAGTCTATTATTATTCTATGAAGTGTTGATAATACTGTGAAGAGCTTTTGGTTTAAAAAAAATATTTTAACTATTGTAAAAATATTTTGAGAAAAGTGCACATTTTTTGTTCTCAAGAAAATTTTAAAGTTTCAGTTACAATGTCGACAAATCAGGAACCCGTTAATCTTGACGATTCACTAAACGTGAATCAAGATATAATAAATTTAAATATTATTTCATTTGAAGATTCTAAGGACAGTGACATAATTTCTTGGTTAGGTTATTTTAACAAAGTCTGCCAAAATAAGGACGAAAATTGGAAACTTCAAAATATTTCTCGTTACATTAAGGGAAAAGCCCTCTGGCTCTATATTAAAAATTGCCATGAGCTAAAAACTTACTCAGAATTTGAACAAATATTAAAAGAAAACTTTATCGATCCCACCTTAACTACTTTCGGCGACTTCGCTAATTTAAAATATAACGCCAGAGAAGACATCACAAATTACTTTCGAAAGAAAATTGAAGTGGGTAAGCGGCTTAAATTGGATAAATCAATTATTTTAGAAGGTTTGACAGATGATTTGCCAACGAACTTAAAGTCTTTGATGATTGTTCAAAGTCCCGCTGATCCGATAACTTGGCTAGAACAAGCCCACAAACTTCGACAAATTCTTGAATTTAAAGATGAAAATTCACAAAATTATAACAGAGATAGGAATAGTCAACAATTCAGACAAGCTAATTTCCGAAATAATAATCGTCAGTTTGTTGATAATCGAACCAGTGCATCTAATTACAAACCTCATAGTTTTCAACATATTGGAAATAAATCTAACAGCAATATCAACAACGGAAAGAAAGTTGCAAGTCACCATACTAATAGTAATTTTGACGGTATAGCCCCATCACCTTGTACAATATGTACCAAAAAAGGTATACCAAATTGTTATCACTGGGCTCAAATCTGCCCATTCCGAAATGAGAACAACGAAACCGAAACTAATTCTAATGTGGAAAACAAAAATTCGGGGTCTGATTCTTCGGGAATTTGGCAACTAAGAATTAAGGGATTTTTATCCCATGGCAGATCAGTCGACTGTGTCGTGGACAATGGCGCGACATTGTCTATCATCTCGGAAAAATCTGCAAACAATTTACAGTTAAAAATTCAAAAGGTAAAAGGTATTAAAATTAAACAAACTAAAGGAAATTTTTCTATGGATAAAATGTGTAGATTACAAATGAAAATTGGAAATATTATTAAACTAATTAACTTGTTAGTGTTGGATACTAATTTAAATTATGTTCTTTTGGGTTTAAATGAATGTAAATTATTTGAATTAAAAATTGATTGTAGTCATTTAGTGGTAACTCAAAGAAATGAAAACATTTCAAATTCTGTGAATGTAAATAACAGAGTTTCTTTGCATGTACAACTTGATCAAGTACTTGAAGAAAACAGTTATGTAATGCCGTCAGTTAAGACAAAACCTAGAAGTAATATCTCTGAGGTAATAAGTGTTGATGAAAATAATATACCTAATGAAAATAATGTGTCTAGAGGTATAATAGTTAATGAAGGTAATAAGTCTAATATTATGAAATTTAATGATGATAACATGTCTAAGGTAACAAGAGTTAATGTAAATAATAAAAGTAATGTAAAACTAAAAAGTCAACAAAGTGATGTGAAAAAACAAAGTAGTGAAATAACAACAGATTCAGAGAGTATGGAGGAAGAAAATCCTGAATTAATTAAATTGTTAAATAAATATAAGAATGTGTTTTCCAAAAATAAATATGATGTAGGTAAAATTAACATTGAACCACAAAGAAATAACTTGGCTTCTGATTTGCCTGTCACTTTTAGACCTTAACGAACTTCCCCTAAGGAAGAAGAAATTAGAAGACAAATTGATCAATTATTAAAAAATGGAATTATTAAAGAAAGTAATAGTCCTTATGCATCCCCAGTAACTTTAGTATTAAAACGCGATGAGGGCAAAAAACCCGAATGTGTATTGATTATCGTAAGTTGAATGCTTTAGCAAAGACTGATGCTCATCCCCTGCCCCGGATAGACTTTTTATTAGACAAATTAAGTAATGCAAATGTTTTTTCTACAATAGATCTAAGATCAGGGATTTGGCACATTCCTATTCACCCTGATGACACCGAAAAATTGGCTTTTATTACAAATTTTGGACTGTATGAATGGCTAAGACTATCTTTTGGCTTCAAAAATGCACCGGCTATCTTTAACAGAGTTATTAAACGCATCCTCACTAAAAATAAAATCCAATTTGCTTGTAATTATTTTGATGACATAATTGTTTACTCTTTTTCCAAAGAACAACATCTAAACGATTTGAGTGAATTATTTGAAATATTTATTCAAGAAGGTATTAAATTGAACCAGAGTAAATGTGTCTTTGCAAAAGATAAAATCAATTTTCTAGGTTATGAAATTAGAAAGGGTGAAGTTACCCCAGATAACCAAAACATTGAAAGTATTAAAAATTTGAAATGTATAAGTAATGTAAAAGAACTACAAAGAGTGTTAGGCAGTGTAAATGTTTATCATAGATTCGTACCTAATTATGCTAAATTAAGATCTCCTCTAAATAAATTATTGAAAAAAAGATGTACCATGGCATTGGGATGATCAATGCCAAACTGTTTTGACGAACTGAAAAATATTCTTATTAAATCAGTCTTACAATTGTATGATCCAAATAAACCTTGTCATGTTTTTGTTGATGCATCACAGATTGCTGTGGGAGCTGTTTTGAAGCAGCCAGACGAAAATAATGTATTACACCCAGTTTCCTACCATTCTAGAGCTTTAAAAGATTACGAAAAAAATTATGCAATTACAGAACTTGAATGTTTAGCTATTGTTGATGCATTAGATAAATTTTATTACTATTTTCACGGTCAAAAATTTACAATCCATACCGATCATGTAGCCCTTGTTTGGCTTAAAAATGTTAAGAATTTAAGAGGCAGATTATTCCGTTGGTCACTCCGACTCAGTATGTTTGATTACGAAGTTAAATATCAAAAAGGCTCTACAAATGTTGAAGCTGATATGCTTTCTAGACAACCTGTTTCTCACCAACTCCAACATTCTATGTATTTACTTAATCGTGAGGAAATTATACAACAGCAAAAAAGTGACAATGTGTGTGATAAAAATTATATGTAGAAATAAATGATTTCATGGTAATTAAGAAGAAAAAAGGTTATAAAATTGTGGTACCAAAATCGTTAAGATTAAAACTATTAACTGAAACTCATGAAAAATTCGGACACCCAGGTATTCATGCTATGTTAAATTTAATCACTTCACAATATTATTGGCCCTACATTAGTAAAGATATTGGAAATTTCGTGAAACATTGCCATGTTTGTCAAATTAATAAAAAGAAAAAAACTAAAAAATATGGACCTATGCAAGAAGTACCCCCAACTGATAAACCTTTTGAACGTCTTTCTATTGATACAGTCGGCGGTTTTAATTATTATAATTCTACAAAAAAATATTTACATCTTGTGATCGATCATGCCACAAGATATGTCTGGGCTTTTCCATCTAAAAGTGCAACTACAGAAAATTATGCTAATATTTTGAAACAAATTTTCCAAATTCAAATCCCCGAAAAAATCCGTGATTAATGATCCTTAGTGACCTTAGTGAATAAAATGATCCTTAGTGACCGCAATGGCGCATTCACCTGCAATAGATTCAAAAAATTTCTTAGAAATTATAATGTAAAACAACTTCTAACTACTGCCCATCCCCCCAGACAAATGGGAAGGTATAGCTTGTGAACCAAACACTAGTAACTAGTTTAAGATGTAAAGTAAATTCTACATCATCGAAAATTCCTTGGACGAAATTTTTGGATCAAGTTATTAGTGAATATAATAATTCTCTTCATTCGGTAACTAAATTCAGCCCTGCATATCTTTTACTCGGAAAACTTCCTTTCGATTCTCCTCTAGATCAAAATACTTACCCTCCGGTTGACATAGCGAGAAAATTAGCTAAAGAGAGAACTATTGAATATCATAAAAGGAATAAAAGTCGTTATGACACAAAATTTGCAGATGTAGATTTTCAACCTGGTGATCTAGTTTTATTTGATGAACTTGAATTTCCGAATACACGTAAATTGACAGTTCCCTATTCTGGACCATACCAAATTGTCAAAAAAGTATCTGAGGTTAATTATGAAATTGATAAAAAAATTACCACACAAAGAAACCTACTGATATTGTCCATGTTTTCAGACTACGACACTACCAAGATCCAGAAAATTTTAAACTACATCACCAATAGGTAGACACACCTTTTGGTAAACGCTCAACTGGAGTTGCTACTAAAGGTAATTAGAGCACCTCTAATTATTTAATGTCTAATTTTCTGTGTTGTAAATTTTTAGTGTGTTGTTTTGTATCTTTGTATTTATTTTGTATTTATGTGTCAATTTTTTTGGCAACGACATTAATGGTAACTATAAAATACTATTGAAGTTGAAAGTTGTGTTAAACGACAATGCAGTATATGACATAATTGTCATTGTCGATAGTAAAAGGTAAAATACGAGTAATATTATTGTCTAAAATGATTATTATCAAAATAAGTGTTTTATATGAATATGTAGTCAAAATAAAATAATGTAAACAAACTAAAAGTCAAAAGGAAATATTAAGAAATTAGTCAAGTATTGCAATTGTCAATGATATGAAGAAAAAAATAGAGGAACACCTCACCTCAAATAGAAATTTTTAATATTAAAGCCACGGCGAACTGGAAATGAAAGATAAGAACTGCTGTAATGTTTTGCAGCAATATCTAAAGACCTGGATCAAAACTGAAACTGTTCTCGAGGAATGTTTTCCCAATACTGCATGCATAATGTTATTTTTCTTTATTTTCTATGAATGTCAATATATTAAGGTATATTATTTACAATTTATATATTGATATTATTATTGACTGTGTTATAGTGAGAGTATCTATTTAAGATTAATACTATTATTGTAACTCGAATTCTGGATGCGAGTTCTTCAAACAAATTAAGCAATTATTTAAAATATTTTTTCTATCTGGAATGTCTTGTGGTCGAGGCCCCCAGACTTCAAGCCTTTTCAGGTGGGGGGAATATTTGTAATAATAAAATTTCATAGTCAAGAATAATCTTAAAATTCTAACTGTATTTTCTTTTCATTTTTAATGGCGACGTTCTCTTATTTGAAAGTACGTGAAATTAAATCCACAGCCCCGTAGTCAAGTTGTTTTTCTCGCGTTTTCTACACGTACAGTTATAGAATCTTCTCGAGATATTTAAAGCGAACTGGATTGGCTGACGAGGCTGACATCATTTCTTGGAATCTCCGCCTTTCCAGAGGCTATAAAAAGACTCGCGAAAGGTATATCGGGGCTTTTTCTTAAATTTCACGAAGCAGTAAACTTCATACAAAAAGTTATTAGTAATTCTTTTTATTTACTCCGGATATCTGATTTTTGTAACTGCTATTTCTCCTGAATAATAATAAATGGATCATGTTTTTTAAATTTATCGTCTGATTATTTAAGCTACGACTAAAGCTGATACATCACAAGGAGTCTAAAGCTAAACTACATCACACACACACATATATATATATATATTGCGAGTGTTTGTATAATGTTTTATTTTCGAACATCATTTAGTATTATTATTTATTTATTCTTCCCCACTCAACCCTTACAAATACGTAAATAAATCATCTTGCATTGGGCCAATTACCGCTTTGCCACACGTGAAAAAATATGAGAGCGCCTCTCTGACTCTGTTATGTCTTCTTCCAACCTAATGGCCACATTGTTGCGAGTGTTATGTTGAATGTTTGAACAATTTCTCATAGGTGTTTGCGAAATGTTAAATTTTATTTAGGATAATTTCTAGATATTTGACTTCATCAACCCAGTTTGTATCCTTATCAAATACTATTGGTTTGGGTGGAATAAAGTTCGAGTGACCTTTTCTTAAAATAATTGCTTTGTGTTTTTGAGTATTGACTGCGACCCTTCAGAGCGTGAACAAATTCCCAGAAGGTTATGTAACGCTGTAGTTGAAGCAGTACTATTGTAATTGTAGACCCTTGGTCATAATTGACGTGCCATCAGCGAAAAGAGCAATCGTCATCTGTGAATCATTTGGAATATTATATGTATACACGTTGTATAAATAAGGAGAAAGATTGGAGCCCTGGAGCATACTACCAGACATATTTCTGGCAGTGGAAACCATATTCACGATTCTACCGTTTTAACTCTACAGTACGAACAAAACACTAATCCTATCAGCCAGTGCTCTGAAACAAGAAGCCGTCGAAGCAATCTTACGCGGCCATCGAATACATTTTGCTCTGCGTTAACTAACATTACTATTAAATTAATTTGTATAGCAAGAATTTGAGAAAGTTTAAGATTTTAATGGCTTTTAGCCCAATTTTACATATTTTTTATTACCATTAAAAACGAGCATCAGTAACGCGTCTGAATATTAGCAAACGGTAATTCAATTCTTATTCAAAGATTTGAAAGTAGACTAGATTATTTATTAGCATTAGCATTGTTACTAAAAAATTTTATTTTCATATTTGCGTTTTACTTTTATTGAAGCTTTTATAATGGTGATCGATATCTCAAGGTGCTTTCGGTATTAAATCAGTACATAAAAAAAATTAATTTAAGAACAATGTCTTGTAACAAAAAGCAGATGAATTTTTTTCACAGTCAGAATCAATTTTCCGCACATAGTTAAGACACGCAAATTATATCAGACTTTTAGAGGTAGTATAAAGACATTAAATCTGAGACTTGGTCGAGCAGCAAATCTCACAAATACTTACTTTCGGTTTAAAAAAAATGCATGATATTCTCGACCTTATAAGAAAATCTATGATTATATTTCACAAAATATTTAAACAAACGAATGCACCTTATACAGGATGGACAGTGAAATCGTTCTTCAAATTAGAAAGACTAAGATTTCTTCATGAAATGCATCTGATATGGAAAGATGTTTCAAATGTAATGGCGCTATGGATTTTCAAAATAATGTTTATTGTTTGAAATTATGTTTATTATAAAAAATTAATAAGAAATTTGTTAATCAGTAGTCTTTCCGTATACCCTTTCTCTATATGTATTCTATATTATTGGAATGAAGCGATATAATTGCGCAAGTATAAGTATTTATTAAATTAAACTGCTTTGTCTTTTTAAGGCAGAGCGGTGGTTATGGAATAAATTGTTTTCTTATTTTGTTGTTCATAGCAAAACAACATGCAACGTATTTTGTGCTGCATCCCATTTAAACATTTTTCCTAAAATTTCACTAGAGATATATTTCTCGTTCAGTTAATTCAATTCTTGCAAGGCAAAAATACATCGAGAAAAAAAAAATACTTAGAAAATAATGACACGCAAATTATATCAGACTTTTAGAGTTAATATAAAAACATTAAATCTGAGACTTGGTAGAGCAGCAAATCTCACAAATCCTTCGTTTCGGCCTTTAAAAACATGCATGATATTCTCGTTCATTGCTATCGATCAATATCAGCATTTACCTATTATGAATTTTTAAGAAAAATCTGTGGTAATCCTTCACAAACATTTAAACAAACGAATGCACCTTATACAGGCTGGACAGTCAAATCGTTTGGAAAATTAGTTCTTCAAATTTCAAAGAGTTTAAGATTTCTTCATAAAAGACATCTGACATAGAAAGATGTTTCAAATGTATGGCGCCATGGAATTTTAAAATTATGTTTACTATTTGAAATTACGTTTATTATGAAAAAATTAAGAAGAAATTTATTTATCAGTAGTTTTTTCGTATACTAGTTTTCTACATGTATTTTACATTATGGCAATGACATGTAGTGATGGTTGTGTACAATCATAATTTATTAAACTAAACTGCATTGTCCATTTAAGGCAGAGCCGGGCTTGAATCCCGATGGCAGCGTTAAATATATCATCGGGACGGTGTCTTAATATTTCTAATGGGACTTCCCTCTCGCTTGTTGAATCTTGATCATTTTTGATTTCGTCAGGGTATTTGACGCCTGTGCTTTAATGTTCTTCTGATAAAAACAATGATGTTAATTTTATGAACATAAACAATGACATTTGAACTGATTGATTAGATGCAAAATACAATAAAATTGGTACCTTTTCCGAAAATCTTGAATTTTGATATGTGTATATCAAATGAAAATGTAAGGCTGCGTATTTTTCCCATTTATGTTTGTCTAGAGTGTTGAAGAATAAATTTGAACTCAATTTTAAATAAGGGCTCTAAAACCGGTGAGGACCGTTACTGTATTGCTCTCATATTCCCTAGGTTCATGAAAGTGAGGAAATAAAAACGTTCGCTACACGGAATAATATCTTCAAGTAAGATGCGATGCATATTGAGCCGCGGCTGAATATGGCGTATGTTTGATGAGAAGAAACCTAAGTCCAAACCTGTGTCCTTTACTCACGGTGACGAGAACTATACGAAAGGAGCAATATTGCTCAGCTGAAGTTGCGATAATTTTCAATGAAACCTACGCAATTATTTGATTTGCTTATTTTGGAGGTCACGAGTTACCATTGATATTAGAACATATTTCTGTATCCCAAAATACCTAACTCATCTTCTTCCAGTGTGGCCCAGGGAACCTAAAAGGTTGGATTCTTCTCCGTTAAAGCCCACCAGCGGCCGAGCGGTAAAGTCGCTGAACACTGGTAATTCGGTAGGTTCGAATCCCGCGAACGGGCTGGCTGCATGGGCGTTTTCTTGGTTTTCCCCATGTGTAACGTGTATACGAGCCAGTTTCCCTTAGAAAGTCCTCCACGAAGGCATCCCTCCTCTTAGGCAGATAGCCCTAGTGTGCTTTGCCATAATTAAATACACCACCACACCATCTTCTACTTTAAAGCATCAAAAAGATAAGAGCCTCTTTTCTATAGCAGCTGAATGCCTGTATTCAAGGCAGTATTTGATTATTTGACAAATATGAAGCTTCGTGTAATATTGAAAGGCGTGGAAAATTAAGTGTTAAGCATTTTTTGCTGAGATTTGGGAACCCAACAGCAGCGGAGGGGTAACTGGCAATCTGATTCAGGTCAAATCACAAAAAGAAATAGGACGGATCTTCTTGAAGTTAAAAAAAATATAAAAATTTGCTTACAGAACTATAATAATACTTAACACAGGAGATTTATAATACGTTTTAATATTTGAAATTTTAATATAAATCCTTTAGTGTTATTTAAATACTTTAACTGATAAAAACCTTCTTGTTGGGGTTTTAGAAAAGCGCTCCTGTATGAAAATAATTCAGATTTCGAAAGCCTACAATATCTTTCCGCTTTGAAAAATTTAAAGTTTCACTGATAATCTTGTTTCACGTGAGCAGTATGTATTTACGCATTTTGTTGAGAATGCATCCCTAGATAACGATTTCAGAATTTCTATAAATTCCATCAATTGTTGAATCATCATCACACACGGTCTAAAACAAATTTCTGAATTACGTTCCTAAACTTTTCTGCGATAACACGCAAACCGAAAAAACAGCCCATGCGCAAAACTAAACAATAAAAATATTAGCGAAACTATCATCCATAGCCACCGCTCTGCCTAACACTGGCAGAGCAGTTTCATTCAAAAACTGTACGTACTCATTAACATGACGCAGCCATGTGTAATCTTAAAGTACATAAAGCATAAGAAAAAAAAGCCAAGTACGTCAAAAATTGCTTCTAATTCGTTTTCATAATAAGTGCAATCGGAATTTCGAAATGAATTCTAATTTCTTAAATGTGGCACATATTTCAGCAAAACGCACCAAAAATGTTTTTGACTGCTTAATTTTGTTTTTCATATCAATATAACTGTCAGAGAATGCCATTTAGTGCAAATATAAAATTAAATGCAATATTTACTATATTCACTACCATGCACTTAAAAAGTATTGGACTACAGACATATGTTATTCAATTACAGCAAATTAAATAAAATTTTGAAATGTGATTTAAACATATATTACAAGACGTGTTTGAAATGTTCGCCGAAGGAGCTCCCAAAATAAAGGAAGTAAGAGTAACAAACAAAATAATTTTACTGGCCTTTAAAATAATCACCATGAATTTCAACATACGTGAGATTTCACTTATAATGCTGTTGGGAACTGTCAGCAAACGCTTCTTTTGGAATCGAAGCACCGTGGTAATGCGTTGTTGATATCTTCAGCAACTGCAAAGTGTAAGCCTCATATCACGAATCTGGAGAATAAAGTGTTTAAGTGTGCATCTTGTGTTCGATCGCAAAGTATGTAGACAAGCGTTGTCGTGGAGGATACTTCACTTTCTTCTCTGCTACAGTTCTGACTAAACCCACCAGATGAGTTAGACCAGTTATTTAAAACCCCCTCGTAAACGTCTGCTCTGACATTTTGGCCCTCAAAATGAATTTCTGTAGAGAAATTATTGCCTCTAAATTATTACTGTAGAGAAAGGCGATTAAAGTGGGTTTCATAAGCCGACATTTTTGAGAGACGCGGATTATGATGAATGCCATGCCAATGATTGTCGCTTGGTCTCCAGATCGTATTGATAGCACCAGGTCTCATCTGCAGTAATGATGGTTTCAAAAGACTGCAGATTCTGGTCAGACTTGTCAATGTAATCTCCAGACATTTCCACCTGAGTTTGTTCTTACTTGTCTGTGACACTCTTTGGTGCAAACCGGGAGCTTTTTAAAATGTTTATAAACAATAGGGGTTGCGTTGGCTTCTATTATCATTCTAAAAAAAGACGGCCGTCGTACTTGTTCGATGCTGTCTTAGACTGTCGACCCAAACACAACTCATTCTCAACACCTCTCTTTCCGTGTCTCAAGCATTTAACTGGACACAGTTGTTTCACTTACTGCTTCAACACCACATCCTTTCATTAGCATTCCAGGAATGTTCGCCGTCATTTCCTTTATTAAAAAATTCATTTTAGCTCGCTGCTCAACTTTCAATTTACGGAGTTTGCCACACTTTGTTCCCATTCATTTACTGAGCGAACCTGTAGGAGCGCAGCTAGCAAATGATGCCCCGCGGCTTTCTCCGCCAAGACTTTAATACTCCATATTGGTAGTAGTTTAATAATAAACGTGTTTAATAATTTTCTAAACTATTTGAGAGCTTTATATTTAATTGCCTCAATACTGAGTTAATAAGTATTGTCACACTGACTCTCACCTAGCCGATTTCAAACAGCAGATTTCAAAGATATATAGTATACTTTAAAATATATACTATACTTTTCTATACTTTAAGCACTCTTAACTTCTCCGCAGTTATCTATATAATACGCATGCATTCTGATGCGACTGACAAACCAAACCACAACGGGATAATTTTAGGTTACTCTAAAATATTGCCTAAACAGTAGAAACTGGGTATTATCACCGATGTGTATCAATATCAGTTACGCTCACCTTATGTGAACTGGTAAAGCGCAGCAAACCAGCAATAAAGTTCTACATTCGCATATTCGTATTCAGTTTTCTTAGTTTTACCTGTTGTCTATTTTGGCTTTCCTGTCCACCTTTTCAGTTTCTGATATGGAAGTAAATGATCTTTAATATAACAGCGGTAATATTGCTGAACACTGATGATTCGACCTGTGTTCGATTCCAGACTGATGGTTTTATCTTAAAACTTGTGAATGGGCGTTTTCAAGATACTACGTCATCTGTGTAAGCTGGATAGGAACTAGTTTACCTCAGAAACCCTTCTACGAAGTCATCTCTCTTAGGCAGACAGCTCGCACATAGTTTATCATAATCACATAACACGTCTATTACATTACATCATGGATCCCTCAAGTTTGTACATATTTTTCCTAAAACGTTAAGCTCGAAGAACAGGTAAAGTCATTATTTTCAGCCTTATTATGTAATCCGCACATTGTAAATATAATGTTATCGTCGAGAGCCTTTCGTCAACTAAATATAATAAAATATACATTTGTTTACTGGTGCAAAACGCTGCTGTCCAAAAGAGTACACTGTAACCAAAATCTGAACTTAAAACTTGCGCTTGAATTTCATTCGTCGAAGCTCAGCTTTCGTTGCAGAAATGTTTTGGATCGTGGAAACCGCTGCTGTAAATACTGTCTTTTTCTACATGATTTAAATATGCGCAATCTAAAATTTAATTCTGGCATAAAAACGGAAAGGGTGAATTAACAGTAAAGATGCGTAACATAAATAACTGGTTAATTAAAATAAATAAGACCTTTAATATTTACAGTTAGCCTATCGAATAATATCTCGTCAAAGTTACTAGACTTAAACAGGTCTATAGCCATCATCTTTAAAGACTATGTACATTTGTGTGGTCAAAAGATTTTCTTTCATTGAAAATATGACTCTAGATTAAATAATTTCTTTCAGTTCAGTTTTTCTTTCTTCTGAGAATCTGATAATTTGCATTTGGAAACAACTATTTGGATTACGAATTAAACTGGATTACCCTTGCCACTTCAGCTGTCATAACAAATTCCATTAAAAGTAAGCTTCTTCAACAGCGATTATATCTTGCCAATTGATATGTATCCAGTTTGATTTATTTCACTCTCTGATAAAAATACGAATTTGACTGCGAAATCTTATCAGCAAATACAGTTTTGTTCAACTTGCTTTATATCTCACGCTCTAAAACCACTACCCCAAAATATGATCATGCTAGAAGATGTTCATCAAACCAATGCAATTAAAACAGTCATTACATATTCATTGAGCTGTCTTTCGTTTCTAGTCCTTAATTAATTTGTTGATTTGCTACAGCTCTTCATCTCCAAAAAAAAAACGAAGCAATTAAATTCCCCCAATTGCCTAGGCCGTATGCATACGTTCAGGAATATTTTTAATAGTATTTTTAAGTATTAACGGGTATGTGTATTTTACACTGTGGCTAAATATTCAAGGATGTTTATTAGAAGAGAAACCATCCAGGCGAATAAAAGTAGCCGCATTTTCGAATTATGGAATACTATCTTTTCCATGTCATTTTTGTAATCTTTGGGCTTTTGAGAGCCAAACTTAAAAACGGTTGGGAGGTTTTTGGGGAAAATTTAGGGCTTTATTCTTCATGCAATTACATAACCATTATTTCTCTTAGGCACCCATATAAGTTTTGATATTGCTTGAAGATATTCACCAACCAATGCAATTATACGAGTTATTACATATTCATTGAACTTTATCTAGAAATAGTGTTTCGTTTCTAGATAATAATTCATTCTTTGCTTTTCTACAGTTCTTCATCTCATATAGTTATTAACTTAAAGTGGCAGCAACATATATTCACAAAATCGAAGCAACTAAATCCTATCAATTGGCTAGGCCGCATACATACGTTCAGGAAAAGTTTTAACAATAATTTACGTGCATCGTAACTGTGGGCAATATAACAAACAATACGTGCATCCTAAACTGTGACCAATCATTGAAAGACGTTTATTAGAAGAGAAACTGTCTAGATGAATAAAAGTAGCCGCATTTTCGAATTATGAATTCTATCTTTTCCATACCATTTTTGGGATCTTTGGGCTTTTGAGAGCGAAACATGAAAATTAGAGGGTTTTAGTGAATATTTAGTGCTTTACTTTTCATCCAGTTACAAAACCATTATTTCCCTTCGGCATACATTGTTTCCTACCAAAGTGAAATGTGCCAAAAGTCCTGTCTGCAATTTTATAACAGAGACTTTCTAAAAAGAAATTTATTCAACTAAATAAATTTATTTCAGATGCTAATTTAGAAGCTTTTATAATTTGCTTAAATACAAAGGAAAAAAAGAAGCGATGTAAATCTTGTTCACTAACCATTGGCAAAACAGGAAACATCTGTACTCACTTCCAACTGTGCAGAATTGCATGTTAAAGGATTGCTGATTTTGTACAGTGATCATCATGGTAAGCAAAATATTTTCTCTTTAGATCAATTCAGTTTGATAAATAATGTATCTTAAAATAGTTTATTAATATTTAAGTATTCTCAAATGTAGTAAAAAACAGCATTCAGTTTTTGAAGATTGGCTCATCTGTTTCAGTTGTACAAATACAGCTGGATTTATTGCAACTTTCTTTATTATTAAGTAATCCTTTTTACTGAAAATACTACAAATTAAGAGCAATTTGATTGTAACATTACATATCTGAGAGATTATTATATGGAATTTGGGATTTAATAATTTTTGTAAAGAGCATAGAATACTAAATGCTGCATTTGAATAAAATTTTCTCTTCTTATAGAAATGCTTCATAATGATGACAGTACTTTTATTGGGTAAGAAAGGTATTGGAAATTCTATAATTACAATTATGCAAATTTTCATAATAATAACTTGGCATAAAATTCAAAAATCTACTACCTAGGTTGGAAATTCTGGAAGCTTGCGTTTTAAAAGTTACAAACTGGTCTTCATAAGGGTAGAGAAAACTTTTTATAAGAACGTGCTTATGAAACTTTCTGTATTTCAAAGTGTCCGACTTGCATAAAGGTGTTGTCACCATTATTAGGTTGTTCCTCCTCATATATTAAAGAGTCTGAATTAGTATTAAGTAATCTTTGACTAAGTGTCTGATACTCTAAGGCAATTAAAATATGCTTAAAGTAAAGGAATAGGGGAGTTTTTTAGACAAGGATTACGTGGAAAATATATTAGATAATATTATTAGTTACTTTTATTTAACAATATTATTCGTAATACTTGAAACCGTTCAATGTTTAATGCCAATAACTGAACTGACAAAGAGACATAAATGTTCTTTGTTAATTGTTATGAAACTGTTATATCAGAATATTATTTATTGGAATATGTAGCACAATAACTATATTCAGGTTGCTACATTTTTTACTACTCCTATAAACTGGCTTGTACCAATTTTGTTTTCAGCATTTGAATTTGACATTTAATACTCAATTTGGTATTATTGAAATTAAAAAAATATATAGCACTTTAAGGCCTTTAATATTTTGATAATATTCATTTTACAAATTGTTGTCTTCCCTTACTTTTCGGAAGCTGAATTTGGAAAAAATAAATTCAGTTTTCTATTACTTTTATAGATTTGGGAGGACTTGTAAAATTTGGAAGTTTAATGTAAAATTAGATAATTAAAATAATGTGTATTATTATCATAACTTCGTCATTTTGATTTTTATAGGCATTTTCGGAATTCGATAAGAAAAATAAGATGCAAGTACAAACAATGAGAAATGCTACTGAATCATTAAAGAAAGACGTTTAATATATCAATAATCAATCATTCATTTCAAATTAGGCCTTTCTAAAATTCTCAGGGGTAACTCTGATCTCATAATGCATATCAGTTTTACTTGTTCTCATAATGCAAATTAGATTATACATATCAGCATAATACATATCATAATACATATCAGTTCTCATAATACATATCAGCATTTCAGATCTCAAAATGCATATCAAATTTATTTTATTCAATTAAAGATAGCCTTTATAGATGCTGATTTATTTATTAAGAATTAATAACATAAAATTACTGGTTTTAAGTGTTTCTTCAAGTTCGTCCTTTTGCATTTATTTACCTTTTCAAAACATAATCTATCCATGCATTAGATATCACAATTTCTGTTGAAAATAATATTTTACGCTAGGCAACCTAAAACAAAGGAAACTTAAATGAACAGAATTGTAACTCTCATATTTAATTTTCTGATTAAGATATATTATTACTATCACTATTAATATTGATATTTAATTGAAAAGCTTTACTCCTTCCTTCAGGATAAGAAGGATAAAGACCATGTCCAAGATGCATTTCACTTTCTATTGAATGGCATTCAAATTCCATTATTAAAAGATTTTCTTTTAGAAGTCACTATTTCTAATTTATGTAGTCCTTGTTATTATTGATTTTAAATTGGCTGTTAAATTAACATGAAATACATCAAATCAGAACATTAAAGACTGATATATGTATACTATATGGATTAGCGTGCAATTCCTTTTCAGGTGGAAAAATAGTTATTAGAGCATCGGCTTAACAAACTTTTAAGCGCATTTGAAAAAAAATAAAATATTTGATAAGTCTCAATAAACTTTGAAAAACATATCAAAAAGCTTTAATTTATCTTCTAAAACCACCGCTTCACCTGTAAGAGGCAATGCAGTTTAATTTAAAAGAAATGGAAAATTATCGTCGTTTGCATAACGTTTAAAAGATTTCAAAATTTTTTATACCACATGAAGGGAGTAAAATACTGGTGATCAGTAATTTAACAATTATTTATAATATGTATTAGATTGGATTGTTTTGATTTTAAAATTCATTACTTCTTTCAATCCCAGCTTGTATCGATAAATTCGATTTCCGGCTGAAATCATCCAAACTGGAAGCGCATAGATTGACCTAAAACGTCAAGAATAAATTTGACCAGTTTTGCATTTACCACACAATGTAAGTTTGCTTTTCTTTCGTTAATATTAATTATTAAAATATATATCTTACATCTTTTATATATATATATATATATATATATATATATATAATCTAAAATTTTAAATTAGAAGAAAAAAAGAATATAAAATTCTAGGGAAAAATTTTAAAAGAGTATAAATGCAAAACATTTGCAAGTATTAAATTTTAGAACGAAGTAAAGTGTAAATTGAAATGTTAATCAAATATGTTGACATTTCTTACAAATATTTTAAACTAAATGAAATGCGAATAAATTTAAGCTAATGGAAACTAAATAAGTAGCATAAGACAGGTGAAATGCAAATTAATTATTCATTTTAATGCTTCAAATCGACTCGTAAAGGGCGAAAAATTTACAACATTAAAATTCGAACTAGGTGTATTGCCTCACTATTCGTTCCCCTTGATTTTTTGAACACCAACAAATTTTAAAGTAAATATAATAATAATAATAATAATAATAATAATAAATTAATAATAGGTCATAAAAATAAAAATAGATACATAAAGATGGATATGTAGACAACAATGCAGGCACTAACCTGGAATACATGCGAGCGTAGTTACAAGTGAAAATATTATGGACATGGAAGCACTATCAATTTTAAAAATTTAAGTCTGAATATCAGGCATTAAACTAAAAGGCTAACTACCTCAAACAACAGCAAAGTTTTAGAATTTTAAAACTTCTTCTCCCTTTGGATATTTAAGCAAAGCATGTTTCCGAGGCGTAGTAAAGACGTCGCAAAGTAATCGGAAGTTCTGCGTTGAGGTGGTGGTAACTTTTATGACGTCTATTTTTCTGTAATGATAACTTCATTTCGAAATTAAACAAGAAATGGTTTTTTCAATCTACCAAAAAAGTTTACTTGCTGGATACCCGCTCTATGCAGGCCCATTGCCTGAATGGATCGGCATCCGCCCAGTAAAATAATGTGTGAATATACTAGTGATTTTTGGGATCTGAGAATCTAGTCCTTCAAATGAAGCCAATAAAAAGCGCGCTTTATGGACGCGATAAATATTGTATTTTATATTTTTTTCGATTGGATTCTGTAGCTACGAAACAGTTTCAGGCAGCATTTCTTCTGGTGGCATCAAATAACTTTAAATAGTTATTACCGGGTTTTCATAACGCTTCATTCTGTAGTCGTAATTAGCACGTTTGCGAAAAACAAATCATTCCTAACAAAAAAGTTATTTGTAACCAATTCTTTACAAGCAAAATGTTTGCAACATTAGGTTAACCTTCGAAACTATGTATTATATAATACACATTGTAACACTCAGATTAGAAAGAAATATTCTCTGAATATTTGTAGAGAGGGCTGCGTTTTCGAGCCGTTTAATGTTATGTAATAGTGTATATGCTTCGAAATAAAAAAGAAAATCTTGGAAATAAAGGTTTTAAACAAAACAAAAAATAATTGTAAGAAAATTTGTATCCTGCTGTGTGGGATTTAGAAACGAACTCTAATAAGGAACTCTATCAAACAATTTATGCAAATATCTCAATATCACCCATCTGTAATGAATGTCAAAGGAGTACTAGACAAAGCGAATTAAACTTGCGATAAAGGTAAAGTTCCCCTCCAAATTTGCTGCAGAAAATCTCAGGTTACAGATCCAAACTTCTCCCACCCTCTGCTATTATTTCACTCTGTAGAAGACTTTCAGATCGATAGTAGTTTTGCGCCCACCAGCGGCCGAGCGGTTATCAATGACAATTGGTCGTTCCGAGTTGTGTTCGATTCCAAGGCGAACGTACTTTCTGCATGTGCATTTTCGGGATTTTCTCCATGTGCAACATGTATATGCGTCAGTTTACCCTAAATCGTCCTCCACGAAGACATCCTTTCTCTTTGGTAGATAGCCCTAATGTGGTTCGCCTACTCTTCGGCCGCCCTTCGGATGTACATTTCTCGCCTGAGAAGCACGTGCGAAGTCTCCAGGCCCGGTTGGAAACTTTGTACAGGTCTGCCCGGGAGCGGATCAACATCTCGACGGATAGGATGGAGAAGAAATACGATGCAAGGTGTGGCTCTGGAATCCTAGTTGTCGTAAGTGTGATCTTCCAAACTGCAGTCGCATTGGGAAGGGCCCTATACCCCTTTCAGGACGGGCGTCCCATATGCGCATTCCCTAAGAACGTCTCTCACATCCGGGCGTCCCATCCACGCATCGCTAGAGACTGCATTCAGAGGACGGGTGATGCGTATACGCATTTTAAGCTGGAACGTTTTCTGAAGGCCACTAGATGGCATCCTATGTCCAGTACTTTTGAAATGAACACAGTTTTAGGTTCCTGACCTTGAGTTTGATATATTCTGTCTGACTTTGGTAATTTACTCATCAATTGTTGCGAGGGTGGGGTGGGGGAGCGAAAGCGTAAACAGAGGTGGACTCTTAAATCGCCGCGTGCTAATATAAATATTCGCGTGCCTGATTTATATACAATTCCTTTAGATTTAAAAAGTGATACTTTTTCTATGAGTTAGAAAGTGATACTTCTAAGTGCTTCGAGATTTACCACACTCAGTCTTCATTTTAAATTTTGTTACTTCTTACTGTAAATAGGCTTTATTGTGTTGTTTTATTAATTTTAGACTGTATTGATGGATTTTATCAATTAAAACTTTGGAATAATTTGAATAGCGCTTCCGAAAATTATTTTACAACGTAAGGGCATTTTTAAGTATATTTTCATGTAAAATAAAGAAAACAACGTTATTAAGTGCTAATTTTAACATATATAAGACCTCAAGTAATAATCTAAAATGATAACAAAAATTACAAGGCTAGAAGTGAATTTTTTTTTTCTGAGTTTTTTTATAAAATTAATCTTAGCGATGCTAAACCTCCGTCCTGTACGGTGACTGCCTTCGATTCCCTTCCGTCCCGCACGAGCGTCTTAAACAAAGGTGCGCCGTCGCGAAAAGGATATACAATCCTCAACAGACTGAACGACATCGTGATACGGATCCATAAGTCCCCCAATTCCAAACTTCAGGTCTTTCTTATGAGAAATTAGCCCCATACAATAGCTATAATCCTTATTCCTTCTTATTCTTAGAGGTAGCCATAATTCTTACAGATTAATTTGCCTACATGATTTCTGTGTATAGTCTGTACACAGTTACTTGTAAATAATGTAAATAGTAGTTTCTCGCATTTTGTTTACTTTAATTTTTTTTTCTTCTTAGTTTTTGAATTGGGCTTCTGACGAAGGACTATACTACTCTGGTGTGAAGTCCTTCGGAGGGAGAGGTGCTACGAAATATCCAGCTGAGTAAGATAGCTTCCTCAAGGTGGGTTTAAGGTTGCCAGGAAATGGCAAGGGAAGGCAGGGTTGCCAGATTTTGCACGAAATTGCCTATTTGGTGACATAATTGGCGATATGTAATATACAGATGGAGAACATTCTAGAACGAATTCTTACCGGTTTGGCCCAGAGTAATCTCGAAGGCAGGCCAAATCTATATAAACACTGCCTGTACGTGGAGTAGGAGTATTGACAGACTAGTGTCGCGTATATCGCGAGTTGATGCATTGAGTGTGTGCATCATTGAGACTATCAAGCATATCGAGGAGTGCATCGCAAGTTGTAGCCTTAAGGGACTCGAGAACACATTGAGTTCCGGGAATGACCGAACCGAGTCAGGAGCTGTAATCTAGTGCTTTGCCGTGAAGCTCTCTTCAACGTTATAGCCTAATGGCTATGTTGCTGATTGTTTCAGCATGCTTATTCTAGTTTTCCGACGGCTGTAAACGTGTGTTTGGAGCTGTCCTGAGTAATACTGGCTAATAAATTGTGTTTTCATTCTTCAACAAATGTTGCCGTCAACCACTCCAAATCCTCAAAACCGAAACACACATGAAACATTTTGTCAAAGCTTTAACCAAAGAAAATGATAGCTTTAGCTACATTTCTGGCAAATTTTCTTCTATTTCTGATGCTAAACTTAAGGAGGGAATTTTTGTTGGACCTCAAAATTGTAAACTCATGGTAGATTCCAAATTTGAAGCAACGATGAATGATTGTGAAAACGAATCATGGTTGAGTTTTAAACAGGTAAATGACAACAGAAAACATCCGGATCAAAAAATTATTATAGAAAACATGCTACAAAAAATTAAGATTACTCATGCAACATGAGTATTAAGTAACATTTTTTACATGCACATATAGATTACTTTCCAGGGAATCTAAGAAAATTCAGTGAAGAACAAGGTGAGCATTAGGATATTAAAGACATAGATTTCATCAGGATATAAACGACATGGAAATACGGTACTAAGGATAATGAATTAACAGCATGATGACAGACTATTGTTGGATGTGTAAAGAGATGTACCTAGTGAAAAAAATAAAAGCAGGCAAAAAATCAACCAAAGGAAGACTCTTGCCTTGAAGCTAACGCTTAGCTTTAATATATTCAGCTAATTTCATGACATGCCTTATATAAGAGCAATGTATGAGAGTACATTTTGGGGTTCTTTCCATTCGATTATATGGTTTGTATAATATACTAAATCTATTAATATATTTATAAATATCAAGATATATATATATATATATGTAATTTGTAAAAATATTAATTATATTTTCGTTATTGTGCAGTTTATTTATAATTTGTATCATTAGTTATCGAAACTAAATTCATTAATATGATGTGGTAAAATGGAAGTATTTGTGAAAATATAAAAGCTCTCAATTTGCAAAAAAAATCCTGACATCATGCTGTGTATGAAAATGTTAACGGCACTTTAAGAGTAAAGGGAATCAAAACATATAATTTTTACTAAAAGAGTATCAGATTAACAAACGTGAAAGAAAATAATTTGAGAATTAATAAAACAGTTTTTACAGAGGTAATCTCATGCAGTTACAGATCTTGACTTTTCTAAACTTTTACCTTTTGTTCGACTAGGCGTAGGACACTGTGCCCAGGCACCATGTTGTCCTAAATACCGTTACATCGAACTTGACTGACTGTCGTCATAAAACAGTTTTTCGGCTTCGTATATCTCATTTCTTTTTAAGTGATAATAAGTTCCATACGGTAATATGACCTTTGCATCAGAATGCATATATATTATATATATCACTATGAATTCATTTGGAGGTTTTTAAAGTACAGAAGACACCTTAAATATCGGCGAGCTTAAAGACAGTCTGAAAATACTAATTTTCTTATTTTGAAGACATGCAAAAATAAAGCTATAAAAATTTAGAAAATTATCTTACAGTTCTTTTATTAAACTGCTAATATAAATAATTAAAGTCATTTACCAGGGAAATAAGTTCGTACTGAAAACGACGTTTTGCAACGAAGAGTTAAAGCAGGGTAATCCAATGCACGCGTACCACAGCAAGCATCAATGCGACCGTAGAGGTGAGAGCGAACCTCCAGACAAATATCAAGACGCCGCATCCATGAGGTATTTTAACCTTGCAACCGGGTCTGAAGTCTAGCTTTCAACATGAACGCGTGGGCTACTTCTTGCTTCATTCGTTTGAAATAAGAGCACTCTGGATGGTCAGATAAAGCAAGCCAAAATAAATGCATGCAGTCATTTACATTTCATCAACCTTAAATTGGAAAAAAATATCCTGCATTATGTTTTGATTTGATGCAAAATATAAAAATTAATTTCAAGATTTTAGGAAAAGATATCAAAATTTGTGTATTTTTGCTACTCTATTTACAGTCGATATAGGTATTGCTATAAAATTTTCCTCTTCAGTCATCGAATTTTGCATTGTAAATGCGAAAATGTCATCACACGGACTACCTACTCCAATCCGGCGTCATGTGAGGGCGCTTGCGCATGGCCACACCCACGTCGGATAATGCGTTCATGTCCCTTGATGTCTCACCACGTTACCCAAAGCGGCATATTCATATTTCAACCTCTTTGGTTGTTAAGACATTTCGTACGGTTTCATTCGAATACTCCTTACATATTTTTCACATTTGACACATCACAAAGTGCTGTATTTTTGTCATTGCTTCGCTTTAATAAACTCTTGCATCAGCTATAGTTACTATTAATCAAAAGAGCTGAAAATGTGTATTGTCCTTTTCACCTGCATGTATCACAAATGTTTTTTTTTTAACTTAATCACAGCTTTTCTCTGAGTAACTTCAAAGAAGATTTTCGAGAAAGTTAAAGTATCAGAAGCATTACATTTTCTTCGTATTCATGCTTATAATTAATAAACATATTTGTAATATTTGACACATCAGAAAATCCTGCTTTTTTTCAGTTTTCATTGATTTGTCACGAGTTATTGCAAAATGTGATTGCAGGACACCTCTTCCTTGTACTCACATTTATAATTAATAAACATAAATAAGATGCAGAAGCTGAATCACACTTCTGAATTATGTTTTTGAAAAATTTTGCCGTGATCAGCAAACGGAAGGAACAATTTGAATGCAAAACAATTGTAATGGAAAGTCATATAAATAGTACTCGTAAAATTTTTATCTTCAAGTCTTTGATTGCATCACAGTTTGTAAATTTTCAGAGTTGTTATCCATGTTCCTTTTTAATGTAATCAAACTAACGTAAAACTGGAATCAAAATCATTAAAATGTTGAAATATTACCAAATTCTTGCAATAAAAATTAATGTCATAATAATAATGCTAATTAACTGAATGGAAAATGTATTCGCTGGCCGTTTAGGACCAGTCCACTTGTCTTTAGATTCAGACAAGTAACTCTTAGAATTCGTGTTTGTTTCGTAGAGAATTAGCATTTCATAGAGTTTCAGTATAATAGATCATAGTGGTACGGATCATTCGATGCCTGTGCCGGTCAGATAGGACCGAAGAAACGAAACCGAGAGAAGCTGTAACGTTACAAAGTAAATTTGAATGCATCGCCTTTGACATCCTGTGACCTCAGTCAAGAACTATTGATTGCAGCAAATCGTCGTCCTGAATACCTACTTCACCAAGCGGCCTGAAGTGTATCTTATGCCTGATCAAAAGGCTTTCACTGTTCCACAGGTAAGTGATACAGCATTGAATTTCCAAAGAGTGTCTCTTCAACTACATTCCGTTCAAGGAAGAAATTTCGCATCGGCCGTAATTAAATAACTCTGCAAGGTACTCGGCATTAAACAAAACCCCAAATGATACATTAATATCCCCAATCAGATGGCATGGTAGAGAGGTTTAATGAAAGCTTCTTTAATAACTTTTCGCTGATTGTTTCTAGAAAGCAGCGACGTTACCTCTGCTCTTTCTGGCCTATATCAGTGCTGTCTATGATATTACAGGCTCTTTCCCATTCCAACTGCTCTTCGATCATGATATGGACATGGTGAAGTCATAGTGCGATAAGAGGTTATAGATTCCCACTCAAAAACAGCACTTACAACGAAGATAAAACAAAACAGCGTTTACAAAACTAGGTCATCCAATGGGAAGATTAAAGCAAGTATTCAGAATCAGACTCAAGAATAGAGTGCGAAGCGGAAGAGAAATACTAAAACCCATCTCCAATGACGTACTTTACGGTTACGAACGGGACTTATGGCTGGCTCTTTGGCTCTCCGAAATGAATTAAAAAATATGCATTCTGAATGGCCAGATAAAGCAAGCCTAAATAAACGTATATAGTTAATAATTTCAACATGTTTGGCAAAGGTAACGGTAAAAATGGGAAGAAATACGTAGCTTTTCTTTTTGATACGAAAATAAATGTTATTAATTTTAAGAATTTCTGCATTTACAGCCAAAATCTAAAATGAAATTTTATGTATTGAAAGTCTAGTAAAATTTGAAAATAATTCTCTTTCACTATCTTTACATTCAAAAATCTTAAATTAATAATATTATTTAATTGCTTAAATATGTAAGTAATAGTTATTTATAGTATAGTAAGAAATAGTTATTTTTGTCATCAGCCATAATTAGTATTACGCAGTGACGGCACCCCGAATGAATAAAATAAATAAGATACTCACTTACATTCTTTGTACATGCGATATAGTATATGGGCTTTCTTATATATAGCACACTTTATGCAAACCTAGAAAAAACGTAGTCAAACGCGTAGATTTCTCTCTTACAGGCGGAGTTCAAAAATTTCTTTCAGCAGTCAAACCTGAGAAGACTCTACATTTTTCAATGAAAACAACGAACTACCTCATTTGCTTTTTTGGGAGCTCACGAGGTGCCACTGATATTCGAAATTAGTTGTATGGCCCCAAATATATCATCTTTTTTAGCGTAGTATTTGGTGGCTAAATTTGGACTCTCTTTAAAGCATCAAACAGAAAACAGCCTGTATGCTGTAGCTGCTGACTGCCTGTATTCAAGGGAGTGTCCGAGTATGGTTTCTGTCCGTCTGATTATTTGCTAGGGTAAATATACACTTTCGTGTATTATTCGGGCAGGTGTAAAATTAAATATTTGGCCTTTTTTGCTTATAGAGGTGAACTCTCTAGCATCAGAAGTTTAAAATTGCTGAACACTGGTAGTTTGATGCAGGTCGAAACATAGAAAGAAATTGGACGGATTTCCGTGAAGATGAAATGTACGAAATTTGCTAACACATCTACATTAATACTTACCACGTTAGACCTAGAATACGTTTTAAGATTTGAAAGTTTGGTAGAAAGCCAAAACTGTTATTTAAATATTTTAATTGTTTAAACCTTCCTGCGGGGCTTTAAAAGGGCGATCCTGAATGAAACATCAATGAATGTATCCCTAGATTAGGATTATATGTTCTCTATAAAATTATTTCAATTTCACGTCAGATATTGAATCTTCAACACACACCATTTACATCAAATTTCTTAAAGATTTTGTGGTGAACAATACCATCCAAACAACGAAGCAGTAGAAATTAAATTTAAGCGAAGCCACTGCTCTGACTAAAACTCGCAAAGCAGTTTGATTCAACACCTCATCAGTCTAAAGTTAGAGTGCATAATTTGAAATTTTAAAATTTATATAGGACGAATGTGTAGGGAAAAACTAACGATTAACAAATTCCTTATAATATTTTTTCATAATAAATATAATCTCAAACCGTAAGTATAATTTTAAAAATCCATGGCTTTATCGAATGTAACTTATTCCTATGTCAGATGCATTTTATGAAGAAAGACGATTTTTTTTTTTTAAATTTGAAGACCTAAATTTCCGAAGTATTTGACAGTCTAACTTGTATATGCTGCATTCATTTATTTAAAAGTTAGTAAAGGGTTATCACAGATTTTCTTAAAATTTATGAGAGTGAAGAAATAACGGCCTTAACAACTGTTTAACAGTAATCACAAAATAAGTTTCGTAAAAATCCAAATAAGTGTTTATTGAGCCATTCTTTGTTATTTATCACCGAAAATATAACAAATAAATCTAAAACGGCGACTTGTTGTAATAAATAGTTGTTGTTACTAATCTCGCTAGTCAGAATCAGATCAAGCCGACAAAATCTATCGTGGCAAGGATTCAAGTTTGCGCCTGTCTTTGATCATTGGCACCACACAGGTGATTGTACGACTTTGCTCAGTTCGGTGCTTAATTTTGAACGTGAGTACCCCGTTAACGGAGTTACACGTCGGAACGTCTCCTTCCGAGCGTCCCCTAGATTCAACTTTTAGATAGGACTTTCGGCTCGCTCGGATGCTTGAAATGCTTTTATGCTGTAGGTAGAATATCCATTAGCAAACTTTCATGTCTTCTCCAGAATTTGAATCCGGGCTGTTGGGTATGACAGTCAGCGTCGCTAACCCCTATCCCGTCTGGAATGTATAAAAATACTATGATGAACCTGAGGCTGTTTTTCCTGTAGTTCAATTTCAAATATTGTTACGTTTTTCTCTTCTTCGTAGATTTGGAATGAATAAGGACGACACTTGATGAAGTATAAAAACACACTTAATTAGCCAGCATTATTCAAGACAGCCCCAATAGCACGTCTACAGTCGTCGAAGAACTACTATAAACACGCTGTAAAATCAGCGACACAGTCTTCAGGCAAAGAGGCTATAACGGTGAAGACAGCTTCATGGCAAAGCACCAGAATACAACTCCCGACTCTCTCCGGTCTTTCTCGGAACTCTACGTACTCTCGAGACTCTCCACGCTACAACTCTCGATGAACTCGACGATACACTAGAGTACAGCTCCCGAATCTGCTCGGTTCAGTCGCTCCTGGAGCTAATACACACTTTAACATCAAACTCGACGATCCACTAACCCGCGATAGTCTAAGAGACTCTCTCGATGCACTCGACGACCAACTCGGAGCTAGACTAAGCACTCACTAACTGCCTATCAACTCGGACTAGGCACTGACTGTTAACTGACTCACTCTCCACGTACCAGCAGGATTTATATAGCTTTTGGCTTGCGTTGCAGAACATTCTTAGCCAAAGCAGTAAGAATTCGTTCCAGAAGGTTCTTTTCCCGTATATGGCATATCGCAAATTTTGCCGCCAAAGGGGCGATATCTCGTCAAATGTGGCAACCCTGCCTTCCCTTACCATTTTCTGGCAATCCTAAAACTGCTTTGCGGGGAACCTATATTACCGTGGCCAGACTTTTCATAACAATATTTATAATTTATAAACTTAAAGTTTAATTCAAAGTTAAATACATGATACGCCTGGACTTAAACTCTTACGTAGCTTACCAGTAGCACAGCCACTATCTAATGTTGGCCTTCAGATGCATTTGGCAGGAACTACATTTTCATGAGGCAGTGGCGAACACTCCACCAGGCAAGCTGAACTCCTACTTCTAAGCTCTGCCTCGTTGAGTTTAAATTTGTATAACCTTTTGGTCTGAACTCAAATTGTGGCATGAAGAAAGAAGAATGGAAGACCTGAAAATGTATTAGTTAAGTGAATCTTACGAATAGTTTTTGCAAATTTCCTAAATGTGAAATTCTTTTATACTCGTCCGAAACTCGGGATTTCTTCGCTTTCATTTTTTAACACAAGGTTGCATTTGGAAATGAATGAATATTTTCCGATATTTAAAAACTTGAAAAGCTCCATTTGGCCTGATTAAGACCATAACCAATAAACATAAAAAATATAATGGAATAGATATTTAATGAAATAAATCTAGAGACAAACTTAATCAGATACAAGTTGGTCACTCACGATATGCTTCGAATAAATTTGTGTCTGCATGACAAGAGTTACGCCTTTAATTTGCAAAAAGAATGCTTAATTTTCATTCCTCAAAAACTAAACAGATATATCTTCCATAAGACTTCACTCGCAAGCAATCGGAATAATCGTTCTACTCAGAAACAAGTTCTTCAATGAAGCAATGGCTCACATAATATGAAATAAAAAAGTGTCTAAATGGCTATAAAATTCTGGAGTTCGCTTAATAATTGAGCTTCATTTTAACTGTGGTTCAAGATTAAGTTAACTGTTGATCACATTTAAGGTTCAGGCTTTGTAGTAGACAATGTGAGAAAAGTTTTACTCTCGTAAAATTTTATTAATATGTAAGATTTAAATTTATTTAAATAGGAATCATAAACCAGCATGTGTAAGGGAAATATAGCAATTAGAAATAATATATCTGAAATTTGTGAATTTATGTGATAACCGCTAAATACATTATATTGGAAAAACCTCAGGAATTCTTCTGAAATTTGCGAAACTTCATAAAACTCGTTCAGAGAGAATTTGGAGGTTGTTTCTCGATTAAACTGCTGTATTTTCCGTTACATACTCCTTAAAATAACACGAAGCTAGAGCGTTAACTAAAGCAACGCGAATGGTCAAACACTACACTCTCGTTTAAAACGAGATTAATAATCAACCTAATAAACTATTACACTAATTTTGTTTTCTTAATTTAGTGCTCGATTTGCTCAGTTTAAAGGCAAAAGTTTAGAAAGGTGTGAATAACCATAATATTTCCATATGAACTTCCTTTTTTAACGTTCATTTTAAAAAGCTTTTGAAATTAAACGAAGTGAAATGAAATTCATGAAACAGTGATTCAAATAATTGCTTAAGTTCATGCTGCAATGAAGCTGCTATTCAAGTAATCATCTTATGAACGTTCACTTTAACTGGAACAATATCTCGATGAATTTATAATATCTGTTTTCAACAAATTCCATTATCAAATAGAGATTCTTTAAGGGACTTCCCTTTTCTTTCCTGTTTTGCAAAATTTCAAAAGATTCTTACTTCAGGAGCCATGCACTTTGCTTCTTAAGCATTAAACGATACGGTCGAACTATATGTCATCTTGTGGTCTTACCGAGAATATTGTCGAAGGAGCACCAGAAGTGGAGAATTACACTCGCAATGAAGAAAGAGTTCTGCTCCAGTTTTGTTAAGGTTATCTTAGTTGACGCATCCAAATCTCTGACAGCCCCTTGACTACTGTCACACTCCCTGGAAGACTTTCGACTCGATAATATTTCGTGTCAGCAAGTGGGCGAGATGTAAAATCATTTAACAAGTTAGTTCCGACCTGTGTTCGATTCCAGGAGACCGGGATGGCCGCATGGGCGTTTTCGGGCCTTTTTCCCATGTGTAACGTGTGTACGAGCCAGTTTCCCGTAGAACGTCCTTCACCTATGGCATCCTTCCCTTTGGCAGATAGTCTTAGTGTGCTTGGACATAATCAAGTAAGCAAAACCAAGCCAAAAGATACAAGTGCCCCACGTCGCAAAGAAACTATACACTTAATGATCGTCCATGCCTTCTTCAGGATTCGAGCCTGTGACAAACGCTTCCTATTTCCATGCCAGAAAACTGCTGAACAGAAAATATTTGAAAAACCTTTTGTTCTTATACTTAATATGTTTCACAAACAATAATCAATCAACAAATGGACTGTATTCCTACACTTTTATTTTATTACACTTGTCAGCGATGCGAAATAATTGATACAAAATAAGCGAGCCATTCTACATGGCTGTCACAAACACAATTCTATCAATCAATCAATTATCTTGTTGCCACACATAAAGTTCAAAACTAAAGGAAGAAAAACAAAAGGAATTTACGCTGTTTGCAACAATAAAATGAAGCAAACGATACTCACATAAACATCCTGGCCCTCGTTGAAATCCCAGGGGATTTCAACAGTTGGAGCATTTTGAAACTTCTTAGTCTGTAATAAAGATAAACATAAAAAAAATAATACAAAATATTATATGCGAAGCAGTTCATAGTTTTTTTAGTCTGAATAGGAAGAGGACACAATTTCACGACTGGTCGTTTAATGACACCATGACCAGTTTTAATACTAGCAACTCTGACGCTTTGATCTGAGCCCGGATGAACAGCAATTATTCTCCCTAACCTCCATTTAAGAGGCGGAAGGTTGTCTTCTTTGATGAGGACTAAGTCATTGACTTCTAAATTGTTTTGACATTTTTGCCATTTAGGTCTTTGTTGAAGCTGAGACAGGTATTCTCGACTCCATCTTTTCCAGAAGTGCTGAAAAATAAACTGTCTCACATGCCATCTGTCAATGTGATTGAAGGAACTATAATTTAGTTCTGGTTCAGGTATGGTAGTTAAAGACGTTCCTATTAGGAAATGACCAGGTGTTAATGCAGTTAAATCATTTGAATCAGCCGAAGTTGGACACAAAGGCCTAGAGTTGAGATAAGCCTCAACCTGCGCTAGCAAGGTCTGAAATTCCGGATAGGTCAGCACAGTATCACCAACAGTCCTTTTTAGATGTAATTTCATTGACTTTACTGCCGATTCCCATAGTCCACCAAAATGGGGAGATGATGGCGGGGTTGAATATCCATTTTATTTCCTCTAAAGACAAAAATTTGTGAATTTCTTGATTTTGCTTACATTGCAAAAAACATTTTCTGATTTCTTTGTCTGCACCTTTAAAGTTAGCTCGAATTTCATTACTAGATAAAAAAGACGTATTTCTTTCTAGATATGCTACTTTAGAATTCGATATGAATCTTAATATCCAAGCAAATATGCGTTGTAACTTTGGAAATGAAGATATATTTGATGTAATAGCAAGTTCCTGTACAGGTTCAGAAACTACAAATAAGACTGTTTTACGTGCATCTGGTAATGCCACTTCATCTATAAGAATATTTTTAGACAAGGCAATCTCACTGCACTTTAACCAAGAAGGACCATTCCACCACAATTGATGAGATAATAGTTCTGCAAGAAATAATCCACGTGAAGCACAATCAGCTGGATTTTCCTTTCCATCAACATGACTCCAGTTCTCAGGTGGTAAGATTGATTGTATTTCAGAAACTCTATTGGATACGAATACTTGCCATTTTTTAGGATCTGACCTTAGCCATGACAACACGATTTGTGAATCACTCCAAGCTTGCACTAAATCAAAATTTATAACTAATGCAGCTTTTACAGACTGAATCAAGCATGCCAATAACACTGCTGCACATAATTCCAGTCTTGGAATCGTAATACATTTTAATGGTGCTACACGAGTTTTAGCTGTTACGAGCTTAACATTAATGTCAGAGTTATTGCAAGTTTTGATATAAATAACTGCTGCATAACCTCTTTCAGGCGCATCACAAAATCCGTGAAGTTCACATCGAAAATAATCAGGTAGCAGAAGTTTCCTAGGTATATTTATAGAATTCAAAAGTTTAACTTCTCTACATAGATTTTTCCAATTTCGATCAATCTCTTCTGTTACAGGATCATCCCATGATAACTGTAATTTCCACAATTGCTGAAGGATCATTTTAGCGAGAATTACAAAAGGAGCTATCCACCCCAATGGATCGAATAGTTTTGCTACGAATGACAAAATAATTCTTTTAGTCGGAACACTTTGATACTCTATTACACCGACATTACATTTGAATTCATCATTGTCCGGATGCCATTCCAATCCCAGAACTTTCAATGGTTTGTCTTCTATTACATGATGAATATTGTCACTATCTGTGTTTGTTAAGCCAGAGGTTTTTAACAACGACGGTTCACTTGTCGACCATTTGTGAAGCTCAAAGCCACCACTTTTTAGCAGATGTTGCAATTCGTCTATCAATGCAATACCTTCCGAACTATCGTTTACACCAGTTAACATATCATCAACATAAAAATCTCTTAAAACTATATTCTTTGCCTTTGGAAAGTTCAATCCTTCATCAATCGCTAACTGACTCAAAACCTTGGTTGCAAGATATGGAGCAGCTGCAGATCCATATGTAACTGTTTTCAAACGACAAACTTGTATTTGTTTATACGGGCTATCTCTCCATAATATTCTCTGAAAATCTCTTTTTCATGAACCTTTATCTGTCTGTACATCATTTTAATATCAGCGGTTATTGCAATGTTATGAAGTCTAAATCTTAGTAAAATACAAATTAAGTCATCTTGTATTTTTGGGCCTATCATTAGTGTATCATTTAAAGAAACACCTGTGGTTGTTTTAGCGCTCGCATCGAAAACAACTCTCAATTTTGTTGTTAAGCTAGAGTCCTTCAACACGAAGTGATGTGGGATATAATAGTGTTTATTCTCTAATTCATAATCTGTGTCTGGCACTAATTTTACGTGTTCTAGTGAAAAGTACTCTTTCATAAACTGAATATACTGGTTGTAAATTTCTTTCATAGATAACAGCATCTTCTCCAAGTATTGAAATCTTCTGTACGCCACTTCACGGGAGTCACCTAGAATATCTCTATTATGTTTGAATGGTAATGCAACTGAATAGCGACCTGATGTGTCTCTAAAATATGAGTTTTTAAAATGTTCTTCACAAAGTTTTTCTTCATTTGTTAAAGGTTGTACATTTGGAAACTTTTCTAACTCCCAGAAAGAATTTACTAACTCATCTGTGTTTGTATTCAAATGATTTACATATACTGGCTCAAAATTTGTAGATTCAAAATTTGTAGTACCCGAAATTATCCATCCCAACCTCGAATTTAGAGCAAATGGTAGATCAGGACCACGTTTGACAATTTATTCCGTCATTAAATGCAGAAATACATTTACTCCAAATAAAATGTCAACTGGTTGTGACTTGTAAAATAATGGATCAGCTAATTGTAAATCACTGAAGTTATCGAAGATGATTGATGGCAAAGATACATAGGGAATGTTATCTGTCACATTGTCCAGTACAAACGCTGATGTTGATACACGAATATCACTTTTAAAATGAGAAGTGAATACTAAATCGACTTCCCCATTACTTATAGTATTAAATTCTCCTAGACATGATACAGAAATGGAATTATCTTTCACTCGTAATCCTAATTTCTTCACACAATCCCTTGAAATAAATTATCTCTGAGATCCAGTGTCACATAAACATCTACACTTCACAAATTGTTGCTTAGAATTTTGAACTTTTATTAAAGCAGTACACAATAAAATGTGACTGGTTTGATTACCTTTTGCATTCGAATCATAATGAGAGGCACAAACTGTGGCTGAAACGTCCTTAGGACTCGTTAATTCATCTCTTTTAATGATAGATTGCGTAGGCGGAGATATACTGTTTAACTGAGTTTATTCTTTGAATTATTTACAATGTGCAAAATACTGTGATGCTTCTTAAAGCAATGTTAACATGTATTTAAACTCTTGCATTTTTTGAGCAAGTGCATATTAGATAAACAATTAAAACAGTAACGATTAGATTTTACAAATTCTATCCTTTGCTGAACCGATAAATTTAGAAATTTCGAATATTTGGCTAAACTATGATCTTCTTTACAATAACCACAACCCAAAGTAGCAACCATAACATTATTCTTATTTTGAAACACAGATTTAGGTACCTTATTACTTGTTGATTTGCTATTTTGAAGTGTTCTTGCATAGTTTTTTAGGAATTCAATTAAAGTCGTAAGTTTTGGAATTTCATTAGATTTTAACTGACGTTCCCACCATAATTTTGTAGAAGGGTCTAATTTTTGCAAAATTAAATAAGTCATTAAAGTGTCACCAAAATTATCAATGGTTTGATTCAATACTTCTAAAGAACGAATTACTTCATTAATATTGTCAACTAAATTTAAAATAGCAAATGCTGATTCATTTTGAATAGTTGGTAAACTTAAAAAACGTTTAATATATGCAAAATTTTGTTCTCTCTTATTTGAATATCTTTCGTCTAACAGATTCCATGCTATTTAAAAATTACAATCCGAAATTTGAATGGTTTGAATAATGCGATATGCTTCACCTTTCAACGAAGCCTTCAAATACTGCAATTTTTGAGCATTAGATAAATTTGTATTGTTTCTTACACAAGCACTGAAAAGATCTTTAAAAGCTATCCATTCTGTAATATTACCACCAAAAGTCGGTAATGTTAAGTTGGGTAGTTTAATATCGTCAAGAACCTGTTCTGAAATTACACTATTAGAATTATTTTTATTATTTTGATTTTTTAATATCTTTTCACCTTTAAATTTCCACAAATAAATTTTATCTGTGTACTCCTGAACATTATCTATTTCGTTTTCTAGTTCTTTAGTATCTGTAATTAAACTTTCGATTTCAGAATCAAGCTTACTTAACTCAGTTTCTTTATGTGTCAATAATTCAACACATTCCTCTAGTTCTATTAAATTAATTTCATCTGCAGTTAAAATAGTTTCAATTTTCTTTACATAATTAGTAACACTCCTGCGTAAGACCGCTCTTTTTGTTTTAAAAGTTATAAGTTCACTCATAATTGATCAATTCAAAAACAGAAATTGTTCTTAAATCACTTAGCACTATTATTAAAATGAAATCGAATTCTATGCTGTATTACAACATTTTTTTTAGGACAGTAGGCGAAATAAATTTATAGATTATCCCTGGAGTTATATTATAATCAGGATGGGACGATAAAGTTGTAAATGTGACCAATATTTGAAATTATCCTTCAATGTTTTAAACGTCTTTTGCTCTGTACAATTGGAAGGCAGCATTGTTGCAGTGAAGGATGCTTTACAATAAGTTAATAAGAACATAATTGTAAATATTTCCTTAGACTGCGCAACTGCGCAACTAAGAATAAATTGAAGAAGTCAACTTCTATGATGCTCACTTTTTCTAAAGTCAGTAACTTCGCCAGGATAAAGATTTTCATTTGAGATATGTTGATTTCTTTTATTCAGTAAGTCGCGAATATTCAAAACGTGATCTTCTAATACTACAACAACAATTTATTAAAATGTCGCAGTACAGAGATTCACAAGAAAGAATTTTGAAGTAAAAATTTTTATTAAAAACTGAGTGATATATTTATATTGTAATGAAATTGCATATTTACATGTGTATGAAATGAAAAATAGGTAAAATAAAATAAAATCAAGTAAATAAATTTAGCCCCCAAAATAAACCTTTCAGTTTACTACAATAATTTTCTGCACAAAAATAGAGCGTTAGTGACTATATTGCAACCTATTGTAGCAAAGGAAGCCTTGAAATTTAAATCTATGAACATTTCAAAAAAGAATAATTTATATTTAGGAGTATTAGCAAAAAGCTCTAAAAGAAGAACCTAATACGTTTGAAATATTTAATTTGTACAGACACAAATTGTAGAACCAAGGTTTCCAATTACTAAGATGGCTGTCTTGATTACACTAAATGTACATTGCAATAAAATGTTTCCGTGACATATTTGACGGGCTGGAAGTCGAACAGCGGGAACCCGATATTCAGGAGGTGCCTTGAGAATTCGTTCTTCTACTGTCAATGGCAAACAAAGTAGTAAGAGAATAAATCTGCGTAGAGAATACGTTGCGAATTTCAATGAAAACATTAATGAGTTCCTAACTGAAACAATGATTTTTGTAACAGCACTAAAATTAAAACATTAAATATTCACTAAAACCCTCGAACCGTAGTTTGACTCTGAAAATCATAAAGTTTCCAAAAATGCCATCAAAAAAGACGATGATAATAATTCCAAAATGCGGCTTCTAATCCTCTATCTTTCTACCTCGCTATTTTTCTATTTCGCTAACGTTCTCTCCTAATAAATAATCTTGGTTGTTTGGCCGCATTTTTAAGATTCACGTGCACGATAATATTTAAACGTTTCATTAGAAATGTTCTTGTATTTATGCATACTGCCTAGACTGGTTGAGGATTTTTAATTTTTTTAACTCGACTAAATTATTTTGCGGCTATTTTATATTAATAATTGTGTGAGATGAAGATATGTAGCAAAGCAACGATGTAATTGTGGAATAGAATAAAAGATAATGTCTTTTTAAAAATTTAATAAATGTGTAACAACTGGTTTTACTGCATTGGCTGATAATCATTTTTACAGTTTTGTGTAGTTGTTTTAGGGCATGGAATAAAGAAAGATGAACGTAATAACAATTCAAAAGATATAATCACAGTTGAAAAAAACTTTATTTTCCTGGAATGTGTTATTGTAGGTGAGTAATGCAATATAATACTGAATCGAAATGACTGTTTCGAAATCTAAATTATCTGATTCTCGAGAAAAATCTGAACTGACAACAATCAAGAGTCAATATTTTCTATGAAAGCAAAGGAATCAATTTACTATACAAATGTAGCGACGAGTTTAAAATACGACGGATATTAATCTGTTTACGTGTAATAATTTGATCGAAATAAGATTCCATAGGTTAAGTGAAAACTGTAAACATTTTATTTATTTTAATTAACCACTTTTTTATGTTACGCATCTTTCCTGTGTGTTCTTCATTTCCGTTTTTCTGAAGGAATGTAAATTTCAGCTGAGGCGTATTTAGTGCGGCAGAGATAAAGTGTATTTATAAATCAGAGCGTGTTCTGATCGCTGAAAACCATGCTATTAGTTTAAATTTTGCATTAGCTGTCTGCTTCAGAGTTGCTGTATTCTTGCCATTAGTGCTTGTCGTACACATATAGGTTTTAACCAACTTCCGCGCTAGTCATTGCTATATAGCCTTCAGAATAACTTAAAGTTTACCTCAAAATTTCTTTATTTGGTATTATGTCATTGTTTCGTAAGCAAACGAAATGATTTTTCTTCAAATATATTGAGTTCTTATTAAAAAACGGCTTTTACATTCTTCTTACGTTTCTGGTCTTTAGCTAAATATAGCGACAATTTTTTTAGAACAGACTGTAATCTCCTATTACACTAATGAGAAGAAGCTGCGGACTAAACATTAGTTTATCATAGCAAGAAATGCAGGTGCAGTATATGTATGCCTGATTATACAATTGAGAATGATAAGATTTAACATTCAGGTAAAGCAAACCTGCAAAAGCTCAAATGCAAGCAATTATTGCATACTTAAAAATAAACATAGCTAAACCTTCAGCATAACACTGCCATTTAAAAATGGCTAAATTGTTTAATATAATAATGTTTTCCTTCTCATTTACGTTAACTGCATAACAATTTACCTATACCTTACTTTTCTTTAATTCTGAAATGCTTTGATTTAACATTCAGTAACAGAATATGGTATTCAGTACGATATTTTTTGACAGGATATGTGTTGAGTTGCAGGTACCGGGCAGTAGACCTAATCTAATACAGTTAGTTGTACGATTTTCGATCAGATGATGATATGAAAAGAATGAATAAGTAGAGAGGGGAAGTTTATAGTATTTTGAAGAGAGTTCATATCATAAGCAGCAGTGAAGTAGTATTTCGTGAAGACATCAGTAAGTAGGAGCCGGCAGTAACAATGCAGATATCATTGAAGTCAGTGGAATAACAGAAGCGACATCATCGGAACTCTGAGTCACCTCTGCCTAGGAGCTTGCCGATAGCAGAATGGTTCGTGAAGCAGTCTATGAATTGTAACTGAAGTAAAGTGCTGATGTGGTAAAAACGCGTTATACATGGCAAGTGGCTGGAAAGCAAATGGATGTAGTGAGGTATGCAGTGCAATGCTGAAGTAGTCTCCGCCCGTCGAAGTTCGATTGGTTTGTGCGAATTTAAAGGAAAGGCATTTTTGTTTGCGGAAGTCGTCTTTTGATGTCGATTTATGAATTGAAGAGTTAGTGCCTTAAAAATACATTTAACTAGAATTATACTTCTATCGTACAGAAATTATTGTCACAACGAAACTATCAGACTTTGCGTAGGAAAAACAAGAGAAATAGACACAATGGGGCGTGAGCTACTCCGAATGCATAGATGGAGTTTGCTGCAAGCGAACGGTCAGCGCCCGTCCCTTTCGACATCGTCATTGAGAGCTTGGACAGCAATGATGGAAGATGATTATCACGGTCAGCTTTGGACAGCGTGGATCCTATGGAAGGAAGGGTAATAGGGTAGTGAGATCCATCGCCGCATGGTGTCAGTGTGCGGAAAAAAAAGCACCCTTAAGCAGTACCGTATCCCGTTGGTCCGATACAAAGCTCAGCAGTGGAATGGAGACCGCAGCCAAAGGTGTCAGCGCGTGACGACGAGCAACATCACATACGGCATCAAATGTGGCAGCTGTGTCATATTTGATCATGATGAACAGGCACAAAACTTCCAACAATATGCCGGAAGAGTCAGGTCTTGCGTAAGGAACATTGCAGGCGATTGTATACGGTGATTTGGGAATGACAAATGTGGGTGAAAAGTGGGTAGACATCGGAATACGTCTTGCTTGACAACATAATTAACGCTGTCAATCGCCAACGTGTTCAATCTCCTGCCGAATTGCATGCAATTGTTCATATGTGTTGCGCGGGCACCTCACAGATTGGTTTACCAAAGCCCCTTCGAAACCTCCCAGCCAGATTTCAAAAGTGTATTGACATGGGCGGGGATTAATTCTAACGGATGTAATATCAGTTCTTTGTTAAATTGTCTTCCGCTTTTACGACCAATATATATTCGCTTCAAGTTTCACCGATCACATCCACATCAGAACAGCGAACAGAAATAGGAAAAAAGACAAGGAACTAACTATTTGTTACATTTCCACCGCTCTGTCTTTTATAAGCAAAGCAGTTTATTTTAAAAGCTTTGAAATAAAATTCTGAATATGTGATCTCACCGTGATTTTAAATTACATATAGCGCAGGAGTATACGAAAAATCTAGTGTGTAAGAAATAAAATCAAATTTTTATAACAAGTAGAACTTTAAATACCAAACATAATTTTGAAAATCCATAGCGTCATCGAATCGAAAACTGTTTTCGTGACAGATACAATTCATATATAAATTAAAAATTTTTGAAAATTTGAATGTCAAAATTTCCATTTTGCATTTGACAGTACAATCGCTATACGCTGCATACATTTGCTTAAAAGTTCGTAAAGTGTTATGAGAGGTTTAGTCTAAAGTTAAGAGTGATAAATACAGATAGATGGGTGCTTGACATATAGTCACCCATTTTCTCTCCATTTTAGATACCATTTGCCACTGGTCTAGACGTTATTATATTATGCACCTATGCGGAAAATGTATCATTGAGCCAGATACATCGAGAGATTATAGATATATTCGGCAATACATGCATGGATGTAGGGATAGCAATGAACGAGAATATCATGCATTTGTTTAGAAACAGTAGTGAAGTATTTGCTGGATTTCCTGCATAACCAAGTCTCAGTTTTATTACTTTTATATTAGTCTCTACAAGACTGACATAATTTAGGTGTACCATACAGTTACCTTTACAGAGTACGGAACTTAATACAGACTGTTAAAAAATTTCATCTGCATTTTGTTTTATGGTTTTCTTTTTAAACTTAGTTTTTAAACAAATCTCTAATCGATGTGCACACTTTTTTAATGACGGAAGATAGCATAGACTTTAAACATCTTCACACAAACTCTTGTAAAAGAAAATATAATTTTCCAAATAAAATATTCTAACGACTATTGTAATTCCAAATCATATAAATAATTAAATCTGTATCATCAGATCTTTGAATAAGATTTGTATCACAGTTTGCAGATTTTGAGAAGCAATGAATTTAATGGCAAACATAATATTGTGAAACTGGCTTCAAAATCACTAACATCTAAAATAGCTGCAAATTCTTGCCGTAAAAATTAACTTCACAATAATGCTAATTAACGGAATGAAAAATGTATTCGCTGGTTTGCTTATATACCTCTAGATTCAAACAACAGCTTTTAGGATACGTGTTATTTTTCGAAATATAAAATGATAATTCTTAACAGTGTTTCAGGACTACGAGAGGCCGAGCCGTTAAAACGCTGAACACTGGGCTCGAATCCCCGCCTACAGTCTAGCATCATGGGCGTTTTCGTAACGTGTATGAGAACCAGTTTTTTTTCAGAAAGTGCTCCACCAAGTCGTACCTTCACTTAGGCAGACTTCCCTATGCGCTTCTCACCTTATTAAAATAACCTGACGGAATTACGTTTGAGAAAATAATGGCTTACATAAAATGGACTGATGCAAATGTTCCTAGCATTTCCATCTAACATCGTTGTTTTATTCTCTCTTTTAGAAACCTTTTGCAGCTGACATGAAATGGAATGAAATGAATGGAACAGTGACTAAAATATTTAATTCCTGCTCGAATATAGTGTCTATTCTAATAATTATCTTAGGAAAGTACACTCAAACTAGAAAAGATTTCGGCGCTGAAATATGTTCGCCTTAGGTGCCATATCAATAAGAGCTTACGTATTCTTTGGATTTTAATTTTCATGTCCAGCACAATTACGAAGAAAGCTTACCTCAGCAACTAGGCGCTATGCTATTTAAGCATTCGATGAGTATGATCGACATTATTTAGCTTCTTATCACCGAAAAAAATAGTCGAAGAAGCAAGGGAAGGGGCGGATTACACTTACGGGTAAAGAGGGAATTCCATTTCAGTTTCGCTGATGAAGATCTCGTGGGACGGATCCAAAGGTTTCACAACCCTTTTTCTATCATTGCCCTCTTTATAAGGCTTTTGGCTCGATAGTAGTTCGCGATCACCAGCGGTCGGGCGGTAAAATCGCTGAATGCTGGTTATTACGACTTGTCTTCGATTTCATGCAAACGGGCTGGCTGCATTGACGTTTTCGGTGCTTTCGCAATGTGTAACGTTTATACGAGACTGTTTCCCTTAGAAAGCCTGCCACGAAGCCATCCTTACCCTTAGGCATATAGACGTAATGTGCTTTGCCTTAATCAACTAAACCAAACCAAATGACAGAAGTTCAACCACCTGCATAGCGCAAAGAGACTATACACATATCGAACATTTATACTTTCTTCAGGTTTTGAACTTCATTTGAAGGCTGTGCAACCAGCTTTAGTACCTCCATGCCAGAAAGCGGCTGAACAGAAAATATTTTAAATTTCTTTTGATGTCAGTTGGCGAAAGGAATTTATGGATTTTTCCTGAAGTGTTACGTAATAATCATGATGAGAGTATGATATAATTACATTATAATCATTACGAATATTGGAGATTATCCTTAAAAGTTTTGAACTGCTTTCACCCAGTAAGATTCAGGCTAGAATTCTTGGCATTGAAATATGCTTTACAATCACTTATTTACAACATTTTTATAAATATGTCAGAAGACTGCGTCAAATAAGAAGAGTTTGTAGAAGTCAAGTTCCATCATGCGGACTTTTTCTAAAGTCACTAACTTGACCAGGTTAGGAATTTACATTTTTGTTGATTTCTTTCATTCAGTAAGTCATGAAAATGCTAAACCTGATCTTCTAATACTAAAAGGAAATTTTGTCGGAAAGCTGAACAAAAGACTTTTCAAATTCAAAATTTTACTAAAAACTAGTTGATGTATTTGCATATATAAAAATCGCATATTTACATGTATGTGAAATGAAAAATAGATAAAATATAATGAAAACAAGTAAATAAATTTGTCTTAAAAATAAGCCCTTCACTTTCTTATAATAAATGTTACGCAAAAATAGATCTTTGGCGACATTATGGCAACTTGTTGTAGCAAAAAGTCTTCGCTTCTAAAAATATGTAACTGTTTTAAAAGAGAATAAATTCTGCTTAGAAATATTAGATAAAGGACACTACTGAGAGCTCTCCAAAAAACGTTATTAAGTTAGAAGTTAATAATTTGTGCAAGAAGAAATTGGAAAGCAATTTCCCCAATAATTAAAATGAGGAAATTGTAAGCTGAAATTAGAAATGACAGGAAAGTAGCTTTAACTAAAATTAACTGTTAGAAACTTAGGATAAACATTACAATAACAATCAGGAAAAGTGATAAGATAAAAAAATGTTCTATACCATACAAAAACTGCACTTTCAATTAAATGTCACATAAAACCTTTATATTAGAGCGGTGCTTCCTACACTGCGCCATGGAGACAAAGAGTAATTTTTAAAACTAAACACTTTTACGTATATTCAATGCTCCGCATCAATGTGAGAAAAAGTTCGGGAGTTTGTACCTTCTGATCGTTTAAAATATACTAAAATGAAATTATTATTGAAATCATTACTAGTTATTGAAATCAAAGCTGGGGTTTAAAGATGATTTTTAAAACGAACTGAAACAATAGCTACCCTGAATATCTGAAAATGCTAAATCGTAATGGTGTTAAGCAGAATAAAAATAATTACTTAAAAGGGGCATGCGTTCCTACTGCTTCGGCGTTAGCTACAGTGACTAAGCCGTATTGTTTCTATTGTAATCAAAATACACATGATGTAGGAAAATATGAGAAAACAAATGAGCAAAAAAGAGCGATAGTAAAATACCATGGTCGTTGTTAGAGATGTTTTAAGAAAGGCCATGTATCTTCCAGATGTAAAATGAAACTACAACCTTGTGAGTTGTGTAATGGTTTAAATCATAATAAGCTATTTTGTAAAAATATTCTTCCTAAAGTAGAAGCTGTTTCAGATGTTAAACAGAAAGTAGTTACAGAATCAGATTCTAAGCAGAATGTAGTTGCACCCCTGCCGTTTAACTCTGAGACTGTTTCTGAAACTGCTGATAAAGATGTATATTTACAAACTTGCACTGTTAACGCTTCAGATACAGATAATACTAGAAGCCAAATAGTAAAAATCTTAATTGATGGTGGATCACAGAGGTCATTTATTAGATCTGATTTGGCTAAAGAACTAAAATTAAGGACTTTAAGGAAAGAAAGGTTATATATTTATTCATTTGGGTATAGCCAAGGTAGACTAATAGAATATAATGTTGTTCAAATTACCCTGAAAAGTATGCATTTCCCTAATGACTCAATCACTATTGAAGCTCTTGTTACAGATACGATTTCTGGAGTGATCATAAAATTTCCCTCCATAAACATTTTAGAAATATTAAAATCAGAAAATCTAAAATTAGCCGATAGTGGTGAAGCAGCTGAAATAAAAATATTGTTATAATCTGATTCATGTTGGGAAGTGCAAACAGGCGAAAAGAAAAGAGTAACTAATAAATTATTAGCGGTGTCTTCTATATTTGGTTGGTCCTTAGTTGGATCTTTAGAAGGTGATCAGTCTAGTGCCTATATTTTTACAGCTGGTGCTTCTCATTGCTTGAAGGAAGATAATAATTCAGTTAATGACTGTTTGCGAAGGTTTTGGAGTCTAGACCATTTGGGTTTAGAGGATCCTGACGATAAATCAGTCATTGAGAAATTTGAAAAAGAATTGCATTTTACTAATGGTAGATATGTAGCTCGTTTGTTATGGAAATCACATCATGCAAACTTGGGTAATAATTTAGAAAATTTCAAGTGACGTCTTGTATCTTTGGTTAATAAACTAAAAAGTGATGAATGGTTTAGGGCGAATTATGCTAGCATAATAAACGAACAGTTAAAAAAGGAAATAATTGAAGAGTGCGAAATTGAAAGTTGTGATAGTAGTAAAATGTATTACATGCCACATTCTCCAGTTGTAAAAAAAAATGTATCAAAAAACTAAAGTCCGTATCGTGTTTGACGCATCTTCGAAATGTAATGGAATATCTCTGAACAATTTTTTGATGCCTGGCCCAAATTTGAATCCTTCTGTTTTGGACTTGATATTACGGTTCAGACAATACAAACATGCGTTCTCAGCAGACCTTGAAAAGGCCTTTCTCCGGATTGGAATCTCTGAAATTGATAGAGATGTATTACAGTTTTTATACTTTGATAATAATTACAATTTGAAACATTATAGAATGACTCGCGTTCCTTTCAGTGTATCATGTAGCCCTTTCATTCTTGCGTGCACTATAAAAAAGCATATAAAGAAAATAGAGTTAGAAAATCCAGATATTTTTGAGATGTTGAACTGTTCGATCTACGTAGATGATGTTTTCTATGGTGCAGATTCTGTGGAACAGGCTTTTAAGTTAAGTACTGGAGCCTATTGCGTGCTTAAAGATGCCGGAATGAATTTGCGTCAGTTTAATACAAATTCCGAGAAACTAAAGAAACTTTGGGATGATTGTGGAATAATTAAATCAGAAAATGAACTAAATAGTTCTTTAAAAGTATTAGGGCTTAACTGGTGTACGAGTAAAGATGTAATTTCCTTGAACATAGAAAACTTGTGCGAAACATTAAATAGTTGTAGAAAAACCACAAAAAGAAATATATTAAAGGTGACTGCTACTATTTTCGATCCAGTAGGTTTCTTGGCGCCATTGGTATTACGTGCAAAATTGATAATGCCAAACCTTTGGCAGTTGGGTTTAGAATTTGACGATGAAATTCCAACTGAATGTAAGCAGTTGTGGTCCGAGTAAAGCGGTGAAATTGAAAAGTTAAAGAAATTTGAAATTTCTCGAGAATATTTCCCCGGCAAATTGAATCAAAATAAGGATATCGAACTTCATTTATTTTGTGATGCATCTATTAAAGCGTGTGGTTCAGTTGCATATTTTAGGTCAGTTGAAGAAGGACAGGTAGCATTCATTATGGCAAAATCTAGAATTGCGCCAATAAAACAAAAACTTACACTTCCAAGGTTAGACTTGCTAGGAGCATTAACATCAGCAAGACTTGCTAAACATTTAAAAGAGCTGTTTTCAATTCATGAAGAAAATATTTATCTGTGGACTGACAGTATGATAGTGGTTCACTGGATTCATAGTGCTCCTGAACGATGGAAAATGTTTGTAAAAAATCGAGTATCTGAAATTCAATCATTAACTTTCCCAAATAACTGGAGACATTGTAATGGGAAGTCCAATCCAGCGGACATTTATCTCGAGGATGTTCAGCCGAATATTTGTTGTCTTCAAGATTATGACAGTCTGGGCCAGACTGGTTAGTTGAATCAGTGAGTGCTTGGCCTAGTAAATTTATCGTGACAACGGAGTTTTCTGATGCTCCATTAGAGCGCAAAAAGTGTATAAATGATACGACAATACTACCGTCTATTGCAGAAAAATCTAATTCTCTGTTGAATCTTGAAAATTATAGTAAATTAATTAGAGCTATTAGAGTAACTGCATGGATATTTAGGTTTATTAACAATCTGAAAAATAAAACTGAGAAGAAAACCGGAACCTTGATAGCAGAACTTTTTGCCGCAGAATTATGTTTGATAAAAGAAGTTCAATATGAACATTTTTCTGATGAAATTAATAGTTTAAAGTCGGGACAGTTGATTTCAAAAAGCTCAAACATTTATGAACTAAATCCTTTTCTAACTGGGGAAAGAGTTTTGTTAGTAGGAGGAAGACTACAAAAATCAACTTTAAGTTTTCATGAAAAGCATCCTATAATTATTCCTTCAAAAACTCATTTTACAGATCTTCTAGTACGTGATGCACATGAACGAGTTCTCCATACAGGTGTAGCTAGTACTCTCATGTTCCTCCGTGAAAAGTACTGGATAATTAGATCCAGACAAAATGTGAAACGTGTTATAAGAAACTGTGTACTGTGTCAGCGTTATAATTCCTGACCGATGCGACAAGTCATAGCACCATTACCTCTATCTAAATTTAGAGAGTTAAGAATATTAATATTGTATGATAGTATATTTCTTATTGAAAATGCAATCGTAATGCTACTAATGTTGTATCTATTTTATTTAATTGCTATTTAAAGTACTGTATATTTAATATTTAAAGAAATGTATATATTAGAAAATTTTAAGATTGTAGAAATGTATAAGTGTCTATAAAATTTTAATTTAATTCTGAAAAAAAAAAGACAGGTTTCTTGTAATATTTCCAGTATTTTAGTTGAATTATTCTTGATTTTGAAATAATTTGTTTAATATTATCTTGAGTTATATAAATTCTTGATTTAAATCCTGATGCTTGAACAGGAATGTTATGACAATAATTCTTGATGAAATTTACTTGAAAATTTACTTGATATTCTTGAAACATATGGTACGTTTTACATGTTCTTGATATTTATGTGACATTTCTTTATTACAAAACTTGAATTTGTATTGAAATGCATAATGATTCTTGAAAATAATTCTTGAAAATGTTCATGTAACACTGATAATCTTGATTGTTTTGAACTACAGTTCAGCCGGGCCCAGTGGGTAAGAAATTTTATGTGGAAATATATTTTAATCGCCAAAGAGGGCGTATATCTTTCATGATGTATATATACTTCTTGTTCTTGGATCTGGCATCCGCCAGTTGAATGTGTGTTAGGCGTGAATAAACTTGGGAGTTTAGAAACCTGATTTTTAGTGTTAATGTATCTTGCTATTATGTGTAATTCAAATTAGTGTTTTTTGAACTAAGATATCTTGCAATTCTTGACAGTTAATATAATATTTTATATAGCCTTTAGCCTCAACGACATTTGCTACTACATATCACTTCGAAGGTCTTTCATGGGTTCCTAAATTTCCTAGGTTTCTTACTAAAAAATTCGGTAAAACGTCAATGAAGTTTTTAAAATTAGGTAGTGCGATAATATAAGGAAAAACTAATGAGTAACAAATTGGTTATAAGATTTTTTTTTCATAATAAATATAAGCTCAAACCGTAAATATTATTTTAAAAATCCATGACATTATCGAACGAAACGTATTCCTATGTCAGATGCATTTTATGAAGGAATATGATTTTTTTCAAAATTTGAAGCTCTAAATTTCCGAAGTATTTGATAGCCCATCCTATATATGCTGCATTCATTTGTTTAAAACTTAGTAAATTTTGTAACATGTTTTTCTTAAAAATCTATTCTAAGTGAAGAAATAGTGCTCTTAAGAACTATTTAAGAGTAATAACAAAGAAAGTTTCGTAAAAATATAAATAAGTATTGATTGAGATATTCTTGTTATTTATAATCGAAAATGTAACACAAATCTGAAACGAGGACTTGTTGTAATACAATAGTTGTTTAGTTACTAATCTCGCTTGTCAGAATGAGATCAAGCCCACGAAATTCATCGTGGCAAGGATTCAAGATTGCGCTTGTCTTTGGCAAGAATCACTGACACCATACAGATGACTGTACGACTTTGCCCAGTTCGGCGCTTAATTTTGAACGTGAGTACCCCATGGAGGAAAGAAAGGAAGGAGTGGCCGAACCGGCATTAGAAGTGAAGCACCGCTCCCTAGCTTCGGTCACAAGATGCGGTGTTTCTTGTTTCCATTCAGAAGCTCGCTTGACAGCGCTCTGATAGTATTTCGACACGCGACAGTTCCATACAAATAAAAAAAAGAGACATTTCCGCATAAAAGAAACATTCCTAGTGTTTCTTTGCATAAAAGAAACATTCCTAGTGTTTCTTTGCATAAAAGAAACATTCCTAGTGTTTCTTTGCATAAAAGAAACATTCCTAGTGTTTCATTGCTATTATCCATCTGATAATAGCAATTTGTATAGTTTAGTGACATTTATGCAAAAATCACGTCTTGGTTATTTTTCGATAACTAACAACAGCGATTTTGATTACGAACTTGTTTTATAAAATTTTAAGCTGTTGAACTACAAAAATACAGATTTTAACAAAAATGTTATGCTTAAAGAATGAAAAATACCTCACCGTACCTTTAAAATTGTATACATCTTTCGATACCCATGGTGGAGTATTCATTATTTTTTTATGTTCCAAACACCGAAATGTTCTAAATAAAATAAATTGTTTTCACATCGACATATTATTGTAACATGCACTTTTTAAAATTAGTGTAAATTATTTTACTTGAAAATCATAGTGAAGGCACATAAATTAAAGACTTCCACATGCCGGAAATGAAATATATGAAATATGTATAGGTATTTATGCATGTGCATATGTCTGCCTTTAACAAAATACGTAAATATTTATTAAATTATTTATAAATATATTTGAAATGCAGAATTTATTCATTCATAAACAACTGTGAAAGTTACTGTGAAGAAATCTAATTATTAAATGTATCTAAATTTATAATGATTACAGATATTATCTAAATATATAATCACATTAACATTGAATTGTAAACATAAATTGAAATCCTGTTGACAAATATGTTATAAAAGTATTTAAGCAAGAATTGTTCGTACTGGAAAGTGTTGTGTAGCGAATTTAATTTAATTAAGTGATTCATAAAAATCAAAATTTTAATTTGTAATTATTCAAAATTTGAGCTACACAAGTTTGGTTATATTCTTTTTTGGCTTATTAATTCTAGTGTAATATATTTTGGCTTTCCGAGTTTACGCGAACTGCGTCTTCAATCTTGTACACGCAAACAATGGATAGGTGAATTTTTTCACGTAATAAACTCAGTTTTTCATGTCAAAAATTAATTTGGTTTCTTAGTATTTAATATCATTAGTTGCAGAAAAATTAGCTCTTTAATTTGACATAACTTTCGTTTTTCTAACTTTAATTGCATTTCAGTTATGAGCTTTAAATAGTAGATTTTTCTTCGTTTGCTTGTGATTTAATTAAAGGGGGATGAAATGCCCTCTTTCCGGTTGAAAAGTCACTTTTTGCGAGTTTCAGCGTTCTTTCGTTGGGACCGCTTGCAGGGTTGTTGAAATTCCTACTTTCCCCCTTCCACAGGTGGGGTTATTTTGGCGAGGGTTTGGCGACATAGAATTTCCGTTGAGGTTTCAAAGTAGTGGATTTGGCGAGTTTGATAGCATGAGGGAATGCTGTTGTTGCAACTATTTTAACTTTTGGCGAAGAGTGGGTTGTGCCATCTTGGCAGTCCGGCGTCCTCCCTTTTAACGGGTTGTTTTGGGGGACGAGCACACTTTTTGACACGTCTTCTGCTTTTTTTTAATTCCTTTCTGATGCTGTACGCGACGGCAGCAGATTCTGCCGAGAAAATGATTTTTTTAACCGATAGAGTTACGGGCCTCGTGCCTCTGCGCCGTGAGAGCGGGCCCTGGTTTGCGGGTATCTTTGTCTCCACCCAATTCTTCGTTGCATCATCATTTTTTTTGGTGTCTGCGTTTGGGTATTTTACATTTAAGTTCTCAAGAAATATAATGCTGAAAATCGTCGTCTAGAAAGATGTCTCTACCTAGTTCTCTACCATAGAAATGCTTCATTAGCTTCTTGCTTCCTCCGGCAGTAGTTCTTTATTTGGTTGGTCAACACCCGCTGCTTCTATGAACACAGAAGTCGGACTTTGTTGGTAGGATCGTAATAGCGTAAATACTTAACATTTATCCGGTTAAACTATACTTTAAGAAAAAAAAAGGGAGTAAATAGAAAATTATTATGTGCAATAGCCGTATCATAACTGATGTGATTGAGTGCAATAGTATGCAATATATTTTTTGTATTGATTATTCTGTGTGAAGTGTTTCATTTTTTTTTGGAAAGTGTAACTGTTAATTTTTTTTAAATTTTATTATTTTGCTCCCCGGGGAGTGTATTGTTCTTAAATTTATAGTATAATTTTTCTTTTGGTATTGTTTTACCTGTTGTTGTAATATTAAATTTAATAATAACTACAAGGATATTATACATAAAAGGAAAAAGTAATTATTCAGAAATGTTGGATGTGTGAACGCAATAGTACAACTTCTGTTGAATATATTTAAATTTTTTTAACTAATGGATATATCAGTCATTTGCTTTAATAGTTAAATAAATAAGTTTTTCTAGATCATTCAATGGTTAAATTTATTTTGTGTGTTCATGATTTTACCAGTCTTTACTCAAATGGATTTTAAGGGTTAATCCGGAATAAACACAACGCAAAATTTTCACTTTATTGTTACTAGTATTTTTCTGTGGTAAGAGTATTCTGGTGTTATGGTCAATTAGTAGGGTACCTTTTGGTAATTTAGGAAAATTTAAAAGGTAAAATTTCAAAAACACCATAACATTTTTGGTGCCGTGACCCTTCGAACCAAACTTAGCATTTAACAATTTATGTTGTGCTGTGATTTTTGCACCACTTTTGGCTTGCTCTTATAGTTGAACTTAATTTTGACTTGAGACTGGTGATTGTCTGTACTATTGCATATTTATGTGAAATTTTTCTTCCACATGTCTAGGCTTTTTACTGAAACCCTACTCGTTCGTTAGTTACAGTGACAGGCTTATATAGTGGTCGTATTACTGTGCTTATTTTATACTTATTCTTTGAGGTTGCATACCAGATATGTACTACTGATACACATTTGGACTTTGAAACTATTGTAACTAAACACAAACATTTTCACGCAGTATCTGTTTACTTAAGTATTTTCTTTTTGTGCAAAATTTTGTATTGCATTTTTACATATTGATTTTGAGGATTACTGTTTCACACTTTTTGCAACTGTATGTATGCAACATAAGGTTAAAAGGCACGCGTGTTAATCACACATTGGGATACATCCCTACTTTATGTGCTGGCAATTGCTGATTGCAGTTTAAAATGCCAAAGAAAGTGTCAAAACGAGCAGCCAGAGCGGCTAGTAATAGTGCAATAGACTGGGAGGAGAGTCAAGAAGTAATGGCTCTATCAGTTTTTGGTTCTGATCCTCTGGATTCTGTTCCTCTGTTCTCAGGTGCAGACAAGGGAATTAGTCTGAATGACTTCTTAGATAGGATTGATCTCATTGCCACTCATGTGGGTTGGTCAGATGAAGACAAGTTAGCAGTAATCAGAGTCAAGGTGGCAGGTGAGGCTGCAGAATTAATTAGGAATAATCCTAGGTTAAAGAAAGAAGCCAGTCTTGACCATGTCGTGAAAGCGTTGAAAGAGAGGTTCAGTTCAGTGCACAATTTGCACTCTAACATCCGTGCTCTTATTCAGGCTTTTCAGAAGCCACACGAGTCAGTGCGACAATTTGCAGCAGGTATAGAGGCTCTTTCGTACAAAACTGTACCAGTGGAAAGAAGCAGTGACCCTGCAGCAGAAGCACAGAGGCAGGATTTACTTCTGTCAGTGTTTATCGAAGGATTGCAGTTGCATTTGCGACGCTTGTTGCTGCCACAGAATCCAAAAACTTTTGCATCTGCTAAACAGCATGCAATTATTGAGGAAGACGTGTGGTCTAAGAGCCATGCTAGTAGTGATTTTGCAACAGCTGAGGTTAGAGCAGTGAATGTTGCTAAGCCAGCAGTCGAGAAGTCAGTTACAGCACCATCAGTAACCAACTCAGAGCTCACTACAGCTATTAAGATGCAGCAGGAAAATATAGCTCAGCTTACAAAAATGATGGGCTCTCTCCAAACACAGGTGCAGAGTTTAATATCACAAGGTACTTGTTCAAGACCCATACAGCCTCGTTGTTACAGATGCAGCAGAATAGGGCATGTTAGCAGGGACTGCTATGCGAATATTGTGCCTAATCAGCACTCAACAGAGGGTCAACAGAGATTTAGAAATAACCAAACAGCCAGGAGACATCCTAATAACACCACACCAGCTGTTTCGGGTACTCCAAATACCACAAGTGTGGCTACAAATGCTTTGAATCCCCAAGCACTAAGTTTTAATTTAAACTAATTCAGGGTGGGGAGAAACCAGTCTCCGTTTCGTCTCCTAAAACCCTTTTGGAGGTGCCATCGGTTTTTACAGAATCCACTAGTAAGGCGTCTTTGCCTATTGTTGAGGGATCTATTTTGGGGAATAAAGTAAGGTTTTTATTGGACTCAGGGGCAACTGTAAACATCATAGAAGCTAAATACATTCAATGTTTTGGAAATAAAATCTCATTGGATTCATGTAACATATATTTAAAGGGTATTGCTGCAGAAAAAGTAAAAATAAATAAGAAAATGAATTTAACAATAGAATTTCAACAACAATATTTTGAAACAGAATTTTTAATTACTGACACACCTCTTTCATCTCAGTATGGTGCTTTATTAGGAACTAAATTTCTTGCAGACAACAATATGCATTTGGATTTCTCCACTTCTCAACTCTTAGGATCAAATGTAATTCTTAAATGGAATCTAAGTCAGCCTAGTGCTATGAATAGTAATGTTTTCTCAACTTCAGTTTCTCAGTCATTTTGTTACTCTGTAACCAAACATAAATTACCACCTTTTTCTGAAAATATCATTAAGCTCACTGCTCGTTCTGAAAATTTTACTACTGATACTGTCTTAAGTGAACCTTTAATAGAACATGCTCAAAGTCAATTTTCCATAGCCAGGTCAGTTAATCAGACTTCTTCATCTAACGAATTTTATGTCAAAATTGCAAACTTTTCACCGAATACACTACATCTCGATAAAGGAATGAAATTGGCCAGTGCCCAACCTGTGAATGTCATCACACATAACTCTGAACTTGTAAACAATACCGCCATAGAAACAGGTGAGGATTTCGAGTCTTGGGGTGGTGAATTTGATCTTACACATTTACCTGAGCAGCAACAACAACATTTATCACACCTTCTCAATGAGTATAGTAACATCTTTGCTGCCTCAGTCACTGAGTTAACAGGGTGTGACACCATCTTACACAACATCAACTTGCGTGATAATATTCCTGTTAGGCAAAAGCCTTACAAAGTACCTTACCATCTCAGGGATGAATTAGATAGACAGGTGGCAGAGCTGCTTGAAGCCAACATCATTCAAGAAAGTGACAGCTCTTACAGTGCTCCTGTTTTATTTGTTAAGAAAGCGGATAACACCTACCGTTTAGTCACTGACTTCCGCAAGTTGAATGAGAAAACGATAGAAGACAGTTTTCCTCTGCCTTCCATGATTGAATTGATAGAACAGTTAGGAGATTCGAATTATTTTTCCACGCTTGATTTAACTTCAGGGTTTTTCCAGATGAAAATTCATCCTGATGACACCTTCAAAAGTGGTTTCTCGACTCCTTCTGGGCACTATGAGTGGTTACGAACACCTTTTGGCATGCGAAATGCTCCTAGTTCCTTTCAAAGGTTGATGTCTATAGTTTTGGCCAATCTTTCACCATTAAAAATAGGAATTTACATTGATGATATTGTCATTGCTTCTAAAACTTTTGATAAACATTTGGAAAAATTGAAGTTAGTTTTTGATAGACTAAAACAGCATAATTTAAAACTTAAACCTTCTAAATGTCATTTTCTGAAAGAATAAATTATGTATTTGGGATATAAAGTTACCAAGGGTATTATACAGCCTGATGATAAAAATTTAAAGACCATTCAGAGTTTTATTGCACCTAAAAATAGGAAAGAAGTTAGGCGATTTTTAGGCCTTATTTGCTTTTACAGAAGGTTCATTCCAAATTTTGCCCAAAAGGCACTTCCTTTAACTCAGCTCACTAAAGATAAAGTACCATTTTATTGGTCACATGAAGCTCAGCATGCCTTTGATATTCTAAAAGCTGAACTTCTGAATGAACCCATTTTGGCTTTACTTAATTTTCTTAAACCTTTTCCCTTGTGTACAGATGCTTCTAATTATGCTCTGGGTGTGTCTTGTGTCAAGAAGATTCTAACGGTTTCCAACATCCAATTTGTTATGCTAGTAGAAAATTAAAAGGTCCTGAAACACGTTATAGTACGGTAGAGAGGGAAATTTTGGCAGTTGTTTGGGCCACAGCACATTTTAGACAATATCTTCTTGGTAAACCATTTACAGTATATTCGGATCAAGCTTCATTATCTCATGTTTTAAAACTTAAAGATCCCACTTCTAGAATTGCATGTTGGCTTATGGGTTTATCCCAGTTTGATTATAAGATTGTTCACAAACCAGGTAGATTAAATTTAACAGCAGACTATTTATCTAGAGCAGTAAATGTTACACAGTTAATTCAAACTTCCATTACTCCTGAATTGTTGGAATTATTCAAAAAAGAACAAGCTTCTGATCCTTCTTGCCAACAGATTGTAAATGATCTTAAGAATAATAAGTCTCCTACACCTAATTCTCAGATATTTTTTGTAAAGGAAGATGTTTTATATTGCAAATACAAGAAACCCAAGTCACGTTGGCAGAAACAAGATAGACTAGTTGTTCCTAAAATACTAGTATTAAGAATTTTGCAGGAGCATCATGATTCTCCTACTGCTGCACACTCAGGCTATCACAGAACACTTCATAGGGTTCAAAAGTCTTTTTTTCTGGAAGGGTATGCATAAACAGATGCACAATTACATTAAGTACTGTCACTCCTGTATCCAGAGGAGGGGTCATAGACCTGCTAATAAGGCTCCCCTTATGAGAATGCCTATGGCTACCCGTCCCATTGAGCGAATTGCGATGGATATAGTGGGTCCCCTTCCAGTTACTAAGGCAGGCAACAGATCTATTTTGGTCGTAACTGACTATTTTTCACGATGGCCTGAAGCTTATCCTTCGCAGGACACTACATCCATATCCATAATTGAGAAATTAGAACAATTTATTTCAACTCATCGTATACCTCAACACATTGTTACAGATAAAGGTACTAATTTTATTTCTCAAGCTATAACGGAAGTTTATAAGAAATTGGGGATTACTAAACATACTACTACGAGTTATCATCCACAGTCTGATGGTGCAGTAGAAAGATTAAATGCCACTTTAATTAATTCACTTAGCCACTTAGTTTCTCAAACTCAGGAGGATTGGGATAGACATTTGCCTTTTGCCTTATTGGCACACAGAACTGGTCGTCATAGTGCACTTTAGGAATGTCCAGCTTTTATTTTACATGGCAGGGATTTGTGCTTACCAATTGATTTATTATTGCAAACCAATTTTAGAACTTATGATGACACAAACAATTATTCTAAAGATTTGGTTTTGAGGTCACAAAAGGCTTTTAAATTAGTCAATCAGAATTTAACGGAGGCTGCTGATAAGCAAGAAAATTTACGTGGAAAGAATTCTCATGATAAGGACATAAAAGTGGGAGATTTGGTGTATTTATACACTCCAGTAGTTCAGCCAGGTATGGCTAGAAAACTCTCTAAATTGAATCAGGGACCTTTCAGGGTTATTGAGAAAGTGACTAAAGTCAACTATAAAATCTCTTCAATTACAAATCCTGATCGGATTCAGACGATACACGTGGGCAGACTCACGAAGGTACCAGAGAGAATTACTTTTCCCACACTTCAAAAGGATGACTCAATTTTGACAGATAATGTAAAGAACTCGTCACACGATTCACCTTACCATCTAAGTCCTAGAGATACACATGGTTTTGTGTCGAAAAAGTGAAATGAAATATTTTGAGAATATAGTGTGTTTTGTATACAATTTTGGTTAAATTATTATTTGTTTTTGGTAATTGTATTCTTGTAGCTAAATTTTATAATCAATTAGTATAGTTGTGTAGTCTTCTTGGCTTATCATTGGCCGAGTGTTGCATTTGGATTTTACATGTTTTGGCATGTGAGGTTGTGATCAAGTGGTCTTGGCTTGGAACTTTCTAGTCTCAATAGCCCGGGTTTTTTTTTTTTTTTGGAGGTTTTGCTGGGCTGGTCCCTGCTTTTCTCCTCTTCTTAAGTTCAATTTTTTTTTCTCTCTCTTGAAATCACTTAGCCATGGTAGTCGGGATTTGTTTCGGTTAGAATTTTTGACTAGATAGTTTTCCAGCCAACACTTCGTGGTGATTGTTTTCTGTTCATATTAGTGCAACTCGTTTTAATTTTCTTATGCCAAGGATTTATTAGTAGTTTACTCTGCGCTGTACAGTCGCGGTGTTTACTCGTTTGCCCTCTCGTATTGGTGGGGTGTCAGTTCTTAGGGAAGTGAAATTCTGTGTGTTAGGGAAAATTAGGATTTATACGGTACACTTTTCCTTAAGCGTACTTTTGAGTTGATATTGTCACTTCAATGGGTGATTGCAAGAACTAGTTTGTTTACATTTTGTGTCAAGCGTCAGTAGCTCTTGAATTGTTTTGCTTTGAACACTCGTATACTCAGTGGTGTTTGTTTATTTACATATATTTTGTTTTTTACACACTTTTCACTTGATTTGCCTTTGGGGGGTTTCGTGATTTTACATTTTACTTTACACATTTTATTTTAGGGCGTGTCACGTGTTGTTTGACAACACTTTTATTTTGTTTTGATCTATGCTTGTTGTGTGCCAGGGACACTTCTTGACCCTCTTACTCGGTTCACTAATGGATTTTTGCTAACCGTACAATTATGGTAGGATTTGATTTTGATAACCAATTATGGTAGGACTTTGGATTTGCTAACCATTGATTTGGTAGGATTTATATTTGCTAACCATGACTCATGGTACGATTAATTGTAAATAGGTATATGTATCCTTCTTCGTGATTAACATGTGGTACCATTATGTACTCTGTTTTTTTTTTCTCTTCGTATTTAGTAACTTATGTAAACCTTTTCCATTGTCTGTGGGTCTAAATTTTTTTGGCTTCGCGAAAAAAATTTTTCCCGATCATAGGAGGGAGACATGAAAAACTGAGTTTATTACGTGAAAAAATTCACCTATCCATTGTTTGCGTGTACAAGATTGAAGACGCAGTTCGGTAAACTCGGAAAGCCAAAATATATTACACTAGAATTAATAAGCCAAAAAAGAATATAACCAAACTTGTGTAGTTTAAATTTTGAATAATTACAAATTAAAATTTTGATTTTTATGAATCACTTAATTAAATTAAATTCGCTACACAACATCACAAAGCTAAAGCCCGTTCCATCAAAATACCTTTTCCTTTCTCCTCTTAGCTCATCTCTACTTTCACGCACCATACCTACAAATCTTGGACTCTTCCAGCAAACAATAGAACTCGTTCCGGGATTGAGCGCCTACTATAAAATGCCTGCACTAATGAATAAAATACTCCTTATAGTTACCATTTGGACTTTTCGTATGCAAATATTTTGCTGAAATCGAATAATAATTTAGATTTGCTCTCAGAATGTAAATGTTTGTTTATACCTTTATAAACTTTCTTATACACAAATGTTTCCACAAAATAATTACAATACGACAACAACCCTTCTCTTTACTCGTTTTCAAGTTCCCTCGGCTCGAGAACTCAGTAAGGGACTTCTCAGCACAATGCCCACAGTTGGATAATCTGAGGTTACTGCCAAGTACTACCTAAACATTAGTAACTCAGTATAATCACATACGTGTCAAAGTATCGGTTATCTCTGACTTCATCTGAGCTGGTAAAGCGCAGCAGACCAACAATAAAGTGCAATATTCACAATCAATTTTCCCATTTTTAGCTCTTGTCTATTTTCCCCTTTCGGTTAACTTTTTGAATGTCTGATGTGGAGTGAAACGATCCTTAAGTGCTTCGAGTAGTAGTAGTAGTAGTAATAGAGTAGGTGCTTCGAAATTTATAATCCTTGATCCTTTGGTATTTAATTAGGAAATTTCTCTGCGCAAGATTTAGTGTAGAAGTATGTCAGGTTACAGGGAAGTACTGCTATGTGTAGTAGAATTACATCTGCATCAAGATATGGAAATCGGTTTTTTAATCTCTCTTTCAGAGTATTCATGGGAACGTAGATTGCAGTTGAAATTCATGGGAACGTTGATTGCAGTTGAAATTCAACTAGTTGAAAAAAAAAAAAAAAAACTTTCAAATTTATTTTGAGATGGTGTGAAAACCGTGTTGATGTGTTATCCAGCTGCATTGACTTATGAGCAGCCCAACAATAGTGATGCTGAACACCGGTTAATTAACAATAACGATGCTGAACACCGAACAATAATGATACTGAACACTGAGCTCGATTCTAGACAGACGGGCGGATGGCATGGGCGTTTACATGATATGTCCTCTTTTTAAGGAATATACTAAGTAGTTTCCTATAAAAATTCTTCCAAGAAGGCAGACAGTGTCCACGCGTGCTTTGTCATAATCAATTTATACACCTATTATGTTACACAAAGGATCTTGCCAGTTGGTATATATTTGTCTTAAAGGTATAAGCTGTAAGATTAGACAACCTCAGTATTTGCAGCTATAATGTATAATCCATGTATTGTTCTCTCCCACAGACTCTCTTCAACTACGCATAATTAAGTTAATATTTGTTTGCTTGTATGATTCACTGCTAACCAAAAGTTCACACAAATATTTGATGTTTTCTAGCATTCTTTGATTGCTTGCTTGTAAGGTGTTGCGTAGATAATGTTGCATGAAGGTAAAATACTTTCAATGTGTTACCAGATATATGACTAATCAATTTACGAAAGGGAGTACTAATGAATTTTTGTTTGTCATTGTTATGAAACAAGGAAGGAAGATACTGACTATGAACGAAGATATTTAGTCAAACATTGCCCAAAGATGTTGCTTATTTTTCAGATAATATATTTTAGGATAATTTATTTTACAGAGAAATCTCAATTTTAATGCTTGGCAAAAAGCAATGAAGTCTTGAATTTCGTTCAATGGACACGTTTAATGTATTTCGAATATATCCCCCATTTCTTCACAAAACAAAAGCATTTTACTCACTTTTGGTCATAAAAAAGAAACTGAGAGAAACTAAGTAAAAGTAAGAAAGTTATCTAAAAATTTTACTATGCGTTCTTAATACCTCATAGGACATTTTCTTAGTAAAACGAAGTGCGGAATTTATACATATCTCAATAAAACATAGTAGTGGAATATAAGTACATAAATAATTGGTTTCTGTTTAAAAGTAAAAATTTATTACTCCTGCTGCCAAATGATAAAACGGAAAATAAAATGCTGAATTAAATTCAGACAATGTTAATTTGTTTTTAAAAAATGAAATGTTAATTTTTCATGTCCTTCTTTTTTCAATGTAAATGTTGCAAACGATTGACATATTTCAGAAACATTCTTGTGTCAAAAATATTTCTCACAAATTTATCAAATGAAGTATATAAACGATTCCAAATGACAAAGGAAAGTAAACAGTCAAATGATTCTAAAATAATATAGCTAAAAATTTTTTAATGCCCAATCTTTTGCTCTGTAATTCGTTTTTTTAAGCATTAAGAGGATCACATTTGTTCAAATTTACCGAACTAAAATAAGCATTCATATTATTTTTAGTCCAAAGGGGACAGTTTGACCAGAAGGATTATTATTTTCGTTTTGGCAGTTTGCGTTGATTCATTATAAATGTTATTTCAATTTTCAAATTGTTGCCACCAAATATTATCGCCCTGCATTATATTTAAAGAGATTAAATAATGAAGAACCTGCATAAATGTATGCATGTTTCTGGCATTGTGATAAAACAACGGTACCTAGAGCCATATAATTTTGAATAGCGAAATCCTCCTCCGAAATGGGTATCTGGAAGCCCAAATTTGGAATTTGTTTTATTATGGATTTCATATTTTGTAAAACTTATTATATTTTTATGTTGATGTATCATATTCTGAGAAATACAGATATCATCCAAAGTATTGTAAAGAAGTGGTCAACGCAGTATTCGTATATTATTATTTCTCCGCTAAATTATATAAGCTAGCTTTAAGGAGAGAGCAAGTATGCAAATTTCAACTCTGTGTTAATTCCTAATTTGCAAGCATCTTGTTCGTTTTGCTTGCTTTTTATGTAATATTTTTACTTAGTGTTCCTCTTCCTAAAAATTAGGGTTTTGTTTAAATTTGGTTTAGTGCATTGCAGATAAAATTTAAGCAGATGCGAGGACGTTCCATCCTTTGGCAATACATTTATTAAGTTTCAAATTGTTAAGCAAGCTGATGTAATGTGTGCCCATTGTTTCATTTCCCGATTAAAAAACTGTAATACAATATTACAGAAATATATATAATGAGACACAGTGTTATGTCGTTATATTTATAAACAAACTGATAATTATATATATAATAATTTCGCGTCGTTCACTATAAACGGCGAATCACTTTTCCAATAGCTGCCACCAAACATTGCCTCCCTATGTTATATTTAAAGAAATTAAATAATAAAGAATCTGCATAAATGTATGTATGTTTCTCGCATTGTGATAACGGAATCCTATACCGAATATGGGCTTCTGAAAGCCCTAATTTCGAATTTGTTTTATTATCGATTTAATGTTTTGTAACACGTTAACGATTTTTAATTAACAAAATCAATGGTTTCAAAGCGAGCAATGGCAACGTTGTACAAAAAAGAAAAAGTTTCTATCACCAGCGCGCGGGACCGTGTGTCAGAAATTCTAAAGATATGCTCATTTTAAATTATTTTGCGATATTGCTTTTGAACTGAATTTCATGGTTTAAATGCGAAGAACATGGTATTTAATAAATAAAGGTAACACACAAAATATTAAAAAATGCCCCTTTGGACGCCTCATTTTAACGGAAATCATGCTTAGCGAGAGATATATATGCTTCAATGCATTGTCATGCGTTGTTTATTGTCATCATTATATGGCAGTACGTATATTGTGAACAAATATCTTCAATACGCGGCTCCGTGAGCTAAATGTTTTATCATTAAATGTTGGTAAATTCTGACTTTTTTGCTTTAAAAATGATTCAGTTATGTTGTTCTTATCATCTGTATAAGGTATTTATTCCTTTAGTTAATCTGCACGCAATACTTGTAGAATTATCGACAATTTAAAAGTTGTATAATAGCGGCTAAGCCTAATTTGTTTACCACAGCAGCCATATTTTTTACATTTGAAGCTTAGCCGAGTAACGAATTAAGTCAGTGTTTGCCTCTTCGGTGTCTTTTTCTCGTACAGGACCAAACGTAAAATTTTACTTTTGTGCACCGAAAAATTCGCCATCTTCTTCGCCCGACGAATTGCTTGTTTTTGCCTAGAAACTCTAATTTTAATTGGAAAAAATCTTTTTTAAAGTATTTTAACTGAATGTGGTGTTTTTCATTTTTCTATATTTTTCAATTTTTAATGAAGGTACTTTGAAGTTTTCATGTATTTTAGACTTGCAAGAATTGCATTAATTGGATCAGAAATATATCTCTAATGAAATTAGAGGAAAAACATTTAAATGAAATGCAGCGCAAAATACGTATAAATTCTCTACAAGAAATTCATGTGGTGTACACATCAGATATTTTTTGTTATTTGTTGGATAAATATGCAGCTTCGTGATTTATTGGAGAGCGTGGAAAATTAAAAGTTCTTTTTTTTATTACAGTGGGAGACTCACCGGCAGCCGAGGGATAAAATTGCTGATCACTAGATGCTTGATCCAGTTCCAATCAACAAAGGATGTAGCATGGATTTTCGTTGAGACGAAAAAAGAAGAAAATTTGCTGACAAAACTAGATTACTACGGAACACCTTTAAAATACGTTTAAATGTGCAAAATGCTTAACATTGAAATCTTCAAACTGTTAATTCACTTGAAGAATGTACATTTACGCATATGCTTCAGAATGTATCTCTAGACAAGTTTTTAGAAATGTTCTAGAAGTATAGAATGTTCATCATACACGTTCTAAATCCAATTTCTTTAAAACTTTCACGAAAGCTCTTGTCGTGAACAGGAAACTGAGCAAAACCATCCACGCACAAAACAACTGCACTTAAGTATAAAGCCATTTAAACATTATGAAGGTGTTCCTTCTGATATATTAAGGAGTCTGAGTTAGTATTATGTAATCTTTGACTAAGTGTCTAATACTAACTCAAATAAACTTATAATAAAGTAATAGGGGAGCTTTTGTTGAATAGGGCTTACGTGGAAAATACTTTACAGCATATTATTAATTACTTTCATTTAACAATATAACTCGTAACACTTGAAAACGTTCAATGTTTAATGCCATTACCTGAACTGACAATGTGTGTGTGTGTGTGTGTGTGTGATTATGGCAAAGCCTCGAGGGCTATCTGCCTGAGGGGAGGGATGCCTTCGTGGAGGACTTTCTAAGGGAAACTGGCTCGTATACACGTGACACATGGGGAAAACCACGAAAACGCCCATGCAGCCAGCCCGCTCGCGGGATTCGAACCTCGGACCGAACTACCAGTGTTCAGCGACTTTACCGCTCGGCCGCTGGGGGGCGAAATGACAATGAGAAATAAACGATTTTTTTGGGTTAATTGTTATGAAAGGGACAAATTATACCAGAGTATTATTTATTGGAATATGCAGCATAATGATTAAATTCAGCTTGCTACATTTTTTACTACTCCTGTAAACCGGCTTGTACCAATTTTGCTTTTCGTATTTGAATTTGATATTTAATACTCAATTTTGTATTACTGAAATTAAAATTAAAAAATATAAATATAGCACTTTAAGACCTTCAATATTTTGATAATATTAATTTTACTAACTGTCGTCTTGGCTGACTTTCCGAAAGCTGAATTTGGAAAAATGAAATCAGTTTTCTATTGCTTTTATAGATTTGGGAGAACTTGTAAAATTTAGAAATTTAATGTAAAAAAATAAAGTAATGTGTATTATTATCATAACTTCGTCATTTTGATTTTTATAGGCATTTTAGAAATTCGATAAGAAAAGTAAGATGCAAGGGTAAACAATGGGAAATGCAACTGATTGAAGAAACATGTTTAATATATCAATACTCAATCATTAATTTTAAATTAATCCTTTCTGAAAATCTTAGCAGTAACTCTGATCTCATAATACAGATAAGGTTTACTAAATGATGTTTTGTATTATTAAAACTTTTTTTATTCAATTAAATATAGCATTTATAGATGAAATGCTGATTTATTTATAAAGGATTAAGAACGTAAAATTACTGGTCATAAGTGTTTCTTTCAAGTTTGTCCTTTTGCATTTATTTACGTTTTCAAAACCTAATGTAACCATGCCTTTGATGTCACAATTTTTGTTTAAAATAATGTTTTACCCTAGGCTACCTAAAAGAAAGGGAATTTAAATGAACATAAATGTAAATATCATATTTAATTTTATGATTAAGGTTTATTATTACTATTGATAATTAATTGAAAAGAGAATTCCTCCTTACTTAAAGATAAGAAGGAGGATAAGGACCATGTCCAAGACGCATTTTAGTTTTTGTTGAATGGAATTTAAATTCCATTATTAAAAGCTTTTTTAGAAGTCACTATATCTAATGTATGTTTATCTTGTTATTATTGATTTTAAATTGGCTGTTGAATTAACGTGAGATACATCAAACCAAAACATTAGACACTGCTATATAGTATACTATACGAATTAGCGAGCCCTTTCTTTTGAAGGGGCGAAGAGTTATTAGAGTATAGTTAAACAAACGAAGTTTTAAAATCATTTGGGAAAAACAATAAAATGTTTGTTAAGTTTTAATATAATTGAAAAACTCTACCAGCCAGTTCTAAAACCAACGCTTTACCTGTAAGAGGAAAGGCAGTTTTATTTAAAAGCACAATTAAATACTCTTACGTTATTAATCCAAGAATTTACAAAATTTTTATACCACAAGAAGAGAATAAATTACTGGTGGTCAGCAATTTAGCAATTATTCATATTAAATATTAGACGGTTATTTTGATTTTAAAATGCATTACTTCTTTGAATTTCTTTGCTTGTATCAACAAATTCGATTTCCCGCTGAACTTATCCAAACTGGAAGCGCATATATTGACTTAAACACAAAAACTAAGTTTGCCAGTTTTGCATTTACCACACAATGTAGGTTTGTTTCTCTTTCGTTAAATATTAATAATTAAAATATATATCTTATATCTTTTAGATGTATATAAAAACTAAAATTTAAAATTACAAGCTGAAAAAATATAAAATCCTAGGAAAAGAGTTTAAATTTAAAGCATATGCAACTATTAAATTTTAGAACCAAGTAAAATGTAAATCGAAAATGTTAATAAAATATATTGACATTTCTTACAAATATTTTGAACTAAATAAAATGTGAATAAATTTAAGCTAATAAAAACTAAGTATGCAGTATATGAAAATGCAAATTAATTATTCATTTTAATGCTTCAAATCGAGTCGTAAAGGGCGAATTATTTAAAACATTAAAAATCGAACTAGAGTACTGCCTCACGTTTCTTTCCCATTTATTTTTTAGCACCAACAAATTTTAAAATAAATAAAAAATTAATATTAATAATTAAATTAAAAGATAAAAATATATGCATATAGATTGTTAGATGTGTAGACGACAATGCAGGCGATAACCTGGAATATATGCAAGCGCAGTTACAAGTGATAATATTATGTAATGGAAGCACTATAAATTTTAGGAATTCAAATCCGAATATCAGGCATTAAACTCAACGGCTACGTACATCAAACAGCAGCAAAATTTTAGAACTTTAAAACCTCTTCTCCCTTTGGATAAGTAAGCAAAGAAGAGACTTTGTTAAGCATGTTTCCTGGGCAACACAAGGCGTAGTAAAGACTTCGCAAAGTAATCCGGCGTTTTGCTATGAGGTGGAGTTATATCTTGTGACGTCTGTTTTCGGTAATGATAACTTATTTCATAAATTAAACAAAAAATGGTTCTTTTGGTCTACCAAAAATGCTTACTTTCCGGATACCCGCTCTATGCACGCTCACTGCCGAAATGGGCCGTTATCCGCGCAGTAAAATAATGTGTAAATACAGGGTGTTTATAAAGTCCCGGACCCATTTTAATGTTTAATAACTCATAAAATCATGAAGATATAAACAAACTTATGGCATTTATTGATGGAATAACTTATATATTTTCCTTTTCAGGTTTGAATATCTTTACTTTTGTAAATATCGTCTGCGCGTGTGGTTAATTTCAGATAATTTCATTTTCCAGTCTACATATCTGTACTTTTCTAAATATCGTCTGCTTATTAATTAAATTTTTCTCTCTTTTGTTTTTGGCATCTTTCTGGCACTGTTAATCGCCATAATGTGCGCATATGGGGATCTGAAAACCCCCATGAATACCGTGAGGCAGAAATGGATTCCCCGAAGGTTAATGTGTGGTGTGGACTAATTCACGACCGAGTCATTGGGCCTTTCTTTTTTACAGAAAAGACGGTCTCATCAGTCGTATACTTAGACATGTTGGAAAACTTCGTATTTCCACAACTAGAAAAGCTTCAGCCACATGTTTTTTGCATAAAGATCGTAGTTCTTTGAATGACCATTTTTACAGGAAGATGGATTGGGCGAGGAGGTCCAATTCCTCGGCCATCCAGATCACATGATATAACGACGCTGGACTTTTTCCTTTGGGGAATTTGTAAAGAACAACACTTACAGTAGGAGAATGTCGAACATTGATGACCTAAAAGCCAGAATTACAATCGCAATAGCCTCTGTGGATGCGGGCATGCTTGCCGGTACCTGGCGTGAAATTGAATATCGACTTAATATTCTCCGTGCGACGAAGGGGCCACACGTGGAAGTTCACTGACAAGGGTCATGAAATTTTTTGAGTCTAACCATTTATATTATTAATCTATCTTTATTATTTTATGATTTATTAAACATCAAAATGGGTCCGGGACTTTATAAACACCCTGTATACTAGTTCGGTCATTGTAAATGTATCGTTTTTATATTTTGGATAAGTGCTCAATGATGATTACGAGAAGTACTCAAATATCCTTTATTCTACATTGATGCTCTACTATTCTATATCACAGTTATAATTAATAATAATAATAATAGTTACAGTTACATATACAACATCTCCCTTTTTTAGCAGAAATAATAATAATAAAATTGTGCATATTCTTTTAAATAATGAGGTTTTTTAACAGTCCTACCACATCGAGTAACGTCTTATGTCAAGTTTCACAATTTGGTGATATAATACCTGTTTCAGTATTTGCTGATTCAACACTTCTTTTGGGTGCTGAAGAACTTACAGGCACCGCTAAATTTGAAGTGCTCCTGCTATTTTCTGGGATTTCAGGTTCGTCTATAACTTCATTCTCATGAGTTTCATTTTCATAGTTCTTTGCATTACAAACTCATTCTGATTAGTTCATTTAAGAATGTCTCTTCGATTTCTTTCTACAGTTCTTATAATCCTGTATCAACGTGGTCTTGCTGCTTCTGGTATAATTTTCCCTCTTTCATTTAGTTTTTTTTCCTTTCTCTTCTATGTACACATGACCTTCAGTCGTTTTAATCGTCTTGCATCTCTATTATAATAGCTTTTTTGTAAGGTTTGTCTCTTCAGTAAATAATTTTCATGATCTTCATATCGTTTAGTTTGGATGAAATTGTCTTTTAGAAACTTTACTTTTCTTCCAAACATCAATTCTGAAGGTGACTTAATTTCATCTTAAATAGGAGAGTTACGATATTCCAGTAATACTAAATATGGATCCTTGTTGTCAACTACAGCTTTTTCTGGCATTCGATTGACAGTTTGAATAAGTCTTCCAACCATTCCATTATATTATGAACCATTATCCGAATATATAGTATTTTTGGAATGTCTACAAATGTCGTTGGAATGTCTTTTACCATGTCTTGCAAAAAGTGATTTCAATTGCTTTATCGCTGCTACTCTTGACAAATCTTTCAAATGTCCAATTTCTACATATTTGCTAAAATAATCTATAACTATTAGATAATCCTTTTCTTGAAATTAAAAGGGATCTTTTCCCAATACTTTTCACTATTCAGTACCAAATCTTCAATTTCTTTCGAGATCTGGGGCCCAATATTGCTTTGTTCTTTCATTTTACTACTCCTAAATAACCATAATGAATTCATATTTTTCATATCATCTTAACATTTCTTTTCGTAAACTTCTTGGTACAACGGCAGAGGATTATTGTAACTGAAAAGAAAACAAAGGTAATCGATTTGAAATTTATTAACTTTTTTATAGAGTGAAAAATTAGATATGAGAATTAAAAATATATTTCAAATTGCATTTATTTTTTCAATTAAAAAGTGTCCTCTTTAAGAAGCTTCACTTACTATATGCTATTTACTTTTCAAAGAACATTCATTTTACCCTTCAGCACACGCGCATATAAGCAGTTGTGCATACTGATTTGGGGACGTCAAATGTGAGTGCAAAGTGGGTGGATATCGAACTACGCCTTGCTTGACAACATGAAGGACGCAGTCAATGGCCAACATGCTGAATCTTCTGCCGATTTGCATGCAAATTGTCCATATGTGGTGCACCAACACCTCACAGATTGGTTTAGCAAAGCCCCTTCGGTACCTCCCGGCCAGATTGCAGAAGTTATTGACATAGGCGGGGATTATTTCTATAACAGATTTTTGTTAATAAATTGTATTTCGCTCTGCGACAGCATTTGCGTCATTTAGTTTTGCACAACCTACATATATTCGCTACAACTCTGAATAATCACCTCCACATTACAGCAGTAAGCAGAAATAAAAGAGAAATAACTATTTATTACATATCCACCGCTTTGCTTGTTAGAAACAAAGCAGTTTGTTTTAAAAAGACCTAGAGAGCCATGCGATTTACGCATCATTCTGTGATTTTATGCTATCTATAGAGCTGGAGTATAGGAAAAAACTAGTATGTAAGAAAATACAAATTTTAATGATAAGTATAAAACAACAAATATGATTTTGAAAATCCGTGGTGTCATTGAATCGAAATCTGATGACAGATGCTTTTTGTGGTATATCATAATCGGACTTAGAGCTGGTATAGCGCCAAGCATCGAAGCCCGCGCAGTAATACGAAAAGGACTATAATGCGAGTAGAAGTAGTTATGAAGAGCTGTAGATATAAGTGTGTATGTGAGTGATGATATATTCTGTATATATAATAAAAGAAGCATGTAGTTTAAAAGAGTATGTCTTGTGAAATAATTACCCACTAAAAGGACACACGGTAACTGGTGACAAGGATGTGTGATTTTTTCAAAAATGTGCTAATGCAATCTCAATAAGGATAGGGGGGGATTCCCCAAAGACGGCAGAAGTTAAAGATTTTATAATAATTTTTTCTTTCGGAAGATCCTGGAGCAGGTTGTAACTTAGTTAATAGCGCACAGTAGAGCTCTAATGGAGAGACTTACTTCAGTTATTACTCCACAGATGGGCAATTCGAAACGTTCGGTTCAGTTTGAAAAATATAATGAACAGGAAGAACAGTTTGATTTTCTTTTGGAAAGATTCGAAAGTTATTTAGATATGCAAAATGTTTCACAGGATAAGCGTGGAAAAGTATTGATTTCTAGTTTTCAGGAAAAATGTATAGTCTCTTAAAAACTTGCTTCTGATAATCCTTTCCATAAAGATTATGATGTATTAGAAACAACATTAAGAAATCATTTAAATGCTAAGCCACTTATAATTCCTAGCAGACATGTATTTTTAAATCGAAAGCAGCACGAGGGGGGAACAATCAGTGTGTTATATGGCAGAATTAAGGTCACTTGCCATACTGTGTGCTTACAATCAGAATAAGTTAAGTACGATGTTGCGGGATGTATTTGTTAGTGGGCTTAAAGATAGAGCTATTCTGGATAGAATTTTTTGAGCAGGATAATATCAGTTTAGATGACACTTTAAAAATAGCTTAGGCAATGGAAAAAACTTTAAAAGGTGCAAATGAAATAATTGGGAAACCATTAGAAATTAAGGAATTTAGTGCCAGGAATAAAGGTAAATCTAAGTCAGTCGCTCCAAAACAAATGTTTGAAAAATAAAACTTCGCAGCTAAGAATGCTAAAGGCAAATTGTGTTCGCGAAAATTTTCTTAGTTTAAGAACCAAGAGGCATATTTATACTACTTGCATCCGTCGAATTCTTTGTTATGCTGCTCTTGCCTCGAATACTGCTTCTCCAAGTCACCTACATCAACTTCAAATGGTGCAAAACAAATTTCTAAGTATTATTACAGATGCTGACTATCTCATCCGCAACGAACTTCTTCATAGAGATCTTAAGCTGGAGACCTTCACCGAATATATTAAAAGAACAAATGAGAAGTTCTTCTCAAAAGCTGTCCAATGCGAATTTGTGAACTATTCTCAGTCTTCAGTCATACTTTTTGAAGATCGCAACATACGACCACTGGCAGCTCATACTATCATAGGTGGAGTTCACTACTTCTTCTCTTAGCTCCTCAGTCGGTGGCTGTTTATACTTCCATTTTATCCGATTTAGACTGCGTTGTTTTCTAAGTTGCTTGGACTTTTTCATGTTATGTTGTACTGACTATTGTTGTGTTGTATTTCTGTTGTATGGGTTGAATTTGTGCAGTTATTTGGTAGTATTTTTTGCTGTTTAGAATAGTATTTTGAATCAAGTTTTACATTCGTCATTTTACTGAATTGTCATTGGATCCTTTCGGATTTTTCTCCATTCTTGTCAAATTCTGTTAACCTGCCAGACACCTTTGGTCTTTTTTTCTCTTTGGTACCCCTCTCCGTTTTCTCTTCAGAGATGTTATCCACGTCCAGATTTTGCTATGTCATGTGCCCTATGGCTTGATTTCATAAACCGGTAACGTTGGTAACTCAAACCTAAAATGATTTAATTATTTTTTAACGAATAAAATTTTGAAATATCGTCTTCTAAAATAATTTAAATAACTTCAAATTTATTACTTTGGTTTAGTACACGAAATTTTAACACAACAATTTACTAATAACTCAAACTACATTATTTTTGTTTATAATACAACAAGTTAACATAACTATAATGAAAAGAAAAACTTAGTATTTGTCACAATAGTCTTTGTCAAAACTTTAATAATAATTCTTTTATAAATAATGCAGTTCATTATTGCAGCACAATGTATCTTCATTTCTGTAAATTTTCTTCATAAACTCTAGTAGCGTCCGGGTTACTGCAGTAGCACAGGTGGTCATTTTGAATGGTAAATCGCTTCCGCCCAACTGTTACACAAACACCCATCACAAATTTCTAAACACAGAGAAATTCGAGTCCTATGCTCAGTATATACTCACGCAGACGTCCTAGTATAAATGAAGAGAAACATCCAAATTGTATATTTTAAAACCCTCTCAGCGTTACGGCCGGAACATTCTGCCTAGAAGGCTGCCTTCTATATTCATTGTATAATTCATTTCATGAAATTTTCATGTATATGAAAATTTCTGCTAGTTTTTAATGTATTTGATTTCGGTTTGGATGTATATTGGAAGAAAAGGAATCAAAGTACAAAATGAGGGAGTCATTTTTTAATTAAAATCAAGAAAATACCACTTATTCATGACATTTTGAGGAACTTTGAAATTTCAGGGCTAAAATCGTAACGCTCAGAGGGTTAAATAATTAAACCCACGTTGGTCTTCATTTGTAAATAACTTCTAATGATTTTCAAGGCGATCAGAGATACTCTTTTCCTCTGACAGAATCTATTTGCAGAAGTGAGAAAAATAACTATACGATTTGAATGGAAGCATTTTGTAATGATTACGGTAAAAATTCCATTAGTTTAGCGAATTCAAATAGAAAGGTCTAAGAGTTTAAAAAATCTGGAAATAAAAATCTGAAACCGAGGGATTCGTAATTTTCATTTTTGCCGTATCGTTTGATCTTTCGAGTGTGTGCCCCGAGTGTCTAGACTTTTCAAAGAGAATTTATGAATTTTTCTGCAGTGTTCAAATTAAAATGCTACAAAAATTGTTGGGTAAAATTATTTCGAAGAATCAGAATACATGATAGATCTTTTAACTTGCACACTTTTTAATTATTTCTCTAAGTATTTCTACTGGATAGTTAGTTATTTTGAAGAATAACTCATTCTTTTGTCTCATAGTACATTACCTTTAGTAACGCCGAAATCGATTTCTAGCTTTATTAAATAAACGTCCTTCCTATTTGGTCTTAAACATGGTCGTCTGAATTTAAGTCGGTGTTTCCGCATATTACACGTAAACAAGTATTTCTGACTCGTTCTCCGGTTTTTAACATTCCACTGTATTTCTCACACTGTTTTATGGATGTCACACTTTTAGAATTTATGTACCTCAAAACTGTCAGAAAGGACAGTGGAGTTTATTCTCTATATTTACATTTTTCCCTCGCCAGGATTACTGACTGTCTCGCTCTATAACTCCTTACGTGAAATAAAATTTTATTTAATGATTGCTCTCCATCTTCAATTTAGGCGACAATTCCTTTTCTTGTAGACAATTTGCAGTTCATTTTTCACAAAATGAGAAATTTCAAATTTTCATCTTAATCTTTGCGCACAGTGATGGCTTTTGGAATGATGCAATGTATTTGATCCTTTTCATACTTTCACACGTTTGGTCACTTGTTATTCCTCACGAATACGAAAGTCGTGAGCACGAAATATATCATCACTAATATTGCGTTCGGCTTTTAAACAAGTGCTATAAATGCAGTCTATAATTAAATAATAACTTAGTTTTCTCTTCCCCATTATTTTTTTTCAAACATTGGTATTTATAATCCTAATTTTTGGATAATCCCGAATTCATGAAGATTTATATTTCTGAGACTCCTGTAGATTTTAGATCTTCCTTTGTTGGGAAGTAATTTACCTTTACATGGTCTTGACTTCGATGTAATTTCGCAACTCCAAATGCATTCAATAATAAAATAGAGTCGTAGAACGGAAAATAAGTGTAAATATGTGTGTGAAAATAAGTGTACGAAGAGAAATAGTACTATATTTTTAAAGTCAGGAGATTCAGTTCCAAATTCGAAATTCGAACCCTCGATCAGCAATCCGGCGACCGCGCAGCTAAGGTGATTACATAACACAATAATAATAAGGTAGTGGTAAAATTCTAATTAAATAAAAATAAATGAAAACTATACGGGTTACCATTCTGAGTTATGATGAATGGTACGTGGGCATTTGAATGGTTGTTCGATAGTGTAATCGCAGATGTTAAGGATTTCGTCAGGATCAGCTTCATAATTTTTATACAATTTAGCTGTGTGGACAAGAATTTCACGATAAATGGGTTTTATTTTCAGACTATTATGGATGACCGAATTTCGTACGAAACTTCACGAATTGAGTATCACTCTGAGAGCTTTATTTTGTATGAAGTTTGTTTCTATTGATTTTTGCTGTTGCTGCCTAGACAGGAGCAGGGTAGAACATAATTGGTCTTGTAGATTGGTGGTATAAAATACACTTAGTATTGATACAAAGATAGGATTTTCTTCCGATTATAGAATAAATCGCTTTTAAAGCTGTAAAAGATTTATATCTGATGTTTTTGGTATGGAGTTTGAAATTTAATCTTTCATCCACTGTGATTCCAAAATATTTAGTATTTGTGTCACGTAGCACAATCCCGCCATTCATGTAAATATCATCAATGGAAGTTCTTATTTTATTTTATGTGAAACATATGACGGCGCTTTCTTAAGTATTAATTTTAATTTTTCAGGCGGTGTAGCATCTGGCGATATGATTAATGAAGAGTTGTTTTTAAGATTAAAAGATTTGGTCACGTTAGCCGTATCATCGGCATTACAAGCAGGAGACAAGAGACCATCAACAGAGCAACTGCACCATCATTACGACTTTCAGCTTTTGTGCTCTATTGATGGAAACTATCTACCACCTGCTATCAGCAGCATTTATTTGAAATATAATTTTGCAAAGTTACAATGGTTGCGCAAATATATATATGGTACGTATGTATACATATGGTACTATGACATACAGAGACATATTATACAGGTCTTGGGGTGTTTACATAGATGGTAATGTTTACAATAAAGCTCATAACATAAATAGTATTTAGAGAATTGTTACTTAAGATGAAAATTTATGTTTGCTGATTTTTATATATTAATTTCAAGAATAACCAAATTATATAATATAAAATGCCATTATACATTTTAAAGAATTTAGACATATATAATTTAGAAATAATTAAGCCAAATTAAAAAGGAATGAGAAAAACACTAAGTATAGAATAAACATTAAATAAATTTAGAAAAATGTAAAATGTAGACTAGATATAAATATTAAAGATATACTAAAAGTAAATAATGAATGAAATAATAAAAAGATTAACAATATAAAAATATTAAATAATCTTATAACTAATAATCTTATAGTTATGAAAAAGAAGTATTATAATTAATAATAAGAAAAGGAGTATTATAAATTTATTGAAGAAAATGAGAATGACAAGGAGGTGAATAGACAGTAAGTTGAAAAGTGTAAAACTTGGGGAAAATTATTAATATTGAACCACTTTTTATAAATGTTGAAATATTACAGCTATAAATCTTGATAACTAAAGTACAGAGTTAACTACAACACTAATACTCATAATACAAAACTATAATAAGGATAATTAAATGTAAATGATATAATGATTAACAGAATTGTTATTATCAATATATGGAATAGTAATAAAAATGTCAACAATAATAGTACTAGTATTAAATAGGAGTAAAACTACTATCTGATAGTAAAGTTAGTGAAACTGCAATGAGTTAAAAAAATCGTATAATGCAGTAGAATCTGACAGTATGACGATGAACATAAAATAATATAATATAATTAAAGATGAAGTAGATTAATAACATTAAAGATTGCTAGTGTTATAGATGTAAGGGATTAAAGAGATAAAGAGTTGAAAAGTGAATATCAGGAAAATATGGGATTAGTGTTAACAGCTTAAGTATTGCTATTTATTAAGGAAGTTTGACAGTTATGATTATAATGTATTATAATCAAAATATTAGAAGGATAAATAATACATCTCGTTAATAACTACTAAAGGATGATAAAATCGGAGATACGTAAACATTTAAGAAACAATAATAAAATAAGATAATGGAATAGAAACATATATGAGATGATAATATACTTATGAATGAATAATAATATTAGGATAGAAAACATATAATGAACGATAAAAATATAATACAGAGCACTGAAATAGCTATATAAATACGTTGATAAGATGTATAAATGTAAGCTAGTTAAAAAAGTAAATCTTTAAGATTATACGCTTAATAATGATGAACAGGAGTCTACTGTACAAAAGAATAATATATAAATGTCAAGAACTCAGAGTCTATAAGTACTTTAAAGTAATCCAAATTCAGATTTTCAAATTCCAAGTATAAAATGTCTAAACGTTGAAAGCTAATGAATATTTAGGCTTTTTTATAGAGTTTCAATGTTGAAAAATGTTAGAATAGGGTTATAAAGTAAATTGGTAGAAGACCTAAATTGAAGTGTCTATAATTTTTTTTTAGTGTTCATATAAATCATAATTTTCTTGAAAGAAAATTTAAAGTTAAATGGTAAGTCATATATATGTTTCTAAAGAGAGTCTAGAAATAAATGAATAGTCTGTAACTGTAGAGATAAGTAAAAGGTAAACAGTCCTTGAGAATATAAGTAGGTCTTAAATAAAAGAAGGTGGTATATTGGTGGTGTATTGAGAATACGTCAAAGCACACTAGGGCTATCTGCCTAAGGGGAGGGATGCCTACGTGGAGGACTTTCTAAGGGAAACTGGCTCGTATACACGTTACACATGGGGAAAACCACGAAAACGCCCATGAAGGCAGCCCGTTGGCGAGATTCGAACCTCAAACCGAACTACCAGTGTTCAGCGATTTTACCGCTCGGCCGCTGGAGGGCTTAAATAAAAGAAGAAAACAGTCCTTGAGTTATAGTCTTTAAATTAAAAATATTTGAGTAGAAATTCATCGAAGTCAAGATAATTGACATATAAACATGTACAATGATGAATACATTAAGATTAGAGAGGACGTAATATGGGTAATTAGATTTTCTATAATGAGAATTTCAGAAAAAGCATGATGACATCATATTATATGAAATTTTGAAGAAGGATGAATCCTTAGTATACCGAAGTTCCCAAGTGGGAGGAAATGTGCTACGTAAATATTTACGGTGCTTTGAGATTGTCACAATTTAAAGATAGGTAAGTTATAAGTGACTGTAATTTTTTACGAAGTCTATTGCTTTTCTTGATTTGCTTGAACCAAAGTGGAGCAGATATTGAATTATATGGTTTAAGATGAAATTTTTTATTAATTTCACAATGAAACAAATAATGGTCTATCGTTACATCGTGTCCACAAATGCATTGGCTTGAAGAATGTAATCTAAATCTATGCAGATAGAACGGAAATGGACCATGATCTGTGTGTAGAATTGTGATTGCACGTTCAGTAGATATTAGATGTTCTACAGTCTTCGTCAGAAGTTCGTGAAGTTCTACAGTCTTCGTGAGAGAAACTCAAACTACACTTGCGCGCAAATATAGTGACAAAGACTTTGGTATTAAAATAAGAGGAAAAACAACTATGTCCACAAATGTTGCTGAAAACTAAAATCCTGAAAAGTATACTCAGGGAGCCATTTCAGTCACGGAGAAGTTGAAGTGAAGCCGAACTACCGCTGTTTCGCGGCTTTAGCTGTTCAACAACTAATCAGCTTAAAGAAGAAAGACCTGAGTCCCGTCTGCAAATATTGCTTCTTTAAAAGAAATGCTAATTTGTCTTTGTAATTTAGTAAGTTATAAATTTTTGTTTCATATAGAATTGACAAAAAAAAAAAAAAAAAAAGACTATGATAAAAAGAAGAGAGTATTTTGTCATATTCTTTCGAAACGCGTAGAAAATGTCTTTAGAATGAATGCCAGTCAAAGATAAGATTTAGTTCAATTTCAAAGCTGATACGTTTACTACATTCATTATTGCCTAATGCAATTTTGTAGGCGATATTTAGCCAGCGCTCAGATATAAATTTTATGTGAACCCTTTTTTCCGAGTTTTCAGCTACATTAAAAATTTCATCATTATTTAACTACTGCACGCCTAAATGATACGAATCGTAAAATAAAATTCAAATATTCGGTTGCCTTTAAAAGAATTAAATTATGAACTGAAATATGTCTTTAACGCTTAAAAAATCAAAAATTCGTAGATACTTCGAAAAGTTGTGACAAGTTTTCCTCAAAAATGTTCTCGACGAAGGCATCCCTCCTCTTAGGCAGATAACCCTCCTGGCTTTTTTATACTGAAATGACCTAAGCTAACCTAACGTATAACATGTATTTCAATAAGAGTTTTACAGCCATAAAAATATTAAAATAGTTTTACTAAACATATTGATATTTATTAAGGTTAATGACTATGTCGTTAGTCTGAATGGTTTGAAGTTGGCATGTGCTGCGAAATAAATTAACAATGTGCAAGACTGCAGGTCAGATTTGTCGCCGGCCAGAACAAATGTTAAGGTAAACTTAAAGAATCCTTTCGGGGTTTTGGCTCGCCAGTGGCAGAGCCGGATATTAGTGAACTCTGGTAGTTCAACCTGGGTTAAAAATTCCAGGAAACGGGCTAGGTGCATCAGCATTTTCCCGGTTTTTCCCATGTGCAAAATGCATATGAGCCAATTTCCCTTAGAAAGTGTTTCATGAAGGCATCCTTCTCATACACCCTTAGTCAGAGGGCCCCTTGCGTACTTTTCCGTAATGTAATAAACCAAACGCCACAAAATTTAGTTTATTTGATGAGGACAAAGCACTCAGAACTTTCTTCATGGAGGATTTTTTTAAAGAAAGCTCAAAAAATGCACTTTACACATAGATTATTGGAATATGGCAAAGTACAGAAAGGCTAAAACTAGTTCGTATTCATGTTACACATGGGAAAAATCACGAAAACCATGCATACAGCGACAATGTTGGCCTCGGATAATTATACGTAGGAAAAACGATAAATTTTCAGTAATCGTAATTATTTGGCAACTGATGGTGTAGAGATATTAGGTTATTTCGAAGCAGCAGAGATGAAAAATGGGCAATCCCTCGCCTAGATTCGAACCTCGGACGTTTTGAATACGCGTCGTTTGTGCTGATTACTACACCACGAAAGCATGCCAAGAAGGCGGGAGAAATAGCTTATAATGGTAAATGCGCAGGTTTATAATTCTCTGTAAAAACTAACGGTTTACCATTAGGCAAAGCGGAGAAATCGCAGAGTGCAGGTAATTTTAACCAGTTTCAAATACTGTAAGTTCGCCTTCAAAATGTCTCTACGAAGAGAAGAAGAGAATACTTAAAAACTGCATATCTTTAGGTTTTCCAATAGAGTGTTAGAGCTGACGGCACACATTTTTATATTCGCTATATTATTTCTTTAATAACTAGCCATTCAGGTAACCAGCCATCTAAAACTTTTATGATAAAAAAGGAAAAAAGTATGTGTTCATTTTAATGAGTCCGCCTAGTAGAATTTTATAAAAATATTGAATATTTCTAAGTAGACATGTCAGGATTTTAACACATGTTTATTTAATACATGTGCACTATAAGCGTACCCAAAAATATTCTTAAGAGCTCTGTTTATTGCCTTTAAATTGCTCAATTTATTGCTGGATAACCTTCCTGATTAAATTTGAAAGTATCTTTTGCTTTACAGAATGGCAAAATGCTGCCACGTGGAAGATAAAAGCATTTTATTTCCAGCCACTGCAGCACATTGTTTTCATAGATCCGAGTTTCTTAATTTAGATCGAAATATTACATTTTATTTTCGAATGAAAAATGTCATTTTTGTAAAATCTGATAATTCTCTAAAGTTATTTTTCGACTTTACTATATAATTTCGCATTCATTTCTAATGCATTTATGTTAGATCCTGAGATTCTGTAGGTGTCGGCCTCCAGAAGAGAAAAGCATACAGTGAGAGGTTTCGAAACTCCTCCCGTTTTAAAGGTACATCAGCTGCCGACCGGTAAAGTCGCTGAGCACTGATCGTTCGGTCCGAGGTTCAAATCCCGCGAGCCATACTCATATAAACCAAACCAAACGTCTATGTTTTAGCAAGAATCATGCAATTTGGATAGCCGACAGACAGTAAAATGTGAAAATTACTGGTTAGATCTGGAAACGAACCTCGGAGAACCGGTCCCGTTTTTTCTGGTTTTTCTCCACGTCTTAACATTAATACGAGCCGTCTTCCTTAGAAAGTTTTTCACGAAGGCATACCTCCTTTTATATTAATGAACCTAGCGTACTAATAATATAATCAAATAGTTCGAGAACTGGGAAAATCCTGCTTCAGTTTACTGGTAATACCAAAACTGATTAGGGGGGATCTCGGAAATAAGTTCATTAAGAATCTTCGAAATTCGTATTTATAGAATGTCAATAATTTGTAAAAGAGTAACGTTGCGAGCGAAAACCTAATCATGCGAAAGAAACACTTTCATTCAGGGATCCTAAAAGTGGAAAATAGTCGGAATTCTAATTTTCAAATAAGAAAAAAAGCAAAAGTGTTTGCGATAAAATATTATAAAGTTCGTATTTCCATAATACAGTTACAGTTACAGAACATCTAGCGTAAAATTATATTTAATGATAACATTTGCTGTAACCTATATTTCTTTTATATTTCGGTAACTACTTCTTTTATTTGCATTTCTTACAAGTCTTTTATATTTTCGGTAACCACTTGTTTTAATTTGCATTTCTTACAAGTGTTTTCTGTAGTTAGGTTACATAGAATGTTCTCTCTCCAATCGTGTAGTATGAATCACTTCAACCTAAAAAATTTTAATTTTTGTTTGTGCAATATTGAATTTTGAAATTAGTATTTCTTCATTATGATGTAATCTATGAAAATATCACAACTGTATGCTCCATAGATTTTTATAAATTGAAATTTTAATATCATACGCGTCGAACAGTCTAAATCACCGATTCTCAAATTGTGGTAAATGTACCACTGGTGGTGCATAACAATATTTTTAGTGGTGTAATGTTTACATAAAAAAAATAAATGAATGTAAAATTGTCCCCTTTTTAACCCTTTGTTTTAATCTTTATTATTTAGAAACTCACGTATATTTTAAGTTTTTGACTTTTACTGCTCTAGCGTTAATGAGGACCGATTGACGAATTTGAACTTGCGTTTTTAATGTCTCGAAAGAGCGACTTAGTATATGTATTAGATTTATATAGAGCATTTTTCTGATATAGGTGTTTTGACACAAAGTCGGACTTTTTCTGAAATGACATGCCATTTTTTTTTTCATATTCCGATTCTACGACTCAAATTATGCCAAAGTGCCAAGTTTTGTAAAAATCGCATAAAAAAATTTAAAAACAAATAGCTGTCAAAATTTTAGCGCGTCAATGTTAATTAAATTTGATATATATTTATTAATATATCTTTTTATTAAACTTACTTGATTTCTTCTTCCAGAACACGAAATGTCTGTTTATACAAACTTCAGGATCACTCTTTCCAAGATGAGATCTCTTTTCTTTATCAAGATTATTTTTTCTGAAAGTACGAGAAATCTGAATTAAAGAGTTATTTTCGTTCCTATTGTTAATGATTTCCTTTTAGCCGAAAAGGTACGTGAGACGCGAATGGGATAGTCGGACTCGAAACGGCATTTTAAGTTGATACACTATCAATTTTCAAATTGTTGCCACCAAATGTTATCGCCCTGTATTATAATTAAAGAAATTAAATAATGAAGAATCTGCATGGAAATATGCATTTTCTTGCATTGCGAGAAAGCAACGGTACTTAGTACCATCCACTTTTGAGAAGCATAGCCCTCGATCCGAACACGAATACCTGGAAACTCAAACTTTCAATGTCGAATTTGTTTTATTATATATTTCATATTGTATAAAACTTGAACGTCATGAATTTTTGATTAGCAAAATCAACGATTTCAAAGCGAACAGTGGCTACACTGTACGGAATAAAATATTTTATCTGAAGCCCCCGAGACTGTCTATCGGCAATCCTAAAGATTTTTTTGTTTTTAAATATTTTGTGATTTTGCTGCTGAATTGAATTTTATTCGGCATAAGCACCAAAAACGTGATCTTTAATAAATAAAGTGAATACACAGAACTTTAATTAAAAAAAAGACCAAAAAAATGTTTTGTCAAGCCGAATGGATATGATTAACTGAGAAAAGAGTGAAAAGAACAGAAACATGTATGCCAATACTTAATGCTGCATCGGGAATTCAAACATGTACTGCTATGCCGCTTTTAAATTTTTTTTAATATTCCGTTGAATTACATATGGCGTAAATGCAGAGAAAATTAATTAAAAAAATAAAAGTAAAAAGAAAAAAAATGGGTTAGTAGGAGTGAGTGTAGCAGCAGACTGGTAAACTGCGAAGTCAAAGAGAACGTAAGAAATCATAACAAACTCTTCTGAACGATCGTTAAATTTTTAAATTCTCCAGATATTTTTTTAATAAATTTTCAATTTGTCCTTCAATTTGGAGACAGATTTATAACGGCAAAGTAGTTTCTTTTTTTGTTTGCAGTAGAATCTGGAAAGCCATTAAGGGATCATCGATAATTGAAATATCGTCAGTAATAACCTTTCTACGTCTCGCTAATTTTCCAAGAGATATTATGTATTGGAAACGTGTTTCAGAACAATGCAGCTTTGTCTAATACTTTCACTTTTTGAAAATACGAATTTTCGTTTGGTTTATTCTGTTGTCGTTTTGAAATCATTCAGATTGTTAATCATAAATTCGTTAGTGTTACAAAATATGAAATCGATAATAAAACAAATTTCAAACTCCAAGTTTGGGCTTCCAGATGACCATATTAGGTAGAAGATTAAGTTATTTAAAATTGGATGGCTCTAGGTACCGTTGTTTTATCCCATTGGGAAAAGTACAATATCACAATAAGACAAAATAGCAACCTTATTTTGACGTAGATTTTGCGCACTATGTAAAGCGAATTTTCCCATTTAGTGGTATTTGTGAAGAAACGTGAAGTAATTATATTTCAAAATTATTTATCAGAAGTTTTCCATTCAGATGACAATATTGTTTAAAACGTGAAAAATATTGTTTTTATTAGTAAGAAATTCACAATATGTTTATTGCGAATGAAAACAATTTCGTTAAAATATTAGTGTAAATTCTCGAACACGGCAAAAGCAGTACTTAAATAATGTAACTTTGTAAATAAACAAAGCATTTAAGTCTATCTCTAAATTTGAAGAAACTGTATTAACACAATGATTAATAAACAGAAAATGTTTAATGAAAGTCGATGAGAATAAAAATAAACAAAGAAGGAAGTATTGAGATTTTGATAACTTTGATTTCTTTAAAGTCATAAATGTTTCATTATTCCTTATGTAAGTTAACAATTTCCACATTTTATGTTATTAGATTTAAATTCATGAGCTAAAAATCAGAAAATTTCTAAAACCCCGAATCACAGAAATCTCTACGATTCCAGATGTCAGACATTGCACTGTATCTCTCTATCAAACGTCTATTTGGACAGAAATATAGTACTTCCAATTTGGCACACAGCCATTTCGTAATTTGCCATAATATATTAAAGAACGTAGTAAAATATATAATAATGCTGAGACTCATCGGTTTTACCACTCGGCTGCTAGTGGACTGGAGATCAAGGAAACAGGAAACGTCTGTAGTTTATATAAACTCGGACATGTGTTTAACAAATTTGTCTGGCTTGTGTTCCGTGAACTCTGATTTATGAAATCTGATACGTCTAGACAATAGACCTTCCAATAAAATTCATTTCGAAACTTATTCATATTATAACTCTTTGCTGTTATTGTAATATCAAAAATGTATAATTTTTTTCTATTTTATTTGAAGTTTTTACTTCATATTTTAAATCCGCAATATTTTCTTTCCTCAACCTTTTTAATCAGAACTTACCCGCCAGTGTTAAAGATTTTTGTATTCTCGATGCCATTTGAGCTTCAGGTTCAAATGGCCCGAATAACGCTGGTATAAGGATAACGATTATAAAGTAAGAACGTGTTTCCGGAAAGGGCAATAAGCTGGATAAAAAAAAATATAAATCTCTATCAACGTGTGATTTTGACGACCTAGCAGCTGAAACTTCGAGGACCTTGAAGAAGTGAGGTAAAATTGGGCACACCATTGTCTCCTGTACTACATGTTTGCCAATCAGATGAAAAGCGACTAGAGGTGTAAGTCCCGCTGGGCACAAAAATAAATAAATAAATAAATAAAAGTCAGCAGTCAAAGCTAGGTTACGAAGTTGTGGTCATTAAAGCATGTAATTAGGAAAGGAACTGATTCAATCATCTTCTGGAATGATTTGGTAACTAAGAACTTCTGAAAAATTTGATCCTTATAGGTTCGATTTTTAAATCACCATTCATCAATTAGTTTCTCTAAGAATTTTCTTCTATGCGACCTGAACTGCTTTTAAGTCTGACGGCCGGGCTGCAAGTACGTAGATTAGAGTCTGCCTTATGATACATATGTAGGTGTGTCTTTCAAATGTTTCGATAAAAAATTTCCTAGGCGTATAAAGAGTTAGCTGGCGATAGCAGAGTCTTTTCGTATGATGTGCGAATAATTTTCTAACTGAAATGGGAGCATAAATGTATAATAAGTAGGTTACGCATTAAGTATTGAGACGTCAGAGCATTCATTTTACTTCACATTATAGATTTCTAGGTATATTCTAATAACTATAGCAGATGATGAGAAGGAAATTTATCTCTTGTTAAAGCGAATAATACCTGCATGATATATATTTCAATTATCAATATTTAACAAAATAGAAGCAAGCATATGATGTTTCCTGAAAGCTAACCTGGGCAAATTTTCTCTTAGAGTCAATTTATTCATTTTCAATCTGGATGAAACATTTTAAAACGAATTTTTAGAAACAAGCTTTGATTCGAAGAAATAATGGATTTTAAAAAGAAATTACAGCGCACCACATGCCAATGAGCCTATTAATCGTAAAAACTTTCGTATTTGCTTTTTGCTTTAGTGTTTGTAGTGTGTATAAAAAACTATGAAAAATACACCAAAAATCTTAAAATATAAAACTATAAAAAAAAGTTTAAGATTTTGAAAAATGAAAATAAAAACTATAATTTCATTTTATTAATCGTTTATATTTATCTCGATTCCTAACCTTTCGCGAGCATATGTGGCTCCCTTTAGCTTGCATCAAGTAATCTCACTTATGCAATTTTCTAATTTCTGCTCACTTTCGTTAATTCGGGTGAGGAGGTAAATGGTTTTAAACCATCGGCACTCCGTAATTTAGAATCATTGGCATTGACGAGCCAATATAAAGTCACTTGTCTTCTTTCTTTAATATGACTGCATTGTCTCATTGAGGCAAAGCGATGGGTTTGGAAATGACTTCCGTTTACAAGTTTGCTTGATTGTGTATAATTCGTTTCGCTGATAAATGCGGTTCCGATGCATTTCGGAACTTTGATTCTTACTGCGAATGAGAGAAGTTTTAACAAATTTTTGAAATCCTTATCTGGACACTTTTTTACCAAAAATATATACTTAAAGCAGCATAGTTTTTCAATTGACAGATCTTACGAGAATTAAAATTAGACTAGATATAAAAACGAGTTACGTTTCACTCAGAAACTGTTTTAAAACTACGCGCTAAACGGAGTGATTTGTATATCAACCCTGTTTTACAAATTAGAGATTATTATTCATTTTTTCCGAATTATAAATTGGGATTTCTAATAGAATTTTTCACATTTACTTTGCTTATACATTTTGGCATTTTATTACGGTCTGCCAGTTCTTTACTCAAATTGATGATTAATAATGGCAAGGATCTTCACTAGTATCCAAACTCTCTAGGCTAGCACAGCAAGAAATGTTAAAAGTGGGTATAAATATTTACGCAAAATTTACTTCTCAACCATAAGTTTTCAACATTAATATTTTCCAAATCTTTATCTAATAAGGGTAATGCACCAAATGGCAAAAAAATGATAACTTTCCTTTCTGAAACACTTTCCTTTGTCGCGGAAAGACACAGCTCTATTTGTTTTAAATAAATTAAATGTTTAGTTGGAGTATTTCTGTATGCTAATATGCACATAAGTAGTAACCGGAGGTAACCGGTAGGCTGAAGTAAACGTCACAGAAAAGGGGCGTGGTCGCCGCCATCTTGAATCACGTGACAACCGGAAATGACGTAGATGGAATGACATCCTCAAAGTTTCGTTTTGATTCTGTGGCAACGATTTTATGTCTCAAAGTTTTTATTTTTTGTGGCAACGACACTATTTTTTATGTTTATGGCAATGAGCTCTTAACCACGTGTTTGGAATGACATCACTTTTAATTTATTATTTTTAATTATTTGACATGTGATTAATATTATTTTGTTATTTGATTAATTTTTAATACGTCATTAATTTTAACTTTTTAATTATTAACTATTTAGTACATCATTATTTTACTTATTACCTTTAATGAATTTTTGTGGAAATTAATATTATTTTCCCTGAATTTTAAAAGTAACTCCACCGGTGGGATTCGAACTCGCTATCTCTGGGATGGGAGGTCTTGCGCTTTACCGCTGGGCTACCCTGTCCTCTTATTATCTCTTATTACCTCTTATTTGAAACTCTCTTTGTCCCTTTGAGTTTTTGCACCATTGATGACATAAGGCTGAAAGTCTGCGCATGCGCTTTGACATGAAAACCGCGTCACACATTTGTTTTTACACGACGGCTAGGATTTCTTTTGGCTTCTTAATCATTACTTTATTCATTGCTGTTTTAAATGTAAGATTTTCCCACAGTTTAATTTTTTTTATTATTAAGATATTTTTAATTGTTTTCAATTTTCATCTCATTCTTACTTTTTTTAAGTTATTAGTTAATTTATTAATTTTTATTTTATTTTTTTCCCTTTCCCAAACATAAATTTTATTTTTAACTTCAACAAAAGTGAATTTAAATTTTCTTTTTACTTTTTATCTTGCAAAGTTTATTTATTTTTTTTTTTTTTATATTTAATTTTCTTTTTGGTTTTACAAAAGTAATATTTATTTTTACGAATTGAATTTTTCCTTTTCACTTTTTTATTTTGCAAAAGTTTTTTTTTTTTTTTTTTTTTTTTTTTTTTTTCCCAAAATTTTTTCCTTTTTGTATTTTTACTTTATTTTAATTTTTTGTTTAACTTTCTTTTTGGTTTTACAAAAGTAATATTTTTATTTAAGAATTGAATTTTTCTTTTTCACTTTTTTATTTTGCAAAAGTTTTTTTTTTCCTTTTCGTATTTTTACTTTACTTTATTTTAATTTTTTGTTTAAACTTTTTTTTTGGTTTTACAAAAGAAATATTTATTTTTCCAAATTTAATTTTCCTTTCCGCTTTTTATTTTAAAAAAAGTTGTTACTACATTTTTAACTTAATTTTTTTTACAAAAGTAATATTTAGTTTCATAATTTTAATTTTTTTTTTGAGTTTTTTGTTTACACAAATGTTTTTTTGTTACATTTTTATTTTACCCTTAACTTTTTTCCCTTGTTTTAAATACAATACGATGTTACATTTCCATTTCTCCAAAAGTAAACTTACCTAAATTTCTGTGTCTTTGAAATTTTAAGCTGGAATTTACATGCATATAACTTCACTAGATAATATTTTCTGTAACATTAAGCCAATATACACAATGCTCTTTCTATATAGTTTAACTGGAATACTACATTACTTACATTTTTTACTACTAAGTTGGAGATACTCAGAACTTTTCCTTCTAATGCATTGTACTAACTATTAATGCCTGTATTAACTTTTTTGGCCAACTATACAAAACTTTGTTGATTCCCTTTTACACGTCCTACTTTTATTCAAAGGATTCACCAAACTATGTCTGACAAATGTAATTTTTACACTTTCCATTTACACATTTACCCTTATATTTAACTTATAAAACATATTTATGCTGTATTTCTGATTCCTTTTTCCCATAATAAATACAGACTTACACATGTTTCTTTATTGTAAGACTTACTAACTTTAAAACAAATCTTACAAGGAGCAATAAATTTTCATGGTATGAAGCCAACTCAAACCAATGCATGGAGCATTTCTACCCAGTTAAGTTTAGATACATACCAATAGTACTTTATTTCTTCTTATTTTACTCTACAGACATTTATACATATATATTCAGAACACTCCCTTTTATTCAGTAAGATTCATTTATACTACTAACACAAATTTTGCTAACTCTTTGAAATATTTTACAAAAATATCTTGTATTTTCTTGCACATATCCTACTTAAATCACCAAACATACACTGAAACCTTGATTTTTTCCTTCATGTGAAAACGTCACTCGGATTCTTAATATGATTCCACCATTTACCGCAGAACTTTATAAACACTACTCTATTTGAACTTATCACAGCCAAACTCTCTTAACAAGGTACAGAAGATTGAATTATATTTTAACTACAGAGAAGAATATCCACATTGTAACGTATTATTTTAAATTTGAATTATAGTCACATTTTGTGAAGGAGAACTTAATGTCTATAATACACGTGGAATTAATATTCAATCATGGAAATGAAACTTTATCGCCTTTTTCCCAATTTGGAACATAAAAATTTGTTAACTTGGAATATTTTTAACGTATTTATTGTAACTTAACTGAAAAAGACCCATATTTTACATTGTCAATAATTTATTTAGCACTGAACTCTTACAGCCTTTTGAGAACGAAATTTAATTTATCATACCTGACAAATGACTCCTACATAGTTATGATACATTACACGAAATATCGAGTAGAGTTCAAAATAATGATCTAACATAGTAATTATCATGACCTAACACAAATAATTTTAGGATAGAAATTTCAAACTGACATTGCTTAATAATGAACTTTTACAGCTTTTTTGACATTTAACTTCTCATAGATAATAAATAAAATTACACACAAATAATTATACAAAATAGGTAATAATGACAGAAAGTCCATATAATAATCTACTATAGTCACCAACTTTAAAAATTTTAACGCATTTTTAGTATGTCATAAGAAAGACCACACTTTTTTGAAAAGCATTACTTCAGTTTTCATTGGAACCACGCAGTCCTGCGCACATGTATAACATCTTTGATTTATCATAAGCATGACACATAATAAGTAAATAAAATTTTCACAAAGTACGAAACACATTTCTCTTTTAACTGAACTGTACTCTTAAGAAAAATGCAGTATGGAATGCTTAGAACATTCAGGGCCACAATTCCTCATTTCCCCACGCATTGACCAAAATATACATGTACTTTAAAATCAGTTAAACAAATTCAAATGTTAGTATTCAAAGAGGAATACTTCACAAATTAGACGAAAGAAAGGTATACAATGAACTTGAGTGATAAATACAGAAAAGCATGTAAGGACCGAGAAAAAGATGTATTCGTGGAGAACTTTTTTAAGATAAACTTGCTCTATTTTTTGCACATGGGTTACATTTTGCATTTCAGTTTAAGGAAACATTCAAGATAATTCCTGTATAACTAGGGATTTTCTCATGTTAATAATGTAATTTATTAGAACAGTCACAGATATATAGGACAAGTATGCCATTTCCAAGGAAAACAATTTTCCCAAGCCAGACTTTAACAGTGAAATATAAAATGGAATAAGAAAATCCCATATTTCAAACAAAATTAGTATCTGAGTATGCAAAAACATGAACAAGAAATGAATATTTTTTCTGAAAATGTTCCAAATGGTTTAAGTCAGGACTAGTTTCATGAACAGAGCACGAAAAATAATGATGAATTTTTAATTTTATTTTGTCTGTAGTACATTTACTTATGCTAAAATCTTCCATTTGGTTGACTGTACTTTACATTTAGACCTAAGTTGATAAATCAGAGTGATTTTCTGTTTTAAAGCTTCAGATTCAGAAATAGTACAATTTCAGAAATAATACAACTCAAAAGCAAAAAGATTAAAACGACAAGAGAATATACTGCAAGCAAGCGAACGTGATAAATGACTTTTTGGGCTGAATTTCATGAATTCATAGATGGGGTGCAAAATTTTAATGCACTGTATATGAACTATTTTTCAAATGTATTACGATCACCAACTTTACATAGACTTTAAGTAAACATTTCATGTTAATTTACCATTTTTTCCTGAGATTTATCTACGTATTTACTAAATTTTTGCATTTTGTTTATAAATATAATACCAAAAGGACATAAGAGAACATTTGTTTCTTGAAAATGTCCATAATTTTACCCAACTGTTATTTCTTTCATAGCTTTGAAGTAACCTATTAAACATATAGTTATCTTGTATTGACCAGACAACCGTTGGTCTTGCCAATGTCTGAGTTAAGTCACAAAGCTAGGGAATTTAAGTAATATTTTACCAGTACGAAGAACTTCTTACGGCGTTTTTGATGAAAATTGACCGAATTTAGTAGTTCATTTCTAACCTATGAGCCTTTAACTATTTTTTTTATTCGAAAAAACACACCAGAAATTATCCTCAAGATTTTCCATACAGATTTTCCATGTACTACTTTTCATGAAATTACATTTCCAATGAAATTTGATTCATTGTTAGGATAGTTAAATGTTTGTTATTTTTTCGCATACGAATGCATTTCGTGTCTCACATACGCTCATTACATATGATTTAACAAAATTACAAATGAGTTAGAAGTTAAGTGAATATTTCCTGAAATACTGTACATTTCATTTCGGAAAGTTTACACGAGTATCTTCATTTTGAATCCTTTAATGTTTCTTTTCCTGCATCCAAAGTAAATTTAGAGTAAAAAATTTTCAGTTTGGACGAAAGTTATTTACCGATGGTTGTGACGTGTTCGTGTTTTCATATATTGTTTTTTGTGAAGTACCTTATCGATAACCTTTTGAACACTTTGAATATTACGGCCACTGCAAATCATTGAATTTTCATAAATTTTCTTATTTATCTTTTACAAGTCCTTGTAAAGATTTGGGAACAAATTTTTATTAAATAGTTGTATTGTGTGATTTAATAACTTTTTACACGCTTGGAAGATTTAACTTCAACAACACTACCACACTGAATCAGAAATTAAGAAAAGAAATGGAATTTTTTTTATCTTAGTATACTACAGGAATAGATAATTTTTCTCTAATGTATTCGAATGTAGTAGATAAGGAGACTTTTAACACAGATCATACAGAATTTGAATATTTTCTCTAAGTCACCAAAAATTGCATTGTCATAGATTTTTCTCATAAAGTCTATTTCTTTCTTAAAAGAAGTTTATATACTAATTTCATTAGAAACATATCTAAGAAAATATCTAACATTCATAAGAAACTCAGCGCTTGTTTCTTTACTAAATTTGTACTTTCTGACTTCATTCTACTGAAACGAAAATATTCATAACTTTTTGCGAAAAAAAAATGTTATACTTTTTGATTAATTTTCATACCACAGTATTATCATTGAATTTTTTTTTTCCTAGTCCACTGCTAATATATTGCTAATTTTCGTACGTGACAAAAAAACCCAGTTTAGAAACTTTTCTACTTAAAACCTTGTATTGCATTTCTGAACCGGGGCCATGCTTTCATTTTTATCACGTATCATGCGAATATTTTAAAAAAAGCATATTTTTTCCTTCTGTTAGCACAATTTTTAACCAACATTTTACTATTACAGAGACTTCTTTAGTAAACTCTCAAGTGTTAAATTGAACGTTTCATTACTAATTTTGAAGATTCTGGATATATCCTACTTAAAAGTTCATAACCGATTAGCAAAATAATTTATATATGTACTTCGTTGTGCTTTTGGTTAATTTTTAAATCGTTGTTCAACTATAACACTTGATTTCTATGAAGTATCGAAATGATTATTTACTTTCCGCTTTTTCCAAAGAATTTCGTAGACACATATGTTCAGTACAGAAAATTTTCCTAACTTACCAGTATCATTACCAAAATAGAAAACATTCAAAATTTTCTTAAAAATTTATATATTTGTTTTTTACAAACATTTACACGAATACCCACATTTAATTATTTAACGTGTATTTTCCTATATCAGAACTAAAATTTCGAACGAAAATTTTTAACTAACGTTATGTTCCGTAAAATTTTTGTATTTGTGATGTCATCTTTTTTTCGCACACGTTTTCAGAGTGTGCTCTCGGTAGTATTTTAGACATTTTGAAACTGTTTTCTCTTTGCTATTGGAAACTATTTTGTCTTTGCTGTTGGTATATGCCTATGAATTCTCGATACTTTCTTGGTTTATCTTCAACTTATGAAATATTAAAATGCTTAAAAATATATTTGTAGATGTCCACATGTTAGTCAACATTCATATGAACTTCAGTATTCCAAATCTCTCACGTAACTGTAATTTTTCCTATTGGTAGTAGGAAGACGAATGGAATACATGCAGGTTATGCAGACATCTGAACGATAATTATGCAAAACTAGTTATATGGCAGTTTTTCATAAAAAGTGGTTCCAACGAAGGAAACACGCCAGCAGTCTCCTAAAACTTTAAGTGGGCACCTCATCTTTGCTCTTACAAAAGGAAAGTAGAATTGTAAATTCTACGTAAGAGCGAAGATCAGGTGCCCATTTAAAGTTTTAGGAGACTGCTGGCGTGTTTCCTTCGTTGGAACCACTTTTTATGAAAAACTGCCATATAACTAGTTTTGCATAATTATCGTTCAGATGTCTGCATAACCTGCATGTATTCCATTCGTCTTCCTACTACCAATAGGAAAAATTACAGTTACGTGAGAGATTTGGAATACTGAAGTTCATATGAATGTTGACTAACATGTGGACATCTACAAATATATTTTTAAGCATTTTAATATTTCATAAGTTGAAGATAAACCAAGAAAGTATCGAGAATTCATAGGCATATACCAACAGCAAAGACAAAATAGTTTCCAATAGCAAAGAGAAAACAGTTTCAAAATGTCTAAAATACTACCGAGAGCACACTCTGAAAACGTGTGCGAAAAAAAGATGACATCACAAATACAAAAATTTTACGGAACATAACGTTAGTTAAAAATTTTCGTTCGAAATTTTAGTTCTGATATAGGAAAATACACGTTAAATAATTAAATGTGGGTATTCGTGTAAATGTTTGTAAAAAACAAATATATAAATTTTTAAGAAAATTTTGAATGTTTTCTATTTTGGTAATGATACTGGTAAGTTAGGAAAATTTTCTGTACTGAACATATGTGTCTACGAAATTCTTTGGAAAAAGCGGAAAGTAAATAATCATTTCGATACTTCATAGAAATCAAGTGTTATAGTTGAACAACGATTTAAAAATTAACCAAGAGCACAACGAAGTACATATATAAATTATTTTGCTAATCGGTTATGAACTTTTAAGTAGGATATATCCAGAATCTTCAAAATTAGTAATGAAACGTTCAATTTAACACTTGAGATTTTACTAAAGAACTCTCTGTAATAGTAAAATGTTGGTTAAAAATTGTGCTAACAGAAGGAAAAAATATGCTTTTTTTAAAATATTCGCATGATATGTGATAAAAATGAAAGCATGGCCCCGGTTCAGCAATGCAATACAAGGTTTTAAGTAGAAAAGTTTCTAAACTGGATTTTTTTGTCACGTACGAAAATTAGCAATATATTAGCAGTGGACTAGGAAAAAAAAATTCAAAGATAATACTGTGGTATGAAAATTAATCAAAAAGTATAAAATTTTTCTTCGCAATAAGTTATGAATATTTTCGTTTCAGTAGAATGAAGTCAGAAAGTACAAATTTAGTAAAGAAACAAGCGCTGAGTTTCTTATGAATGTTAGATATTTTCTTAGATATGTTTCTAATGAAATTAGTATATAAACTTCTTTTAAGGAAGAAATAGACTTTATGAGAAAAATCTATGACAATGCAATTTTTGGTGACTTAGAGAAAATATTCAAATTCTGTATGATCTGTGTTAAAAGTCTCCATTATCTACTACATTCGAATACATTAATGAAAAATTATCTATTCCTGTAGTATACTAAGATAAAAAAAATTCCATTTCTTTTCTTAATTTCTGATTCAGTGTGGTAGTGTTGTTGAAGTTAAATCTTCCAAGCGTGTAAAAAGTTATTAAATCACACAATACAACTATTTAATAAAAATTTGTTCCCAAATCTTTACAAGGACTTGTAAAAGATAAATAAGAAAATTTATGAAAATTCAATGATTTGCAGTGGCCGTAATATTCAAAGTGTTCAAAAGGTTATTAATAAGGTACTTCACAAAAAACAATATATGAAAACACGAACACGTCACAACCATCGGTAAATAACTTTCGTCCAAACTGAAAATTTTTTACTCTAAATTTACTTTGGATGCAGGAAAAGAAACATTAAAGGATTCAAAATGAAGATACTCGTGTAAACTTTCCGAAATGAAATGTACAGTATTTCAGGAAATATTCACTTAACTTCTAACTCATTTGTAATTTTGTTAAATCATATGTAATGAGCGTATGTGAGACACGAAATGCATTCGTATGCGAAAAAATAACAAACATTTAACTATCTGAACAATGAATCAAATTTCATTGGAAATGTAATTTCATGAGAAGTAGTACATGGAAAATCTGTATGGAAAATCTTGAGGATAATTTCTGGTGTGTTTTTTTCGAATAAAAAAAATAGTTAAAGGCTCATAGGTTAGAAATGAACTACTAAATTCGGTCAATTTTCATCAAAAACGCCGTAAGAAGTTCTTCGTACTGGTAAAATATTACTTAAATTCCCTAGCTTTGTGACTTAACTCAGACATTTGCAAGACCAACGGTTGTCTGGTCAATACAAGATAACTATATGTTTAATAGGTTACTTCAAAGCTATGAAAGAAATAACAGTTGGGTAAAATTATGGACATTTTCAAGAAACAAATGTTCTCTTATGTCCTTTTGGTATTATATTTATAAACAAAATGCAAAAATTTAGTAAATACGTAGATAAATCTCAGGAAAAAATGGTAAATTAACTTGAAATGTTTACTTAAAGTCTATGTAAAGTTGGTGATCGTAATACATTTGAAAAATAGTTCATATACAATGCATTAAAATTTTGCACCCCATCTATGAATTCATGAAATTCAGCCCAAAATGTCATTTATCACGTTCGCTTGCTTGCAGTATATTCTCTTGTCGTTTTAATCTTTTTGCTTTTGAGTTGTATTATTTCTGAAATTGTACTATTTCTGAATCTGAAGCTTTAAAACAGAAAATCACTCTGATTTATCAACTTAGGTCTAAATGTAAAGTACAGTCAACCAAATGGAAGATTTTAGCATAAGTAAATGTACTACAGACAAAATAAAATTAAAAATTCATCATTATTTTTCGTGCTCTGTTCATGAAACTAGTCCTGACTTAAACTATTTGGAACATTTTCAGAAAAAATATTCATTTCTTGTTCATGTTTTTGCATACTCAGATACTAATTTTGTTTGAAATATGGGATTTTCTTATTCCATTTTATATTTCACTGTTAAAGTCTGGTTTGGGAAAATTGTTTTCCTTGGAAATGGCATACTTGTCCTATATATCTGTGACTGTTCTAATAAATTACATTATTAACATGTGAAAATCCCTAGTTATACAGGAATTATCTTGAATGTTTCCTTAATCTGAAATGCAAAATGTAACCCATGTGCAAAAAATAGAGCAAGTTTATCTTAAAAAAGTTCTCCACGAATACATCTTTTTCTCGGTCCTTACATGCTTTTCTGTATTTATCACTCAAGTTCATTGTGTACCTTTCTTTCATCTAATTTGTGAAGTATTCCTCTTTGAATACTAACATTTGAATTTGTTTAACTGATTTTAAAGTACATGTATATTTTGGTCAATGCGTGGGGAAATGAGGAACTGTGACCCTGAATGTTCTAAGCATTCCATACTGCATTTTTCTTAAGAGTACAGTTCAGTTAAAAGAGAAATGTGTTTCGTACTTTGTGAAAATTTTATTTACTTATTATGTGTCATGCTTATGATAAATCAAAAATGTTATACATGTGCGCAGGACTGCGTGGTTCCAATGAAAACTGAAGTAATGCTTTTCAAAAAAAGTGTGGTCTTTCTTATGGCATATTAAAAATGCGTTAAAATTTTTAAAGTTGGTGACTATAGTAGATCATTATATGGACTTTCTGTCATTATTACCTATTTTGTATAATTATTTGTGTGTAATTTTATTTATTATCTATGAGAAGTTAAATGTCAAAAAAGCTGTAAAAGTTCATTATTAAGCAATGTCAGTTTGAAATTTCTATCTTAAAATTATTTGTGTTAGGTCAGTTAATTACTATGTTAGATCATTATTTTGAACTCTACTCGATATTTCGTGTAATGTATCATAACTATGTAGGAGTCATTTGTCAGGTATGATAAAACAAATTTCGTTCTCAAAAGGCTGTAAGAGTTCAGTGCTAAATAAATTATTGACAATGTAAAATATGGGTCTTTTTCAGTTAAGTTACAATAAATACGTTAAAAATATTCCAAGTTAACAAATTTTTATGTTCCAAATTGGGAAAAAGGCGATAAAGTTTCATTTCCATGATTGAATATTAATTCCACGTGTATTATAGACATTAAGTTCTCCTTCACAAAATGTGACTATAATTCAAATTTAAAATAATACGTTACAATGTGGATATTCTTCTCTGTAGTTAAAATATAATTCAATCTTCTGTACCTTGTTAAGAGAGTTTGGCTGTGATAAGTTCAAATAGAGTAGTGTTTATAAAGTTCTGCGGTAAATGGTGGAATCATATTAAGAATCCGAGTGACGTTTTCACATGAAGGAAAAAATCAAGGTTTCAGTGTATGTTTGGTGATTTAAGTAGGATATGTGCAAGAAAATACAAGATATTTTTGTAAAATATTTCAAAGAGTTAGCAAAATTTGTGTTAGTAGTATAAATGAATCTTACTGAATAAAAGGGAGTGTTCTGAATATATATGTATAAATGTCTGTAGAGTAAAATAAGAAGAAATAAAGTACTATTGGTATGTATCTAAACTTAACTGGGTAGAAATGCTCCATGCATTGGTTTGAGTTGGCTTCATACCATGAAAATTTATTGCTCCTTGTAAGATTTGTTTTAAAGTTAGTAAGTCTTACAATAAAGAAACATGTGTAAGTCTGTATTTATTATGGGAAAAAGGAATCAGAAATACAGCATAAATATGTTTTATAAGTTAAATATAAGGGTAAATGTGTAAATGGAAAGTGTGAAAATTACATTTGTCAGACATAGTTTGGTGAATCCTTTGAATAAAAGTAAGACGTGTAAAAGGGAATCAACAAAGTTTTGTATAGTTGGCCAAAAAAGTTAATACAGGCATTAATAGTTAGTACAATGCATTAGAAGGAAACGTTCTGAGTATCTCCAACTTAGTAGTAAAAAAAGTAAGAAATGTAGTATTCCAGTTAAACTATATAGAAAGAGCATTGTGTATATTGGCTTAATGTTACAGAAAATATTATCTAGTGAAGTTATATGCATGTAAATTCCAGCTTAAAATTTCAAAGACACAGAAATGTAGGTAAGTTTACTTTTGGAGAAATGGAAATGTAACATCGTATTGTATTTAAAACAAGGGAAAAAAGTTAAGGGTAAAATAAAAATGTAGCAAAAAAAATTTGTGTAAACAAAAAACTCAAAAAAAATTAAAATTATGAAACTAAATATTACTTTTGTAAAAAAAATTAAGTTAAAAATGTAGTAACAACTTTTTTTAAAATAAAAAGCGGAAAGGAAAATTAAATTTGGAAAAATAAATATTTCTTTTGTAAAACCAAAAAAAAAAGTTTAAACAAAAAATTAAAATAAAAAAAAGAAAAAATACGAAAAGAAAAAAAAAACTTTTGCAAAATAAAAAAGTGAAAAAGAAAAATTCAATTCGTAAATAAAAATATTACTTTTGTAAAACCAAAAAGAAAGTTAAATAAAAAATTAAAATAAAGTAAAAATACAAAAAGGAAAAAATTTTGGGGAAAAAAAAAAAAAAAAAAAAAAAAAAAAAAAACTTTTGCAAAATAAAAAAGTGAAAAGGAAAAATTCAATTCGTAAAAATAAATATTACTTTTGTAAAACCAAAAAGAAAATTAAATATAAAAAAAAAAAAAAATAAACTTTGCAAGATAAAAAGTAAAAAGAAAATTTAAATTCACTTTTGTTGAAGTTAAAAATAAAATTTATGTTTGGGAAAGGGAAAAAAATAAAATAAAAATTAATAAATTAACTAATAACTTAAAAAAAGTAAGAATGAGATGAAAATTGAAAACAATTAAAAATATCTTAATAATAAAAAAAATTAAACTGTGGGAAAATCTTACATTTAAAACAGCAATGAATAAAGTAATGATTAAGAAGCCAAAAGAAATCCTAGCCGTCGTGTAAAAACAAATGTGTGACGCGGTTTTCATGTCAAAGCGCATGCGCAGACTTTCAGCCTTATGTCATCAATGGTGCAAAAACTCAAAGGGACAAAGAGAGTTTCAAATAAGAGGTAATAAGAGATAATAAGAGGACAGGGTAGCCCAGCGGTAAAGCGCAAGACCTCCCATCCCAGAGATAGCGAGTTCGAATCCCACCGGTGGAGTTACTTTTAAAATTCAGGGAAAATAATATTAATTTCCACAAAAATTCATTAAAGGTAATAAGTAAAATAATGATGTACTAAATAGTTAATAATTAAAAAGTTAAAATTAATGACGTATTAAAAATTAATCAAATAACAAAATAATATTAATCACATGTCAAATAATTAAAAATAATAAATTAAAAGTGATGTCATTCCAAACACGTGGTTAAGAGCTCATTGCCATAAACATAAAAAATAGTGTCGTTGCCACAAAAAATAAAAACTTTGAGACATAAAATCGTTGCCACAGAATCAAAACGAAACTTTGAGGATGTCATTCCATCTACGTCATTTCCGGTTGTCACGTGATTCAAGATGGCGGCGACCACGCCCCTTTTCTGTGACGTCACTTCCGCCTACCGGTTACCTCCGGTTTCTACTCACATACGGATGTGAAGATAAACGAATTAAACCAGTGTGGTTCAGTTTACTTAATAGTGATAAATTAATACTATTACTAATTTAACTTTTTTAAAATAAGTTTAAATTAACCGCAACAATACCAGAACAAACAGAAAGAGAAACTTCGTATTTTCCTGAATTCAATGCCAACAAAATATAGGCAATCGTTTATCTTAGGTTTTTGAACTTCAGTTTGTTATGTATATACAAGAAAAATGTTTGTTCAATTAATGTTTTGTTTGTAACATGTTTCTTTAAATAAACATTTTCCGAACCTGCAATGGCACGACTGGTACACGACATGTGTCAAATTTGTATTTCCTAAAAGCAGACGTTGATATTTTCAAAACTCAGGCAGTTAAAAATGTGTTCAGATAAATCGTAATATAGATAATCGTTCTCTATGTGTAATGTGGAAACGAGGCAGTTTTTCGTAGAACGTCCTCTACGAAGACATCCATCCGTTTTGACAGTCAGGCTTTGGGTGGTTTGTCGTAATTAAAATAAACCAAACCGATAAAAATTTTTCAGCGACAAAATGCAGAAATTCCATTTACAGTACATGTGATAACAATTTACTCACATTTTTAATCAGCAAAAATTGAAGCAATGTTAATTTTTTATGTAAATTCTAGTAACATTAAAAAAAAAGAATAACTTTCAAATTAGAAAGGGAAAATTTTGTTTCTACTGCTTTTATATTTCGATCGGATTTAATATGAAATGGGAAATAAATGGGCTTGTATTTAATGTATTTTTGAAATTCAGCAGTTTAGATTGAATGGATGATTTAACAACATTTATATATTTTAGATTATGCACTTTTATTTAAAATTACCATGAATTTGCTCAAATAAAAATCTTTCGAATCATAAAGAAATTTTATTATCTGATATTACTTTTAAACTGCTGCTTTGTCTTAACGTTTTTAACAAAAGCTCGGGTAAAACTCTTTCGATTACTAATCGATATATGATAGTGTTTAATTTTAATAGGAGCATTTTACTGTAAACGGCTATATACGGGCAAGGTATAAGACAACAATTTCATACAAGATACAAGATGCTATTACACTGATATAATACACTAATAATGCTTTTATATTGACGTACCGCGAAAGATGGAAATTTTGCACTGATATATCTACACTGATATTTAAACATTTTACACTGATAATTAGACATTTAAAATAAATTCTAAACAGAATTTTTCGTGGCGTCTCTGCGTAAGTATGTACGTATCTCGCATAGCTCAAAAACGAGTAGCCTCAGAACTTTGAAGTTTTGTATATAGGAGTGCTATAACATGTAGATGTGAACCTCGTATTTTGGTTGCAATCGGCCGCACCAAAAGTATATAAATATATGTGTATATCCTCTCTGTTACCCGGCTCAGTGATCTCAGTTTATTTACCCGTATATGTTCGTTAATTCTTCATTTTTTGATTTAAGAATGATGGAATTATGTTTATTATCTTCCGGTAAACAATCGGTTGTTTAGCTGCATCAGCATTTCTGCTAACTTAAAAGAACTTCTGCCGTAAATGAACGAAAAATTCAAACAAAACTATACATTACACATTAATTCTTAAATAAGAACACTACAATTTACCTATTCACAGTAAAATAATATAATCAATAAAAATTTCCTATTCACAGTAAAATAATATAATCACTAAAAATTTCCTATTCACAGTAAAATAATACGTAATAAATTGTACACAACAAAAATAATACATAACAAGTGCGGCTAAGACTAATTATTTTTGTTATGTCGGACATGTTTGTTTGCATTTAAAACTTGGCAGAATAGCGGATTTGTTGCCAATCTAGAGAAACTAAGCTTTGAAAAAACAAAGATAACGCCTTCTTTTATTATTGCGAATTAAATCATGCTTAACCCATTCCGTAATTTATTCGAGGAAATAAGTGTTTAAGATTGACTTCGTAATTTTAAATATATATATTTTGAGTTTTTGTGTATGTTGGCCTTGTTTCGAAGTGAGAACTGAGTTAATTGAATGAGAAATGTTGAATCGTCTGTAAAAAACTGTTTCTTTTCATTTTTTGTGTAATTTCTTTTACAATCGTTTTAGATTTATTATAGTATTTGAATAGAACATGTGGCAAAGATTAGATAATTCTTCAAATGATATAAATTTTGTGCATTCTGGGTTACAATATTACTCTCATGCATCTTTTATTTAAACCAAGCAAATGTTACCAGTACAAATTTTAACATATTGGAAAAAATGAACGAAATGTAACGCTATTAAGTGAACCTAGCGCCAGAGTGTCACTATGGTAAACAAATCTAGTGAATTTTAAAGAGTGCATTTGTTCTATTGTGGTTTATGCGCTATCGACGAAGTAGATTTAATTCAATTCAATAAGATTAAATGAAATGAAAGAAAAAAATGCGTATAATTTAACATTCGGTGCAAGAAAGTCATGTCGTGTACACATCAGATTTTTTTACTTATGGTGGGGGATTTATCAGTAGCGGAAGGGTAAGTTGCTGAAAACCGGTAATCCATTTCGAATCACAAAAAGAAAAATGATGGATCTTCGAGAAGGTATAAATTGTAGAAAATTTGCAAGAAAACTATATCGATAATTAACACTTTGAGCTTACAACAAGTTCTCGTATTTGAAAGTTTAACAGCAAGACAAAACTGTTATTTAAATACTTTAATTAATAAAAACCTCCTGTGGGGGCTTTACAAAGAAGTCCTGACTGAAACATCAACGAAAGCGTCGTTAGAAATGAATTTTAGAATTCCTTTAAAATTCTGTCAATTTTACGTCAAGTGCATGGTCATCCAAACACGCTTTCAATCAAATTTAAAATATAATTTTTACAATACTTCGCGCGTAACTACAGCATAAAATAACAAAACTTCAATTTATTCGAAAGCCACCATTCTGCCTAGAATGCGCACAGCAGTTTGATTAAAGCACTTTATATAGTAAAGTTTACATTGATGTAATTTGCATTTTTAAAATAAATAAAGCACAACAGTATATGAAAAAACTAGTGAGTAACAAATTGGTTTCACTTCTTTTCATAAATATTATAATCTGAAATTCTAATTATAATTTTAAAAATCCACAGCACCATCGAATCAAAAACCTGTTTTCACGTCAGATGTATTTAAAAAGAAATTTGAAATGTCTTGGAATACGAACTAAATTTCCGAAATATTTGACTATCCAACCTATATAAGTTACATTCATTTTTTAAAAGTAAGTAAATTGTTATCACTGAGTATTTTGATTGTTTAGCAGAGATAAAAGCTGATATTGAGCAATAGCAATGAACGAGAATATCATACAAATATAAAAAACAGAAACGAAGTACTTGTGAGATTTCCTGAGAGCAAATCACAAATATAACCTTTTCATATTAACCTCAACAAGTTTGACTTAATTCACGTGTATGAACTAGAAATGAAAAATTGATTCTGACAGTTAAATATTTATCTGCGTTTTGTTGTAAGATATTTTCTTGAATTTAATTGTTTTAATCAACATGTCTGTAATCAATGTGCGTGTAGATTTAATGTCGTAAAACTCCTGAAACTTCAATTATCATTATACAAGCTGCAATAAAAGTAAAACAGAATTATGATAATAAAATAGTCTAATAACAATTAGATACCAAGTCATATGAATAATGAAATCCCTATCTTTAAATCTTTCCAATAATAAGGTTTATATCACCTTATTCAATAATAAAGTTTATATCACCTTATTCAATAAGGTTTACATCACAGATTGTAGATTTTGAGAGATGTTACTCATGTTCGTTTCTAAGGGCAATCAAAATAATGTAAAACTTTACACAAAACCATTAAACTATTAAGCTTTCTGGAAATCGTTGCCATTGTAATTAATGTCAGATTAGTGCTAATTAACTGAAGGGAAAATATATTCGCTCGACACGTAAGATTGCAACGACGGCCTCTACTCCCAGACAACTGGATTATAGGTATAGTGATTTTTCGTACTATGAAATGCTAATTACGAAAGGAGATTGTGTAAAACAACATGGAATGTACTTTGTTGGTATCATCAATTCGGAAATCACATTTGCTATTTCAGTCATTTGAGCGCTGTTTGCGCTATTTGAGTCTATAATAGCATAAACAGCAATGGAAACTAATTTAAAAACCGATTTACCGATATTTATTAAAAGGATGAACTCGAAATTTCACAAGTGAAGGATAAAATTAAAAATCGATAATTTAGACATTGTTAATACATTTTGACATCAAATATATTTTAGAAACAGTTTAAATTTAACATTTTTCCCGATTATCTGAAATCGCAAGAGAATAAAATGAGAAAAGTCTCATTTCCGTCGGAAAAGTTGAAAGTTGAAATCCCAGCACAGTAGAAGTCATATATTGAAGATGCAGGTCGCGTGAAATTGCTATGGTAGAGGATTTTATTTTAAATGTTTAATACTTAAATGACTAATGTTTTTAAGTTAGGCTTCGAGCGATTCGAATGGCTGAAAGAACGCTATTGTTCGACTTTTCGAATCTTCAATCTTCCCTAAGATTCGAGCGTTTCATTAGCCCATTGCAATTAACTAAACTGTGGCTTTGTGGACCACAACTATAAGACCTGTTCTGATAGGATATTGTGGATCGTTATAAAAAGCATCCGCTGCACTTATATTTAGCTGCATTAGAGTAAGATAATATAATTTTTCTCGTGGTTGCGTCAAATAGTCCTATACAGATAGTATAAAAAGTTTTGTGAGGTTAAATACCTTCCACACCCAAACAGAAATATGAAGACTGAAAACTCCAAATTATACAAAACTAAGATGATAGAAAAATCATCAGGCTTTTCTCAAACTAATAAAACTAGTATCTACCGTATACTATTAAACAAATACTGGTATATTATTTTAGTTATTACAGCTACTCATGTATTTAGAGGCTCTCGAACTGATGCCTGCGTGGACTGAATTTCTTCTTTTAACAGCGATTTAAATGTAGGAGCTTTAGGAACAATACTCATCGTGTCCGAGTATTCGTTTGGACTCTTCTTTCCAAGTAGAAGTAATGATTGATGGATTTTCCCTTTCTGATTGTTAATGTTGCTTATTTTGCTCTTAGAATGCTTAATTCTATTTTACGACGCTTTTACACAACATTTTTAAATTATGAAACATTTCTCCTTCGAAGCGCAAAAAAAAGTATATTTTAATCCACAATTTGTTTACTTGCGCCTTTTGGAAGAAGAATAAATTTAAATGTAGCAGACTATATTTCTTATCTGAAATAATAAGCAGATACCAAAATCTTTTATTTATAACTATTTGCTTTTTGTCAATCTTATTAAAATCGTTTTAGAAATATATAAACACTCTCACTACAGTGGATCACGCGAAATCGCTTTCGACACTAACAGTCGGTTTCGCCACAAGCATAAGATTCAGGATCCAGACAATGAATTTAATTTTCGATAACTGAAACACAAATATACCGTTACGTATTTTTCTAGAAAGTGTCATGAACGACCTGTAGAAATGCAAAGATTGCATTGAGGCAAATGACATTCTCGCTTAATTGGCCAGATATTGGCAAGCTGGTGACCTGTTTTCGCAACGACTAAATTTTCTAAACAAACTTGGTGAGAAATCCCACGGAATTTTGATGATATCTCTGTGTAACTGTATGTATGTATCGCCAAGCTGTCGATTATTTTCGCGACTGAAGTTTATCGCAAAATTTGACGAGAAATCGCTCGACACTTTGTTCTGGTAACAACATAAATGTAATTGGCCGCAGTGCCTGAATAACTCTAGTATTCGGTCGTTATATGTAACTGCAACAGTATATGTTTCCCGGAAATTTCCAGAAGTGGAACGTACCGCAAATTTCTTGTCGGCAGAAGGAAAACTACATAAGGATGGAGAAAACATCAGTTCTCAGTTTGAGTTCAGAGATTTTAGCTCTAAGTTTAATTTGGTGTTTTAAGAGTTCTCCGTGCGAGCTTTGCTTTCTGCTGTGCTTAACATTCTTAGTAGTCTGAAGAGAAATACTTATTGTGCTCTGAAGACTGAGAAAAGCTGTATGAGTTCTTTTGTGAAAAGTTCCAGGACTGATTTTTTTCTTTACGTGAAAATAAGTTTCATCATGCTACCACTGTTTCTGGGTGCATTCAGTACGTTGGGAGTTCGTACGCTCGAAACAGTTTTTGGTGTCAGGTATGGGATAAGACAGCTTTGGGAAGAGCGACGGGGAGCAACAATAAATAATGTCAGCCTTTCCTGCATTTAAAGAGATAAAAGCGAGCTAAGAATCTGACAAATAAGGGATGAAACCTATTAAGGAAGAGATGACAGAAGACCAAGAAAGGATGGAAGGGGCCTTCAAATCAGTTCCTGAAAGATGGAAGTGGACCAAGAAAACATGAAAAAAATGGAGATACTTCAAAATTTTGAAGCTTTTAAATGTATGCCTAGTCATGTTTTTCCGTCCCTTTCTAAAGCTATGATGAGAAGACCTATGATGAGAAGACCTCCTGGCAAGTACAGGTAACTCAGTTCTTTAGTTGCGAACGCAAGTGGATGCGGTTCTCCAGCTAAGATCTGTCGTATCATCTCTTCTCTGGGAACACACAAACAGATATCCTTCAAAGTCTGCCCAAAAACCAAAGGTTAGACATCCAAGTTCAATCAGGCGCTATGGAGCGGCGCTTTGGCGAAAATTTGTAAAAGACTGTAGTAGCCTTCACTGAAAATATCACCATAGGAATTTTCTAAAATGTCACCAACGGATTTTGAAAGGTTGTCTCATCTGGCCTTCTGGAACTGCGCAACGAAAACAGGGTAAATCTTCGCCCTGGAGTACTTCATCGACGGCATCCTGAATCCTCAGATATAGAACGCCCTGCGAATGGCAGATGTGAAGCATTTAATAAACGCTCTATGATAAGTCATGAAATTCGAGGCATTCATAATTCTATGCGTATATAAATTTGTAATTCGTCCATTTATTTATTGATTTAGTATTTGATTTGTTGTATGTATTTATTTACCCCATTTTTCACACAAAGCTGTCCGTATCTCCGGCCCAACATTCAGCTGTATGTATTTATTGAAACTACTGTTATGGTATTGCGATGATTTTACTTAGATGTAAGTACCGCTTCTTCTCCAGGGATTGTGTTGCCCGGAACGTGCAGTCGTTTGGAAGGGACAATGTTACGGTTTTTGCATTAGATGACATGAATAGCCTCTAGATAAGCGAAATTTGCCGAGAAAAATAAGATTACAGGTATATGACATTGAAGTAAATGTGTATCTTGCCAAATTTGTATCTTACCAAATTGTCAAGATATCGAAAAGCTGGCAATTCTTTTGCGACAAATGTCCCCAAATTTCATGACGATTTGGCGAAACGTTTTCCCTCTCCCTGCCTAAATGTACTACGATTATGTACCTGTAACTGTAACCCGCCATTGTATATAACTGTAAAAGCATATACCTTCTAGAAATGTCGAGGAATGGGATATACTGGAAGTCTTTCGTTGGCCAGAGCGAATCTATGAAAATCGGAGAGAGCATCAGTTCTAAGTTCAGAGCTTTTATTTTAGAGGAGTAATAACAGATATCCGCCCAAAGTTCGATCTTAGACGCGCTTTGCAACTTAAATCTTGAACAATGGCACAGTCTCTCTCAAAACGTTTGGACCATGAAAAAATTTGTAATAGTATTGCTTACGATGTGTGTGTCCTCATATGCATGTGAGCAGATCTTTTCATCAAGGAACGGTATAAAATCAACTGTAAGAAGCCCTCTTGGTTCAGATTTACGAGAATCTTGTATGTTTGACAATAAGTTGTGATCAAATTATAAATGATATGGCTAATAAGGTTCAACAAGAATTGCCCAACTAAAAGGGGTTAAATGCATGTAGTTTTTGAATGCGGTAGAGTCTTTTTTGTTTATAACGTTAAATGAATGTACTTTGAAAAGTAAATAGTAAGTGAAGCTTCTTAAAGCGGACACTTTTTAATTGAAAAAATAAATGCAATTTGAAATATATTTTAAATTCTTACATCTAATTTTTCACTCTATAAAAAATGAATAAATTTTAAATTGATTACCTTTGTTTTCCTTTCAGTTACAATAAAGGGTGTCTGCTTTAGGAATCTTCATAAAATATTAATATTAAACTGGAATATTTTATAATACTGTTTGTTCAAATTATATTAGATGCAAATTAACAAACTAGACAGCAAATATAATTACAGAATATAATTCGACATTCTGACATCAAAGCATTGATTTGAAGGTACCGTTTAAGGAGAACAGGAGCGGACAGCAGAAAATAATAAACCGTAATTTAACTGACAAACCAAAAATGTTTAGCCATCCCTGGGGTAAGCTGTTCCAACAGACCAGAGAAACTCATAATCTGAAATCAAGTTGTAGATTACGTCCTGAAACAGGATACTAAACTAAAAATTTTAAGTATCTAAAGGAATGTGTGTGTGTGTGATTATGGCAAAGCCTCGAGGGCTGTCTGCCTAAGGGGAGGGATGCCTTCTAGGAGGACTTTCTAAGGGAAACTGGCTCGTATACACGTTACACATGGGGAAAACCACGAAAACGCCCACGCAGCCAGCCCGTTCGCGGGATTCGAACCTCGGACCGAACTACCAGTGTTCAGCGACTTTACCGCTCGGCCGCTAGTGGGCTCTAAAGGAATGACTTAGGTGAACTGAGTCACATGGTCAGAGGCCTGGTTGGTTGCCCCTTCTTATGTAGCAGGATTGGCCAAGAACGGCACGTTTGAATTCAGGAATGTTCGAGAGCCGCATCTAGAGTTTCTAAAAGCCACAACTTCATATTTACATCATTATAGAAGTAGTGGAGGATATTTTAAATAAAAAGAAATAAACTAATTAATTCTTTCTTTTTTATACACTAATTAGTTTTTAGTTTACCATATTTCATACATATTTTATATGCACGAGCCGCACAAATTGCCTTCGAGAGCCATATCAGGCTCGCGAGCCGCACTTTGGCCACCCCTTTTATATAGAATTGCGTTAGCAGAACATAAACCTAGAAGTAGGGTTAACATGATGATGTGAAAGAGAGAAAAAATTCAAAAGCTATTTCTCAAACCACGAAGTCACCGACACGAAGATATATCTCTAGCGTTAAGTCTGGAGGTCAAATGTAGCTATTCATATGGAGAGTATGAAAGGCTCTCCATATGAACTAGAGAACAAAATCTGTAGAGGGTGTAAGCAGTAGTCAGGAAGGCGTAGCTATCAGTCGTGTTCATATTGAGAAGTACTTGAGAGTCTGAAATGAGGAGTGTATTAACAAGCACAACAGGCGAGGCGAAACTTACAAAAGATCTATACACTATTGAATCAGTTAGCTGAGGGAGACAACAACAACAAAAACAAATTAAGTACGAAATTAGAATAAAGATCATGTTTAATAAAAATACTACCTAGTGCAGATTTCTATTGAGAGCAATTGAAATATCATAGTCCATGAATGGTACAGATTCGTTCTCAGTAAGACTAATTTTATTAAAGAATTTTTTAGCTGCTCCTGCTGTGATTGCATTGATGAGTTCAACGCTTAGTTCTTGAATATCAATATTTCTAATAAACTCCCCTGCTTTTTTTTTTTTTTTTTTTTTTTTTTTTTTTTTTTTTTTTTTGTCTCAGTGTTCAATCCGAAGAGTCTGGAATCTTTAAAATTGAGTGTCACTAATAAAAACTTCAGACGGCATAGGCGTAGGTGAGAATGCGCCGTAACATGGTATTATACAGGAGGAACATATTAACAAGAGAGAGAGCGGACTTTCGGGAAATTAAAGGGATGAGTGAACGTTTAGCAGCCAGAAACATGTTAATAATACATGTAATGTGGGGGCTCCATGAAACACTTTAGTTTAATATTACGTCTCAGTATTACTGGGACAGCGATACTATTGTACATTGATGCTTATGTTGATATGTATTTTCTGGTGAAGATAACTGCTTCACAATATTCTGCATTAATTGCGTTTTCCTTTTAATGAGCCAGAACTCCAGTGTAGGTGTGTGTTCTTGTAGTGACTGCCTGACTGAACGCACACACGCATTTTGTGCTAGGATAGAAGTATTACGTGCGTGCATGGCTACAACAGTATTAGGTAATTGCGGGATATTGTTAGCATAAAATGAAAAGAGGACGGAGCAAACCCTGTGAAACGCCCGCAAGACTTTTCCAGGGTTTGAAATATGTACTGTTATAGCAAACGAAGACAGTCTATCTTACAGATAGTAATAAATGACGTAACAATATAATGTGGGATCCCCAGAGTAATTAATTAGTAACCGCACATATTCAAAGCCATACGCAATAAGAGGCATGTAGCCATACGCAATAAAGGCCTTGTATCCATACACAATCAAAGTCTGTAGCCATAAACAATTAAAGTCTGTAGCCATACGCAGTCAAGCCAAGACACAGTACCTAACGATTGAGTTAGTTGGCCAATGCTATTCGCACCAACATTAATCCCGCACGCGCATTGAGTTGTCGGATCCCTCATTTGAACTGAATCGAAAGGAAGGAATCCTAAGTACGCGAAATGCCAAAGTCTGTGGTAGTGAGTCCTAAGGCGGGTTACTACTTTAGCGTAGGTGACTTTAAAAAGATTAGAAAGGGAAATGTGTTGTATCAATCAAATAGAATTCTAAAATGTAGAAAAGAAATTTCTTACCTTTTCCTTCTTCCGGGAGCCGTACTGGTTCCAATCTGATCGATGAAATATCTAAATCCGAAGATTGTGCATTAAGACTTACACTTCTGTGTAATATAAACAAATTGTATTTAGATACATTTATACATTTTATACGCAATTATTAGGTCACATTTACAAAATGATTACACGCTCTTCATCTAACAGTCATTCGAGTTCAGGTTCAGAGTTCTAATTGCGTTCTTCCGTAGGATTATTCTAGAGTTTAGATGTAGTGGTGCTGATAATTCGCAGTTTAGATGTGGTGGCACTGATAGTGAGGAGTTTGGATGTAACATCTCCCACCATTGAGGTCCGACGGTGCGGAGGAACTCAATATACATAGGTCGAGTCGATGAGAAGGCGGAACAAGTCGTCCAGCTCTGGTCGTCACTCGAGGACTTAAAGCAGGTTCTGGAACACTAGCAGCCTGATCAACTTGACCAGTTGCAGGGTTGTTACTATCTCGGGGTGCTCTGTCAGGGAACGGAGGGCCAACAGATTCGGAAGTAGAGATCTTCAACGGGAAAAGCCGGGACACTGGACGAAGCAGGGGTCCATTTCTTGCCTTGACCCTCGCTAGTCTAACTATCCCGTCTTTACTGGGGAAAAGCTGGACTATCTTGGCTAAAGGCCAATGAATGCGTCGTCTCTGGCTGTCTTCCAACAGAACGGCATCGCCTACTTGCAACTGTTGAAAATTTCCCTTCTTTATGGCCTGTTGTCTCAACTTATCAAGATACTTGCTACGAAATCTGTTTCGTAGATCATATCTTATTCTCTGCCGGTATATGACTCGGCGGTTTAGTGCTCTGGAATCTACGTAGTCAATATCAGGAACTCCTGATGACGACAATTCTTGGAGGAACATCATAAGGGTCAATGGTAACGGACCTTGATTATCCTCTGATACGTATGTTATAGGTCGCGAATTAATCACGTGTTGACAGTAACAGAATATAGTACATAAGTCTTCATAATTTAAGGACGTTCGACCTAATACTCCTGTTAAGTTTAGAGAGGCTCCACTAGATTTACACCGACGACTTCAAAAATCGCCCTTTTTGTAACTCGGTCATCGGGTGGAAGTCCTCGCTCGACTTCTACTCTTTGTGTAACAAATCTTTTACATCTTAAACATTTCATGACAATAGTTCGAATACTTTCCTGGATTTTAATATCCAAAATGTTTCTCTAAGATTTGTCATTAAATTGCTGACACCAGCATTTTGGAGTTCTAGATGTTTCTCCTAAATTAGTCTCTGAACAGGAAGATGTCTTGAAGAAAAAATGATTGGATATCGGAAATTTTCATCATCTTGACTCTGTAGGACGTTCGTTTTGACTCTGATAATTCCATTTCGGTCTACGATTGGTCTCAACGCACGATTAGTGGGATGTTTTATACCTGTAAATGATTCTTTCTGTACCAATCCACAAAGTGTCTCTTCAGCATTCTCAAATTCATCAACTGAAACATCAGGGTTTAGGTTTTTCTCTTTGTTCTTTAAATTATCATAATACCTGAAAATCCAAGCGATCATTATCACGGATTTTCTATATGAAGAGAAGTATTTGTAGCACCAGTCCAAATTATCTCCATGATCTAGAAGAGTTAGAATCGTTTTCGTTTTTTCTTCGCTCATGAATTCTTCATCAGGCTTTTCTTCTACAAGAGGACACTCCTCTTCTGGTAGGTAAAGCTACGAAGGACCCTTTCACCATGCCGATTTCTGTAATTGTTCAATGGTACATCCTCTCGATGGGAGATCCGCTCGATTTAAATTTACAGGTATATGCCTCCAGACAGATATTCGGGTAAGCTTATTTCTTGTACTCGATTGTGAGCAAACGTACCCGATGCTTGATCTCTTCTTATCTACCCGACAGCTGTACAAGTATCACTCCAGAACACTGCTTTACAATTCTTAAGTTTCAAATCTGATAGAATTTTTTGGCCAGCCTAGCACTTATCAGAGAGTGATAAGTGCTAAATTATTCTTTAATTGGGGCTAATAGACTTCTCTCACTTATTAACTGAACCTTTAAACCTTCGATGGTTTCAGCTCTTAAAAATGCACATGTGGCATAGACTCTTTTACTAGCATTCGAAAAAACGTGAAGAATCTACGGTATCTTCATTTTCGTAATCAATATTTAACCATCGAGGAATTTCAATCTGAGATAGCAGAGGTAATTGATTCAACCAAGTCCCAAACTGCTCGCTTAGGGGAAGAGGAAGATCTTCATCCTACTTAATCTTCTGGTTCCAGGGTTCTTGCAAAGTCAGCTTAGTAATTACAGTTAGCAGTGCAAAGCCAATGGGATCAAAAATTTTCGGAGTAGTTGATAAAACATTTCTTTTGGTAATACGTTCCCTTAAATATTTCTTTGATCTTGCAACTCAAACTATCCTTTTCTAAATCCCATACTAATCCTAATACTGGGACACCTTTCGTCGTGTTCTCTATCTCATCGATAACGTCAATGCGAAAATTTGATCGCAAACATCTTAAGTTGAAATGCCCTGAAGCCAAAATCAATCTTGCCTCTTGAACGAAATTTTCGGCTTCATCTGCGTGATTTAACCTAATTAACGAATTATCGCGGTAAAATTAATTCTTCAAAATATTAGAAGTTTCTACAAACTTTGCTGGGACTGTAGTCAAAAGGTGATTTAGTGTTGCAGAAACAGACTTGATGTGAGTCGAAAAACAACTCGGTTATGTCGGTAAACTTTCAAATTGTGTTGATTATCAAACCATAGAAATCTTAAAAAATCTCTATCCTTTTCTGCTATTTTGATTTGACAAAAGGCCTTTTCGATGTCAGATGACACTCGTATGCGATATTTTTGAAAACGATTTAATATACATGGAATTAAATTGAGTATTGAGAGAGGGTGAATTCTTAGAACGTGCAGATGCATTAAAAACAGGTAGTATTTTTGTAGTTTCACTAGACTCCTTTATTAGAGGTCTGTGTGACACGTACTGTACTCATTCCTCTTTTTCCTCAGTTACTACCTCAATAACTTCATTCACTTCCCAATGATCAAATATTTCTTCGTAATCTTTTCTTTTGCGTGTGTTAATTAGTTTACTTTCGGTTTAGAAGAGGTGTCTTTCTGCCATAGTACGGTTACTGGATAAGACAGATTTATCTAAAATAAAGGGTAGGTTTACTTCATATCTCCCTAAGCTATTTCGTTTTGCTCTTTCTAAGAAATGTTTTCGGGTTTCTTCTTCCAAGACACTTTTCGTTTCGTTTTCCTCACTTGAAATCCCCAAATTGTCTAACTGCCAATAATTGGATTAATTTGTATCCGAAAGATGTAAGGATAATGAAAGAACGGACAAGGAACTCGACGTACTCGCATTGTCTTTAATAGGGCACATTAAAGTCCTGCCTAACTTGGTCTCAAAGGCTACGTAATCCCCCGAAAAATGTTCAGTTCTTTCAGTGAACAATTGTGCTGCTGCATCTGCTCCTAACACCATATAAATCTCTTCCGGATGTTCCTGAAACAGACAGAGATTTCCATTCTCATGACTGTCGCTGATAAGGACTTTCCTTATATCCATTACTTTAATCAACTTTTCGTCTTTGATTCTTAGGTAGTGACGAACAAATTTTTCTCTGGTCTAGTGCTTCGAATTTACACCTGCACTTTTTATCTAAACAAGTTAAATTTATTCGATAACGATTATGATATTCAGAAACTTCTACACCTCCAAATAACCCATGTTTAATTCGGTCAGTCCCTATCTTCTCTAATTTTAACGTTTTAGCAGCATATTGACTTATGTACGTGTCCTGACTTCCGGTATGTATTAGCAGTCTTAGATAACCCTTTAAGGTTTTCCCAGCTACCCCTACGATCAGAGTTTGTAAATAAACTTCAGAACGGTTGCTTTGATTCGAAAATATTTTATTTTCAACTTCCTGAACAGGTTTGATCTTTCCCTTTTTACTCTCGGAATTAATTCGGTTGCACATAATCGTAGAATGCTTAGAGTGACAATAAGAGCAAAAAATGTTGGAATCAAAAAATTTGCTGATGTGACCCTTATTTTGTAAACACCTAAAACAAGTGCCATTTCTGCGTAATATTTCAAACTTTTCGTCATTCGTTAGTTTCTGTGCAATAGGACATTTATGGTTTGAATGGGAAAAATCTCCGCAAAAAACGCATGCCTTAATAAAGTTTTCTTTAATATCCGTAGACACTAAATAAGAAGCAGAAGAAGCTTTCTTTTCTAATTTATTGCTCTTTCCATCGTTGAAATGAAGAGTGTTTATTTTTGAAACTGTATACGTAGAGTGACGGCGCCCGATATTTCGTTGTAGAATGATCGGAATTCTTATTTATGAATCTCGCCCTTTCGAGCAAATCTAAACATTGAGCTATAATCAAGCACAGACGTTTGATATTACAATACGAATTTCCATTACTTATTCTGTTAATCTCAAGCAAAATATCTTGGGGAAGTGATTTCATAATTATTGGACATAACACACTTGATAAATTATTGAGAGACTGACACAAATTTTCTAAACATCTTAATTCAATAGAAATATTATCATAAATTTTTTTAGAGGCGCGAACATCATTCGAGACTTTCAACGGTTTTGTGTTCAAAATGTTATTTATGTGAGTGTAAATGAATATATCTGTTTTCGAAAATATTTGTTTTAAAAGATCAATTGCGGAATCGTAATTAGCAGCAGTAATCGGTAATCCGGCGACTGTATTTAAAAAAGAACCACCTAAATGAGCTTTCAAATATACTCATGTCCATAAATTAAGGATAATGCAAAATCAGGCAAAGGAAGAGTTAGAAGTAAAACAAATTTAGCTTATTTGTAAAGCTTATTTATTAAGCAAAAGATAAAGAGCAAAAAAGATGCTATATGTTTGATATTATTAAAAAAATTAGCGATTTTTTCTCCCTGGAGCAAATTACAAAAAAAACCTATTTACAAAAAACCAATATTACATGGTTGGTATGATTTTTAATACATTGTATGTCTCCCAGACGATGCAATACAGTCCGTATAACGCCTAGGCATGCTGAGTGAGAATTATCGATCTGATCTTAGGGGATATTACACCATTCAAAAAGCAATGCTCTCCGAAGTTCCGGTAGACATGAAGGAGGAGGTTGATGGGCTGCAACTCGTCGGCCAAGCATGTCTCACACGTGCTCTACTGGATTCAAGTCCGGTGAGAATGCTAGCCAGTCCATACGGGTGATATCCTCCGATTGAAGGCAATCGCTTACGATGTTTGCACGGTGAGGACGGGCGTTGTCATCCATAAACACAAATTGTGCGCCCATGGCGCCCCGAAACAAACGTATATGTTGTTCCAGAATAACGTCCCGATAGATTTGGCTTGTCATTGTTCCAATTTGAACATGCAGGTCAGTTCTGGAACACAGAATAATTCCACTCCAAATGAGCACTCCTGCACCACCGTAACGGTGTCGTTCAATGATGTTTTCTTGGTAGTAACGGGTACTTAGAGCTCTCCATATGAAATTCCGACGAGAAATCAGACTGCATGCTAAACCTGGACTCGTCGGAAAACATCACACAAGCCCATTGTTGCTGTGTCCACAATGCATGCTCTCTACTCCAGGTTAACCTCAGGCGTCAGTGAGTTGCAGTAAGTGGAACGCATCTGACAGGTCTACCAGCATATAGACCAATCTGCCCTAAGCGTCTGTACACGGTCTACCTTGAAATTGTCGAACCAGTGGCTGAAGAGAGCTGACGAGACAGGTCTGAGGCTGTGCTCTACCTGTTTCTTTTGGCAGTAACTGCCAAATAACGGTCCTCATTCGGCGTTGTAATTCTGGGGCGACCTGTGCTGTAACGTCTACTCATATTACCATCATCTTGGAATCGTTGCCAAAGCCTGGAGATGACACTCTGGGCAATTCCGAGTTCGTCTGATACTTCCAGTTGGGTACGCCCACATTCCAGACGTCCGATAATTCTACCACGTAAAATAATCATCCAAATGTGTCCTTTGTGTCATAACTGTTAGGTTATTGCACTGAAATGCTTATAAAGCGCCTGCGAACAATTTTACTTCTTTGCCTGTATTCCTTATATATCACTCTCTTACACTCTCGTCTTTGTGACGTACCATCGGTGTGATCTTGTTACTTCCTGAAATTTGAATATGATTCTTGAAGATGTGTATAGTGATTTTACAGGTGATATATTTATTTTAAAGTTCGATTTCCGCGTGACTCCGAATTATCCTTAATTTATGGACATGAGTGTAGTTAAATTTTTCTATTTTATCTAATGAATCATTTTTATGAATGGAAGACTTGAAACTGTTCCAAAAGGTTAGCCAGTTATTTATATCACCGTAGAATTTCGTTAAACTTAGGTAATTTAATTCGAACAGACTCGTTATGTTTTGTTTCGTTTTGACTATCATTGCCGAACTGGTTATTTACTGCCGTTTTAGGAGATTTGCTTTTTAATTCGCCGACTCTTTTACAGGTACGGAAATTGCATTTAACGACCTTTTGAAGATAGTCTTCAGATTTTTGGAATTCAGCGTCAAATTCTTCGGCTTTAAAAAAAAGGTTCTAATTCTGTATCAACACATTTAAGCGATTCGAAATTATTTCTAAATTTTCTTCCAAATCATGAACTTTCGGATCAATTTCCGAAACTGCGATTCCAAATCTCTAAGCGATTTCTTCACTGATGTCCGGAGAGCTGCGCGCTTCTTTTTTGACTTATTTAAGATCTCTTCAGACATGTTCTTAACAGTTCAGTAATTCAAAAATCAATATATAATCAATAATTGTATTCTGAATTTTTATTGTATATTTTAAATTCTAATTCTTAGCTGGCGTTTCCGTGTAGGGATGCCAAAAAATGTTGTATCTCTCAAATAGAATTCTAAAAGATAAAAAGAAATCTCTTATCTTTTCTTTCAGCGGACTCGTTCCATTCTGATGAAATATCTAAACTTCAAAGACTCTGCAGAAAAACTGACACTTCTGTATAATATAAACAAATTATATTTATACATTTTATATACAATTATTAGGCCCGGTAGCGCAGTGGCTAGCGGATCGCGCAGTAGCACCCCAGGTCCGGGGTTCGATTCCCGTGCTGGGCAAGGTCGACTCAGCCTTTCATCTTTTGATTTCCATCACTTGGGTCGATAAAAGGAGTACTAAGTTCGCTTGGGGTCTAAACACTGGGGTTCCTGCGACAAGTTGACTGCTTCTTCGGGGCATACGCTTACGCCCCCGCGTCCACGGTCAAGAAAGTAGATTTTGGGTACTGCATAACTTGGCCTATTAGGGCTGTTAAGCCACTAAGTTTAGTTTTTTTTATATACAATTATTAGATTACATTTATATCAAGATTACGCGCTCTCCTTCTAACAGTCATTCAAGTTCAGGTTCAGAGTTTTAACTTCGTTTTCCGTTCGGATTAATCTAGAGTTTAAATGTAATGGTTCTGATAGTCCGGAGTTTAGGTGTGGTGGCGCTGATAGTCCGGAGCTTAGATGTAACAAATTCTTCGAGCTCATTAGCACTAACTTCTGATTTGTCTAATAGCTTTTCGATTTTCTTAAAAGTTTTGTAACGGCAGTTCTTAAGATACTTCTTTACTTTTTTAATTTTCCTATTTTTTCTTATGCCATTATCTTCTTAGATTTAAATACACACACAAAATGTACTCTTCGGGAAAAGAAATATTTATTTCTTACTTAGAAAACAAATTATTCTTTCGCTGAATACTTCAAGAACAACCATTAAAATTTTCAAATTTAATATTCATTTATTAGAACTTTTGAAAATGATGTCCCTGTTCGGGCGCCATGTAAATTTTTGCATCAGGTTCGTCCATTACCAAAAAGGCATATGAAATAATTTACCTGATACATCTTTGGAGTCTAATAAACTTTTGCATCTAATAAACTTTTGCTTCCCAGTAAGAGTTTCTTTCTAATTAAGATGCCATCCTGTCTTTAATGATTTATTGAAAGATACATTAATATACATTATTTACACACAGGTGTTAAATACTTTAAGGCAGCTATCTCTTATATTAAATTAATTGGTTTTTTAAGCAAAAGGTTTTTTTGTCCGACGCTCCTCAGAGCGTTCTAGTCTATCCGCCAGAGCGAGTTCGTTGAAACTGAGTTTTTGTAAACAAATGTGACAATAGTACAATACTTAAAATGAGACATATCAGAATTTCTGATCACCATTTTTTTCGTAACTTTTTGTGATGAAAAATGTTCAATAATTACTCTACACAGATCAGACGTTCTCTTCTTTCTCAATTTTGTTGAAACAAATCTGCTTTGCCACTTAAAGGCAAAGTGGTGTTATGAAACATAAATTAGATCATTGTTTGCTTTGTACCAAACTTGGCATTCGAATGCTGTTTAATGCCAAATGGTTTCGCGATATGTTTCGGAACTCTTATTTGCCACGTAAGTGACGTTAATTCGATTCGTTTATAATTGGCGGAAATTGTAACAAAATCTAGTCTTAATCTTAATCTTGTCATTTCACAACTGGTATACAATTACATGGAATTCTGACCAGTTCAATCATAATTTGTCTGTAAAGCCACTCACAATATTTTAGAAAATTTAAAGGTGCAAATACACCTCGCCCGAAGGTGCAACAAGAGTCCATAATAGTGCAATCTGTCCATAAAAGTGTTATCAGTCCGTGGCCAAGTCAAGTAGGCGAGTCACAAACGAAATTTAGTTTAGAGTTCAGAGTCTTAACATTGCATAAAGTTCATAAGTCCATCCAAAGTAAGTTCAAAGTAGAAAAGTTATTCAAAGCATTCTAAAACGGGTCACTGAGATAATTGAGGTCACGTGAAGCGGCGAGCGAATAGGATTTGTACCACTGAGGTGGGCGTGGTGAATTCATTTACACATAGAATTTCACAGTTTTTGAACAAATTGAATGTTCTGCTAAATTCATTCCTCAGTAAAGGCAATAGATTAGTAAAGGCAATGTTGTATAGATAATAGTTTGATTTAAAATCAGGTTAATTCTTTTCCTTATTTAAGAAGAATCTTAATTTTTATTTCCGAATTTTTAATTTAGTGTTTTATTAAGTCAATATTCGGCTTAGAAAAGGCTTTAATTTTCTTGAAAAAACAGATGCTTCCATGAATATTATTTATTTTCTCTTACTTAAATTTATCCAAGATTTCTGTTCATTGTAAAAAGGGATTCCAGAAGAGAGAACGAATTTTGCTAAATCATTCTTTCGCAGGGTTTTTTGTTCCATGGAAAATTCGAGAACAAATTACTACTACTACGAGAACTACGTGACCCGAAAGGTCAGAGGTTGCCTTTTTACTTACTCTGGAGATCGTCTTGATTGGCGATCTGGATGTCCGGTTTCTGGCGAGTTGAGAGATGGCTGCGCATGTCTGATGAACGTATTTTGGTTCTTCTGGTTGAGAAACTGAAATTTAGTCCCAAAAGGGGAGGCGATAATTATGGAAGCCCGTGTTTGTGAAGAGAAGCGAAGGAAATTCGAGTTTGATGCATTCTTACTTACTTTTTGACTGACTTGGAATACTGTACTTGGAGTTCTTGTGATGAAAAAAAAGATGTAGTTCGTCTTTTAGCAGTGCTTCTGACGGGGAGCGGCAATTATACTCCCCGGCCACATGTTTCCCTAAAATGCGAGAAAAAGAATTATTGAGAGAATTCTTCTGAAAGGAAAAGACTTAAGTCTTGACTGTTGACTCTTGCGCGTTCTAAGGAAAAGTTATTTTATTGACGTGAATTATGGACCGTTGTCCTTTTGTCCGGTTCGTTTTGGTTGAACTAGCTCTTTTCTTGGCGTGAACTGCAAAGGCTGGGAGCTGCTAATATGCTATCGTCAGCTTTTTTTGTGATTTAATCAATAATTTCGCGTCCTGATATGACCTGTATACTGTTCAACAAAAATATGGGAATCTTCGGTTCAGCTCAGTATTATCGTTTTTCGATGATTGGAAGGGCCCAAGGGCAGGGAACTGAACTCCGTAATTGATCCCCGAAAAATGTCATTGTTGCCGGAGTGCTCCTTTGTGAATGATCCACGCCAGCTTCTTAGCTACTTATAATCTTCTTGCGGAAATGGTCCAGGAATGTTACTTAGGGCAATCCGTTCTAAATGGCTCACTTATTTTTCAAATCCTTCAATTTCCCTGGACGGCGTAGCTGATTTTCCTCGTGAGATGTATGAATTTATTGCCATGTCATTATCGAGTACTTGTGATGTGGATTAGCCAGATGACGCAAGGATGGTTTTAAGGAAGAGGTGCCCTTCCACTTCAAGATGGCTCAATTACAGATAAGACCTTTTTATTTCCTTTTTTTTTTTATGAAATAGAAGAAAATTAATACTTAGTAACTTTAAACTTTGAATGAGCTGCAAACTCGTCTCTTTCCCGCAGTTTTAATAATTTGAACTTAGAGTTCCTTCTAATTGAGAATGTAACTTATTTTTAATTTTGAAATTGTTATTAGACTAGTTATTGAACTACTAAATTGTTATTAGTTTCTTTGCTTAAAAGCAAAGAAAAAATGAGTATTATTCTTAATATAATTTTCTTAAGAGTTTTGTCTTGAATGGTAAATAGGTATGATTCATGAGAATATTTTTGTTTTGCCATAAAATTTCATTAATTTAAAGTGAAAGTACAATAAGTGAATTAATGCAAACTCCTTTGACTTGAGAATATCTAATAAACGCAGAATTAATTTCGAATTTGTATGTTATGTTCTCATTTATGAATTATTGTTATCTTGTTATCCGATCCTCTCACAGCAGGTCCCGGATGTACGAGGGCAGTCCCAAAAAAAAGGTCTCCTATTTTTTGGGGACGTAGAGAAAGTTTTAATACGGTTGTTGGCAACACTGTTGTGAGTGGTGCTTTCTCCACTACCACATAAGCACGCAGGCGCTTCGCTCGGATGCTCAGTCTTGGCTTGGCAGCCATTCGAAATAGAGCTCCCGATAAACGTTACCGCCAAATGCAAAGTGAGCGCAGTTATTCGATTTTTGAATGCAAACTTCGTTAAACTGGTTGAAATTCACCGCCTATTGACGGAAGTGTATGGACAGTCGTGCATGGGTGTCAAAAAAGTTCACAAGTGGTGTAGAGAGTTTACAGCCGGTCGTACTGAAATTCATAACGAAGAAAGGAGCGGGAGGCCGTCAATTGCCGATGAGATAATAGCGAAAGTTAAGGAACTTGTGCGTAAAGATCGGAGGATCACTCTGGATACTCTCTGCATTTTGGTTCCTGAAGTTTTCAGAAGCACCATTCACAGGATTTTAACGGAAAAGTTGCAATATCGGAAGGTGTGTGCAAGATGGGTGCCGCGTATATTGACAGAAGACCATAAACAGTAACGGGTTTATTCTTCCCGCGAATTTCTTCGCCGCTATGGAGACGAAAAGGACAACTTCTTGGACTTCTTGGAAAGATGAGGGTCAACACTTCCTGAAGGGCATGGCGGCAAGCTGGTATGACATGGGCATTGTAAAACTGCCACAGCGTCTACAAAAATGCATCGATTGAAATGGCGATTATGTTGAAAAATAAAGCATTCTTCAATCTTTAAAGAGATGTAGCAATTATAGAAAATAAATGTTTCTTTGTATATCTAAAAATATAGGAGATCATTTTTTGGGGGGGGGATTGCCCTCGTATGTAAAACACAACGATTTCCACTCAAGTACGATCGCTAAGCTGTTTAGCTTGTTAGCACTAGTATGCTTACTTTTGTACTAACTATTCGGTTAACATGTAATTACTTAAGTGAATTTTATTCACGATTCCCCGGTTGATATTGTGAGTCACAAAACTTACAATATTACAGCAAAATCTAGTTAGACTTAGACTTAACTGACCGAGCTATTGCGAAGACCAAAGTTGCCGGTTCCAGAATTAAAGCCCAAGGGCACTTCATATAAAGAAATCCGGACGTGGAGAAAACCTCAGATGAGAAAATGGAGAAAAGGGGAAGAAGAGAAGTACCAAAACGAGCAAGACAATCCAATCGGACAAGTTCGCAAAACGTGACGAGCGATCATAGCTTTCAAGCAGGACCCAAGACAATGCAAATCAATAACAGCAACAAAATGTAGTCTAAGTCAAAACGTTTTTTTCTCAAAAAATATACTTTAATCTGCACAGAATGGTGGATACAAGCCTATTTGCGATAGGCCTGTAACAGTGCAAAATTTTAAGCAGTGAGCATACCTATTTTTTAAACTTAAAATGATTTAAATAAGTTTTAAGGAGGAAAATAGTAAACTAGAAATTTTCCAAAGTATTGAAAAATGTAACTAAACGAAAGAGTGTCCTTTTTGAGTGTTCATAAACCTATGATGCCAGGCCACCTAAAATGAAAAAATAAATAAATTAATTAATTAATTAAAAAAATAAATAAATAAATAAATGACAAATGCAAGTACACAGTACTGAAAATAAAAGATAATTAAACCATAAATAAAATTTTAAATAGTCTGATTATTTCTTTTGTCGTTTTTAAAACGCAAGAAAAGACAAAGTGATCAGGATTTTGAATTATATTTTGCGGAACTGCAAAATAAAAAGTAAAGAAATTAAAAAAAAAAAACTATGCAGTTCGTAAACTAAAGTCAAAACACTTTTAAACAATATAAAATTCCAAAATTATTTGAATAATAATAAAATTAAGCATTTTAATTGCTGTATAACCGGCAATGTACATATAGTACTTCACAACATTTTAGAATTTTAGGAGCAGTGAATTTAAAGAGGCACCAGTCAACAGAACATAGGAACCGCTGAAACACAGAGCTTGAAAAATCTCGGCAACAAAAGAAACAAAAACACAAAAAAAGAGGAAAAAGCGTAAAGCAGTAAATGAAAACAAGAAGCGAAAAGTAATACAAAACTATTAGCCTTAGTAAGTATTTACAGTATGGTGCATGCATATAACATAGAAACTCCACGTCATTTTCTTAGTAGTTTCTTAATACCGAAAGTGTCATTTTAATTTGAATAATAGAAAACTAGAAATTGTCTAGAATATAGAACGTCATATAGAACGTCTAGACGTGTCCGTCTACTTACAAATTCTTACCAAAGTTACTTTGCAGAATCAGTAAAAAAAAATCAAACAGCAATGCGAAATCAAAACATTTAATATTTTCAGTAGTTTAAAAATTATAACGTGCACGTAAATAATCAATGATAAATGATAATTTTGAATAAGAGACAAAGTAGTAAATGAAATAATTCACATATTCATGCCTTGAATTATCTTATGTATATCTAATTTTTAATATTTAAAAATAAAGTAAAATCTACACATGTTTAAAAATGCAACATGATTTGATTTAGAAGACTTTTAAGAATTAAGAATTTTATGAATCGAATATTTCATCCTTAATTAAGTGAAACATTGTCATGGCGAGCATTTTTATAATTCCTCCCTTTTTTTAGTACCACAAGGGAAATCGTTATAACGAGCGCCGAATGTGACGAAATCTTGTCGTCCAAGATGTTATATTTCTGTTCAAATTATATGGGTTGTCAGAATATTAGCTCAACGATTCCACGCTATGAACAGAAATTTACTGAAATAACGTATCATCGTATAACTCTTAATATGAGAGGACACGCATAACCTGAGATCTCAATGATAAGAAATCGTAAAATAAGATTAAATTTTAAATCTTTGTAAAAAAACTAATTAAAAAAATATATATGTTAAAAAAAGTAAAAGGTAAGGAAATGCATTCGATTATTTGGTTTATTCTTTTTTTTAAAAAAAGCTAATCTCCGCTTGTACCAACTCATGGATCTCAAACTGATGCCACCAAATGTTATCACCCTGTATTATATTTAAAGAAATTAAATAATAAAGATCTGCATGAATGTATGTATGTTTCACGCATTTTGAGAAAACAACGGTACCTAGAGCCACTGGATTTCGATAATGTAGTTCTCAATCCGAACGTAGACACCTGGAAATCGAATTTTGAATTAGTTTTATTATCTATTTCGTATTTTGTGAAACTTCAACGAATATTTGATAAACAAACTCAAGGATATCAAAACGAGAAATGGCAACACTATACGAAAAAAAAGCATTTTTAATTGCAGCGAGCTAGACTGTCTATCGGAAAACATACCTAAAGCTATGCAAATATTAAATATTTTGTGATTTCACTGTTGAATCGAATTTTATATGGCGTAAGTGCCAAGAACATGATATGAAGTAAAAACGCAAAATATTAATAATAAAAATCATAAATAAAAGTTTCATAAAATCATTCATAGTAAGAAAATGGAACGCTGATAGGATGGACTAGAACAGAAAAATGCAAGCGAAAATTTAACGCTGCATCGGGATTGCTAAACGTATACCGCAATGCTGCTTTTAAAGTTTTTCTAATTTTTTGCTGCTGCATTGTATACGGAGTAAGAGCGAATCAAATAATGCTTAATAATTATGTTAAATCACCAAAAGAGTGGGTTTGTAGGAGCGAGTGTAACAGGTAGCTCGCTGCAATTAAAAATGCTTTTTTTTTCGTGTAGTGTTGCCATTTCTCGTTTTGATATCCTTGAGTAACTGGTAGACCGCGAGCTGAGCAAAAGCGTATAAAACCTTTACAAACCTTTTGAGCCACCGTTCATACCTAAAATCTCTCAGGTATTTTTTAATTAATTAATCTCTCGGGTTAATTAATTAATTTTTTACGAGCTAAGTCATTGTAACGAGAATCATGGCTAATAAATCGTCGAAGATTTTATGATGTTGATCTGACTGCGCAAGGTTTAGGAATATTATATGAATTATTCCTGCACTCAACTCAAACCAAAAAGACTCATAACCTGAAATTCGTATTAACATTGTAACGTATAATCTGACATAAAAAATCACACCTCGAGATAACAACAAAACCTGAATTTGAAACCTGAATGATAACAAATCAATAATAATCTGAAGTTAGAGTTTCAATACTCAAAGAGAGATTAACTTTTAAAAGTTCGAAAATTATAAAAATCTTAAGAATTGTTTACTTTTATGCTTCTTGTCATTAATTTACATGTACTATCTGTTGCCTTATATCGGCATCACCCTTTCGACTTGTCGTCCATAGAATTGGATAGTTAGAAAGTAGCTGACATATACATATTAATACTAATTTTAATTAAACAATGTTATCTGATTATTAGTACATGTTTATGTGTGGATATTAAATTATTCTCTGTTTACAGTTAGATTTGTATAAACTCGGAGTATTTGAATATATTACAGAAAGATCAAAAAGCGAAACTTCTCATTCAACTTCTCCGCCAATTAATTAACGCCAGATGTAAAGGCATGAAAATCCTTTCAAAAAGTTGCGTTTTTTTTTCTTGAAAAATGCTGAATGCTTTCCGCTAACGACTCCTGGAACTCATTTTTGCTATTAAAGAAAATCAGAACTCGACTTAATTTTAATTTCTTTCTTAAACATAAAATATAATAAATGAGATATATCAAAATATTTCACGTTTCCAAAATTTAACGGAAACTTTCATACTAACGTTTTACGTAAAGCCGATTATCTTTCTTTATATAACAGCTATCCTAGCAAATCCTGATTCGTAATTAGAAGTACTCGACCCTTACGAGCCTTTACGAATTCCTAACCCACCTTAAACTTGAAAAGTAAATCATACTTTATCCACCACCTGTTTTATAATTAGCCAAAATCTGGCTTTTCTAGAGACCTCTAGCAATTTCATCACTATTTTATTCTCACATAGAAAGCGGTGATAATTAGGGAATATTTTAATATGTATTAGTAGTTATAAAACCATAAACTCGAAATTCAATAATTAATTCATAAAATTAGAAATTGTAAATTTAGAAATTTCTTTTTCAATACATTTTCACATAAAATATATTTTACAAACAACTTAAATTTAACATTTTGCCCGATCTTCTTAAATCTTAGCAGTTTGAAAGTAGAAAAGTCCACACCGATATACGCCCTAATCATGGATAACGCAATTCCGCCCAGAAAAGTTGAAAGTTTAAATCTCAGCACCGCAGAAGTCATGTATTGAAGATGCAGGCCTCTGAAAGAGCGTTAATAGCAGTCCTTTTTAAATAAATTATTAAATTATTAGTTTATTATTATTATTAAAATATTAAATTATTTTAATTATTAGTTTTAATTAGTTTAAATTATTAGTTTTTTTAGGTTATGTGTCGAACGATTCGAATATTTGAAACACGCAATAATTAGAATGTTCCAATCTTGGATCTTACCTAAAATTCGAGCATTCCGTTAACCCGTTACAGATAATTAAACTTTCGCTTTATCGACCACCCCTATAATATCTTTTCATATAGGATGCTTTCAGTCGTTATAATGAGCATGCGTGGCAGTTATATTTACCTGTATTAGCGAAAGATCGTATCATTTTCTCATGTTGCGTCAGATATTCAAATAAAGATCGCATACAAATACTGATACAAAAATCATTCATATATCACTCTTTTGTTAAACTAATGAAACTACTATCGGCCGTTTATTATTCAACAAATCCTGGCATGTTATATTAGTTACTGTAGAAAAACATGTATTTAAATGCTTGTCAACTTATGCCTACGTCGTGGGGGTACCTTTTGTTAACAGCGATTTAATTTTTTTATTTAACATTTTCAAGAAGCGTTAGAAATAATATGCATCCTTTAAAAGTATTCGTTTGGAGTCTTCTTTCCATGCAGACGCATTAATGGTTTTTTTCCTTCCTATTGATAATGATGTTTATTTTACTCTAAGATTGCATTTGCTATTTCAGTACTTTTTTATACGATGTTTTTAGCTCTGGAATAGCAATACTTCTTTTCCGAAAGCGCAAAAAATCTTTCAATCCACAACTTGTTTACATGTGCATTTTGAAAAAAGAATCAATTTAAAAGTAGCAGACGATATTTCTTATATGAAATAATAGGCTGATACCAAAATTTTTATTTATAAACATTTGCTTTTTCTGAAATGGTCTTGCTCCAGTATTCTTCTTTTTCTGGCATAGCCTGTCTTTTTACTTTTTTATGTTACATTATCCAAGAGGAATATAACAGTTTCACAGACAATTGCGCTAAAATCTTCTATCTGTGCACAGAACTCGTAAAAATATGTAACTTTAAATAGGTCGAAAGCAATAAAGCTTGTGTTCGTATCAGATTCGTCTTTATTATTAGATAACGATGAATCAACATGTATGTATTGGGGAAAAATGACGACATCTAAAGCCACTAAACTGTGATAACATTTAGTCCTCCATCCGAAAGTATTCACCTCTATGCCTGAATTTTGATTTTCGAATTCGCGTTTCGTTAATTTAACGTTTTGTATTAATTGTATGAAATTTTTGTTAATAAATTCAACTACTAAAAGCGAAGTTTTTACGCTTGACAACTCATAGTTTATTTATTTTTTAAATGTAATCAGAAAATTGAACGATTTCAAAGACACGTGTTGCCGCTCGGCAAAGCTTAGGATTAAGACACAATAACACGTCGAACAAATACTAATTCAGAAATCAAAAAACAAAAATCAGCGTTATATTTTCAAATTTTCACAGGATTAGTTTCGATGGTTTTACCGAGCCACCATCCTCAGCTGCAAAAGCGCAAAGGAACGATATAGGATATAATGATTAGATAAGATAAGAAAGCCTGGACAGAAAATAAGCTAGTGGCGCCATCTGTTGATGAAACCAGAACTCAAACACAATTTCTTTAAAGACCGAAAGCAAAGATGGATTGACATTACGATCGTCAGCTAGAACAGAAAGATTATTTTGAATGTGAAATGCCTCTAGAAAATCCAGTTTTCCAATGGAAGATTTTTTTTAATAATTTTGGCAGCAGAAAAATTGAAAGTGTGATTTTCAGACCAACAATGTTGTGCAACAGAAGACTTCTGTGTTTCCTTTTTTTCTAACATATGCCTCATGTTCCTTAACGCGAAATTTTAAGTCTCTCTTAGTTTGGCCGATGTAAATTAAACCACACTGGCAAGGAATCCTATAAATACCCCAGGAATTCATATCGGGAACGGGGTCCTTGAGTAAGGAATTCGGAATTTTATTGATGGGAGAATAAACGACGCATCGACCTGTCGAGTTAAATTTCTGCAAAATATGTGCAACTTTATAGCTAATTGATGGAAAGAAGGGAATGACAACAGAATTTTTATAATCTCCTAAAACAAGAGTGTTCCTTTTAGTGTGTTGAAATGAGAATTTTTTAACTGCTTGATTAATAATGTTGGCTGAAAAGCTCCTATCAATATCTATTGGATTTAAATAATTTAGTTCTTCATCAAGTGATAGTTTGGAGGAGCAAACTTCAAGAGCACGAAAAACATAGGAATAAAATGAAGCTGACTTTTGTTTAGTCGATGACATGATTTAAATTATGTTTAAAGGCAAACCAATAAAGCTTTACGGTAAACCGTAGTACTGAAGTTGGATGTGTTACTTGTGATTCCGAGTTCCATACTCAAGGACCCCATTCCGGATATGAATTCCTGGGGTATTTATAGGATTCCTTGTCAGTGTGGTTTAATTTACATTGGCCAAACTAAGAGAGACTTAAAATTTCGCGTTAAGAAACACGAGGCGTGTGTTAGAACAGAAGTCTTCTGTTGCCCAACATTGTTGGTCCGAAAATCACACTTTCAGTTTTTCTGCTGCCAAAATTATTCAAAAAAATCTTACATTGAAGAACTGGATTTTCTAGAGGCATTTCACATTCAAAAAAAAAATTCTGTTCTAGTTAACGATTCTAATTCCAATCCATCTTTGCCTTCGGCCTTTAAAGAAATTATGTTTTAGTTCTGGTTTCATCAACAGATAGCGCCACCAGCTTTTTTCTGTCTAGGCTTTCTTATCTTATCTAATCATTATATCCTATCTCGTTCATTTGCGCTTTTGGAGCTGAGGATTTTGATTCGGTAAAACCATCGAAACTAGTCCTGTGAAAATTTGAAAATATAACGCTGATTTTTGTTGTTTGACTTCTGAATTTGTAAAACTTAGGATATTTGGTTTTCAAATTTAAAAAAAAAAAAAAAAATCAATGATTTCAAAAAAACATGAGGCCACTCAGTAAAGCTTAGGATATTTGCTTTTCAAATTTAATCAATAAACTCAAAGATTTAAACGAAATCTGTTACTATTGTCCAAAATAAAATATATTTATCTTCCACGCGCCGGTGTGTTGTTTTCAGGCAAAGTGTAAGGGATTAAAGTGCTCTTATTCATTAACAGTATAAGTGATTAAAGGCAATTTGATTTTTAATTTTGAAGCGCTGAAATCTGTATCTGCTACTATTTCGCGCAGCTAACCCTGCAAACAACTAGTTATAAACAAAGACAAATAAATGTTTCTTCTGGAAGGAAAATAATAAAAGTTGTATATCATTCGCTTCATCTTAAATTTAAAGGAGTATCTGGGGTGCGATATTTCTGTACACTGCACTAACAAATCCTGAAATCGAAAAGCTTGCCCTCATTGATGCATTAGATTTGCGAATTTGGCTATAGCATTCGCAGGTTTCTCTTCGTTGATTTGTTTTCACGAATAATCCCAAAGGATCCTCTGATTTATTTCCTCTTATAAGGTAAAATCAGAGCATTCAAGATATCTATAGGTTATGTCGAAATTTCCCTCGACAGCCCATGCTCTGCTTCACACTTTTCTTTTTATCTTCTTGATAGAGTTTAAGGGTTTAATTTTCTCATTTTTTTAACAAAATTATTTCCGTCCAAAAAAGTGGTTTTGTTGAATCGTGGGTTTGGATTCATGTCGAAAATGATCTTAGAAATACTTAAAAATTTATGTCATTGTAATTAACATTTCATATTTGCATATTATTGTTTGTTTAAATGAGTACGCCGATGCACACGCAGTTTATCTGCATGATGGAGGGAACGCCTTTGTGGAAGACTTTCTAGGGAAACTATACTGTACTTACATTATACATAAGGAAATCTATAAAGGTATGGAAGCACTTTCGCAAAGAACCCGGAAATGTAAACATCGCCAACTTTGGCGATAATAGTTCAAATTTGGTAACGCAGCGGATTCAACCTATTCGCTTGTTCAAAAATTGCAACCATTATTCTTACGCTCATTTTGTTGAATTATGACCGTCGTTGTTCGCTAACTGCGGATTTAAATTATTCTTGACTTATTTATTATTATTTTATCGTATTTTCACGCTATTTTTATGAACTTTTAACAATAAAGAGAAATATTTTCATAAAATTGAGGAGGTTTTTCGGTGACAAATGCTGGTCCGTGGGAGGGGGTCAATGATAATTGGTAACACAGCTGTTAACGTAGCGTTAAGCACGCAGAACTATGAGGTTTCTAACTCCTGAAATATTTTTATTTCGTGGGCCGCCAAAATTTGCATTTTAAATAATTAATTAAGTAATAATTTTATTTTTATTATTGGCTATTGTCATCTAAAATAATGAAAAAACAATATTTATGGCTTAAAACTATAACTAGATAACCTAATGTTAATGCTTTTCCAAGAATAACCTTTGAGAAGATCTCAGGTGTGACACACAATAAGATGATTAAATTGAAATAAAAATATTGATTCTAAAGTGACAAAATAGTTTTATGGGTCCCCAAAGTCATCAAAATTAGCAAACCACTACTTGTGTCATGAATCCAAGTACAAATGACTCTTCAAAAATAATAAAATGTACAATTTCCTACTTTTATTAAGCTACTGAAGAGAATTTTAGTACTCTTGAACATTATTGGTACCGTCATATATATTATGAAAAATGATAGGCAGTCGTTTCAACATAAAATGCTCTAAGCTGTTTGCAAGTAAATTGAAAAAACAAAAACAAAATAACAATGAAAACCTATTTATGTAAAATGGATGAATTAAAAGTCATGCATTCATTAATTTATTACAGGGGCATGGCTCATATTGAACTAGAACTGTCATTGAATGATTGTTTGGAATCGGACATTTCTTGCTGCCTGAAACTTATTTCACCACATTTAGAATGATGTAAATATGCAGTTGTGGCTCTGACTGACATAAAATTTGTTCACCCCTGATCTATCATATACCTCTATTGTATTTATACCTATTATACTAATTATCAGATACAATTTGAGGTTAAAAAGACACTTATAATAGAAATATTAGTATTCTATATGAATTACGGAAAGTACATGTAATGATTAATACCGTTACCAAACATTTAAAAAAAGGAATAGATTATGTATTCCCTGCCTCAGTAGAGAAAGCAATCCTGCCATACAGCACATAGATAACCTTTGAATACATGATATTACGAATATTTTCTTTAGATTGCCCTACGAGTAGTTAAGACTGGATACTGGTAGTCCAATCTCGGCTCAGATACTGATAAACGAGCTGGCTGTGCAGGTTATTTATTTTATTTTTTTTTTTTTCGCATGCGTTTTGTGACATTTGTGAATTTTATTGGTTTTCATTAAGAGATGTACATATGAGCCTATTTACCCTAGAAAATATTCACAAAAGCATGCCTTTTTCAGCTAGCCCTCACATGCTTTGCATATTGAATTAAATAAACACAAAAATCCTTCTTATTCTTAAAATCGTAAAGTAATTAATTTCACATTACATGCAATAAAGCTTTTTAAAAGCCAGGATACTTTCTTTAACAATTACAGTGCTAATTAGTGCTGTACTTCTCAGTTATATGTGAAATAACATCTCGGGTCAGTGCTTGTGACACAACATTTGTTTCATGTAAGTCTTCTTATGCAGTCATAAGCATGAAATAAACGAAACAAACGGCATGAAAAACCTAATCAATGCATCCTTAGTGACTGATATTTGGCATAGTTTATGTTGCATCTATGAACTACACTATCAGGTTTGATTGAATGAAATTGTGACTAAATTTCAGAAGACTTTGATAAAATTATGGTGTGAAAATTTAAAAGTGAAATTAAAATCAAAGATAAATTGAAAAGTTCAATCAAAAAATGAATGTTGTCCATAAATGCATTATAATAATTAATGATAAAATATACATTTAAAATATTCGTATAATAAATATATGCAGCTAGTGTAATTAATATAAATATCTGCATTTAAAATGATCTAACTTAGACCATATTTGCAATTTTTGTAATGCTATTAAATGTGGAATTTAAAATTTTTAGAAACATACATCAGTTGGGTTTGGTCTGTTTAAATTAGGGATAAGCATGGAAGAGATATCTGCCTAAGATAAAAGATGCCTTCAAGGAAGTCTTTCTGAAGGGAACTGGTTTAAATCCAAATTACATATTGGGAATACCATGAAAACCATCACACAACTTGCCCTTTAGCTTGCTACCAAACTACCAGACTTCAGTCACTTTACTGTTTGGTTGCTGATCAGTTACAAAGCAGTGAACAAGAAATAATATTGTTACGAAATGTACAGGCGCGGTGGGATGGCTTCCCGCAAAGCTGTTTTAGGGTTGCCATAAAACGGCGAGGGAAGGCAGGGTCAGAATATTTGGAGATAAATCGCCCGTTTGGCAATAAAATTGGCGATATACCATAGACTCTTGGAGAACCTTCTGGTACGATTCTTACCGGTTTAGCCCAGAATGTTCTCGAACACAAGCCGAAAGCTACATAAACTCTGCTGGTCCAGGTAGCGTGTGTGAATCTCGTCCAGCGAGTCAGTCCCCGCGGAGTGGATCGAGTTGACAGCCGGGCAGCGAGTGAAGAGTGGGTCGTCGAGTGTACCACAAGAGTCTCGTAGTATATCGCGGTTAGTGCATTGTCGAGAGAGCGTGTTGAGCTCCGGGAACGACTGAACTGAAGAGTCGAGAGCATCGCGACTTGTAGCGTGGAGAAACTCGAGAGTACGTGGTTTTCGAGAACGACAAAGCAGAGTCGCGAGCTGTAATCTAGTGCTTTGCCGTGAAGCCGTCTCCACCGTGATAGCCTGATAACCTGGAGGCTGTGTCGCTGATCGTGTCAGCGTGTTTATAGGAGTTCATCGACAACTGTAAAAACGTGATTTGGAGCTGTCCTGACAATACTGGCTAATAAAGTATGTTTCGATACTTCATCAAATAGTGTCGTCATTATTCACTCCAAATCCATACGAACACCGTACGAACGTGAAGGAAGAAAATAACGTAATAACTGGTGTCAGAAAAGGAAAAACGTAACAAATGTTCCTTGGTTTTCGTTATGAGTTCCATGCACGGAAGCAAGTCTTAATAAAAATTAATGTGCCAAATTTAGATTGAATATGTTAGCTTTTTTATGCAATGCATGAACATATACATAAAATGTTTAAAAATAAGTCCGAGCACAATATAATTTAGCACTAAAAAAACTTTTATGTAATCAGGTAGTTGCAATTAAGTTTTTTTTTTTTGATGAAAATATATATTTATTTCCTTTATGTGATGATAATGGATTTTCAATCATAGTTTTGGAAGTACTTTGAAACCATGCAATGAAGATATTAATCGTAAAATTGGCTTTTTGATTTTATACTTTCACAATTTCTTTAGAAACTGCACTGTTAAAAACATGAATATTTTGGAATTTTATAGTACTGAAAGATATTCAAAGACAGATCTGAATTTTGATATTTTTTCCCGTTTAACCGGCTAGTTTTGAATTTTCACTTCCTTAATATATTATTTTATCTGCTAACTTGAATTTATGTTACTTATTCTTTAAATATTTTGATTTTTTGCACTAAATATACCACGTTTACGCGGCTTCCTTCCATGTGTTTTAATATCTAATAACCGTACGCCGATTATCCTCGGCGTCGATGGTGAACTTGGTGAATAAAAATACAACGGCGCCTACGGGTTCTTTCCCGAAGAGCCAACGGGTTCTCTGCAAATGAAAACCCCAAGGCATTTATGTTATTCTAACTTGCGTCGAATTAGCACTGTTGAGGATGATTCAGAGCTGTAAAGGTATAAAATCGTTACAACTTGAAACTGTCACATAACCTTCGAAGAATTTTCCGCGGCGAATTTTCCTGAAATCGTGGTCTTTCCGTATAGTCTTGACTAATCACATGAATTTTTTAGGAAGCTAAAAACGAATATTTTAAAAATTTAAGGCTTATTTTTGAAATTAATTTTGCATTCCTTTCTTTTTGAAGCTTAAGCAGTGCTCAAGGGCGGGTTGCTTGGGAGCCAAGGAAAACCCTCTTGGTTCGCGACGGATCAGCGCTATATTTTATTGTATAGAAGATGGCTGAACTTTGTTCTCCACAAAAATAGTGTTGCATGCGTAAGGGTTGGTAATAGATTCATTCATAATAGAGAAGAGAAAGTGAATTTCTTGCAAGTTGCAGACTCAGCGATAAAAGTACTGATGTTATTTCTAATCCCAAGCATCTCCACCTCCTAGCCCTGCTAGTAATTCTAAACCGAAAGTGGATAATAAGGAAAGACCTAGAGCTACTGATTCGGAGGGATTTGCCCTCCCACTTAAGGATCTTGTTGCTAAAAAATCTTCTGCTGCTCAATCTCCTACAGTTCCAATTCCTAATACCTCAAATAATTTGAGCACTTAGAAAATGCAAAAGCTAATCCTGAAAATAATTCTACGTAGCCGGCAGCAAATGCAACTCCTAAAGTTAAAACTTCTTTTCCCTGTATTTATCAAAAATCCCCTTCACAGTACTCGAGATGTCATTTTTTTTCCACAGCTCTGAAGTTTGTACTTTACCCCAATGCTGTGTACGATGTGCTTGTCTGCATCAAGCCAAAGATTGCACCAAGCCCTTCGACGAGAAGATGAAGTGAGCGAAGTGCCTAGGTTCTCATGCCGCGAACTGCCTAGGTTCTCATGCCGCGAACTGGCGTTCTGGTCCACGCTTTCCTGAAGCCAAGAAAAACCTAAATACAACCACAATTCAATAAATCCAGTCCGTTTGTCCTTTCCCCAACAATAGCAAAAATCCTAAATCAAACCCACGTCCGGCTGCAAATTTTAATAGTGACAGTAAAGTTCGTCCCGGAGTCTCATACTCCAATAACTTAAGGGGCACTCAACAGGTTGTTTCCACCTATTCCAAATTATTCGGCCCCCCAAGGAGCTTATCAGACTCAAAATTGCACCGAAATCCTTTTGGCAATAATCCAAATCTCTAATCAGCCTTGCATTCACCAGAAGAAATTACTCTTAGCATTCAAAAATGCTTTGCCTCAGCTACGAGCGGCTCTCTCTGGTGCTGACTCTGCATACTATGTATGTTTTTGAGAGCTATGTTGCTCTACAATTTTCTTATTTCCCCTCATATTAAAATTCAGTACTTTGAAAGGTTTGAAGTACTTAAAATTATGTACCTGGAATGCCAATGGCATTATGCGTAAATATCACGAATTTCGTGATTACGTCGAAGAAAAGAGCTTTGACTTTATCTTTGTCCAAGAGACCAGACTCCAGCCAGGGAGAGTTTTGAGACTTGCAAATTATTTTACTTATATAAATGACATACAAGCACCGGATCATCGTGCTGTTTATCATAGTGGTACATGTCTCTTTATTAAAAATCATATTCGCCATCGCAGAATTGACACACGGAGTCTGAGCAAACTCGAGGCGACGATTATCGAAATTTTTATTCAAAATTCACCATCCTTAGTTTTGATCTTTGCCTATCTTTCACCTTTATTCTAAAATTCCAACAGCGCTGGTCGTGGCCTTATAAAATGGGCTCAGCGCGCACAATTTAAAATTATACCGCGGATTCACCCACACGATACGATGTACGGGGAGCACCTTCTTATATTGATTATGCTCTTGTTCGAATTATTCCTTTTGACTATCACGTGACAGTGGAAAGTTGTTTATCCTCAGATCACAACCCCGTATTCATCGCCCTTAACTGTATTTCTTTTAATCAAAATTCTCCGGCATTCATCTCTACAAATTGGGACAATTTTCGATATAAGCGTAACAGTAAAAGTTTTCCCTCCCTCGAAATTAAATCCAGTGATAATATTGACAAGGCTCTTGATCAGTTAACTTCTACCCTAACAGAAATTTTTAAAGAAATATCAAAACCCAGTCTTCGCCCCAATTTTAATAAACTTACAGATGAAATCAAACTCAAAATTCGCGAAAAAAATAAAGTACGAAGGTTTTGATAAAGAATTAGGTGTCCTGACTTAAAGCTTACAGCTTCGTACTCTATAAAATGAGATCAAGGTTTCGTGTGAGCAGTTCAACCAAACACGATACTCTAATCCCATTCAGTCCCTAATGACCACAGATAACAGTTTTTGGCGTGCATCTGCCAGACTTTGCAAGCACAAATCTCACATTTCGTCCTCAGGTAAGGACGCAGTGGTGGCTCATACAGACATGGAGAAAGCTGAGTTAATGGCTGACAGTTTCCAAACACAATTCACACCACATAATGAAGGGATTTTTGTTAATACCCCAAACTCCTTCCAACTAGATGTTGAAAGATTTCAAAGCTCTTCATTTCAGAGAGATATGCAATATACGACCACGCACGAAGTTAGCAAATATATCGCTAAATTAAATCCTAAGAAAGCGCCCGGATTGGACGCTATTTCTAATCGCATGATCAAATAGCTACCCACAAGCTAGCTAGTTTTCTTAGTAATGCTCATAAATTATATGTTAGTGCATTGCTAATTTCCTCAAAGCTGGAAGAGAGAACTTATTGTGCCTAATCCGAAACCTGGCCAGTGCCATTAAAATCCTCAAAATTATAGACTTATCAGCTTCCTATCTTCGTTATCAAAGATTTACGAATTTGTGCTACTTAAACGCCTGAATGATTTTCTCCGGAGCCAAAACGTCCTTAATGACGAGCTATTTGGTTTCCGAGCAAAACACTGCACAACGCACCAGCTTCTGAGGACAGTGGATTTCATTCACGAGGCTTTCGTAGCAAAATGCTTAATGGCGCCCTTTTTCTTGACATAGCCAAAGCATTTGATAGAATTTGGCATACGAGTATTATTAGCAAGCTCATGCGACTTGATATTCCGGCTCAACTTATTCACATAATTAACTCGAATCTCACTAATCGTTCTTTCTCAGTACGAGTTAATTCCATCATTTCCGCTCCCCGTTAAATCCTAAGTGGCGTAGCTCAAGGTAGTCTACTTGGATCGACTATATTCAACATCTTTATGAACGACATTCCAAAATCACCCAGTGTTACTCTAGCACTCTATGCAGATGATACGGCAATCCTAACAAAACACAAACATTTGAATGTTCTGGTTCACAATATTCAGAGTTATCTCCATAGCCTTGAGCACTGGCTCATTACTTGGAAAATCAAAATTAACGTCGCTAAATGTGCTGCCATGATATTCACACGCTCCCGAATCCCGTACCCTAACATTAATTTAAAGTTCTTCGATGACTGTGTCCCCTGGTCAAAATCATATAAATATCTAGGAGTGATACTTGATTCCAAATTAATATGGTGTCTTCATATTGATTATACATTCAACAAAGAGAAAACCGTCAGAACCCAACTTTACTCCCTTTGTCAATTAAAAACAAAGCTTATCTCTATACTTCCATCATTCGACCAATATTTTTGTATGCTTGGACCATGTGGGGTACAGCTGCAAAAACACACATGAAAAAACTTCAAGGCTTTCAAAGTAAGATCCTGCGTTTTGTCCTTAATGCAGCCTGTTATGTCAGTACTGATGTGATTCATACGGATCTTAACATTAAACTCATAGACGTTGTTATTAAAAAAACGTATTAAATGTATTCCTAAAAATTGAACAGATTGATAACTGTTCACTTCAACAGGTACCGGCCTAAGATCCTGCTATTCGCAGCTGGTAGAAAAGACCTCGCTCCACCATGGAACGCGAATACGGCATCTATCCCCCAGCTGAAAAGGCATAGACACGCATTTTTCGTCTCAGTTCCAGCGCCCGGCCCATGAAGGATGTACTGCCATGTAATTGCTCTGCTATAACTGCTTTCTCCTACTCCAATAGTGCTGAAAAGTGGCCACCTCTGCATTTCTATCAATCTGTTCATTATTTAATCACATTATGCCCGCAGAAATAAATTTCTGTCTGGATATTTCTTTTCGAAAATTTAATCTTTACTTCACTATGATTTGTGCCATATGCCAATGAGCCTATTCATCTGTAAAATCTTTCCTTTCAGCTTTTTGCTTTAGTGTTGTATTTATGTGTTATAAAATTTTAAAAAAATACCGAAAAATGTAAAATTAAAAAGTACAAAAAAGTTTTAAATTATAAAACTTCCAAACAAATCAAAAATTTATTTTTCCCATCCCTAAACTTTCTCGAGCTAATGAAGCTCCCTCTACTGTATATCATCATTACCAATTACGCAATTTTCCTATTTCTGCTCATTCTACTTACATATTTTTCTGACGTGGAGGCACACGCACTCCGTTACTTATAATTATTGGAACTGGCAAAATCAACCTTCGACTTATGTCAACCGAGATCAAAAATCCTAAGTTAACGAATTTTTTCCTTTAGCGGTGATTGGTGATAAATTATAACTGTATTTATTTTGAAAGGTACGTACTAGTACGTATTAAACTAGGAATAAAATTGTCTCGCATTTAATCTTAATAATGAAAAAAGAAAAGAGCTAATTCACTACAATATGGTTTTGTTAACTCTTAGTTGCTAAAGACAGGATGAGACATTATGCGATTGCTTGATTTGAACTCTAAAATAGAAGTCAATCCAAACGTTTGAAACTTGCATATCACTCCATTGGCAATCAATTACCTTTTTAGTTTTAGATTAGACATCCAATTCCTGCCAATTAAAAATGCACTGAGTCTTGCACTTACGTACACATACGCACGTAACATTATTAATATGTATATGTTGGACTATAAATGTCCTTTTCACTTTTCAAATTATTTCCACCAAATATTATTCCCCTGAATTATATTTGTAGAAATTAAATAAAGAAGGGCCTGCATGAATTTATGTATTTATGTTCTCACATTGTGAAAAGGCAACGGTATCCAGACCCATCAAATTTTGAATAGCGTAGACTTCCATCTCAATTGGGCACGTAGAAGCCCGAATTTAGAAATTGCTTTATTTTCTATTTCACATTTTGTAAAACTATAACGAATTTTAACTCAACAATTTCAGAGTAATGGTAACGTCGTAAGAAAAAGAATATTCTTATCTGCAGCTCGCGAGAGTGTATATCGGAATTTCTAAAAACATGCTGTTTGCAAATATGTTTTCCCAAAGGGAGATTAGCCGAAAGGCTCCCGAAACTTGTATGTATGTGTAAATGAAGAAAACTCCCATTAAGCGTAATATAAAATCTGAAATATTTCAGATTTTTTTTTAAATTAAAATTTTATTTTCGTTTTAATTTGTTGGTGCTCATAATGTCAAGTGCAACAAAACATTAGGAAGTACTCATTATTTGTTTGAACTCTAATGTTTTAAGTTACATCAGTTGAAGAATAATTAATTTGCATTTTCATAGTTTTTAATTTCAAATGTTTGAAATACCTTCAGTATATTCTAAAATTTCAACTTACATTTTACTTCTTTCTAACAGTTTATAATCCTAATGTTTTATTTTTAAATTCCTTTTAAACACGTTTTCTTTAATTTTCTGATTTTATGTCTTGACTTATAAGGCGACGAACTTATAAGTCAAAACTCGTGGAGGACTTAACGAACTTGAAACGAAAGTGGAAAAAGAAGCTTGTACTCTTTGGTGAACGCAAAGCTGAAAAAACTCTTCTTAGAAATTTAATTCGAGATATGCATTTTTAGTTTAGTTGAAAATTGTGAAATCAAATTTTTGGAAATAAGCTTTGCTTTGAAGAAGTAATCAATTTAATAAATTCTGAACAATTTAAGAACTTCTAAGGCTACATCTTCTCATGGTTTAACGTTTGGAAAATTAAAATAAATGAAAGCAATTACCACTACAATATATTTCCAAAAGAACCCTTCCAGAAAACATCTCAACAATATCACAATTAATAATATCTCCATCCCAAATGAAAAATGTGTTAAATATTTAGGCGTTTATCTAGATCAAAAACTAACCTTCAAAAACCATATCGAAAATATCTGTAAAAAAACAAACCAAGCAATAGGCAGTATCTATGCACTCAATAAGGAGAAATTCTAAAATTAGTCTCGCTACAAAAAGAGTTATTTATCTACAAGCTATACGCCCGATTTTACTGTATGCTTCCCCAGCGCGGGCTGCAAGTGCATCGCGAAAAAATACAAAGAATTCAATCAAGGCCATCCGAATAATTACAAATGTGCCTTGGTTCGTACGAGACAACACTCTTCACAATGACTTAAAAACTAAACCCACGGATTCTGAAATTCTATAAGCTTCTTCTAACTTTTTTATGAAATGTGACAGTCATCCTAAGAATATCATCAAAAATCTAGGAAATTATGATTTCACAATTGAACAACGCCACAAGACGCCCCGCACTATTCACCATAATAGTCAGTGGCAATGTATATATTTTCGTTTTCTTCTTATTTAAGCAAGATTTTACTTCATTTTCTTTACTTATAGATTTAGTTATCAAATTACAAAGCGCTATGGACTTTGTTCTTGCCAAAGCAGGTAGACTTTGTATGTAAATAGTTTTTACGCTTGTTAAACGTTTCAATGTACAGAAAATTGTGTTTTTCATCATTTCACTTTCCAATTGTTGCTTATCAGAAGAATAATTTTTGTGAAATTTTAAAAATGCCTTACAATACATCCTGCAAGAGATGGCGCAATCAGAGATCCAGTCAACTAAAATGCTTTTAATCCCTACTAAAAGATGGCGCAACGAGACTCCTCATTTGTTCACTTATTCTACGGACGGCGGCACAGGAGCCTCCGTCGCTAGTAATCTCTGAGTTCTAGCACAACATGTGCACAAGTACTTCCATATTATTGATTACAACTTACTCGATTCCTCAAGCATTTAAAAGTCAAGTATAATATATTGGTAAAGGCCATTATGGTCGATTGCCTCTTACTAAGTGATAAGACATAGACATAGAACTTCCGAGATCTTGGCTAATCAGACTCAAAGCGGTGGTTGCTAAAATACATTTAAGATCACTGTTTTATGAGCTGGGCTGCTACTGTTGTTTGCCATTTGTCTTCCCGATGTGTTTCGGCCCTTTGTAATGCGAGTGATTACAATTCAGTTAATTTTAAAACTTTTACTTAGTTTGATCGGTTTGTAGAAGATAAAGATACTATAGTGGGCATTTTCAACTGACATTGTCAAACACGGAATTGAAGCCATGCACAGTCAAAAAGAAGTTTTAACACAGCCCCCCAAAACAGTTTTTTTTTCCAATGGCAGATGGTGACCAATTATAAGGGCACCCCGAAATAGTAGTAGTAAAGGTTTCATAATTAGTGACTGTTGTTGCATTTTCCTGTTTCAAAGATGAAGGTCTTTCAACGTAGTCTTTAGCACTGAAAGAAATTTAGGAACTTAATAAAAGTGGTTATTATTATAAGTAGCTGGCTGATCTATATCGCCTATTGCCTTTAGGGTAGTCAAGCTTTTCTAAATTGTGGGATGAATATTGCACCCATAAAGATGAGTGAATCAAATATTGCTTCTTCAGAATATCTTTATTCAACAATAAAATTATGTTGAACCCGGCCACGTCCGTTTGGAAATCCAACATTCCATCTACGCAATAAAGCCTTCACAGTTATTACAATGGAAAGAACCATTGCCAACGCATTGCAGCTATTCCTAAATTATTTCGGAATGGATATTTTCTCACATGCCTATTCCCAAACGGATATTATATCACATTCCCAAACGGGTATTTTATCTAATATCTGTTTTATTCTACACGAATATTTATTTAATGGCCGAGAGATTTTTTTAATAGCCATTAGCCTTGTGCCACTACAAGGGACGGATCCGTTGCCTCTTTTGAAGGGACGGGAAGTTAGAATCATGCATTCTTCGAGAATCGAACTCGGGCTCATCGTTACAGCAGTCAGAATCACTAACCGCTATACCGGCGGAATATGTTTGCCATTAAATTAAATTAAGATTTTCATCTGAGTTCACAGTACACCATCATCTTGTTATGCGATCTATTTTGTATGTTTTATGTATCGAGCAATAGAACATTATTCAGATCTGTTATATATTTGAATATTTGACAGATTCTGCGCCGGAGAAATTTAAAAAAAGGCGTTTCCAAGGACGTTGCTATGCATATTATGGCGCAGGTGGAATTTTTGGAACGCTTGGAGGCATAGAAAAGAGTTATAAGTTTTATGTATGCGGTGTATATTCAGTTCTTTTCCGAAATGTAGTAACAAAACAATAGAATCCAGTTCTAACCTTATTTACTAAAAAATACAATGTATGTCATTTGTTTAAATTGTTGATCACAGTGTAAAAAGAGATTCAACTCATGCGAAGTACTAATAATATGTTTAATTCCTTCTTTGAAATTTTAAAAATTCTATAATAAATGTCGATCGATCCCGATAGATGACCTGATTATAAAAGCATCTTTGTGAATCTATCGGCGCATAAATTGAACACGATACTGTTCTACTCAAATACGTTTTGCGAAGCCTCTCCTACACAAACGCTGCCTTCGAGCGATCTGAGGTAACGCAGTGAGTGATATTAAAACAATTAAGTATTTTTTTTTATTCTCAACTAATAGCTGAGAACTAATTTTTACGTTTAAGCAAAAATCTAAAAATTGTATATGCATCGATTAAATTGTTGATACATTCATCTGCATTCGATATTCATACGAATATTTATTTTCAACTTCAAATACAAAATTATCATTTTCTTTGTATTTGAAGGATTCTTGATTTTGAATGGTGTATTTCGTGTCAAAAAAATAAATAAATAAAATTCCAAAACTTTTATTCATGTGAGAGGTTTACTTAAGCAATAAAGCACTTGAAAATTCAAAAATAATTAAGTAATTTAAAAAAAATTGCTTATCAGCAGTAATCCTAATTAGGTACTAATTTAATTCCTTTTAGTGCTTTAGGGAGTATTTTTTACTTAAGTAGTAATTCTCTTGTTTGGCACCTTTGTAAAATGATCCCATTCTGCATCTCTTTGTGGTAGTAAAACGGAAATTTTAATTCCGCTGGATGTTTCTCTTCAAAAGCAGGGGAAATTTGAAATATTTGATCGACGTATATTTGCTTTTCTTTGAGAACCGTGATCATAAATATAATTTTCTATAACCAGAAGATATCTTATCAATTTTAATAGTAGCTTTACATAATTAGGAAATATTTATTCTGAACGAAGTAAGATTATTAATTCGAAAAATTGTAATTACAGTGCATCGCTTTAGCCCTTTATTCTAAATACGAAAATATGTGAGTTCGCTGAAATCCTGTTAAATCATTACTATAATGGAAATGATTTCATTTGAGATATAAAGAGAAAAACTCTATTTTATTATTTCCGACTTTCTTTCTGAATTTGAAGTGGAAAGCGTTCTTGAATTTAATAAATGGATATTAGATAAAATACCCGTTTGCGAATGGGATATAATATTTGTTTGGGAATAGGTATGAGAGAAAATATCCATTCCGAAATAATCTAGGAATAGCTGCAATGCGTTTCCATTGTAATAACTGTGAAGGCTTTATTGCGTAGATGGATTGGTGGATTTCCAAACAGGGGTTGGACGGGTTGAACATAATTTTGTTGTTGGATAAAAAATTCTGTAGAGGCAATATTTGATTCACACATTTTTACGAGTACAATATTCATCCCACAGTTTATAAAAGCTTGACTAGTCTAAATAGGTAATATGCAGCAGCCAGCTCCTTAAAATAATACCCACTTATTATTAAGTTCCTAAATTTATTTATGCTAAAAACATCGTTGAAAAACCTTCATCTTTAAAACAGGAAAATGCAACAACAGTCACTAACTATGACACCTTTACTACTACTATTTCGGGGTGCTGTGCTAAAACTTCTTTATGACTGTGCATGGCTTTAATTCCATTTTTAACAATGCCATTTGAAAATGCCCACTATAGTAACTTTATCTCCTACAAACCGATCAAACTGAGTAAAAGTTCTAAACTTAACTGAATTGTATTCACTTGCATTACAAAGGTCCGAAACGCATCGGGAATGCAAATGGCAAACAACAGTGGCAGCTCGTCTTCTAAGAAAGTGGCGTTGTGGTGTATTTAATTATGGCAAATCACACGAGGGCTATCTGCCTAATGGGAGAGATGCCTTCGCATACTACTAAGAGAAGAGTGATTTTAAATATATGTTAATAACCACTACTTAGCCTCAAAGAGACAACGCGGTTTCGTTTAAACATGAGCCAATAACGCCAACTTCTGGAGATGTCTTAAAAATTTTCAGAATTTATACCATGGAAGAAGATGAAAAAACTGGTGGTGATGAATTTTGAATTAATTCATATTAGGTACGAGATTGGATAATATTTGAATTTAAATTCATTACTTCTTCTTATAAGTTAAAACTTATAAGTTGTTATTCCAGTGTGAGAACATTTTGAGCATCAACAAATTAAAACAAAAATAAAGTTTAAATTTTAAAAAAATCTGAAAGATTTCAGATTTTATATTACGCTAAACGTGAGTTTTCTTCATTTACACACACATACAAGTTTCGGGAGCATTTCGGCTAATGTCCCTTTGGGAAAAACATATTTGCAAACGGCATATTTTTAGAAATTCCGATAGACACTCTCGTGAGTGAGCAGCAGATAAATATATTATTTTTCCTACAACGCTACTCATATTCAGAGGAAATATTCAGAGAAAGTCTACGCTATTCAAAATTTGATGGTTCTAGATACCGTTGTTATTCCAGTGTGAGAACATACATAAATTCATGCAGCCCTTCCTTATTTAACTTCTTCAAATATAATTCATGGCAATAATATTTGGTGGCAACAATTTGAAAAGTGAAACGGACATTTATAGTCCATACAATTACACTCTATACATTTATAGTCCTACATATAAGTTTATGTTATCAAAAGAAAAACTTCAGATTTCTGGAACATTCCACAAAAATAGTCGTACCACTTTCCCTAGCATCACAGAGTAGAGTCAGTCGTCACTTGAAACTACAGTGGTAGCCTTTGTATCAGGAATTCGATACGCTTCAGGCCACTTAAGGAGGTAATTAATGACAAAGATGATGCATTTCTTGTCATCAGCTATTCGTGGCAGAGATCCCAGGATGTCAGAGACAATGTATTCAAAAGGCGCTGTAACGTTGCGCTGTAACTGCTACACTGTAACGTTGCCGCTTTCCTCGGCTGCGTTTCATTGGTCCTCTCCGACCTGCGCAAACATCGCAGGATAGGTACCAATTTTGCACATCAGCTCTTTCATTACTCCAGTAGAACCGTTTCGAACTTTTATGTACAAAGTTTTCGTTATTCCGACGTGACCTCCTGTTGGACTGCTATGCAATTTTTAAGCAAGTTTGCTATCCAGGACCTTGGAAGCACCAGCCGCATCGGTTAGCCTTCCCATCATCTAACTCACATTTCCGGTACAAAACACCATTTCGAATATGGAGTGAGTCCCAAAGAGCGCAATACTTTTTATTATATATATATTATTAGTATATGGCATTAACAATCATTAAAAAAAACCCTCTATTTTGCACATATTTATTTTCTTTCTTTCCGTTCTTTTGTTTTGTTCAAAGGGTAAAAACAAACTGAAAAATGAGAAATAGGTACTCAGAAACACACATTTTTGAAAAGGGTTTTAGATAGAAATGTGCTGGCGGGTAGGTATTATATTTAAAGTTTCCATTAAATCGATTAGGCAGACGAAGACGTGAGAAACTTGCCTTTTGATGATTTGTTTAAATTTTGTTCAACTCCAACAGGTCTAACGGCGGTCATTTCGAAGAGACCTTTACCATTTGAGAAAATCTTTCTCGCATCCGCACACTTTCAGTAGAAATAACAAAATATTTGAGGCTTTCGTTTCATTTTAACCCTCCAAACTCAGAGTACGTTCTGTTCATACAGGTACGTGCTACGGGAAATGGGGATCTAGTTATAACCTGGATTCCACGTGCCTCACCTCAATGTCGTCTGCAGTCCTTCAGTCGCGGCAAAACACGTTCATGAGCTATATCATAAGGGAAATAAAGTAATCGTTTGGATAGTTTTTACTATCCCAATCAAGGACTAATCTCTTCGCAGAACGCATGACCTGAGCGTTTAAATTTGAAGAGAATTAAAGCAAGCTATTGCTAGGAGATGAAAAGATGACCGCAGTTGCTTTTGCACAGAGCGTAGTTTGCAAAGGTCGCAGAAACTTGCTTTAAAGGAATCATAAATCTGCGTGTTAAAATGGTTAATTTATCGAAATGCGAAGTTTATCCTTAAAATTAAATATGAATTTTTGGTTAAACGGAAGACTTTAAATTTTAAGGAAAAAATATCAGCTCATATGGCAAGACCAAAACCTGCAGTCCCCTCCCCCCCAAAAGAAGAGAAGTAAGATAAAATTCTTCTTTACACAGGAGGAATACGGAACACGTAGATATTCATATCATTCTTAGAACAAAACAGTATTTAAAGAATCGTATACTTCTGTAGCCAAAAAATGTATCAGATAAAGTCTCAGATAATTATAAATGCAGCTAACAGGCTCTTACCGTGCTGTGCAAGCAAAAGTCCTATCAGTTACGTCATGGAGCGAAGGAGTACTTCTGTGTTTAGCCACTTCGTTCACATTTGTGATTATTACTTGGGAGGATGTAGGTTGATTAAGAAAAGTCGGAAGTCGGATTAAAATCGAAATAAAAGTACAATTTAATGCAATAAAAATAAATTTAAATTCCTTACCTTCCACACATTTATCAGAGTGAACAATGGGGAGTTCGAAATTTCTAGCGATCCAATAAATACTTCACATTTTAGATCTTTATATTTCTCCTTCCACCTTTAGAAATACATTTTGCTCCGGAAGAAATAGGGCGGATTACTAAATGGCTTAGAATTCCGTACAGGTTATTCAAAATCTAAACCAACCGGTACTAAACATTTAAATTTTACACGAGTATTTTTTTTAATAGCCGAGAGCTTTATTTATTCTTAGCCTTTAGTCTTGAGCCACTACAAGGGACGGAACCGTTGTCTCCTTTGAAGGGATGGGCTGTTACAATCATGCCTTCTACGGGATTCAAACTCGGGCGCATCGTTACGGCAGTCAGAATGCCTAACCACTATACCGGCGGAATATGTTTGCCTTTAAATTAAATTGAGATCTTTTTAAATTAAGATAATATAGCACACATCCATCTGGTTATACAATCTGTTTCGTATGTTTTATGTATCTAGCAAATGAATATTTTTAAAATCTATTATATATTTGGATATTTGATTCATTTTTTTATGATCCTGCTTCGGAGAAATTCCAAAAAACGTTTTGAAGGAAGCTGCTATGCATATTATGGAGCATGGGGGAAACTATGGAAATTCTTATATACGCTTGCAGGCATGGAAACGAATTATACTTTTTTTGTGTGCTAGATATATATTTAGTTCCTTTCCAAAATGCAATAACAAAACAAAAGCTCCAGTTATTGCCTTATCGACTAAAAAATAAAATGTCTGTCATTTGTTAAACATGTTGCTCACAGTGTGAAAACATTTTCAACTAATGTTAAGTACTATTTATATAATTTCATTTAAATAATATATTTAATTCTTTTAGTAAAGCTTTGTTCTACAGCGATCCTTGACATGGCCTGCTGATCACCGAAGCTCAGGGCTTCATTTCTCTATTAATTCTACAAGACTATTTCAACTGGAAAAGCTTCATTTTTGGATTTTCACGTATGTAAAGAGCGGGAATAGTACATCTAGAGCTGCGTGCCAGAATAACCAATCAAAGCACAAGGCTATAAAAATTTTTAATAAAAGTCAATCAGTCCCGAAAGTTGACATGGTTATAAACATATCTTTGTGAATTTAGCAGCACATAACTTTAACACGACATGTCTATTCGAAGGTTGTTTACGAAGCCTCTGCTGCAGAAACGCTGCCTTCGAGCGTTCTGATGTAACGAAGTATCTGACCTGAAAACAATTAAGTAGTTTTTTTTTACGTCTCGACTTATAGCTAAGAACAAATATTTAGGTTTAAGCAAAAATCTAAAGTCTTATTGATTAAACTGTTGCTATATGTACCTGAATTCGATACCCATGCGGATATTTATTTTAATCTCTAAATATAAAAATATCATTTTCTTTGTAATTGAAGCATTCTTGATTTTGATTGATGTATTTCGTGCAAAAAAAGTACTTCTAAAATCTTTATTTACTTGAAATTTTATTTAACCAATAAAGATCTTGAAAATTCAAAAATAATTAAGTAATTAAAAAAGCTTTAAACTTTGCTTCTTTGCTTTTAATTAGTAATTCTAATTAGGTACTCATTTATTTTCTTTAGTACTTTAGTAATTTTATAGTAGCACTTTAACGTTTATTAATTTATATTTAAGTAGTAATTGTCTTGCTTAGCACCTCCGTAATGTGATCATAGTCTACATCTCTTTGTGAACTGAAATTTTAATTCCGCTGAATATTTCTCTTTAAATGCATTAGGAAATTTGAAATATTTAATCATAAATATCAAAATTGTTTCAGAGGAAACCGTGATAAGAAATATTTCCATAATCAGAATTTATCTTACCATTTTTGCGTTGACAGTTGCGTTCACAAAATTAGGCAGTATCTATTCTGAACCGGGTAAGATTATTAATTCGAGAAATGGTAATTATATTGCATTGCAATTCAGCCCTTTATTCTAAATACGAAAATATGTGAATTCTTTGAAATCCTCTGAAATCATCACTATTAATTTGTATTAGCTGAGAAATACTTAGCGACAGAGGAAAATCTTGTCTAATAGCCCATGCACCACCAGAATCGGCGCTGAATTATAAACTGTGAGAAACTTGATTTTTGTTGCACTTTCGGAGTTGCGATTCATATGTTACGCTGTAAGAAAGAAACCTAGCGCCAGAGTGTCGGTACGGAAAATAAATGTATTGAAAGTTAGATTTCGTTGTTTCTATAATATGTGCGGTATTATTTTATCGTGGTTTGTAGCTATCGACGAGAAATAGAAAACTAAATTCTACTATAATGGAAATTATTCCATTTCAAATATAAAAAGAAAAACGTCTATATTATAATTTCAATGTTTGTTTCTGAATTTGAAGCGGAACCCTTTCTTGAGTTTAATAAACGAATATTAGATAAAATACCCGTTTGAGTATAGGTATGTGAGAAAATATTTTTTTCGAAATAATTTGGGAATAGCTGAAATGCTTTGGTGATGGTTCTTACCATTGAACTGTGAAGGCTTTATTGCGTAGATGAAATGATGGACTTCCAAACAGACGCGGCTGAGGTCAGCATAATTTTATTGTTGGATTAAGAAATTATGAAGACGCAATATTTGATTCACAAATGTTTACGAGTGCAATATTCATCCCACAGTTTATAAAAGATTGACTACTTTTAAGGCAATATGCGATGTACAGCAGCAAGCTACTTAAAATAATAGCCACTTTTAATAATGTCCTAAATTTATTTCAGTGCTAAAACATAGTTAAAAGACCTTTATCTTTAAAATAGGAAAATGCACAACAGTCATTAGGAAACCTTTACAAATTATTTGTGACCAAGGAATTAAAACGGAACAATAACTTGCACTTAACGGATAAAAATTGCCATCACTCTCTTATCTGTAGCTGCGGACCTACGGCATACATGTGATTCGAAATTCTAATCTTCCGCTTGATAATGTGTTTACCAATTCGTTTCGCCTTCCCAATTTCAAAGATCGAAGTGCTCGTGAAACACAGCCTGCGGTGAAATTTTCCAACTTTGATGTTCCCCAGAAAACACCATACTAATTCTTCCTAAAAAGGAACAAGGCCCTCGAGGGAAAAAGTGCCCGCGAAGTAATTAGCAGGTGTTAAACTAGCTCGTCATTAATGCGGCAAATTTGGTTATTTCAGCTTTAAGCATTTGTCTTCTCACTACCAAACAATAAAAAAGACAACCTTTCTATAACACAGCTGGCTAAATTTTTTGGTTGTTTACAGCGTTTCAGATTTCTAGAAAAATTATTTCCCTTAATCTTGCGGTCTTAGTCCACATTATTATATAGAACATTGAAAGGAGTAATAAATCAGTTATAAATTAAATGTGTAGTACAATGCAAATCTCAAAATACAACACTTGGCTCTAACGTACTGAAACAATAATAAATTGCTTTAAATTCAATGGTGAACTGTGGAATATTCTCTTCTTACAGCTATGATGTGACATCATGGTAAAAAGTGAAATTTTCCCAGTTCCTCGCATTGCGGGGGAAGAGAGACGTTCGCTGTGACCCATTTTAAATATTTCATTGGCTATATGCTGATGATCGTCAGCATGCACAATCATTTTACCATGAGGAATGGGTAGAACGATATGAAATTTAATTCCTCGCAACTCGTTTCGCTTTCAATACCTGGCTTTTAAGAGTGACTAAAGACTTATCTCATCCTTGTACAGTGATCAGTGCACAACTACAGATTAAAAGTACTTAATAAGGATTTTATGACAGAGTGAATAATAATTATTTTCCTCAGTTTAACATTTCTAGGAATGCGCCGCATTAAACAAACGCCACAAGGCGAGTGCCCTCAACAGTAATGAACATTTTAATACATTTATTGTTAATGTTTAATACCTAATACATAAAATTAAACAAACGTGCCGAGTTTGTTGGTAAGTAATGACACCGGAGATTGCTGCGAATATGAAAATGAGGAGTTGGCTAGTTGTTATCTGAGAGAGGTCCCAAAAGGTACGGGTCGATAAATAAGTGTCTCGAGCTGTCGTATATAGGACATAAAAATCGAAAGTAGCCGAGTCGCTAGGACTGGTGAATACTGACCCGATCATGGCCCGAAGCCGTATTCAAATAACCTAACTCCGAATACTGCCGGCCAAACACGCCTCAAACACCGACAGAAATAGCCTAGCACATGCTAAACATTCTATAACACACTAATAGAATGCAAACAGCTGAACAACTAAAACGAACAACCTATCTCTTTAACAAACTGTTTATAAAAGAACAATTTATGCACGTGGAATATTGTTCAATTTTTTGCGATCAGCGTCTAATCAACAGAAAGAACAGTTAGTCATATATCAACACAGTTTCGGTCAAATCTGTCTTAAATAATGGTAAGCTTTTATTTTATAATTTAACTAACATAAGCTTCTGTTATACCATTAGAGATGAAATCTTCATTTTTCATCAAAGGCCAGCGCTCAAAGTTACGGATTCTTTACTCATTTATATAAAGCATACTTTTACTACAAATTTACATTATTGGACAAAACTGCGTGAAAGATGCAGAAGTCACCATTTAAATTTTTTTCTAACAATAAGTATTTTAAAATTATTTATAAAGATATGACAAAAGTTTGCTTTGATATTTGAAAGCTGTTGTATTTTCCTGCAAGAGTGTCTGATTAAATGAAACTGTAATCCTTTATATTATGTATCAAAATCGGAAGAATTGATCCTTAAAATGTTGCATTTCGAACATACATTAATTTGCATGTAAAGCAAAATCTGAAAATTATAAACAGATAGAGATAAGAAGGAAAGATAAAAAGTTTATATTTTATTTCTTTTAGCGGAAATTTTGATACAGCACCAAAGAATAATTTTACTATTATATGCCACAGTTTTAAATATGTTTAGAAAGATTTCCTTTTAATAAACAGACCAGTTAATTAACACATTCCTTTTAATAAATTTAGATTTAGAAGACAGTTAGAGAACAGCGAATTATGAAAGAATTTGTTTTGTGAGTTTAACTAATTAGAATAGGCTAAAATATTTTTCAATACCGAAGATTTATTTGTGCAAATATTGTACGAAAAGGGGTTATATTCAGATTTCAAAAAAGTTGAATATGAAAAAAAACTTTTTTTTCGCTCCTTCTCGAGTTTCCAACACGGACCACTCTACTAGTCAGAGACAGCATTCTCCACTCGTACACTGAGGAGAACATTAAAGCTTTCCAGATTTCGTTCTTACCATTAATATTTATAGCAGAATAAATTCCAAAAATTTCGTAAAATTGTTTGTTCAAATTTACTTATTCTACGGATGGCGGAACAGGAGCCTCCGTCGCTACTAATCTCTGAGTTCTAGCACAGCATGTGCACAAGTACTTCCATATTATTGCACACAACTTACTGGATTTCTGACGCATCTTAAAGTCAAGTATAATCTATTGGTAAAGGCCGTTAATGGTCGATTGCCTCTTACTAAGTGATAAGACATAGACATAGTTTCTTGTTCCACTTGTATGCCGCGATTATCGTGCGAGAAAACACGACATGTTCCGGCACTATGAAGTAATGTCGATGTGACACATGACGATGGAGCTCCGAACTAATGAGCCCTGGCTGGACGTAGAGGCGAAGTTAGACAAGAGGGCATGACCATTCACACGTAGATGAAACTGGCAACGAAATGGAAAGTCATTAAGTACAGCAAATTTATTCCTGTTGCGGTGCTTATTGATTTTGCTTTGAAGTGCATGCAAAATGTATAGAAATGAAATAATAGAATTCTCAGATAATAATAGAAAAAGATGAGCCCTAATTCATTACCATATGGTTTTAATGACTCTTAGCTGCTAAAGACAGGAAGAGTCATTATGCGATATTCATTTTCAAAACAAATCTGCTTGATTTATACTCTAAAATCGAAGTCACTCCAAACATTTGAAACTTGTATATCATTAGCATTGGTAATCCTTTGCCTTTTTAGTTTCGAATTAGCCATCAATTACCTACCAATTGAAAAGCAGTGACTCTTATAGTGATCAGTTCTGAAATGTGAGAAGCAAAAAATTCAGTCTTACTTTTCAGTCACTGAAAGTCATATTGATACCACCGTTGACGTGATTACATTATATTTGCAAATGTTGATCTTTATTTTTATTTCAAGCCCTTTGCTACATTGTTATGGTCATATTCCCGACGGCAGAAAATCCCCTCAATAGCAAAAGAGAAACAAAAGGTTTCAGTTCTCGAAATTTCGAGTTCTAATTCCGAATGATTTACATATTTTAACTCATAATTTTGATATATATATATTTGTTTCATACTTTTGATTTACATATATTTAATTCATAATTTTGATATATACATATATATATTTAACTCATAATTTTGATATTTACATATATATATTTGTCTCATAATTTTGATTTACATTATTTTTTAATCTTACATATCAAATATTCTTGCTACTGCACTAATGCCTATACTAAAAAGGCTCTTCTGCCGCCCAGCCTGTTTCTGTTTGAAGGGGTGGTGCATATGTAAGAAAGAGTTCAGAATACTGAGATGCATCCGGATTAGTTTCGCTCTTTATATGTGCTTTGCATTGCGTTGTGCTTAACAATCTTAGTTTGAAGCGTAACTACTGATTGTACTCTGTGCCACTGTGAAGAGTAGTACGACTTTTTTTTTTTTTTTTTGTAGAAAGTTCCAGAATTCTAAAGTGTTTCTTTTGGAAAAATGAATTTTATCAACTTATCATCGTATCTGTGTGTATTGAATCCATTACGAAACCCCCTACGTGTGTATTCAATCTATTTCACACGCAAGAATATATTATCAGAAGAAAACAATATGTAAATGCTGAAGGTATACGTGGTTCATTTTTGTTTACTATTACAACTTCGCTATATTGAGACGAGCAGATGAATAAAACAGAATTAAAGTTCTTACCTTAATAAACTGCGGATGTAAGGAACACGATCATTATATTAGCAAACACAAAATAACATATTTATAAGGTATAAGAAGGAAAAAATGTCTAGCGATGACTACAAGCGTAGTTTATTGTCCATTGCATAACGGGAGAAATGAGTCATACAAGGAGAGAATGTTTCTCCTTCTTTTTGGATCAAGTCCAAAAAATATGAAACAGATATTAAAGAAATTCCATATTTCTATTTTGGGGTGCCGGATAAACATATTCGAGTGCAGGACTACATTATTCAAAATTTGATGTCTCTAGATACCGTTGTTTTTTCGCGGTGCGGGGAACGAATGTATATTCATGCAGATTCTTTATTATTTAGTTTCTTTAAATATAATGCTGGACTCTAATATTTGGTGGAAACAATTTGAAAAGTGAACCGCCGCTTATAGTGAACGAACGCAAAATTCCAAAACGATAATAGCCTTTGTAGGCAAATTGTCCCTTTGGTTCCAAGTTTTCCAAGGACGAGCTGCTTATCATCTACAGCAGGGTTTTTTAACTTCTTCATGTGGAGACCCCATAATATTTGCGAAAATTTTGTGAGATTCATTAAGGATTGCTCAAATCCGACCCACTCGTGAGTGAAACTATCAGTTTCTTCACTTGTACTGCAATTTACTATTGCAGTTTTCGGTCATTAATTATTAAAGTAAAATGAACGTATCTATTTTTATAAAAATCTGTTGTGTACACGACATAACTTACTTGTAAGGAAAAATTGTACGCATCGTTTCCTGCATTTCATTTAAATTTCTCTGTCGAATTCCACTAGAGATACATTTCTCATTCAATTAATTCAGTTCTCACTTCGCGGCAAACAAAAATACATAAAACTCGAAATATCTTCGTTAAAAATTTAAACATGTAAAAAAATATAACACACTAAATATAGTTAAAAACAAATAAAGTAAGAATTTGTACAGTTAAAATTATAGATTCTACACAAAAACAAGAAATTCGGGCATTAAGCAAGAAAGCATATTTTTCGCTGCACGAAATTCCTTAAAAGTTTTATTTTCGTCCCACTCGGCAAAAACACACTGAAGGTGCAGAAAGACTTCATTCACTATTCTGCTAAGTTTCAAATGCAATCAAATATGGCTACTATTGTTTAAAAAATACGATTAATCGCACTTTAACAACTTTTAAATTGTGATAATTTTACTACTATTACATACAAATTAACTAAAGGCATAAAAACCTTAACACCGTAAACTAAAAATAACATAATTCAAAAGCAAAAAATACACAATTTTCCAAAATATAAGAATAAAAAAAACTGAGCTTTCGAAGCCGAGTAACATAGTGAGTACATATATTTATATATTTCTGGTGCGGCCGATTGTAACCAAAATAGCAGGTGCCACAACTGCATGTTACAGCAGTCCTACATACAAAATTTTAATGTTTTGAAACGCCACTCGTTTTTGCATTATACTAGGTACATAAGCAAGTACAGACGCCACAAAAAAGTCTCCTCTGAATTTATTTTAAAGAAATTTTATAATTCGTTTTGGGAAAAAGAGTTTTTTATTGTATCCTTACCTACAGATATCACGAAAAAAAAATCTTTAATTTGCATTCGATAGGTGTCAAAATAGATATTTTTGCTGAAATATGATACACCGAATTTTTCGTGATAAGAATACTTCCTTTATTTCGTACAAGGGAGTAAAAATGCATCGAAATGTTTTCCTTTTTTCTTTGTCTGTGCTATCTTTATTTAAAGATACGTTATGTAAAAATATTTGGTAATTGTAAAATTATTGTAATAAATTAAAGAAATGTCAAAATTGTTAAAATTTTTGGTGATCTCCCTACTGAAGGTCGGGCGATACCAATTGGGGTCGCGCCACACAGTTTAAACAAGTGTGGTCTACAGTACTTTATTTTCATTTGGCGTACTTAAAGCAGTTAAAAGGAGAACGGTGCTTATTCAACAGCGAGACAAAATTTTTATTATTGGTCAAAAGATACGTACTTCGGTGTTTAGCACCTTTCAGTCATTCTCACGTTATCGGTTTTACTGCAGTAGTTAGACACCAGAGTACCTGCCCACAGTGTGCTACACCTTCTAGAACCACTCTTTAAAGTTGCTAAATAAATTCAAAAAAGTAACTGGTTAACCCTTTAACTGTGAAGTTATTTTGACGATTTGGGTACACAAATTGTCAATTTTTTTTATTGCAAAAACCAAATGTTTAGTACAAAATAAAATATACTTAAGTAGTTAAAAATTGATATTTTGACGTACATGGGTAAAATTTTTAAAGTTTTGTAGCCACTACATATTTTCTTTGAGGCAGCTGTCACTCAACATGGCAGTTGCATAGTTCGCTTCTAGTGGAGCATTATTTTCTAAAAATAAAAAAAAAATTAACTATTTTCTAAAACATAAATAAATATAAGTGAATACATATTAGTAGTTCAGTAATTCAGTCTTATGTGGTACAACTGGAAACACTTTTCCAAGCACAAACCAACTCCACAATCACTACACCAGAATCGTGATTCCTTCCTAATCTTTTCCCCATTTTTATCCTTTTTCGAACAACACACTTTGCACTGTCTTGTAGGCTCACGTTTCGCAGGAATAGGAGGAAAATGGAATATAAAATGTCGTTCAGTAAGACGGGCAGGGTTATCTATTGTAGGTGGTCTGCCAACATTCTTTTGTCCAGAAGCTGCATCATCATATTTATGTAAAAGCTCTTCTACAACTTGGATTCGAAATTCTAAAAATGTAATACGTTTCCCAACTACATTTTTATAGAGCAAATATGAGTTCCAGAGTACCTTGTCTAGTAAATGTAAAAATATCTTTTTATAATATTTTTTCTGACGTTTTCGGATTGTTGGATGAAAGGATATTTCCTGATCACAGCGATCTACACCACCCATAGTTAGACCGTAATTAGAAACAATCTTCGGCTTGAGTATATCTCCATTTTTTATTTTTGAGGCTGACCATGGAAGTATCATGAATACTGCTCATCAAACACACATCCTTCATCTTCGGTTGAAGAATCTAAATCATCTATATAACGTTTCAAAGAACTGGACGCTATTTTACAACAAAAAGATCCCATGCACCTTGAACCAAATAACCTCTAACCTTTGAAATCTTCAGTAAAGTGCTGTCATTTATTGAACTGAGCGCACATTAACTTTTCGCGAGATACAGTCGGGTTTGACAAAGAGATGAAGCCGAAATAAACGTCTCCCGATACATATTCGGGTATAACAATACGATGCACTCAAAAAAAAATTACCCCGAGTAATACCCGGGCGTGACATTTTCGAACACTAGTGCTGTGCCCGAGATTATCTCGTGCATGACAGTTAAAAGGTTAAGTTATAATAATAATAGCTAAACAACAAGTGCAATTTACTGTAGAACAATAAAACAAATACAAAAAATGTACACAAATCATAATCAGAAATTTAGAACAGAACACAGATGAGCATGCAATACAAAACCGAAACTGCGTAGCTATTATTGACAGAATGACTCTTTTGCTGAAAATTCACATGGATCTCCTACTGTTTCCAACGTTTAGGACACGATCGCAAGTTGCTGATTGCTTACGTTTTTGTGTTATAGTAAATCTTTCGAGAGTCGTGCAGAGTTTAACTGACATATTTTAAACAATTTTAGATTTGGCTGTCACAAATACTGAACAGAACTTTGTCATTTCAGTTTGTAGGCGGGGCTTGTAGCTAGAATTTCATGTCCTAGCCTCTTTGACAAGGCAAATTTAGGTTTTTAAATAATTCGAACTACGCTCTTATTAGAAAAGTTGAAATATTATTCTAAATTAACATTTATTCTAAATCCTTTTTTAATTCTAAATTAACAATCTATAATCGTTCAGTTCTCTCACTCCAAACTTCTCCGCAAAATCTAAAATGGGAGGCGTGGTCGATTAAAAAAAAAACAGAAAGGTGGTTCGATTGCAAGATTTCTATGTACGTCAGTGGGACTTGTTTTTTCTTAACCTAAATAATTTTTCTAAGCAGTATTTTTTCTGTTTTCTTTTCTATTTTTAGCCGAAAAGGGCGTTAGTCCAGCTAATAATTTCGTTTTGCCATTTTGAGTGTGAAACTTGAAAAGGCTGAATCACTTTTCAAACTGTTGCCACCACATATTATCGCACTGTTTTATGTAAAGAAATTAAATAACTAAACCTTCCCTGAATTTAAAGCAATGTTCTCTATCTTATAGAATACATATTCGTGGTGTGATACATCAACTAAACATATTCGGCGGTGTATTTCTCAAGCTTCCATAAAACGAGTCATTCAGCGAATTCACTGTTTATCACATCTAGGAATAGAATCGATTATGAAGCTAATGACATCAAAGTGCATTTGGCTTAACATTAAGAAAGATGTTCAATTGTGAGCGCGAACCTGCATTCCTTGCCAAACAGCTAAAATCAGCAGACATACCAAAACAAAATTAGGTGAATTTTACGTATTACCAAGAAGATTTTTCTGTAATTTATATCGATCTCATAGGACCACTTTCCCCAATCCAAGGGACTGTTTACTGTCTTATATACTTGTATAGATATATTTTCGACCTGTATGGAATTAATTCCTTTAGATACTATTTCAGCTGTGAATGTCGCCACAGCCTTTTACAGCAACTGTATTGCGAGTTTCGGAAAGGCAAGAAAACTCATTGGTGATCGTGTATCGCAAATTAAATATCATACATTACGAGCTTTGTTCAAAATCTGTGGCATTAATTTACAATACACTACTACTTACCATCTTTAGTTTAATCGCGAAGTTGAGCGCCTTCATAGAATATTAAAAACAGCATTAAAAGCTCACAATAACATGTCTTGGACTGACACATTACCAGCAGTACTTTTGGGTTTGCGTACTGCTATTCAAGAGATACAAATCATTGTACTGCGCAAGTAATTTATGGCCAGATTCTCAGACTTCCAGGAGAGTTTTTCAGCAAACCAAGTATCCAGATAGCATTGGCCACTTTTGCTAATAACCTCAAACAGATGGAAGTCGTCATGTGTTTCAGCGAATAGATGGGATGAAGAAACCTTGTGAACTTCCTTATAAAGAACCAGTTCTTGTTTTCGATCACAAGGTAAATATTTCACTATTAGCATAAAAGGAAAAGATGTTAATGTGTCCCTGAATCGCTTGAAACCAGCTTATAATTTAGATCAGGAAAATTCTCGGCTAAATAAACCTGACAACATCAATTGCAGAGACCAGACTCAAAGATTGTATCTAAATTCTTTTGGCTCACCAGCGGCCGAGCGTTAAAGTCGCTGAACACTGGTAGTTCGGTCAGAGGTTCGAATCCCGCGAACGGGCTGGCTGCATGGGCGTTTTCGCGGTTTTCTCCATGTGTAACGTGCATACTAGCCAGTTTTTCTTAGAAAGTCCTCCACGAAGGCATCCCTCCCCTTAGGCAGATAGCCCTAGTGTGCTTTGCCATAATTAAATACACCAACACCAACTAAATTCTTATGACGGTGGTCAATACTAGTTAGTACCTATTTCTCCACCTTCGTAACGTAACTTAGTTTTGGTGGGGGAGTAGCCTAGTGGCTCAGTTGTTACATGAGTAAAAATTATTTTTAATTTCAAGTATTTTATATTTTTGTATGTGTTTAATTATTTCATAAAATTTAACGTTTTGTTAATAACGAGTAATGGTTCATTTCAACGAGTAATGGTTCCTGATTACTTTGTTTATGGAATGTTGTTATTCTAGTAGTAGCTGAATTTGATAGCTGAAAAATAAAATGAATGTTGTAAGATTGTTGTTTATAATTTACTTTTTTCCTGTTCCTAATTATAATTTGGTTTGAACACTAATTGGCAAAGCTATAGTTACTACATATCAGCATTTTAACCATAACGCAATCTCTCGGATCGAGTTTTGCGTGAGAAGCCTTCGATAAACTATGGGAATGATGCCAAAAGAACAGCTTTCACCCATTTCTAAACTTTTTAAACCTTTTTCTTTCACAAATAAGCGGTGGCTGAAAAAAATTGTTTAAATTTTACGTTGAATAAAATTAAATAACGAAGAGTAGAAAAGCGCTTTTTTTATCAACATTAAAGAATTTTGTAATCAAAAATAATACAAGAAATTGCTTCCAACCAGTTTTTTCGTACCGTATACAAAATTTAAAATTAGTTTGGACAGTAAACAATGTTCAGTTTCTCGTTATTTGTTTGACTAAAACTGCTTTGTCTATTTAAAGCAGGGGTCGCCAAAGTGGTCTATTTAACAACAGTAGGGGTCTATCTGACCAAAGGGGTCGAATGGGGTTCTATTGGGACTCGAGTGTGTGTGTGTGTGTGTGTGTGATTACGGCAAAGCCTCGAGGGCTATCTGCCTAAGAGGAGGGATGCCTTCGTGGAGGGCTTTCTAAGAGAAACTGTCTCGTATACACGTTACACATGGGGAAAACCACTATTGGGACTCGAAGGAAAACCAGTTCTTAATACGCAAATCACACATATCTAACTGCGTACGTAAAAATATAAAATATTTCTATAATTGACTTAATATTATCTTCTTTATAGAAAATAAAATAATAAATCAGAAAACAATCTGCCTCTTTTTTCCTTATGGGTTTTCGTATGTATACCGTGACGTCACAACTTGACCTTGTGACCAGTTTGTAATTTGCACGACTCATAGTATGTAGCCAGAAGAGCGGCCATCTTGAAACCGATGGGAAGGGAGTGACAATTTTTAGATATTTACAAGAATATTTAAATAAATATGACATTTCGCTTGGAAATATAATAGCAGCTACTGCTGCACAGATGGCGCACCTTCTATGGTAGGGCGTTACCGAGGTTTTGCTACATGCCTCAAAGAAAAAGTGCCCGGTATTCGTACTATTCATTGTGTGTTGCATAGACACAACTTAGTAGCAAAATATCTGAGTTCAGAGTTACATGAAGCTTTACGGTTTTGTATTAAATCTATTAATCAAATTAAAGCTCAACCTCTTAAATCAAGATTATTTGCCAAACTTTGTGAGGAAAACAATGAGTTATTTAACCAATTACTTCTGCACACCGAGGTTAGATGGTTGTCTAGAGGTGTATGCTTGCAAAGGCTCGTCAATTTATTTGACTCCACGAGAGAATTTCTGAACGAAATAAATCCTGTTCTAAGCAATGAACTCCAAAACAATAAGAACCATATTTTTTATTTAGCAGACTTATTTGGAAAATTTAATGACGTTCAAACAAAACTGCAAGGAAAAGATGTAACAATTACCCAAGCTCGGACAGATGCAAGATTCGGAAACACCGGGATGAGGTCTGGAATAATAAAATTGAGAGTTTTAATGAATCTGGAAATGATTTCTGGTCTTTCGCAAGAAACCTTAGGCGCAAGCCCCCCTGCAATAAACCAATTTATAGTAAAAACAGAATCGCGCTTACATACAAGGAAAAGGCCGCCCTTATGGCAGAGCACTTAGAACAACATTTCGTGCCGAATCAAGACCCTTGTGACCCTCTTTTCTCATTCAATACTAGGCAATTTATCAAAGACTGGCTTGAAGGACCCGGTGCTAAAAATCGCACTGAATATACATCCCCGACTGAGGTTAGGAACATTATCAGAAATCTGAAAAACCGGAAAGCACCTGGTTATGATGAAATTACGAATGTTGCAATTAAAAATATGCCACTTAACACGGTCACAAGATATGTTAGCATTCTCAATGCCTGCCTGGAAAATAACTACTTTCCCCAAAAATGGAAAAAGGCGAAAGTCATTCTTCTACCAAAGCCGGGAAAAGATGCCACCAAACCGAAGGGATATCGTCCGATTAGTCTACTCCCAGGACTAGGTAAGATTTTCGAACGGGTCATCTATAAAAGAATTGAGCCGAATATGTATAAGCTCCCAATGGAACAATTTGGTTTCCGTAGAAATCTCTCAACGACAAAACAACTTGTTCGTCTCTGCGAATTCATTGGATCTGCTTTATTCAGGCATCAAAGTGTCGTCTTACTCATGCTAGACGTGGCGAAAGCATTCGACCGCGTCTGGCATGAAGGGCTCATTTTCAAGCTCATCACACTTGATTTCAGTAGAGACGTGATCTTACTTATCAACTCCTTCATACGGAACGGCGAATTCTTTGTAAATTTTGGACCTGAACACTCTGAGACCAAATATCTGAAAGCCGGTGTAGCTCAAGGCTCTATTCTTGGGTCCTATTTTATATCTTTTTTACGTTTATGATTTACCCAACAGTGCCAACCTCAATACTTACCTCGGATGTTATGCTGATGACACCGCCCTTGCCGTGAAGTCACATAGTCAAGAGCATGCACTGATAAAACTTCAAGAAAAAATTCCAGCCATAGAGGAATGGTGCGCTAAATGGAGAATTGCGATTAACGGACAAAAATCCCAGTTGATTATTATCGGCAAAAAACATTCCAGATTCCCTAGTGACAGAAAAATTTATATCTTTAATGAAGAAGTACCACTTGTTAAGAAGGCTACATATCTTGGGGTAGTCTTAAATCACAGATTTACCTGGAAAGACCACATTCACAATATTAAATGGAAGACCTCCTATACTATCAAAAATTTCCTCCCGCTAATAGGTAAAAACTCCAGTCTTGATCTTAAAAGGAAAAGACACATCTATACAGCAATTATCAGGCCAATTTTCTGTTACGCTTCCCCTGCCTGGGCGACCTACACTCAAAGCGACATGAAAAAACTTGAATTAACGCAAAACAAACTTCTCAGAATTATTACTAATGCGCACTTTTATGTTTCGAATGAGACCTTACACAGAGACCTTCGTATTGACAGAGTTGAAGAGTTCCTTCATAAAGCTAATAGAAAATTCTTTGAAAAGGCAAAAAAATGCTCACATATGAAACACTTTAAAGTGTTCGATTATCAGATCTTTGCAGAGGACGCACGTATTCGACCACTCGCGGCCTTTACCACTCGAGTCTCGAACTTCCCTACGTAACATTATCACGAGTGCAACGTCGCTGTAAATATGTATATAGACTTAATTTGCCGTATTTTATTTAGGTACTCATTTTCATTTTTATTTGCATGTATTTTATTATTCTAATAAATTGTATCGTATTATCTTATTTGTGTGACTCTATTATGACATGTACCTACCATGAACAACAGAACAAGTCTGATTTTCACCCTGTCTTCGCCTCTCCTGGTCCTGGACTTCGTCTGCGTGTTTCTCTAAACTTGTGACGTCACGCTGTCACTCCTTTCTTCACACTACTGATGCCTCCTTTCAATCGTCATTGCCAAATACCGTCATGCGCCCTTCGGGCCTATGTGTTATGAGTCGGAAACGTTGCGTAAAAACAGCAATATGCCGGCAATATTGATGATGATGATGATGATGAGGTTATCGGATTGAAGTTCAGAGCTTCACTTCTCTATTACTTTTGCAAGGCTATCTCAGTTGAAGAAGCTTCATTTTTTGGACTTTGACATATGCCAGGACCCTGAAGGGATTCATTCAGGAATCTGAAAAGAGACGGCCAGAATAAAAAAACCAAAGTATCAAGGCTATCGGACTGATGTCCTGGCACCTGCGGCAAGTGAGCTGTTCATTGAAGTCAGCGCCCAAGATGTACATGGATATCAGCAGGAGGTATTCACTTTTAATTTAAAAGCAGCAATACTTTTTTTTTAAATAACAGCAGAAATAAAGCCACTCCCTCTAATAGAGGTTCTACTTTTGCCACCTCTCCTTGACGTTTGCTTAGAAAGGCTTCTGTCGCTTGCTATTGTATGCTATTTCAATAATCAACAAAATCAAAGCGACGATCTTATGCTCATGCTGCGAAGTCACATTTCACCACTGCTATTCGACAGTGCTTCCTGAGTTTTGTAGAGGGAGGAGGAGTTTCCCACATTTTAATTTATTTCCGTTTACTTGAGCTTTCGTGTTAAGTGAATGCCGGATAGACCAACATGTGTTTATATAAGTTTCCTGAAAACAATGTTGCGGTAAATTTATTGATTGAAGTATAAAATTCTGTGTAACATTGACTAAAATTTCGTCACAGTTAATATGAGACTGTGTTGAGATACAAGAATTTTACAAATTGTAAGAAAGAAAGGAATATTATTGAGGGAAGTGTCTAAATTAATATATAGGTGTGTAGCGTTATTAACAATAATAAGGTTCTTTTGTTGGAGGAAAAAACTGATAATTGACTTGCACTCGAAACATATATTTAACAGGCACTAAGGTCCTTTTAACACGAAAGCTGTAAATTAAATTTTATAATTTGAGTAGTAAAATACTATTTTTAGTGACCATAATCAAAAGTGAAATTAGGGGGTGAATATTATCCCACAAACATGCAAATTTTATAAGCTCTTATATACAACAATATGCGTAACTCTTCGCTTATGATATAAACACGCAAATGTTTGTTGCTCTTTCTGTGTCTTCTAAAGCATATCTTCCCCCAACGCGTAAATATTTCCGAAAAGCGTAGTTGTGCTTAAATATTGAAAAGAAGTGCGTAAGGTGCGAATAAAAACCAAATATGGTTAAAACACTGGAATTCTATCTTATGGTCGCGACATTCTGAGACCCTTTTTTCTCTATGCACTTTCTCATCCTTCATATTGAGCTTGCAACGTAACTTGGAAATAAATAACCGGAGTCTAGAACTTTAAGCATAACGCGATCGCCCTATTTGGCTCGCGTTAGTTTCACTCGAGTTTAGCGAAGCTTTTTACCTTCATCTTGACCTTTGTAGGGAATATTGTTTTCCTTCGCGGGATGAAATCATCTTTAGGACATTTTAGCTCTAAAATTAATTTATGTTTTCTTTTCTTGGCGCCTTGCATGGCGTATGTTATAATTACAGAAACAATGTAGCCACTCGGTTTTTGTTGCTATTGTTTATTTCGCTGTGTAAGTTATCCCTTGGGAAGATTGTTCGCCTGTGATTAGAATAATAAAATAACATAGCGATATTACAGTCCCCTTTATCGGTAATTTTGAATTATTTGTAAAAGTAACTAATGCACGCATCGCATGAACATTTTATGTCCCTCGAGTCGAAGAGGTGCATAAAGATAAAACCGCAAAAATGAACTTTATATAGAACGTTTGGAATGTTTCCGTTTTGTTTGGATTCTGCAGTCAAGATTGGCTACAGCGCCCCTCGTTCGTGTTCGGATTCTGCTGTTGATACGTCTGCAATTAAGGTGAGAGGGAGAGTATTTATTTCTTCATCATGAGTGAACTGAAAATTATTGGAGCTTATAAAAACAGTTTAAAGGTTGGCATCACAAAGTGTGAAAACAAGGTAAATTCAACGGTTGATAAAGCGGATATTTCCATACTGGTGTTAAACAAATAAAAAATTATAAAATGTAGAAGGAATTCAGTAACATTTTCAATTCTTTGATTGCATATTGTACGGAAAAAGAAGCTGATGAATTCATTAAGGAAAAAGAAAATATAGTAGAGGGTCTCGATAAAATTTATTTTAAAATTAAAAGAAAAGTTTTTGAAATTAGTTCTCGAAGGAGTAGTTGTTCCACAGAAAACCGTTCGAGTAAAGACATAATTGTTTTTGATTTTTAAGTTGCCTAAATTATCGCTTCCTATATTTAGCGGGAAAATCGAAGAACAGATTGAATGTGATGATTTCTTTTCGGCAGCTGCGCATAAAAAACGGTAAGTTAACTATAATGCGCAAAAACTGTAGCATTTTGAAGAGTTCTTATTAGGCGGATTCGTTAAATATTATTCATTCCATCGCAATTTCAGATTCAGGTTACGACGTAGCATGAGATTTATTGGTTGAACGCTTTTCCAACAAAAATGGCACGATCAATTCTGTTATCAAGAGTTCATTTCTCTACTTCAAACATGTGATTCTGCTCCATCACTTTTAAAATTTGTCGATAATCTACCTGAATGTTTACGATCTTTCGAAACATTAGAGAAAAAAACTGGAAGAATTTTTCGATATGCTGTATGTTTATTTATTAGTTGAAACTTTGGATAGAAGTCCTCGTTGTTTGTGGATGATGCATCCACTTGAGAAAGATGAGATAGGAAGCATTAAACAATTTTTGAAGGAACAAGTTAGCACTTTATCATATTACAAATCTCCACAAAGGGAACCAGACGTTCAATAAATGTCAAAGCTCTTACAACACTTTTAGAAAATTCAAAAACTTGTTCGTATTGTAAAGGGGATATTTTGTTGTTGAAATGTGCACAATTCTTGAAACTAACGTCTGGAATTTGTAAAGGCTGAACATCTCTGTTTCATTTGCTTATCTTATGTTCACATAATTACGAACAGCAAAATTTTTAATACATGCAGAAATTGTTAGAATTTCCGCATACGCTCTTAATTTTTTAATGAAGTGAAGAAAATTTCGATAACGCAAATGGCACATGGAATCAAAACGCAAACATGCCTAATAAATTTAGTAGCAATTTTTCTCCCTGTTCTCATACATATACTCCCTTAACAGGCAACAAGAAACCAAATAGTTAGTGTCATTAGTGAAACCAACCAAGAATTCCGTTCCTCAATTACATCCACGACGCTTCCCAATCAGCTCAGCACTTTACCTCAGTTGATGCACGGAATGCAGTGTTGAAGTAGTCTCCGCCCATCGGAGATAGGGATTGATTTGCGCGATTTCAAAGCTAAGCAGCTTTCTTTGTGGAACTCCTCTTTTGATGGCGATTTGTAGCTTAATAGTTAGTGTTTTTTAAATCTATTTAACTATATAGTTACCGTTTACCTCCACATCACAAGAATGAGTAGAATTAGGACAAACAGAAATTACAGTTTAACACAAATCCACTGCTCAGCTCATTACAAGGAAAGGAGTTTAGTTTAAAAGAGTGTAAAGCCATTAGCTATCTTATATAATTTTCCGTTATTTTAAACAATATATAGCGCAGAATTGCCCGAAAAAACTAGTAAGTAACAAATTAGTTATATGTTTTTTCATTATAAGTATAATCTTAAATAGCAAATATAATTTTGAAAATCCATTGTGTCATGGAATCGAAATCTGTTTTCATGACAGATGCATTTCATAAAGAAATTTCAATTTTTTTTATTTGAACATAAAAATTTCCGAATTATTTGGCAGTACTATATATGATGATGGCAGTACTACATATTTGGCAGTACTATATAGTATGATACATTCATTTTTTTAAAATTAGTAAAGTGTTATGACAGGTTTTCTTATACAGTTAAAAGTGATAAATGCTGATGCCTGCTATTGTATGACTTCCTGCCTTATACCGCATGGTCACCCCTTTTTTTTTTCCATTTGAGTTCCCGTTTTCCACGGATCGGGACATTATTATGTTATGCGCGCTTGTGACAAACACAGGGGGGGGGGGGGTTATAATTGAAGGTACACTTTAAAATGGTCTTAAATTAAAACTTCAGGACTAAATCTTATCAATCTTGGTAATCGTGTAAAGGAGGTCACGGAAATTTATTTTTCGCGAAAAAAAGAAAAGTTCAAAATTCACCATCAGTTCGAAATGGCGCTGTATGCAATATTGTTAAACGAAATGGGGATCAAAATCTAACTTAATATTTTGTTACACGTACATGATGTACACGTTAAGAAACATTGGCCTATGAATGCGCCATCCGTGTAACAGAGAAATCCCTACGTAGAAAAACATAAATTAGCGATTAGAAAATGTGAAATCCCAAATCACTCTCAAAAGTATGCGTATTCCGAAAATCGTTTCCTTACAGATTATAAATTTGTAATTTTTGAAGCTTGAATTCGGCCCCAAGACATGAAGTTATCAGTTAAAACCGCTTTTAATCGTTTCTAAAACGAAACTGTTTGTGGGGTTATGCAATATTGTTATGTTCGTACGGGGTTTGTAGATTTGGAGTGAATAACGACGACACTTAATGAAGTATCGAAACACACTTTATTTAGCCAATATTAATCAGGACATCTCCAAAGTCACGTTTTACAGTCGTCGAAGATCTACTATACACTCACTGGGACAATAAGCGACACAGCCTTCAGGTTATCAGGCTATAACGTTGGAAACAGCTTCACTGGAAAGCACCAGAGTACAGTTCCCCACTCTGTTCGGTCGTTCTCGGAACTCCACGTTACAACTCGTTTCAGTCGTTCGCGGAGCTCAACATACTCTCACGACGATGCACGAACGTCAATGCACTCAACGACCCACTCGGCACTCGCTGCCCGGCTGTGAACCCGATCGACTCCGCAAGGACTGACTAACTCGAGACTAACTAACTCGCACTGATTCTCCGCATACCAGCAGGGTTTATATAGTTTTTGGCTTGCGTTCGAGGACATTCTGGGCTAAACCGGTAAGAATTCATTCAAGAAGGTTCTCCATCCGTCCATGGCATATCACCGATTTTGTCGCCAAATCTCGCCAAATGTGCGATTCCTCTCCAAATGTAGGAACCCATCCTTCCTTTGTCATTTTATGGCAACCCTAAACTGGTTTTGGGGGAAGCTATCTTACCGCGCCTGCACATTTTGTAACAATATTTTTATTTATAGAAATGCTTCCTACTAGAAAACAGTTTGAAAAACGATGATTTAGACGATTTATTAATGAAAGAAAATAAGAATTTATAGAAAAGCGAAGTACGCTTCTTAGATTTAAATACTTGTGTTTGTTAATATATAATAAGTGGACTTTATTTGTAACCTAAATTAAAGATTTTGTACTGCGGAGTGGCAACATTTTAAGAATTAACACCATAGTAGGATACATAGGAGATACAAAATATAACGGATTCATAATACACAAAGCATGAGTGTTTTTGTAACTGCAAAGCATTCTCCATGAAAAAGGTAAAAAGGATATTCCGAAACAGCCGCCGTGCAGAGAGGACTCTGCTTGAGTCGGAAAATGTCGGACATACGCACGATATTCACAGCATAAAGCGGAAGTAGGAGTTTCTTAATACCTTAATAGGCGTCATCTGACTTGGATTTATATTTAACACACTTAATTCCCTATGTAGATTACCGATTTTACACTCTTCAAAGCCTTTATGGGTCATATGATGAACGAAGTCCTGTTCTTTAAATACGACGCGACTTGAAACTAATGGTATAACACGACTGCAGTTTGGTTTTCATGATATTCTCTCCATCGATTCCAGTAGATGTCTTGAATTATTTCTATTACTTATAGATCGTCAGAATTTTCTCTCAGCTACCTTTGACCTCTTCGTCACCCAGCTTATTCCATCTTGTCTCGAATTTCTGCTGTCAAGAATAGTATCGTCTGTATAATATATCATTATTTGTATAATATATCATTTCTTTCATAAAGTTAAGTACATAAGTTAGACCTGATTTATTTTTGTTCTAGTATTGTTATTGTTACTAGAATGTCTATCGTTGGTACCACTTCTGTTCATGCCAGTTCTTACAGTTCCTGCCAGTTCTTGTGAATTAAGATTTCGCGTTATTATTAGATTTATTTAAGTTATCATTCATTATACTATTATTTGAGGATTTCCTGTGTGTAACAGCACTCTGTCGGAGGGAATACAGCTGTTGGATTTGCACAGTTATATTTCGAAGTTGGATTTTTTTGTTGTATTGCCGTTGAGTTTGTGTCTTTTAGTTGGTGTTGATGTATTTAATTATGGCAAAGCACACAAGGGCTATCTGCCTCAGGGGAGGGATGCGTTCGTGGAGGACTTTCCAAAGGAAACTGGCTCGTATACACGTTACACATGGGGAAAACCACGAAAACGCCCATGCAGCCAGCCCGTTCGCGGGATTCGAACCTCGGACCGAACTACCAGTGTTCAGCGACTTTACCGCTCGGCCGCTGGTGGGCCCTTGTGTCTTTTAGAGGATTTAAGAATAAAATCACGATAGGATGAAGGGTGGCGACCGAGGGCGTTCGCACAGTTGGTTGTTCCAGTTTACCTGTACAGGGAAGAGCATGTGTTTTGGAGTATAATGCGTCAATAAAAGCCATGTTTCAGTAAATTGTTCTCTAAGACTTAAGTTGGTGAATGAAACTCAGTATTTTGTTAGACTGAATTGAAGATTTGGGGGAAATATAAAAATCAACAAATTACTACTTTATTTTTCAACTGAAAAACCAGTCTTGTCAAAACCCATCAATGAATATTTAGAAATGTCCTTACAAGTTCTGCAAATTTGATATCATATCGTGAATTGTAGTCACATTCTGTAGATCAAATATCCGAAGTGTGTTGCTGAAATTTGTGTAACAAAGTGCGTACGCTGAGGGAACCAATGAACTACAACACCAAAATCGTTCCATCGGTGGCAAACTCTAACATCGCTGTTAACCTGGGTTCGAATCCAGGCAAATGGGTTTGCTAAATGGAAGTTTTTCTCCGTGTGTAATTCGGATATGAGATGATTTCCCTTAGAAGGTTCTCGTTAAAGACATGGTAACTTTAGGTAGATATCCCTTTCCCATTACGAAATAAATCTGTTCAAACCAAAAGAAACGAAAATAATCAATACAATCTACAGAAGTACAATATACCTAAAACCTCAGCTTTGCCATAAAGAAGCAAACTGTTTTTTTTCCCCAAAACCTTCTTTATTTTTGTCATTAATCGTTATCTTGGATCTTAGATCGTCGCTTCGTAAGTGCTTTAAAACCGATGAGGGCCATTATCACTATATTGCTGTCATATTCCCTAGGATCATAAAAGTGAGCAAATAAAAACATGCTATAAACGGAATAATATACTGAAGTAAAATATGGGTCCATATTGGGCAGCGGCTAAAAATTGCGTATGTTATATGAGAAGAAACGTAAGTCGTGCTGAGTTCTCCATCCACGGTGACGAGAACTGTAGGAAAGGTGTAACACTGCTCAGCTACAGTTGCAATAATTTTCATTGGAACCTACTCAATTATGTGAGTTGCTTATTTCGGAGGTCACGAGTTAATTAGACTGTCATTAAAACTTATTTGGTGTAGCCAAAAATACCTCATCTTTTTCCACCGTGGCCCAGGCAACCTAAACGTTTAGATTCCTCTGCATTAAAGAGTCAAACAGAAAAGAGCCTCTGTTCTGTAGCAGCGGAATGCCTGTGTTCAGGGTAGTATTCAAGTATAATGAGTTTCTGTTTCTTCGCTTACCTGCAGGTTAAATATGAAACTTATATGAAATATATAAATATGAAATTGTATTATTGAAGCGGGTAAAAAATTAAATGTTAGATATTATTTGTTATAGTGGGGGACCCACCAGCAGCCGAGAGATAAAATTGCTGAACACTGCCAGATATATCCAGGTCGAGTTACAGAATGAAATAGAACACAACTTCAGGAAGTTAAAAAAAATGTAAAAAAAAGATTGCTGACAAAACTATCTTAATACTGAATATGTTACACGTATAATGCTTTTTAATACTTGAAAGTTTAACAGAAACCCTTCGCAGTTATTTAAATACTTTAACTAATAAAAACCTTCTTATTGGGGCTTTAGAAAAGGGCTACTGGATGAAACATAATTCAAGTTTTTAAAGCCTAAATCAATATTTTTAGAAAAACTTAAATTCTTTAAACTGCAAGTTTTATTTCATTTGTAAAATGAGCATTTAAGCATATTCTTCAGAATGCAACCCTAAGGCAAGGACTTCAGAATTTTTTTTTTTTAAATTCCATCAATTTATATCAACTGTTGGATCAACGTGACACACACTCCATATCAAATTTACCAATCATGTTTTTGAAAGCGCTTTCGGTGAATAGCAAACCATAGTAGCAGTTTAACGCATAAAACTACACAATATATATAAATAAACTAAAACGTTTTCCATACCCTGCGCTCTGCTTTAAACGGGCAGCGCAGTTTCATTTAATACAATTAGAAAAATGCTGAGAAAATCGGTTGAATGTTTAATTTACATTAAACTACATAAGGCGTAAGAGTATGCGAAAAAACTAGTAAGTAACAAGTTGGTTAGAACTTTCTTTTATAATAAGTATAATCTCAATCTGTAAATTAATTTTATCCCCTTAAATGTGACACGTATTCAGTAAACTCACCAGAAATGGAAACCTTTTGACTGTTAAATTTTCTTCTTCATATCAATATAAAAGTCGGAAAATGGTTATTTAGTAAATATAAAAAAAATAATGTAATAAGTACTATATTTACTACTTTGTGTGTGTGTGTGTGATTATGACAAAGCCTCGAGGGCTACCTGCCTAAGGGGAGGAATGCCTTCGTGGAGGGCTTTCTAATGGAAACTGGCTCGTATACACGTTACACAAGAGGAAAACCACGAAAACACTCATGCAGCCAGCCCATTCGCGGGATTCGAACCTCGGACCGAACTACCAGTGTTCAGCGACTTTACCGCTCGACCGCTGGTGAGCCCTATTTACTACTTTGACATCCACATAAATAAGTAATGGATTAATAGACATATGTTATTGAACTGCAGTAACTGAAATATAATTTTGAAGCTAAATATAATATAAACTATATTATTACAACAATATTATTTTCAAGATTCAAATTTCACAAATATTTTACAGTATGATATACACCAAAACACGGTACTCCACAAAAATGCATTTTGTACTCTCTGCATTAAATTCCAGTCTGACGATTTATCCTCTTCCCTCTTTCATCGGTTTTACTATACTACAAAACTGTGGAAAAAAAGATTTTTCTTTTTCCGTTGGCGGAATATGCTGAAAATGTCGACCTGTTTCCCGCAGAAAACTTACATTAGGCCGATCTGGTAACTGAAAGTTTGGCTTATTTAATTCAACAGCTCTTTTCCTCAACTGGTGTTCTATATTTCATATTATATTTCGCACCTGAATTATACACAAAGAAGGAATTCCGTAACGCTTGGTCTATGAGATGGAAAAATATTTTTTGGTAATACCATTTACCCCGATTTCTTGCAACTGGCTGGGCTGTAACATGATGATCAACTTTTTAAATACCTCCCATAGTTTTCTTAAAATGATGAACTAATTTGGTTTTCATTCTTATCTTCTAACTAAAATATTTCTGCGGTATAAACTGAAGACATCATGAAAATGTCCTTTTCATCGTGCCCTTTTATAACATTCACTTTTCCACTTTCAAACGAGAAAGGTCACCTTTCATAGTTTCTTTTTTTTTAATCTAATGGCAACTCCTTCCTAATCGTAGATGTCACTAGAACATTCTTGCACCAGTACATCGTCAAACAGTGGAGACGTATAATAATTGTCAGTGATCAGACATTAACCTTTGTCTAACAGTGGTTTCATCAGTGATACAACCACTTAAACAGACGGAACAATATGTTCAAAATCACTATCAAGCTTTACTCCTTCTCTGTGTAAATAATACTAAGAAACATATGCAGTCTTACTCCTGCATAACCATAAATCTCCACATCCCAAACCAGATCAGTTCAGTTGCATATGTCGGATCCGTCCCAATCTAACCTTACAAAGCATCAGACGTTCATCTACAGTCACATTAAGATCTGAAATGTATAGTAAATAAAATTTTTCATTCAGGTGTTTAAAAATTGGCCACATTTTATAAAGCTTTGTATTAACTGGTCAACATATTCATTGTTCACAAAACACAGATATTTTTGTCATAACATTACGAAGGAATGAAGTTTCAACACACTCAGTTTTCGACCGACACATCTCTACAGCTGTCTTCTTTACAATATCTTGTAAAATATGCAAGGCAAGATTAATTTAATTTCGTCTTCATTCATTGAAACCCACCTTTTCTCCTCTGCGTTTTGATTAAAAGGTTTGGATTTGAATACATTGTTGTGCGTATCTATTAGTTTCTGTGGTGATAAAGTGCAACAAATTATTTTCAATAAGCTGCTCATAATATTCAGTGTCTTCTATGAAATTTGAGGTGTCAACTGTTGCACCTACATGTGTTGATCGAAACGGAAGCCCTGGAGGATGAAGACGAAGTTTCTCTAAGCATAACGTTCTTTACAGGAAGAAATATCACTTGCATCATTACTTTCCGTATATTCGTCTGTAAAAGTTATCGGTATCGGATCCCGAAGAAGTTAAACTATATTCCTCATCGACATCTGAATCCGGCAATTCAAAAACAGAAAACGTTTTGGTATCAAATTAACGGAAAAATAACAGAAACTAAAATGTGTGAAAGCGAAACTCTCATTCCGAACACGTGACTTTGTTTCGCTGAGCAGCTAAACAAGCACACGTCTTCTCCCGACTGAAATCGGTGAAGACACAGGACCAAAACTTCCATCTATTATGAAAGTAGTAAATTAAGTCTTAAATGAATATCCTAAAATGAATCCGAACTTAGTTCAGGCTTTACGAGAAACTACTTTTTCTACTGCTCGATGTCAGTTCGGGCATCAGAAGTACTTCATACATGGGCGCAGCCGGCTCAAAATACGGGGGGGGGGGTTGCCGGCTACGAATCCTATGGCTATACTGTTCTTCTACCTATTACAGTATCTTCATGTATACGGGTAATTATTACGTGACAAATATATTATGTTAATGACAGTTATCTTAATATAAAGAATAATTATTTATTAATAATAAAATTTATAATATAATTATTATTTATATTAAGATAACTGTCATTAACATAATATATTTGTCACGTAATAATTAAAATTATGTAACATAATTATGGATGTATTTCATTTAGTTAACATATTTATCGTTATTACCTTACAAGCATATTAAATGCATAAATCAGTATTTCTGTTTTTCACCTTAACCGCTTACACCTTCATTAAAACAATTTTAAAAATCATGGTAAAAGAAATGATAAATAACAAAAATAGAATAATGCTAGTAAAAGTACTTCTAGTATTTTACGTTCATTTCTTTTTCGCATACATAGAAAGAAATGCTAAAAAATTTTTGAAATTCATGTTACTTTTTCCTAATACTTCTATAAAGATAAATAAATATATAAAAATCGATATTTCTATACTTTATGATTACATAGTAAAGATATTGAAATAAATACATAAACGTTGTAAATGCATCATTTATTTTGGACATAAAATTAAATTGCAATATAAAAAGGTTAAAAAAAAAAAAGAAAGCAAAAATGTTTCTGGCCTTTCATTTTGGTTGGGCAAATAAAATACACTGCTGGCCATTAAAATTGCAACACCAGGAAGGAATAATCTGACACGCGTCAAAATCTTACGAAAGAAAGAAGTGGTTGGGATATGCAACTGATAAGTATTTCAGCGCATTTAGAGGAAGCAGGAGGGAGAAACGACATCTGAAGCACTGCATAAAAGAAAAGTTGTGTAGTAGATTTCTCATTTTAAAAGCGCTTTGTAACGTCGGAGTTTGATCAGAATATCGTGTTATCCCTCAAATAATAATAAGAAATGCTTATCAGCAAGTGTCGGAATTCGATAGAGGCAGGATCGTTGCCTATCGAAAGTGTGGATTATCGTTCCGTCGTATCGCCCATCGCACTGGTCGACATAAAACTACTGTCAAGCGATTATGAAATCAGTGGATTGCTGAGGGTCATACTGAACGGCATGCAGGATCTCAACGCCCTTACATGAATAACGCCCGCGAGGACAGACATATTGTGAGCTCAGCCCTGCAAAAGCGTTCAACCGCATCATGGACCATTAGTCAGGAAATAGGCATATTTGCAGCACATCCAATATCCACTGGTACTGTGCGTCGACGTTTGTAGCAACGCGAACAATCAGCCCGGTTACCATTACTTCGGCGTCCATTGACGATGCAGCATAGGGAGAGACGGCGACTCTGTTGCGCCGAACGATAAAGCTGGATACAGGAGTGGCACAAATTCATCTTTTCAAGCGAGTCCCGGTTCTGTATGAGGTATTCTGATGGCCGTATACGTATCTGGAGGCTTCGAGGAGACCGTATTACGCCCGCTTGTATTCGATATCGGCTTAGAGGCTCTGCAACTGGTGTGATGCTTTTGGATACACGACACGCACATCTCTGGTTTGCATCGACAGTAATTTGAAAGCAGATCGGTACATTTCTGACGTCTTACGTCCGGTGGTTACACCCTATCTTCGAGGCCTGCCAAACGCCATCTTCCAACAAGATCATGCATGACCACACATTGCACGTCGAGTTCTGATCTTCGATGCATTTCTAAGCATACCTGCAAAAAAATTAGAGTTTTTATTCAAAATTTCCTAAGATATACGTGAATTTACATATTTGAACGTTTCGAAATTTGGCGTATTTATTATAAAGGATAACAACAAAAATGTGGGTTACGCACTTTGTTCAACTTAATTGAAAGACCGAACGATGGACGTTTTTTCCACTAGTGAATCAATGAAAAAAAATGGAAAAAAGTAGATTACTATAAATTCAAAATAAAATTTCGCCAAGTGAATTTTTCTTGGCGCAAACTGAAAAAAAATGTGCCAGGATAAAATTTTTTATTTCTCCATATATTTCCCACCCAAAATTACAAAATTTAATATCTAGGCCTAATTTGTATCGTAGCAATGAAATATGGAAAACAATTGATATGTTATTGAGAAAAAGGCCGATTTTGTTACAAAATACCTATATTAGAACAATGCTACAAAGAAATCTAACACAGTAAATATTGTGAATTTGCTGTGTACTATGCTAGCTCCCAATATCGTTTTTGCTATTTGCGAAAACTGACTTGTGTTATGCTTTCAAGAATACATCCGCAGAGAATGGTATGCAGTGAACATGAAATAATGAATTAATAATCACAAAACCTTAAATATGGATGATTTTAAATTAACAATACATTTATTAAAAATCTCTGCAATTAATACACATTTACGGAGCTAGCCCCTGAAGAAATAATACTTTTCTCTCTAGGGGAAAAAACTGCTACATTTTTTATATTAAGATCATCACACTAGTAATGTAAGAAGTGTAATCTCATAGCAACAAAAATACAACGCACGTAATAATCTTTTCGGTACTGCTATCAAAATGTAAACAAACTGTATGGATGTAAACGGTACCCACGAGCCCATTCAAAGTCAATGCGTTCCTAAGCGTAGAAGAAACGTTGTCATCGGAAGCCAAATCCAATCACGAGGAGGGATTTTCCCTATGTGCGTGGCGCGGTACAGAATGCTTATATACCTCCCGGTTCTAGTATAGATTTTACCCGGCAGCAGAGAAATCTCTAGTAACTTCTACTTCTCAAAATTACTGGAAGGCATATGAGGGGCGGATAAAATTACAGTTACATTTAGGGACAATTTAGAGTAATTCAATTAAAAGGCCAGTTACAATTATACACGAAGTAGAAAAATATTTCTAGTTCCTGTATAATTGTAACTGGCATTTTAATTGAATTAATTAATCATTAAATTCTGTGTTTCTGTATAATATTAACTTTTTTTTTTTAACTAGAAAAATTTGTTTGCCATGTCTGGCGACTTTGGGCCATTTCTTGGCAAATTTGTGTACAATGTGCACAGCATTCTCGAAAATGTTTACCAAAAAAAGTGTTAACAAGAAAATAAAAAAATAATTAATCATTAGTTTGAATACGTTTACTTTTTTCAGAACGTATACGTGTAAAATATTGTCGCTGCATATGCATGAGAAAGACAGACTTCAAATGCTTTCTCTATATCGGACTTTTCTTCAATACGATCACATCCATTACATGTTCATCCTTTCTATCTTCTAAATAATTTCATATGACCATTTCAGTTTTTAATACCTGGAATTAGTTATCAAATTGTACTTCGTATCAGCTGATAATGCATTCTGGAAAATTAGACAGCTGAACTTACGACGGGAATTTTGTATCAACCCATTGCATTTATAAACGATACTGTGAATGCTCTAAGAGTAGTATTTCCCTCCTTTCCCTTTAATCCAAAGCTACGGCACGGTTTGTATACAGACAAGGAAGGAATATTTTACTGAAAATCGCCTTTTCGCAAGTTTATGAAATTGCGAGCGGAGGATCAATCATATTTCCGGAAGCTTTCTCATCGTTCCAGATTTTATTTATTCAACTTATCACTGATGTTGCTGAATGAGTTTAAATTCAGTTTTTAGTAAATGTTTTGAATCAAAAAACATGATTCATTTAGATGCACATTTTCATTTTATTATTTTAGATTATTAAGTGCTGTGGAATATAAGAAATTCCTTCTTTTAAGAGAACATTCTATTTTTCCACAAACAACAGTAAATAAAGGGAATAAATCGGAGTTTTCAATTATAACCATATTGTGCTCTCTATCCGTGGCATAAATTGGCCATTTCGTGCAGGCAGTTGTAATGAAACTGGATCCCAAACTGGCAAGAAAAACGATCTAAACGAATAAGTAAAATATCTGTTCACTTCGATTTGAATTTGGTCAAACTACCATAGCCTGCTGTGGTATCCACTCGCCCAAATTTGCAAGGAAAGATTCAGAAGAATTTTACGAAATCTTATTTATTAATAAAATTGTCAAAATTTTGTTCCAGTTTGCACCAACAATTTTTTTCAAAATATTCTTATTTGTTGAATTGCAGAGATAATGTATGTTTAATATGATATTGTTGAGATATTGTCTACCGAACCCATGATAGAGTATGCGAAAAAAATCTCGGTCTCAAAAACCCAGTTTCTATCTGTAAATTACAGGTCTGCAATTACAGTGACAGAATTATTTGTATAGATTTCAAAAGAAGCCTTCAATCTTAATATTGGAAATATCTACTCCAATTAATAACATTCATATATTCAAAACTTGGGTGTTTTTAAGTCGCGAAGTAATTCATTTCCGGGGTAATGACGTTAGATACCAGGGTGCCGACGCGCGAGATCCTACCTCTAACAAAATACAATTAAATATTGAGAATAGATTCCAATATTAACTTAGATAAAAAATCTTAAACCTTTTTTATACTACTATCTTATGTAAATATGATAATGTAATTAAAAGTACAAAATGTATAGAGATGACCGTCTAGCGCATGGAAAGCTGTTCAGCTGGTATGGTACATAAAGGTAAAGCCCCAATCACCCAATGCCAATAAAAGAGCTTATTACATGAAAAATAATTAATTTACTACAATACAGTATAATAAAATAATAGATACGATACAGGTGCAAATAAATATATTTACGTTTCAGGCACAATACTGCGATTTAAAATTGCCAATGGTCTCTTATTGCTTTCAGTGCTGCAATAACTATAATTATAAATTCTTGGTTAGGAATGTCCCTCATTTTGATAATAAAATATTTGAAAGGATGGCTGTAGAAGGAGCGAAGCTGTTCACTTTCCAACTCTTCATGAATTGCGATATCACGCACGTCTTCTCTCCGCCAAATTATATTTAAAAACTATTTTATTATTTCCTATATTTTTTTTTATTGAAATATTTAATTTATAATATCTTTGGCGGAGAACAGAGTTCTGCTCTGTTTGTAATGTGTTTCTAAAGGACTTACACGACTAGACCAAGTTATCACCATTTCAATAACGATTGGCATTTTTTTAACTAAAATGCCGAAATTTGCCAGCGATGAATATATAGAATTAGAAATTCCAATTTATATTTAGGAAAAATTTAAACAAGCTTGATTGATAAATCATTGCGTTTAGTGTTTAAACGTAACTCTAATAATAAGTAATAAAACGTAACTCTGTTTTACATCTAGGCTAACTACATTAGAATTTTGTTTCAATTTCCTTCAATTTCAATTTAAGTGAACAGTCGTCTCTCAGCCGAAATACATCACAACCACCATCGCAAGCATAACGTGGCCACAACCATCAATTTATTGTTTCATAACCACCGTTTTGCCTCAAAGAGACATCGCAGTTTTATTTAAAAAACTTCCAAATTATTAGTGAACGTGCGTAGTTCTCGAGGTAATTTTTCAGAGTTATATACCACGAAACGGGACAAAAAAACTGGTGGTCAGCAACTTTTCGTATTAAGTATTACATTTGATAAGTTAATTCTTCGTATCAAAGGTTGTTTCGAAAAGTTCGATTTCAGAATTTTCATTCAAACTTAAAATGCAAATCTTGAATTAAAACTCAAAGAATAAATTTGCCCAGTTTTGAATTCATGAAATAACGTAAGCTTGCGCCTCCTTCACTAAATATTAATAATTAATATATATATATATATTGCATCTTGTATATACAGTACAAAGTCCGAAATCCGGACTCGTCGGAACTTCGGCGATTCCGGATTTGGGATTTTTCCGGATATTAGATCATTAATTTAAATCTGGTAAGATGGCATGCAGAAATTATACAATTAAAATATGAAATCGTAATTTATAAACTAAAGAGAAATTATGATCTAAAGGGTATCAAAATTTACAAAAAAAAAAAAAAAAAAAAAAAAAAAAGTTAATATTTTTTTGTTTACTTTATTAAGCATTTCCTTCAATGTAAGTTGCAGGCAGCCCCAGAATTGGAAACTCTTTTCGACATAATCGAAAGTTCAAGCTTAATTTTTCTAAAATTGCCGTAATAATAACAGACTGCAAAAACTAATAAGCTGGATTAAATTAGAAGATTAAGGATCAGTGGAGTATGCTACATAAACTGAAATGCCTTAGAATCAGTAAAGATAATTTTAGTCTAGCTCAATAGCGTCAGTTATACATTATTGGCTGCGTATCACAAGATTGACGACGAAAGCCAAAGTTGTTTTGTTAAATTTGGTCTTGCTCCTACTGCGTACTGAATTAAGCCTGAATTGTATTAGTTATTTCTTGCGCATGCTTCAAACTAATCCCAGTCCTGAATAAATAAACTCCCACATATCCTTAAGGATTTATCTAGGGCCGGCGCTAGACACCGCCTGGTGCAGTCTTCACAGGTCCTAAATTGTGATACAAAACGCTTTCTTATGTTCTAAATTTTCACCGCGTCTAAACTCTGGATCCCAGGTGCTTTCCTTAACTCATAAAAAACTTCTCATCCCTTAAATTTGCAGCTCGGTGGTTCCTCTAATTCCAAACATTTCGTCTTCCCTAAATTCTGCCGTTCGGTGCCCAGTTATTCTTAATTAAAATAGCATTAAATGTAAACTTTTGGCCCATGAGATTCATTAACAAAATCTATTTTTAGCATATGAAAAGAAATTTTTGTTGAATTTTTTTTCGTCAACATTTATTAGAACATTTAAAAATCTATAATCATCGCCGACCGTAATGTTAGCAAAAGTGGTTGCCATACTCTTGTTATTCCGTTACTAATATAATAAAAATCTGATGCATACATCACATGACTTCCTTGTACGAAATAATAAATTATACGCATTTTTCTTGCATTTCATTTAAACTTATTGGATTGAATATATCTACTTCGCCGACAGCGCATGAACCACAATAGAATAAATGCATTCTTTAAAATTCACTCTATTTGTTTACCATAGCGACACTCTTGCGCTAGGTTCACTTAACAGTATTATATTTCGTTCATATTAAAATGCACAAAATTTATATAATGTTCAGAATGCACAAAATTTATATCATTTAAAGAATTATCTAATCGTTGCCATATGTTCTATTCAAATACTATAATAAAGCTAGAACGATGTATAAAAGAAATTAAGCAAACAAAACAAAAAAGAAACAGTTTTCACAGACGATTGAGTATTTCTCATTCAATTGATTCAGTTCTCACTTCGCAGCAAAGCAAAAATACATAAAAACTCAAAATATTTGTATAAAAAATTACGACATTTATTTCCTCGAAAACATCCCAGAAAGAATTAAGCATGATTTAATTCGCAATAGTAAATGAAGGCGTTATCTTTGTTGTTGCGAAGCTAAGATTCTCTAGATTGGCAACAAACCCACTAGTCTGCTGTTTCAAATGTAAACAATCAATGGCCGCCATAAAAAAAAGGCTTAGCGGCATTTAAAACAACTTTAAAATTGTTGATAAATCTAAAAATATTGCATACAGATTTACTAAAGGCATAAAAACCTTAACCGGAAGATAAAAACAACATAATTCAATCATTTTTAAAGCAAAAAATGTACAATTTACAAACATATACGAGTAAAGAAACTGAGATCACTGAGCCGGGTAACAGAGTGGTTATATATATATAAGTATATTTATATACATTTGGTGCGGCTGATTGCAACCAAAATACGAGGTGCACATCTGCATATTATAGCAGACCTCTTTACAAAATTTCAACGTTCTAAGACTACTCGTTTTTCAGTTATTCGAGATACGTACGTACATACGTTCGTACAGACGCCACGAAAAATTCTCTTCAGAATTCATTTTGAAGCAGTTTTATAATTTTTTTGGAGGAAAAGAGTCTTTTATTCTGTTCTTACGTACAGATATCACGCAAAAACATTGTGAAATTGCATAAAATGGATATTTTCGTTGAAATATGCTGCCTGAAACTTTTCGCGATTACAATACTTCCTTTTTACTTCGTACAAGGAAGTAAAAAAGTTTAGACATCACTGGATGAGTTATTACTGAAGCTGTCATGTATTGATAAACATGCGGCGATTAAAGCAAAATATAATAAATAATGACTCGCCGAGTCGGCGTCAGGGATATGAAATAGGTAAATGTTTGCTTTGAGATGTATTCCAAGCAGATACTCAACAACGGAGCCGAATTATTAATCTCAGAAATTTATGCTTACATGATTGTTTTTCTATAACGAGTTATTTTATTTAGTTCCTAAGTGAAATTAAGAATAGGAATATTTAAGTGAAAATCTCCACTCGTTTTATTATGGAAGGAATAAAATGCGCCTGCATGAAGCATACAAAAAAAAAAAAAAAAATTGTGGCTTTGAGGTCCGGATTTTAGGTCATTTCGGATAATGGACTTCCGGATTTCGGACATTGTACTCTATATATCTGCATATGTATATGTGGGATGGAGTTGTACTTTAGAGCTATAGCAACAGTCTTAAGGCCCATCTACACGTACCGATTTTATCGGCCGACTTTCTCGTACGATTTTATCTGCGAGAGCTTGCTTGTCCACACGCAACGATTTTGTCGTCGGTACAGGAAATGCCTTAACCAATCACTGTCCGAGGAAGAATTCCCGCCCTATGTAGCGTCACACTATCAACAACTGTGTAAACAAAACTGTGCGGGAGTGAATTTAGGCGACAATAATAAAAATGATGAAGATTTCTCGTTGAGAATTAATTGCAATTCTCAATTCGCAAATGTAGAATTAATTGCAATTCGCAGATGTAGCAGCAGATGTAGCAATTCTCGTTAATTGCTACATCTGCGATTTTGATCTTCGCTGCTGCTGCTGCAGAAGAAGAAAAAAGAAAGCGTATTTGGACGAGAAATTGGGTGAAACGCAGAGAAATTCATGGAGCCCATAATACCCTGTTCCAAGAGCTGCGTTTTGAAGACAGGGTGGAATTTGGAAAGTATTTGCGAATGATGCCGTGCGATTTTGATTATTTATTAAACTTAGAGAGCAGCAAAATTAAAAACAGGATACGATTATGCATTGTGCAATTTCACCATCTGAGAGGCTGCATGTTACTTTACGCTCTCTAGCTGGTGGTAAGTTAATTTTTATTTTATTGGAAAAAAAATCAATTAATTTTGATAAAATTAATAAATCAAATTCACAGAAATTGAAATACAAATTCAAACAATAATTTTAATCATTATTTTTTAAATTTTGAGAAATTTATAATAAATAAATATCATAATTATATCACTACATCATTTTTAATAAATTTATTTTTTAAGTTTTTATTATGTTACAGGGTGTTCCTATTCAAATTTACAGTATTTGTTTAGAATACCTAAACAAACATTGTCAAGAGTGATGAGTGATACCAGAAGTATTGGATGCTTTATGGGAATGCATGCAAGATTACATAAAGGTGAGTTAAAACTTAATATATCAATGTTACATATGAGATCTTATAATTAACAACAACATCATTTAATTTTAAAAAAAAATTCATTTTTACAAGATCAGGATAATGTTAAGTTGAAGTTTTCTCAAATTTGAAATTTGTAATATTGAATTAACTTCAGAGTTTGTTTTCCTTGAAATGTGATTCATTTAAAAAGAGTATTACAGGAGTGCAATATATAATTTTCTATTTAGAATTAAGAGCCCCACCAGTGGTTGAGTGGTTAAGACAACTAAATACTGGTAGTTCGACCTGGCTTGGGTTCCGTCCCAGGCGAACAGGTTGGCTGCATGGTTGGTTTTTGTGGTTACCCCATGGGTAACATAAATATAAGCCAGTTTCCGTTAGAAAGGCCTCTACGAAGGTATCCCTCCTCTTATGCAGATAGTTCTCGAGGCTTTGCGATATTTAAATTTAAGTAACCTATTTACAATTAAAGTCATAAAATAGTTGCATTGGGGTATCTGGATAACGGATAACTTTGAGTTTTTTCTTTTTAAGTACTAGCAGAGAGAGATTTAGTATAGCAATTGGAATTTCATTACTCATGTAACATTCCCTTGAAAATGTTATGCAAACACCGTACTGATGAAATGTCTCTCCAAGTTATATTTTACACTAACCATTATACTTCAGTTGCATAAGCATGCACTTTTTACCATGTAATAAATCAGGGCTTTTTAAACTTTTTTGATTGACACTTTTGATTTTATTGTGGTTAGAGATGAAAATGTCTCTCACTAATATGTTGCAGAAAAAGGTAAAAGTTTATGGCAGTTTCAGAAATTGTTGGAAATCTTTTGCAATTGCTAGCCAAAAATCTTCTGAAGACTTCGTATTAAAGATAAAGTTTCAATCCCGAAATATTTGATAAATCAGCAAGTTCTTGTGATTTTAATGGCAAATGAGTAATATTTTCCACATTAATTCTAAATAGTTTCACAATCCATACTAGTTCTTTGACACTAAAATTTGAAGGGAAATATTTCTTAAAGTTTTTCTCAACACATCGAAGATGTTCATTTATCATTTTTTTTTTCAAAAAGTCATCTTTTTGATTTATATATTTCATCATTTTCATTTAAAAATTCAGTTGTTGCGACAAACATTTCTAACAAACCCTTTTCCATCATATTTTTCCAAGTGGTCATTTTCTTAATAAAAGCATCAATTTTTAATTTGAATATGACTAAGTTGCAACCTTTTTCTTGAAACGACAAATTTAGATCATTTAGTTTTTCAAATATGTCACTCAAATAACGCAGCTTTTGTAGCCATAACTTATTATGAAATAAATTCGCAAAATCAGATTTTTGTTCAGTTAGAAAAAGAACTTTATGTATTGCCTTATCTTTATCTATTTTCAGATACATTGTGTAAAATATTTGGTAATTGTAAAATCATTAGAATAAGTTAAAGGATTATCAAAAACTGCTAAAATGTTTTGGCGACCTCCATGGGGGTCGCGACCAACAGTTTAAGAAAATAATTTTAAGTTATAAATGAAATTGTTTTTCCCACTCAACATTAAAATATCTCGTCAGCTTCTTAAAATTTTAAAATTGTTTTGCAGGCACCAGTTTGTTGGTCCATGCTCTAGATTATAATTTGACTCAAATTCTAGAATGAACCATTTTCAATGTGAGTGTTAGTCTGTCGTAATGTTGTTTATGCTTTTCAGTATATTTAAATAAAATTTTAATTTATAAGAAGAGATATGATTATTTGATTTTGGAAAAATCATAATAAACATTGAATAAACATAATAAACATTGTTTTATAATTGGGGAGGCATGGAACTGCAGAGATTGCATTGGACAGCAAATTGACAACCTAGTATCAGCCCTGTATAAAACACATAATGAATCTGCTAAATTGACCACCTAATGGGTTCATCCAAAATTCTTCAATAGACACTTTTAGTTTTGAGTTTTCTTCAAATTAAGAAGCATATATATTCAGTTATAAAATGTTTAAACATGTTGTTTAAATGAAAATTCTGTTTCTGTGTACAAACAAGCATAAGCCCTTTTTGTTTATTGTATTATTGTTTGTACAAAAACAGCTTATTTTTTAATCATTTATTTTCCAAAAATTATCAGTTTTTCTGTCTGTATGGGTATTGTGATCAAAAACATTCATTTACCCACAGTCATTTGGCTTTAATTCCATTTATTGTATCTGACACATTCATTACTTTAAAAACTTTAAATAGAATCTATGGTGTAGCTTAATCGAAAACAAGAGAGAAAAAATGGGGGAAAATTAGATAAAAAGTGAAACATAGGAAAACAACCAAAATATATAAGCACATTTTTTTATCTACTTCTCTGATGTAAATTTTATTATAACAAATGAGTAGCTAATATTCGTTGATAAAATATTTGATTTTACTATTTGCCAATATTCAAATAGCATTTTCTGCATTTATATTTTGTATTCGCATCCTTTTTTCAGTTTCATAATTGATACTTATTTTCTCATTTCGTAGACACCAAACACTGCTCAGGAGTGGCAAGCCATAGAAGAAGCTTTTGCTGAAAAGTGGAACCTGCCACACTGTGTTGGTGCCATCGATGGAAAACACGTTATGATAAAAGCACCAGCAGGGGGTGGCAGCACTATTTACAATTATAAAAGTTTCAACAGCATTGTGCTGATGGCATCATTTGATGCAGATTATAAATTTACATTTATTGATGTTGGATGTATTGGACGAATATCAGACGGAGGAGTTTTTGCCCAAACAAGTTTATTTTCGATGTTAGACAATAACTTGCTCGATCTTCCCAGCCCAACACCTTTGAATCCAGGTAGTGAGCCTGTGAATTATTTTATGGTTGCAGATGAGGCGTTTCCTTTGAAACGTTATCTGATGAGGCCATATTCTATTAAAAAATCTCTCCTCAGCAAATTATTTTCAATTATCGACTGTCCAGGGCAAGGCGTGTTGTTGAAAATGCATTCGGGATATTATCAAATAGATTTCGTATCTTGATGCAACCAATACAGCTGTCTCCTGCGACAGCTGATAAAATTGTTTCTGTATGCTTCTGTTTGCATAACTTTCTACGAGAAAGACCGTCCAGGCAATTGTATACACCAAGAGAACTAATTGATCATGAAGATGAAGACTTTAATTTTATACCTGGATCATGACGAAATGAGGAATCGCTAAGTAAGATGAAATCCCTGTGTAAACAAAATGGTTATAACACAGGGTCTGCTGAAGCAAGGCTGATGCGAGAAAAAAATTTGTGATTATGTAAATAATAAAGGAAAAGTTGCATGGCAAGATAAACATATAAAATATTATTAATTTCTCAATATAAAATGTTATTCAATACATGTTCTCTGATTTCTCAATATATATTATAATAAAAGATAAAGAAATAAAGATTATTTATAATTATTTTTATTTTATGTTACAAAATAATGTGGTAAGTAATAAATATATCTAAGTTTCTTATTTATTCTGTGTTGTTCATGGAATCTCCTCAGAACATCTCCTCAGAATGTCTGGTAACTTCTGCACTTCTTTCTTGTGTACTAGTATCATTAAAATTCTGAAAATTAGAATAACACTTTAATTTTTACTCTTTCAGCTATCATTCATTCATATATAACAAATCAGAATTAACAAGCTATGGAAATTTCTGTCTATGCATCTGTGAGAATTTGGTATATTTTATATTTTGTGTTTGTGAGGAGTTGAGGGTCACGGATTAGACTTAGTTCGGAACCAACAAAGGAACCGAACTGTGTAAATGTATTTGGAGTAGTGTATTTTAATTTTAATATTGTAGAAATTTCTTCAAGTGTTGTTGTGACTGCTGTGTAAATGTGATCGTGTTTCTGTTTTTTGTTTGAAGTTGTAGTGTTTGATGTGTGTCTTTTTAGCTGTGGTAGTGTTTGTGTATGACACAGTTCTCTCTGTGTCTCTTCAGTGTCTTCAAAATCGTTGATGTCAAACATCTCCTCAGAATGTCTGGTAACTTCTGCACTTCTTTGTGTACTAGTATCATTAAAATCCTGAAAATTAAAATAACACTTTAATTTTTACTATTTCAGCTATCATTCATTCATATATAACAAATCAGAATTAACAAGGTAGGGAAAACATGCAGAAATAAATATTTATAAGGATAATGAATATATTTCCTAAGCTTGATTTTTCAAGAAATATCAAAGTTGAATAGTCAAATATCTTGAATAAGAATACGAAAAAAACTCGTAATTCTGTTGTCTAAGTTGTAGCGTATTTGGTATCAATAAAAACATGCAATACATATATTTAAAAGAAAATACGTATATAAGAAGTTAATGCTTGTGTTTAAGTATGTTAAAAGTAACAAAATATTGACTAACTTATGTCTGATTTAGCTGTGAATATAAGTTTATCATTGAAAATGGTATATATATATATATATAAACTGAGAAGAAAGAAAAGCTAATAATTACTACAGTAAAAAGAAATAATTTGAGTGTTTTTAAAAGAACAGTATCTGTGCACGTACATCCCATATTTTTATAACTTTTCAATGTGAAGCGGGGTTGGACTTCATTTGTAAAAACTTGAACAATATGAGTAAGATTTTGATAGTAATAATTACTTCAAATGCAATAAGAATTCATGTTTCTCTATTAATATTTTAAAATTAGAGGTAGTCACATATTATCTCAACCACCTTAATAAAAATTGCCATACTCTGCACATAAAAATTTCACAGGCAACCCTGTTCATAAAAATCCTTCAGTCAAGCAATGTTTCAATTGTTTATTTTTGTTGTATTTGGAATTCTAATGATTTTGACAGACATTGTAATTTTTTGGGGCAGTTGGGAACCTTTAACTTACTTTTAAAATATCACTTGTGGAATCTGCCAGCAATGGAAAAAACTGCAGTAAAAATTCTGCAGAATATAGTATTTTGTCACAAAACCGTTAACGCAAACAGCGATGAGATGTGTTTGGTAAACAGTTGATGTGCAGTACAAGTTTATGCAATTTATTGGTTTTTTAAGTGAAAACAGATCACTGTGTACATGGAGAAAAGAATAACGCTAAAATTTAGAGAAGTATTTTGCAAATTCATAAGTGTTTTATTTTTTAGTACTTAACATATTAGCGTATCCACCTCAAGTTTGGCAAATTTTTATAAATGAAAAAGAATGAGGGTAATGTTGCTTGACTGAAGGAATGTTTATGAGCATGGATGTCTAAAGTATTGTTATGCTCATGGTCGACAGATTTTAGCACATTCTGGAAATTTAAAAGAGCTTGTACTAAAGTGCTTGTGATTACATGTAAGAACCTATTTTTTAATGTATCATCATATAATTTTTACTTAATAATTAAAATTCATATTTAGATTTCTTTTTTCGGTAGGTCGATAATACTTTGCTGACTTACTATCATATATTTGGGAATGTTTTTTTTTTTTTTTTTTTTTTTTTTTTTTTTTTTTTTTTTTTTTTTTAGTCATAAAAACCACTAACTTGTACCAGTAAGTAATTTTTACCTTTACATTTATAAAGACCACCAAATATGTGACAAGGTGGTTGTGTTAATACATGAGTACCAAAATAGACTTACGAAGAGAAATTAAGTAACTCTCATTTCAAAATAAATTACATATGCTTTTCTGGATGTTAGACTAATTGATTAAGACAACGCAATTCAAGGACTATCTGCCTATAGGGAGGGATGCTTCATAGAATAATTTTTAGGGAAAAATGGCTCGTATCCATGTTTTGCAAAGGTAAAAACAAAAAACAACCTTACAGTCACCTTATTTGCTGGCATTCGAACACTGGTCAAATTACCAGTTATTTAGCAGTTTTACTGCTCAGCTATTTTGGAAATTATCAATAGAATATCATTCATTGGAAAAAAGATTAGTTCTTCATATAAATTCAAAATATAACTTCTACTAACTCTGACACTTCTGATTTTAGAAATTAAGCCCTGGTCCTATCCACTTTTACCTATACTTTAATGGGTATTGCACCTATACTTTTATGGGAAATGGGATTATTTTTAAGTAAATGAGCTTAAGAATAGTCTTTAAATATAAAGATTTCATTTAAGAAATTAAATAGCACACATAGTTGTAAAAGGATAAATAAAATAATACTTTTGTACGGAAGTTATATAGAAATAGCTGAGAAGTGTGAGCTTTTGCAGATGACCCATCTGCTGCATGAGCTTGAAGATTTGGCTAATATAATTTACACAGCTAAGTATGTATAACAATATTATTTTATTTTATCACAAAAACTGTTAAAGTTTTGCCTATATTAAAAACAATTCTATAAATTTTCAAATAGTAAAGAGAAATTATTTACTTTATAAGCCAAATTATACATAAATTTAAAAAGTAATCGCTTACCAAAGAAGTCACAGTATTCCTTAAGGATACGGCATCACTTAAAAATTGTAACGATGTGTAAAACTGCCATGTCAATTTGTACTGCATTGCAGTGCTTGCACCAGATGTATATTTTTTTTTCTCTTTATGTTTCTCCTTTGTAAATTGAGTACGCAGATTACTCCATTTTTTTTTTAAATTTCATTTTCTGGAACGCATATTTGTGTGCTTAAGTCCTGAAATGTTAAAATAACCATGCTTCAGAAAAAGTAAATAACTACTGTGATTTAAATGATAACCTTTACTATTAAATAAATAGACAATAATGTGATGAAAACCGTAACAATATGAGTAAAAAGTACTAATAAAGAATAAAGATTACTATAGTAGAAAGGAATAGTGTAATTTCAATACAAAAATTTCAAATAAGAAATATAAATATGCAAAATCTTAAAATAGCATATCATACTGAATATTAAAAAATACTATCGGTATAGTTTAATAACTAATACAGTTCTGAAGACTGTAATCATATTGCTATATCAGTTAATCAGCTAATAAAATTGAGCAAGATTGTATTAAATTGAGCTGTAATTTGTTTAACCAACATAAAATAATTTTCATCACGAATAAAAAAATATTTGATTATAAAGTAACGGGAAGATAACTTACCAAAATAAGGGAATCCTTTAACTTTTTATTTTTGTAATTTATGTTAGTTGTGTCCCACAACACAGCATGGTCTCTATAAAAATCAATCAATTGAAAAATTTGATTTTCGCTCCAACGAAAAAGCGCCATGTTTCCAAAATGAGAGAGAAAAGCACGTGATCTCTGGAAGCAATCTAATTGGCTAGAGTCCCCGATTTTATCGTGAACGGTGAACACTAGCTCTGAAATCGTCGCAGAGAACATGACAGATTTTTAGCGCATGCGCACATCCTGAAAATTGTTCCCCTGCGAGAAAGTCGGCCGATAAAATCGGTACGTGTAGACGGGCCTTTTGACTCCCTTTGGTGGCCAGACGTAAAAAATTTGCTGCACAATATGGCCTGCCCAACAACCACTATTACCATCCTTCGCTCGTACCTTCAAGATCGAAGTGTACAAGTAACATCAGATAGCGGCATTTATGTCAAGAATTTCTTTAGAGGGTGCCCACAGGGGTCATGCCTTGGACCAACACTGTGGAATATAGTGGCAAACTCGGCATTTTGTCAGTTCGAGAGCGTAGAATACGCTCGAATCATAGCCTATGCGGATGAGTTTATGCTAGTTGTGGCGGGAAGGAGTAATCTCGAAATGAGATCTCAATATTGTCTTGATCTGTTCTCCCAATGGGCCAGAGCACATAAGCTTCAGATTTCGGCAGAGAAAACTAAAGCTTTACTCATAGGACGAAGCAGGTAGCTAAGACGCAACCCAAGCATTAACCTCCATGGGATACCGGTAAAATGTTTCCCCCAATTGAAATATCTTGGGCTATTACTCGACAACAGACTTTTTTGGATGCTACATGCCAGGAATCTTAAGACTCGAATTAGCATCCTAAGCAACAACATGAGACGTATGACTTCACATAAATGGGGTATCTCATCTAAGCTACTAAAAATTTCGCATAGAACCATTAAAGAAAGAGTAATAACTAACGGTGCAGCAATCTGGGGTGCCGAACTTACCTCTCATATGAAAAGATCCCTGCTCTCTATTCAGAGACAGCAGCTTCTTCAAGTATACAGGGCCTACCGTACCACGTCAACACTAGCCCTGCAACAACTGGCAGGAATTCCTCTCCTAGATTTTATAGTAGAAAGGGAGGCAGCTATCGCAAGGGTTACCAGGCTGGGTCAAACTTCAACACTCTGGAGTCATAGTTATAAACACTCGGACTACGAGGAGCAAAACAACTGCAATAACTTTCATTCAACAACTTTTAATCTATCCGATAGTATCAGCATAAACGACCAATCATTCAGAGGAACAGTCATAACCTGTTCACAGATGGCTCCAAAACTGAGAACGGCATGGGCAGCACCTTCTGTAGACTGGAAAATGGAGTTGTAACATTCGAGTGGAAAAGGTGTTGGTGTATTTAATTATGGCAAAGCACACTAGGGCTATCTGCCTAAGGGGAGGGATGCCTTCGTGGAGGACTTTCTAAGGGAAATTGGCTCGTATACACGTTACACATGGGGAAAACCACGAAAACGCCCATGGAGCCAGCCCGTTCGCGGGATTCTAACCTCGGACCGAACTACCAGTGTTCAGCGACTTTACCGCTCGCCTGCTGGTGGACCATTCGAGTGGAAAAGGAAACTAGGCCCAAAGCGGTCATGCCTTGGACCAACACTGTGGAATATAGTGGCAAACTCGGCATTTCGTCAGTTTGAGAGCGTAGAATACGCTCGAATCATAGCCTATGCGGACGATTTTATGCTAGTTGTGGCAGGAAGGAGAAACCTCGAAATGAGATCTCAATATTGTCTTGATCTGTTCTCCCAATGGGCCAGAGCACATAAGCTTCAGATTTCGGCAGAGAAAACTAAAGCCTTGCTCATAGGACGCAGCAGGCAGCTAAGACGCAACCCAAGCATTAAACTCCATGGATACCGGTAAAATGTTTCCCCCAATTGAAATATCTTCGGCTATTACTCGACAACAGACTTTTTTGGATGCCACATGTCAGGAATCTTAAGACTCGAATTAGCATCCTAAGCAACAACATGAGACGCATGACTTCACATAAATGGGGTATCTCATCTAAGCTACTAAAAATTTGGCATAGAACCATTACAGAAAGAGTAATAACTTATGGAGCAGCAATCTGGGGTGGCGAACTTACCTCTCATATAAAAAGATCCCTGCTCTCTATTCAGAGACAGCAGCTACTTCAAGTTTGCAGGGCCTACCGTACCACGTCAACACTAGCCCTACAACAACTAGCAGGAATTCCTCCCCTAGATTTGATAGTAGAAAGGGAGGCAGCTATCGTAAGGGTTACCAGGCTGGGTCAAACTTCAACACTCTGGGGTCATAGTTATCACCACTCGGACTACGAGGAGCAAAACAACTGCAATAACTTTCATCCAGCAGCTTTTAATCTCTCTGACGGTATCAGTATAAACGACCAACCAATTCAGAGGTACAGTAATAACCTTTTCACAGATGGCTCCAAAATTGAGTACGGCACGGGAAGCGCCTTCTGTAGACTAGAAAATGGAGTTATAACATTCGAGTGGAAAAGGAAATTAGGCTCGAACAACTCGGTATACCAAGCAGAGTTTCTAGCTATCAGTGCTGCAATTAGATATGCGAACACATGCCAACAGGAGAAATTCTCCATACTCAGTGATTCGGCATCAAGTCGGGAGGCTATCGCAAGTCAAAACAGCCGGAGTCCATTGGTATACAGAATTCAGAAACAGCTTCTGACAATGCCTATTTCGCAAAGACCCACTTTAAAATGGGTTCCCGATCACACAGGGATTCAAGGCAATGAAGCCGCTGACCTACTGGCCAAGCAGGCAGCCAACTGCACGGATATATTAGAAAGACCAACTAAACTTCCTTGGTCTCATATTAAGCGAACAACTTTGACAAGTCTGCTACAAAATTGGCAAAGTAGATGGACAGAGGCAGAGGTAGGACGAAGGACATTTCGCTTACTGCCAAAAGTTAACATGGAAATAAAGACCCACTGTGCTAGCCTAACACAGTTCTTGACAGGTCATTGACCATTCCCAGTATACCTGAACAGATTCAGACTTAGGGATACTCCTTTCTGTGAATGCGGAGAGGAAGGCGACACGGACCATTATTACTTCCATTGTGTACATACAAGAACATGGCACTTGAAGAAACCAGCGGACTGTGCCTGGGCAATGTGGACGTCTAACACACTCAAAAACAGAATAGCCCTTGATAAAATAGAGAAAATCTCAAGACACTGCCTAAGCAAATACAACCGTAAATAATATTATGTTTCAAATGTTCAGAACTTAAAACAGATAACCAGAATAACGCTTAGTGTCTGCAGTTATCAATATGTACAAACTGTCATTAGTATGTAATATTCAACCTTGTTACTTTGGAGTCTTCCCCGCCGTGATGGTATATAATTCCGTTTGGTTCATGTCCGTGGTCGGAAGCCATCATAACGGTGCAGTCACTCACTCAACCATTGATGATGGAAAAATTGATGAAATTCCACCCGAATCAGTAAATTCTAACAAGAATGGCGGACGGCTTCCGCCCTTCATTGTGAGCATACAGCATGGAATTCTAGAAGAGGCAATACCAACGGAAAAATTTTACATGACTATGTCACAAATCACCCTGTAGTATTGAACTCCCCAAGTGAATATACATATTGACCGGACAGAAGAAACAGACATTCTAGATATTGTTCTAGCAACTACAACGGTTCCAATGGCACTAGACGTAACTCACGAACTCGACTCTGACCATCTACCTGTAATTGCCACATTAGGAATTCCTAAACCCTCCACTAATATGACCAAAACGTACACGGACTGGAGGCTTTTTGAAAATTTGTTGAAAGACTGGACTTTCTCTCAAAAACGCCTAAGAGTTGTTATTGATATTGAAAATGCAATCTGTTCATTAACCAGTAAAATTTAAACTGCCACTGTAGAGGCAAGTGATATAATTAATGATAGAGAGAAACTTTATAAATTACCCTCAAATTTTCGTAGACAGCGAAATTAATAAGATCAGTAAAGAAATACAGAAACTTATTAAACAGCATAAGGAGGAATTATGGCAAGAAAAAAGGCTGAATTTAGATGCCAAAAATGGTACAATTTGGAATTTTATCAAAAATTTAAAAACTATGTACACCAGTAACCAACCACTGCACTTCAATAATAAAGTTGCGACTTCAGACCGTGAAAAGCCAGCCATGCTTGCTTCTCACCTAGAAGATCAATTTTCCCCAAATTGCTGGCCCGTCGATGCTCATTCTGAACTGCACACGCTCTTCATAGTGATGGACCGACTTAATTCACATACAGCTAGTAATTTATTGAAGCCTGCAACTCCATCCGAAGTTCAGTCCGTCGTTAAAAAATTGAAGACCAAAAAGGCCCCGGGGCTTGACGGCATCACAGACACTGCCATGAAAAACCTGCCTATCAACGTTATATGCAAGATTACTTCTGTCTTTAACGCTTGCATGACTCACTCTTACTTTCCACAGCAATGGAAGACAGCCAAAATTATGATCCCCAAACCAGGAAAAAATCATATGCAAACTGATGCTTTCCGACCTATCAGCCTCCTGCCTGGATTATCTAAACTTTACGAAAGAATTCTATTTGCCCGTATGAAATTGCACCTCCAAAAGCTACCACCGGAGGAATTTGGATTCCGTGAACATCTATCGACGACCAAGCAATTAGTAAGAATTACTGACTTTGTACGGCAAGCACTTCACAACAATTTAAATACAGCTGTCCTCATGCTAGACGTGGCAAAAGCTTTCGACCGCGTTTGGCATGGAGGGGAGCTAATTTGCAAATTGATCGATCTTGATTTTGAAAGAGAACTCATTATTGTGCTACTTTCTTTCATATGAAATAGGAATTTTAAAGTCTCCGTTGGAAACTCCCTCTCTACTAAAAGAATCATGCTGAGTGGTATTCCTCAGGAATCGGATTAGGTCCGATAACTCTACTTATTCTACGTCGCAGATTTCCCGAAAATCCACTACAATAATAATGCAATACTTGCATGCTATGCTGACGACACTGCTGTCGTGGTGAAGTCAGCAAATGTTAATCATGCAATCAAATAACCACAGGAAAACGTCCCTTACATTGAAAACTGGTGCAAAAGCTAGAACGTCCGCACTAATGCACAAAAATCGCAACTCCTCATTGTCAGAAAAGAAAGAATATCCCCTTTAACGAACCAGTGCCAATTGTGAATAAAGCGAAATATCTTGGCATAAATGTCAATAATCGACTTATCTGTACTGCACATATTGAGAATGTTCGTAACCATGCACTAAGAGTCATGAAATGTCTCTACCCAATTATTGGAAAATTTTAAAAATTGGATCTGTACAAGAAAAAACTAATTTATCTTAGTACCATCAGACCAATTATGATATATGCGGCGCCAGCCTGGGCTACCGAGACTGAAAAAGATACAGAGAAACTTCAAAAAGGGCAGAACAAGTTCCTTAGGATTAGCACGAATGCCTACTATTATGTCAAAAACGAAGTATTGCATAAAGACATGAAAATTAAATCACTAAATCAATTTATTCGCAAGATCAAGGCAAGTTTCTTCAATGGTGCGGTAAATTGTGAACATCTTATGAACTTTAACTTGTTTCACTATGAGATACTTGCTGAAGATAGGTTTCTAAGGCCTTATGCTGCTTACCTGATTAAGGAAAATCAAGACTCTCCCACTTAATTAGTGTCTATTAAATAATGATCACGATAGTATCTATTTTCAGTGACACCTAACTCAAGCAGCAAGAGTCTGAGCCTCAATTTGGGTGGGTTACTACCCATGTGACTTACGGGCTCATCTTCCCACGCCTCGTGTTTATCTCCTGACGGACTTGGAGTAATATACATATGTAAATAATTTAGAAGATTGATTTACGTAAATATTCTTTCTATTTTTACATTCATACATGTTTTGTATTGTATTAAATTGCCATTTTAGTGAGGTTTTCCTTAGAAAACTCGCAACCAAACCAAAGTCAGTTTGCAGCACATGTGACCACTGGTCACGTCCCTCCGCCATTAGCTCCTGCCCTTCACACTGGACTCGTACTTCGAACTCATTTTCTCTTCAGCGGCCTCAGAGTACACATCTGATGACAGCCGAGATTATCAAGCATAATGCTTGATAATCTCGGCATAAGTGGAACTTGAATATCTCAGGGATAAGCTATTTGCATTCCATGTAACAATATTTAAGTTTTCACAATTATTCAAACTAACCATTAATTTCATGAAGCATTTCAAAGTAATCAAACAATCTATCAATATTATCAGTGTCGGTGTTTAGTTTGGGTACATAATTAACTAGAAAATCTGGATCATTTTTGCTATGTTTGCGTGGACAAATACACTATGAATATCTTTCATATATCTTAGGAATTTCATAATATCTGAGCCACTAGTGCTCTTATTACTAAAGTTAAACATATTATTATTATTATTATGGGCATTTCTGTTTTCAGCCTGTGGCAATTCAGAAATGGGGCATTTATTGGACTTGTGTACTTACTAGCACCCAGCATATGAAGTTGGGTGCTTATCGAGGCAGTTTACACACTTGGGCTCATCTGTGCGACCTTTTATCGGACATTCTACAGTTCTATGCTCTTCGAAACATTTACGCATGTAGGTTCGAAAACGCAGTTCTCCGAGGAGTGATGAGCCCACAGAGCACACATCCGACGACAGCCGACGACGAGGTCTTATGCTTTTTCATAGTTTCAGAGCGCGAGGCACTCTTTTATTATGTTTCCATTAAAGTTCTTTTCTGTGAATTAGAATAATCATTATGGTGCTCGAGTCTGGTCATGAAAAGATGTCCAGGTCCACAATCGATCGGCGAATTTTAGTGGGGGTCACGTAGTCATGTGTGTACGGATGCCAGTGAAAAAATTGAAATGTAAAAGTTAAAAAAAGCTATCTGTAAAAGACTTAATGTTATGGTGCTAAGATATGAGCTGGGTATTTGTGCTTTTCATGTAAAATAGGTATCTGAGGTTGGATATTTCTGTGTTGTGATGGAATTGTACTGCGTTGAAAAATTTTGTGGCTGGTGTGTGTATGTACTCTTGTGTAGTGCTGACGTTAAGATCTGTGTGTATAGTGTGATTTGGAATGTACCAGGCCGCACTGACGATCTCACGTAATAATTTATTTTGGAGAATTTGTAGCCTTTGAGCCTTTTGTAGACATGGGCGGGGATTATTTCTAACTGACATACTAACAGCTTTTTGTTAATAAATTGTATTCCGTTCTGCGACAGCATTTGCGTCATTCAGTTCTGTACGACCTAAACACATTCCCTTAAACCAGTGCTCCGCAACCGGTGTGCCGCGGCACACTGGTGTGCCATGAGTAGGATATAGGTGTGCCGCAATCAAATACATGTATTTGACATTTTACAATTTTTTATCATGTATTTAATACACAATGACACTTTTTTTTCCTTAATAATGTCTATTTTATATGTTTTTATATATTTCACTGTTGTGTGGTTGTGTGTGTGATTGTAAGTGCGTCAGCATTTGAATTTTTTCGGCACTTCCTTGATAACTCGGAACTCTTTCGTGTGCCACGAAATTCTAGAAAGATTTTTTGTGCGTCGCAGGTGAGAAAAGGTTGCGGAGTACTGCCTTAAACTATCACCGACCACTTCCACATCAGAGCAGTAAGTAGATTTAGGAGAAAAAAAAGGTATATTAACTGTTTACTACATATCCACCGCTTTGTCTATTATATGCAAAGCAGTTCCTTTTAAAAACATCAATTTAACAATGTAACTAATGCATCAATCTGTGATTTTTAACTACATATAGCGCAAGAGCATACGAAGAAACTAGTATATAAGAAATTACAATTTTATTTCATATCATGTAGAATCTTAAATTAACATAATTTTGAAAATCCATAGCGTCATCGAATCAAAAACTGTTTCCGTGACAGATGAATTTCACATAGAAATTTGAAATTTTTTAAAATTTGAATGTCTAAATTTCCGAAGTATTTGACAGTACAATCTCTATCCGCTGTATACATTTGCGAAAGGTTTACTCTTACAGTTAAGAGTGATAAATACAGACGGGTGCTTGACTCATAGTCACCAGCGAAGAACGTCAGAACCCAACTTCACCCCATTCTAGGCCAAAAGAGCCCTTTGTCAATTAAAAACGAAGCTCTTCTCTACACTTCCATCATTCGACCAATATTTTTGTGTGCTTGCATCATCTGGGGTAGAGCTGCAAAAACACGCATCAAAAAACTTCAAGGCTTTGAAAGTAAGACCTTGCGTTTAAGTCCTTAATGCAGCCTATTATGCCCGCACTGATGTGATTCATTCGGATCTCACCATTAAACTCATAGACGTTTTTATTAAATTTATTCCTCAAAATTGAACAGATTGATCATCATGCGCTTCAACAGTTACCAGCCTATGATCCTGCTACTCGCAGAAAAGACCTCGCTCCATCATCGGACGCGAATACGGCATCTATCCTCCAGCTAAAAGGCATAGGCACGCCCGAGCCACTCCCACCAGTATAATTACGATCCATTTCATTCTGAACCTGTTTCAAAACCACACTTAATTTAAATTACTTAATGTTTATCTTTTGAAATGCTTTATTAAGCAGGCTTTTCAGTTAGTTATATCTTTTGTCACAGCTTGAACAGCTTCCAGATGCTTTTTCACTCTACATACCTTTGTATTTGCTTTAGCTTCGCCTAGTAGGTGCGGCGTTACACGCCCATTTTTTTAATAATATATACCAACGCCTAAGGGCACTTTTTTCAAAAGCGGTGGTTAAAGCAGTAGAGGCTGCTAATTGCCTCTTAACAGTTCCAAAGACAAAGAGAAAAACCTCTCATCTCAGTTCCAGCGCCTGGCCCATGAAGGACGTACTGCCATGTAATTGCTCTGCCATATTTGCTTTCTCCTACTCCAATATTACTGAAAAGTGGCCGCCTCTGCATTCTTATCAATCTGTTCGCTATTTATTCACATCATGCCCGCAGAAATAAATTTCTGCCTGGATATTTCGTCGCGAAAATTTAATCTTTACTTCACTATGATTTGTGCCATATGCCAATGAGCATATTAACCTGTAAAATCTTTCATTTCCGCTTTGTGCTTTAGTGTCGCATTTATGTGTTATAAAATTTAAAAAATAAAATAAAATAAAATAAAAAAATAAATATTTTTTTTTAAATTTTAAAAATATATAAAATTAAAAAATACAAAAAAGTTTTAAAACATAACATTTAAAAAAAATTCACAACTTGATTTTTCCTATCGCTAAACTATCTCGAGCTAATTTAGCTTCCTCTAGTGTGCATCATGATAACAAATTAATCTCAATCATCTTTACACAAACTCTTGTAAAAGTAAAATATAATTATGGAAATAAAATATTCTAACAACTACTGTAATGCCAAGTCATATAAATCATTAAATGTGTATCATCAAATCTTTGAATATAGATTTTGAGAGGCAATTAATTTAATTACAATCCTAATTGCGTAAAACTGGATTCAAAATCACTAACATCTAAAATAGCTGCACATTCTTGACATAAATATTAATGTCCTAATAATGCTAATTAACAGAATAAAAAATGTATTCGCTGGCCCCGTAAGTTTGCTTGAATACCTCTAGATTCTAACAACTAGCTTTTAGGATACGTGTTTTTTCGTACTATAAAATGGTAATTCTTAACAGTGTTTCAGGACCACCAGTGGCCAAGCCGTTAAATCGCTGAACATTGGTAGTTCCCTCCTGGGCTCGAATTCAGGCAAACGTCTGGCTGCATAGGCGTTTTCGTAACGTTTATGAGAGCCAGGTTTTTTTTTCCTTTTTCTTCCGAAAGTGCTCCACGAAGCCGTGGCTTTCCTTAGGCAGACAGCCATTTGTGCTTCTCACCGTATTAAAAAAAACTAAAGAAACTTGACGGAATTTCCTTCGAGAACATAATGGCTTACATAACGTAGACTTATGCAAATGCTTAATGCGTATGAGATCCTAATCTTGGGAGTTCACTCAACAATTAAAGTTTAATTTCTTTGACTCAAAATTTGGGGAAAGGATGATTGAAGTTAAGGTTCAGACTGTGAATTACAGAAAATTTGATATATTTTATCAGCATAAATTTGATTAATATAAGTTTTAAATATATTTAAATATAAAATTTAAGAGAGCATGTATAATTGAAATTAAAAAGTAACCAGAAATATATCAGGAATCGCGAATTTATTTGTTACACGCGAAAAAATTATATTCGCGAAATCTCAAAGCTATCCTGAAATTTTTGGAAAATTCCGGAGCACTTTCTCAATAAAATTGCTTCAGAGAAACTTTTTGAGATTCTTTTGCGATAAAATTCCTGTATTATCAATTACATTACGCTATAGTTTAATATATTTTAAAGAATGAGAGGAAGCTAGAAATTTAATTAAAGCAACGAGCTTGGTAAAATGCCTCATTCAAAAAGAGATCGATAATCAACGTGAAAAACGTATACCGAATTATTCTTAATTGCGGAGTCTCTTATCTCAGTTTAACTGTAGATTCTTAGAAATTTGTTTATAATCCCAGCATTTCCATGTAACTTCGTTATTTTAATCTGTCTTTTGTCTTTTAGAAGCTTTTTGCAGCTGACATGAGATGGAATGAAATGAATGAAAAAGTGACTAAAATAATTGTTTAATTTCTGCTCGAGTATAGTGACTATTCTAATAATCACTTTAAGAAAGTCCACTTTAATTAGAAAACATTTCGGTGTTAAAATATATATGTTCGCCTTAGATGCCATATCAAACAGAGCTTACGTATTCTTTACATTATAATTTTCATGTCTAGCAAAATTTCGAAGGGTGCTTACCTCAGCAACTAGGCGCCCTACTATTTAAGCATTCGAGGAGTATGATCGAAGCTTTTGATCATTTAGAGTCTTATCACCGAGAATATACGTAGTCGAAGATGAATATAGTCGCTGAATGCTGGTTATACCGATCTGTTTTCGATTCCAGGCGAACGGGCTCGTGGCATGGACGTTTTCGGTGCTTTCCCAATGTGTAACGTTAATACGAGGAAGTTTCCCTTAGCCTGTCGCGAAGGCATATAGACTTAATGTGCATAGACTTAGGCATATAGACTTAATGTGTTTTGCCGTAATCAACTAAACCAAACCAAATTAAATGACAGATGTTCAAGCGCCTGCATAGCGCAAAGAGACTATGTACTTATCAAACATCTAGGTTTTTTTTCAGGTTTCGAACTTAAATTAAAGGTTGTGGCAACCGGCTTTAGGACCTCTATGCCAGAAAAAGGCTGAACGGAAAATATTTTAAATTTCTTTTGGTGTCAATAGGCGAAAGAAATTTATAAGCTATACCTGAAGTTACGTAATAATCATGATGGGATGATGATATAATTACATTATAATCATTAACTGCACTTGAGTTTATCCGTGAACGTTTTGGACTGCGTTTTGGACCAATATGATTCAAGGTAGAATTATTGGCACTGAAACATGCTTTAGAATTACTTAGTTACAACATTCTTATAACTAGTCCCAAGATTGTGCCAAATAAGAAGGGTTTGTAGATGTCAAGTTAAATCATGGGGAATTTTCCTAGAAGGACATTTCGTCGAAATGCTGTAAAATTAAAAACTTTTCAAATTCAATATTTTATTAAAAACTAGTTGATGTATTTGCATATATCAAAATTGCATATTTACATGTATATGAAATGAAAAATAGATAAAATGAAATAAAAACAAGTAAGTAAATTTATCTAAAAAAAATAAACTTTTCACTTTGCTATTATAAATGTTACATAAGAATAGAGCATTAGCGATTTTATTGCAACTTGTTGTAGCAAAAGAGTCTTGACTCTAAAAATATGCAACTGTTTTAAAAAAGAATAAATTAGGGTTAGAAGTATTAGGTGAAGGTCATTACTGAGGGCTCTCCAAAAAACTTTATCGCGTTAGAAGTACATAATTTGTGCAAGAAGAAATTGGAAAACAATTTTCCCAATAATTAAAGTGAGGAAATTGTAAGCTGAAATTAGAAATGACAGGAAAGTAGATTTAACTGATAGAAACTTTGGATAAACCTTACAATAACAATCAGGAAAGTGACAAGATAAAAAGTCTTCTATACCATACAGAAACTGCATTTTCAATTAAATGTCACAAAAATCCTTTATATTACAGAAGTGGTTGTTACATTGCGTCATGGAGACAAAGAGTAATTTTGAAAATTAAACATTTTTACGTATATTCAATGCTCCGCGTCAATGTGAGAAAGAGTTTGTACCTTCTGGTCCTTTAAAAGATTATTGAAATGAAATTCTTATTGAAATCATTACTAGTTATTGAAATCAAAGCTGGGGTTTAAAGGTAATTTTTAAAACAAAATATAACAGTAACTACCCTAAACATCTGAAAATAAATTGCAATTTATTTGGCACACTAATCGACAAATGTTCGCCATTCCTGGCCTAGAACCTAATTCGTCGAGCGGGTAACGTACCAACTTTACACAGCATTCAACGTATCCATCAAGCATAATTTTCATATTTCTGGCTTTCGATATTCTTCTTGAGAAGGTCTAAAATAAGCAAGTTTTGCTGCGTGCATGAAACTCTAACATATCCCAAAATTTCAGATTTAATGCTTTAAATACTAGTATCTTATTATGAAGAAATTAGGCACTTGGTCTATGAAAGCAGTAAATGAATTGCCATAAAGCCTTTAAGATTTACAGTTGCTTTTTAAGACAGAATATCTTTCTTATTTTCTATTTCCGAAGGGTAACAAAATTTTCAGAGAATATTTGCTGATCAGTAACAGATTCACTCCATTCAGTTGGTTAAATTAGCCAAATAATAAAAGGTGCTACATGCCTCTATCATTTCTTGCGGAAATTTAAACTGATTACCACATGCAAAACATTCAATGTTATTACAAAGTAGAACATGGGAGTTTTACGAATTTTAGTATTACTTTAACACCAGATGTTAGTTACTTTAAAAATTTATGCCTCTGAAATATCGTATAAGAGCCCTGATCAGAGATGCATTTTAAAAAGTACTCCTTCTAAATGAATGTTTTTTTACATGATCAATTTGGAGAAAAAACGGTAACACTCGTTATTACGTTTAAAAATTTACAGAAAGATAAATTATCTCACCTTTAGATTTTATTTCATTTTCATAGGTTTAGAATGGTAGCAATAAGAAGGTTTTAGTTCTGGACTTTAACCGAAATTTAAATACCGCTGTTTTAATTTTTTGCCATGTATTTTAAAATTTCCCATGCCTTTTTCAATCTTTTAGATTTTTAAATCTGCGTCAAAATTAAACCTAATGATAAAATCAAAATATTCTATGAAACGATGTATTTTGAACGTATATAAATGTCTTTCTTTAAAAAAATATTAACTAATAGCAAAACGAATTTTAGTTTGTAGCTTTTGAAATTTCTATTCGTAGCCGAAATGAATGAAAACGGCCAAATATCAGAATCATATTTGCTTAAAAATACAAAAGAAATCTTTGTATCCTAATTTAATTTCCCAGATGTTTACTTGACACTAAAATTCTCTTCATGCCTATGTTTTATTTCCTTTTATATAAGGTTAAGTTTGGAATTTTAATTTATACGTCACATCAGAGCGCAGGTAATATAACTTCATTATGAAACTACTTTGGTAACCATTTATTCACTTATGTCTAAGTCGCAATTACAAATTATTTAAAACAGCGTACTAAAAATAGGATCGCAACCACATGTGGTATGTCGAAAATTAATTGTGGTATCACAGGGTGAATAAAAGTTAAACAAAAATCTGATTTCAGGTCGGGTTGAGTCTCTGATTGTGGTCTTTGCCTGTCCAGTCTGAGCGTACTCATGTAAAACAGGAAAAGCTGCAAACTGCCCAGAACTGTGATTTGAATCAGAGTACAAATTCACCTTATTACATTAATGACAAAACATTTCATGAAGAACTGGATATTGATAAACTCAGAAACTTTCACTATCACCCTGCCAAAAATTTTCAATCTAAAATGGAAACAGCAATATTGAGCTAAAAATTTACAATTGTGTAATAAAAATACACAACTTAAACGGCCTACGGCCATTCTGAACATCTCAGTAATTATGGAAAACTGAAGCAAAATTTTTCTCTAGAACCTTTATTCTGTTCTGTATACGTTATTCTGTGCTGTATTTTAACTGCATTATTCTTCTTGCATTTTTTTTGTAATCGTATTACATTAGTATTTTAACTGCGTATTATCTATTTCCATTACTGGAATTCGCTGTCTTACTGTTTACTCTATATTTCATCTACTCGACGGCTTTCTGTTTCGTAAAAAATGAATGCTTTCCAAAATTTGTTTTTTAAAGAAATCTAATTCATCGTTTAAATCATCTTACTTATTATTTTAATTTTCTTTCATTACAATTCTAAACTTTTACCTTTTGCTCGATTAGGGGCAGGTCACTGTGCCCAGGCACCATGGTGTACCAATACCGTTACATCGAACTTGACTGACTGTCGTCATGAAAGTGTTTTTCGGCTTGGTATTTCTCATTTCTTTTTACGTGATAATACGTTCCATACACTAATATGACCTTTGATTGCCCTTTTCATCAGAATGCATATATATTATATAGATCATTATGAATTCATTAGGAGGTTCTGAAATACAGAAGATCTCTTAGAAATCGGCACGCTTAAAGACAGTCTGAAAATACTAATTTTCTTATTTTAAAGACATGCCAAAATAAAGCTAAAATATTTAGAAAATTATCTCACAGTTTTATTAACTAACTGCTAATACAAATGTTTAAAGTTATTTACCACGCAGATAGGTTCTACTGAAATCGACGTTTTGCAACGAAAAGTTGAAGCAGGGTAATCCAATGCGAGTGGACCACAGCAGGTATCAATGCGACCATAGAGGCGAGAGCAAACCTCGAGACAAATCTCAAGCCGCTGCATCCATGAGGTATTATAAACTTGCGATCTAGATTGAAGGCTAGCTTTCAACAGGGGCGAGCGGGATATTTCATGCTCCGCATTGGTTTGAAATAACAGCATTCTGGATGGTCAGATAAAGCAACCGCAAATAAATGCGTACAATCATTTAGATTTCAACACGCTAGATAAATATAACCCTAAATCTGAGAAAAACACCCAGGATTATGTTTTGATTTGATACAAAAATATAAAAACAAATTTCAAGATTTTAGGAAAAGATATAAAAATTTTTGTATTTTTGCAATTCTGTTTACTGTTGATATAGGTACTGCTAACAAATGTTCCTTTTCAGTCGTGGAATTTTGCATTGTGAATACGAAGATGTCATCACACGCACTGCCTATTCTAATCCGGCGCCAATGGCCTTAGATTCCGCATAGGCACAACCACGTCGGATAATGCCTTCACGTCCATGATGTCTCACTACGTTATCCCAAAGCGACATATTCATATTTGAAAAAGTTTGGTTGTTACGACATTTCGTGCGTTTTCATTTGAACACCCCTTACATATTTTTCACATTTGACACATCACAAAATGCTGTACTTTTGCCATTGCTTCCCTTTAATAAACCCTTGCGTCAGCTATGATTACTATTTATCAAAAGGGCTGAAAATTTGTATTGTCCTTTTCACCAGCATGTATCACAAATGTTTTTTTTTTAACTTGATCACAGCCTTTTTCTGAGTAACTTCAAAGAAGACTTTCTAAAAAGCTAAAGTATCAGAAGCATTTCATTTTCTTCGTATTCACATTTGTAATTAATAAACATACTTTTAAGATTTGACACATCAGAAAAAATACTGATTTTTCAGTTTTCATTGATTTTTCACGAGTTATTACAAAATGTGATTATATGACATCTCTTCCTTGTACTCACGTTTATAATTAATAAACATACTCAAGATAGAGAAGCTGAATCAAACTCCTGAATTACGTTTTTGAAAGGTTTTAGAATGATCAGCAAACGGAATAAACAGTTTAAATACAAACGAAACAGTAGAACAACAAAAGTACAATTTATTTCGTAGTGACCACTCTGCCAAAGCAGTTGTATGTAAGGCAATGCTATACTTATACTTTTAATTTTAAAACTTCGCAATTTTAAAATACATATAGCAAAAAGTATACAAAAAAAGTAGTAAGTAAAGAACTGATTATAGTTCCTTTCATAATAAATGCCACCAGAGTCTGTAAATATTATTTTAAATAATATAATGACAATCTGAGGCTGTAAATATAATCCTAAAAATTCATTGCATCATCGAATCGAAACCTGTTCCACGTCTGACAAATTTCATGAAGAAATTTGAATTTTTTTTTTAAATTTGAAAAACAAAATTTCTAAAGTATTTGACAGTCCAACCTGCATAAATTTTATTCATTTTTTTAAATGTTATTAAAGGGTTATAACAAAACGCTATTAAAGATACATGCTGATGCTTATCAACAGCAAACTCCGAGAATACCACACATTCTTTTAGAAACAGAAACGAAGGTTTTGTGAGATTTTCTGCACGACGAAGTCTCAATTCAAATATTTTAATACTAATCTGACATACGTCACAGACAATGAATGTAAATTATGATAGAATTAAGTCTGACATAATTTACGTATCTCAACTAGGTACGGAAAATTGACTCAGACTGGAAATAAATTATCTGCATTTTGATAGCAGATGATTTCTTAAATTTAAATTTCATAAACGACATATCTGTAGTCGTTATGTGTGAAATGATTTAAGGCCGTAAGATCCTCAAACTTCAATCTTCTTTATACAAGCTCAACAAAAGTAAAACAAAATTACGAAAATAAAATATTGTAATAACGATGTAATGGAAAGTTACATACATAGTAAAATTTGTGTCTTCAAATCTTTGAAGAAGATTTGTACACAGTTTGTAAATTTTCAGAGCTATTAGCCATGTTTCCTTTTAATAGTAATCAAACTAATGTAAAACTGGAATCAAAATCATTAAATTTTGTAATATCTCCAAATTCTTGCAATAAAATTCAATGTCATAATAATGGTAATTAACTGAACGGAAATTATATTCGCTGGCCGTTTAGGATTAGTCCAATTGTCTCTAGATTCACACCAGTAACTCTTAGAATTCCTGGTATGTAAACATGGACATGTGAACTCTTAACAGAGTTACGAATTAGCATTTCACAGTGTTTCAGTATAATAGATCATAGATTCTACTATCTTGTATCATCAGCTCGGAAATCCCATTCTTTTGTTAACATAAGATACAGCAAACTGCACGAACACCGAAGACGAACTCCTGCGCTGGTTATTTCCTTTAAGGAAAAATCGTCTGATTTCCAGAAGACCATCCAAGCGGGCATGTCACCGCGTAGATTTATACATAGCACTGGACGAAAGAATTTGTCAGTCAATAAAAAGTACGATATTACCTTTGCAACCGGGCAGCACTGCAGTCGGAACGATTGAATTCCATGTGGTGTTTTATTGGCTGAGTCTCCCAGCAGGGAATCGAGCCAATCCCCATCCAAGGAACCCATCCTATCTAACCGTACTGCGACCCCTCTGAGAAGGGGTAGACAACACAGTACCATTTTATCCCTGCCAAGCTTAAACCATCCTCCGAACGAAAGGAGATTCTCACTCTCCAGTAGAGCGGTGTTTGCAACACCAGGGTGCCTAGGCCAGAGGCCTTACCCCTTGTAGAACATTTTGGTTCCATTTAACATTGTGTCCTCAAATAGCCTTTCAAAAAAGCATATAAGCTAATTTCAAAATAATGAATAAAGTTAATTTTTTTTTTTTTTTTTTTTTTAATTTTTGGGTTTTGTTGTGAAGGTGAAAGCCCAGAGAAGCTGTCGAGTGGTGACTTCAGTAAGACAAGGTAAGTGAGCAAGTTAATAGTCTGGATCCATATAAAATACAAAATACATGAAAAAGTAACATTACATAAAAATTAACAAATATGAAATAGTAAAGTAATATACATCTCAACAGAGGCAGGTACAAAGAAATAAAAGTAGACATTACATAAGTGCAGGCATAGGAGTTATAGTAGGTTACATAATATACACATTAAGTTGAGCAAGTGGGCGGTCCATATTTACAAGATCATTGTAATCATAATTACAAATTTTAATACAGGGGTTATCAATATTCTGCTGCCTAGTATAGAACCTTTTAGCAAGCCTGTAGTAAACTGATCTTAGCTGCTCCATGCCCAACTCTTCGTGTATGCGATTATTGCGAATATACCTCTGCGCATTGGTGATTTGTTTAAATACAATATTTTGGCAAGCCTGCAGCCTGCCTCTGTTTGTTTTACGTATGTGGGCCCAGATGGGACTGGCATAACAGAGTAATGGTCTGAGAACGGACTTGTAAATAAGTAACTTGTTGTCTATAGATAACACACTGTTCCGAGCAATTAAGGGGTTGAGTTGCACTTTACGAACCCGGAACCTTTGGATAATAGAAGTGATGTGTGGGGACCATGTAAGAGTATTGTTGAGGATCACCCCAAGATAAAGGACTTGCTTGGCCCAGGGGATGTTGGTACCAAAGAACTGCAGATTCTTCTTGATCTTGGTTTTCCTTGTGAACAGGATAGCCTTGGTTTTATCTACGTTGACTGCAATCTTCCACTGGGTGAGTCAGATCTCTAGTGCGTGAATGTAGTTTTGTAATCGTTGAATTACTGGACCAATAAATGCACTTTGTGCCAGGATCGCAGTGTCATCTGCATACATAGCTAATGTTGTGTCGTGTGTGGTGGGAATGTCGTTCACATAGATATTGAAGTATGTAGGTCCAAGCAGGGACCCCTGAGGGACCCCAGCCAATATCGGGTGGAAAGTTGAGTTTGTGCCTGCTACATGAACGACAAAGTGCCTACCTGAGAGTTAATGATGTATTCTGGGAAACCCAGAACGTGTAACTTGTAAGTGAGTGTATACAACCAGACTCTATCAAAAGCCTTTGCTATATCAAGAAATAATCCACCAGTAAGTTTTCTGGTAGTCATTCCCTCGGCAATGGTCTCAACAACCCTGTAGAGCTGATTCGTTGTAGAAAGTTGCTTTCTGAATCCAAACTGATGTGGTATCAGGATGTTATTGTCCTCCAGGTGTGAGTTGATTCTCTTGAGTAAGACAGCTTCAAATACTTTGCTGATGGAAGACAGCAAGCTAATTGGCCTATATGACTTCGGTTTGTTAGGTGGCTTCCCAGGTTTTAGTATGGGTACAATCTTAGCCTTTTTCCAGTACACAGGGAAGTGCTGCCATTCCAGAATGGTGTTGCAGAGTTTAGTTAGGATGAAGATAACCTTGACTGGCAGCTTCTTTAACATGATATTGGTGACATTATCCAAGCCAGGGCTCTTCCTGTTTTTGAGATTCTTGATAATAGCTAGAACTTCTGAAGGCAAGGTTGGAATGCTGTTGTCCGTGCGTGGGCTTGTAGAAAAAATGAAATGAAAATATTGAACAGTGCTTTCAGTGGTGGGGTCATGAATGTTGTTAGTGCAAAATTAAGATTCCAGATGCTGCGCTAAGAGTTCTGCTTTCTCAATTTCGGTGTAATGGATCCCTTGAGGCCCTTTAAGGGGCGGAATGTTGTATCATTTAGTATACCTCTTGATGGCTCTCCACAGCGAGTTATCTTCTGTGGAGAGGTTCTGAAGGTACCTGGTTCAGCTGAGTTGTGCTTGTGCATTGAGTTGAGATCTGACCGACCTGAGTCTGTTAAATTTCTGTTTGTCCTCGCGGTTGCGAGACCTCTGGAACTGGCGTCTAGCAACATTGCGTTGTCTGATGAGAAGCTTGAGTTCGTTGCTTCTGTGAATGTGCCCAGTCGGCACAAGCTTTCGTGCTCCAGAGTAGGCATTAGTGATATCATCAGTGAATGTCTTGATCAAACTATCAATGTCATCCCTCGTGTGTGCTGTGGGGATTGTGTAGTGAATGTTGTTTAGAGGTTTGGCGAAGGCACGCCAGTCAGTACGAAAGACTCTTGCGTCTGGTGGGGTAAAACTGCTGACGTTCAGAATCATCCTGACCGGATTGTGGTCAGAAGAAAGTTCGTCCAGCACAGAAATATCCAGCGGAACGCTGGTATTTCTGAGCAGGAAGAAATCCAAGATTCCTGTAGAACGGACAGTATACCGTGTTGGGGTTTTGGGAGCTGCTATGTGTAGATTCGCCGATTTGGCCAAATAGAAAACTACACGTCCTATGTCATTTGAGTTGTAGCAGTTCCATGCGAGATGTCTAGCGTTTAGGTCTCCACCAATAATAACATGTGTGCCAAGTGAGAGTAATACCTGCAGGTCCATTCGGACAAGTTGTGGGTTACGTGTAGGTGGAATGTATGTGGAGACAAAAATGTATGTTATGTTATTGCTTGTTATGAGTGAGATGGCTAAGGCCTCAATAGCTGAAAGTCGTGGGATTGGAATAGGGTGGTGAGGAATGCAGCGTTTAATAAGAAGTGCTGTGTTCCTGTAGGAAGAAGATATCGGGGTCGTACTTATTTACGAAGTCCCGGAGCTCGTGTATTTTCCGGGATAGTCCATTCGCATTCCATGTGAAAATATGTACACAATTATTTGTCACATTATTATTTACATGATTGGAACCAAATATGTCCTCACAAATGTTAAAAACAACAAATAGCTTGTCAATAGCATTATTAGCTGTTTGCAACTCTGGCAGCTTAGCAGTAATTTTACTAATTATATTGCCTACTGATAGGCCTTTAAATACACAACTTAACTCTTTATTTAAACACATCCATGACAGCACTAAATCCTCCCTCTGCAGAGGGGCTACAATTAGTAACATTATCTATGTTAGGTTTGACACTTGCATTTTTAACAGGATTGGTACACACCTTACTCATAACATTTTCAGTTTTATCCATTGCGACATTTTTAACAGCAGAAGCATAGGATCTACCGTTGGATACATAGGAATTTTGTGCTTTGGTTTCGTTCTGCTTAGGAGCGCGGAGGGTATTAGAACCTACTGTGTTACCTGCATTTTTATTTTTCACATTATTGTTAACGGGGAACTTAGGGCTTCCCCTATAATTAGCAGTATGGCCCGTTTGTAAACAATTACAACATTTCACTACATCTAGCCTTTTGGCAGTGCATTCTGCTGATTTATGTGGCCCAGCACACTTCACGCATCTGGGTTTGAATTTACAATTATCGGAGGAATGATGGAAGTGCTGGCAGTTGTGACACTGCACAACACTTCCATTTGATTGGTATGCAGTAACTTTAACATAGAATCCCAGAAGCTTGCCAGTGTCATAGACCTGCTCAACACCTGGTACATTGTTAATTTGGGCTTCATAGAGTGGCATAGGTACTCTGGTTCTGACCCGATGCATCTGAGCTACTCATCGGACCTTGTAACCTTCTTCTTGCAGCGCCTCGCTGATCTCTTCCACTGGGCAGTCTATTGGCAACTCACGAATCACCACCTTGATGCGTCTGTCGTGTTTTGTAAGTATTACATAGTGGTCCACTTTTTTGGAGTCCAGGTAGCTGGTAACAGTTCTATGATTATTTTCGGTCGCCGGGAAGATTTTCAAAAATTCCCCACTAACTTTGCCTACGAAGTCGGCTTTGGTGTCATTTTTTAATACTTTATTAAAGTCACTGAATTTTATTTCAGGCTTAACCATGATCGGCCGAATTTTAGGCGTTTGAGCAGGTAGTATGACACTGTCAGAGCGCTATTGCATGTCCATATCAATAATTTCAACCTCATTTTCATCACAGGCATTAGAATCATTACATACATTTTCATTACAATCATTATTTTTGCAAGACAGATTTTCAAATTTATTGGCTAATGGGAGTTCAATATTGTTTTTAACTACTTTAGTCGGGCGGGAGAATAAAACCCTCCTCGTCCCTTGCATCATTTATCGATCTTTTAACTCTTTTGACTGAGGTTTTACGAGCCTTGGGCTTAAGTTTGTTACCAGTTTCATTATCATTAGTATTATGAGCATCAATAACATTACACAGTTTCAAAATATCAGAAATATCAGATATGTTAACATTACGACTAATAACATTTTCCTTAAATCTATTAGCAAAATCAGGATCCAGACTACTATAAAACTCGCACTTACCTGTGCATGCAGAGATAAGTCCTTCAGCAACGGCTCTTGACTTTTTGTAGTTCTTTTCGACGAGCTGCTTCTGAACATCGTCCGTCATGATCCTTAAACTATTGGCACAGTACCGTCATTGTGAGTTAATATCCGCGTTAATTTTATCACGAAATTTCACACAAGCGATTTAATCCCTAGGGCCGAAGAAGTCCTCTTTATTAAGAATAACACACCACTTTCCTCATAGAACCGCAATATCGTATTCAATGTACTCCTGAGAGAAATTAACAATTTGCCGAGCAGCCGTTTCCATAATTTTAGCACAGATATCACCCTCATTCATGGTGAGAGAACAGAAAGATCACAAATTACACTTTGTAGATTCGCACAACACACTGAATAACACAATTTCACATTGCAATCGCAGAAATCCAGTTACGGACTGGATTGGATTTGATTATTCAATTACGGCAAAGCACACAAGGGCTATCTGCCTAAAGGGAGGGATGCCTTCGTGGAGGACTTTCTAAGGGAAACTTTCTAAGGGAAACACCCATGCAGCCAGCCCGTTCGCGGGATTCTAACCTCAGACCGAACTACCAGTGTTCAGCGTCTTTACCGCTCGGCCGCTGGTAGGCCCGAAATCCAGTTACGAGAAAAGCACGAGGTGAGTAAAAAAATCCAATATGGCGCCGAAAATGGCACACAGGAACACGAGGCACGGAGCGAAATCACATACGTCCTACTCACACCAAGTACACCAGTCGAATCCACGAGGCCAGTCTCATCCACTACAGCTTCCTAGATCTGGAAGAAACGATTACGGCAGATAGTACTGTCAGCAAATCCCGAAAGGAGGTTCTAATAATGTTAAGACTGATTCTGTACCCCTATGGCCGACACCGCCTAGGTATATATCCCAGCCAATACTTTCACGGATTTCCAGCGTTCTCCCCCGTTAGAGAGCTGCGTGACAGGTGTGCGTCTTTAATTTGGGGAAAAGTGCTGATATTTTTTTTTTTTTTTTTACATGTGCCCCATACTTGCTTTGGTGTCCGCCCACTGGATGCCCCTGTCTTGATTCTTCGTTGTTAACGCTGTTTTTCAGAGAGAACCTACGCATCTATTATTGGGCCATGTCCATATCAAAGGGATATGGCTTTATTTTAGATTTTAGCGGCGCCTAACTCTAATATAATCTTTAAAATATGTTGAATTAGAGGATAATCTAACAAATAAAAGAACATTATTCATGGAAAATAATTTCCATGAAAGGAAAATTATATTATTTCCTTTGAAATTATAAAATTTTTATTAAAAAACTTAATTTTATTTCATGGAAATATAAATGAGCATTGCTGTGTAACTTCAAAAATTTCGAAACTTTAACTTATAATGAGAACTATTTTCATAAAATGAGGTTTTTATGGATATAAAGTAATTCAAGAGTAACATATAATATAGTATTGTAAAATGTAATGTATTCAAGAGTAATTAAGTATCTGCATGAATACATGTATGTTTCTCGAGCTGTGACAAAAACGAAGGTATCTAGAGCCATCAAATTTTGAATAATGTAATCCTCCACCCGAACATGGGCATGTGGACGGCCGAATTTCGAATTTGTTTTAATCTATTTCATGTTTTGTAAAACTTTAACGAATTTTTGATTAACAAACTCAACGAGTTCAAAGCGAGCAATCGTAACACTGTACAGGAAATATCATTTTTAACTCCAGTGCGGAAATTCTAAAGACATGCTGTTTTCAAATGTATGTGGTTTACGGGCGAAGAACATGATATTCAATAAATATAGGTAACACCTAAAAGGTTAAAAAAGAGTTCCTTTTGGGCGTAATATAAAATCTGAGTGCTTCTAGATTTTATTTTGTCTTTTTTTCTCTTCATTACGCTCAGAAAATTTTATGTTCCGAATATTATGAAAAATTGAAATAACTAATCCACTTTAATATTAATAATTTAATGATCATAGAATCAAATAAATATGATCGTTTTGTAATGTTATTATAGTTTGGAAAATCACTGCCTGAAAATGTTCATTAAATTAAAAAAAAATATTATATCTTGTTTAATTTTACCTTATTTATTTCAAAGCATCGCGTAGTATTAATCTTATTTAATTTTAAGTTATTTGTACGCAAAATTAACTTCATAAATTTTGTGCTTAGACTTTTTACCGTTTTACCAAAGTAAAGATGTTTGTACAAGAATTACGCGTGAAAAAATTGCGCGAAATGCAGTAAAAAGTGCTTTAATGAGATATATTAAATCCTATTTGGAGAAAACTGTGGCTTTCATAATCTCATCACTATACAACGTATCACATTTAATAATTAAAAAGAGTTATGTGATACAAACGCCATAGGTTTCAGTGAAAGTAAACCAGATCGTCCCTACTCTTTCTTGCGGACATGTCGGTGACGCGCGCCCCGCCCACTGGGTTAGTCTATCTCTTATAAGGTCCATGCATAAGAATGATTATCAGGGCTCTATCTTAGACACAATTTTGTACTTGATATATGTTAATGACTTTCCAAATTTCTCACAGGATCATAACTTTATGCTTGCATGTTATGCTGATGATATGGCGCTCATTGAAAGATCCCGGTTTCCTAACCACACCCTCCAGAAACTTAAAAATAAAATCCCAGAGATCGAAAAGTGGTGTGCTACATGGAAACCAGCATGAATCCTACTAAACCGCAGCGTCTACTCATTAGAAATTATAAGCTTAAAGATTCCATCACCACCTCAGTAACCCTTTTCGGAGAGCAAGTACCGATCGTCAACTCAGCAAAGTATCGCAGCGTAACATTCGATAGGTCATTTACCTGGAGCACTCATATCAGAATCACCCGAGGCAAAGCATATGGACTTATACGAAACCTTTACTTTCTTCTCTCGGGTTACTCAGGCCTAGATCTAAGAAAAAAAAAAGAATCTATACAGCGATCATAAGACCTATCCTTACCTATGCTTCACCCGTGTGGGCAAACGATGTCAAGAAACTCCAAGTCTTACAAAATAAATTTCTAAGGATAATAACCGGAGCACCTTACTTTCTCAGAAATAAGAACCTCCACAACGACCTGAAAATAGAATATATTCAAGAGATCATCTCAATAAGTTAAATGAAAGCTTTTACAGAAAAGCTGAGCAAAACTTAACTGCAGACTTTCGCGGATTTACTGAATTATGAGAAAACAGAAGATGACTGTTTTAGAAGGCCGTACGTGGACAACTTATTGAATATTCATAATCAGCTACCTTAATAATAATAAAAAAAGAGGTTTAATATAACAACTTATTTTAACTCCGCTCTCCTACTCCTGATGAGCTCCCGCTCGCTTCTGGCTCCGCCTCGAAGTGATTTCTTTCTGAAAATACAGTTCAACGGCTACTGCAAGAAACCCTGACCGGCAGATGGCGCCACACCTGCGGTTTATTTCATGATTTCTCTGGACATGAATTCTTACTGAGTCCCAAGTGTCTCAAATTTCTCGCATACACGTTTGCGTTTCCAGCGCTTCACTAAGGAATTTTTATCACAAGGCCCATTGTAGACAAAATTGATAGAACAGGAAAGTACTGTCTAATACAGGAGAATGCCTGTATGAAACACTTAAGTGTCCAAGAGTAATTAACACATTTGTAAGCTTTAAGTGATTTTTTTTTTCACTGTAGATTTAATTTTGCATGTTGATTTAGTATGAAAGTGACAAACTGATTAATTTTCGCTGCATTGTAAATATTAAGCTTATTATTACATATCATGTTTGTAAAAAATTATAGGTGCAATTAAAATGCATTAAATTTTAAGTTAAAAAGGTATTAATTTTTTAAACAAATATGTTAAAGGCATAATTGTATTAAGTATTAGGAATTTTAATCGAAGCAAGGCTTTAAAAATTAAGGTCAGTTGGTGAAGTTTTACGCTTGTTCAAAAAGCATAACATTAGGTTTTTAATGAAAGAATTATATCTGTTAATTCAAAGGAAATTATTTGAAGGTAAGGTAAAAACGTTATACATTTATCACCTATTATTTCAAACAATAACAGACTGTTGACAAACACTGAGTACTGTTAAGAACAAAAAGATTAGTTGGACGTTGTAATTCAAATATATGAACAAAATTTTGAATACCTTGTAGTAACGAAATGAAGTTCATTGCTATGTTGAATTCTTTAATTTACTGAAAATATCATTTTTTTAGAAGGAGAGTATATAATATTTTTGAAACATGAAGAACAGCTGTTCTGAGTTCTTCATAGAAATATTTTACAAAATGTCGTTTACTGTGATCATATCAACATGCAACACGTTTACCCAAATAATTTAAATCTAAAGCAACATGTGTATATTTCATCTAAAATTACTAAAAAGGAAGTTCTAGAGGATATCTTATTAATAACCAAATAAATCAATAATGTTGCGTGCGTACAGGTTCATTTGAAGTGAATGCACAAGTCCGATGAAAAATAGACAAAATTTATTATTATCACAACAAAAATGCTTAAATTTCCTAAAATACTCGTGCAGTATTACAATATCTCACAGTAGTTATCTTTTAACTACTCAAACGTTTAAGATAACTTAATTCAAAACAGGTAAAAAAGCTAATCCGCGAATTCGCTATAGTCAACAAGAGCAGTTTTCTAAATAAACTCTTAAAACAACAACAAACTAACTAAAATCACCGACTAAGTGAATTGAGAGGTTTTCCTCCTTTTTATACGACTTTTAAATCTCGCGCGAGAACTTTCTGGAATTTTCTCGAAATCAAAAAGAGATATTTATTAAATGTTAAATGCACGCGCTCTTGTATTTTCAATTTTCCGGCTTAGCTTTCTTTTAATATTCGTCACGCGCTGCACTGCGCGGGAAATAAAACTATTTAATTTATAATTGAACTAACATTGGCCTTTTTAAATACCAAATTCGTAACATTAAATTAAAACATGCAATTAAAACATACTGTTTTTTCAGCTATTTTACAGGACAAATATAAATTCCAAAAGTCTTTCCATTATTTTATGTAAAGGATATACATGTGATTTAATATAAGGAGTAGCTTATCAATTTGAACTTTTAAATTAATCAAAATTCAACTTTAGATTGGTGATAATTTGGAAGGCCTTTCAATATATCATGCAATAACTTCATTTATCCATCAGACATAAGTTTCTCTTCATAAAACAAAAATACTCTGTAACAGAATAACGTTACTTTTTGAAAAAGAACATTGAATGCTGTTGAAAGCACATCTTTAAGTTAATGCTATTCTGAGGTCAAATTGACTAATTTAAAAAGCCAAACTATTATGCTTCACTTGCATATATATTACATACAGATATCATTCTTTTAATCAAAACATATTGATTTCAGTATATTTTATTATAATAAGCATCATTTTAAACAAAATATCTATTACTTTTATAGACATATCCTTTAGTATTTCAGCTATGAAAATATATTCTTCATGCATAATTAATTAATGGGATATTAGAAGGAAATAATCTGAACCCCTACAGATAGAACCATTGGAATTTTCCTTAAGAGTATCTTCTACTCACATAATAACTTGCTGTAATAATACAAGCAAATAACCTGTAACGTTACAAATATACCTGTTAGGATTTTACATGAGAAAAACATGCTCTTTTTACATTATTATTTCAGCTATGAAAATATATTCTACATGCATAATTAATTAATGGGATATTAGAAGGAAATAATCTGAACCCCTACAGATAGAACCATTGGAATTTTCCTTAAGAGTATCTTCTACTCACATAATAACTTGCTGTAATAATACAAGCAAATAACCTGTAACGTTACAAATATACCTGTTAGGATTTTACATGAGAAAAACATGCTCTTTTTACATTATTACTTGCAGTAATAATGCAAGCAAATAATCTGTAACCATTACAGATATATATCGTTTGGGATTTTACATAAGAAAAATATGTTCTAATTACATAACTATAGGCTGTGATATTACAAAAAAAGTTCTGTAACCATTACAGGCAAAATCCTTGTAAAGTTACAAAGAATACACCTGTTACTGTTACTGAAATAATCCACGACATCCCAGTTTCCAGGAGTTTTCTTAGTAACCTTACACTATTTTTTTAAGTGTAGTTGTTTGAATATAGAGGTATTGAAGCAAACTTACCTGGCCAGCGAATACATTTTTCATTTCGTAACTAGTTTCTTACCCACTAGTCTTTTCGCGTACTCCTACGCCATATGTAGTTTAAAAATCACAAGAAAATTACTAGATGTTCCTTCTTTTTGTACATTTAAAGAAAACTGATTTGCTTATAATAGTCAGAGCGGTGGATATCTGAGAAGTAGTTACTTTGTTTTTTCTGCTATATTTACTGCGTGCTCTGATGTTGAGATGATCGGTGATACTTAAAGCAAATGTGTGTAGGTCGTACAGATATGCATGACGCAAATGCTGCCGCAGAGCGGAATACAATTTATTAACAAAAAAATGACAGTACATCAGTAAGAAATAATCCCCGCCCATGTCAATACGCTTCTGCCATCTCGCTGGGAGGTCCGGAAGGGCTTTGGTAAACCACTCTGTGAGGCATTGGCGTACCATATATGGGCAGCTGTACGCAATTCGGCAGAGGATTCAACATGTTGGCCATTGCGTCAAGCAAGTAGTAGTCCGAGCTCCACCCACTTTGCACGCACATTTGTCATTTCCAAATCACCATGCTCAATCGCCTGCAATGTTTCTTTCTCAAGCTCTGTCTCTTTATGCATCTTGTTGAACGTTTTGCGCCCGTTCGCCATGATCAAATCCGACACAGATGCCACATTTCCTGCTGTATGCGATGTTGCTGGTCGTCCCGCGCTGACACCTTTGGCTGCGGTCTCCACTCCACTGCTGAACTTGGCCGTATACGGTACGGTACGCCTTGGGTGCTTTGCTCCCGCACACCGACAACATAAGACGATAGATCTCACTAACCTATATTCTTTCCTTCCATAGCAACGACGCTCTCCAACGCTGACTTGCCGTCCACGCTCTCAATGACGACGACGAAAGGGACAGGCGTTGACTTATCCGTTCGCTTGCAGCCAGCTCCATCTATGCATTCTGAGTAGCTCATGCCCCCCTTGTGTTTATTTATCTTGTTTTCCCTTCGCATAGTGTAATAGTTTCGTTGTGAGGGCCGTTGTGTCAATCATTTCTGTACGATCCAGGTATAATTCTAGTTAAATAGATTTTAAAGGCACTAACTCGTCAATTCATAAACCGACTTGAAAAGAGGAGTTCCGCAAACAAAAATGCTCTAGCTTTAAATTCGCACAAACCCAATCGCTAACTTGAACGAACAGAGACTGCTTCAGCATTGCACTGCATTTCTCATTACACCGATTTGATTTCCAGCCGCCTGCCATGCATCCAGTCGAAAACACATATCCAGTCGAAAAATATCGTACTGAATACCAAATTCTGTTACTGAATATTGAAACAACGCACTTCACAATTAAAGAACAGATAGCTATAAGAAATTGATACTGAGTTAACATAAAGGAGAAGGAAAATACTATTATATAAAATAATTTAGCCTTTTTAAAATGGCAGAATTATGCTGATGGTTTAGCTGTGTTTGCTTTTAAGTATGCATTAATTGCTTGCTTTTAAGCTTTTGGAAATTAGCTTTACCTGCCTGTTAAATCTTATCATTCTCAGATTGCAGAAATACTGGTGCAGTGTATATATATATACTTATTTATGTTTGCCAGTATTTCTTGCTATGATAAACTAATGTTTAGTACGCAGCTCCTTCTCAGTAATGTAATGGGAAATTATAGTACGTTTTAAGCAAATTATCGCTTTATATAGATAAAGGCCAGAAACGTAAGAAGAATGTAATAGGCCCTTTTTATTAAGAAGTTAATATATTTGAATAAAAGTTACTTCTGCCAAAGAAACAATGACAAATTAAGGAAATTTCAAATTAAAACTAAACTAAACTTTAAGCTGGTCTGAAAACTACATATCAATGATTAGCGCGCAAGTTGGCTGAAACCTATATAGGCACGATAAGCACTAATGGCGGGAACAACGCAACTCTGAAGAAGGAAGCTAATGTAAAATTTAAACGTTTTTATTTTACTATTTAAATTTTAGCCTTTTTTTTCTCTCTTCTTTGGTCTTATTGATACTGGTCACTGGTATTTCGGTTCGGTGTTCGAGTCCCGGTGAAAGAACTAGGGTTTTTTCCATGTGTAACGTGGATACATACCAATTTCCCTCAAATAGACCTCCACGGTCATCCCTTCTCTTTCCGTGTATTGCCAAATGGCCGATCACGTCATAAGTAAAAATATCTATATCGGATGTGTTTAATAACAAAACTGTTCGATAATTTTTGAAACGGTTTTATAATTCTCTCTATATATCTAAAACTGATGCAGTTAGTATTTTCACGCTGTCTTTATCCACGTGCATTTCAGAAAAGAGAATTTTTTATATTTCCAAGACTCTTAATGAATTTGCAGTGATCTGTACAATAAAAATGCGCTCTGATGCAAAGTACAGTCAAAGATTACATTAGTCTATAAAACTCAATATTATATAAAACGAAATAAAATTCTGCAGATTTCAGCGTTCGCCACTAATCAACTAAATGTTTGTAAAAAAACTAATTCATTCTTCAGGCAAAAAATTAAAATTAGTAACAAATTCAAAATATTAACGTCGATTAGCACATTGCGATTTAGAGCATGCAAAACGTTTTAAATCAGTGGTATTTAAACTTTATGGCAAAATGCCTCCATGAAAATGCAAAGGCGTCCAAAAAACAATTTCACGACCACAATCAGAAACTCAATTCTTAGTTATATACACTGCTCGACATTGAAAATGCAACACCAAGAACGAGTGGTCAGAAAGTGATGAAATTTGCAAAATTATGATGTTGTTCTTTTTTAGAGAGTAGGAATAAAAGAACTATTTAATTATTCTAGAGTCATAAATAACTAAAGAGATACAGGTAGTTATTTTCGAGTAATAAATAGTTCTTGAGGTAACAAATTGGTGAGAAGTTTTGAACACCATAGGCAAAGGCTCCTGTAAAATCCAAATCATCAGCAGTATTTACTAGAAAAGATGCTTCCTTCTCTGTATTCACAGCCGTTTCAAGTAATTCTGATGTTAAATGTGAACCCGTATTTCTGCTTTCGTTAGTTATGCACAGTTTTAAATATATGTTTGGTAGCTTATTAGCGAGTAATAATAAATTTAAGTGGCGTATGACATCAGTAGGTGATGGATGGTCATTAAACCAATCAAGCCCTCGAATCTGTCTAAAGAGACCTTCAAATGCATCTTGAGTTAATCTACAGGTTAAAATATATTTAATACCATACGATGATTTCATTTTCTGGTGTCAGCCAAGAAGAGATTTTATTGAAATTTTATATTATTTATTTATTGAAATACTTAATAATAAACATTATTCAGAAATTCTTTTCTGAATTCTTTCTCTTCTTTAATTTATTCTGAAAGGTATTTATTTATTGAAATTCTCAATATAAAATAATTTCTTGAAATTCTGAGCATTGTAAGAAATTCCCTTTCGGAAAGGCAGTGTGTTAACTTTTCTCTGAACCCTTATTCCACTGATAACTTTCTTGATGTATTTCAAAACTAGTCTTTGTTTCTCATGACGTTTATTTAATCCAAATGCTGCTTTAAGGATTTTATCTTAGGGAGAGTATGTCTTGGTACTATTAATAACATAAAAAAAATTATCGAATAACTCAAAGAAGTCAGATGCTTTTTGATTTCTTGTGAGGTGGAGTACACCTTTTGCGGTAGTTCTTTAATGCAATATTTTCACTGAAGTTACTTTTTGTCCTTCGTTTCCATGTATAAGGTATTTTCTTTCTCCTTTCTGCCGAGCATACTACCGTTACACTACAAAGGCATGCAGTAAGTAGCCTTCGTAGTGTAACGGTAGTACGCTCGGCGCTCATTCGGTAGCCGTTAACGCCGATATCAGAAGTGCTGTTGCCAGTTTTAGATTTGTAATATGTAGATGTGACTTAAAATGTTCTGACCGAATGTTGTATGGAAGTTTTTATAAAATGTTATTTACACGTTACATGAGAGTGCTATTTTAACATTGTATTGAAAACGCTATAGTACGTTTTAGAACTGCAACATATAGACAATGCATGCTATTACAATGCTTCATACGAAAGTTCCCGACACGTTCGTGAAACACTTGCATTGAATGTTTCTCTGAACGTTCCAGGGCTAGATGGTTTCCTTGGTGGCACTGATTTTTTCTTTCGGCCGCGCATTGGTGGCCCCTTCTTTAATGCTTTGTTGTTAATTCTGATGTTCTGCGGTAATCTATCCGTCTTTTGTTGCAACATGGCATCAGTAATTTCTGTTAACAGCTCAGTAACAAAACTGCTCAATACTTTTCCAAACTAATTGGTAGCTTTTTGTTTTCCATGTCTGAAAACCGAGACCATTCGAATTTACCCCAAAGAACAATTTCACGAATACAATTAGAAACTCCACCTTTAATTATGTACCATCAATTCAGATTTTTTTAGGACTTCTATTTAACTCTGCGATTCTACCATAAATTGTCGAGATTTCAAACGATGTCGCGAGCGAAAAGTGTTTGAATACCACTGTTTTAAATAATTTGCAGTTGCGACTTCGACATAAGTGAATCCTGAAAAATGCAAAATGCTGTGCGGTTCTGTGTAGAAAATTCAAACAATGGACAAATGGAAGTTGAAATAGATAAAGAATCAAGACATACAACAGACTACCATAAATATTTAGCACACCAAGGACCGAGTGGTAAAGTCGCTGAACACTGTTATTTCCGATATGCATTCGGATCGAGGTGAACGGGCTGGCTGCATGGACGTTTTCGTGGTTTCCCCATGTGTAACGTGTATACAAGCCAATTTTCCTTAGAAATTCCTGCATGAAGGCATCCATCTCTTTAGGCAGATGGCGCCGGTGTGCTTCGCCGTAATTTCAATAAACCAAAAATCCCTATTAATATTTAGACATAATAATGGATAAACACCTTTCTTTCAAAGAACGTTTCTTTTACATCACTGACAAGAAGAATCTTTCATGGTTCTCTGCAATCTAATATGAAAAAAATTAAAATTAAGTATTAAAGTTAGAAAACAAGCTGCATAACATGAATTTGTCCCATCTTAATTTACGCAATATCAGCATAGGCCACAAGACACAGAGGCAGAAAATGAATGTCCTACCAAATACAATTCTGCAAGCAGCTCTAAAGTTACCGTGGTATGTCCGCAATCCTCAAATTCATTCAGGTCTAGATTTTTAATCGAACACATGATCAAATCCCCACATTCAACTCATAATTCCTTTGAAAGTAAGCGTAATTCAACACGCAGCGCCATTAAAGAATTGTTATATTATGGCCTCATAGAAAGTCTAGTAAAAGAACAAGATTAATCCACTGTAATTCGTTCTGGTGTGTAAGGCTAAATATCTGTATAGTCATGTTTTAATTTTATTCGAGATTCAATTATCAGCGCTTTATGTATTACTTAAAAGACCAGGATTGTAGAGAAATATTCTTTCATAAATTAAACATACTGGTTGTAAATTTCTGAACGAATTTACTAACTCATCTGTATTTACATTCACTTGATTTACATATACTGGCTCAGTTGTATCCGACTCATAATTTGCCGTACACGGAATTATCCATACCAGGCTCGAATAAATTGCGAATGGAAGATTTGGACCACGTTTGACAATTTCTCCCATTAAATGAAAAAACACATTTACACCAAATAACATGCCAATTGGTTGTGACTTGTAAAATAATGGATCAGCTAATTTTAAATCACTGAAGTTATCAAAGATGAATGTGGTAAAGGATACGGACGGAATATTAACCTAACACCTTATCCAATACAAACGCTGATATTGATATGCGAATGCGAATATCACTTTTAAAATGAGAAGTGAAGAAGTGAATGTGAACGACTGCCCCGTTACTCACTGTACTAAATTCTCCTAAACAAGACACAGAAATGGAATTATCTTTCACTTGCAATCCTAATTTCTTCACGCAGTCTCTTGAAATAAATGTTCTGAAGTCCAGTGTCACATAAACATCTACAATTCACGAAATGTTGTTCAGAATGCTGAACTTTTATCAATGCAGTAGACAACAAAAAGAGACTAGTTTGATAACATTTTGAATTGGAATCATAATGAGAAGCACAAACTGTAGATGAAACATCGTTAACATTCGTTGACTCATTACGTTTAAAGAAAAATTGTGTACGCGGAGACGTACTGTTTAACATAATTCAACACATTCTTCTAATTCTATTAGATTTATTCCATCAGTTGTTATAATAACTTCTATTTTCTTAATATAATTAGTGACATTCCTATGTAAACAAGTTCTTTTTGTTTTAAAAGTTATGAGTTCACTCATAATTGCTCAAAACAAAAACACAAATTTTTCTCAGATTACATTATATCAGTATTAACATTAAATCGAAACACTTATATTTTTCATCATAACAAACTGGCGTGTAAAAATCAATGCTAGAAAGTCACAACTTTTAATCCTCAGCAAAACTAAGAAAATCATTGTTATTAAAGATCTCTATCTCTTTCAAGAAGCTGTTCCTTTGGTCACAAAGGCTAAATATTCAGGAATAACTTTGAATCAAAGACTCACATGGTCCAACCACATTAAAAGTATCAAGAGCAAAGCCATGGGCATCACGTGCGGATTTCTCCCTGTCATTGAAAAATATTCAAATCTTAGCTTGCGTACCAAAAGACATATCACCACCTGCATTCGACCAATACTTTGTTATGCTGCTCCTTTTTGGAACACGGTCACTCAAACTCAGCTTCATTACTTGCAAGTAGTGCAAAACAAATTTTTGCGCATTATTGCTGACTCACATTTTCTTATTCGTAATGAACGTTTACATAGAGATTTAAAACTTGAGACTATTGCAGAATGACCTTGAGTCTATTCCAGAATGACCAGAATTCCTTGAGATTATTCCAGAATGACCAGAATTCCTTGAGACTATTACAGAAGATCTAATGAAAAATTTTTCAACAAAGCTGTGCAATGCGACTTCGTTAATTACTCTCAAGTCTTTAATTATGAAATTCTCTTCGAAGATAGAAGCCTCAGACCACTGGCAGCACACACCTTCATGGGAGGAGATGGACAACTTTATCACTTAGCTTCTCAATTGGTAGATGTTTATACTTCTGACGCATCTGATCTTGATGGAAGTTCTTCAGTAGTTTGAATTTTGTTCTTGGAAATTGTTGCTACTATTGCTGTGAGATTTTTCGCATTGTTGTGATGAAATTATTGTGTTGTAACGTTGTAGCCTAGGTTGTTGTAGAATTGCTGTAGTGAATTGTGTTGCATCCTTGTATTGGATTGCGTTGTATTTAGTTGTATTGATTGAGGTTATTTTGTAGAATTTGAATTTGTCATTGAAGCCATTGCTGTTGAGTATCTTTTCTCATAGTGTTGTCATTGAAACTGCATTGTCTTGGATTCTTCTTGAAAGCTCTGATCGCTCGTCACGTTTGGGAACTTGTCTGATTGAATCGTCTTGCTCCTTTCGGTACTTCTCTTTTCCTTCTTTTTCTCCGTTTTCTCATCTGAGATTTTTTCCACGTCCAGATTTCTTTATGTCATGTGCCCTTGGACTTTAATTTTAGAACCGGAAACGTTGGTCTTAGCAATAGTTCGGTAAATTATAGAGTCTAAGTCTAATGGTCTTTAAACTTCTACCTGTTCTAGGCTGCGGACTTTCCACCTGTTCTTCACAGCAATAATTCAATCTTAGCGTGCTATGCAGACGACACTGCATTAGCAGTGAAGTCTGCCAATGTAAATCATGCCGTCCGAAAACTTCAAGATCACATTCCGCTCATCGAAGAAGGGTGTAAAAATTGGAGAGTGCAAATTAACGCCTTTAAATCCAAGCTTCTTATCATCTATAGAAGAAGAAGAAACTTTAGAAAAAAACTCAATCTTTTCAAAGAACCTATCCCTGTGATGACTCTGCAAAATACCTAGGTGTGATTTTAAATAGTAAAATGACTTCGACAATCATATCGATCATGTAAGACAAAAAACGATCTATGTCATGAAAAGCATCTATCTTATGTTAGGCCGTTTCTCCAAATTTAGTTTAGAGAAAAAGAGACTTATCTACCTGTCTATATTACGACCAATTATGACCTATGCTTCCCCAACCTGGGCCACTGTGTCTACGTCTGATAAAAAAAGCTTCAAATAATTCAAAATCGCTTTTAAGACACATACCCAACGCACAACGCAACGCAGTTTTACACAAGGGCTTAAAAACTGGGACCATGGACAATTTCCTTCGTAAAACTAATAAGAATTTCTTCAGGAAAGCTAAGGACTTATATAAATTCAACTTGATCCAGCGTGAAGTACTGGACGAAGTTAGACATTTCCGTCTCTTCGCTGCTTTCATGCTAGACAAGCAGCCAGAACTTTCGTACTTAGCTAGCTATTTATTATTTTCCAAAACCTGACTTAAAATTGAAGCAGCGTTCATCAGAGCCAGGTCTTGGGAGGGTGGCCTCCTACGTGACCTGTGTCTTACGATTTACTACTACTTTCTCCAGCTTATAGTCCTTTCCGGAGGCTTTGTACATATGTAAATAATGATTATCTAATCAAGACCTTTTATTTTATGTTTTATTATTTTGCATTTAATCTTATATTTTCTCCTGTATTTTGTGCTTTATCGTATTCTCAGCACAATGAATTGCACTAATCCGATGTCATCTCTTTGCTCCCGTGACTTTGGTCACACCTTTTCTCCACTTTAGCTATCCTGCACCGCCCAGCCCATGCATTTCTTTATCTTCAGCGCTCTTAGTAGCAACTATATTATGACTGCTGGAACACAGCACATAATTCTACGTGCTAATCGCGGCGCAAAGAGGAACTTGGAACTTGGAATGTTCTTTTAACGTCAAGTATAAACCAAATTCTCCTTAAATTGAATATAAGTATTCAATGTCCACTTGCCTCACAAATTGAAGTAAGTTTTCACCTCCAACAAGCGTGGTTACAATGCGTTTCCAGCAATCACTTGCTATCTTCACTGAGCATATCATATTGGTTCCATCGAATGAAACCGAAATAAAAATGTATCTTGCCTTACATATTTTAGAAAGTTTTGCAAAGATGTTTCGGTCGAAAATGGAGTGCGTTGAAACTCCAATCTATTAAGACTGGTGATAAGTTTCAGATTATAAAAAAAATATCTGCATTTTATGAACAATGAAGATATTGCTTTACTAACACATCCTAATGCAAAACTTTGTAAAATTTCGCCTATTTTTTAAGATCTGAAACAAACATTTTTCTACTATACATTCCAGTTCGCGATGTGACTGCAAATGAAAATCTGACGATCTATAAGGGTAAAGTGGGATGGATCTAATACATGCCACTAAAACGATGTCGCTTTGGGATCAAGATATTTATGTTATGCGATAGTAAGACTGGATATTTTTTCCAGTATTATTTTTACAGGAATGGTGTGGGTGTTGGTGTATTTAATTATGGCAAAGTACACGAGGGCTATCTGCCTAAGAGGAGAGATGCCTTTCGTGGAGGACTTTCTAAGGGAAACTGGCTCGTATACACGTTACACATGGGGAAAACCACGAAAACGCCCATGCAGCCAGCCCGTTCGCGGGATTCGAACCTCGGACCGAACTACCAGTGTTCAGAGACATTACCGCTCGGCCGCTGGTGGGCCTTTTATAGGAATGGACATAAGGGTTGATGATGATTTTGAACATCTTGATATGCCTGGTTAAATGGTTATGCCACTTATGACAACCACTGCTAGGCAAAGGGGTATTGTATGATCCCCAACAATTATTATACTTCTCTACAGTTGGCTCATATACTGGTGCAAGAAATCTACTGTTATATCCGGCGCAGTACGTTCAGTTACGGAGAAGCTGCCATCTGATTTCCAGAACAAAATTAATAAAGATGATGTTTTCGCTTGGAACATGGAAAAGTGAAAGAAATTAAAGTCAAAAGTAGTTCATGACTACAGACATCCTATGAGAGGTGTTGATAAAATTGATCAATATGTTACAGACAACCCGGTTGCAAGAAAACGGGGTAACCAGCATCACAAAAAGTTATTTTTTCATCTCCTAGATCACGCATTATGGAATTGCTTCTTTCCGTATAATTCAGCAGGAGGTGCGAAAAAAAATATGAGCTACAGAATAGCAATTGCCGAACGAACGGATAAAAAATGTAAGCTGAATGTTCAGTTGACAGGGCGTCCTAGTGTAAATTTGCTGCGGCTAACAGATAGACACTTTGAGTACATTTCACCAACGGGAAAAAAAATGTACTCCAACCAGACAGTGATGCTATCGCAAATTCGGTGAAAGATGGAAAGGGATACGACGAAACTCACGAGGTTATGCAAAGAGTGAAATACATGTTTGTCTGCGTTACCATGTCGTGGCCTTTATCATACTGTAAAAGATTTGTGAAATTGGATTATTCAAAATCCCACTGTTGTAATAATATCGGTTTACATTAAATCCAGCTTCAAAATTGTGTTTAGTTTGCTGTAATTCAATACCATATGTCATTAACCCGCTACTTTTTATGTGTATGTCAAAGTAGCAAATATAGCACTTATTGCATTTAGTTCTTTTCTTTTTACTAAATAGCTATTTTCTGACTTTTATATTGACATAAAGAACAAAATCACACTGTCAAAAATATTTTCTATGTTTGATGCGTTTTTATGACCTATGTGGTATAGTTAAGATGCTAAAATTAATTCAGAAATTGAGATTGTACTTATTAAAAAAAAACTAAACAAGTTGTTATATACTAGTTTTTTCGTATATTCTTACGTTATATGTAATTTAAAATTATAGGCTGTACTAAGTCATCGATGTTTGTGCTACTCTTTTTTAAATGAAACTGCGTTGCCTGTTTTAGGCAAAGCGGTGGCTGTGGAGAAACGTTTAGTGCTATTTTATTGTTAAGTTTTGTGTATAAGGTTTCTCGTCTGTATGCATCCTGAAAAGTGTACTCAGTAAGACATTTCAGTCATGGAGAAGGGAAGTGAAGCAGAACTACCTCTGCACCTTGGCTTTACCTGTACAAAAACTGATTCGCTTAAAGAAGAGAGATCCAAGTCCCGTTTGCATTCATTGCTTCCTTAAAACAAATGCTAATTTGTGGTCGTAATTTGGTAAATGGATGTGTTTGTTTAAAATGCAATTCACGAAAAAAAAGAAATAATTTTCTATGACAAAATGAAGAGAGACCGTTGTCAGATTCTTTTGAAACACGTAGAAAATTTCGTTGGAATTAATGCCAGGCAAATGTAAAATTTAGGATAATTTTAAATCTGATATGTTTCACTACATTTATTATTTGATAATGTGATTTAGCAGATAATATTTAACCCGAGTTCAGATATAAATTTTATGTGAAGCTTTTTTTCCGAGCTTTCGCTGCATTGATAATGTGATTTAGCAGATAATATTTAACCCGAGTTCAGATATAAATTTTATGTGAAGCTTTTTTTCCGAGCTTTCGTTGCATTAAAATGTATTCATTATTTAACTACTGTGGGCCTAAATGTTACTCATCGTAAAATAGAAATTCAAATGTAGTCTTGCTTTTAATACAATTAAACTATGAACTGAACTAAAACATCAGAAGTTAGTAGATACTTCAAAAAAAAAAAAAAAAATTGTGACAAGTTTTTCTCAAAAATGTCCTCCACGAAGGCATACCTAAGCGTAGGCAGACAGCCCTTGTGGTCTTTTTACATTTAAATGATCTGGGCTAACGTAACCTATAACATATATTTTATTAAGAACTTTGAAGCCATAAAAATATTAAAATAATTTTATTAAACATATTGACATTTCTTAATGTTAATGACTATGTTGTTCATCTTAATGGTTTAATAATGGCATGCGCTGCGAAACAATTTAACAATCTTCAAGGCTGCAAGTTTAATTTTCCATTTTCCGTTGGCCAAAAGAAATGTTAAGGTAATCTTAATGAATCCTTTCGTAGTTTTAGCTCACCAGTAAATTGGTGAACTCTGGTAGTTCGACCTGAGTTGAAATCGATGCCAACGGGCTGGCTGCATCGTCATTTTTGTGGATTTCTGCATGTATAATGTGGATATGACCCAGTTTCTTTTAGAAATTGCTCCACGAAGGCATCCTTCTCAGAGATTCTGAGTCGCAGGGTCTCTTGCTTGCGTTTCCGTAATAAACATAAACCAAACGCCACAAAGCTCCGTTTATGTGATGAAAGTACTCCGAATTCTCTCCATGGAGAATTTTTTAAGGGAATCCGAGTGCATGCACGTTATAGGTAGATTATTGGAATACGAGGGCTAATGTACACAAAAGCTAAAACTAGTTGGTATTCACGTTACACGTGGGAAAATCATGAAAAACATACATGCAGCAACCACGTTGGCCTGGGATCATTATACAAAGGAAAAAGCGATCAATTCTCAGCAATCGTAATTATTTGGCAATTGATGGTGTAGAGATATTAGGTTATTTGGAAACGGGAGAGATGAAAAATGAGCAATGCCCTCTCCGGTGCTCGAACTTCAGACCTCGACTTTGAACCTCGGGAACATACTGTTGTAATAATATCGGTTTACATTATATTTAGCTTCAAAGTTTTGTTTAATTTGCTGTAATTCAATACCATATGTCTGTGGTATCCGTTAGTTCAACACAGCCATCACAGGGGCATCACCTATGCGCCTGCTGCGAGAGCGATGTGAAAGAGGAGGATAACATATAGGTAGATGTGGATTCCACGCGAAGGTGGTATCTAAAGAACTGTATATGATAGCATACGCAAGTAGGCGCTGAGTTGCTATTTAAATTCTAAAAGTGATGCAGAACGGTGTTTGCATCTAACAAACGCGAGAAAGCGCAACGGCACTTGTATTTAATTCAAATATGTGCCTTTTCATTTATAATTCATTAAATGTCTGTGGTGTGGAAGACGTTTTTAAAGTGCTATTTTACTCGAGGATATCATCTTCATCTCCCCAACCACATGTCTATAACCCATTATTTTTTATGTGTATTTCAAGTTAGCAAATACTGTACTTATTACATTTAATTCCTTTCTTTTTACTAAATAACCATTTTCTAACTTTTAAATTGATATGAAGAGCAAAATCAAAGAATCGAAAATATTTTCCATGTTTGATACGTTTTCTGACCTGTGTTACAGTTAAGGTGTTAAAATTAATTTAGAAATTGAATTTATACTCATACGCTAGATGTAATTTTAAAATCCAAACTTTGTGCTAGTTAGTTAAGGTTTGGGTTTCTGTCTTTTTAAATGAAACTGCGCTGCATGCTTTAGGCACAACGGTGGAAGAAATTTTAGTACTATTTTTTGTACTGTTCAATTTTGCATGTAAAATGTTTCTTCACTTTGCTGTTCACGGCAAAAGCTTTTAGGAATGTAATTCAACAATTTGATTTAAAGCGTGTGTGACGTCGATTCAGCAAATGTTCGTAAATTAATTGAATTTTTAAGAAATTCTAAAATTCTTATCTAGGATGCCTTCTCAAGTCTATAAACAGTAGTCAAGTAAACGTTCGTTCTTCATATAATTTCCGGTTCGAAGATATTAATTTTTTTCAAAAAAAAAAAAATGTTTATGTGTCGAAAGCTAAATTATATTTCTAACGTGTAAAGTATCCAGAACTACTCTTGCAATGGAATTCGAATGTATAAATATTATAATTATATGTATATTTAAAAAACGCATTTATTTATGCATATTACTTTTTACCTTCAAATACTTAAAACTCCTGCAGCATTAACTACAATGAACAGGACTCTAACCACCCGGCATATCGCAATTTGAAAATGTATAGGCTTACCTACATTTCATTTTTTCTTCTTCTTCTTGAAGATTGGTTTCCCTTTGGCGCCTTATGCTCCAACTCAAAATAGCATTATTTACAAGTTATACCATTAGGACGCATTCCCTCCAATTCAGGGGGGAACGTCAGTCCGAAAATCAAACCCGTACACTAAAAGTGCTTAAGAATTCTTTAAGATGTATTTGATGACAAATTTGCCTAAAAAATAATACCTCCAAGGTTTCTTATTACAATGATCTAAAAGAGAGATTTCATTTTAATGCTTTACTCCCAGTTTAACACTAATCGACAGTTCGTGATCCACTTGTAACATAATATTTTAATAATATTTCTTCTTTATGAACGTAATATTATTATAATATTATAATAGAAAGAGGCACGTAAATTTAATAGAAACAAGAAAAAATTATTATAATAATAATATATTAGAAGAAAAATATTAATATAATAATATTCTTTTCCTTATATTAAGTAAGAATAATTTGTCTTCAAGAAGTCCTTTCTTATTATTGTTGATTTATTTTAATGAGGTTATTTTATTTGCAGTCTGAGATGACTTATCAATTTCAATTTCAAACTAACCTTTAATAAAAGAAAAAAAAACTGAACAACAAAGGGACTTTAGTCACAGGTAAACAATTGGGAACTTGAATTAGGACACAAGGGCTTTTTTCGTATTATCAGAGAAACGCGATTCTGGTATCTGGCTGTTTTATTCATTTCTGCTAAGAGTGAAAATTCGTTTTAGCTTTAATAATTTGTTTAAAAAAAGAAAAACATTTATATACGTTCATAATACCTCTCTTCTTGCAATATTTTAATTTTATCACTCTGTTTAATTTTAACGCAGATTAAAATGCCATGGCGAATCTGAAGTTATATGTTGCCCCCGTAGATATCGGAACTTTGACTGAACCTAAAAGGTACAGAACTGAAAGAGTATAATATCTTCCATTTATAATTTAATCTGTACCTATAGTACGAAAAACACTATTTCTATAAGCCAGTGATCCGAAACTAGAGACCGTCGAAGAAAACTTATTCATTCAGCGAATGCATTTTCCGTTCCGTTAAATAGCATTATTATAATATTAATTATTATAGCAAGGATTTGTAACAATGTAAGGAATTTAATTGTTTTCAGTCCAATTTTATATATTTTGATTTCTATTAAAAGCGAACATGAGTAACGCTTCTGAAAATCTGCAAACTGTCACATTAAACGTATTCAAAGATCTGAAGCTCTAGATTTGAATATTTATATGACTTGGCACTAAAATCTTCGTAAAATATTTTATTTTCATAATTATGTTTTAATTTTATTACTGCCTGATCGACTCCAAACATTTTGATTAAAAAGATTTATTTTAAGGGAAAACAGTCTAATAACAAAATGCAGATCAATGTTTCACATTCAGAATCCATTTCTTGTACACAGTTGAGACACGTAAATTATTTCAAACTTTTATAGATTCATAATATAAAATTATCAAAACTGAGACTTGACCGTTCAAAAAATTCTCCCAAATACTTCTTTTCTGTTTCTAAACAAATGCATGGTATTATCATTCATTGCTTTCGATCACTATTAGAGTTTATTTCTGATACCTTTTTAACCTCTTTTATACTTTGAAACCATTTTTATTTCTGTGATAACCTTTTGCTAACTTTCAAACAAATGCATGCAGCTTATACAGGTTGAACTGTTAGATATATAGAAAAAGTAGTTTCTTCAAATTTCGAAAAAACTGAAATTCCTCCATGGAATACATATGACATGGAAACAGGCTTCGATTCTGATACCATAATTTTTTTAATTATATTTAAAGTTTGACATTATAATTATTACGAAAAAAATTAGAACCGATTTGTTACTTACTAGTTCTCTCGTACACTGTTACGCTATACATAGTCTAAAATTGTGGAATTTTTTGGAATTATTTAATTAGGCTAAACGTTCTAAATGAAACCGCGCTGCGATTTTAGGCACAGCGGTGGCTATGGAAAAAAATTAGTTTTTTTGATTATGTATTGTTCGTTTGTGTATTTGGTTCTGTATTGTTCGTTTGTGTATGTAAGTGGGTTTGCAAATTGCTATTCATGGCAAAAAATTTAAGGACGTAATTTATAAATTTGATTCAGAGCCTGTTGAAGTTTTTAAATTTCTTCAAAAATGAATTGATATGTGCTTTCAAATGCTCAATTGTGTTCAACACTTTTCAAAGAGCGGGAAGGTTTTATCGATTAAGTAGATTTGGGCAAATAGGAGCCCACGAAAACAGTTAGGAAATCCGTTTGATTCGCGACTTCGTTTCTGTGCGGAAACAAAAATACATATCGTGTTCCCCACTAGGACGGAAGAGTCAGTCGCAGAGTAGACACGATATGCAGTACTTTGCCGGTATACCTGCATAATTTAAATTTTGTCGTTGCGACAAACTGTATAATTCCCAACTTTAGTGAAACGACGGGCCGTCCGAAAGGAAGTAAAAATCGGTGATAAATGTCGTATATTTAAGGAAGAACAAACAAACAAATATTTCTTTGGCAATACAGAGAATAATGCAGTGCGTTTTGTGTGTCGCGAAACAGTAGTCACATTTAATTAGCAAAATCTCAAACGGCAACAGGAAATAATAAAAAAAATTGATATTTACACACAAAAAACGAAGATGTGTCCAATTTCATTTTTTGATTCGACCTGGATCAAACTACCAGTGTTCAGCAATTTTAACACTACTATAACTAATATTAACACAATACCTACCGAGAGATATAAGTTTGTCTTATCCAGACAAATTATTATAAGTTGCTCCCCAGGAAATACGGCTATGACTTACTCAACTGGCTTTCTTTCATACTAAAACGCAAATGCCCCAAAAGCGTGAAAATGATAAAAAGATGTTCATCGCAATTAAGCCAGTTATTACATATTCATTGAACATTTATCAAGACATTATGTTTAATTTCTAGTCCTTATTTGATTTGCTTCATTTCTACATCTCATATAGTTATTAATTTCAAATGACTCAACATATATTAAGAAATTCGAACCAATAAAAATCCTCGAAAAGGCCATGCCATATGCATACGTTCAAGAATATTTTACGACACTTTTAAATATTAACGTGTACATGCTTTTGTAAATATGGACAAGCAGTGAAGGACGTTTACAAGTAGAGAACGAAATCAGGTAAAATATAGCACCGGCGTGTTTTAGTTATGAATACTATCTTTTCTATGGCATTTTTTGAAACTTTGGGCTCTTCAGAGTCAAACATTGAAACGGTTGGACGGTGTTAGTGACTATTTAGTGCTTTAATTTTAATTCAGCTATCAAATCTAATATTCTGTTATGTACATATTTAGTTTTGTTCCGATGCAGCCAAATGAAATGTACAAATATCCTGTATGCAGGCCTATACTCTTATTACATCGATAGCCACTCACAGTAGTGGAAGGATTGTTCAGGATACTTTTTGGATGTCACGTTCTTGCCGTTACACGTTCAGCCCTTCAAATGCGCGATGAGAGCATTTCATGACAATTTAAATAAACCGTAAATTGAAGTAACTGGAAAACATGTTTCGCAGCTTGTGTCTGTGCAAATTATGTACTTCAAACATATTAAGTCCTCTTTGAGAGTCCTCTGGAATCAATTTGTTAATATTTATAAATAGAGTTTCTTCTACATAAAAATGTGTATAGATTTTAGAACTAAAATTTGCAATTTGATCAACAACAATCTATTTCTGTGCAGGAATTATTCTACTAAAAACAAAAGATGATATTGGAAGGCAAATTTATTTGTTGGTTTTTTTTATTGGAAGTTAGCCGCGTTTCATTCCTTATACACGTAAATATGCAATTTCAATATAATGTAAATTTATCAGTCAGATTTTAACAAAAATATATGCTTGAAAATTCGTTGTAGCGGATTTTTATATTGCGACATACCGACAAATTTTTGTTGTAGCATTAGTTTATTTTTAGAATATTTCGTTGTCGACTTACTGAATGCAAATTTTTAACGTGATCAAGTTACTGGCTTTACGAAAGTCGACATCATGGAACTTGACTTCTATGATCTTTTCTTGGTTGCAAAGTCTTCCCATATATATTTATACGAACGTTTTAATTATGAGATTGTGAAAGATGTTTTAATGCTAACAATGCTACCAAAGGTGTGTTGGTGTATTGTGAATACGGCAAAGCACACTAGGGCTATCTGCCTAAGGGGAGGGATGCCTTCGTGGAGGACTTTCTAAGGGAAACTGGCTCGTATACACTGCTACAAAAGGATAGTTACAAATATTGATCATAATTATAACGGAATTATATCATCCTCCTATTATGTTTAAAATTTACACTAATAATCTATAAACTTATTTCCTTACTGACATTAAAAAAATTTTAATATTTTCTGATGATCCGATTTCTGTCTCGAACATAGGGAAGTCAGTTGAGATATCCTTGGTTTCGTGCTCGAAGCCTGAAGAAGGCATGAATGCTCGTTAAACATGAATGCTCGTCGATTTACATCATGGAGGCACAAGAAGAGCTATTGTTTGATTGGTTTGATTTATTTAATTATTTCAAAGTACACTAGAGGGCGACCTGTCTGAGTGAAACTATACCTTCGTGGAGGTTTTCCTAAGGAATTGGATTGGATTGAATTACTTAATTACGGCAAAGCACACAAGGACTATCAGCCTAAAGGGAGGAATGCCTTCTTGGAGGACTTTCTAAGAGAAACTGGCTCGTATACACTTTACACATGGAGAAAGATGTTTGTACACGAATTACACGTGAAAAAAATGCGCGAAATGCAGTAAAAAGTGCTTTAATGAGATATATTAAATCCTATTTTGAAAAAAACTGTGGCTTTTATAATCTCATCACTATACAACGTATCACATTTATTAATTAAAAAGAGTTATGTGATGCAAACGCCGTAAGTTTCAGTGATAAAGTAAACCAGATCGTCCCTACTCTGTCTTGCCGACATGTCGGTGACGCGCGCCCCGCCCACTGGGTTAGTCTATCTCTTGTAAGGTCCATGTATGGAACGCAAGGTTGTTTGCAAATTAGAGTGGCCTTGTGGTTTGCGCTACCTCAGGTTAACAAAATAATTGTGATTTCCGAGCTGATGGTTCAACATAGTAACCACGATCTTCTAGACTGAACTTGGATTTCATAGTAGATAAAGCACTAATCCTATAATCCAGAGGTCGAAAATTAGAGGCCGATGAAGCAATCTTACGCGTTCAGTGAAAACATTTTGCGTTTCGTTAATTAGCAGTGTTATGATATGTCTATGTCTATGTCTTATCACTTAGTAAGAGGAAATCGACCATTAACGGCCTTTACCAATATATGATACTTGACTTTTAAATGCTTGAAGAATCGAGTAAGTTGTATCCAATAATATGGAAGTACTTGTACACATGCTGTGCTAGAACTCAGAGATTACTAGCGACGGAGGCTCTTGTGCCGCCGTCCGTAGGATAAGTAAACTTTGAACAAAAGAGGTGCTCGTGTGGCACTATCTATTAGTAGTGATCAAAAGCATTTTAGTTGACTGGAGCCCTGGTTGCGCCATCTCTTGCAGGATGTATTGTAAGGCATTTTTAAAATTTCATAAAAATTATTCTTTTGATAAGCAATAATTGGTAAGTAAAATGATGAAAAACACAATTTGCAGTACATTGAAACGTTTCACAAGAGTAAAAACTATTTACACACAAAGTCTTCCTGCTTTGGCAGAAACAAAGTCCATAGTGCTTTGTAATTTGATAAATAAATCTATAAATAAAGAAAATGAAGTAAAATTTTAGCTAACTAAGAAGAAAACGAAAATATATACATTAACACCGACTATTATAGTGAATAGTGCGGGGCCTCTTGTGGCGTTGTTCAATTGTGAAATCATAGTTTCCTAGTTTTTTGATGATATTCTTAAGATGACTATCACATTTCATAAAAAAGTTATGAGAAACTTTTAGAACTTCAGAATCCGTGGGTTTAATTTTTAAATCATTGTGAAGAGTGCTGTTTCGTATGAACCAAGGTGCATTTGTAATTATTCGGATGGCCTTGTTTTGAATTCTTTGTATTTTTTCGTGATGAGTTCTTGTAGTTGCAGCCCACGCTGGAGATGCATACAGTAAAATCGGGCGGATAGCTTGTAGATAGATAATTCTTTTTGTAGTGAGACTAAGTTTTAGTGTTATGATATTTTCTTTATTGCGGCAAGCATTTAGAGAAATTTTAAGATTTTACTGGTTACAAGTCCAATTTTGCCTTACTTAGATGATAATTAAAAACGAACATGATACATTATTTTCATGATTATTAAACGAACTTCTCGGAAAGTAAATAAGTAACTTCTCTGAAAATCTACAAACTCGAATATAAATCGTATTCAAAGGTTTGGAGTTACAGATTGGATTATTTATATAAAATTGTATTGAAATCATTGCTAGCATATCTTATTCTCAAATTTACGGTTTTATTGCGGCATGAATAATGAAGACTCAAGTCTCAAAATTTAAGAAAAAAAGGCTAGTAATCAAATGCAGATCAACTTTTTTTCGCAGTCAGAACTCGTTTTGCTACCCAATTGAGTAACGTAAGTTATGTGAGAATTGTAGAGATTAATATAAAAATATTATAACTGAGACTTGATCATGCAGGAAATTACACACTATTTTCTTTCACTTTCTAAACAAATGTATGATATTCTCGTTCATTGATATCGATGAGTATTAGCGTCTCATAACGTTTTAAGAAAATCTGCTAAAGCACTAAAGAAATGATTGCAACCTATTATACCAGTTAACAAAAAAATTATATTCAACTTGTTACTTACTACTTTTTTCGTATACTCTTGCGATATATGTAATTTTAAAATTACACCACCTTCGTAAAAGTCTGTCATCCTGTTTGTGTTTTTCTTTAATAAAACTGCTTGCCTATTTTAGGCTGAGTGGTGGCTTTGAAATAAATTCTAGTTCTCTAGTTTTTGCTGTTGGGTTTTGCCTTTAAATTGTGTCTAATCTTTCCTGTTTACCGCAAAAGCAGTTTAAAATTATCCTGTTACCGCCGAGATCACGTACTTTTAGACAGCCGACTAAGAATAATATATTTTAATCGCTACTTGTCGTTGATTGATTCCCTTACACATGTGGCCACACCCCTAAAGGTAGTGTTTTGAAACATTCATTTTCAGATCAGTCCAGCCGATAACGTCTGAAATTAGACAAGTGATGTTTCACAGCGCAGCTTTTGATTTTGTATCCAACGGGGGAAAAGGCTCACCAGCGGCCGAGCGGTAAAGTCGCTGAACACTGGTAGTTCGGTCCGAGGTTCGAATCCCGCGAACGGGCGTTTTCGTGGTTTTCCCCATGTGTAACGTGTATACGAGCCAGTTTCCCTTAGAAAGCCCTCCACGAAGGCATCCCTCCTCTTAGGCAGATAGCCCTCGAGGCTTTGCCATAATCACACACACACACACACACACACACCAACGGGGGAAAAATTTTAAAGTAAGTTATACTTTTCTTATGTATTCTACACTTTCAATTCCTCTTTAACTATCCTACATTATTTAAATTAGAAAAATAACTGTTCTTATAATTAAATTGATGCTTTAGTTACGTATTCTTGGTGTTCAGGGGAATTTATCCTGCTCTTACCAGAGCTTATCACGGAATCCCACTAGGGGCCTTACACATAAAAGCTCTTCAGAATTGCTTTACCATAAAGATGTGAACACTTGAGATTAATAAAACGAGACACGTTGTCTCTGCAGATTCATATAATTAAAATTTTAGCTCAGTGGAATAGCGAGCATATTTGGCGCCCGGGGCAAAATACCTTTTTTGGCGTCACCCTCGAAAAAAGCACAGTGATATGATGAAAATCTTATTTGGAGACCATTTGGTGCCCCTCTGCGAACGGCGCCCGGGGCATCATACACCCCTTTGCCCCCGTCTCTACGCCATTGTTTTAGCTTAAACACGCTGATCTGTAAATATATCGCTGGAAGTTAGTGATAACTAATATTACATTTTTCCCTTTTCCTTTTTTCCGGAAATTCCAGACGTAAAGTGTTTTGCATCACCCAAGAGACATTAGGAAATATGTTTTCTTAGGAGATTGTGTCAGATATAATACTTTACCGCCTGATGTGGATAAGTTAACTAACGAAGAGTACTTTAATGACGATGAAATGATTACTCCATTGGTAAAAGATCTGTGAGGTAATGTAGAAAGTTTGGGTCATGTGTGGAGACAGACGATTTTCTGCCTCAGGCAGATATTCCTAATATGCTTTACTGCACCTAACTACACTCTGTTGTTAATCTCCCACAAGTTAGTTGCTTCAGGTATATGTTTGTGGTGACGATTGGAAGTTGCTTATGCCACAGTACTATTTCAAGAGCACGTCCGTTTTCCGGTTTCTATCATATTTAGTGATGAGAATCAACTGCTCTTGGTCTCTGCTGGTCTGAATTTTCAACTGTGATGCTCCCCAGTAGATTCAGCAGTGGGGGACGATTAAAGTGGGGATCCGTATGTCTTGCTTTCCGCTGATAAATTTTAATTGTTGAGGTAATGACATCGTTAGAAGTTGGTTGAAGTGAAGCAGAAGTGTTCGACCTGGATCAAACTACCAGGGCTCAGAAATTTTACCGCTCGGCTGCTGGTGGTTCCTCCACTATAATAAAAAAAAGACTTGATATTTAAATTTCCACGCTCTCCAATAATACTTGAAGCACATATTTACCTCAAATGATCAAAGAAACACAAACTTCTCATCTCGGATTCTCGATAGAATGCAGGCTTTCAGCAGCTATATAGCACACATGCACCTTTCTCTTTGATGCTTTAATGCAGAGAAATCCAGCCTTTTAGTTTCCCTGGCCCACACTGGCAGAAGATGAGCTATTTTGGGATAAACAAATAATTTTCTTAATATCGCTGGAAACTCGTGACCTCCTAAATATACAAATCACATAGTTGCGCAAGTTTGATTGAAAATTCTCGGATTTGCTCAGGTTTCACTGCTGAAAGAAATTTTTTAAATTTCACCTGTAATAGAGAAATTAAGGGGTTTTACTGTGTACTATATGCAAGAAAACGAATATATAGAAATATGTAGCGCATATATAGAAAATTTAAGTGAATCAGTGATTTACTTGATTCATACAGCAAAACGTCACTGCCTTACATTAACGATGGCTGACGACAAAAATTAACTTAGAAATATGTTTAAGTAAATTTTTAAAAATTTATTAATTTATGATTTTTTCAATGTAGTGACAGTAACACAGAATTATTTTGACATTTTATTCCACATTTCATATATAAAAAAAATTTCATTGTAAATTTTGGTTGTAACTACAACAAATCATGAAGTTAATGTAATATTCGACCTTAAATTTTGGAAACTAATGCATTAATGTCTGTTTCGATTGAGGTGGGCCCACCAGCGGCAGAGCGGTAACGTCGCTGAACACTGGTAGTTCGGTCCGAAGTTCGAATCCCGCGAACGGGCTGGCTGCATGGGCGTTTTCGTGGTTTTCCCCATGTGTAGCGTGTATACGAGCCAGTTTCTCTTAGAAAGTCCTCCACGAAGGCATCCCTCCCCTTAGGCAGATAGCCCTCGAGGCTTTGCAATAATCACACACGCACACACACGATTGAGGTGGTTTTCAATTCTCAGTATGTTCTTGTTCATATTTTACTTTAAATATGCTTCACAATTGAAAATATTTTTTATAAATATATTGAGAACCAAATAGTGATGACAATGAATAACGCGTCTTTATACAGTGAGGTATAGTTGTCTCTCGGTACGCGTGATTTATAAAAATCCAACAAAGAGTCATCATCCATTTTCTGTTTAGCTGAATGTCATACAGCACCTCTGTGTATTTTCTTTGAAAAGTTGTTAGCAATACCTGTATCGACAATAAATAAAATTGAAAAAATAGGAAAACTTTTATTTTTTCACAAATCTTTTAAATTAATTTTCTTATTCTTGTATCAAATCAAAAAGAAAGTTTACGTATTTTCTCCCATTTTTAGGATCAAGATTGTTTAGCATATTGAAAGGTGAAAATCTCCATGGTTGATTTATCTGGCCATTCAGAACATTCATTTTTAGGGTCGAGATTGTCTAGCATATTGAAGTGTGAAAGCCTCCATGATTGATTTATCTGGCCTTCAGAACGCATTTTATTTCAATCCAGTTTAGATCATCAAATAGCCGATCCGCTCACGTTGACGGCTAGCATTGAATCCCGATCGCAGCGGTAAAATATGTTTCCGGAGTGGAGACTTCTCTCCCGTTTCGCGCTCTCTTCTTTGCCATGCATACTTGCGTCTACTTCGGGCGCGAATTTAGACGCTCCAGTATTAATAGTTGTTGTTAACTAACATGTACAGCGGGAATCTATCTGTCTCTTCCTACTACTTAAAATCTACACTGGGGTGACAAAACTCATGGGATACCTGGTAATATTGTACCAGAACACTTTTTCCCGGGGAAGTGCAGCAACTGAAATTGGCATGGACTGAGCAAATCGTTGGCATTCTCCTAGCAGAAATATTGAGGCATGTTGGCTATAGAGGACCCAGTTGCGAAAGTGTTGCCGGTTCAGGGTTTTGGTACACGAATTGACCTCTCGACTATGTTGCATAAATGTTCGATGGGATTCATGTTGAGGCATCTAGTTGGCCAAATCATTCGTTGGAATTCTCTAGAATGTCTTTAAACCAGTCGCGAATAGTTGAGGTCCTGTGATATGGCGCATTATCATCCATAAAAATTCCCTCCTTGTTTGTTCCATCGTTCCATCCGTTTCCCGCGTGCTTCAATAGTACACGAATCTGCATATTTATCCTCGAAAATGATCAAAGAAATGCAAAGTTCTCATACTCGGATACTAGCTTGAATTTTTGCATTCAGCAGCTGCAGCATAGAAGTTCTTTCCTATTCGATGCCGTTGTGCAGACGAATCTAACCTTTTAGCTAGCCTGGGCCAAACTGGGGAAAGATGAGATATTTTGTGCTACAAATATAATTTCTAATATAAGTGACAACTCATGATTTCCTAAATAAAAAATCGCATAATTGTGAAAGTTTCATTCAAAATCCCCAATCTGATTGCTAAAGCAAATAGTTGAATTTCACCTGTGGGAGTACGGATCCGACTTCATTATTTGAAATTTGCTCAGAGTGTACTATATATAAAAAAGCGCATATATAGAGCATATACAGAAAATTGAAGTAATTTAGTTATTTACTGCGTAACACTAGCCGTTACTGCCCAATACTAACGAAAGCTGACAACAAAAATAATTTCAACTAACCTAAACTTTATTTATTTATGATTTTTTAACGTAATAACACTAAAATCAAGTTATTTGACACTTTAGTTTCAAATTTCATATGTAAATTTTGGTTGTGGTGAAATTCATCTAGTTTGATTGAAGTGGTCGCTATTCTCAGGAAATTTTCAATGTGTTCATTATATTCTGGTTCTAATTTTACTCTAAGTGTGAAAATACTTGTTTGGAAATATACGGACTGCCAAATAATGATGACAATGATTAAGTCATCACTATGCAATAGGGCGTGATGATCTCTTTGTAGGTATGACATATAAAATTTCAACAAAGAGACCTCATCAGTTTTTCCTTCAGCTGAGTGTCAGATATGAACGCTTATACTGTTTGAAAATTCGTCGGCAACGTATATATCGACTGTAAATAGCGTAGCAGAAAAACAAAAACTTTCGTTTCTTTTTCCGAAATCTTGAAATTTATTTTAATTTTCCTGTATCAAATCCAAGAGCAAGGCTGCCTATTTGTTTCCTTTTTTAGGTTATATTTGTCTAGCGTGTTGGAAGGTAAATAATTGTAAGCATTCATTTTGGCTTGCTTTATTTGGCCATCCAGGAAGCATTTTATTTCAATCTAGTTTGGAGCGTCTAGTGTCTGATCCATCGGTGTTGATGGCCAGCCTTGGATCCCGATCGCACCGGTAAAATGTGTGGGGTAAATGTGGGGGGCGGTGTCTTTGATATTTGGTCCGGCGCTACGCACTCTCTTTCTGGGTCGCGATTGGCACTGTGTTGTTAAATTTGTTGCTCGATGGAACCTTATTTTACCGTGATTTTGATAATTATGTTAAGAGATTAACAATAAATATGCTCGATAATTCTCCAAATTAATTGATAACTTTATTTTTGCATGTCTGAAAACTGAGGCAATTAGTATTTTCAGACTCTCTTTAACCGACCGGATTTCAAAAAGGATTTTCTTATGTACTTGAAAAACTCTTAATGAATTCGCAGTGATTTATAGCATATGGGTTCTGGTTCAAAGGACAAACAAAGAGAGCGAAAACTTCTTATCAAGTAAAATGAAATGAAATATTTACAGAATTCAATGTTTGCTAGTAATCAACTAAATGTTTGTAAAAAATTAATTCATTCATAAAATAAAAATCAAAATTAGAAACAAACCTTTAAATCCGATCAGCACATTGCAATTTAGCACATATAAAATCCTTTCAATCAGCAGTATTCAAATCTTATTGCGATGTGATCCCATAAAAAAGCAAATGAGCCCCCAAACCAGTTTCACCACCACATCAGAGATTTGACCCTCAGTTATCTAGCATTAATTAAGGTTATTTATAACTTTCATCCATTTTGCAAACTTAAATTTTGAAGATTTCAAAATCGGATAGTGAACCATAGTTTCAATATAGGTCTTTTAAATAATTCTAAATTGCAAATTCTAAACAAGTGATGATCCAAAATCCACGATATACAGATTAAGAAAACAGTTTCAGAAGCAGTTCAAGATACCGCGTCTAGGACAGAAATGTACTGGTCTGACTGCGTTATTTCAAATTTCATTAAAGCGTACTATATGTACGAAAGCGCATATAGAGCGAACATGTTGAAAACTTAAATAAACCAGTGATATACTTGATTCAGAAGATGAGTCCTCACTGCCTAACACTAAACATGGCTGATGACAAAACTTAATAATTTACAAATTTTACTAATTTTTGATTTTTTACTGTACTTAAAGGAATATGGAATTATTTTGATATTTTACACATGAAATTTCATCGTAAATGTTTGTTGTAGTTACAACATATCATAAAATTAATGCAAAATTAGACTATAAATTTGAGAACCTAATGAATTAACGTCCGGTTTGATTAAAGATATTCTTCGATGTTCTGGTTCTAACAAAAGTATAGTTTTTTTAATATAAAGGTTGATTTAAAGTTTTAGTTTATTTTACATAATAAAAGTTTAAGTTTTATTTAATTTTCAATAGTTTGGTTTAAAGTTTTTCCCTAAGTGTTTAAATTTCTTATAAATTTAGGCTTCTAACTATGCATTAGCAATAAACATGTGTCTATAAAATTGTAGAAATTTCCCGATATACCTTACAGCCTGTTCTTATGACTCAGCAATTGAAAAAATTGCATTCTACAGAAGTGAAATAATAATTAGAAGACTAATGTATTAGAAAATGACTGGAGAGGTTTTTAGGGAAATGTTTGCTATAAGACCACTAAATGTGTACTGCTTTGGGTGAATTTATGGTGGGTGAAGACTTCATTAGCGGTTTTCCTTTTGGAGGAATACAAATTTGAGTATTTTCCATTTCTCTTCGGGTTTAGAGTTACTATCAATATCTTGTACAGATCATTTGACTGATTTAATTCAAACAGTGCTTTTCTTTAGCAATGCTTGGACTTGTTTAACTTCATTTATTTTTACCTTAATGTAGCTTCACAGAGATATCATTTTGCGTGTTGAAGATATCCGTTATCTCCTCATTTGTTAGCTGTCTGTTTTGCGACTGCATATCTAACTGATATTCATGCTGAATTGCGAGAGTTGTTGGTTTAGCTGAATTGTAAACGCATTCCGAAATCTTGCTTGCTTGAGTAGCACTGCTTCCCCGCATTCTGGTTTTAAGCCATTGTAAAATGGTAAAGAAAATACGTAGCTTGATACCACCCTAAATGCTATACCCCAGACGTGCAAATTTACAGGTTTTGTACAAACGGAATCTGACAGGTGCATCTGACCTAAACCTAAAGTTTATGATTATGGTGACCCTGCAGATATACAAGCCTTTTAAAAAGAAACCGATGCATAGTTAAACGGAATTTTAAGCCTGCCTAACCTAAATAGTATATGCAGGCTTAGTGGAACAATTTATCCCACAGGCAATAGCTTTAAAGCACGATACTAAAATGCTCTCTTAAGACTGAATTCATAATTAGGCCCGTCAACAAACTTCTTTATTAATAACAAAATAAAATAAAGATTGATATACAGAAGTTCAGTGCATAACAAGCAAGTAGAACCTGAGTAACTAACTTCAAAACATTACACAAACGTAACTATATATCTTGCATTACAATTCCATGCAAAGAAATATTATTTGATTCATTATGTACTCATTATTTTGAATTAAATTACCCCTTTCAACAAAAACATACATAATTCATTTAAAATATAACTTACTTCCTCTTTTTATTGTTCTTAAATTTTTAAGTTCTTAAGGACAAATAATGAAAAACAACTATTTCACATTCTCTCTAAGCAAAATTATTCAGACATATTTTTCACTTCTTAAACTTCAAACTTTTTCGTATTCTAAGAACTCTGATCAGTCCTTCTGATTTCGGTTTGCCTTTCAAAGTAAATATACGTATGTGTTGTCAAGACTTGAGTGTTTCATACCAAGACCTAATTTACATTTATCATTAGCATGTTTGCAATTTATGCATTTAGAATCATTCCTTCAACTCCAATGTTTATGTCCTGATCTTTCATCAGACACATCGAATTTCTTTAGTCAATTTCTGCTGCAAATATCCGTACTCTTGTCATTTAAAACGTCTTATCAAGTTAAGATATTCTCTCAACATCATTTTTCAATTTCAGTTTTTCAGAACATTTTATACTTTTCTGATTGTACTTCAGCAACCCAATGAAACTTACTATTATTAACGTTTAGAGAAAACAAAAGTTTAAAATCACCATCACAAAACTCTTCATTTTGCTTTATGATAACATCTTCAGTTTCATGATGAGTAATCTCTGCATCATCATTGTAAATAATTATCTTAGATTTCTTTTCAGCGGGTTACTTCGAATTTCATTTCCTAAAACACGATTTACTTTTATTTCTTCCACCAAATTCTTTGTCTTATCTTAATTCATACATTCAACAAGTAGATCACTTTTGTTCGTTTTTCATACATTCTTCATTCTAATTTTAAATTTCGTATGGTTTATTACATACAGATTTTTCTTTTAATTCTGCTTTATTCTTGTATAAGAACCGAACGTGCTGTTCAGTTTTCTTTACTATATCACGTTTCAGTGGAAACAATTTTTCAACTGCCTTTTGCACTTTCACAACCTGCGCAAAGGAAGATTGAACATTCTTTTCTTTAGCTGATCTTCCATTCTTTCTTCTAGTTTCCCTATTAGAGACCTTATCTCCAATAGTTGGGTGGTGTAGTGGTGGTGTATTTAATTATGGAAAAGCACACTAGGGCTATCTGCCTAAGGGGCAGGGATGCCTTCGTGGAGGACCTTCTAAGGAAAACTGGCTCGTATACACGTTACACATGGAAAAAACCACGGAAACACCCATGCAGCCAGCCCGTTTGCGGCATTCGAACCTCGGACCGAACTACCAGTGTTCAGCGACTTTACCGCTCGGCCGCTTGTGGGCCTCCAATAGTTGGGAAACAAATTTTCTTTTTCATAGTTACCGCTACGCTAGTTCATTCTTAAGAAATTGTCTCTCTATCACGTGTTAATATTCCAGCCTTCTTAATCGGCTCAGTGTCCATCACGGAATTTTAGATTTATTTTCACAAATTTGGTGTGAGCCACCACTCGTACGCTTCTTTTCCTTCTTAAATCTGGAATTTTTGTCACTAAAATATTCAAAAATTACTATAAATTCTTCATTAATTTTCACCAAGAAAGAAATCACTTTCAATTTGTCATGTATAATAACATTTCATGGGCGACTGTATAGTAAATAACGCAGTGGGAGACTTTTGCTACCTGGCGATAGCGAATAAATCAGTTCTCAATGATAGCCTCCCCACCAAAAAAAAAAAAAAAAAAAAAAAAAAAAAAAAAAATCAAAAATATCGCAAAGATGCAAAACGAGGGCTCTAAGTACATTATTTCTCGTTGAATCAGCTCCAATTATACCTGACATTGTTATTTACTTTGAGCTCATGATAATTGATAATACGGTGTTGCTCAGGTCCTTTCCAAATTATTTTTGCATATTATGCTTTGTCATGGAGGTTAGAATGCAAGGAAAAAGTGTTTCTAACATTCTTCACTACGTGTGAATTAAATTTGCGTAGGAAATGGCGACATTGGTTGCAAAACCGAAACATGCCTATAAACCACTGAAATCTACATTTTTCTATGACGTTGACTAAAAGGTGTTTAGATAAAAACATACAACAGTTTTCAAAGAAATAAAGGCGATTGTTAATTATTTTCTAATCAACAATCAACAACATGTATATCGCAAATAGGAAATACTATTCAATTTCAGAGCTTGATGCCATCTCAGGGCTATTAACGAATTTTAAATAAAATTTATGCGTAGCTGACGAAAATATTCTCCATTTACTTTACCTTTTTATCCAGATTTTTCACAGTTCAGCTGTAACACACTAATAAAAAGTTATATTACCTACTTCGGGATCACTAATCTTGCAAAAAAAAATAGAAATAATATTGCAAATTAAAAATATTCAAGTTCAAAATTTAATATTATAACTTGACTTTTATTTTTTGTAACAAATTAATCAAACTTGATAAATAAAATTATCTTAATATCTTAATGTCAAATTTTATAAGTAGTTGAATACTTAAAAATTTTGCATTTCTCTGTTGTGAAATACTTAAATTTCACTAATAATATATTTTTTCTTAGACTTATATATATGAATCTTCTGTATTTAGGACAAATGTATTTTATCAAAGCATTGATCATAACTTATATTATAAAATCATTACACTTTCAAAAACACAACTTATAACTTTAAAAGAAAGCAGTTAGGGTATGCAGAATTATTCTAATGTTTTATACTTTTACAGTTCGTAGGTATTTTATTTTATTACTTCATTATTTTTTCCGTCATTTGTTATTACACAAAAGGTGGGAGCCCCGTGAAAGACTTTTTAACCTTCCAGCACGCGCGCTTGGCAATTTTACATGAGCACACACGCGTCGTATTTTTTACAACATCCGTTATTTTACCGTTTTTGGCACGAAAAACGACAGAAATGAGTGAATATTTATAATAAATCTGTTAAGAAAAAAATATTAATTTTATTATTGCAAAATATAAATGATATCACATTCAAATATAGGTTAATTATATTTAAGTTCTTATGTTAGTGAGATGGAAATGTAATGATGTATTTCATTATAGAAAATTTTAAATTTATTATTTAATAATTATATTTTAAAATCGAAGCTAACTTTAATATTCATCAAAGGCAAGCATAGACAATAAAAAAGGAAAACACCCTGGTAGGAAAAAAGTAAGTTTAGCATTACTTACTTCTGCAGGGAAATTTACTTCTTACTGGTTACAAAAAAGCAACTTTAAACTAACTTTAATGTTTTATTTATTTCTAAAAAATAGAAATAAAAGAAAATAAGGAATGGAAATCGCTATTGTTCCCCCATCCGAAGGTTTCCTTGTCTTTCTTTTCTTCATCAAATAATCCGAGAAGAATCCGAGCAAAATCAGCTGGTTGCACATATTTTTTTGCCATGAAAACCGATATAAAATTTACACAGCTAAATGTATTCAAATTAAAATAATACATGGCAATTAATACCACAAATTTACAAGATATTTGAGAAAAAAGTATTTTCCGAAATTTAAAATGTGTAACGTGTATACGAGCCAGTTTCGCTTAGAAAGTCCTCCACGAAGGCATACCTCCCCTTAAGCAGATAGCCCTCGTGTGCTTTGCCATACTTCAACACATTCACCCACCACCCAAAATTTAAAACACGACCATGCGCGTGTCGTAACTTTTATGAAAAGCTGCCATGTAGCACAAAAGCCCAGTTAAAAAAAAGGTCAAATGACATCATGTTGGCACATTTCATGATGTGGGGAAGGGTAGAAAGGAGGAATAGAAATGACCTTCAGACGTCTCAGCTTTCATATGGAAACAATGTGCATTACAAACTGAATTTGTCGTATATTTTGCGGATACGCGCGTGCTGGAAGATTAAGTGAAACTGGCTTGTATCTGCGATACACGCGAGGATAACGACGAACTCGTCCATGCAGCTTGCCCTTTCGCTGCACATGTACCGCAGAATAGAGTTCAATGGCTTTTCCCGTTCACCCGCTGGAAATATGACGCATTAAATTTTGCTAAATACTGGAAACAAAGAAGTGCATGTCAGTTAGTAGGTGGAGCTAAGCAATGAAACTAGATGTGGCCTCATTTTCAAATTGAGAGGAAAGCAAATTTATCTTTTGTGAAATTTCAAGCTCCATTCTTAAGAAGTTCCTCTTGAAGATAATTTAATTTCTAACTGAAATGATTGGCCTTAATTTCCTATACTGAACATTTTCCCTTACCATAGAGAACAGGGGTAATTATGCTGATCCTGAAACCGAAAAAGCTTCTTGCACCGGCTACAGATTATTGTCCTAAGCCTGCGTTCATTCACTATAAATGTTGGTTCACTTTTCAAATTGTTGACACCAAATATTAGAGCCCTGTATCGTATTTAAAGAAATCAAATAATAATGAAGAATCCGCATAAATGTATGCATGTTTCTCGCACTGTGATAAAACAATGGTACCTAGAGCCATCAAAGTTTGAAAACCGTACATTTTCCCCCGAATATGGACATCTGAAAGGCCAAATTCGAGATTTTTTTATTATCCATTTCATATTTTGAGAAACGTTAACGAATTTTTGATTAAAACGGTTTAAAAGCAAGCAATGGCAACAATGTACAGAAAAAAAAATATCTCTAGCGCGCGAGACTGCATCGGAAATTCTAAAGATATTATGTTGAACTGAATTTTATGGTTTAAGTGCGAAGAACATGATATTTAATAAATAATGGTATCAACAAAATGTTAAAAAAACGCCTCTTTGAGCGTGATATAAAGTCTGAAAGCTTTCAGATAAATATTATTTTTATTACTTATTTAGTTTTATTTTTAAATTTGTTGGTGCTCAGAAACTCAAGTGGAACGAAACATGAGACAGTACTCTATTTTAGTTCGAATTTTAATGTTTTAAATTATTAGCCCTTTACCAGTCGATTTGAAGCATTTAAAATGAATAATTAATTGTATTTTCATATACATTTATATCTATAAATAGATATCCATTTTAATTATTAATATTTAAAGAGAAATAAGCTTACATTGCTTGGTAAACGCAAAACTGGGGAAACTTAATCTTTGAGTTTTAAGCCGATGTCTTCGCTTCCAGTTTCGATGATTTCACGTTGAAATCGAATTTATCGAAAGAAGCTTTGATTCGAAGAAGTACTGAATTTTAGAATAATAAAAAAAAAGAATCCAATGTTTAATATGAATAATTGCTGCTAAATTGCTGACCACCAGTATTTTCTTCCCTTTCTTGGTTTAAAATAAAATATAAACAGTTGCAGAAACGTATACAATGCAAACACATAGCACGTCTAATTTGGGTAAAACTGCGTTGCTGTTGTGTGGCAAAGCGGTGGTGTTAGAACTTATTTTAGAAACGTTGACAATGTTTTCAAGGTATCCTGAAGCTTATAAAACATTTTTTTAATAAAGTGATTTTAAAAGTAATCTTGTTAAGGTAATGATTTAATATTTTTAATATTACGCCCGCTAAAAAAACACTGCTTATTAATTCATCTAGAATATATGACAGTCTCTAATATTTTGGTTTGGTGAATATCATGTTAATTAAACAACTACTCAATATTAACAAAGACGTTATAAATTAGAAGTAGTGACTGCTAAAACAGAAGACCTTAATAATGGCATTTAAATGCCATTCAAGAGAAACTAAAATGTATCTTTGACACAGTCTTTATCTTTCTTACCTTGGAAGGGACCAGAAATTCGCTTTCGAATATTATCAATAATAATAATGATAAAAAAACTTTAATCTTAAAATTTAATATGCCATTTACGTTCTGATCGAATAAATTTTGTTTTTTTGGGCAACCTAACGTAGAACATTATCTTAAACAAAAATTGCGATATCTAATGCATTCATAGATTTTGTTTTGAAATTTTAAATAAATAGAAAAGGAAAAACTTGAAAGAAACACAAAACTGCAGTGATTTTATGTTCTTAAGTCAACATTTCATTTATGAAGGCTATCTTTAATTGCATAAAAATAAATTTTAATAATACAAAACAACGTTTAAAAAATGATCTGTGTTACGATCTCGAAGTTACTCCCAAAGCTTTCAGAAGCATTAATTTATAAATAAAGACTGATTGTTGATAAATGAGTTTCTTTGACGAGTCAGTAGCATTTCCGATTGCTTATAAAAAAAAATACCTTTACATCATATTTTTTATCGAAGTCGGAAAATGCCTATAAAAATAAAAATGATGAAGACATGAGAATAATACGCATTATTTTAGTTATCTAAATTTACATTAAATTTCAGAATTTTACGAATCCTAAATATATAAAGGAATAGAAAAATGAATTCATTTTTCCAAATTCAGTATCTGAAGAGTAAGTAAAGGCAGCAGCTAGTAAAATAAAAATATAGTATTATCAAAATACTAATATTTTGAAAAGTGCTGTATTTTTTTTTTCAATTTTAATTTCAATAACACCAAATTAAGTATTAAATATTAAATTCAAATGCTGAAAGCAAAATTGGTATAAGCAGATTTATAGAGGTAGTAAACATTTAGCAAGTGGATTTAATCTTTATGGTACATACGCCAATAGGTAATACTCTGATATAATTTGTCCCTTTCATAATAATTTAAACGATTACCTAACAATGAAAAGTTCCTTTCTCATTGTCAGTTCAGGTAATGAGATGAAACATTCAAGTTTATTTAATGTTACGAATTATATTATTAAACGAAAAGAATTAATAGTATTCACTAAAATATTCTCCGTGTAATACCTATTTTAACTCTAATTCCTCTTGTTCTTTACTCTGAGCATACTTCAGATGCTTAGTAAAATTTGATAAGTTTACTAACAAGTGATGAAAAAAGACAGCTTAATACTAAGATAGCTTCCTTAACATATGAGAAGGAAAGGATAAATTTGTATGATTTATTTCTTGTGTAATGTAAAACGAGACCAGCTTCCCATAAGAAATCCTTCGCGAAAACATCCCTAAAGGGGATTAAGGAAAAGATTTAGGATTAAGGAAGGAAAGATTAAGGAAAAGCAGGCATACACTATATGCTTGCTTTTCCTTAATCTTGTAATTTAAATTCGCATGTATGTCGAAGAAGATCATAAACATACATATTTGCTTCTAACATTATGTGCATTTAGGTCAATATAAAATAGCCAATATTACTTCCTTTAAATAAACTCCGATTTATGCCAAAATTGTAGTTTATTTAAAGTATCACAAAATACAATACATGTAAGATGATTCAGAAGACATGCCAGAAAAATATTAATATTGCTCTTATAGATGATTATCCCGTTGTATTATTTAAAAACTCATCATCCAAAATGCAGAAGCCCTTCGGATATACTATGATTTACTGTAAATTTCAAATATTATCCCGATTTCCTTAGCCTATGCCACTGAAATTATAATTACAATTGCATTGTAATTTTTATTAGATTATATAATTACAGTTGTATTGTATATCCAATTAGATTTCAAAATTAAAATATAATTGTAATTAAAATGCATTTGCGTAAATTGTATTTGTAATTAAAAATTGTTACATTGTAATTATAATTACAAAATAATTGCATACTCCTATTACAATTACTATGTGTATTCAGTTGCATTCTACAACTACATTTGCAATTAAGATCATGATTTTCCTGGGGCTAAGTAAATGCTTTTATCAGAAACAATTGCTATCCTAATTACATAATTATAATTACTTACTGTAGCTACAAGTACAGTGTAATTGTAATTTAAATTAAATTACGTAAATTGTAATTCTACTTGAAAAGAAAAGTTACTTCTTTACAACTACTTAGTAAATGCATAATTTTATTACAATTACAATGCAATTTCAATTGCATTCTACACTTACAAATCCAAATATCAGGGATAATTACTTTCCTAATTACCTATTGCAATTTCAATTAAAATTACGTTGTAATTAGCTAATATAATAACAATGCATTTGCAATTACAGTTTTATTGTAGTTGTGATTAGATGCAATAAAATTTATAATTGTAATTAGATTATATAATTATAATGTCTGTAATTATCATTGCATTTATTTGCAGCTAGATTTAAGAATTAAAGTGCAATTACATACATTATTGTTGCAATTAAAAAATACTTACGTTCTAATTGTAATTGCAAAGTAATTGCATAATCTAATTCCAAATGCAATGTAACCGAAATCACATATTTCAAAATATTATTGCAGTTACAATTACTGTTGCTTGTAATTTGAATTATAATTGGAATTACATTTTGCTAAATTATACCTAAAATTTGGAGAATAATTATGCTGGAAAATGAAAATTCCTTTACTATAGCTGGTATAAGCACAGAACAGCTGGAGGGTTTAAGCGAGCTATTTATCCGAGTTCTTATTCAAAACCTAACAATAAAAACCCATTTGCCCCTAGCGAATAGTTAGTTTCCGCTCATCAGTTACCTGCCACAGAGGAAAATTATTACCTGTCAGTTTACATTAATAGCACAGAGGGGAGGGCACTCTAAGACAGGCCTCATATATGCCGCTTCGTGCCAAAATTTAAGTTTCCGTATATATGCTTCTTTGCCATTATGAGGCACAAAATATTTGGACGCATATATGCTGCCTTGCCGATATGAGAGTCATTATTTTCGAACGCATATATACAGCCTTGCCGCTTGGTAGGTTAAAACACTCAATCGATTTCGAGCGCAGCTAAAGGTCCCTCCTTATCAGGAGAACGAAATGACTAGAAAGGGGAAAAAAGAAGAAAAATAAAGCAACGGCAAAAAAGTGTCAGAAACACGTAGTCGTTATCAGCACTGCACGTGGTCGTAACCGAATTTTGAATCTGAGTTACACTGGCCGCCTACTTTTACTGAGCCAGGCTATCTGATCAAACATAAAACAGACAGACTAAAACGAAAAAGAAAAAAAAAATCAGTCAAAAAATAGGGAGCGATGGGTAACAGCACCTTCACGCCCCAAGTCTGAACCTTCTTTTGACTTCGCTGATTTTTTTTGTGTTTTAGTCTATGTGTTTTATGTTTGATCAGATAGCCTGGCTCAGTAAAAGTAGGCGGCCAGTGTAACTCAGATTCAAAATCCGGTTACAACCACGTGCAGTGCTGATAACGACCACGTGTTTCTGAGACTTCTTTACCATTGCTTTATTTTTCTTCTTTTTCCCCTCTCTAGTAATTTCGTTCTCCTGGTGAGGAGGGACCTTTAGCTGCGCTCGAAATCCATTGCTTTAATATATGTACGCTAAATAAAAGGTTGTTATTGCGATTTTGATTGTGATATTGGCGTGATTCTCTTCTATTCTTGTAAACTTTATTTCAAAAATCCATGGCGCCATACATTTGAAACATTTTTCCATGTCAGATGTATTTTATGAAGAAATCTTAAAGTGTTTGAAATTTGAAAAACTAATTTTCATAATAATAACTCACGGCGAATGGGCGGGACTTGCATTCCCCACGTCTCGGGAATATATCATGTAATATATCAATAATTACGCTGCTCGATATTAGAGCTCCATAGTACAGTCAAATTCAAAATTACGCAACAAAATAACAATAATAACAGTAATACTTATTCGGTAAATTAAAAAGAAATATTATCCTGATAGCATTGTTGACGCTTTAATAAACGAATTAGAGAGCAACCAATTGGGCGTTAAAAATATTTTGCCTATATTATTCTAGAATCATTTGTCTGTTTACTAGCCTTCTTCAGTGGCTAACATTTGCAGTCGTTTATGTACTTCATTTGATAAATTTGTTAGAAATATTCCTGACAAAAGAATGTTTCTGAAAATATTTTAATCGTTTGTAACATTTACATCAAAAAAACAATGTTATTTTTTACTGTTTGAATTTATATTTATTTATGAAAAAAATTAATAAGAAATTTATTAATCAGTAGTTTTTTCGTAGACTATTTCTCTATATGTAGTTTAAATTATTAAACGCGAAACTATTCGTTGTAAATCAGACATTCAATTAAACTAAACTGCGTTGTCTATTAAGGCAGAGCGGTGGTTAAATAATAAATTGTAGTTTTCTTTCCTTTGTTGTTCACTGCAAAAGCTTTTAAGGACGTACTTCGTAAGTTAGCATGTGCGAGGCTGATTCAAGACTTGGTGTTAAATTGACGAATTTTTAAATTAAAATTAAATTTCGTTGCATGTGGATGCATTTTCAAGAATATACATAAATGCACATTTTTATAGAAAAAAAAAAAAATTAACAGTTTAAAGATTTAAAAGTTTTTGAAAACATTGACTTAGGCTTTAAAAAGTTGAATAATGTTACATTCAGAAGCATATTTTTATAGCCTCACCGGAAAGTTTTAACAATTTAAGTATTTAAAATACTGTAAAGCCTTTTTGGTAAAATCTCAAATGTTAACAAGTAGTTTAAAGGTGTTATGTATTAATCTAGTTTTGTCAGCAAATTTTCTTCTTTTTTTGTCTCCACGAAAATCAATCCTACATTATTTGTTGATTCGAACTGGATCCAACATCCAGTGATCAGCAATTTCATCCCTTGGTTGATTTATTTACCACTGTAAGCCCCCCCACTGTAACAACAACAACAAAAAAAGTTAATTTTTTGCGTACTCCAATAAATCACGAAATTGCATATTTATCCAACGAATAATAAAAAAAAATCTGATGTGCACACCACATGAATTCCTTGTAGGGAATATTCAATTATACGTATTTTGTACTCCATTTCATTTAAAGGTTTTTCCTCGAATTTCAATACAGATCTATTTCTCAATAAATTAATTTAATTCTTGCAAGGCAAATATACATAAAAACATCAAAATACGTTCATTAAAACTTGAAAAATATAGAAAAATATAAAACATCGATTTCAGTTAAAATAATTAAAAAAACGATTTTTCTAATTAAAATTAGGATTTCTAAGCAAAAACAAGCAATTCGGCCAGCGGACAAGAAGGCAAATTTTTCGGTGCACAAAAGTGAAAGTTTACATTTGGTCCTACACGGAAAAATGACACCGAAAGGGCAGACACTGACTTAATTCACTATTCGGCTAAGTTTCAAATGTAAACAAATATGGCTGCTATGGGAAAAACAATTCAGTAACTTTTAAATTGTTGATAATTCTACAACTATTGCATGCAGATGAACTAAAGGAATAAATACCTTATCCAAACGATAAAGAACACCATAACTCAATCATTTTTAAAACAAAAAATGCAGAATTTACTAACATGTAATGATAAAACAATTGAGCTCACGGAGCTGAGTATTGAAGGTATTTGTTCACAATATGTGTACTACCATATAATGATGACAATGAACAACGCATGATCATGCATTGAAGCATATTTATCTCTCGGTAGGCATGACTTATAAAATTCCGACAAAATGATGTCAACATGACAAAATGACGAAGTGATGACAAAATACTGAAAACTGAATGTCAGAGAGAAAAAGCTTTGTATGCTATCTGAAAATTTGTTGGCAATATCTATATGGATTGTAAAAAGAGTCGCAAAAATGCAAAAATTTGATTTTGCTTACGAAAAACTTAAATTTTCATATTCGTTTATCAAGCCAAAAATTATGACTGCCTATTATTTCTACTTTTTTAGAGTTGTCTTTGTCTAGCTTGTTGAAGTGTAAATAATTGTATGCATTTATGTAGTCTGGCTTTATCGCAGCATTCAAAAAACATTTTATTTCAACCCAGGAGGAGTGTCAAATATCCCGTCCGTCTATAGGCCGGCCTTGAATCCTGATGGCAACGTAAAAAGTATATCATCGACGTGGTGCCTGAAGATATGTCTGGAACTTTTCTCTTGCTTCTTAGATCTCATTTATACTCAATTTCGTCAGGGAATTTGGCGCCCCTTCTTTAATGCTTTTCTGATAAAAATAATGATGTTAAGCTTACGAACATAAACAATAATGTTTTAACTGATTAAGGAGATGCAAAAATGGTACCTTTTCCGAATTCCAATTTTTGGTACCTTTTCCAAGAATTTTGATATGCGTGTAACAAATGAAAATGTAAGGCAGCGTATTTTTTCCCATTTATGTTTGTCTAGAGTGTTGAAATATAAATTTTAATTATACGCATTTATTTGGGCTTGGTTTATCTGGCTATTAAAAGCGCATTTTATTTCAATGGAAATTAAAAAATAATAAGAAATATATCTGCAATTTGTGAATTTATTTTATAACCGTGAGAAAAGATCATATTCGAGTGATCACAGGAATTCTCCTGAAGTATATAGGCTTCTAGAAGTTTATATAGTTTTATACTGGAAGGTTTGATGTGGTTTATTTGATAATGGCCTATGTACCTAAGGCGAAGGATGACTTAGTGGAGGTCTTTCTATGAAAATTGGCTCGTATATACTTTATACACTGGAAGCCACAAAAATGCCCATGCAGAAAACCCGTTGCCTGAGATTTGGACCCCAGACCGAACTACCAGTTACCAGTTTTAGCTACTTTACCGCTGATATTCTGGAAAGCTTATGAAGGCTGGATACGATTATTTTTTCATATAAGGATCAATTACCATCACTCAGTTGCTATACAGTTTCTAGTTATCCAGCGACGGGACCAGAATGCTCACAAATGGTCGCCAAATTTGATGATTTCTCACCAAATGTGGCGACAGAATTTAGTCGCGAAATCAATCATCTCCAGCTTGGCGATATCTCTCTCGAACTTAACAGGATGGCCATTTACCTCAGTGTTAAATAGACTTGCCCTTTTAATATTATTTTTCTTGTTAAACTTCGTTTATTTAAAGCCTTTCATTTCCCTTATACTCGTAAAATTATTATTAATGTTCAGTATAATAAAATACTATATATTCGCATATAATTTCACCAAAATTATTTACCAGTATACAAAATATTTTTTCTTTTCTTCTATATATGTTGTGTTTGCAATTTTTTTTTTTTTTTTTTTTTTTTTTTCTGTATGTAGTTTTGAAGACAACAACAAAAATTTGATTATAATACGAAAATTACTATTAATGCCCTTCTTAAGATTTCCAACTTTTCAAAGCAATAAAAAGAAGAAAAGTAATTCTGGGCAATCTTTGCTTGACTTGGGTGTTTTTCCTTTTTCAATGAAATGGCGCCAGTTTTTGCAAGTCCTAATGAATTCCTAGTAATGAATTCGAACTAGGATCGAACCCTCGATATCTTCAACAGCAAAAGTCAGCGCGCGTTACCGCTTGGCCTCCACGACTCTGGTAAAGCTCGATGAAACGTTCAAGTGCTTCCAATGCAAAAGAGAGTTTATCGTTCTGATTCTGAATTGTTTTGTAACTTTCATATAATTATTTCAGTTTGAAAATTAAATTCTTGAAGTCGGTGAAGCTTTCGTGTTTGGTTTAATTTCTGTGCTACTTTTTTTCTCGGTGAGATAAAGTATCGGAGAAAGATTTGCGGTTATTATTTTGAGAAGAATGAATTTTAAAACTGTCAGGCTTGGGAATTTTTCTGATTTCTCGGGTAGAGTAGACTTTAAGGTACCCCTTGTATTATGGCGAAGTTGTTTGATTTATCGCCAAGTTGTTGTTTCATTTCTGGTAGCCTGAGTAGTTGAATGTTATGGAAACCCTATTGTGACGTAATCGGGTGCATGATTCTGGGAAATTTTGAATCATGGGATGTTTTGTAAGCGTTTTTGTGGTGTGTGTTGGTTTGATTCTTTAGACGGTAGAATGGCCGAATGTAGTAAGATTAATTTGAAGTTTCTGTACGATTTGGAGCGAAAGGGGAAAAGAGCTGGTATGTAATTGAAGGTTTATTTAGTAGCCATCATAAGTGTTCTGTATGTAGGAAGGATATGCGTCTAGTCGAACGTAAAAACCGTTTAGATGGATTTGAATGGGTTTGTAGGAAGAAAGGTTCAGATGGTTACTATGTGAAGCGTTCGATCAGAAAGAGTACCTCATTTGTATGTAAGTCATTTGAGTATGATTTATATTTTGATTTTTACGTGGCTCTGGGTGCACGAAGCGAACTCGAAAATCATGGTAAATGAATATTTCTTTTTGGTATACGTGTTTTTCCTTTTTTATGTTATTTTATTGTTTGGTTTAAAATGTATTTTATTGAGATTATGTATTTTTTGTTTGCCTATAGTGTAGAATTTGGTGCTCCTTTGACTTTTAAGTGAAAATATATCGATGTTTACATGGATAAAGTAAAGGGAGTGCGCAATGCAAGTTTGTGCAATTCTGGGATTTTTTTGAAGTGAAAATAGGTCGACGTGTACATGGATAAAGTTAAAAGAGTGCGCAAAGCCATTTTTGTGCAATCCGGGGATTTAATTAAGTGAAAATAGGTCGACGTGTACATGGATAAAGTCAAAGGAGTGCGCGATGCCATTTTTGTGCAATTCGGGGATTATTTTTTAAGTGAAAATAAATCGATGTGCACATGGATACCGAGTTTGTGCAATTGTTTGTCTTGTTATTTTGGCTTTGTGTAGCGGCGATTTTTGGTTCAAAAAGCGCTGCTTTGCAAGCCAAAATAACAAGTCAAAGAATTGTACAAAATCGGTATCCATGTACCGCCAAAAGTCGCCGAGTTTCGCCAAGGGGTACCCTAAACTATACTTTTACCGATTTCTCTTCTCGTTTTTGAAATTTTTCAACTTTCTTTTCGGGTTGATTGTCTTCTTTTTTCCCTGGGCGCTTTGCGCAAAGGAAGCTGCTGACTGCATAAGATCCTCCGCAGAGGCCACACTTTGCTGAGATTTCTAATTTGCCTTTAACGAGACATTCATGTGATCTGTTGGTTTCTAAATATCTAATACATCTTACTTTATTGAAGCACGCTCGCTGGGTATACTCGTATATCTGACAGTTAAAACACTGCTCAGGACCTGAGTGAGATCTATATCTTATGATTATATCTCATATCTAAGATATGAGTGACAGCATATATCTTTTCCCCATCAGGATTCCTGGGCGTTCCCACGTAGAAAGCAGGCAATAAAGTGGGTAACACCGTCTCGCATGCGTTGTAACTGCTGAACTTTGATAGCAGGGATTTTAAGATTGATCGTTTCTTGTTTTACTTTGTTTGCAGGCATTTCAGCGGTAAGACCTTTTATGACAGTTTTTAAGTTTTTCTCTGCATGTAACAGGGAATATGTGAAAAGCGACCTTCTCTTTTCCAAATTTGTCCAGCACTTTGCGGAAGTCTTCTATATCAAAAAGTTGCAGTTTTAAAGTATGATTTTTACATTCCAGTTTAATGATACCTAACTTTTCTTTTAGTTCTGTTCGTAACTGTAGCCAATCAACTTTGCTAGTAATAACTAGAGGCGGGATTACGGTATTGCGATACTTTTTGCAGTAGAATTTGTTTGGTTTTGGTTTGGTTTTATTTAATTGTGGCAAAGCACACTAGGGCTATCTGCCTAAGAGGAGGGATGCCTTCGTGGAGGACTTTCTAAGGAAAACTGGCTCGTATACACGTTACACATGGGGAAAACCACGAAAACGCCCATGCAGCCAGCCCGTTCGCGGGTATCCTCCTCCATTTCGTCTAGATTTTGGTCTTCATTGAGAATAATATAACGGGTGCTAATAACGTTTGAGCATTCTGACGAAGCACAGTCCTTTCTAGCACGTTTATTTGACTTAATGGTTTACCATTCTTGATCGTCGTTTTTTCGCAGTCTGCGAGACAATTTCCTCGTTAACTAGAGTCTCAATTTCACGCTTTCCGCTTCTTTCGGCATTCCATTGAATATAAGCTTCATTGCATTCACCCTTTAAACTAGCTAGGATCTTAGTTTTCTTGTCATCAGGTTGAAGTTGTTCTTGAAGTAAATTAATAATATTTTGTAATTCGAAAATGCGCATCATAAATTCTAAGTAGTGTTCTCTTTTCTACCACGCGAGGTGGATGCAATCAGAGGTACATTCGTCTGCACAATTCATGTCGGTATCTGGCTAGTTCATCGTAAAGAATCAGATGGCGTCGTTTTATAACTCAGAAAATTGTGAAAAAATACTGAATTTCTTTTATCAGTTACTATTTTATTTATGAGAAAACTGATGGCAAATTATTCCGACGTGTTTATGATTATGGGAACAAAAAATATATTGTTTACTAGATAACCACTCGATTATGTATCAAGTCTTACCAGAGAAGAGTCCACGTTTTGTACGGATTTTTTTAAAGGGAGGGCAAAAGGTTGCAAAGAACTAAATTCTTATACACAGAGGTTACAAACAATAGAACTAAGGAAAAAAATGAAGTCGAACCGAATTGCGTAAATAGCGTTGAAAAACAAATTACCTAAAGTGCGTTCTTGCCTACGAGTATGTCGATTCTTCTATATGACCATCAGAGCAGGTGGTCCCCGTCCATTTCTTCCTCAGAATCACAAGAGTGGGAAAATAGAATGCTTGAAATGCCTAAGCGGGGCGGGTGGCGGCAAGGCAAGAGACGGAAAGCCGCAGATGTATTGCATCTTGGCCTATCTGGAATAAGAAAAATCCCACAAATTTTTACGAGGCTTTACGAATCTGGAGATCTCGTACGATATTAGATATAAATAAATTGTCCAAAATGTTTCCAGCGCGTTTGTTGCTCGATTGTAAGCAATTCAAAGTTTCCATTCTCGTGCCTGATTGGCCCACCAGCGGCCAAGCGGTAAAGACGCTGAACACTGGTAGTTCGGTCAAGGGTTCGAATCCCGCGAACGGGCTGGCTGCATGGGTGTTTTCGTGGTTTTCCCCATGCGTAACGTGTATACGAGCCAGTTTCCCTTAGAAGGTCCTCCACGAAGGCATCTTTCCCTTTAGGCAGATAGCCCTCGAGTGCTTTGCCATAATTAAATAATCCAATTCAATCCGTGCCTGATTGTGTTATAATTCGAACTATGTAAAACTGCAGCTGACGTCCTAAGCTGCATTATTTTCCTGGAATAAATAAAAATCGACACGCAGAATCAAAAAGAAAATTTTGTTTTAAACATCTACTTGCATTTTGATTAGGTAAACTTCGAAATTTATGCCTAATAAGGAAATCTAAACTCTGAACAGTATCTTTTAAAGCCTTATTTTACATATAACAATATAACGATATAAAGAAGATTAATAACATCATCTGTGAACCTTATTCGAAATAGACTAATAGAATAGTAGACGGGACTTGCTATCCCCACATCTATGTGACATACAGTGTGATGTATCAATAATTACGCTCTTCGGTATTAACATGCCATAGTACTGTCAAACACAAAGACACGCACCAAAATAATAATGTGAAAGCTTACAGATTTAAATTAGTCCGAAACAGGCTTTTTTTTTTTTTTTTTTTTTTTTTTCCATTTACACGCACATACACGTTTTGAGAGCATTCGGGCTAACGACGCTTTAGGCCACAAATATTTAAGAACAGCATATCATTAGAATTTCCGATACTCGTGCGCTGGAGATAAAAATGTTTTATTCCATACAGTATTGGCACTGTTTGGTTTGAAATCTTTGAGTTTTTAATAAAAAAATTGTCGTTTTACAAAATAAAACATATATAATAAAACAAATTGGAAATTCAAAACTCGGGCTTCCAAATGCCTGGGTTCGGGTGGAGGACTTCGGTATTCAAAATTTGATGACACTAGGTAACGTTGATTTTTAAAAATTTAAGAAATGTACGTTGTATATCAGAAGTCAAACAACAAAAATCAGCTTTATATTTTCAAATTTTCACAGGACTAGTTTCGATGGTTTTACCGAACCACCATCCTCAGCTGCAAAAGCGCAAATGAACGAGGTAGGATATAATGATAAGATAAGAATGCCTGGAAAAGAATAAGCTGGTTCGGTAAAACCATCGAAACTTGTCCCATGAAAATACTTATGAACCAGTTGATTCTTTTCCAGGCTTTCTTATATTATCTAATCATTATATCCTACCTCGTTCATTTGCGCTTTTGCAGCTGAGGATGGTGGTTCGGTAAAACCATCGAAACTAGTCCTATGAAAAATTGGAAATATAAAGCTGATTTTTGTTTTTTGACTTCTGAATTGGTATTTGTTCTGCGTGTTATTGTGTCTTAAATATACATAGGTTGATCCAGACTCTTCATTATATAATTTCTTTAAATATAATACAGGCCGATTGGCAACAATTTGTAAAGTGATTCAGCGCATTTGTGTTTCAAAGCAAAATGCCGTTTCGACCCTAATAGCCACTTTAGGATAACACCCTTTGAGATAATAATACATATTTATACTATATGGTAAATTTGGAATTGGAAGAATATGATGTTCATTTCATTGTTGATACTTTAAAATGGAATTACGGTGCAAAAGATTTAGGCATTAAAAACTTATTGCTTATATTATTGTTACGGTTTTATTATTGATTTAGCTATTTTTATACAGAATTAATGAAAATTCTTTTATATTATCGTGCAATGCAGCACGAGACTTCTTTGAAGAGAAATCTACGTCGGAAATATTAAAAATACAGGAGCACGAGAATTTAATAAATCTATATCTCGTATCTTTCGGGAAAACTCGAGAAAATACTAGATTATGCTCGTGCTGATTAAAAAGCTTATAAAAGCGGGATCAAAACATCTCAGTTCAGAAATTTAAATTTAAATTTTAACAAACACGTATAAAAGTAAAAAAAGCAAATTTAAAGCCAAAAAAAATTTAAAAAAAATAAAAAATGTGTAAACATGTAAAAGATTTAATTCTCGAAATAATCTACAATATCATTTAACTTCAGAAGCATAAGCAAATCAAGTGCAAAACCAATCCATGAAAATAAATTCACTAATTTAGCAAATTAAAATAAATCCAAACAATTTTTCTAAAAATGCATAAGTGAATGACTGTTGAGCAGGCAGGAGACAGACTTATCAAGGGGAAGTTGCCTCCAAACCTAACTCTCCAATCATTCAATTCGTGTTTCGTCATTCATGCAGGCAAGGGTAAAAGTCAAAACCAAAAGTAAAAAGTGAAGAATGTCCAAAAAGAAATACCAATAAAGTGGTACCCTTAGAAATTAGCATTTAAGAATTAAAGTTCTAAAAGGAAAATACTAATGAAGTCTTTTGAGAAACAAGCAAGTAAAGTCAAGTATTAAATTAAACTTCTTTTTAAAAAATTAAATTTTAAAAAAAATTAATTTTTTATAAAAAATAATCTAGAAACCAATGTATTTTAGAAATATATATGCTATAACATGTAGATATGCACCTCGTATTTTGGTTGCAATCGGCCGAACCGAAGTATATATATATACTTATATACTAAATAAAATTGATTATATTATCTCCTAAGATTAATTATATTAGAATGATCTGAAAAGAGTGAATCCATACTTAGTAAGTTCTATTTCGAAAGATGTTTTTAAGTAACTTGAATGTAAATGGTTAAAAATATTTAACGGAGACTGGAATTAAATCATGAATAACAATTTTAAAAGGAATAAATTAAAAGCAAGAATTAAATGCAAGTAATCATTGATATTGATCGGAAATTAGTTGACTTTTCAAGGGGAACAAACCAACTCCCGTTCAATGAACAATAATTAAGAAATAAATACGAAGGTGTTTCGTCCTTTATTAATAAGGCGATGCCAAACCGGCAATTCAAGTCAGGCGAAACATTTCTGTGAATAGAAGGGAACCAATGCAGAGATCCAAAGAACTTATTCCGATTAAGTATTTCAATTTTGAGTGAAAAGCAAATGCAGTAAAAGTGATATCGCTCGAGAAAGCATTCCCCGACACCCTCGTGTTTATGTCAATGATTACTTCCATTTAATTCTTTCTTTTAATTTATTCCTTTTAAAATTTTTATTCGTGATTTAATTCCAGTCCCCGTTAAACATTTTTAACAATTTACATTCAAGTTATTTAAAAACATCTTTCGAAATAGAACTTACTAAGTATGGATTCACTCTTTTCAGATCATTCTACTATAATTTATCTTAGAAGATAATATAATCAATTTTATTTAGTAAATAAATTATTATTAACTTTCTTTGCAGCAATTGCGCAAGTAGTACAATAACTTAATTTCGCACTAAATGAATTTAAGATTATACTTATATATATATATATATATATATACTTTATATATATGTAAAATATTAAAAATACGATGGCTTTACTCTACGCGAACACGCAACCTTTAATTAACTTTCTGCAATTCAGGATTTTACACGTAGACCAGTACCTTTTAGAATTTGCTAGCGTATTTACGCAACCGCTACTATAAACACTGAGCTTCCACCACTTTACTGCCAGAAAAATTTTGAAAAAAATACCAAAAAATACATAAAATTAAAAAATACAAAAAAAGTTTAAAATCATAAAACTTCAAAAAAACTCAAAACTGGATTTTTCCTATCCCTAACCTTTCTCGAGCTAATGCAGCTCCCTCTAGTGTGCATCATGATAACCAATTAGGCAATTTTCCTATTTCTCCTTACTACTTAGATATTTTTCTGATGTGGAGGTACATGGTTTTGAACCATAGCCACTCCGTAACTTATAATCATTGGCATTGGCATTACTGCCAGATTGCTTCCTAATCTCGCTGATACAAGAATCTGCGCTCCCCTGTCCATCTTTTCTTCCTTTGTTAGAATCAGTTATGACGCATAAAGTTTAAATTCAATCATACTTCGTTAAAATCACGATGGATATGTAATTTAGAGAGTGTCATCTAAAAGGAAAATGGTCTGCTAATCGGAGTAAATAAGAATGTGCAATTCAAAGCTATCTCAATTTGTGTCGTATTTGGATATCCTCTTTACCACTCTGGAAAAAGCCATGATTGAACTTTGATGCCAAGCTTCACGATTGCCATGATATCACAGTTATTTATTTAGCCGACTGGAGTTTTTCTGCGGGAAAAAGCTCCGTGTGGATTATTATAATGCAAGTTTAACTTTTCATCGTCTACAGTGGGTGAAGGTTAGTTACAGTGCGTCACATCTTCCCTGTGCTTTTCCTCTGCTCCGAAATTATGCGTTTTTCAAGTGTGCTGTGAAGTGTTTTGATGAGTGAAAATTCTTCAACGAAGTGTATTGTGATTAATTTTGGTGTAATGTAAAAAATTATTGGTGCTTCAAAATTTTGTGTAAATTGATTATTTCGTGCTTCAAAAAATTATGAATATTAGATCCAAGTTGATGGCAACAAATATACAAGAATCAACAACCACAGTAGACGCTGCAAAATTTCTATTTTCTATTTTTGACGGATCGAAAAGTAATTTTCCTATTGACAAATACATTCTGCTGTTTCAACACAAATGTAGTGCTAAAATATACTAGATAAATATAGACCTCTTATATTTTCCGAATGCTTAAGAGACGCCCTGGCATACTAGGCATACTATTTAAGAGACTGTTTAGAAAAAGATTGGGAAGTAGTCAAAAACAATTTCCAGACGTACTTTTGCAGTGCAGAGACTTTAATCATTTTGTGTCTCTCACCTATGATAAATTCAAGAACATTGATGTTTATATTGATGTTCGAAACAAATTAAGATTCGTATCCAGCTTGAAGTTAAATGATGCTACAATAGCTCAGGCCCTCAGTCAGAGTTTTCCGAATCACAAAGGATGTTGCTAAGTATACAGAAAATAAATTCACCAAAGGATTGGATTGAAAAACTGCAAGTAAACTTTGCCCGGTTTCACTGCCGCTGTATGGATTAGAAAATTGAAGTAGTGATGACAAATGTGTTCTTCCATGACAAACTCTACCAAATATTTTCTCAGGCAGGTGCTAGAAAATCAGTATCGAAATTTTAGAAGTCTGAGGCCCTGACCTTTTCAATAACCATATAGGCCTTTTAGTTATCAACAAAATCCGAGCTTAAATTATTATCACACAGTGCCTAAAACAGAAAAGAAAAAATGATCTTATTTTAAAGTTAATGTCCGAATAGGACAACAAACTGTTCCAGCCATTATCGACACCGGTTCTCACGTAAACATTTTACGTTATATTATTTTTAAAAGTATTGATAAAAATTTTCAAGAAATCAAAGATAAATATAATAATGAGTTATTTTCGCTGTCTAGTCACATTCATGTAGACAACATTATTAAAATATCATGTAAAATAGGTAAACTCACTAATGGTATAATGTTTTATGTGCTAAATTCTAATTTGAATTATTTATTACTATGTTCACCTTGTGTTTCATTGTTCAAATTACAATTGAATTTTCACAATTATCAAGTTTATCAGTTTGGAAAACAGGTAAGTAAAAGTGTTAAATTAGATAAGTTTTTTTATGATAATTTTGTATATAAAAATGATATCACTGGTAAACAACCTGGTAAATATTTTGAAAATAATGAAAATTTTTTATGTAAAAGTGATGTTAGTACTAAAAATTCTGGTAATTACTATGAAAATAGAGAAAATTCTTATAGTAAGTTGCAAAAATTTTTAATAGATATAAGCATATATTTGCTAAATGTAAATATGATGTTGGTTGGATAAAGATTGAACCAAACAGAGTTGTATTAACTTCTAAATTACCAATAGCCTATAGACCATATAGAGCATCTCCTAAACATAATAGTGAAATTAAAAAACAAATAGATTAGTTTCTAAATGCTGTAATTATAAAACCTTCTTATAATCCTTATTCTGCTCCTGTAACTTTAGCTTATAAGCGTGATGAAGCAGCAAAAGCTAGATTGTGTATTGATTACAAAATGCTTAATCAAATTACAAAAACTGATTCTGAGCTCGTTCCTAGAATTAATGCTGTATTAGATCAATTAACAAATACAAAAATGTTTTCCACATTGGATTTAGCATTAGGCTATTGGCATATAAAATTAAATGAAAAAGATACTGAAAAATTTTAATTTACTACAAATTTTGGACTTTGTGAGTTTACTAGATTACCTTTTGGTTGGAAGAATTCCACAGCTGTTTTCCAAAGAGCTCTTAGACAAATTTGAAACAGATATCAGATTCAATTTGCCTTAAATTATTTTGATGATATTATTGTATTTTCTCCAAATTTTGATGAACATTTAAACCATCTTAAAATAATATTTGATATATGTGAAATAGAAAATATAAAATTAAAACAATCTAAATGTAATTTTGCTAGAGAAAAATTATATTTTCTGGGATATGAAATTCAAGCAGGTAGTAATGCAAATGTAGAGGTTACTAAAAAATTGCAACCCCCTAAAAATGTCAAAGTGTTGCAAAGATTTTTAGGAAGTATTAATGTATATTATAAATTCATTCAAAATTATGCAAAAATTAGAGCTCGTCTAACGAATTTACTTAAGAAAGATACCCCTATAAATGGACTAATGAATGTCAAATAGCTTTTCAAAAATTCAAAGATGCATTAGTTTCTAGACCTATTTTAACTTTGTTTAATCCTAAATATCCTTAATTAAGCCACAACAACACGCCGAATAAATACTAATTCAGAAGTCAAACAATAAAAATCAGCGTTAAATTTTAAAATTTTTACAGGATTAGTTTCGATGGTTTTACCGAACCACCATCCTCAGCTGCAAAACCGCAAATGAACAAGATAGGAAATAATGATTAGATAAGATAAGAAAGCCTGGACAAGAATAAGCAAGTGGCGCCATCTGTTGGTGGTTCGGTAAAACCATCGAAACTAGTCCTGTGAAAATTTTGAAAATTAAAGCTGATTTTTGTTGTTTGACTTCTTAATTAGCACTAAATATCCTTGTCATGTATTTGACGATGCCTCTAAAGAAGCTGCTGGTGCTGTTTTAAAACAAGAACATCCTGATGGCCTGATGAAACGAGTCTTAGAATTGTGCGTATGTGGTGCGGTAGGTGATGTAGATCACTGCCTTTCAATGCCCAGATACCGATTAATTGCGTTTAAAAATACCAAGCAGTGAATACAGGCCGCAATGGGCGGAGAATACCTGCGGCAAGTAGCAGGCTATAAGCTAAGATAGAGGAGGTGATCAGGCTACTCAGCAAGGTACTAAGACATTCTCCCTCTTAATTGAGCAATGTATCTTCGCAGCATCATTTCAATAGCAAATCAAAATGAGGGGAAGGAGCCTTAAAATGTGGAGTACATTAAGCGGACAACTCGCAGATACCGCAGCAGTAGATTAATATAGTTGTCTCTTGCAATAATAATGCAAGTAACATAGATCCTCCCCTGATAGTTACTACAACTTTGATAGCAGATGCAACTTTTCCAAGCAAGTCAGCTAAGGCACCAGAAAATTGAGTCACATAACTCTACCCAGTTTAAGCCAGATAGTACTACAACAACTGAAAATCAGCATTAGAAAAATAGCTCACCCGGTAGAATTGAAACATGATTGTAAGAGCATAAACTATTGTATTGTAAGCTTATTACTATCCATTTCGTATGTACTTGTTAAAAATAATGTTGTAAAGTCGTTAAAAATGACATAGAATACCGAGTCAATGTGTAACTGAATTACAGGTTTACTTTCATTATCTCAGCGAAAGTACTGCAAATATGAATTTAGATCATTTTTAAATGTACACATAACCGTCATGGTTATATCTAACATGTGTAACTTGTACAAGACAATGTCAGCAATTAACATATCTCTGCTTATAAAGAGGCCTTGTATGCCCATGTAATATTTAGACTTTTATACGGAAGAAAAAATCCCTTCCACCAGGATGACTATTAACACTGTGAGACCATTACAACAAAGTCAGGTCAGTGGCTATCTCAGGCGGCGCTCACTGACGCATCTGAGAATATTTAATATAGAAATTAACCATTTCTCTGAAAGATTTATTAGTGTATAAAAATATTCAGGAGTTATATATTCATTCATATTCCCGTAGAATTATTACCCATTTTTCGAAACTCCTGCACGACCGCAAAAGAACAAAACGTATGGGTAGTAATCCCTTTAGATACACTTTTGAGATTGCACTCTTCCTTTCAAATTATTTATCACCCGCTTAACGCGAGGCAGATTTGCCCTCTTATTCATGGTCTTATATTATAAAAGTAGCATTGGCTTCACCTGCTAAAACGCTAAACACACTTACTTTAAGTTTACATTTCTTAGCTTTAAAACAATATTTTTATCCTATTTTGGGCTGACAGATGACGTAGTTGTCTGCTATGGAAAATTTCAAGATGCAGCATTATTTGCCTCATCTTTTCAAATGAAGAAAGCATTTCTTCCTGGAATGATGTTGCTTTGCACTTGTGAAGAATAATCCGGTTGAGTTGATAATATCTTATGATATTTCAGTCTTCCTTTCTGCAATGACAGTTGAACGTCGACGAATGAAATTGAAGTTCAGAATTTGCATTTCCTGTGAACTTTTGATCAGAGTGCAATATACAAGTAAACATATATTTACTTAATTATATTTAGTTGAAGGAAGCCTCTAGGAGGGAAGACTTTATTTACAGTGTAAGGATTGTTCATTATGGCTGCAACTAATGAGTTTATCTATTCTTTCAACTTATATCTTCAGAAGAAATATGTACCCACTGGCAAGATCATTTGTGTAATTTCATTTCTGCGATCATTTGTGTCTAAGGAGAAATGCTTTCTTGGAAGGATTTTAAGAGAAACTACTTAGTATATTCCTTAAACATAGGACATATTACGAAAAGGGCCATGCAATCGGCCCGTCTATCGAGAATCGAGCTCAGGACGAAGTACCAGTGTTCAGCATCATTATTCCTCGGCTGCTAATAGGCCAATGTAGCTGGATAACATATCAGGACTGTTTTCACACAATTTCAAAATAAATTTTAAAGTTTTAGTCTCCTGCAACTAGTTGAATTTCAACTGCAATCCACGTTCACATGAAAACTTTGAAAGAGAGATTTAAGGGCCGGTTTCATACCTTGATGCAAATGTAATTCTACCGCATAACGCAGTACTTACTTCTAACCTGAAATACTTCTACACTGGGTCTTGCGTTGAAACTTTCGCAATTAAATACCAAAGGATCAAGGATTATAATTTCGAAGCAACCTACTACCGTAAACATCGTTTCACTCTACATCAGATAATCAAAAATTACACAGAAAGGGCAAAATAGACAGTAGCTGAAAATGGGAAAATTCAATGTGAATATAGCACTTTGTTGTTCGTCTGCTGCGCTTTACCAGCTCAGATGAAGTGAGAAATAACTGATACTTTGCATGTATACCAATGAGTTCTGATGAAAAATCTCCGTAGCTTTATGATTTAATTATTGGCACTTCTTGCAGACATAAACAAGATCTAATCAGAAAATAATCCAACATTTGAATCAATCATCACCACACAAATTCTAAATCAGATTTCTGAAATACCTTCCTGAAAGTCTTTGTGGTGAACAGCAAACAACAAAAATAATATAAGTACAACGCAAACAAAGATACATAAAAGAAGTATATTTTACTCTAAAACCACCAGAAGCAGAGCAGTTTGATTAAAACATATTTGGATTCCAGATCGCAACGTAATCGTTTGTGAATCTAAAATATAGAAAGGTCAGTGGGGTATAGAAAAACTAGTGAGTAACGTACTGGATATAATTTGCGTCTGACACTCAAACAGGCTTCCATTCGATGATGCAATCAATATTTAAAATTATATTTATAGTTTGAGATTATAATTGTAATTATAACAATTATAATATCAAAATGTGAATATAATTTTAAATATCGATGGCATCATCGAAATGAAACCTGTTTGACTATCAGGGTTTCATGTAATCAACTTGTAATCACTTATCTAATCACTTATTTAATGCTGGAAAAACACCAAGACTTCAATCATCAGTAAAGAAATAAAAAAAAATGCAATTGGGAAAATAAAATATATTAACAATGACTTTAATAGTAAGCCATAAAAATACTTAAATCTGTAGCTTCAAAACTTTAAATAAGATTTATATTTCTAATTGTAATTACACAGAATGAGGCCTTGCTCATGCTCTTTTTTAATTGTAATCAAACTTGGATGAAAGTGGACTCAAAGACATTTTTAAATGAACTCCATAATCTTATAAGTATTTAGACATTTGTATTTGTTCATAATGTGCGAGTCATTGTTTTCTCGAAGAACATAATTCTAAGTAGAATTATGACATTTAATACTTGTTCAGCAGTTCATGAATAAAATTTAAGCATTCATTTTGAAAAGGTAACAGTTTTGATTTCCTGAATTCATTAGGTCATGTGCGCTTGGGATAAATTTAATATCTAGCTATCACTCAAACAGGCCCACCAGCGGCCGAGCGGTAAAGTCGCTGAACACTGGTAGTTCGGTCCGAGGTTCGAATCCCGCGAACGGGCTGGCTGCATTTGTAACGTGTATACGAGCGAGTTTACCTTAGAAAGTCCTCCACGAAGGCATCCCTCCTCTTAGGCAGATAGCCCTCGAGGCTTTTCCATAATCACACACACACACACACACTATCACTCAAACAGGCTTCCATTCAACAAACAGGCAGTCAACTACACCAAACCAAAGAATCCGACAGAAGTTCATGTGCAAAGCCCAAATACACTATACACTTGACGAAATCCAGACCTTCTTCAGAATTCGAACACGAATCGAAAGCTATGGCAACCGGCTTTCCTATCTCCATGCCAGAAATCGGCTCGAAATAAAACATTTTAAAATTATTTTCACATCCCATAGGATATATGACTTTATAGACTAACATGTTATATGAGTTTTATAGACTAATATGGTCTTGGTTTGTTCGTTGTACCAGAATGCTTATATAATATATAGTAGGAAAGACGCGGAGAGATTTCCAATAAACACTAGATTTAACAATGAAGCATTAAAACCGAAGTGTCCGATGCGCGGTCCAAGCCAGTACCTCCTATATACGAAGCCAATCCTCTAGGGTTGCTTGAACGGTCTGACGTCATCTAAGTCGTCATTCCTACCATCTTCCTCGCTGCAAAGAATGAAAGAATATACTTCGGTGTCGTAGCGTAGTGAACTGACTGTTGTTTGAAAGCGTAGTGTGCTCTAATAGAACATTTTTCATTTAAATTACTTTATTTATTTTTTATTATGCCACATAAATGCTGTGTTGCAACATGCAAAGGAAATTATAAGAATGGCCCGAAGGTGGCTGTATTTAGTTTTCCTACGGAAGAACAACTGAGAAAACAATGGATTTGGAACTGCAAACGAAAAGATGGATTCAAGCCTACGAAACATTCAAAGGTAAGCATGCATTTCATTTTTAAATTAGAAAATTCCTGAAAGATTAATGTCATTGAAAGAAACATGACTTGAAAATGTGAAAACAAAAAATTCTGATTGCAAGGGAAATAATTTACTAAAGTTCCATTGCATTCAACCATAGAAAATAAAACGAAGTTTTAATTACTTTCTATACAAGCATAGTTATATATTTATTTACTAGGCAGAAATTTCTCTTATCCCATTATGAATGAGTATTATTAATGAATTCTTTCAGTAATTTATATTTTCGGCGTCGGGATCTTTATAACACGCACATTGATTTGGGATTGATTAATCTTTCAGGAATTTATGTTATACAGAGCTTATACTGAATTTTAAAGTGATTATAAAATGGACCCTTTTCTCAATAACTAGTCAATAGAAAATCCACCAACCTTATAATGTTCATATTATAACTTTAAGTAGATAAATATAAAATGCTTCAAGTCGTAATTTTAAAGCCGTTAATTTAAAGTTGTTTTAGATATAAGTATTTAACTGTTTGGGTATACTATTTCTTTTGATTTAGATAAGTCTCGTTCCACCTATTTTATTTTTATTTTTTTTATTTTTAAAACTGAATGTATGCAATGCCCCTTTATTATATGCTAGGAGCATTTGAGAATGCATTTTGCTCGTAACTCATGTGAACAGGAAATTAATGCTAATTATGCAATGTTCTAAACTTTATTAATTCTAAAATCCTTAAAAAAATTATGAAATATATGTAAAAGAAAACAATCGTATAAATGGACTAGTTTTGACAGTAATTATAATTTCTGGAATAAGTTACAAGGTGTTTAAATTAAACTGTCTTGTTCATATAATATTGCCTAAGATTGTAAGCTTACTAGTTTTCACTACATGTTAGCATAAATCCTAATTAGCCTATTAAATTGTTTCATCACACACACATCTATAAAAGTACGAGTTTCTTATGCCAATAACACCTACCTTGTTACAGTGGTTCACTTGCTACTGGCAGTAAGTTCTTGTGGGCTTGAAATTTACATTAATTTCTTATCTAAAAACACTTATATAAGGGGTTTTGTTTATTTATACTTGTTGCAGTGGAATATGAAAATGTTTCATTGTATTAATAAGTTATATAACTTTTAAAATTTCTGAAAAATGTTAAGAAAATTATATGGAAAATAAGCAATCTAGTGAGCCTTCCACAGTAATATAATGTCAAACACGATTGATGAATGTGAATATTTCACTCCAAAATTACATAAGAATAGCCTAAAATATTTAATTACTGCAAATAAACTGTTAAATATACAAATTCTTGTTTTTTCTTTGTGTATCATATTTTAGCACTTATACTTGTTTTCAATAATTCAAGAAAAATGAATTTTTTTAATGACTAATGATGTTTTATGCTCTTAAATATAAACATTCATAGGCACACAAGTAAATTTGTACTTCTGGTTGTGAACATATCATTTGTAAAAGTGTTTAGAAAAAGAGCCAGTAACTTTATATTTGAATGGTACGAATGAATGTGGTTAATCGTATTCTTATCCATCAACTGATGGTTAATCTTATTCTTTTTATAACTGTATTATCACCATTTTGAATGTAATTCCATAACCAAGTGTTGTTTTCAAATAACTGAAGAAAGAAATATTTAGGATGTAGCAATTATATATTACATGAGCAATTGTATGTTACCTGAGGATGTATCAATTAAATATTACTTATGTTATATGCATTTGACATATGACAACAAACATGTGCTAATTATTTGCACTTTTCAAAACTTTATGACAGCATCCATGGTTCGTTTTAGCCCAAAAGAGTTAATAGTTTTGTTTTAAGATTTTGCATTATTCACTCTAAATGGCTGCATCACTTTTTTGCGTTGTGCACTCTAAATGGCTATATCTCTTCAAATTGTTACCATCCAAACATTATCGCCCTGTATTATTTTTAAAGAAATTAAATGATGAACGTTTTCCACAACGGTAACCCTTCCCTTAAGCAGATAGCTCTTGAGTGCTTTGCCATGATTAAATAAAAATACAATAAAATCCTTATTAGACTGTGCATGTATTTAAAGGATGGCGAATGCTTACGATTTTATAATTGTTTAACCTTTTGATGCATGTTTATTTATTTGTTCTTTTTCATATTAAAAGGTGTGTGAACTTCACTTCAAGCAAGAGGATGTTCTGAGGCAAACTGAATTCTTTGATGAGAAAACTGGAAAGAAGATCATTATACCATTGTCATATCCTCGTTTATAGAATGGTGCAATTCCAAGTCTGTTTCCTGATGGTCCGAGTCATCTTAGTTTCAGTGTTTTATCAAGGGAATCACCAGAGCATAAAAGACTCAAAAGAGAACAAGATGCACTCGAAAAAGCCTTAGCCTGTAGCTTAGCTGAAAAGGAAGAGTATGAACGAAAACAAATGTTTTATAATTTAGATGAACTAAAAATTTGTTTTAATACTGTGAATTTACCAGATAACTGGATAGTTATACACAGGCCTATACATACTATGATTCTTAATATTTCTAATGACAATCATCCAAGAATTCTAAAATCATTATTTATTGATTGTAATTTGAATATATCTGTAGCAATTAGAAATATTCCTATTAAATCACTGAAGCAATATGTAATCCCATCAAAAATTAACAACCTTAAAGATCTTTTAAGTATTTTAGAGAAATTAGACCTATTTGCCTCAAATGATTCATCTGAAGACAGTATTCAAAATTATTTACAAATTGTAAATGAATTAATGACAATTTTAAAAGAGAAAATTCCACATAAAAACAATGAAATAAATTTTCTCCTTGAGCAACTATCAAACTTGAATTCAGAAAAACAACAATATAGGTATTCTGCAGACTTTCTAATATTTTCCACTTTACTTCACACAATTTCACCACATGCATATAACTTTATTCGAAATTCAGAAAATATTATTATGCCTCATCCACGGACAATTCAGAAAATTTTTTCAGATTTTAATATATATCCAATAAATGAACAATACAACCAAAAGTTCCTAAGCTACATAAAATTTAAATTTCAAGAACTATCAGAAAAAGATCTGCTTGTTATTTTAATGATTGATGAAATTCATCTAAATCAAGCATTTGATTATAAAGGTGGTAATTTGTGTGGAATGGCATATAATTGCAAAAATGCTGCGTCTAGTGCATATGTTTTCATGATTCGCAGCCTATTATCTGTTTATAAGGATGTTGTATATATTTTGCCGGTGAAAACACTTAGTGCAGATAATTTGTATATTTATATTAAAAAAAATTGTTGTGGGATTAGAAAATATTGGGTTTAAAATTAATGCTATTGTCACTGACAATAATTCGATTAATAAAAAGGCTATGTCTCTGTTTTCAGAACCACCTAAAGTTAGTATTGTTTATCAAAACCCTGTGGACAAATCTAGGCCAATGTTTTTTATTATTGATACAGTGCATATTTTAAAATGCATTAGAAATAACTGGATAAATCAAAAAAATAATAATCAGAGTATGTTTTTCCCAAGTTTTGATGATGCTTCACATATTGAAACTGCATCTTTTTCTTGTATTAAAAAATTACATAAATCTGAAACTGGTAAGTTATTAAAGTATGCTTATGGTCTGACAATAAAAGCTCTATATCCAACTAACTTAGAAAAACAAAGTGTAAAGCTTGCATTGCAGATTTTTAATGATAATGTTGTTGAAGCATTATTTTCTTTTGGGCAGCAGAAAGAAATAATAAATTTCCAAGAAACTGGAAACTTTATTAAAATAATAAACACATGGTGGTCAATTGTAAATGTGAAATCTATTTTTAAAGGGGTTCATAAAAATAATGTATTTGAAACACCTTTCACTGTGGCAGAAAATGATGAAAAATATGTTTTTATGAATAACTTTTTGAATTGGCTAGATAGTTGGAAAAATTTGAATTTAACCTCTGGTTGCCTAACCAAAGAAACTCACTTTGCAGTATACCATACAACGTATGCTTTAATTGAGATATCAAGGTATTGTATAAATGAGTTGGGTTTTAAATACCTTTTACTTGGAAAAATACAAACAGATATGTTAGAGGCTAGATTTGGTAAGTACAGGCAACTGGCTGGAGCTCACCATAATATTTCTATCAGACAGGTTTATGAAATAGAGGGTAAATTAAGACTTCAGAGTACATTACCAACCTTAATAAATTCTTCAAAATTTGGAAATATTCCTCTTCTTGTATCTGATTTTAAAGACACCGAAGAACAAACTTTTGATGACACTGATGTACAAACATTCATAGATGAAATAACAGTTGAAGATAGTGATATACACGACATAAAATTGGATGTACCTATTTTGACTTATATAGCTGGATATTGCTGTTATAGTATGCTTAAAAAGTTAAAATGTGATGTATGTAAATCCAATATTACTATTGATAAGGAGTTAGCTTTAGAAAACGAAAATATTCATTCATGGATTAAGGTTTTTGATAGAGGTCTTATGTATCCTCATCCTGATATTTTACATGTTGTTATATACAATTTTATTGTTGTTAAGAAACTTATTTCAGATGAATATGAGCAAAAATTTTTATTTTCGGCAAATCCACGAGTTACAGTGTGTAAAATTACTCTAAATTTACTTCATGAAAATTTTTTTTTAGAGTTGAATGACTGTCCTAAACTTCATGACCCTCAAATTATTTTGAAAAACATCATACAAGCATCAACGAATATTTTTCTAAATAATTACTGCAAAAAGTTGAATGATAATCTTTTAAGTAACAATTTAAATAAGCAACGGAAATTGAAAACATTAAAAAAATAATTTATGCATACAGCAGAAATGACATATACTATGTTTATAAGTCAGTAAACTTTATAAAATAAGATAGTGACACTAATCTATTGTTTCTTATTATCTTCAGACTTAACTTGTAATTCATTTTATTTAAATGAATATTTTTTGCAGAATGTAGATAGTATGTTAAATAAAAAAATAGTGCTTTTTCTATTTGTGTTGTGAAATCTTTACCAACTCTTTCAAAATGCATGCACACACACACAAAAAAAAGCATTTGTAATAGTTAACTAATTATGACAGTAAAGTGCTAAAGTTGTTAAGTCTCTTATATAATATCATTTTGTGCAAAATAGGTGTATTTATTGTAAACTAGAGAAATATTGATTTTTGAAGATAAAATACTTTGCCAATTAATATTACTATTGTTTAGATTTTGAAATTAGTATCTTGCAATTTTTTAATATTATTTTAATTGAAGCAGACATGTTTATTACATTAATTTTACACTGTAAGAAGAAAATAAATACAATTTGTTTTTACCTACAATTCCATATGAGTTATTTTTATAGATATTCATGCATTTTTATGGAGGAAATTCACTGTATTCTTATACAATATTTTCATTGTAATACATGCTAAATTCTGTCAAAACTAAAATGAAATACTTTGGAATTAAAATTTCTAATGATGTGGTTGTACATATACAGGGGAAAACTTATCAAAAATAAATTAAGTAAAAAAATATTTTTAATCCTTCCCAGCTGTAAGGCTTCATGCAGTTATACTAAACTATTTTGATATTAAAGAGACTTAACTGTAATAAAAAATAAGTAGCATCAAGTTACATAAATAAATAGTCATCCCACCCTTTTTCCCACTGTAGTCTGCAATACCATTTCCTATTACTTCCAGTTATAAATTTAATAGTACAAAAAATTCAGGCCAAAAATAAATAAATAAATAAAATCCTTTTTATATCTTCTGCATCCTAATTGTGTTGCTTTCCTTTAATAAAAATCTGAATTATTTTGAAAATTTTAAATCTTACTTTACATCTTAACAATCAGGCTATATTTATTTTCATTTCTAATAGGAAAATACATAAAACTTGTTATTCTTTCAATTCTAAGAATTGAGGACATTTTATCTATTTAGATGTTTTAAAAGTTCCTACTGATTATCCTGATAAAAATTCCATTAAGTACATATATAAACTTCATATTTATCATTTGCTAAAAAATTCTCAAATAAGTTACAATGAAATGTTTTCAGGAACAAAAATTTACAAGTTACAAAAAAAATTATATGCACATAATCAGACAAAAGGAATGTTACAAACATTTAACAATAAGAATGAAACATAAGAATTTTGAATTCCTAGCAAGTGTCAAGTTTGTTGAATTTTTACAATTTTTCTTTTTTTTATTATTGGGGAAGATGCAGTTATGTATTCTCAAATAATGATCTAATTTAAAATGCCTAAATATATGAAATGTTTTGCTACCGTATTTTAAAACTACCAATGAATAAATATTGATAGATGCTAAAAAATAGTATTTTTCAAATCATTCTCCAGGTTTCTCATCTGTTAAGAAATTCAGTCCCACACTGAAGTGAAAAAAAAGCGGAAAATGACTAAACAATTATGTGTAAATTTGTATTTACGAGAAACAGAAAATGCCGTTATACATTGATTAAAATTAATTTAAGGATTTTAGTGTTACTTGCTTAATTATGCGTTATCCTCTTTGTTAATAAGAATATATTTAATAATATATTTAATAATGGAAGAAAATATTTAATAAAATATATATTCTTCAGAAAGCAAACCAGCATCAGCCAGATATTCAGTATATATTTATTACTACTAATCTGAAGTATGTTGAATTAATTTCTTTACTATACTGTTATTATTTTAAGCGTAAAAATATATAAGGAAAGTAAGGTTAGGTATTTGAAATTAGAAAATGCAGTCGATGAAATCAAATCGGAATATATATCTTTGCACACACACACACACACACACATATATATATATTTAAAACCAAACGATATAGTAAGCCTTATGCAAGGAAATAAAAACTACTTTTCATTTTCTCTCCTCTTAAAGGAATAACAGCGATAAGTGGTTTCATGTGGCAACCATGCTTTCTGTACATAAGGACGACTTTAGTGACGTAGTGTGCGGCGTGCCGTGGCTTCGTTTATAGGAGGTACTGTCCAAGCAAGTAACAATGCTACCCAAAGCGGAAAGTAAAACAGCAGAGAAATATCAAGATCCCACCTCGATGACATTAGTATTATAGGAGTGTTTGCCAATGTCCTGATACTCGCTCAATAAAGCACTGCATTAAACGCCCTGACCTTTGAAGTTCGATGAGGTGAGTTCTCCAAAGTATACGTAATAGAATTCTGCAAAGTGTGCGATTTAATAAAAATTTATAGTTAAACACAATCGATATAGATATTTTTACTTATTCCGTTCTCAGCGTTTTGGTACTTGAACCCGAACTGAACTGCCAGTGTTTATTGGAAGAAGTTAGAAGTGTTTTAGAAGTGTGTAATCATTCTCACACACGCTCTATATCTATTTTCTAAAATTCCTGAAACCTTTCTACTTTCCTGAAAGATCTTGCCGTGAACAGAAAATTAAACAAAACCATTTAGACACAAAACAAGCAGGAAAAATCAAATAACTACAATTACGTCCAAAGCCACCGCTCTGCACAAAACACCAAAAGCAGTTTGAATGATTTCAGCTGAGTTCATTCATCACAGAAAAACTTTGCATATAAAACTGTTTTTTTTAAATGCTCCACTATAAAAATAATACAAAAACAGCATAGAATTGTTTTTTTTTTCACATGCACCAAATGCACGCATTACCCTTTCCTGGATTTGAAGAACTCACAGAAAGAAAGAGAGAGTGGAAATGTTGACAACAAATTTTATTGGTCTCTGACTGCTTTGGGAAAACGAAGTCTTTGCAAACGGTTCTCAGAAGCTATTCGGGCAAACAGGGCCAATGGGTTTAGTTATACTATTTTACAAAGCAGAAGCCAAAGATATAAGTGGCTGTCCCCTATTTAGAGGAAAGGTCTTTCGGTAGTGTAATCGGTCATGTCTTCTTCAAGGGTCGGCCTTTTATCTGTTTAACTACTTCCACAAGGAAATACCACCAAAAAAAAGTATTCAAAAGACCAATTTTATACTTCCGGTCTGACAGTAAGATTTAAAAAAATTAAGTTGTTTTCGATATAAAAAAGCAATAAGCTAATTTTTATATTGTTTTACACAAAACCAAGTAGGGAGATAAAATTGTATTTTCTTAATATATATATTTTCTCAGAGATTATTTTGCAAGTAAATTTTTTCAAGTTACGAAAATCTCACCTACATGCATTTTAAAATCAGATTTATTTAATGTATATGGATAGGCTAAACAAGCGCACTTTCGCACATATAAAATATGCATTAATACATACATAAAAATGAAATAAAATTTGAAAATAATGCAATTTAGAAGATAGTGTATTAAAATAATTAAAAATTTGTTGTGATCTCTTTTCTTACGTTATATGCATTTATTTTAGTTTTGCAATATGCACTTATTTTATTTTATTATGGTATATGCATTTACTAGCTTTTGTTCTCAAATTTTGTCCGATTATTTGAATATGGCAAAGGAAACGACATCGTCTGTCTAAAGGATAGACTAGTCACCGTGGTGGGCTTTCTAAATAAAACTCATTCATATCCATGTCACACATGGTAAAACTATGAAACCATGCAGACAATTTGTTCGTTTTGGTTTCAGTGCAAGTGGAACTAGTAGTAATCAGCGGTTTTAGCCATGAAGGTCACTGGTTGGAGTCTGATAGATTTAAAAACCTGATAAATCGTATTTAATAACCATAATACTAATAAACGAACCAGCTTTATAAATAAAATGCTTATAACGGACGTAACTAAGTCTCGATATAACACAGAATAACACTGATAAAGGAGAGTGTTATAACACTGAATTTATATACTAAACGGAATATACATTAATTCTATCTATAGAAAAATTTAGCAAATTTCGTTGGGAATGTCTAGCGGCGAAATCCTTATTATATATATCCTTATTTTAAATTCATCGCATACCTCGTGCTTCGACTCTTACCTCAAAACACATATAACCCACAAATAACTTTATTCTTTATTTAAAATTAATAACTTTATTTCCTTATACAAATTTCTCAGGATCTTTTGAGTTATAGGACAACACACACAAAAGAATTTTTTCTATGCAAACAGATGCGCTAGTAAGAAAATGCACTTTTGACAGCAGCTTGTGTCTATGATGGTAACCTTTCCTAAGCATAAGAAATGTGTTGCTTAAATTCATTTTTTTCATTAATCAAAAAACCAAACACATTATATAAAAAATGTTTTATTCACATTCTGAAACCGAAAATATTGCTATAAAAGCAAAGGAAAAAAGGAACAGCATATTTCACTTAATGGGAGGCAATTTTGACGCATAAACTTTTAAACACAAAATATTTTAAGCATGTTATGTAGTAATCGTTTGGTTTATTTGATTGTGGCAAAGCACTCGAGAGTTATTTTACATAAGGGGAAGGATACCTTCGTGGACGACTAAGGGAAATCGGCTTGTGTACACGTGAAACATGAGAAAAACACTGAAGCATCCATGCAGCTAGCCCTTTTGGCTTATGAGGCAGCAAAAACTCACGAAAACTGGCAGGCAGCCAGCCCATTCGACGGGATTTTAACTCGCTTCAAACTGCCAATTTCTACTAGGTCGCTGCGGACTTTTCTTTAATCTTTATCAAAAATATCTGCAAAGTAATCGCGAACACATAGTTATTGGTTTTTAATTTGATTTGGTTTTATGTGATTACGGCAAAGCCTCGAGGGCTCTCTGCCTAAGAGGAGGGATGCCTTCGTGGAGGACTTTCTAATGGACTCTAGCTTGTATACACGTTACACTTGGCGAAAACCATGAAAACGCCCATGCAGCCAGCCTGTTTGGGGGATTCGAACCTCAGACCGAACTACAGCGACTTTACAGCTCGGCCGCTGGTGGGCCATAGTTATTGAGTACCAAAGGATTAATTAAGTTAGGAACTTAATAACTTTCATTTGTAGTGCTGCTATCAGCATTGACATTTGGAGAGGTTTTTTTATAACGAAAATTTTTTAATGTAATTAATTTAATTCGTTAGCTAATTGTTCCTCTGAATAATTTTTGTGCGCAGTATATGTAACCTTTCCATACACTAACCACTAACTGTTTTACTTAACTTACACTCCGTTAATTTTATGCGATTTTATACCGGTAGATTTTCCAAAAAACGCGTACTTCCCCTCTAGATTTTAAAACTATTCTGTATTTCAAATCTTAGTAATAAAATTTAAAAAACAAATATTTCGAGACATTCTTTCAGCATATGAATTTATTCGATTGAATTGAAGTTTTCGAAGTAGAATATCTTCCTTCCGACATCCAAGAAATGTTTATATGTCATTTCGCGTTTATAAGGAACACACGGCCTTATAACACACGGCCTTTTCATTCGAATACAAAAATCAGGCATACTGAAAGCACATTTTTAACATTTCAAAATGTAAAAAGGAAAAATATACCATTAAAAACACCCGCACTTGAAATACGAGAGCAAACAAGATAGTGTTTGCAACATTCTATATTTTATCCTGTTCTTGACGAATCAGAAATTGTAGTCAACTTTTAATACATTGTTATTAAAAAGTACGTCTTACGTTACAACTGTTACTTTTTCCTGTTTCTTCTAAATTTCGGTAATGTACTATAACAACGAGCGATTCTGTTTGACTTTCATTTGTATAAAAAACCGCAAGGCAAACTGTTGTAAAACGATTTATCTTCATTCACAAGCTTGTAGTCGTTGGAAAGATAATGCACACCTGCTGTCTGACAATAATTCTTCATTCTCAGGACCCATCCGTAAAGTGTTCTTTTCAAGCAGACTTCACACCCTATTAAGAACTTTGTGTCAAATGACAGCCGCCTGCAGAAAGGTAGGGGAATCGTAACGTCTAAACACGTCTTAAGCAATCTTCGCGAAATTTGGGCTACGTGTATACACGTCTTAAACATTTTTCGTGCCATTTGAAATTCGTGTAAACACGTCTTAAGCGTTTTTAAAGGAAACTCCAAAAACGTTTGAACACATCTAAAGCAGTTAAAGGGTTAATGACGTGGAAAGAGAGACTATTTTTGTGTGCTAAGTTGGCTAACTGAAGATCGTAGGAGTGCTTTAAAAACTGGACAAGACTTTGATGGGTGTTTGATGAGTCATGAGATGTTCCATGTTCAATGTTTGACAAATGACAATTTACACAGGAAGGTGTGTTAGAGCATGAATGTGAAGGACCGTTGTAAATTTAAGAATAATTAGTGGGAGCAGGAGTTTGGTCACAGGCTTTCTCCAAATGGCCAAATCTTTGACATTTAAAAAATCGAAATATAATGAAAAATTGTCGATAATAGTATTAGTGTATACTACAAAAATTTGTCCATGACGCCCAAGCTGATTGAAGAAGGGATATATATCAAGTTCAAAATCCAGTTAGAATGCCCATCAGGACGTGTGAATACAGTTCGCAGCTTTACGTCCTCACTGGTCAAATAAGAAAACGATTCGAAAATGCTTTGTAAAGATCATCAAAAGTAATGCCAGATGGCAAACCAAAAATTACAACTGGAATCAATACCAGTCTAGGAAAGCGTATCCGCACTCTGTTTCGCAGTGCCTCCGAAGCGGGCAAGAGAGAAAACAATTTGGAAGCAGGGGAAGTAGAATAATAGACAATTTTAAGTTCACCTGAAAGTGTGATTCTAGTAAAACGAATATTCTCGTGGAATTGTTTGAGTGGTAAAGTAGAAGCCAGAAGGAACTGAAGTTCGGATAGAGAAAAAGTAGAGTCAGTAGGAAATAGTGAAGGACCCGATCAGAAGAATATGATTGGGAAATTTTATTGTTCAAGACTGTAGCTGAGGAAAACTGAGACAGTGCTTGGTATTGAACATGTAAAACAGAAGAAAAGGCCGATGTAGCTACTTGTTATATTTTATTATTACAACTATGAGAATCGGTTTGTATTTCACATGAAAGATGGAAGCCTGGAGAATAAGAGACAGTAGTCTGTGTTGAGGTAACCACGTGAAGAGTGATTTTGAATGAAATCCGTTGTAGGCAAAACTTGAGTTGAGTCAATAGCTTGTGTTTCGTGAGTGTGTTGATTTACCCTTACGTGCGATGATTCTATTTGAGTTAAGGTGCCATTAAGTGAACAGGAGTGTAAAAGAGCATCATTGAGCAACAAAAACCTCTATTTGAGTAGTCGAAATCATATGATCCCTTGTTGAAACCAAATTTTGAACGATTTTGTCCTCATAAAAGACATCAAAGTTTTTAGAAGGGATATCAGTGACCATTGCCAAACTCTCCTTCGTTTTACTGACGTCAGAACTGCACTGCATGATGGTCTGAGAATAAGATGAAATCAGTTCACTAGAATCTGTTAGAATTTAAGTAGTTCTTTCTTAGAAAATTTAATTGAGCCAGCTAATTACTTTACCCGCTAATAGCTTTTACCCGCTAATTTTGTTGTAAAAAATATAGTCAAATTAAAATAATCCTTGAGAATGGCCTCAAAAGAGTTTCCCTCCTCTGCCGTAATGAAATTGTACAGTAAAAGCAAAATAAAACGCGAAAAATGAGAAAAATCTGGTCAAAAGCGAAATTAAAATAAGTTTGAAATGTTTTCCCTGCAGTAACAGTGTTAGTACAGAAAAGAGCGTTTCACTGGTAGTAATGGAATGTAATAATGGAATAATGGAATAGAGGCGACAGAGACGAAGAAAACGGAAGTTATTCAGAAAGGAACCAGCAAAAGTATACTCCACAGAGAATATATCAAGAAAACACTCATACAATCAGCCCTTCTGCGCAGAACCGAGCTCAGGTTGAAGTACTAGTGTTCATCAACATTACTGGTCTGCCGCTTATATGCCCATGTAGTAGCCATGACCATATCACGAGAAATCATTAAGATCCAAATCTTGCAAGATGGAATGGCAGCTCCAGAATCCTTGATAATCTCATGAATTGTATTTCATAGCAAATTCTAAACTCAATTCACGAAAGAATTGGTATCACTTTATGACGATTTAGTATTTAAGTATTAAATGGGTTTTTTTTATGTGACAGGATGATAAAATTACTGTGCGGGAAACAAACATGTCTGTAGTGTTCTGAACATAAATGTAACAACTGTATGTAAAACAGAAATTTAGAATGTGCAGCAGTTAAAATTTTAAAGAATTCGTATGTTTTAACTTTAGAATTGATTTAGTGATCTATCTACTTCTAAAATAAGCTTAAATAATAACAACAAATCATAACATTTCTATTTAGAAATGTTCATGTAATTTTTATGTTTAATTAAGTTTATGCTGAAGTTATTTTACATTTAATTAAGTAGTGTTTATATTTAATTACGTTAATGTTTATTATTGAGATATACATATAATTCACTTGCCGTTCAGAATGTTTATGATGTAAAGCAAGACGAATTAAGTAAATTTTCAGTATACAGTTTTTAAAGAGTTTAACAACGTTTACAACAGAGTGTTTACCGTATATAATTCTGAAGATCATTAATTTTGACAATTAACTGTCAAAATTAAATATAAACGACATAAATTCGAAAAGCTAAAAAGTAAGCATACAAGTATTCCAAATATCAAAAGACCACCTCGGAAAGTGACCAATATTTTTGAGATTATAAATAAATATTTATATTTAGCATTAGGATTATTATTATTATTATTAGCGTATGAATAAATTAAATAATTGTTTCATTCAAATTCACTGTTTATGCGCCATACATGCACTTTCGTGTATAATGCACATTGATCAAATTTGAAATAACGCAGTCAAATCCGTACATTTCTCTCCAGGTGGTGAAGTTCAAACACACCTAAAAATTTCCTTTTGTACGCACAGAAAAATTGAATGAAAAAGGATTTATAGGTTACTCTGAACCTTCTTTATTTATAGTAAATGGCAGCTCAACACAAACCAGTCCATATATTTTAACCATGTTTAGTTATTTAAGACCCTCTTTTCTCAAAGAAATCTTCCAGATTTTTTTAGGGTATAAAAGGAATTGTTTGAAAAGAAATTTCTATGTTATTTTTTGGCTGCATGATAATCTCCTTATTCTATATTAGTTTTAAATTTTTACTTTGAAATCTTGCCTAAAATCAAACGGCGAACCCTAGGTGTGTCCAGACAGAGCTCACCGATAACCTAGGGCAACTGAGAGTCTGTATTCTTTGTTTCTCCGCATCTCATCGGTCAGTTCATTGACAACAATGCTCGTTTCATCACTCTTTCGAAGCTCTATTCAATCAGTGTGCCACTTTGGGCACACCCACAGAATTAAAACGATAAGTGCTGTCTTCACAAAATTTTACTTGTGTACTTCTCTAGGCCTAACTAGACTGCCTACATTTTTTTATCAATGAACTCCGAATTTAAGACTCCGACATTAAAAGGTAGCGTGCCAGAAAGGGTTAAAGAATGGGCCTTTATATATATTTTGAGAATGTAAACCCTAGACAAGGATTTTAGAACTCCGTCAGTTTTACATTATGCGTTGAATCATCATCAGACACAACTCAAAGTTTTGGATCACGTTTTGAACGCATTTGTGTTCATCACTAAACGGAAAAAATGAAGTATAAATTAGAAACGCAAACAAAAAAATTATTATTTAATCCAAACCACCGCTCTGCCTATAATAGACAACGCAGTTTCATCTAAATGAATAGCCTGTGTAATAAACGAAATTAGCTTTAAATTTTAATATGTATATAGCGCAGGAGTATACGAAAAACTAGTAAATAACAATTTGGTTATAATTTCTTTCCTGATAAATATAATCTCAAGCTGTATGTATGTAATTTAAAAAATATATGGCGTGATGAAATCGAAACCTGTTTCCATGCGAGATGTAATTCATGAATAAATTTAATTTTTTTTTTTTTTTTTTTTTTTTAATTACGAACACAAATTTCGAAAGTATTTGAGAGTCGAACTAGCATAAGATGTATTCATTTCTTTAAAAGTTAGTACAGAGTTATCACAGATTTGTTTAAAGAGTTATCAGAGATAAATGCTAATATTGATCGATTGCATTCAACGAAAATAACTATGCATTTGATCAGAAAGAGAAATTATGTTGCGAAGTTTGTGATGTTTTCTGCATTTTCAAATCTCTGTTTTAGTATTTTTAGTCTCTACAATTCTGACATAATTTACGTGGCTCAACTAGGTTTGGAAAATTGATTCTGAGTGTGGTCCTAAACAGTATCCTTTGTGTACTGTGTTTAGTAATATTTTATTATATAGATTATTTAACATACTCGTATCAGTATTTTATTTGCATATATTGTTAATGGTACATCCGATGTACACTGTAATAGTGTTGTATGTATACACTCTGGCTCTGACTATTCATTCATTTTCTTGCTTCTGTTTCGCCGTCTTTGGTGCGCATTGCCTTTCAAATTCTGCTTTATCTATTTCTTGTATGCTTTCTTTGATGAAGTTTAAGATCGCTTTGTATCCTTGTTCGCTAATCAGTTTTCGAATGTCTGAGTTTGTTAAGTTTTCAGCAGTTCTTCTGTTCATTTCCTGCGAACTTTTTCTGCTCCTCTCACTCTCCGTCTCGCTAACAGCTTCAGTGGTGGAAATGGTTTTCTCTTTTTCTCGCTTTTTTTAATATCCGGTGAAGCTAAAAAGTCTTCCTTTCTAAGTGGAAATTTCTTCTGGCTCCGTGTCGAAATCTCAGATCTGACCGCCTGGACAGGGTCAGTTACGATCACAAAATTAAGGTAACCAAAGTGCGTGCTACACGCTCGGAGCCTCAGCTCCTGAGGGATGATGATCTGAATCTCTGAATCACTAAGCTCCTCCAACATTAATACTTATACTGTGTTGTAACCACCGACGTGAAAGTTTACGAATCATAGAATTCATATTGATTGCATAAAAGGCGTAGACACGCCCCTCTCTCCTTAGCTCCAGCGCCCGCCCCAGGAAAGGAAGGACGTACTGCCATATAATTGCTCTGCCATAATAGCTTTATACTACTCCAATATTACTGAAAAAAGGCCACCTCTGCATTCTTATCAATCTGTTCACTATTCAATCACATCATGCCCGCTTCTGCCGATTCACCTGCTAGATGCCTTTGGCCTTTTTCCTTTTGATACCCATCTCACTTTTCCTTTCTCCGTTTTCTCATCCGAGATGTTTTCCATTTCCTGAATTCATTATGTCATGTGCCCTTGGGCTTAATTTAAGGAACTCGCAACGTTGAACCTGCGATAGCTCGGTAATATAGAACTGTCTAAGCTTTTGCCCTGGATATTTCGTCGCGAAAATTTAATCTTTACTTCTCTCTGATTAGTGCCATATGCCAATGAGCATATTAATCTGTCAAGTCTTTCCTTTCAGTTTTTTGCTTTAGTGTCATATTTATGTGTTATAAAATTTTTAAAAAATATCAAAAATATATAAAATTAAAAAATACAAAAAAAGTTTAAAATCATAAAATTTCCAAGAAAATCAAAAAATGAGTTTACCTATCCCTAAACTTTAGCTAATGTAGCTCCCTCTAGTGTGCAACCTGATAACCAATTATGCAACTTTCCTATTTTTGCTCACTACTTAAATATTTTTCTAATGTGGAGGTACATGGTTTTAAACCATAGGCACTCCGTAACTTATAATCATTGGCATTGGCATTTAGTTTCTAGATTTTCAACTCTATTAGATAATAACATTTACACCATAAAAAATTCAATATATTTTGTAAAAAAAAACTTCAAAAGCAGTTAGACATTACTCATGGTCTCCTACACATTTACTCATGGTTCCTTTTGTTGTAAAATCGTTATTCACCAATGTTCCAGTGGAGGGTGCATTACGACGTCTAGAAAGCAGACGTTGCGAATTTCATTTCTCTTGAATCGAGATTGATGAGCTAATTTCCCTCATTCAACTCTGTTTGAAACAAACTCATTTTGTTTTCCAAAAATAAATATTACAAGCAAGCTGAGGGATTAGCCATGCGAAGCCCCCTCAGTTCCATCCTGGCTGATAACTACATGCATTATTATAAATCAAAATTGTTTGAAACTTTAAACTTCCTGGCATGATTCCGCAACGTAGACGATACTTTTACTCTGTTTGAAGGCAATAAAGATGATTTATATAATCCGTGAAAATTTGAAAATATAACGCTGAGTTTAGTTGTTTGACTTCTAAGTTAGGCAAAGTTGTTTGATCTAAAATCAAACATCGTTGGACCCCTATGTAATTTTAAAATTTATACAGCACCCGAACATATGAAAAAAAAATTAATACATTTGTATATCAATTTTGTTTTCATAACGTATAATCTCAAACTCTAAATATAATTTGAAAAATTTATGGCATTATCGAATCGAATTTAGTTTTCATATCAGATATATTGCATGAAGAAATTTGAAAAAATAAATTACGGAAGTATTTGAGAATCCAAACAGTATAAGCTGCATTCATTTGTTTAGAGATTAGTAAAGGGTAATCACAGATCTTCTTCATAATTTATCAAAGATAAATATTAACATTGATCGATATTAATGAACGAGAATGTCATTAACCTTTATTAGTTTTACACAATTTACGTGACTCAACTAGATAAACTGTTTGAATTAAAAACGTTTCATGGAAACCTATTTACTGTTGCAGCTCTACTTGATTTTAAAATTTATATAAAACCTCAATATACAAAAAAACTAGAAAGCATAAACCTAAGAAACTAGCATAAGCTTCATTCATTTGTTTAAAGTTTAATAAAGATAATCACAGATCAAAGATAAATATTAATATTGATTGATATTAATGAACGCGAATATCTGAATTTTAATGCTTTTATATAAACGTCTATAAGTCTGACGTAATTTACGTGACTCAACTAGGTATTATCAAATTTAAGGTTCACACTTTAGAGTGGAAAAATATTTCTATACAATATCTTCATAAATTTTATTGATATAATTTTTAAATATATTTAAATGCAAAAGCAAGAGAGCATGTATAATGGAAATGAAAAAGTAATGAGAAAACAATTTTATTGGCGAAATTTCTTAAATTTCCTAAAATTTGCGAAATACGCTGACGAAGCAATTTCTCGATGGAATATCTTTAGAGTGGGCTTTGTAGATTAATCGTCGGTAAAATTTGTTTTATCTACATTATCGTCTAGGTTCGACATATTTTTAGGATTTTTTTTTTTTTTTTTTTTTTTTTTTGAGTGAGAAGGAGCTAGAACTGCAGCTCAAGCACTGCGATTAAAAAAATGCTACTTCCTCGTTCAAAACGAAATTGATAGTCAACCTAATAAAATTATGTCAAATTATCCTTAATTTTGCAATCGATTAGCTCACTTTAAACGCAGATCCTTAGAACATTGATTATACCAATAGCAGTTCCATCTAACTTCGTTGTTTTAACCTCTCTTTTATAAACTCTTTGCAGCTGAGATGAGTGAAAAGAAATGAATGAAAGAGTGACTAAAATAAGAGCTTGAATTCTTGTTGCAAAAAAGTTGCTATTTCAGTAATCATCTTAAGATAGTTCACTGTAACCGGAACAATATTTTGGCCATGAAGTATACATGTTCGCACCAAATTCCATATCACACAGAGATTCTTCGCTAGACTTTAGTTTTTTTCATTTTCTGCATGATTTTAAAGGATAGAAAACTTTGCTACTTAAGCATTGGGGTAGTATGATCAAACTTATCGATCAATTAGCGGACTAATCACCGAAAAATTTGTCAAAAGAGAGCCGGAAGGGGCGAATCGCACTCGCGATAAAGGGGAAATTCAGCTCCAGTTTAGCTAAATAATATCTCAAAGGATGGATCCAAAAGTCACCCAGCAATTTTTTTCCTTTTTAGAAGCTTCTCCTCAATCGTAGTTCGCGCTCAACAGTTTCCGAGCGTTAAAATTGCTGAACACTGGTAGTTCCCAGCTATATTCGATCTCAGGCGAAAGGGCTGGCTGCATGGACGATTTCTTCATGTGTGACGTTCATACGATGCAGAAAGTCCTCTACGAATGCATCCTTTCACTTAGACATATACCCTTAGTGTGCTTTGCGATAAACAACTAAACGAAACAAAGCTAAAGGATAGAAGTTCAAATGCCTCTATGGCGCATAGAAACTATGCACGTAACGAGGATCCATGAATTCTTTAGGATTCGATCACGAATCTAAAGCCTTGGCAACAGGTTTTTCCTATCTGCATACCAGAAATGGGCTCAACAGAAATATTTTAAAGATCTTCTTAGGTCATTAAGTGAACTATATTTATAGATTATACCTGGAGTTACATTATAATCTTAATGGGAGCATGATCTATTTTTTTTATAATCCTGACCAACATTTAAAATTACCCATAAGAGTTTTGGACTGGTTTCGGTTTATAAGATGTATGGTAGAACTGTTGGTACTGAATCACACTTGACTATCACTTAGAACATTCGTCTAAATATATTGCAAGACTGCACAACTAAGGTCAGACCGTAGAAGTACTGATGCTGACCTTTCTAAACTCAATTACTTGACCAGGGATTTCCGAGATTCGAATCCCGCGAACGGGCTGGCTGCATGGGCGTTTTCGTGGTTTTCTCCATGTGTAACGTGTATACAAGTCAATTTCCCTTAGAAAGTCCTCCACGAAGGCATCCCTTCCCTTAGGCAGATAGCCGAAATTAAATAAACCAAACCAAACTAATACTACAACAGCAATTTATCGAAAGATTTATCGATTTAGAATTTCACTACAAAGAGTTTCAAGTACAAATGTTTATTGAAAGCTAACTGATATATTATTATTTTAATAAAATTAAATATTTTATGTATATGAAACGAAAAACGTAATCAAAATCAAGAAAAAAATTGCCCTAAACAACATACCTTTCACTGTTCTATAATAATTGTTATACAAAAATAGAGCATTGGAAACTAAATTGCAACATGTTGTAACAAAAGAAGTCTTAAGTTCTAAAAATATGTAAATGTTTCAAAACAGAATATACTCTATTTAGAAATATTAGCTAAGCGACTGAGACCTATCAAAAACCAATTTACGTCTGAAGTGTGTAATTTGTGTAAGGGCAAATTGTAAAGCATATTTAACAGTTACTGCAATGGCTGGCTTGTTTACTTGTAGGCTGCTATCAAATATTTTCCTGGCATATTTAAAGGGCTCTACATGCAACAAAAAGAACTTAGCATACAGTAGTTATTCTGAGTATTCTTTTCGCTACTGTCAAGGGTAAAAAACGTAATAAGAGAATAAAACTGAGTGCAGTAGTTTTTTGCAGATTTCACTTTGGCTGCCAAGAAATAAAATTTATATGGGACTTAACAAGATTAATGGTTTTGATAATTAAATAAAATTTGGAGCAATATTCACTAAACACCACCAACGGTTTTAATCCTGTGACATTTGTATTTTACACTTTTTTTATAGCTCGTATAATGATGATTGACATCTCAATATTTACAATACAAAATATTCTAACAAAATGCATATCAATATATTCGCAGTAGATTCAATTTTCCGTACCTAATTGAGTTGCGTAAATTATGTCAGACACATAGAGTTTAATATAACAGCATTGAGACACTGTCGTTCATTGGTCCTTACTGCGATATTGTGTTGTTCTGGGTTTCTATTGCCTGAGCAATACTTCTCAGACATTCAAAGGACAGAGCCCCATGTGGTGAAAAAAGCCTAAGTTTATTCTCTGAAAGGAAAACGTGATGATGAAGCGTTCATTGGTATCGATCAATATTAGTATCGATCAAATTAGCATTTATCTTTGATAAATGTTTAAGAAGATCTGTGGTCAACCGTTACGTACTTTTAAACAAATGAAGGCAGCTTATACAGGTTGGATTCTCAAATACTTCGGAAATTTAGTTTTTCAAGTTTCAAAAAATTTCAGATTTCTTCATTCTTCACATGGAAACAAGTTTCAATTTGATAAAGCCATATATTTTTTTTAAATTAGATTTAATTTAAGATTATTTACATTAAGAAAAGAATAGATAGCCAGTGTGTTGCTTACCAGTTTTTTCATGTCATTCTGTGCTACATAAATTTTAAAACTGCGAATGGGTTTTCTTGTGTGTGTGTGTTTAAATAAAACTGTTTTGCCTATTTATGCAGAGCGGTGGCTTTGGACTTCTGAAAACCTTGTCTAGAGATACGTTCTGAAGCATATGCGTAAATGCATATTCTTCAAGTAAAAGAAAATTAACAGTTTGAAGATTTTAAATTTTTTGAAAACATTGTAACAAAATGACTAAGGCTTTAAAAACTTCAATAATGTTTCACTAAGAAGCATATTTTTTAACTTCACCGGAAAGTCTTAAAAATTCAAATATTTAAAACACTAAAGGCTTTTTGCTTAAATTTCAAATGTAAAAACGCATTTTAAACGTGTTACGTATTAATCTAGTTTTGTCAGCAAATTTTCTTCTTTTTTTCGTCTCAACGAAAATCCATGATAAATCCTTTGTTGATTCGAACTGGATCAAACGTTCTAGTGATCAGTAATTTCATCTCTCGGCTGCCAGTGACTTCCCCACTGTAATAAAAAAATAACTTTTTATTTTCCACGTATTCCAATAAATGACGAAGCTGCATATTTATCCAACAAATAACAAAAAATATCTGATGTGTACACCACATGAATTTCTTGTAGGGAATATTCAGTTTATACGTATTTTGTGCGGCATTTCATTTAAATATTTTTCCTCTAATGAAATTAGAGGAAAATATATTATATTTCTCATTAAATTAATTCAATTCTTGCAAGGCAAAAATACACGAAAACCTCAAAATACCTTCATTAAAAATTTAAAAATATCAAAAGTATAAAACACCACATTCAGTTAAAATGCTTAAAAAAAGAATTTTCCAATTAAAATTAAAATTCCTAGGCAAAAACCAGCAATTCGGCCAGCGAGTAAGAAGGCAAATTGTTCGGTGCACAAAAGTGAAACTTTGCGTTTGGTCCTCTACGGGAAAATGCCATCGAAAGAACAGAAAGTGACTTAATTCGTTATTCTACTAAGTTTCAAATGTAAACAAATATGGCTGCTGTGGTAAACAAATTAAGCTTATAGGCTATTAAAGAACTTTTAAATTGTCGATAATTTTACAAGTATTGCATGCACATTATTTAAAGGAATATATACCTTATCCATAAGATAAGAATAATATAACTCAGTCATTTTTAAAGCAAAAAAAAAGGCAGAATTTACCAACATATAATGATAAAAAAAATTGACCTGTTTTCACAATATATGTACTGCCATATAATGATGATAATGAACAGTGCATGACCATGCACTGAAGCATATTTATCTCTCGGTAGGCATGATTTATAAAACTCTCACAAAATAAGGCGTCCAAAGGGGCATTTTTAACGTTTTGTGTGTTAACTTTATTTATTAAATATCATGTTTTTCGCACTTAAACCATAAAATTCAGTTTAAAAGCAATATCGCAAAATAATTTAAAATGAGCATATCTTTAGAATTTCCGACACACAGTACCTCGCGCTGGTGATAAAAACTTTTTTTTTTCTGTACAACGTTGCCATTGCTCGCTTTGAAACCATTGATTTTGTTAATCAAAATCGTTAACGTGTTACAAAACATTAAATCGATAATAAAACAAATTCCAAATTAGGGCTTCCAGACGCCTATATTCGGTGTAGGATTCCGTTATCCAATGCGAGAAACATACATACATTTATGCAAATTCTTCATAATTTAATTTCTTTAAATATAACACACGGAGACAATGTTTGGTGACAGCTATCTGAAAAGTGATTCGCCGTTTATAGTGAATCAACGCAAAATGATTATATATATAATTTTTAGTTTGGTAACAAATAGATCCACATAAAACTTTATCTCATTGCATATATTTCTATAATACTGTATTACAGTTTTTTAAATGGGAAATGAAACAATGGGATTTCATCACATCAGCTTGTTTAACAATTTGAAACTTAGGAAATATATTGCCAAAGGATGGTACGTTCTAGCATCTGCTTAAATTTTATCTGCAATGCACTAAACCAAATTTAAACAAAACCCTAATTTTGAGATAGAGGAACACTAAGTAAAAATATTACATAAAAAGCAAGTAAAACGAACAAGATGCTTGCAAATTAGGAATTTAACACAGAGTTCATATTTTGCATACTTGCTCTCTCCTTAAAGCTAGCTTACATAATTTAGTGGAGAAATAATAATATACGAATATTGCGTTGACCACTTCTTTACAATACTTTGGATGATATCTGTATTTCTCAGAATATAATACATCAATATAAAATATAATAAGTTTTACAAAATATGAAATCCATAATAAAACGAATTCTAAATTTGTGCTTCCAGATGCCCATTTCGGAGGAGGATTTCTCTATTCAAAACTATATGGCTCTAGGTACCGTTGTTTTATCACAATGCCAGAAACATGCATACATTTATGCAGGTTCTTCATTATAACTATAATGCAGGGCGATAATAGTTGGTGGCAACAATTTGAGAATTGAAATAACATTTACAATGAATCAACGCAAACTGCCAAGACAAAAATAATAATCCTTCTGGGCAAACTGCCCCCTTTGGACTAAAAATAATAATAATGCTTATTTTAGTTCTGTAAATGTGGATAAATATGATCCTGATATAACACTTGATGCTTAAATAAACGAATTCGAGAGCAAAAGATTGGGCATTAAAAAATGTTTGATTATATTATTTTACATAGAATCATTTGACTGTTTACTTGCCTTTTTCAGTACCTAATATTTGCAAAAATATATCTGGCATGTTGTCAACAATGAAGAGGTTCCTCAACTAACACATCCTAATGCAAAACGTAATAAAATTCCGCCCATTTTTTAACATCTGAAAGAAACATTTTCGGAACTACTCTTATATGCGCCCTCAGGTAGTCAATTGGGACAACAAATTTCTTGCCAAACATTTTTGGCGAAAAACTCCACGCTGCCATACTACTATCTACATTTTTTGGTCTACATTTCGAACTTCTTCCTCGAATTATATCACAATCAGGCACAAGAAAGGAAACATTAAATTGCTTACAACCGAGCAGCAAGCGCTCTTCATAAATTTCGGACAATTTATTTATATCTCGTACAGCCTTAAAACTTTGAGAAGGGTAAGTCCTTTTGTTATTCCTGATAGTCCAAGACAGTTGCGGCTTTCCGTCAGTGTAGAGGAGATGATTGCTTTGCCGCCCACCCGCGCCGTAAGGCATTTCGAGCGATCATTGTTTGCCCACTTTGTGATTCTTGAGCAGAAATGAACACAAACCACCTTCTCCAGTGTGGGGCAATTCGTCGTCTTATAGAGAAATCGGGATACTCGCAAGGACGCTCTTTTAGGCAATGAATTCTTTTTGTTGTTTTGTTCTCAGTTCTGTTCCTTGTAACCGCTGTTGATAAGATTTTAGTTCTTTGCAACCTTTTCCCTCCATCCTCCCAGAACAGATTCCTAAGAAAACGTGGACATCTTCTCTGGTAAATCTGATACATAATCGAGTGGTTTTAAACCATGTACTTTTTGCCTTCATAATTATAGACATCAGAATATATTGCTATCAGTTTTATCATAAATAAAGTAGTGACTGATGTAAGAAATTTATTTTTCGTCCATGATCATCTTCCGAATGAGAGATTTGTAAACAATTGCCTTGGCTGTCGAAGCCGTAATGGAGTATATTGGAATGGGACTTAGTGTGTTTGAATTTTGCGTTGTTTTTTGGCGTCGTTTACGATTTTATGAGGTCGCATTGCGATGAAGTTTGAATGCCACTGATATAAAACATTTGATACATGCTAAATTGTAATGTGCTAATCAGGCGTAAGATTTTGAGTTTTTTCTAATTTTAATTTTTTACTTGTTTAAAATTATCATTATTTTTAAAAACACTTAAATGATGAGTATCAAACTCTGAATTTTGTAATTTTCTTTTACATTTTACGTAATATTGACATTCATAGACTAATTTTGTTTTTGCATAGGAATGCATATTCATTACACAGATCGTGACAAATTCATTAGGAGATTCTGAAGTATAGAAGATACTCCTCTTTGAAATCGTCACGTTAAAGATAGTCTGAAATTGTGAATGTCGTCCGTTTTCAGACGTACAAAAATAAATTTACAAACAGTTTAGAAAATTATTGAACAATTTTGAAACCATCATTCCTATAAAGTCATTGTGCAAATGTAAGAGGAGAGATTCCAGATGATCGGCAAAATAGCCAAGGAAATATTAGAGCAGGTATTAGTGCGGTCATTAAGCGTACACGAAACTTCACAGAAATATGAAGATCCACCCCGCACTAAAACCTGCTGCGGCCGCGGTTGAAGGCTGACCGTCAACATAAACAGACGAGGTATTTATTCCTCTAAACTAGATTGATATAAAATGCGTTTTCAATGCACAGATAAACCAAGCCCAAATAAATTCATGCAATTAAAAATGATATTTCAGCACGCTAGACAAACATAAATGGGAAAAATACGCAGCCTTGGATTTCCAATTGATACACACGTATGAAAACGTGTAGACATTCAAATACCAAAATTACTGCATTTTTGCATCTGCTTTTACAGACTTAACATCATTGTTTTTATCAGAAAAGCATTAAAGCAGGGACGTCAAATACTCTGACGAAATCTTGTATGAATGAGATCCAAGAAGCGAGAGAGGGAAGTCACAGAGAAATATTAAGACACCGCTTCGATGATATACTTTACGTTGCTATCGGTATTCAAGCCCGGCCCATAGACAGATGGGCTATTTGACACTCCGAACTGGGTTGAAATAAAATGTTTTCTGAATGGTGAGATAAAGCCAGCCAACATAAATGCATACAATAAATTTACAATTCAAATAAGCTTCACAAAGGTAACCCTAAGAAAAGGAGAAACAATAGGTAGTCATAATTTTTGATTTGATACACAAATATGAAAATTCAAGGTTTTCGGATGAGAAATAAAAGTTTTTGTATTTTCACAACTCTGGTTGCAGTCGATATAGATAACTCCAACAAGTTTCAGATAGCATACAAAGAATTTTTTATTTGACATTTAGCTATAGCAAAGAATTGATGTCATCTCTTTGTCGGAAGTTAGTAAATCGTGCCTACCGAGAAACAAATACGTCTCAATGCATAATCACACGTTATTCATTTTCATCATTATATGGCAGTACGTATATTGTGAACAAATCTCTTCAATGGCGAAGCATACTAAGATTAAATTAGAACCAGACAATCGCAGGAATATCTTGAGAACTCCGTGGGAATGGCATGCCTTTCAATAAAACTAAACATTAATTCATTTTTTCTCAAACTTAAGTTCGAAACTGATTCAAACCTTATGATTCCTAATCACTGCAGTTGGATGTATTATGGAATTTTATGTATAAAATGTCAAATAAAACGTCCAAAAAATTCGATGTTGTTTTCATTACATTAAAGGAATAATAAAAAAAATAAAGATTCAAATTTCTTAAATAAGAGTTTGATTTTTGTCGCCAGATATCGCCAGATATGCTGCAGCTGCTGAATGCCTATGTTCAAGTAATTACCTGAATATGAAAAGTCGTTCTTTGCTTATTTGCCAAATCAAATATGCAGCTTCGTGTACTACTACAGCACCTGAAATTTAAATGTTAAAGCTGTTTTTTGCTTGTAGTGAGGAACCCACTAGAAGCCGCGGGTAAAGTTACTGAAGATTGGTAGTTTGGTCCAGGTCGAATAGCAAGAAAAAATAGGAGTTATTTTCGTGAAGTTAAAGAATGTACAGGATTTGCAGACAAAACTATATTAATACCTAACACGTTATACTTACAAAATTTTTTAACATTTGAATGTCTATGAGAATGTTTTTACAGTTATTTAAATACTTATATCGATAAAAGCTTCCTGCGCGGCTACAGAAAAGCGTTCTTGAATGAAACATCATTCCACATTTTAAAGGCCTAAATCAATTTTGTTTTTTGAAAACTCTTAAAATTTTCAAACTGTTAATTTTTTAACGGGCTGGCTGGAGGTTTTCTTGGTTTTCTCCATGTGTAACGTGTATACGAGCCAGTTTCCTTAGAAAGTCCTCCAAGAAGGTATTACTCCTCTTAAGCAGATAGCCCTCGATGCTTTGCAATAACCACACAGACATTTCAATCGTCAGTATACAAGCTATAATAAAAACGCAAAAACCAGATGTCAAAGATTAGAACCGTTGTGGAGAGTGTTAGTAAATATTGCTTCAATTTTCATGAAATTATTAAAATTAAACCCATTTAAGTTTCGTTTCTTGTCAGCTAAAGTGAAATCTTCAAAAAAGCCTGCAACCAGTTTTATTCTTTTATTACATTGTTTGCTGTTGATTGCAGCGGAAAGAATGCTGAGAATAAGTTCTGGATGGAAATATTGAACAATTTGATCTTCAAAAATTACGCATTCAGACATATTAAATGTTTTTTCGAGAACTCAAGTCGCTTAGCTAATATTTCTAAACATAGTTTGTTCTATTTTGAAACATTTACATATTTTTAGAGCTGAAGACTTCATTTGCTACAACATGTTGCAAATTAGTTTCCAAAGCTGAGTTTTTGTGTAACAATTAATGTAGAGCTATGAAAGATTTATTTTGTTTTGGGCTAAATTTATTTTCTTGTTTTTTATTACCTTTTTCATTTCATATACATGTAAATAAGCAATTTTATTAAAATATTTATATATCAGTTAGATTTTAATAAACATTGTACTTGAAAACTCTTTGTAGTGAATTTTTAAATTGCGACGTTTCGATAAATTTTTGTTGTAGTTTGAGAAATTCATGTTTAGAATATTCAAGATTGTGCTGAATAAAAGAAATCAACAAATCTGTGCAAATTAATACCCTGGTCAAGTAACTGAGTTTAGAAAGGTCAGCACTAGTACTTCTACGATCTAACCTTAGCAGTCCAGTCTTTCGATATATTTAGGAAAATGTTCTAAATATGATTACTAAGTTTATTATCAAAGTATGATTCAAACCATGAATCTTATAGACCTAAATTAGTTCAAAACTCTTACGGATAATTTCAAATGTTGGTGAGGATTATAAGGAAAATATATCATTCTTCCGTTATGATTATAATGTGATTCCAGGTATAATTTCTAAATTTATTTCATCTACTGTCTTCAAAAGACCTTTAAAATATTTATGTTGAGCCCATTTCTGGTATGAAGTTAAGGAAGCCGGTTGCCAACGCCTTGGATTCGTGATCGAATCCTGAAGAAGGAATGGTTCCTCGTTACGTGTATAGTTTCTGTGCGCCATACAGGTACTTGAACTTCTATTCCTTAGTTTGGTTTTGTTTAGTTTTTTTTATCTCAAAGCACCAAGTTCATACCACTAAGGTAAATTATGCATTCGTAGAGGACTTTCTAAGGTAAACTGCCTCGTATAAACGCTACACGTGGAGAAACCGTCCATGCAGCAAGCCCGTTCGCCTGGAATCGAATATAGCTGGGGACTACCAGTGTTCAGCAATTTTAACGATCAACCGATGGTGAGCGCGAGCTAGTATCGAGGAACAGACTTCTAAGAGGGTAGCAATAGAAGAAGGACTGGATGACTTTTGGACCCATCGTTTGAGATATTTTTCAGCAAACCTGGAGCTGAATTTCCCATTTATCGTGAGTGTGATTCCCTCCTTCCGGAGCTCTTTCGATAATGTTTTCGGCGATACGACCGCTAAATGACTGATAGCTTTTATCATACTGCCCGAAATCTTAAGTAGGAAAGTGCTTGTATGCTGAGCTAAGCAACCTTTAAAATTTTGCTGAACTTGAAAAAAATTAAGTCTAGCGAAGAATATCTGTGTGATGTGAAAGTTGCTATGAACATGCATACTTCATGACCAAAATATTGTTCCGGATACAGTGAAATATCTTAAGATGATTACTAAAATAGGGACTTTTTGCAGAAGGAATTCAAGCACTTATTTTAGTGACTCTTTCATCAATTTGTTTTCACTTCATCTCAGCTGCAAAAGTTTCTAAAAGAAAGGTTAAAAAAACGAAATTAAATGCAACTGCTATGGTTATAAAGAATCTGCGTTTAAATTGAGATAGTCGAGTACAAAATGAAGGATGATTTGATATAATTGTTTATTAGGTTGATTATCAATTTTGTTTTGAACGAGGAAGTAGCATTCTTACAATTGCGGTTCTTTAGCTGTAGTTCTAGCTTCTCCTCATTCTAAAACAATCCTTAAAATATGTCGACCTAGAGGATAATTTGATAGATAAGACAGAAGTTTTACCGACGATGAATCTCGAAAGCACACTGTGAAGAAATTTTATCGAGAAATTGCTCCCTCGGCATATTTCGCAAATTTTAGGAAAATTTAAGAGATTTCGAGAAAAAAATTGTTTTCGCGACTACGAAATAAATTCTCAAATTTTCGATATATTTCTCATTATTTTTTAATTTCCATTATACATGCTGTCTTAGATTTTATATTTGAATATATTTAAAAAATTATATTAATAAAATTTATGAAGCTAATGTATATAAGTATTTTTCTACTCCAAAGATTGAACATTAAATTTGATCAATCTTTCCCTTAATTTTGAATCACAGAAATTAAGCTCAATTATCAAGTGAAATCCATAATCGTATACGTATTTAGACATTTGTAGAAGCATATATTGGGCAAGCCATTATTTTCTCTTAAGGCGTAAACCTGTTCCGATGACACCGCCTCCTCCCCCCCACTCACTTCTGTAAACTATGTAGTCTTCCTTATGAGAAAATTTATTTATCAAAAAACCGGAAACAGCTAAAAATGTCATAAAAATATTGAAAAAATCTATAATTTTCTGTATACTGTCAAAATGATCGATAGCCGTAATTCTAGGTATAAACAATAATACTGACAAAACGAATTATTTAAAATGAACAAAAAAATGTCATTCGTAAGGGCTTAGAAAAATCGTAAATGCTTTACAAAATATGAAATAGATATTAAAACAATTCCAAATCCCAAATTAGGGCATCCAGATGTCCATATTCAAAGGTGGATTACTTTATTCAAAATTGGATGGCTCTAGGTACCATTGTTTTATCACAATGCAATAAAAATACATACATTTATACAGATTCTCCATTATTTAATTTCTTTAAATATAAGACAGAGCGATAATATATGGTGGCAACGATTGGAAAAGTGAAACATCCTTTTAAAGTTTTCAACGCAAAATGCCAAAACCAAAGTAATAGTCAGGGCAAATTGCCCCTTTGGTGTGTGTGTGTGTGTGTGTGTGAATATGGCAAAGCCTCGAGGGCTATCTGCCTAAGAGGAGGGGTTCCTTCGTGGAGGACTTTCTAAGGGAAACTGGCTCGTATACACGTTACACATGGGGAAAACCAAATTGTCCCTTTGGACTAATAAAGTTATCAAGTGAATTCAGCTTCATATTACTGCGTGCGTACGAGTTCGCATTAGATTGAACACACACAGGTCCGATGGTAGGTTGATAGAATTTATTTTATACAGCAACACTTCAGAACTCTGATATCTTTCACAGAAATATTCGTAGAGAGGTTCACAGTAGCACAGACTGCAATCAGTAGTGAAACTTCAAACTTCTGAAGCACGTTTAAACACAAAAAGGGAATGCGAAGCCCCGCTAAAGAGGAGATAGGACTAAGAACACACACGGAGCTAACAGCTAACCAGAGCAATTAAAAGCAGATGCTCTCTCTTGCCTTAAATAACTTTAAGCCGCCCGGCGAAACATTTCTAGCACTTTCTGCTTTTTGAAATTACTGGAAGGCAATAGGACGCTCGAATTACGGCTACAGCTAACATAATGATCAATTGTATTTTTTCAATTACAATACATATTACGGTGAAACAGAGATCAGACCAAAATGTCGGCAAAAGTTCGCTAAGTTCGGCAAATTTTGGAGATTTCTTGAAAATGTTTTCGACAACATTTTAATCCCTAAAACCGTTGCTAGTCGGCGATATCTCGCCAAACTATCGAGGTACCCATTTACGCAATGTTAAATAGACTTGACCCAGTATCCTAATTTTTCCGCATAGCTTTTCTCTCTAGTTTTTCCATGTTAGATTACACAGAATTTCGCATATAATTACACTAAAATCAACTACCCAGATTCAAAATTCCTAAAATTGACCTCTTTCCAAGGACTGCACGTCCCGGGCAGTACAATTCCTAGACAGGAAGCCATACTTAAAATTAAGGCAAATCAATGAAACACTTAAACACGAGTTTCAGTGTATAACATAAAACAAATGAAATAGCAAATCAATAAATGAGTAAGTAAATTTATAATTAAAATATTTTAAATTAATTTTAATTTAAAAGGAAGCCCTGGATGGAAATTATAGTTAGTGAAAATAATAGGCAGGTGATCCTTTCAGATTTCGTTGTAGACTGTCAAATCTGGGTGGTGGGAGAGTTGATTTGTGATGACGATGTGCATACCACCTCTGGTAATAATATGGGTGAGAGCTGTGGGGCCTGTGATGCTAAAAGATTATTGTAAGTGTGTTGATAGAGGATATTTTCATTATTAGGCAAGGAGGAGGAGCTCCAAAGCTAATGCTTTGCATTCAGGTCCGTAGCGATGATTGTGTTACGGCCTTGATTATACATTTGATAAATATCCTGCGCCTTTAAAATGGAACTTGGAGTGTTGTAAACAGCAAAAATATTGAGAGAAGTATTATTGAGATCAGTGATCTTGACATCTGTAGCTTCTATCGAATTTAGGTTGAGATTAATTGAATCGTAGGAAATGCGGTTTCTAATTGAAATGCGGTGCCACGTCCTTTATTGTGAAGACGATCATTATGAATTATATATAGCTGCGTGCTTTGCAGAAATCGCAAGGCTTTAGATAAGTTTCTCCAATCCGTAGATCACTCATTTTTAATCCGCAGATTCACTTATTTCGAAGTCACAGTTGAAAATGATTTAAAATATTGTTATTGAAACTATCGGTCGCAATCCTATTTGGAATCTCGAAAATTTACGGTGGGGTATCAAAGTGAATAACAGCCCTAAAAAGTGCTAATTGATGGTTAACAACTAAGTCTCTGAGTGTGGTCGTGAAATTGTGTTTTAGGGTCGTTTATATTTTTATGCCGTCGCATTGCCATAAAATTTGAATACCAATGATTTAAAGCATTTTACATGTGCTAAATTGTGATGTGCTAATTCGGTTTAAAATTTTGAATTTGTTAAAAATTTTAATATTAATTTAATTTATTTTAATTAAATTTAATTTAATTTTAATTTTTTACAAGCATTTATTTTATCAATAGGAATTGAAGAATTTTGTTAATTCTTCATTTCATTTTACTTGATTGCGGTCTATAGACCGTAATCTTCTCTTGCCCTTTTCCCCACTGCGCATATTTTGTAAATCACTGCAAATAATTAAGGTTTGCAGACATACAAAAATAAAACCATAAACAGTTTAGAAAAGCATCGAACAGTTTCGTTATTAAACTGTTACTCAAAAGTATAAAATTCACTGCTCATCGTAACTGGTTCGCAATCAACCATAGGATTAGAAACAAAGTAATAAAACGGGGGTTGCTTAATATACAGAACCAAAGTGAAGGCTGAAATGAAACTGAAGACCCGCATATGTGATATATTTTACTTTCGATATTGGGTTTTAGGCTGGTCATCGACACGGATGGATGCGACATTTGTTGACGTAACACTTTGGATTTACAATGTGCTTTAACATTTGAACGTTTAGCCAAAAGTATTTACTGTAATTTACTTTGACTGATAAAAACCTTCCTGTGGGGCTTTAGGAAAGCCATCCTGAGTGAAACATAATTCACCTTTTTAAAGCCTGAACAACGTTTTTTAAAAACCTTCAAACTGCTAATTTTGTTTCGCTTGAAGAATCAGTATTACGCATTAGTCTTGAGAATGCATCCCTATCTTCACACACGTTCTAAATCAAATTTTTCAAATACATTTCTGAAAGCGTTTGCGGTGAAAATGAAATGCAAGAAGCAACTGAAGTGCAAAATCAGGAATTAGAAATAATGCAAATACGATTTATAATAAAGCCACCGCTCTAAAACAGGCATAGAGGTTTGTTTTAACAGAATCGTTGAATAGTTATGGAGTTATCGCTCATCACGTTTTGCGAACCTGTCCGATTGGATTGTCTTGTTCTTTTTGATACTTCTCTTCTTTCCCTTTTCTCATCTGAGATTTTCTCCACGTCTGGATTTCTTTATGTCAAGTGTCCTTGGGCTTTAATTCAGGAACCGGCAACATTCTTATTCGAAATAGCTCGGTCAATGATAGAGTCTAAGTCTATGGAGTAGATCTGTAGAATTTTTTTTTAATTCATACAGCCCATGAACATACGAAAAAAACTGGTAAGTAACATATTAACTATAATTGTTTTTGTAACATTCGTAATTTGAAACAAAATACAATTTAAAAAAATAATTAATTGAAAAAGTCTGAAAGTTATCAGATCTTATATTACGCCCAAGCGGGCGATGTCTCAATTTACGCAGGTATATACGCTTCAAAGCATTTGGAATAACGTCACATTGGGCTAAAATATTCAAAAACGGCATACCTTTAGAATTTCCGATAGACAGTCTCACTCGCTAGAGGTAAAATGTTTTATTAATTACATTTTTGCCACTTCTGGCTTACAAATTGATGAATTTTTTAATCAAAAAGGACGTTAAAGTTTTACAAAATATGAAATTGGCCCCCAATAAAACAAATTCCTAATTCGGGCTTCCAGGTGCCCACATTCGAGTGGAGAATTATGTTTTTGCAATTTTAATGACTTTAGTTACCCTTTGTTCTTTCATAATGCAAAAACATATATGCATTCGTTTACATTCTTCATTATTTACCGTTTTTAAATATAATACCGGGCAATAATATTCAGAGCGAACAATTTGAAAAGTTAGTCGTACATTTAAAGTGATTCTATGCGAAATGTTGCTTTGACACTTAAGACCTCGTTAATGCCCAGCTAAGATACATGGAATCATCGAAACAAAATTTATTTCCATGTTTTTAAAGTTAAAGAGTTTTGAATTTTTTTTTCTTTAAATTCGAAAAACTAAATTTCCGAAGTATTTGACAGTACACATTGCATAAGTTGCATTTTTGTTTAAAAGTTAGTAAATTGTTATCACAGATATTCTTAAAAAGTTATCATAGATAAATAGAATCCAGTCGAACGCAATGAAGGAGAATATTATGCATTTGATTTGAAACAGAAAACAAGTATTGGTGAAATTTCTTGCGCAACCGAATCTGAATATTGATATTTTTATATTAATCTCAACAAATCTGACATTAATTACGTGATTGAACTACGTGCGGACAATTGAAAAAAATTAATATGCATTTTGTCCCAAGATGTTTTCTTAATCAACACGGCTGTAATCAATGTGCGCACTGATTTAATGTTCGAATTTCCTTGAGACGTCAGTCATCAATATACAATTTGCAATTAAAGTAAAACACGATTAAGAAAATAAAGTACTCTAACAACGATCGCAATGTCGACTTATAATCAATAATCAAACCTGTATCTTCAAGTCTTTCATTTTGATTTATGTCACAGTTTGTAAATTTTCAGAGGCGTTAATCATATTCGTTTTTAATGTTAATCAAAATAATGTGAAACTGGGATCAAAACCATCAAAATTTTAAAATATCTGCAAATTCTTGTCATAAAATCCTAATGAATCATAATAATGCTAATTAACTGAATGGAAAGTGCATTCGCGAGTCACGTAAGATTGCTTCAACGGTCTCTAGTTCCAGAACTTTTGCTTATAGGATTAGTGTTTTATTCCTACTGTAGGTTTAGAATGTTAGCAAATTGAGGCTTTATACTCTGAACATTTTAAATTCAGCCAAAACTTTAAAACTTTTTGACCTAATATTTTCTGCCATATAATTTCACATTTACAAGAGTTTTTAATCTTTTTTTTTTTTTTTTTTTTTGTAATCTCCTTTCAAAGCATACCTAATGAAAAAATTTAAATGTTCTAAGAATAGATGATTATGAATGTACATAAATGACTTTCTTTTTTTTAAATAATTACAGCAAAATGAATTTTCATTCAGAGCTTTGCAAAATTTGCTTCAAATTTCATCATTCAAAACTGTCAAACATCAGAATCGTATTTATTTGAAAATACGAATGAAATCTTAGTATCCTAATTTAATTTCCCAGTTTTTTACCCGATACTAAAGTTCCTTTGTCGCCCAGATGTTTTACTTTTATTATAAGTAAATCTAAAATTTTAATTTATATGTTTCATCAGAATTTTTTTAATCTGTGGATTCACTTTTGTCGAAGATGAAATTGCAAATTATTTAAAACAGTGGTATGGTAATTATGATATATCAAAGCTCAACAATTTATAGTGGGATCGCATGGTGAAAATAGTCTTCAGAATTCAGGCAGAATTTAAGCAACTGGGAGGTAATATTATCTGCAATGAAATTTTAGACATCCCATGGCTTTTGATTTTTTTTATCTGTGTTAAAAATAAACGTCTTAATAAAATTCGAATATTCTAAGACAAATGTATTATAAATTATTATAAATCTCTTTCCGATTCAAAAACTTTTCATAATAGCAAAAAATTAATTTTCATTGATAGCTTTTGAAATTTCTGTTCCTCGCAGAAATGAATGCAAACTGCCATTACCAGAATAGCATTTTTTTCTGAAATTACAAAAGAAGACTTCGTATTCTAATTACCCAGTTGTTTACATGTGATTAAAGTTTCTTCGTCGCCATTTGTTTTTTTCATTTTATAAAATGAAAGTCTGGAATTTTAATTTACATATTACATCAGAATACGAATAAAATAACTGCATTGTGAAACTACTATATTAATATGCGAGTTCACTTACGTCGAAGTTGCAATTGCGAATTGTTTAAAACAGTGGTATTGAAATTATGCGTCGCGACCACATTCTGAATTAATTTTACTTCCATTCGAAAATTTTCAGTGGGATCGCAAAGTGAATAAAAGTCCTAAAAAGTGTTAATGGATGGTATATAACAATGAGTCTCTGACCAATGTGCCGCCCAAATAAAGTATCAGTGCGACCCAAGAAGCGAACGGAGAAGCGTCAGACATATAACGAGAACCCGTTCCCGATGATACATTTTACGTTTGCGATCAAGACTCAGGATTGGCTTTCAACACGGACAATGTTCCTCATGACGCTCCGATATGGAATGAAATAAATCGCGTTCTGAATGGGGAGATAAAGCAAGCACAAATAAATGCATATATTTATTTACATTTCAAACGTGTGGAAGCACATAATCCTAAGAATGGGGAAAAGTACGCAGAATTACTTTCTAATTTGATCCAAGAATAATAAAACACATTTCAGTATTTTCGGAAAAGAAATCAAGTTTTTACGACTCTATTTGCAGTCGATATAGATATTGCGAATAAATTTTCAAGAGAATACACAGAGTTGCTATGTGACATTCAGCTCAGAGAAAAAAATGATGACGTCTCTTTGCTGGAATTTTATAAATCACGCCTAACGAGAAATAAATATGTCTCACTGCATGGTCATGCGTTATTCGTCGTCATCATTATTTGGCAGTACGTATACGAACAATCTGAGAATAACAAGCACTTCAATCAAACCAGATATTAATGCATTAGTTTTTCAAATGTAAGGAGAAATTTATATTAATTTTATTTCTTGCAAGGACAACAAAATTTCAATTACATTTTATGTACAAAATGTATAATGAAATATCAAATAATTCTAAGTTTCAGTCATTACATTAAAAGAATCGTAAATTGATAATTTTTTTAAAAATTACTTGAGTGTATCTTTAAATTATTTTTTGTCCTCAGTCATCGTTAGTGTTAGGCAGTCATGGCTCTCCATATAAGTCTAGTAAATCTGTCATTCACATTTTATACAAATGCGCTTTATATACGCTCTTCCTTATATATAGTACACACTGAACAAATCTGAAAAAACATAGTTAAACCCGTAACTTTAGCTTTTACTGAATTTAAAAGAGTTGAACTAAAAAAAATTTCTTTCAGTAGTGAAACCGAGAGAAATTTTCAATTAAACCTATGTTAATATGTGATATGCTTATTTGGGAGGTCATGAGTAGCTACTGACAATAGAACTTATTTGTGCACTCCAAAATATCTCTTCTTCCAGTGTGTTCCAGGAAAGATGAAACGTTGGACTCCTCTGCATTAAATCGTCAAACAGATAATCTCTACAATATAGCTGTTGAATGCTTGTATTAAGGCGAGTATCAGTTTATGAGAATCTCTGCCTCTTTGGTTACTTGCCAGATTAATATGTCTATTATAGGAAAATTGAAGGTTTCCTCTATTTTGCTTATAGAGGGGGACCCACCATCAACCAAGGAATAAAATTGCTTAATGCTACAAGTTTTATCCAGCTCGAATAAAAAAAAGGAATCAGGCGGATCTTGGTGAAATTAAAAAATCTGGAAATTTTCCTGAGGAAACTGTATTAATGATTAGCATATACGCTTTATTATTTGGAAGCTTAGCAGAAAAGATTTACGGTTCTTTAAAACTTTGGTTCCCTTTCTGTGAAGATTTTGAAAAGATCTCCTGAATAAAATATAATTCAGCTTAAATCAATTTTTTTTTATATTTTAAAATCTTGAAACTGCTAATTTCGTTATTTTGTTTTTCTTGAAGTATGTACATTTACACTGAATACTGAGAATAAAAATGCATCCTTAGAAAATAATTCTTAGAATTTCTTTAAAATTCTCTCAATTTTATATCAAGAACAAAACCACCGTAACACATGTTCTAAATGAGAATCAGGTGTGTGACTACCTTAAAAGCATTTGTGGGTAACAGCAAACGGAAGAAAAATTTTAGCACAAAACCAACCAGTGGATATAAGCATATTTTATTCCTAACCCACCGCTCTGCCTCAAGTAAGCAAAGCAGTTTCATTAAAAACGACATATTAGCCGAACACATCGAACTTGTCTGCAATTTTAAAATACATAAAGCGCATGCTTATATGAGAAAACTAGTGAGTGACAAATTGGTTATATTTTTATCATAATAATTATAATCTCAAATTGTAAATACATTTTTAAATATCAATGGCATCATCGAATAGAAACCTGTTTCGACGTCAGGCACATTTCATGAAGAAATATGAAATATTTGTAATAATTTTAAGAACACAATAATTAATAAATTTCCGAAATATTTGAGAGCCCAATTTGTGCATTCATTTGTTTAAAAGCTAGTAAATGGTTATAACAGATTTTCTAAAAACGTTCTCAGAGAGAAATGCTAATATTGATAAAAAAACAATAAACGACAATACAATACATTTTTATAAAAACAGAGGTGAAGTATTTGTGAGATCCGACCTAACTGAGTCTCAGTTTTCATATTTTAATATGAATCGCTACAAGTCTGACAAAATTTACGTGACTCAAACAGACATGAACAATTGGGTGAACTTGTGAAAAAGTGATCTGCATTTTCTAACACGGTTTTTGTTCTCCATAAATTTGATTTTTTTTTAAATAACGTAATCGTTGTCTGTAATCAATGTGCAAACCAATTTAATACTGGAACAAAAACCGGAGACTTCAATCATCATTAAACAAGCTAAAGAAAAATAACATATAATTGCGAAAATTAAGTATTCTAACAACGACCATAATGAAAAGTCATATAAATAATCAAACCTGTACCTTCATATCTTAAATAAGATTTATATCTCTGATTGCAATCTTACTCAAAGATTTGTAGTCTTTGAATAGGGTGTAAGTTTTCAGAGGCGTTACTCACGTTCATTTTTAACGATAATGAAAGTAATGTGAAATAGGACTCAAAAGCATTAAAATCTTAAAATTTCTACAAATCATTGTCATAATATTTAATGTCATAATAATGCGAATAAACTGAATGGAAAATGTATTCCCTATTTTAACACATTCACATATGCAAAGAAAACATAGGGAAGATTCAGGTCAATTGCTATCAAATGTATACGTTTTTGTATCGTAGAATACGGGGAATATCTACGTTAATTTCTATCTAATATATACCTTTATATACAGTAAAAATCGGGAGGATTTTGTAAATGTTTACTAAATATATACGCATACGTGAAGCAAAAAATTGAAGAGATTTACAAATATGCGATATATATATGTAAACTTTTACTAAAAATATACCTAAATCTCTGAAATTTACAGATATAATACGTAAAAGTTACAAATGAACGGCAGCCTCTAGCGTAAATATACCTAAATTTTGCGTAAAACTTACGTATATTATAACGTAAAAATATACGTAAATATCTAGTATTTGTTACTGGACACTTTTTGTGATATTTTGACGTTCAACTTAAACGTTTTTTATACGAAGGGCCATTCGTAAATTGCATGTATTTTTCTCGTGCAGTTTACGAATGTAGTCGTATGCTGCCTGGGATCAGGTTAAATTTCCGTAGGACATGACAGAGGCATCTAGCATTTTTTATTTGGCTAATATAACCAACTGAGTGGAACGTTAAAAAACGAACAAACAAAACAAACCCACAAAGAAAAAACAAGCCCGAAAAATAACTGTAAGTCTTTATGGCATTTGATTTATTGCTTTCATAAGCCAAGTGCCTATCTTCTTCATAGTAAGACAGTATTTAGAGCTTTAAATTTGAAATTTTGGGATATGTTTCAATTTCATGCGTACAGGAAAACTTGTTTATTTTGCATGACATCCTCAAGTGGAATATTGAAAGTAAAAATATGAAAATTATGCCTTATGGATATGCTGAATGTTGTAAAATTTAGTACGTAACCAGCTCGACGAATTAAGTTCTAGGCTAGGTAAGGCGAACTTTTCCGAATAGTGTGCAATTAAATTACGATTTAGTATTTTCAGATGTCCAGGGTAGCTACTGTTATATTTCTTTTTAAAAATCATCTTTAGACCCCAGCTTTGATTTAAATAACCAATAATTATTTCAATAATCTTTTAAAGTTTCAGAACGCACAAACTCCCGAACTTTTTCTCACATTGACGCGGAGCCTCTTTATATATATAAGAGGCTTAAGTGTTTGTCACCGATAGTTTATTGTTGCCACTCAGAAAAATGAGCGCGGAAATTAACGTTCCCGCAGTTTTTAATTAATATTTCGGCTAATTAAAGTCCCACGAAGACGCGAACGGTCAAAATGTCGTGCCACACACCTGCATAATCCAACAATGTGCTTCGCTAAGCTCGGCAGGCAGCCGTTTCGGAGGAGATGATGTTACTTCACCCCCATGTAGATATGCGGCTTAAGTGTCTGTTTGTCGCCGATAGTTTATTGGTTGATTGCGTAACTGTAGTAGCCAATGGGGTGAAGTTGTCACGGCCCTGAGACCATCAATAAGTCTCAGGGCCAAACGCTTAAGCATGTTGAAATTTTTTTAGCTGAGCCTGCATTTGGACACGGTCAACTTTATGTTGCCTATTGAAGAGTTCGTGAAAAAACTGACGTAAAATTAAAAATAATGGATGGTCGTCCGCAACGCGAGTTTAAAAATGATGGAAAGATCTACGCAAGAGTGCTGTGTACAACGAGATTTTTGACATGTGAATTAACATTTTATTGTTTAAATCACCTTCATTTATTGAGTTAGCGGTGACTCTTAAGAAATGTACCGCCAGTGGTTTCCTTCATTGCACTCTACTTTAAGCAATTAAGCAAGTAGAAGGGAGAAATCCCTTGGGGAAGTAAGCAAAGGGGCGTCCTCACCACCTACCCTGGGTAATTCAGTTTGAACTAGCAGACACCTTTGCACAAATCATTTTAATTACAATTTACAATCTCTAGAACAATGGTCATTTCGTATGACCGCCGGGCTTTCTAGTTGAATATACGTAGCAATGTTTAATTTTCAAAATTATTCTTTGTCTCCATGACGCAATGTGAGAACCATTGCTCTAATATAAAGGTTTTATATGACATTTAATTGAAAATGCAGTTTTTGTATGGTATCAAGTTTTTGTATGGTTTTATCTTGTTACTTTTCCTGATAGTTATTGTAAGGTTTATCTTAAGTTTCTAAAAGTTAATGTTACTTAAAGCTACGTTTCTGTCATTTCTAATTTCAGCTTAAATTTCCTCATTATTAAGGAAATTGCTTTCCAATTTTTCTTTGCAGAAATTATGTACTTCTAACGTAATAGCGTTTTATGGAGATCTCTCAGTAATGTCCTTTTAAACAGGATTTATTCTGTTTTAAAACAGTTTCATATTTTTAGAAGTGAAGCCTTTTTTGCTATAACAAGGCTGCAATAAAATCGTCAAAGCTCTATTCTTGTGTAACATTTATTATAGCAAAGCGAAAGGCTTATTTTTTAAACAAATTTAGCTACTTGTGTTTATTAAATTTTATCTAATTTTCGTTTCATATATGTGTAAATATGCAATTTTGATATATGCAAATACATCAAATATTTTTTAGTAAAATTTTGAATTTGAAAAGTTTTTTATTTTGCAGGACTCCGAAAAAATGCTCTGTTAGTATTAAAAGATCAGTTTTAGCATTTTAATGACTTACTAAACAGAATAAATCAACAACTCATAAATGCAAATTCCTAACCTGGTCAAGTTACTGACTTAAGAAATAGACCGCATGATGGAACTTGACTTCTACAAACTCTTCTTATTTGGCGCAATCTTGTGCTATATTTATAAGAATGTTGTAACTATGTATTTGTTTCAATTCCACTAGTTCTACCTTGAATGTTATTGGTCCAAATCTCAGTCCAAAACGTTCACGTATAATCTCAAGTATTTCTTAATGATTATAATATAATTATATCATCATCCCATCATGATTATTATGTAACTCTAGGTATAATCTATAAATTTCTTTCGCCTACTTACATCAAAGGAAATTTAAAATATTTTCTGTTCAGCCGCTTTCTGGTACGGAGGTACTAAAGTCGGTTGCTACAGCCTTGAATTCGAGTTCGAAACCTGAAGAAAGCATATATGTTCGATAAGTGCACAGTCTCTTTGCGTTATGCAGATGCTTGAACTTTTGTCATTTGGTTGGTTTCGTTTAGTTGTTTACGGCAAAGCACATTAAGTCTACATGCCTAAGGTTAAGGATGCCTTCGTGGCAGGCTTTCTAATTGAAACTGCCTCGTATTAACGTTACACATTGCGGAAAGCTCCGAAAACGTCCATGAAGCCAGTCCGTTCGCCTGGAATCAAAGACCGGTCGGAATAACCGGCATTCAGTGATTTTGACTTCCGATGGTGATTGCGCAGTACTATCGAGCCAAAAGCCTTCTAAAGTGAGCGATGATAGAAAAAGAGCTGAGGGACCTTTGGATCCGTCCTGTGAGATGCTCATCAGAGAAACTGAATTGGAATTACCCTCTTTACTACGAGTGTAATTCGCTCCTTTCGTTGCTTCTTCGACTATTTTCTCGGTGATAAAACGCTAAATGACCAATAGCGTCGATCATACTCCTCGAATACTTAAATAGCAAAGCGCCTAGTTGCTGAGGTAAGCATCTTTCGAAATTTTGCTAGACATGAAAATTAAAATCCAGGGAACACCTAAGCTCGTTTGATATGGCATCTAAGGCGAATATAAGTATTTCAGCACCGAAATGTTTTCTAGTTAAGAGTGTACTTTCCTAAGATGATTATTAGAATAGACACTATATTCGACCATTTCATGTCAGCTGCAAAAAGGTTCTAAAAGAGAGATTAAAAAAACGAAGTTAGATGGAAATGTTTATAAACAAGTTTCTAAGAATCTGCAGTTAAACTGAGATAAGAGACTGCGCAATAATTCGGTATATGTTTTTCAGGTTGATTATCGATCTCAGTTTGAACGAGGCAGTAGCATTTTATCAAGCGCGTTGCTTTAATTAAATTTCTAGCTTTGTCTCATTCTGCAAAAGTCTTTAAAATGTATTAAACTATAGTATAATGTAATTGATAATACAGGAATTTTACGGAGAAACAATCTCAAAAATTTTCTCTGAAGTAATTTTACCAAGGAAGTACTCCGGAGTGTTCCGAAAATGTCAGTGCAATTCTGAGATTTCGCGAATATAATTTTTTCGCGTTTAACAAATAAATTCGCGAATCCTGAGATATTTCTCATTACTTTTTAATTTCCATTATACACGCTGTCTTACATTTTATATTTAAATGTATTTAAAACTTATATTAATCAAATTTATGATGATAAAATATTTCAAATTTTCTATAATTCACAGTCTGAACCTTAACATCAATCATCCTTTCCCCAAATTTTGAGTGAAACAAATTGAATTTAATTGTTGACTGAGCTCCCTAATCTTGTACCAATTAAACATTTGCGTAAGTCTATGTTATGTAAGCCATTATTTTCTCGAACGAAATTCCATCACGTTTCTTTAATTCATTTTAATATGGTGACAAGCACAGTAGGGGTTTCTGCCTAAGGGAAGGCACGGCTTCGTGGAGCTCTTTCTGAAACAAAAGAAAAAAAACTGGCCCGCATAAACATTACGAAAACGCCCAGGCAGCCAGACCGTTCGCTTGGATTCGAGACCAGGAGGAAACTACCAGTGTTCAGCGATTTAACGGTTCGGCCACTGGTGGTTCTGAAACAGTGTTAATAATTAGCATTTTATAGTACTAAAAAAACATGTATCATAGAAGGTAGTTGTTTGAATCTAGAGGTATTGAAACAAACGTACGTGGCCAGCGAATACATTTTCCATTCCGTTAATTAGCATTATTACAACGCTAATTTTTATGATAAGAATTTGCAGCTATTTTAGATGTTAGGGATTTTGAACCCAGTTTTACACTTTTATGATTGCCATTAAATTAATTGCCTCTCAAAATCTATATTCAAAGATTTGAGGATACACATTTAATTATTTAAATGACTTGACTTTACAATAGTTGTTAGAATATTTTATTTTCATAAATATATTTTACTTTTACAAGAGTTTGTGGGAAAATGATTGAGGTGTGTGGGAACTTTTGTCTTTAAAAGTGTGCGCATCATTTACAGACTTGTTTAAAAAAAAGAAGTTTAAAAAGAAAACCATTAAACAAAATGCAGATGAAATGCTTAACTCTCTGTATCAAGTTTCCGTACCTTGTTAAGGTACACGTAAATTATGTCAATCTTGTAGAGATTAATATAAAAGTAATAAAATTGAGACTTGGATATGCAGAAAATCTTGCAAATACTTCGTTTCTATTTCTAAACAAATGCATGATATTCTCGTTCATTGCTACCCATCCATTCATGCATGTATTGCAGAGAAATCGCTGTAATCTCGCGATGTATCCAGCTCAATCTGGATCTGAATCGTAAATTTAAAGTCTGGCCTCTACTACAAAGAGTAATCACCAGTAGATATCTTGGATCTTGGGCTCTTACTTTATTGTTTTTTCAATCAAAGGCACACTGTCTTGTGTGCCGCGTCCTGGGGACGAAAGAACTAAGAGACACAGGTGGCAAGTCAGGAAAATCATTCCTTCGTGAAAGTTCAAGCATTAGTCCATTTAAGCAATTATGCCTTCGTAAATACATGAGTAGGTGCGGCTGAAGTCTTACACACCGTTAGCAGTTACGTGAGCGTGCACAGAGCAGGAGAAACAAATACATCGTAAAGTCACATGGCTCAAAGTCAAATTCAGACTGATCCTTGCTTTAAGCAGAGCGGCTATGATGATGAGACAAAAGAAGCTGATATCTAAAATACCTATAATTTTTAACAATTTAGTATTACTGAAAATCATTTATATATGTCCTTTAAAAATTTTTAAATGGTAAAAGAAGTCAAAACTTAAACACTGAGACGTGATAATTTTCTTTTGAAGGTAAACACTAATGCGGTCACGTATGGCTCGTAACTCAATGGAATTTAGCTGGCATTATTCTAACTGAACTTCAGAAAGTACGTTATTTCCACGTTCGTAAATATTACAAACGTAATATCAAATACAACGGTTACACTTTTATGATTGCCATTAAATTAATTGGCTCTCAAAATATATATTCAAAGATTTGATGATACACATTTAATTATTTATATGACTTGATATTAAAATATTTGTTAGAATATTTTATTTTCATAATTATATTTTACTTTTACAAGAGTCTGTGTGAAGATGATTGCAGTCTGGGGGAACTTCTGTCATTAAAACAGTGTGCACATCTTTTACAGACTTGTTTAAAAAAAAAGAAGACTAAAAAGAAAAGCATTAAACAAAAGGCAGATGAAATTTTTTAACTGTCTGTATCAAGTGTCCGTACCTTGTTAAGGTATCTATAAGGTACACGTACGATATGTTAGTCTTGTAGAGATTAATATAAAAGTAATAAAATTGACACTTGGTTATGCAGGAAATCTCGCAAAACCTCGTTTCTATTTCTAAACAAATGCATGATATTGCTGCGTGCGTACGGGTTCGTTACGAAATGAATGCACAAGTCCGATGAAAAATGAACAAACATTTATTATTATCACAACAATTATGATTAAATGTCCTCAAATAATCGTGCAGTATTACAATATCTCACAGTAGTTATCTTTTAACTACTTAAAATGTCCAATAGAACGTAATTCAAAACAGCTAAAGAAAGCTAATCCGCGAATTCCTTACAATCAACAAGAGCAGTTTTCTAAACAACAACAAACTAAGCAACAACTACAAACTGAGATTTTTTCCTCCTTTTATAAGATTTTAAAATCACGCGTTAGAATTTTCCAGTACTTTCTGGAAATCAAAAAGAGATATTTATTTATTTAATGCACGCGCTCTTGTATTTTCAATTTTCCGGCTTAGCTTTCTTTTAATATTCGTCACGCGCTGCACTGCGCGAGAAATAAAACCATTTAATTCAGAATTGAACTAACATTAGCTTTTTAAATACCAATTTCGTAACACTGCCCCCTTCCCAAGGACTGCACGTTCCGGACAGTACAATCCCTGGACAGGAAGCTAAACTTACAACTGTGGCATAAATGCAACTGAGGCATAAACATTACATTACAATATCAAACAATATGAACAATAAATGCAATAACTAACTTAAACAAACCAAATGCTATCAAATACAAATCAAATACTAAATACAAATCAAATAAATACACATTTAAAAACAAAAAGGACCATGGTCTTACACTATTTACAATTATTTACATTACGTACTATGGCCATTGTATTGAGCTAACATGTCGTAATGAACGACTTTAGGTTTAGAGTTCGAACACTTACGGATCATGACGTCATTCAGTCTCTTCAGGACTGTTATATGGACCATCCGAAGGTGACTGTAATTTAGAACTGAGTTCTCTTCGTTGAATCAGGTTCCACAACCACACTTTGTCTCCTTGTTTCAATTTATGTCCAGTAGCTCTCGTGTCGTATGTGGTCTAATTTCTTCTTTTGTCGCCTTCTCCGTCGCCAAGTTCACTCGCTTTCGTGCGGAACGGTGCATCACTTCAAAATGGGCCTGGACATCTTGGATGTGTTCCTCAGGCGATGAAGGAGCATCCGTACGGCGATCAAACAGGCGGTCACAAGGCAGACGAAGGTCTCGACCGAAGAGCATCTGGGATGGAGAATAGCTGGTAGTCTTGTGTTTCTTTTTGGCTCTAGCACGATTTCGGCAGCTTCCTGAGCTGGGTCTTTCGGACAAGACGTTGGCATTTCCAGATGAGGATCCCTTTTGAGGATTGATAGTCATGCTATCAGATGCTGAAAGCAGTTTGTTGTATTTGAAGTCTATGGAAAAATTGTATTTCCTTAAAAAGTCCAACCCGAGTATGCATGGATGTGTGATATCCGCCACATAAGCCGTGTGATGGTAGGCGGCATTTCCAAACGTGATGCTTACGTTTAACTTCCCAGTTATGTAGATCTTATTACCAGACGCAGTCTGAAAAATAACACAGGATGGCGTCAAAATAAGTTTAAACTGTTCAGCTAAATCTTTCCTAATGATGGTAACATTAGCTCCTGTGTCAATCATCATATTGCAAGGAACTCCATCGATATTCCCATTAATGGACATTCCGTTACTGTTGCCACTCACTGTATAAATTTTAAGCGCTTTAAAACAAGGTTTTTCATTTTCTGGCAACCTCCGTTCCTCGATATGGTCAATAATTTGTTTACTGTGTCGTTGCTGGAAAATGGTCTTATTTTCCGTACCTCGGTGTGTTCTGCAGTTTCTTCGTATGTGGCCTTCAACTCTGCAGTTCCAGCACTTTAGAATTAGTTTCTTTTCACTTCTGTTCCGTCTCAAGCCACTGACGTGTCTGGTAAAATCCACTGCCTTATATTCCGTGCCCTGGAGTGTTCTGCAATTCCATCGCAGGTGACCTTCAGAACCACATCTCCAACACCTTAGAGCCACTTTGTTCTCACTGCTACTCCATATCAAAGCGTCGACTTGTCTGGATAAATCATCTAAACGAGCCATCAATTGATCTACTGGCTCATGGACTCGCACAGCTCTGACTGGGTAGCGGTCTCGACGAGTGGCTTGCTGGGCTGCCTCGAATTTCATGGCGTACACTAAAGCGCTTTTCAAATCTTTAACATCCGCCATTCGCAGCGCTTTCTGTATTTCAGGGTGCCGGATGCCATGGATGAAATATTGCAGGGACAGGATTTCCCTTATTTCTGTCGGGCACTCCGAAAAGGCGTGATGTGACAGCCTTTCAACATCTGTGGCGAGCTCCTGAAGTGTTTCGTTGGGCGTCTGTTGACGGGAGTTTAGTTGAAGCCTGCTGTAGTCTTTTAAACATTTCTCGCCGAAGCGCAGCTCCAAAGCGCCGGATAGAGCTTCGAAATCTAGCCTTTGATTTTCGGGAAGAGTTTGCAGGATATCCGCTGCGTCTGCTCTCAGAGAAGCGGCGAGATGACAGGCCTTAGCTTGGGAATCCCATCGATTCGCATCCGCAACGATAGAAAATTGTGTCTTATACACCTGCCAGGAGGTCTTCCCATCATATGTCGATAGCTTCAGAGAGGGACGAGCAGGCATTGGTAAAATTTTAAAACCATCCGAATTGCTTCCTGCCGTCGCTACGAATTTCTTTAAAGTATCCAAATCTCTGGCGACTGCAGAAACTCTGTCATCAATTTGTTGTTCGATATGTTCTTGGACGACAGATACATTTTCTTCAATTTGTTGTTCGATTCGATCTTGGACTGCCGAAACTCTTCCTTGGATTCCCTGCTCCACAGCAGAAACTTTCTCTTCTATTTTTTTCTTCACAGAAGAAACTCTTTCTTGAATTTCTCCAACTTTATTTCAACGGCGTCTATTCTGCCTTCCATAAAATCAAATTTGTTTTCTATTATGCAGGTAATCTCTTCCTTAACAGCTTTTATGTCCTCTTTAAAAGTTACTTGACCAGCTTCCAACTTTTCGTGAACGGCTTCCATTTCCATTTTAACGGATTCTTTCATCTTTTTCTGACCAGCTTCCGTCTTTTCTTTCATTTCTTCTTGTCCCGCTTTCATTTCTTGCTGGCCCGTTTTCATTTCTTCTTTAACGGAGTTGACGGTCCCTTCCATCTTTTCTTGGAAAGCAGTAAATGCAGTCATTATTTGCCTGAATTGTTCTTCCATCGCTCTTGTAATTGGCATTCAAAATCCCACCGCTGCCACCAAAAATTGTTGCGTGCGTACGGGTTCGTTACGAAATGAATGACCAAGTCCGATGAAAAATGAACAAAAATTTATTATTATCACAACAATTATGATTAAATGTCCTCAAATAATCGTGCAGTATTACAATATCTCACAGTAGTTATCTTTTAACTACTTAAAATGTCCAATAGAACGTAATTCAAAACAGCTAAAGAAAGCTAATCCGCGAATTCGCTACAATCAACAAGAGCAGTTTTCTAAACAACAACAAACTAAGCAACAACTACAAACTGAGATGTTTTCCTCCTTTTATAAGATTTTAAAATCACGCGCTAGAATTTTCCAGTACTTTCTCGAAATCAAAAAGAGATATTTATTTATTTAATGCACGCGCTCTTGTATTTTCAATTTTCCGGCTTAGCTTTCTTTTAATATTCGTCACGCGCTGCACTGCGCGAGAAATAAAACCATTTAATTTATAATTGAACTAACATTAGCTTTTTAAATACCAAATTCGTAAACCTATTATCGTTGATTGCTATCCATCCATCCAAGCGTGTATTGCCGAAAAATATCTATAATCTCGCGATGTATCTGGCTCAATGATATGTTTCCTGCAAGGGTGTGTAAGATAATAATGTCCAGACCGGTATTAAACGGTATCTAAAACGGAGAGAATATAATCGGTTATGCGTCAAGCACCCATCTGTATTCATCACTCATAACTGTAAGAGTAAACCACGCACACGTTACTAACTATAAAAAAAGTTATGCTGCGTATAGCGATGGCACTGTCAAATACTTCGTAAATTTAGACATTCAAATTTTAAAAAATTCAAATTTCTATATGAAATACATCTGCCACGGAAACAGTTTTCGATTTGATGACGCAATGGATTTTCAAAATTGTGTTTGCTGTTTAAGAATCTACTTTGATAAAATTGTAATAATTTCTTACACACTAGTCTTTTCACATACTCCTGCACTGTATGTAGTTTAAAATCACCAAAAAGCTATCGAAGTCGTCCAATATTTCTTATCTTTTTGAAGGAAACTGCTTTGTTTATAATAGACATAGCGGTGGATACGTAGCACATAGTTAATTCTTTATATTTTCTCCTATTTCTACTCCTATTTGATCGGGGACACTTAAAGCAAATACATTTACGTCGTACAAAAATACATGAGAGAAATGCTGTCGCAGAGTGGAATACGATTTATTAAAGAAAACTGGTATTACATTCGTTAGAAATAATCACTGCCCATACCAATGCACTTCTGTCCTCTGGCTGGGAGGTCCCTAAAGGGCTCTGGTAAACCAATCTGTGACGTGTCCGCGCATCACATATGGACAATTGCATGCAATTTGGAAGAAGATTGAACATGTTGGCCATTGACTACGTCTTTCATGTTGTCACGCAAAGCGTCGTCCGATGTCCACCCACTTTGCACGCACATTTGTCATCCCCAAATCACCATGCACAATTGCCTGGAATGTTTCTTGCGAAAGCTGTGACTCTTTCTGCATATTCTTGAACGTTTTGGCCATGATCAAATAGGACACAGTTGCTGCTGTATGCGATGTGGCTGGTCGTCCCGCGCTTAAACGTTTGGCTGCGGTATCCACTCCACTGCTGAATTTCGCCGACCAACGGGATACGTTACACCTTAAAGGAGCTTTGTTCCCGCACACCTACACTATGCGACGATGGATCATACTACCCGATATCCCTTCCTTCCATAAGAACCAAGCTGTCCAGTGCTGATAATCATCTTTCATCATTACTGTCCAAGCTCTCAATGACAACGGCGAAAGGGATGGGAGCCGACTTATACCGTTCGCTTGCAGCAATCTCATCTATCCATTCTGAGTAGCTCAAGCCCCCTTGTGTCTATTTCACTTATAGTGTAATAGTTTCGTTGTGGGAGCCGTTATGTCCATCATTTCTGTACGATACAAGTATAATTCTAGTTAAATATAATAAAAGGGACTAACTATTCAATTCATAACTCGACATCAAAGCGCGAGTTTCGTAAACAAAAATGCTTTTGCTTTAAATTCGTACAAACCAATCGCTAACTTCAACTGGCGAAGACTACTTCAGCATTGCAGTACGTACCTTCATACCTTCATTACACCCATTTGCTTTCCAGCTGCTTGCAATGCATAATGCTCTTCCACCATCTCAGCACTTTACTTCAGTTACAATTCATAGACTACTTCACGAACCATATTACTATCGGCAAGCTCCTAGGCGGAGGCGACTCAGGTAGAGTTCGGAAGATGTCACTTATATTATTCCACTGACTTCAATGTTATCTGCATTGTTACTACCGGCTCCTGATTACTAATGTCTTCCCGAAATGCTATTCCACTGCTGCTTATGATATGAACTCTGTTCAAAATACTATAAATTTCCCTCCTCTACTTATTCTTTCTTTTTATATCATCATCTGATCGAAAATCGTACAACTAGCTGTATTAGATTAGGTCTAATGACTCGGTACCCGCAACTCAACACATATGCAGTCAAAAAATATCGTACTGAATACCAAATTCTCTTACGCAAATTCTCTCTCTTAAATCAACGCATTTCAGAATTAAAGAACAGTTAGCTATAGGTAAGTTAATATGCAATTAACGTAAAGGAGAAGGAAAATATTATTATATAAAACAATTTAGCCATTCATAAATGACAGAATTATGCTAAGGGTTTAGCTATGTTTATTTTTAAGTATTTTAATTATTATTATTATGTGCATTAATTGCTTGCCTTTAAGCTTTTGCAGGTTTGCTTTACCTGCGTGTTAAATCTTATCATTCTCAACTGTATAATCAGGTATATATTGCACATGTATTTCTTCGGTCGCGGACACTTAGCCGTCGGCTAACAGGTGTCGGTTAAGTGTCCCGTCAGCTACGTGCCACGGATCCTATTTCTTGCTATGATAAACTAATGTTTAGTACGCGGCTTCTACTCAGTAATATAATGGGAGATTACATTGAGTTCTAAGCAAATTATCGCTATATTTATATATAGAGAGAAACGTAAGAAGGATGTAAAAGCCCCTTTTTATTAAGAACTCAATATATTTGAAGAAAAATCACTTCTGCTTACGAAACAATGGCGTAAAATTTCAAGTTAAAACTAAGCTAAACTTTAAGTTATTCTAAAGGGCTGCATAGCAATGACTAGCCCACAAGTTGGTTTAAACCTATATGGGCACGACAGACGCTAATGGCAAGAATACAGCAACTCTGATGAAGACAGCTAATGACAAATTTAAATTAGTAACATGGCCTTCAGTAGGCCGAACACGCTGTCACTTAACAGTCTAAAACTTTCCTATAAATACACTTTCTCTCTACCTCACTAAATACGAGTCAGCTAAAATTTACATTCTGTCAGAAAAACCGAAATGGAGAACACACAAGAAAGATGAACATAAAAGAACTGAGTTTAAATTTCTACAATGTTCTGATCGTATCAAACATTGCGACATGAAGAATCATAAAACATCTCTAAATAGAGGAGTTACAGAATCATCTGAACAGTGGTCACAAACCATCTGAACGTGGGAAATTCCTTTCTGCTCGTCCGAAACTCAGAATTTCGTTGGCATTGGTTTTGAACAGAAGGTTGCAGCTGGAAATAAATTAATCCTTTTCGCTATTTAAAAAGCTCAAGGATTTATATTAATGACGATATGCATCGAAGAAATTTGCGCCTTCGTGACAGAAAACCGGAGACGTGTTCTTTCCCTGGTAGTTTCCTGTCAAGAAATATCGTCCAGTCACCAGGACACCATCCAGGCAGACGCAGCGCCGCTGTCCCATCCGTGCTTTATACGTAATGCAGGACGAAAGAAACGTTCAGTCAATAAAAATTACGATGTCACTTTTGCAAACGGGCACGACACCGATCGCAACAGTTAGGTCATCATGACCATCTGCTCAGTCTGTGAGTCAGCAGAGGACCGTATGGTGCCAAATCCTCCAGGAAAATCCTCATACCTAGCCTTGTTGCGATCCCACTAACAAAGAACAGACAATATAGCACCATATGATTCCTGCCGCGCCTGAACCATCCCCGAATAAACGGAAGATTTTGTCTTTTAAAGACTGATTATGCACCCCCGTGACCGAAACTGCCTAAGTACATATCCTGCCAGAAACTTCAATGGCTTTCTGTCCAGTGGGGATGTCAGCGCGACAGTTTTACGCCTGTAATTTGCAAATAGAATGCTTAATTTTTACTTCTCGACAAGAGAACTCTAAGAGTTCACTCGCAGTTAATCGAAGTAAACGTTCTTGTTAGACTTTAGACTTCTTAGAATTTTTTTGGACTTGTACAAATGTCTAAATACGTATAATATTATGGATTTCACCTTAAGCTTAATTTCTGTGATTCAAAAGTTAGGAAACTTTTGATCAAATTTAAAGTTCCCACATTCGGGTATAAAAATTTTGATATACATTATTTTCATAAATTTTACTAAAATAATTGTTAATTATATTTAAATATAAAATCTAGGATAACATGTATAATGAAAATTAAAAAATAATGAGACACATATCGGAAATCTGAGCCAGGAAAACAATTTTATTCGCGAATTCTCTTAAATTTTCCTAAAATTTGCGAAATACGCCGAGGAATGAATTTCTCAATAAAATTGCTTCGAAGTGCGTTTTCGAGATTCATCGTAGGTAAAATTGCTGTTTTATCTGTTATATTATCCTCAAGGACGGCATATTTTAAAGATTAATTTAGAGTGAGAAGGAGCTAGATCTGTAGCTAAAAACTGCTACTTCCTCGTTCAAACCGAAATTGATAATCAACATAATAAACAATTGTGTCAAATTATTTTCTCGATTATCTCAATTTCTCGATAATCTCGATTATTATGATCGAAATATTTCTTACTCAATTATCTCAATTTAAACGCAGATCTATAGAATATTATTTATACACTTAGCAGTTCCAACTAATTTCGTTTTTTCAACCTTTCTTTTAGAAACTTTTTGCAGCTGAGATAAAGTGAAAAGAACTGGATGAAACAGTAACTAAAATAAGTGCTTGAATTTCTGATGAAAAAAAGTTCATATTTTAATAATCATCTTAAGATAGTTCAATGTAACCGGAACAATATTTTGGAAATGAAGTATTCATGTTCGCAGTAAATTCCATATCACACAGATACTCTTCACTAGACTTTATTTTTTCATGTTCTACAAAATATTTAAGGGTGCTTACCACAGTATGCAGGCAATTTGCTACTTAAGCATTTGAGCAGTATGATCAAACCTATCAGTCATTCAGCAGTCTTATCACCAAAAAAATTATCAAAAGAGTACCGTAAGGGGCGAATCACACTCGAGATAAAGGAGAAATTCAGCTCTAGGTTTGCTGAAGAATATTTCAGAGGATGGATCTAAAGGTCACCCAGCCCTTCTATTACTATTCTCTCTAGAAGTCATCTCCTCCATAGTAGTTCGCGTCATCAGTAGCTGAGTGTTAAAATTGTTGAACACTGGTAGTCCCAGCTATACTCGATTCCAGGCGCACGGGATGTCTGCGTGGACGATTTCTCCATGTGTATCGTTTATACGAGGCAGTTTCCGTAAAACATTCTTCCTTTTAGTCATATGAATTTAATGCTTTGAGATAAACAACTAAACGAAACCACACTAAAGGACAGCAGTTCAAGTATCTCTATGGCGCATAGAAACTATAGACTTAACGAGGAACCATGCCTTTTTCGAGATTCGATCACGAATTCAAACCGTTGGAAACCGACTACCCTAACTTCATACTAGAAATGAGCTCAAAAGAAATATTGAAGAAATATAAGTTCTTTTGAGGTCCAGGAACTGAAATAAATTTATAGATTATCACCGGAGTCACAGTGTATTCATAATGGGAGAATGATATATTTTCATTATCATCCTGCTCAACATTTGAAATTATCCGTTTTGGTCTGATTTCGGTCTATAAAATTTATGGTTTGAATCTTACTCTATTTGATAGTAAACTTAGTAATCTTACTTAGATCATTCTTCTAAATCTATCGGAAGACTGCACAGCTAAGATCAGATCGCACCAGTACAGGTGCCATTTCTAAACTCAGTTAATTGACTAGGATAATAATTTGCAAAGATTTGTTGATTTCTTTTATTCAGCAAGTCATAAATATTCTAAGCGTGATTTTTAATTCTACAACAACAATTTATCGAAATGTCGCAATTTAAAAATTCACTACAAAGTGTTTTCAAGTACAAATGTTTAGTAACAGCTAACTAATGTATTAATATTTTAATAAAATAGCATATTTATATGCATATAAAATGAAAGAGGTAATAAGAAAGAAGAAGACACATTTGGCCTAAAAATAAGTTTTCATTGTTCTACAATAATTGTTACACAAAAATAGAGCGTTAGAAACTGAACTGCAACATGTTGTAGCAAAGGAAGTCATCAGGTCTAAAAATATACAAATGTTTCAAAATGGAATAAACTCTATTTAGAAATATTAGCTAAGCGACTGAGAGCTCTCAGAAAAATATTGAATACGTCTGAAGTGCGTAATTTCTGCAAGGGCAGCATGCAAAGCATATTTCCCAATTATTACGATGGCTGGCTTGTTTACTTGTATGCTGCTATGAAATATTTTCCTGGCATACTTAAAGAGCTATACATGCAACAACAAGAACTTGTCGTCAAGAACTTATTCTCAGAATTCTTTCCGCTGCTGTCTACGGCAAACAATGTAATAAAAGAATAAAACTGGGCGCAGACTTTTTTGCAGATTTCACTTTAGCTGACAAAGAACAAAATTTAAAAGGGTACGTAACAGTAATAATAGTTTTGATAATTCCATGAAAATTAAAGTAATATTCACTAACACATTCCAACAGTCCTAATCTTTGACATTTGTTTTTTATACTTTTATTACAGCTTGTATAATGATGAGTGAAATCTCTATTTATGAGACAAAATCTTCTAAAGAAATGTAGATCAACATTTTCGCAGTTACTGTGAATGCTGCTGTTTTTTCTACTGCCTGAGAATTACTTCTCAGACATTCAAAATTGAGTGTCCTTATGCGAAGAAAAAACCTGTTTATTCCTCTGAAAGGAAAACGCGATGATAAAGCATTGATTGGTATCGATCAATATTAGCATTTATCTTTGTTAATTTTATAAGAATGTCTGTGATTAACCTTTACGTACTCTTAAACAAATGAATGTAGCTTATGCAGGTTGGATTCTCAAATACTTCGAAAATTTAGTTCTTCAAGTTTTGAAAAAAAATTGAAATTTCTTCTCTACATGTATCTGACATGGAAACAAGTTTCACTTCGACGCTGCGTATTTATACTGCCATAGACTTTTAAAATTAGATTTAGTTTCAGATTATACATATTAGGAAAACAATTCATAGCCAAATTTTTGCTTACTAGGTGTTTCGTATAGAAATGTGCTATATAAATTTTAAACTTAGAAACTAAAAATACACTGCCCAAAACAATTAAAGGAGATTGCGGTTTTAGGTGGATCTTGTGGCTGGGAAACTTTTTAGCTGATTGATACATGGTCGACAGACGTAGTAGGTTATATGAGAATAAATTACACATGTTTGGCAGAAAAAATGCGTTCTATTGCGCATTTGTGTACAAAAGGAAAAAACACAATTTGTGCATATGAGAGAAAAAGAATAAGAAAAGGTGTTTTCTTCAAAGGAAATCATTTTCAGTAGGGGGGATGGTTTCCACGGACGGGAAGCAACGTTGAACACATTTGAGGCATGGAGTCAATGAGGCTATTAATCACAAGTTGGGGTATTCTGTCCCAATCTTCCAGAAATGCTCTTTCCAGTTCTTGGAGAGTTTGTGGGGGTGGTTGGCGGCCAGCAACTCGTCTTCCTAGAGCGTCCCAAACGTGCTCTATTGGATTCATGTCTGGAAAACACGCAAAAGGAAATCCTCCACCAGGTTAGCACGATGTGGCCTGCAGTTATCGTCCATTAAAATGAAGTCATCTTCGATTGCTGCAGCGTAAGTGACTACAATAGGTCTGAGGATCTCATCCCTATATCGGCGACCAGTCAGAGGTCCATCTCGAATGATGTAGAGGTCTGTGCGCCCGTCAATGGAGATGCCACCATACACCAAGACTCCTCCACCGCCAATTCTGACATTTTCGTGCACGAACACAGAATTATTCCTACTGCCACGGTCCTTCCCAATGAAAATACGCCTATTATCAGGATGAACAGAAAACGGGACTCGTTAGAAAAAAGAACATTGCTCCATTCATTTCTCCTCCAGTTCACATGCTCTGTTGCCCACTCCCTGCGGTCGCGACGATGCCTTGATGTTAGTCTAACACATACCATCGGTCGGCGAGCATACAGACCTACACCTTGGAGACGGTTTCGGACAGTCTGTTGAAACCGTGGTGCCAGTAGCCGAGCGAAGGTGTTGTTGGAGTAGAGTGGCATTCATATTTCGGTGTCTCCGAGCCGTTAACACTAAGTAACGATCTTCCTTGGACGTTGTTGCCCGTCTACGACCTTGCCCTGGTTTTCGGCCTACACTTTCAGTTTCCAAAAAACGGTTCCATACCCTGGAAATCACACTTTGTGACACTCCTATGGCTTGCGCTTATTCGGCTTGAGTTTGGCCCCCTTCTAACCTACCAACAACTCTCCAAGCTTCTGAATCGGTTAAATGACTTCGCTGAGACATTGTACTCATCGAAACAAAGCAGTCACTGAATGCCGATCATCCTTGTCTTCATTGTCTTTTATTCAGTTGAAAGTCAAATTTCATTCGCTGCCGCTGAAGCGACGTTATTGACGTCGAACTCAAAATTAGCATACTCCACAGTTTGAAAATCAGAAAAATTTGCATTTGTGATTCTTTTCTTCCATTTTCGGCAAAAAAATTTCGCTTATATCTTTATTTTATATAAAACTTACAATATCCTTTAATTGTTTTGAGTAGGTTAGCTTATTTCGGGTTTCCGTTCATTTGTTTAAATCTAACTGCTTTGTCTGTTCTATATACAGAGCGGTGGCTGTGGACTTAATTGTAGTTTTTTTTCCCGCTTGTTTTGTGCTCGAATGGTTTTGGTGAGTTTGCTGTTCACGACAAGAGAAGAGCTTTCAGGGAAGTAGAAGGTTTTCAGGAATTTTAGAAATTTGATTTACAGCGTGTCTGACAAAGATTCTACACTTCTAAAAACTTTCTCTAGAAACGCATTCTCAAGCATGTGCGTAAATGCACATTCTTCAAGTGAAATAAAAGTAACAGTTTGAAGAACTTCCAATTTTTCAAAATGTAATTCATTTAGGTTTTAAAAACCTGAATTATGTTTCATTCAGGAGCGATTTTCAAAACCCCGACAGGAAAGGTATGTCATTTAAAGTTTTAAATAACAGTAAAGGCTTTCTGCTAAATTTTCAAATGTTAAAACGCATTGTAAATCTGATTTATTTAGTACTAATATGGATTTGATAGCAATATTTTTACATTATTTAACTTCACGAAGATCCGGCCCATCTATTTTTGTGAGTCGACATGTAACAAACTACCTGTTTTCACAGTTGTACCTATCGGCTGCTGGTGGGCTCCCCCCCCCACTATAAGCAAAAAATATTTAACATTTAATTTTCCACGAGTTACAATAGTACAAGAAGCTGCATATCTATTCCAGCAAATAATCAAAGAAACAAAAACTTATGATACGCAAAGGCTTCTGATACGCATTAACGCAAAGGAGTCCAACATTTTAGCTACCCTGTCCCATGCAGAAAGAAGATGAGATATTTTGAGACCCACAAATCGTCTATTATGAATGACAACTCGTGATCTCCAAGTAAGCAAATCACATAATTGCATAGATTTCACTGAAAATTCTAGGATTTCTCTGGTTTGAGTCTTGAAAGAATTTTTTTTAAATTTCACCTGTAACAGAGAATTTTACGGGTTTGACTTCATTATTCAAATTTTCCCAGTGTGCACCACATTTATATGTCCGTATGTAACAAGCGCAAATATAACACATATATATGAAGCATTTAAGTGAATCAAAGATTTATTTGATTTATTTGGCGAGCCCTCACTGCCTAACGATAGCTGATGACAAAAAAGCAAAATATGTTTAAGAAACTCAAAAACTTTATTAATATATGGTTTATTGAATGTAATGACAGCAAATTAGAAATATTCTGATATTTGCTTTTATATTTTTTACATAAAATTTCACTTTAAATTCTAATTGTAATTCGAATGGATCATTAAAGTAATATAGTACTCAACCAGTTACAGTTTCAACGTTAAGCCGCGAGTAGTTTAAAATTTGATTACTTTGGTCCAGCTGTTGTCACGTAAGGTGCTACTGCGAGCGATGCTGTGAGTTGAATGCTCAAGGTCAGCCTGGAGAATAAGCTAGGGGGTGGAAGGTTCAGCATTCCACGTTACAATTTGAGGAACTAATGTATTGATGTCTGTTTCGATTGAAGTGGATGCAAATCTCCGGAAGTTCTCAAAGAGTATATGCAATGATATGGTTCTAAGTTTACTCTTAGGTACGATTTATTAATGAAAGAAAATAAGAATTTATAGAAGAGCGAAGTGCGCTTCTTAGATTTAAATACTTGTGTTTGTTAATATATAATAAGTGGATTATATTTGTAACTTAAATTAAAGATTTTATATTTTACGGAGTGGCAACATTTTAAGAATTAACACCCTAGTAGGATACATAGGAGATAAAAAAATATAACGGATTCCTAATACGCAAAGCATGAGTGTTTTTGTAACTGCAAAGCATTCTCCGTGAAAAAAGTAAAAAGGATATTCCGAAACAGCCGCCGTGCAGAGAGCACTCTGCTTGAGTCGTAAAATGTCGGACATCCGCAGGACATTCACAGCATAAAGCGGAACTATGAGTTTCTTGATATCTTAACAGGCGTCTTTTAACATGGATTTATATTTAACACATGTAGTTGCCTCTGTGAATTCGCGATTTCACACTCTTCAGTGCCTTTATGGGACATATGACGACCGAAGTCATGTTCTTTGATTTCAACCGCACTTGAAACTAATGCTATGACATGACTGCAGTTTTGGGTTCATGATATTCTCTCCATCGATTCAAGTAGAATTCTGGAATTATTTCTGTTACTTATAGATCGTCAGAATTTTCTTTCAGATCGTCAGAATTTGACCTCTTGGTCTCCCAGCTTATTTCCTCTTGTCTCCAATTTCTGCTCTCGAGAACAGTCACGTCTGTCATTATGTATCGTTATTTGCCTGAGGGCTTTATTTCTTGGAGCCTGCAGCTTTGCACTTTTGTGCAATACAGCGCATATCTATCTATTTATCTGTAGTTTTGGGACAAATATTTCGAAGCATGAGCAAGGCTGTCAAACAGTTTTTGCCAAACGTATTTTGAATTTCTTCAATAAAGGTAACGATTTAAGTTACACCTGATCTATTTTTGTTCCAGTATTGCTATTGTTACTGGAATGGTACCACTTCTGCTCGTTGGTACCACTTCTGCTCATGCCAGTTCTTACAGCTTGTGAATTAAAATTTCGCGTTATTATTAGATTTATTTAAGTTATCATTCATTATACTGTTATTTAAGGATTTCCTGTGTGTAACAGCAGTACTGTCTCGGAAGGAATACAGCTGTTGCATTTGCATTGTTATATTTCGAAGTTTGAGATTTGTTGTTGTATTGCCGTTAAGTTTGTGTTTTTGTAGAGGATTCAAGAATAAGATCACGCTAGGAAGAAGGGTGGCGACCGAGGGAGTTCGCGCAGTTGGTTGTTCCAGTTTACCTGGACAGGGAAGAGCATGGATTTTGGAGTATAGTGAGTGAATAAAAGCCATGTTTCGATAAATTGTTCCCTAAGACTTAAGTTGCTGAATGAAATAGAACTCAGTATTTTGTTAGACTGAATTCAAGATTTGGAGAAAATATAAAAATCAACAAATTACTAATTTATTTTTCAACTGAAAAACCAGTCTTGTGAAAACCCATCAATGAATATTTAGAAATTTCCTTACAAGTTCTGCAAATTTGATATCATATCATGAATTGTAGTCACATTCTGTAGATCAAATATCGGAAGTATGTTGCTGAAAACGTGTGTAACAAAGTGCGTACGCTGAGGGAACCAATGAACTACAACACCAAAATCGGTCCATCGGTGGCAAAACTCTATCATCGCTGTTAACCTGGGTTCGAATCCAGGCAAATGGGCTAGCGAAAGAGAAAGTTTTCTCCGTGTGTAATCCGGATATGAGATGATTTCCCTTTGAAGGTTCTCCTTAAAGGCATGGTAATTTTAGGCAGATATCCATTTCCCATTACGAAAAAAATCTGTTCAAACCAAACGAAACGAAAATAATCAATACAAACTACACAAGTACAATATATCTAAAACCTCAGCTTTGCGATAAAGAAGCAAACTTTTTTGTTTTTTTCCCCAAAACCTTCTTTATTTTTGTCATTAATCGTTATCTTTGATCTTAGATCGTTGCTTCGTAAGTGCTTTAAAACCGGTGAGGGCCATTACCACTGTATTGCTGTCATATTGCCTAGGATCATAAAAGTGAGCAAATAAAAACATCCAATAAACGGAATAATATCCTGAAGTAAAATATGGATCCATATTGGGCCGCGGCTAAAAATGGCGTATGTTATACGGTGGTGTTGGTGTATTTAATTATGGCAAAGCACACGAGGGCTATCGGCCTAAGGTGAGGGATGCCTTCGTGGAGGACTTTTTAAGGGAAACTGGCTCGTATACACGTTACACAAGGGAAAAACCACGAAAACACCCATGCAGCCAGCTCGTTCACGGGATTCGAACCTCGAACCAAACTACCAGTGTTCAGCGACTTTACCGCTCGGCCGCTGGTGGGCCCCGTAAGTTATATGAGAAGAAACGTAAGTCGTGTTGAGTTCCCCATCCACGGTGACGAGAACTGTAGGAAAGGTGTAACACTTCTCAGCTGCAATTGCAGTAATTTTCAATGAAACCTACTCAATTATGGGAGTTGCTTATTTCGGAGGTCACGAATTAATTACACTGTCATTAAAATTTATTTATGTAGCCCAAAATATCTCATCTTTTTCCACTGTCGCCCAGGCAGCCTAAACGGTTAGATTCCTCTGCATTAAAGCGCCAAACAGAAAAGAGCTTCTGTTCTGCAGCAGCGGAATGCCTCTATTCAGGGTAGTATTCAAGTATCATGAGTTTCTGTTTCTTCGCTTACCTGCAGGTTAAATATGAAACTTATATGAAATATATAAATATGAAATTGTATTATTGAAGCGGGTAAAAAATTAAATGTTAGATATTATTTGTTATAGTGGGGGACCCACCAGCAGCCGAGAGATAAAATTGCTGAACACTGCCAGATATATCCAGGTCGAGTTACAGAATGAAATAGGACGAAACTTCAGGAAGTTAAAAAAAATGTTAAAAAAAAATTGCTGACAAAACTATATTAATACTTAATATGTTAGACGTACAATACTTTTTAATATTTGAAATTTTAACAGAAAGTCTTTGCAGTTATTTAAATACTAATAAAAAACTTCTTATTGGGGCTTTAGAAAAGCGCTACTGGATGAAACATAATTCAGGTTTTTAAAGCCTAAATCAATATTTTTTTTTAAAAAAGAAAACTTAAATTCTTTAAACTGCAAGTTCTGTTTAGCTTGAAAAATGAGCATTTACGCATATTTTTCAGAATGCAACCCTAAGGCAAGGATTTCAGAATTTTTTTTAAATTCCATTCATTTATATCAACTGTTAGATCATCGTGACACACGCTCTACATCAAATTTCCGAGTTACGTTTTTGAAAGCGCTTTCGGTGAACAGCAAACCGAAGAAGCAGTTTAATGTATAAAATTACACAATAGAAACCACAGCACTGGCTAAAACTGGCAGCGCAGTTTTATTTAATACAATTAGAACACGCTGAAAAAATCGGGGGAATTTTGTAATTTTAAACTACATAAGGCATAAGAGAATGCGAAAAAACTAGTAAGTAACAAGTTGGTTAGAACTTTCTTTTATAATAAGTATAATCTCAATCTGTAAATTAATTTTAAGCCCTTAAATGTGACACATATTCAGTAAACTCACCAGAAATGGAAACCTTTTGACTGTTAAATTTTCTTCTTCATATCAATATAAAAGACGGAAAATGGTTATTTAGTAAATATAAAAAAAAAAAAAATTAATGTAATAAGTACTATATTTACTACTTTGTGTGTGTGTGATTATGACAAAGCCTCGAGGGCTACCTGCCTAAGGGGAGGAATGCCTTCGTGGAGGGCTTTCTAATGGAAACTGGTTCGTATACACGTTACACATGAGGAAAACCACGAAACCGCCCATGCAGCCAGCCCTTTCGAGGGATTCGAACCTCGGACCGAACTACCAGTGTTCAGCGACTTTACCGCTCGACCGCTGGTGGGCCCTATTTACTACTTTGACATCCACATAAATAAGTAATGGATTAATAGACATATGTTATTGAATTGCAGTAAATGAAATATAATTTTGATGCTAAATATAATATAAACTATATTATTACAACAATATTATTTTTAAGATTCAAATTTCACAAATCTTTTACAGTATGATACACACGAAAACACGGTACTCCTCAAAAATGCATTTTGTACTCTCTGCAGTAAATTCCAGTCTGACGATTTATCCTCTTCCCTCTTTCATCAGTTTTACTACATTACAAAACTGTGGAAAAAAAGATTTTTTTTTCCGTTGGCGGAATATGCTGAAAGTGTCGACCTGTTTCCCGCAGAAAACTTACATTAGGCCGATCTGGTAACTGAAAGTTTGGCTTATTTAATTCAACAGCTCTTTTCCTCAACTGGTGTTCTATATTTCATATTATATTTCGCACCTGAATTATACACAAAGAAGGAATTCCGTAACGCTTGGTCTATGAGATGGAAAAATATTTTTTGGTAATACCATTTACCCCGATTTCTTGCAACTGGCTGGGCTGTAACATGTTGATCAACTTTTTAAATACCTCCCATAGTGTTCTTATAGTGATGAACTAATTTGGTTTTCATTCTTATTTTCTAACTAAAATATTTCTGCGGTATAAACTGAAGACATCATGAAAATGTCCTTTTCATCGTGCCCTTTTATAACAGTCACTTTTTCACTTTCAAACGAGAAAGGTCACCTTTCATAATTTATTTTTTTTTAATCTGATGGCAATTCCTTCCTAATCGTAGATGTCACTAGAACATTCTTGCACCAGTACATGGTCCAACAGTGGAGACGTATAATAATTGTCAATGATCAGACATTAACCTTTGTCTAACAGTAGTTTCATCAGTGATACAACCACTTAAACAGACGTAACAAAATGTTCAAAATCACTATCAAGCTTTACTCCTTCTCTGTGTAAATAATACTAAGAAACATATGCAGTCTTACTCCTGCATAACCATAAATGTCCACATCCCAAACCAGATCAGTTCAGTTGCATATGTCGGATCCGTCCCAATCTAAGCTTACAAAGCATCAGAAGTTCATCTACAGTCACATTAAGATCTGAAATGTATAGTAAATAAAATTTTTCATTCAGGTGTTTAAAAATTGGCCACATTTTATAAATCTTTGTATTAACTGATCAACATATTCATTGTTCACAAAACACAAATATTTTTGTCATAACATTACGAAGGAATGAAGTTTCAACACACTCAGTTTTCGACCGACACATCTCTACAGCTGTCTTCTTTACAATATCTTGTAAAATATGCAAGGCAAGATTAATTTAATTTCGTCTTCATTCATTGAAACCCACCTTTTCTCCTCTGCGTTTTGATTAAAAGGTTTGGCTTTGAATACATTGTTGTGCGTATCTATTAGTTTCTGTGGTGATAAAGTGCAACAAATTATTTTCAATAAGCTGCTCATAATATTTAGTGTCTTCTATGAAATTTGAGGTGTCAGCTGTTGCACCTACATGTGTTGATCGAAACGGAAGCCCTGGAGGATGGAGACGAAGTTTATCTAAGCATAACGTTCTTTACAGGAAGAAATATCACTTGCATCATTACTTTCCGTATATTCGTCTGTAAAAATTATCGGTATCCGATCCCGAAGAAGTTAAACTATATTCCTCATCGACGTCTGAATCCGGCAATTCAAAAACAGAAAACGTTTTGGTATCAAATTAACGGAAAAATAACAGAAACTAAAATGTGTGAAAGCGAAACTCTCATTCCGAACACGTGTCTTTGTTTCGCTGAGCAGCTAAACAAGCACACGTCTTCTCCCGACTGAAATCGGTGAAGACATAGGACCAATACTTCCATCTATTATGAAAGTAGTAAATTAAGACTTAAATGAATATCCTAAAATGAATCCGAACTTAGTTCAGGCTTTGCGAGAAACTACTTTTTCTACTGCTCAATGTCAGTTCGGGCATCAGAAGTACTTCATACATGGGCGTAGCCAGCTCAAAATACGGGGGGGGGTTGCCGGCTACGACTCCTATGGCTATACTGTTCTTCTACCTATTACAGTATCTTCAAGTATACGGGTAATTATTACGTGACAAATATATTATGTTAATGACAGTTATCTTAATATAAATTATATATATTATAAATATTAAGATAACTGTCATTAACATAATATATTTGTCACGTAACAATTAAAATTATGTAACATAATTATGGATTTATTTCATTTAGTTAACGTATTTATCATTATTACCTTACAAGCATATTAAATGCATAACTCAGTATTTCTGTTTTTCACCTTAACCGCTTACACCTTCATTAAAACAATTTTAAAAATCATGGTAAAAGAAATAATAAATAACAAAAATAGAATAATGCTAGTAAAAGTACTTCTAGTATTTTACGTTCATTTCTTTTTCGCATACATAGAAAGAAATGCTAAAAAATTTTTGAAATTCATGTTACTTTTTCCTAATACTCCTATAAAGATAAATAAATATATAAAAATCGATATTTCTATACTTTATGATTACATAGTAAAGATATTGAATTAAATACATAAACGTTGTAAGTGCAACATTTATTTTGGACATAAAATTAAATTGCAATATAAAAAGGTAAAAAAAAAAGAAAGCAAAAATGTTTCTGGCCTTTCATTTTGGTTGGGCAAATAAAATACACTGCTGGCCATTAAAATTGCAACACCAGGAAGGAATAATCAGACACGCGTCAAAATCTTACGAAAGAAAGAAGAGGTTGGGATATGCAACTGATTAGTATTTCAGCGCATTTAGACGAAGCAGTAGGGAGAAACGACATCTGAAGCACTGCATAAAAGAAAAGTTGTGTAGTGGATTTCTGATTTTAAAAGCGCTTTGTAAGGTCGGAGTTTGATCAGAATATCGTGTTATCCCTGGAATAATAATAAGAAATGCTTATCAGCAAGTGTCGGAATTCGATAGAGGCAGGATCGTTGCCTATCGAAAGTGTGGATTATCGTTCCGTCGTATCGCCCATCGCACTGGTCGACATAAAACTACTGTCAAGCGATTAAGAAATCAGTGGATTGCTGAGGGTCATACTGAACGGCATGCAGGATCTCAACGCCCTTACATGAATAACGCCCGCGAGGACAGACATATTGTGAGGTCAGCCCTGCAAAAGCGTTCAACCGCATCATGGACCATTAGTCAGGAAATAGGCATATTTACAGCACATCCAATATCCACTGGTACTGTGCGTCGACGTTTGTAGCAACGCGAACAATCAGCACGGTTACCATTACTTCTGCATTGTCTATTGACGATGCAGTATAGGCAGAGACGGCGACTCTGCTGCGCCGAACGATAAAGCTGGATACAGGAGTGGCACAAATTCATCTTTTCAAGCGAGTCCCGGTTCTGTATGAGGTATTCTGATGGCCGTATACGTATCTGGAGGCTTCGAGGAGACCGTATGTCGCCTTCTTGTATTCGATATCGGCTTAGAGGCTCTGCAACTGGTGTGATGCTATTGGATACACGACACGCACATCTCTGGTTTGCATCGACAGTAATTTGAAAGCAGATCGGTACATTTCTGACGTCTTACGTCCGGTGGTTACACCCTATCTTCGAGGCCTGCCAAACTCCATCTTCCAACAAGATCATGCATGACCACACATTGCACGTCGAGTTCTGATCTTCGATGTATTTCTAAGCATACCTGCAAAAAAATTAGAGTTTTTATTCAAAATTTCCTAACAGATACGTGAATTTACATTTTTTAACATTTCGAAATTTGGCGTATTTATTATAAAGGATAATAACAAAAATGTGGGTTACGCACTTTGTTCAACTTAATTGAATGAACGAACGATGGACGTTTTTTCCACTAGTGAATCAATGAAAAATATGGAAAGAAAGTGGATTACTATAAATTCAAAATTTCGCCAAGTGATTTGTTCTTGGCGCAAACTGAAAAAAAAAAAAATGTGTCAGGATAAAATTTTTAATTTCTCCATGTATTTCCCACCCAAAATTACAAAATTTAATATCTAGGCCTAATTTGTATCGTAGTAATGAAATATGGAAAACAACTGATATGTTATTGAGAAAAAGGCCGATTTTGTTACAAAATACCTATATTAGAACAATGCTACAAAGAAATCTAACACAGTAAATATTGTGAATTTGGTGTGTACTATGCTAGCTCCCAATATCGTTTTTGCTATTTGCGAAAACTGACTTGTGTTATGCTTTCAAGAATACATCCGCAGAGAATGGTATGCAGTGAACATGAAATAATGAATTAATAATCACAACACCTTAAATATGGATGATTTTAAATTAACAATACATTTATTAAAAATCTCTGCAATTAATACACATTTACGGAGCTAGCCCATGAAGAAATAATACTTTTCTCTCTAGGGGAAAAAACTGCTACATTTTTTATATTAAGATCATCACACTAGTGATGTAAGAGGTGTAATCTCAGAGCAACAAAAATACAACATCGGAAGAAAAATCCAATCACGAGGAGGGATAAAACCCATGTGCGTGGCGCGGTACAGAATGCTTATATACCTCACGGGTCTAGTATAGATTTTACCCGGCAGCGGAGAAATCTCTAGTAACTTCTACTTCTCAAAATTACTGGAAGGCATATGAGGGGCGGATAAAATTACAGTTACATTTAGAGACAATTTAGAGTAATTCAATTAAAATGCCAGTTACAATTATACACGAAGTAGAAAAATATTTCTAGTTCCTGTATAATTGTAACTGGCATTTTAATTGAATTAATTAATCATTAAATTCTATGTTTCTGTATAATATTAACTTTTTTTTTTTTTTTTTTAACTAGAAAAATTTGTTTGCGATGTCTGGCGACTTTGGGCCATTTCTTGCCAAATTTGTGTACATTGTGCACAGCATTCTCGAAAATGATTACCAAAAAAAGTGTTAAAAAGAAAATAAAAAAATAATTAATCATTAGTTTGAATACGTTTACTTTTTTCAGAACGTTTACGTGTAAAATATTGTCGCTGCATATGCATGAGAAAGACAGACTTCAAATGCTTTCTCTATATCGGACTTTTCTTCAATACGATCACATCCATTACATGTTCATCCTTTCTATTTTCTAGATAATTTCATATGACCATTTCAGTTTTTAATACCTGGAATTAGTTATCAAATTGTACTTCGTATCAGCTGATAATGCATTCTGGAAAATTAGACAGCTGAACGTACGACGGGGATTTTGTATCAACCCATTGCATTTATAAACGATACTGTGAATGCTCTAAGAGTAGTATTTCCCTCCTTTCCCTTTAATCCAAAGCTACTGTCGGGTTGTATACAGACAAGGAAGGAATATTTTACTGAAAATCGCCTTTTCGCAAGTTGTTGCTGAATGAGTTTAAATTCAGTTTTTAGTAAATGTTTTGAATCAAAAAACATGATTCATTTAGATGCACATTTTTATTTTATTATTTTAGATTATTAAGTGCTGTGGAATATAAGAAATTCCTTCTTTTAAGAGAACATTCTATTTTTCCACAAAAAACAGTAAATAAAGGGAATAAATCGGAGTATTCAATTATAACCATATTGTGTTCTCTATCCGTGGCATAAATTGGCCATTTCGTGTAGGCAGTTGTAATGAAACTGGATCCCAAACTGGCAAGAAAAACGATCTAAACGAATAAGCAAAATATCTGTTCACTTTGATTTGAATTTGGTCAAACTACCATAGCCTGCTGTGGTATCCACTCTCCCAAATTTGCAAGGAAAGATTCAGAAGAATTTTACGAAATCTTATTTATTAATAAAATGTAAAAAATTTTGTTTCAGTTTGCACCAACAGTTTTTTTCAAAATATTCTTATTTGTTGAATTGCAGAGATAATATATGTTTAATATGATATTGTTGAGATATTGTCTACCGAACCCATGATAGAGTATGCGAAAAAAAGCTTAGTCTCAAAAACCCAGTTTCTATCTGTAAATTACAGGTCTGCAATTACAGAGACAGAATTATTTGTATAGTTTTCAAAAGAAGCCTTCAATCCTAATATTGGAAATATCTACTCCAATTCATAACATTCATATATTCAAAACTTGGGTGTTTTTAAATTCGCGAAGGAATTCATTTCCGAGGTAATGACGTTAGATACCAGGGTGCCGACGCGCGAGATCCTACCTCTAACAAAATACAATTAAATATTGAGAATAGATTCCAGTATTAGATAAAAAATATTAAACCTTTTTTATACTACTATCTTATGTAAATATGATAATGTAATTAAAAGTACAAAATGTGTAGAGATGACCGTCTAGCGCATGGAATGCTGTTCAGCTGGTATGGTACATAAAGGTAAAGCCCCAATCACCCAATGCCAATAAAAGAGCTACTGCGCTTTAAAATTGCCAATGGTCTCTTATTGCTTTCAGTGCTGCAATAACTATAATTATAAATTCTTGGTTAGGAATGTCCCTCATTTTGATAATAAAATATTTGAAAGAATGGCTGTAGAAGGAGCTAAGCTGTTCACTTTCCAACTCTTCATGAATTGCGATATCACGCACATCTTCTCTCCGCCAAATTATATTTAAAAACTATTTTATGATTTCCTATATTTTTCTTTATTGAAATATTTAATTTATAATATATTTGGCGGAGAACAAAGTTCTGCTCTGTTTGTAATGTGTTTCTAAAGGACTTACACGACTAGACCAAGTAATCACCATTTCAATAACGATTGGCATTTTTTAAACTAAAATGCCGAAATTTGCCTGCGATGAATATATAGAATTAGAAATTCCAATTTATATTTAGGAAAAATTTAAACAGGCTTGATTGATAAATCATTGCGTTTAGTGTTTAAATTAATTCCTGAATAAAACGTAACTCTGTTTTACATCTAGGCTAACTTCAGTTTCTGTAAAGACTTCCAAAATTCTCCACTTGCTAACCGTATGCCAAATGAAAACCGTGCTGTTTTAAGCGTATTTAAATAATAATAATAATAAAAAACTTACATTAGAATTTTGTTGCAATTTCCTTCTATTTCAATTTAAGTGAACAGTCGTCACTCAGGCGAAATACATCACAACCACCATCGCAAGCATAACGTAGCCATAACCATCAATTTATTGTTTCATAACCACCGTTTTGCCTCAAAGAGACATCGCAGTTTCATTTAAAAAACTTCCGAAATTATCCGTAAACGTTTGCAGTTCGCAAGGTAATTTTTCAGAGTTATATACCACAAAACGGGACAAAAAAACTGGTGGTCAGCAACTTTTCGTATTAAGTATTACATTTGATAAGTTAATTCTTCGTATCAAAGTTTGTTTCGAAAAGTTCGATTTCAGAATTTTCATTCAAACTGAAAATGCAAACCTTGAATTTAAACTCAAAGAATAAATTTGCCCAGTTTTGAATTCACGAAATAACGTAAGCTTGCGCCTCTTTAATTAAATATTATTAATTAATATATATATATATATATATATATATATTGCATCTTGTAATATACAGTACAAAATCCGAAATCCGGACTCGTCGGGACTTCGGCGATTCCGGATTTGGGATTTTTCTTGATATTAGATCATTAATTTAAATCTGGTAAGATGGCATGCAGAAATTATACAATTAAAAATATGAAATCGTAATTTATGAAATAAAGAACGATTATGATCTAAAGCAGGGATGCCAAACTCATAGGTACACTTGGGCCAAACAAACAAGGTTTAACTTTAGGCGGGCCGAAAAAAAAAAAAAAAAAAAAAAAAAAAAAAAATCAATATTCATAGAAACGTAGATGTATTTCGAATAATACAATAATAAATATATATATATATATTTATATAGAAAAGAACAAGAAAAATTTAATGTTTACGTCCTGATACTTGACATCTTTTCTCTGCTATTATCTTTCCTATTTCGGGGGAAATTTTGTTTGCAGTGATAACTTTCAACGCTGACCCAATGTGAGCATCATTAATACGGTTTGTAATATTACCTTTCATGACTGAAAATAACTGCTCGCACCGATAAGTGCTACCAAACATGGAAATAATTTCATATGCGAATTTTCGAGTATTTTCAAACCTGGCTGGTAAATATTTGTAAAATTCAGGCACGCCCACTTCAATGAATTTTGCTTTCAAATTTGAATTGCATTGAATCTCGATCACCTCCATTTGCATATGGCTGGGTACTGGGTCAATACTTATTGAGAAAATTGAAGAAAACAAAAAAAAAATTGTCTTCGAGGGAACTAAAATCATTAAACCTTGTTTCAAATTCAGTTGTTAAATTTGCAATTTTTTCTGCGTATTTTTGATACGAACAAGTATCATCTAAACTTGATTTGTTCATGCTGCACATCGGGAAGTGCGTCAAATCTTCATTTTTAAGTTGTTTTTCCCAAAGAACTAGTTGACATTTGAATGCTTTAATTATGTTAAACATGTTCGTAATGATATTATTTTCTCCTTGTAACGATAACTTTAAATCGGTTAAGTGTTTGGTTATATCAACCAAGAAAGATAAATCGTCTATCCATATTGGATCGTAAAACAAACTTACGTCTTGATTTTTCGTTTTTAAAAAGTGGCATATTTCTTCTTTCAAATTCCAGAATTGTTTGAGAATCTTGGAGCAAGAAAACCAACGTACCTCGGTATAGTAGGACAAACCCGAATATTCACTATCTAACTCACTTAAGAAAGCAGTGAATTGACGCTGATTTAAACCTCGAAATCTTATAAAATTTATAACTTTTTTTATATATGACAAAACATTCTCCATATTTATTACTTTCGTGCATAGAACATCTTGATGTACTCGTATAATACAATGCATATGATGAATGTTTGAACCGTGAATTTCACTAAGTTTTTTCTTAGTAATGCTACGAAGCCCTTGTTTTTCCCGGTCATTGATGGAGCGCCATCTGTAGCTACAGAATTTAATTTTGCCAAAGGTAGATTGTATTTCTGCAGAAGTCCAAAAACACAAGTAAATATATCTTCTCCTGTGGCTGACCATCTAGCCAAAGAAGCTGCCACAGGAGCAACATTTCAACAAATCAACATCCCATGGCCAGTGTCTTACCTGAAAAGAACATTACGCTTAAAGGCAATCGGCAAATGGCAGCAGACATGTGATAACAGCGATACCGGCCGACGGACTTATTACGATGTCAGCTACGTGGACACTACCAAAAATTTTGCAAACATGCAATTGGTAAGATACATTACGGGTCACGGACCATTTCCCGAGTACTTTAACAAACGCGGGATAAGTAACACTAGCCAGTGCGCCTGTGGACAGACTGGGTCTCCAGAGCATTATCTGACCTCCTGTCCCCTTACAGAAGGGCTACACATCAAGCTTTCGTCGACCAATCGACAAGCTTTCTGTAAGTTTTTGATAAAACAGAGGCACTTGGTTAGAAAAATAGGGCTTCTAATGGATAAACTGGCCGACCTTGACACAGACCTGTGCCATACATAGTCAGCCATATAGACGAATAGTAATTCAGTGTCTAGCACCAACTACCAACACCACAAAATAATTGTGAAAATTATCGTAAGGAGTATCCAACACTACTAGTAATATATCCAGAATCAACTATTTAATCAATTTGCATTATGCCAACCAAACGAATTATGTCTATTATCTGTACCGCAATATGTAAACAAGGACCATCTGTACCTGTTTATAAAAGTATCTTAAGTACCATCACCATGTAGTTATGTTTTATGTATGTATATGTATAATGTACCCAATGATTCTATACTCAATGTAATTATGCGCCTTGTATTTGTATATATATGTTCTAGTATAAATGTTACTGTATTAATCATTAACTGTATTAATCATTGCTGCATTATTGTATTAATATTATTTAACATCATCAAATTAATAGCACCAATTGAACCTTATTATGTACTTTCAAGTCTACGAGACTAAGGTACTATGTGCATTAAGATTGTGAGCCCAATGATTACTATGTGCCTAATACTATGTATATATATCCTCGTATGTATGATAATGTAACCATGCATCCGAATATAACATCTCGCAACATGACACTTTACCGCATAGTGTTAATCGCATAGTGCCGCATAGTGTCTTAATTCTAAAAAATCCATTGCATTAACTAACTTCTATAGCATTATTATTATATATATTATATGTATATTTGTTTATATACTGTATATGTACCATGTATATAATGCTTATAAATCCAATGATTACTGCGTGCCTGCGTGCCTAATAATGTGTATACGTGTTTTAGTATGTATATAACTGAATCCATGGCTCCGCGCATATCATCCTGTAGCATGGCACTGTACCACACAGCGTTAAACTAGGATCTTACACTAAAACTAACAGCACCAATGAATTGTTCCATCATTGTACTAAGTATCTTATGCATTATGTACGTATATGCATAGTGCATCTAATATTTATGTATCTTATGTTAATTATGCACCTAAATATTTGTATATTTTTATATATATAGTATTAACAACTAGAAATATTACTGTATTCATGCGTCAGTATTTAACACTGTGTAACATGAAGCCGTTTCGCATAGTGTTAAACTAGAATCTTACTATAAAATTAACTGCATTTATTACTTTCTATAGCACTGTATTAGGAACCATCTGTTTATATATGTGTATGTATATCATGTACCTAATGTCTGAGAATCTAGTGATTATTATGTGCCTAAAAGTTGTGTATATGTATATTATTAGTATATATATTAGTTTATCCATCCAATCGCCTACAGCATCATGTAACATGTAAAAATAACAGCACCAATTACTTGCCCTAGCATTGTATTAAGAAACTAATATATGAATATGTATATGTATTATGCGCCTAATGTATATGTACCCAATGACAATTATGCACCTTATAATTGCGTATAAATGCATTATTTTTAATATACTATACAATTAATTGCATCAATTATCCTCAACGGCACTCTACAATGTACCATCTGCTCATGTATATAAATGTGCCATGTACCTATTGATTATGAAATCGAATGATATATTAATTGTAAATAGGTATAGCATTGTAAATAGGAAAACGGTATAGCATTGTAAATAGGAAGCTGCTCCCATGCACCCGCACACATTTCTACGTAACGTGACAAAGTAAGGCAAAATATCAACCTAGTGTCCTATTATGAAATTAATAAGCACCTATTACTAGTTATAACATTATTTTATGGATCTAGAATTTATGTAAGTATATGAAGTAAGTACCAAATTTTTATGTTACCAATGACTATTATGTACCAAATATAAGCGTATATACGCTTTTGTCTATATGTAATTGTGTATGTCCTTGTTTATATGTAATTGTACCCATGTATCTACTAGTGTTATCACATATCTTGGCACTGTATAGTTAATATACATCTATTACGTACTGAATAATCATGTACCTAATGTGTCTGTACACAAAATGTCTGTATATATGTATATGAATTTATGTTCTGTATATATGATAATGTAACTATGCATCTGCACATTTAATCCTGTAACACGGCACCGTATCGCAAAGATCTAACTAGAGCCCCACTCTAAAATTAATTGCACCAATTATCTGTTCAGCATTGTATTAAGTACCTATTGTTAATGTATGTTAAAGTAGCACTTACCTAACGCTTGGGTATCCACTAGTTACTATGTACCTAATACACGTGTTTTAGTACCTTTGTACATTGGTTAATGTACTTAGGAAACAGTACAAATAATTCAGTAGTAACACACTGTACCACACAGTACTAATCTAGGGTCTAGCTTTTAATTCACTGTACCAATTACTTATTCCAGCCTAACATTGCGCACCTAATATTTCAGTATGTACATGTCTTCTGTAATCTAACGATAATGCTTCAAAGGATCATAGTGTACTCAACATATGAGTACACACGTTATGTATATATGCTACCGTATCCATGCTTTTGCATACACGTTGTAACATGGCAATGTATTATCCAGTGTCTAACATTCATTAGCTTTAACGCCACTGTATGAAGTCCCAAATTTGTATGTATGTTTATGTATTAGTATATTAGCACAATGAACACGTATGTTTATCTAGATAAAGTTGGACGTGGCGCTATACCGATTAACCGTATTGGTAGAGGGGTGGTGCCCACGTCCTCCGTCGCATGTCGCATGTGGTAGTACCAGGCATCGGCATTAGTTCCAGTAATTCCTCAAAAATGTTAAAATTTTTGTCACAAGAACGAAGAAACACTGCTAATTAAGCTTTGCCACTAATGTCCGTGCTCTTGTCACAGGCAATGGAGAAACTTTCGAAACTAGATGATTTTGCTCTGATCTGATCACTTAAATTCGCGGCTAAATCAGTAACTCTTTCCGCAACTGTATTTCGAGACAATGAAATTGATTGAAAAGTCTTCACATTTCCAGGACAAACAATTTCTCCAGCTTTCATTAGGCATTCCTTGATGAAATCACCGTCAGTAAAAGGCTTCGAATGTTTAGCTATCAACTCGGACAAGACGTAGCTTGCATGTACCGCCGCTTCACTTTCTTGCAATACTTTACTAAACATGGACTGTTGCTTTTTCACTCCTAACTTGAGCTCTTTCAACTTTTCTTCTCTCATTAATCCTTCGTAATTGTTATATTTCGATTTGTGTTGTTCGTAATGACGTTTAATATTATATAAACTTTGGTACATTAATAGTATTATTACATATCAAGCAGATTATTTTATCTTTTATTTCACAGCAAAAATATTCTAATTCCCATTTTACTTGGAATATTCTATGTTCGTCAGCGATTTTTTGTTTAATTTTACTACCACTTGGTTTTGATATAGACATACTGAATACAAAGGGCCGGAATAAACACGGTTAACGGTTGTAAAAAGTTAACAAAAATTTATTCTTTCCACAAGAGATAAATCAAAATGCTGAAATATTTCTTCAAAAATATTCTAACAATATCACAAAATGTCAAACGTTTAGCAAAAATCAATTCAAAACAGAGAAACTAATTCTATCTCACAGCGAAATCGCTACAAATCAATCACAGCATTAAGTAAACAAACAGTTCGCTAGAACTACAGCTACTACTGAGAAGAGTTGTTTGTTCTCGCTTTTATAAGCTTTATAATTAATTTCTAGAATATACTGGAAACATCTATAAATATCTGGATTTTTGTGGATGGCAACAGCAATTACGAGATATTTATTTATTAGGTATTAAATGCACGCGCTGTTCTATATTTAACCTTCCAACGCAGATATTTTCAAAAATCGTCTACGTTGCTAAGGCAACATGAAGCAAATCTAATTACAATTCTAAATAAAAAAACTAACTAACTAAGTAACTATGAAATCCGTAACAATATGAATTAAGTAATAATTAATAATAAAGCAAAGTGCATGCACATGCATGCACCAATATATCGTACAAAACTATGATTGGAAAACTGAGACCCTGAGTTCGGCCCCATTCGGCTATCGGGGGATGCGTACAAGTTCTGAGTGCACGTGTCTTCCAAAAACCGAAGGTAGCTGAACGCAAGCTACTCACACATTCGTAATTTAAGTAGTGTGTGTGTCAGCTCGCTGTGAGTAATCTAACAACACTGAATAAATTATCGTTAATTACTTAGCTGTAAACATTTCATTTTTTTCTTCGTCGATATGTTATTTTATTATTATATATTATTATTTGCCGATATACTGGCCGGGCCGCAAAAATATGTGTTGTGGGCCGCATGCGGCCAGCGGGCCGCGAGTTTGACATCCTTGATCTAAAGGATATCAAAATTTAAAAAAAACCTTAATATTTATTTGTTTATTAAACATTTCTTTAAATGTAAGTTATTTAAGTTGCTTCCACAAAAAATTCAAAAAGTTCTTTTTTTCTTTATGTCATATACAGTTGGCTTTCTAATGAAATACTCCTCCCATAATTTTAAAACAGATATGCCTTTATCCATTTTCTGCAGCAATTCCACTTTTTGTTTAATGGACATAGAAACATGGTTTCTCTTTTCATATCCTTAGGCAGCTCCAAAATTGGAAACTCTTTTCGACATAATCGAAAGTTCAAGCTTAATTTTTATAAAATTGCCGTAATAATCTGCAAAACAGTCTGCAAAAAATAATAATCTCGATCAAATTAGAAGAGTAAGGAGCAGCGTAGTGTGCTACATTAACTGAAATGCCTTAGAATCAGTAAAGATAATTTTAGTCTCGTGCGGCTAACCTCCTAGAATAGTTAATATAAAAAAGAAAAAGGAAATCGTTAATAGTTCTTCGAAGGTTAACGAAATAAGCTGCGGAATACACGTTTCCTCCTTAAAGAAAAATGTAATGTCTTGCATTCCAATGAGCAAAATGTTACATTGTTTTTGCATTATAATACTTTAATGTTCTTCACATTTTTAACAGCGTACGTTTTAGAGATATTATTGTCTGCTTTCAGGGAATGCAAAATTGACACATGTTACAATTAGTCCTGCGACAGATGTTCGAAAATGTTTAACTGGAGGAAACATTTCTGTGTTTATGTATAGCGATCTGAAGTCCAACACTTAATGTAAATCATTACCAAAGTAATGATATGCAAGTTTCAAAGTTGGAGTGATGTCGATATTAGAGTTTAAAACAAGCAGACTGTATTTTAAAATGAATATCATATAATAACTGTTTCTAGAATTTAGTATCGAAGGTCCCATAGATATTGCAGAAGCATTCTTTCCCCTTTTCCATTATTAGTAATTGCACGGGTGTTTCATTTATTATAATACTGTGATGTAGTGACCGAAACCGCTACACAAACACCGGGTTGTAATACAGGGTTGAAATGAGCTTATAACTCAAGTTATAACAATACCTACATTTTAATAAAATAAAATCTTTAACATTTGCGATTCTCGACAGTATGGGACTTGGATATATTTAGTTCCGTAATTTCAGAGTTTTATTACCAGGAAAAGTGTTCTCTCTCATTATACTCGAGGAGAGATAGTTCTATCGGGCCAACATGCCCATAGCTCCAGCAAGAAAATTCTCTCTTTTCTCAGGAAACCACCCTTTATATCTCAGTTTGCTTACTTGCGTTGAACTCCTGGAGGGGAAAGATTCCTTTTCTCGTACATAACAAAAATGTCCATCCCCTGACCCTGATGAAAAGACTTCTTTTATCTCTTTGTCCATTGGAGAGACCGTCGAGGCTGCAACCGAAATAATTACTAAAGGCATCTTATTGCCCAGGATTTCACTACTGATCTGATAGAGGTGCTATCTGTGTCTGTAGATTCACTCATTTGACTTCCTACAGTAACCCTACTTTAAACCCAATTTTATGTAATTTTGAAATCACTTCAAAAAGAATTGCATCTGCCATCCATTTACCGAAGTCTTAGAACAGTGGTTGCTTCCAGTTATCGAAAAGGCCTCCTAGTAGCATTTGCATTTGCAAATGTGGGCCAATAATTTTGTCGTGGTTCGTATCATATTCATATGTAGTTTTATTTTCATTTCATCAAACGACAAAACTATGAGACAGTGAAAAGTGAAAATCTTTCTTACCTTCTCTAACTATTTTCATTCTTTTTAAATCATCGTCTAAAATACCTTGCCGCAGTTAAAATAATGATACCCAATGTCTAAGTGCAGCTAAATGTGGAAAAGTATACTTTAGATGTTTCTGAAGACAGAGATATGTCTTTCTACTTAAATAGCGTAACGTGAACGCAATTGCCAATGTTTCATCATTCCATCTCACTTTGTTTTTCAGATCAATTAGTAAGTTTTTCTGTGATTTAGTAAATTCTTTTACTGTTGTTGCACTGGAAAAATTTTTATATTTAATGTCATTTTTAAATGTCCCTTTTCTCAACTCAGTCACTTCCTTTTTCAAATGCACTAATTGTTTCCTCAGGAAGCAAGTTGTATCATTGGCGGATTTTTAAAGTTTAGGTGAATTGCTGAGTTAATTTTTTTGTTCTACGTTTTCTTTCTGTACATCCAGGTAGGAAATGATTTCTAATATTGTCTAAAATGTCTAATATTTATTGGCTAAATGATTTTCAGTTATTTTAGTATTTTAAATTACAACTTCTGAGTGCGTTTTTGAAAACAATAATTGAAGATAATAATTTTTGATTCAAATGAAGTTAAAAATTTAAAAGAACGAAATTTTGGTCTCAAATTGGTAATTTCGGTCTTTCGGTTAATATAAAGATATAAAAGCTGAATCTAAATTAATGCATAAATAAATAGACTTCCAAATGCAATTAGCAAAAACTAACAAAGTTATGCATCAATTAACTAAACAGAAACCTACAGAAATACAAATTACTTACCTTTTTATCTGGCAAGCCCAGTAAATCTGCTCGTAAATCTCTCTTATAGGAATCTGCAGTAAAATGGGCAGAACGTATCCTAGAAGAGGTTGCATTTGATTTATCTTCTCGACGACAACGACTGTTCCACCTCCTTTTTAATGTAGGATCATTTAGAAGTCTGCGATAAAATAGGCCCTCAGATAAATTTTTAGTTTTTTTCTAAACTGTTGTTGGAAAGAGCAACGGCGCATCGCATTCCAGGTTCTAATAAAAATTGAACAAAAGAAAGAACTTTAAAATATGTTTTTATGTATTAGAAGTATTCCATAATATAATATAAAAATAATGAGCATATATTTTCACCTTTCCATATAAAAATATATTATATTACATTAATATATATATATATATATTTTTGTAATCTTTATTCTGTAATTTAAGTTTGTTAGTAAAGCTGTTTTAGCACAAATAGATACAGAATTTTCTATAAACAAGCTCGAACTTAAGCTTATTATTTTACAATTGGTACTGAAAATAAAATGTTTGATGGTATAAAACAGACGTGAATATTATGGACATTAAAATAAAACAAAACTATTAAAATTTACTAACCTTGAAGAAATGATTCTCACTGACCGGACCTCATAGGAATTAGCAATCGAAAGCAATGGCTTGACGTTGGCGTTTTCCTTGGACTTTGGTCTCCCTGTGATCTCAGACATTTAGACAAGACCGCATGCGCAAACCTTTTTACTTTACGGACCTTGGATGCCGTAGTCTCGGCTGTTGGTAGTTTTGTGGGAAACGTTATGTCATGATATTCCCTAATCTCCTACTGTGTGACGTATGCATTGCGTCAGCATGTGTTTCCCGCCTTCGGAAGAAGACGAGGTTTAGCTGGCGAGCGGAGCAGACGTCGCTCGATCGCTCGTATACCATTTTCATTAATTGTAATCTTAATGTAATCTATATTTGTAAATAGTAATAAATGTGTGTTATCAACTATGGTCGTTGCCTTTCCCCACATATATAATAATATTTTTCTTCTTCTTTACTTTAGCTACATATCAATTTCTTATATCTATTTGTTCTTTAATTCTTAAATGCGTTAATATTCAGTACGATATGTTTCGACAGGATACGTGTTGACGTGCGGATACTGGGGCAGTAGACTTAATCTAATAGTTAGTTGCACGATTTTTCTATCAGATGATGACATGAAAAGAATGAATAAGTAGAGGGGGAAGTTCTTAGTATTTTGAACAGAGTTCATATCATAAGCACCAGAGGTAGCCTTCCGTGAAGACGTCAGTAATTAGGAGACGGTAGTAAAAGTGCAGATAGCCTTGAAGTAGTCAGGGGAATAACATAAGCGACATCATTCGAACTATATCTGAGTCGCTTCCGCCTAGGAGCTTGCCGATAGCAATATGGTTCGAGAAGCAGTCGATGAATTGTAAATGAAACTGCTGAGCTGGTGGGGAAGCGTCCTACATGGCAGGCGGAAGGAAAGCAAATGGTTGTAATCGAGGAACATAATGCAATGTTGAAGTAGCCTCCGCCCGTCGAAGTTAACGATTGGTTTGTTCAAATTTAAAGCAAATGCATTTTTGTTTGCGGAACTTGTCTTTTGATGTCGATTTATCAATTGAGGAGTTAGTGCCCTTAAAATCTATTTAAGTAGAATTATATATGCATCGTGCAGAAATGATTGACACAACGACTCTCACAACGAAACTGTTGCAGTATGCGAATAGTTAGGTTAGGTTAAGCTATTTAATTACAGCAAAATCTCGAGGGCTATCTGCCTAAGGGACGCCTTCGTGGAGGACTTTCTAAGGTAAAATGGCTCGTATAAACGTTACACATGGAGAAAACCACGAAACCACCCGTGCAGCCAGAACGTTCGCGGGATTCGAACCTCGGACCGAACTACCAGTGCTCAGCGACTTTACCGCTCGGCCGCTGGTAGGCCGTATGCGAAGAGAAAACAAGTGAAATAGACACAAGGGGGCGTGACCTACTCAGAATGCATAGATGGCGCTGGCTGTAAGCGAAAGGTATAAGTCAGAGCCCGTCCCTTTAGCCGTCGTCATTGAGAACTTGGGCAGCAATGATGAAAAAGGACGGCCAGCTTCGGACAACCTGCAGCATCGCATACAGCAGCAAATGTGGCAGCTGTGTCGGATTTGATCATGGCGAACAGGCGCAAAACATTCAGCAAGATGCAGGAAGAGACAGGGCTTGCGCAAGGAACATTGCAGGCAATTGTGCATGGTGATTTAAAGATGACAAATGTGCGTGCAAAGTCGGTGGACCTCGGATTACGCCTTGCTTGAGAAAATGAAGGACGCAATCAATGGCCAACATGTTGAATCTTCTGCCGAATTGCATGCACTTCTCCATATGTGGTGCGCCAACACCTCACAGATTGGTTTACCAAAGTTCTTTCGTACCTCCCAGCCAGATGGCTGAATTGTATTCACATGGGAGGGGAATACTATTTCTGACTGATGAACTATTAGGTTTCTTAATAAATTGTATTCCGCTCTGCGGCAGCATTTGCGCCATTCATTTCTGTACAACGTAAGTATATGTGATTTAAATATCACCGATCACCTGCACATCAAAGCAATGAATTAGAAATAGGAATTAATTATTTACTACATAGCCACCGCTCTGTCTATTATAAGCAGAGCAGTTTTTTTTAAGAAAATGCACCATGCTTAAATTTGTAGTTTAAGTTTTTCCTGATTTTAAACTACATATAACGCAGATGTGTACTAAAAAACTAGTGGGCAAGTAATTAATTACAATTTTTTGATAACAAACAGTAAACATAATTTTGAAAATCCACAGTGTCATCAAATCGAAAATTGTTTCCATGACAGATGCATTTCATATAGAATTTTGATATTTTTTTTATTAATTTGAAAGTCTAAATTCTCGACGTAATTGACAGTGCAATCGTTATACGCTGTATTCATTTCTTTATAAGTTAGTAAAGTGTTATGACAAGTTTGCTATTATATTTAGTGATCATCAGTGATAAATGCTGATGGCTGCTTGATGCATAGTCACCCATTTTTTTTCCATTTTAGATCCCGTTTGCCACCGGTCCGGCTATTATTATGTTATGCGCCCTTGCAGGAAATATATCATTGGGCAGGATACATCACAAGATTACAGCTATTTCCAGGCAATATATGCGTGGAAGGATGAACAGCAATGGACGAGAATATCATGCATTTTTCTTCAGAAGCAAAGTATTTGCGAGATTTCCTGCATGACTAAGACTCAGTGTATTACTAAAATATTATTCTCTACAATACTGATATAATAATTGACTCGGTGTGTTAAAAACTTAATCTGCATTTTGTTTTATGGTTTTGTTTTTAAACTTATTTTTTTAAGAAACAGATCTGTAATCGATGTGTACATTTAATTAATGACGGAAGTTCCCACAGACTTCAATCATTATCACACCAACTCTTGTAAATGTAAAGTATTATTAGGAACATAAAATATTCTAACAACTGTTGCAGTGCCAAGTCATATAAATAACTAATTCTATTTATGTTATTTGTATGTATCCAAGTATTAAATTACTTTCATTAATTTACATTTACTAAAAACATTCTTAAAAAGAACTTCTCCAAGACTAGCGGCCGTCAAAGGGTGATTCAGAAACGAGCGCGATCATGGGCGCCTTTATCGCATTTTCTCGAACGGAAAGGTGACTAATGCTCTTTGCAGTATGAAAGTTCCTGCAGGCAAGACTGACTTTTTCTGGAGGAAGTACGTGAGTGGGATGACTTATAAAAGAAAGAACCCAAATTAAGTTGCAGACAATGATATATTTTCGGTTTCGGTTACTTAAATTTGAATATGTATGTATGACGATTTGACTACGCAACAAACCGGATATTCGGAGATATAACGGAATGATGTTTCGCGTATGAGATCACTTATGAACGCTAGCGCCTCATCTTCAATTCAGATAACTTAATTTTCTAAGTATAATGTGATGTTCCTCTCTTTTAGCTAACAGCTAAATGTGTAGGAACCTCGTGAACAGCTAAGAGAATAATCGCTTTAGTTCATGAAAAGAGACGTAAACTCAAGAAGGGTTAATTACCCTTTATTCTTCAAAATATGAGTGTACAGTTAGCTCCTTTCCCAGAGCGTACAACAAAGCCTCTACTTGGGCTGAAACTCAAAGTAATCAGAAATAAAACTTAACTAAAAACACATAGCCGAAACTAATAAAATTCTAATTAGTTGGCCCCGAAATGCCTAATAAGCTGGCGAAGTACTAAAGGGCCTGCAATACGGCTGAACTTAGTAACAGCTTAGAGAGAGACGTAGCCAAAGAGCGAACCTTGCAAGTCAAACTCTGGGGCTTTGTAACGAAGTGAGTGGAATTTCGACTTAAATAACTCTCTTACTCGTTTGCATTAAACGCAATTCTAAAAACACATTCTGGCAGGAAATTGTAAGTTAAAATTAGGAAGGACAGGGAAGTATCTTTAACTAAAATTAACTGTTATAAACTTAGGATAAACCTTACGATAACAATTAGGAAGAGTGACAAGATAAAAGGCTTCTATAGCATACAAAAACTGGATTTTCAATTAAATGTCACATAAAACCCTTATATTAGGGCAGTGATTCTCACATTGCGCTATGAAGACAGAGTAATTTGGAAAATTAATATTTCCCTCCAGCTTCGCTTAGGTCTCTTTCATACTTGCTTTGGTCCGCCAATTTCACGCCCTTGTTTTGATTCTTCGCTGCTAACGCTGCTTTTGCATCAGAAATCTATGCAGCTCTGATTGGACCATGTCCATGTCGGGTTGATGTGGCTTTATTTTAAATTCTATCTGCATCTACTTTTAATATAAATCTTTAAAATATGTTGAACTAGAGGATAATGTAAGAAATAAAAGAACAGTTGTTATTGGCGAAAAAAATTCCAAATTCTCTGCAAAGCAAGTGGAGATATCAGTAGAATTCCTGAGGTTTCGCGAATTTAATTTCTTAGCGGTTAGCGAGTGAATTAACAAATTTCAGATAAACGGATTTTTTAATTTCCGTTACACATGGTGCGTAATGATTCATTTTTTAATATAAGTTACATTAATTAAATGTGCGGGGATAATATATTTCAAAGTATTTCTACTCCAGTCTGAGCCTTAAATGTGACCAAACATTACCTTAAGAATGAATCAGAGCTATTAAATATTACTTACCTTTGATCAACCTATGCTTTAATTTTGGATAACAAAAACTGCGTTGAATAATTAAACGAATTCCATACTCTTATACATACTTAGACATGAGTCTATGTCCATTTTGCGCGACCCATTTCTTTTTCAAAGAACTGGATGCTAAGTAGAACGTTTACTTTGATTGCCTGCACGTGAAATCCGTTAGAAGGCGGATTTGCTCATTTGTTGACGAATAAAAGCTAAGCATTCTGTTAGCAAATTAAAGATGTAAATCTTGTCGCGCACATAAAAACGTCTTCGAAGCATAACGTGACCGATTTAAGTCCTTGAGCTTTTTTAATAACAAAAAACACTGGTTTACTTCCTGCTCAAACCTTGCGTTGGAAACTTTAAAATAATTTTGAGTTTCGGAAGCGGATAAAAGAATTTCACATTTAGGAAGTTAGTTAGCGACAACTATTTATAAGTTTCACTAACACTTACATTTTGATGTAGGCAAGTCATATAAAATTAAACTCAATGTGGCGTAAATCAAAAGTACTAATTTAGCTCAGTTAATGAAGTGTCCGCCACGCGTAATAGCAGACCGCACATTGAGCTGAACAGTGTTAAGTAAATTTCGCTTACTGCGCATGCTTGATGGTATACCTTTGGCAATATATTGGCGACAATATTATAGAAATATTGGCGACTAAAAGCAACCCTCCGCTAGCTTATTCGTGATCTCCATGGCTGTCGAGTGTGGTCGAGTGATGTTTACAACTGCAATGTTGTGGAACTTTGTTTATTAGTTATTTTAACGTTCATACCGATTGCCCTTGTTTATTTTTCTGATATGTGTTTCATTTTAATTTGTCTAACAGTGCATTTAATAATTGTTAACATATATTGTGCTTAATAATTCGTTACATAGATGTAATTTGTTTACATGTTATAATTCAGAAACGTAAACTGGATTTTCGCGCTTAGTTTGTTAACGTATTTTCGCGGTTTTATTTTCTTATTTCAAAGAATTAAATAAACAGCATTAAGGAATTGTAAAATTTCTTCAATGTTATTTACAAACACTTGCTGTATTCTTTACGTATGTACGTATGTCCGTGTTTCTTTATGTATGTACGAATGGAACGTATGGTAAATTTTGAATTGTTTATATTCCTTAAAAGTATAATGAATAAATTTTCAACTAATATATCCTAAATTTCAGTCTTTTTCCGAGCGAAAATTCGTACAGTTCCAAAGGAATGTGCAGAATTTCATAAATACAACATCTTACATTTTTAATGCAAACACTGCTTCACATTATTTCGTAATAATTATTTACATCTCCTCCATCTATGCCTGTATCAATTTTTTCATCGGGTTATTTATCAATAATTCCTGGTAGAATTAGAAATATATTATTAGAAAAGGTTTTCCCTGTATCAACTGCAAGGAACAGAAATTTAAAGCGATGAATTATTGAAATGAATTTTAATCAGAACTTGAAGCTATTTAGAATTTGGCAGTGGAAAATATGTTATTTAGATTTCTGTTTCATTAAAAATTATTTAGAAGCTGCGTAGAAATACTATTTTGAAATGTAAAAATTTTAAGTAGCAAAATTAAAAGTATTTAAAAGGTAGATATTGTCAGTGATGATAGATTATTTGACTTGTCAAAGGAAGCAAACAAAAACATTTTATTCTGGGGGTGAACATTGTTATTAATGGTGATATAATCAAATAAATAACAAAGAATCTGCAAGTGAAATGTATTTTACCATTTCTTTGAATTTAGATATTTTTCCAAATATTCCAAGCATTTAAAAGAAATATATTTTACATATTTTGTAACTGTGAATGTATTCGTACTTTTTGAAGTTCTGAATATCAGCAGAAACACATATTTCGGTCTATGATTTAGCTCGCTTAGTAAGTTAAGAAATAAATTTTTCTTTAATATTAACAAATGGTTTTATAATAATAAGAAATTGGCACATTTGTCATTCCGCCCCCCCCTCAAAATTCTTTAAGACTGGCAAATGCGTACATAAATTGATTCCCTCCCCAGTATATGTGACGAGTATGTTCCATTAGACTTTGTGATTATTTTGTAACAGCTCTACTTATTGCCAAAATTATTTCTTTATGCATATATATATATATATAATGCATACAACAATGCATGCAAAGTTATGATAGCTGTTAATATATCATAATTGACTAAACATTGCGAATACTGTTTCTCTTTCAAGATTTGTATTTTCAAATGTTTTCATAACAACTTCTGTATTTATTCAGAAAAAAATCTACTGATGAAATACTATTATTTCTAACTCTCGCTAATTAAATATAAAACGTTTACAAAATTTAGAATATTTTGTGTAAAATTCGATTTTTCATTATTAAGATTAAATGCCCTTTCCACCGATTACTTTTCTTAATAAATGTCCTATTGATCTTACACCTTATACGAGTTTCACCCACTTTGACAATATATACTGTGTGAGAACTCTGGAAAACTTAAGCGACTTCTCGTTATGTTTTGGAAATTACAACAGAGTTTTGGAATAGGTGTTAAAAACCCTTTTATAGACTCAGACAAATTAACAGAGTGCACAGCTTGTTCATACAGAATCAGCCAGCATTTCTGGCGTAAATCAAAATTAACGAAATGAATTCAACTAAGTAAATTTTAGTTAGTCCGAAGGCTACACAGAAAGAAACTGCGCAAATTGTCTCAGACCTAATATTGTAGTATGATATTCAAGTATATTCTACCACCTAAACCCTCTTCCTTTCAATACTACTGCTTTCTACCTCATTCGAATACACTCAAAATTAGCATTCTGGCAGGAAAATTGAAAGGAAGAAAGAAAAGCTAATAATCATAAAATAGCTGGTTAATAAAAATAGATGAAAACTCTGCAACCTCAATTCACTATTTTAATTTAGCCATTTTCATTTTTATGCAGCCTTTATATCGAAGTATACATTTGTTTTGGTGCCAATAAACTTAATTCTTTCATTTTTTTACCCGATTACATAAAATCACATGCAACAGCTGTAAATATGAAAAATACATGCATATATCCAGCACCATGTTAATTTCTTTTGAATATATGGTGTCTGTCATCTACAAAAAAAATTGTAAATTCAAAATGTAAGATATGAACATAGGTCTTCTGTTGGATAATATGAGAAAGTCACACTTTCTGGTATTACTATAAGGTCCTACAAATAATAAAAAATAATAAATAAAAACAAACTTTGCGTAGAGAGTAAAAAGCATAACGCAGAAACTTGTTGAAAAATTAACATGTATATCACTTTGCCCGAGTGTTATGGTCAGAATCCCATTCTGTATAATAATATATGCATTTGACATTACTAGGTTTTGCTAATTAAATTAACATTTAAATACTTCAATGAAATATTAAGAAAATGAGAAAAATTATGAATACTACTTACTGTATGATATGAATTTTTTAAAAGTGAGCTAATTAATAAACAAAGAACAAAATATATAGTTCCATATTCCTTACGTTGAAGTCTACTTCATGCTGATTATATCAGCATTAGTTATGAGGGCAGAACATTTGTGGTCTTCACTTTGCAAAATCATGAGGAACATTCTAATAATATAGGAAAATTTCATATAATGGCTACTAGCTGAACTGGATAAAATGAGTATTTTATATTGACTAGAAATGTAGGGTCGTGTAATGTTTAAATATTTCAAGTTTTGGAGGAAACTACTTGAAATGTCTTCTTTTTTGGGGGTGGGTTGCTTTAACTGCTTTTGGGCTACAGATTTCAGCCATATAATTTCATAAATAGCTTTTAAAGATTAATTTTTTAACCCAGGCAGATCATATTTCCTCATATGAAATTATTGTTCAAAATTTATTCACTGCCTTACTTATTCATTACACACAATATATTCAAATACTAATTAATCATATATTAATACAATATTCAAATACTATTAATTAAATCCTTAAAAAATATTCCTGTATTAAAAGGAAAAACATTTTAAAATGTCCAATTGAGCAGTATTTGTTTTACCTCAAAATATGTCACTATTGTATTATTTTTCAAATTCGTTATTAATACATGAATTACGTAAACTCAAGTATTATTTAGAATCGAGGATTAGTGATATGGGATGTTTAGAATGTTCAGGGTTTTATGGAAAAGTACTACTGAATGGTAAAAAGGTTTATTAAAATTCAAATACAGTAATTCAATGATGTAATATACACATATAATTAATATGCACAACAAACGATTATTGTATGAAATGCGTGACAGAGCAAGAATGAAAACACATACATGAATTTACAATAACATAAGATTCAAAATAAACAGAATACAGGAATACTCACATAAATTTACAATAATGTGAAACAATTAAGTGTTATGAGTAATAATATTACTCAGATTTTTTTTATGGCTAAATCTTCATTTTCATTGCTCATTTAATATCTTGTGTTGGTGGTTGGACTGCACGCATTTTTTAAGCGATAATCTCTATGGCACTTCATCAAACCCTAAATTGTTGAAACAAACATTACCAAATGCTAACTTGTAATGACATTAATACATGCATCATAACAAATACACAATGAATATTAAGAAAATGTTAATGTACCAATATTTCTTGTTTCAGTAGTATCAATTCTTGAAATATCATAAAAGTGGAATTAGACATTTTTGATTAAACATTCAATTATACATCCATCAATTTCAGTGTTATAATGTGGCACCAGGGTAACTATGCGAGACACACTAATCCCCTCGAAAATTTCAGATTTACAAAATAATTTTGGCAGTAACTTGTAAAGGCTAAAAAAATATTATCAAAAAGATACAATTCTTAAGTAATTACGTATATTTTGCAGAAATACTTCGGAACTGTTTGAGCTGGTATTCGTGAGAATCCTTGAGTAAATTTTTGAATGCAGAATAGTTTAACTGAGAAAAAACAGAATCCTCCAAATTATATCCCTAAGTATTCTTTCATTTCACTTTCTAATGCATGCATAATAACATTAATTAAGAATTTAATAAAAACATTAAAAATAAGTACATGAAGCAAGATTTCTAATATTTCAAAACTGCATATAATTAAAATCTAGTTTAATATCTGCAATATATTTTTAACTCATCATATTTTCATAAATTTAACTTTACAATCTAAGACTAATTACAATAAAGCATACTCTATGACAAAAGAATATGAACTTACAGATAATGTGTATCTTTTAGTCTGAGATTAAAAACTATGCTAGGAAACGTTCTGGAAAACCACATTTAATACGTTTTAAACTATTTTACTTTCCTAGATAATCTCATCAAAATTATTAAATATTAATCAATCTTTTGTTCGTCAGTTTCTGTTACCTACCAGTGAGGAAGAATGTATTCACCAAGACACAAAGAATATGTATTACATATGTGTAAAATATAGAAAATACAGTGGCTTTGCTCTGCGCGAGCATGCAACCTATAAGTAACTTACTTCAGTTTCGGGATCTTACCTAGACCAGTACTTTCGAGAAGATTCTGACATGTTATATAACTGCTAGTACACATACTGAATACGTGCCATTTTTCGTCAGACTGCTTTCTTCTACCGCTGCTACAAGATCTTGCAGCTGCTCCTCCCATTTTGTTCTTTCCTTTGTTAAAGCAGATATGACGTAAAGTCTAAATTTAATCTTACTTGGTTTAAATCAATACTGAATATATAATTTTGAGAATTTCATCTAAAGGCAAAATGATCTGCTGGGAGAATTGAATAAAGATGTGGGATCTAAAAAGCTAAATCCTTCTTTGTCGTCATTTTGCAACCTTCTACCAAGCCATAACAATGCCCGGTCTATGATGTAGTTATATTGTCAAGCTTTGGTCATTCCTGTGCCTGCCAAAATATTACATATATACGTATGAAAATTATTAATATAAGCTACATAATGTAATATACTACGATTGTTTTGTCACAGTAATTAGAATAAAAGTATGAAATATTGCCGTGTCTTGCAAAATATCAACTAAATCTGTACACAAGATACGAAATATCAACTAAATCTATACACAAGAATTTTCCATTAAAAATTTCTGTGCAGACCTGATAATCATTATATATACTGCTCTTTGTATAATGTACTGAACTGTAAAGCTCCATGTATACAAAACACTTCAAGACACTCGATATTTATTCTGTTGCAGAAGCAGACTGTTTATTTTCAATATATATAATGATAAGCAAAGATGATACGTGACAAATCTTTCAGTTCTATAATTTTTATATCTAATATACAGTGCACTATTATGCTAATAAGCAATCTTTTATTCTCAAATCCTTGCATTATATGTTGGTGATTATGGGTGGTCTATTATTCCTCTGTTTTCTGATCCGTCATGGCGACTACACTAAGTCTGTTAATCAAAGCTCAAATGTATGCCTGTCTCCTGTAATTTTAAAGAAATATTTGAAGGAAATATAGGTTAAATTACATAATAATTATACGTACTTTGCCTGTGTATTTACAGTCAGACATAACATTGAACAACTAGTATGCTTGAAAATGCCCAAGTGGGATTTGAATGGCTTCAATAACATATACTGGAAAATTAAATAAAAGTATTATAAAAATATTACGCCCATTTGGATGGCTTAAATAATAGTTGTGTAATAAAAGAACACTTTAGGTATGATATTAAGTAATTAATTTTTTTTTATTTTATCTCTTTGACCTTTAAAATGAAGAGGTAATAATGTTTCTAGTTGATATTATGTGGAAACCTGAAAAGCAAACAAAAACTACACTAAATTTAAAAATGTTTCCAAATTTCACACATCTGCAAGAAAATAATAAGATCAACAATGCCTGATTAACTGAATTTGTTGGCAGATGATGATTCAAATCTGAATATAGAAGACATGTAAACAGTATAAAAGCATACCAAACTTATATCAGTGTACGAGTCATCATATGTGTCAATGAGTGCCTACTATAAAATTAAGTACAAGTCTTACTCTGAATTACTTAGTATACTTATACACTAATTTTTGCATTTTCTTAATTCATATTTTTAATTAGCATTATTACAAAATTAAATAATACCTGTAATAATTGTAACTGAAACAATTGTATTTGAAATTTCACCTCTTTCATAATAACCACAATTAATTGCCTAGTAGATATTCATTAGCAAAGCATACAATTAAGTGCTTCACAGTATTATTAACAGTAAGGATGCTATCGCACGTCGGTTTGTTTCGGAAGAACAACTGTTTGGAACAATTTTTCTGCTTTGTCACAACAGCCAATTATCATAGATCACTTTGGGGTTAACATAGGAAACTGGTTCCCCATTACAAACAAGCTGATAGTTGATTGATTGAAAACGAACAACTTGCAATTATTTAGAAATGAAGGAAAAAGTCACATGTCTTTCTTTCAATAGTAAACCAGGCAGAAATATTGTCCGAAACAAGTTGTTCATTTGAAACAAATGCCGTGTGATAAGGGTCTCAGACATCATTACTTACATCTAACAAACATTTCGGTTCCAGAAACAAGGGTCAAAAATTTTTAAGCTGCCATTCACTGTGCCAATGCCTGAAATTAAAATCATTTTATAAAAATTTTTAGAAAGGATGATTCAAGTATTGAAATATCTTAGATCATAACTTGGTCATACACACAAAATATGTTATTTTTATACCAATAAAATAATATATTGTTCAGAGCTGAATGAATTATTTAACAATAGGAGAGTGTCAATGGTTGTGAAATCACATCATAATAATCAGAGAATTAAAAAATGAAATAAGAGATTTTATTTTTATTTTATTTAAATTTTACTATTTAGTTAAGAATAATTATCCTACTAACTTTAATTCATATATTCAACTCTGAAACACATTTTCTACAACTTATCTTTGGCTACTATAGTCTGTGTAGTCAGCTTGACAGATACAGTCAGCAAATGAAGATTGACAGTCATAATTGTTATCTTGTCTTCCTGGTACATGTGGAGTACATGTACATGTTTTCTTACAACTTGCACGATGGCATACATACTTTTTCACTGCAGAAATATACAATTTTATAAAGAACTAATTTGCAGTAATATATAGCACACATGAAAACAATCCCAGCATACTTCATATTAAAGTGCAATGTTATGTAATCATTGATGAAAATTACATACATCAAAATATACTTTATTGTTGACTTTACTATTATTTTAGGATTATCAAAATCATCATCAATTCCTACATGCTGTACAATCATCTGCCTTTTAAAAATAGAACTTGTTACATTTAATATTTCAACAGGTTTTTCTATTCAATAGATATTTGATAATATAAGGTGTTAAGTAAATTTGAACTAATTATATTTTATTTTTACCAATTCTTTACAGTTGTACCACAATTCATTACATTACGAGTTCATTACATTATTTTATATCACATTAACTTCAACCAAAACATTTCAGCACATTTTGAGATAAAAGACTCAAGTACCTTGCATCAGTTTTAGCTGTAATAAAATTACGCTGTACATACTAATAACTTTCTTCTTGAAGTTTCTCGAAAATGATGTTTCTTTTCGTAAAAATTAAAACAGTAAGGAAATAAAATTATTTCTTAAAACATCTTTCTTAATGTTACATTATATAGAAATTTAGGAAATGTTAAAAAATGTTTATGAACTGTATATGTGTTAAAATATAACATATCACATATTGCACATATAACATATCAAATTTACTGAAAAGGGAAAATATATACATACCTGAAAGCAATCTTGCGATAGCATTTGGTTTGAAGCTCTTGCGCTATCCACTGAGGCATCTGCATTTACGCAGACTTCATTTACCCATTTTTTGCACTCTTCAATCGAATTTAAACTTGATCGTATCGTTCAAATTTCTAGTTGTTGGAGCAGTACAGGAAAAAATCTAATTTTACACAGTAATTACTTTACATTGCATATATACTCTACGAAGACTTAAACGCCGGATTTGTGTACAATCAGATGGCGGTACATCTACCACATACCGTATTTATCTTCTTTTCAAATCGCGCCAACATAATAATTACGCCAAATTTGTTTCTGGATATGCGCAGTATGCGACATTCGTTTAACACTGTTCAATTCAATGTGCGGTCTGCCATTACGCGCCCGGGGCACAGACTCCGGCTTGCTCCCCTCTAGATCCGGGACTGCTTCTGAGAACCGTTTGCAAAGACTTCGTGACAATAAAATTTGCAAAGACCAATAAAATTTGTTGTCAGCATTTCTGCTCCCTCTTTCTTTCTGTGAGTTCTTCAAATCCAGGAAAGGGTAATGCGTGCATTTGGTGCATGTGAGAAAAAATTCAAATGTCAAATGTTCTAGAAATTCCTTGCCAAACATAAACATTACCAGTGGTGTTTTGGCTTGATAAGCAGTACAATTGGGTTTCAATTCACTCGGTAGATCTTTATCTACCCACTCCACAATTTTTTCAAACTGACACTTAAAATAAAATGTCTAAAATTACTAATTATGAATAAGAAAAGGCTGTATAAGAAAATATAAGCAATATTATATAATGTTTACTATGAGAAACTGTACTAACTTCGAAAAACAAAATGGCTAACGAAATGGTTGCTACTTCCATTTTTCAAATAGCAATGCTTTACTTAGTGATGCTATACAGCCATCTATGACCGACAGTTGAAAGTTCTCATAATATATAATGAATAAACACAGGAATGGAAACTGTTAAGGCATTTACAGAAGAATAAACAAATATAAACTTTTTTCTACTAGAGTGGACATGATGCAAAAAAGGGTTAAGTGAATTAAATTCTTTTTGCGCTCTTATTACATTTTTCTAAATTTTTCGATTCCTAAATTTTTCTATTCCTCTTTTCTTATAACACACAAGCAATTTTTTAAATACGAGTGAGCCCTGAGCGCTAAGTTCGGTAAGGTCACAAAAGACGGTAATTTGAATGTGTTCAAATCTAGGCAAATGAGGTAATTGCAGGGGAGCTTTCGTGGTTTACCCTCATGTGAACGAAATACGAATTCTTTTCCTGTAAACGTCGTTTACGAGACGCGACTTTTTTAGTCATATAATCTTCAAGTGCTGTGAACAATTCTAATCTAAATTTTTATGATATAAAATTTCATACAAATTTATTCTACCTGCCGCTTTTGTGTACGTTATATGTATGAATACAAACCTGCGATTAATATTGAGAATACTATTGATGCAATTGATGTTATAATTAATACTGAAAATAATGTTTAAGCTAAAAATCAGTTTGAACCCTTTTTTATAATAAGGTAACATGCGCCAAAGATTTTGGATTATGGTAAAGCACACAGGGGTTACTTACCTAAAAAAAGAGTTTTTTTAGGGAAACAGGCTGGTAATTCACCATACACTTATGAAAAACTTTGAAACCTCCCATACAGCCGCAAGGATTTAACATGCTCAACTATCTTACCTCTCGACCGTTACTGGGCTTTCTCAGCTTACGAAATATGTATTTTAAGTTGATTATTTACATAACAGAAGAACAAAATAAAATGACAGATTATAAATAGTGCATTTTACTAGTGCATGTTGATTTTTCCACTAAATCTTATGTGATATATCTGACTTCGAATCTAAAATTTTCTGAAGAACACAAAAACCTTGTCTAAAACTTAAAGGTTTATTTAACTGGAACTTCAACACTGATGAAAACTTAACATCATAAACGAAAACTTAACATCTTGGGCGGAAAACATTCAAAGTGCTTTAAAGTAACAGCTATGCCGGCACGGTGAAGAACACTTTCCCTTAAAAGACAGAATCCATCTAGCCCTTTCGGCATATATCTCCATTCGCTGGATTCAGACATCCGCTCCTACGTGTTTTGGACTTAAACGGCCAGACTGGAACTGGAATAGGACTGGATCAGGACCGGAATAGGACTGGAACAAGACGGGAACCGGAACAGGACTGGATCCGCAACAAGACAGGAACCGGAACAGGACGGGAGCCCGAATCTCTCATCCCCTGGCTTCTACCCCGGGCAGGTCTAATCTGGCTCGAACTAAAATGAACTGCCATGCCACTAAGGAAAGCACCTCCTTTTATTGCCGGCGGTTGCCGTTACTACAGGCGATTATGCAAATATTTAACATCCTTCCACCTAAGGAAAATAAAAAGTGAACTTTCACATCAAAGTAAAACTACGCCAAAGAGCCTTAATATGCCAGTCTGTCCGGCGGAGTTACAGTTCTACCAGATCGTGTTCCAGGCCTGACAAATTTATCATCTATGTTGAGTTTAAGTTCAGACAACGAATCTTGTTTTTCATTCTGCAGCTTCACGGTTACATCATTTTGCGCTACCTCTAAAGGATACAGAGTTCGAACTGCTCTAAGCAAAATTCCATTTCGTGTCTTTACTCTTGCAAACCGATTTATTCCATCAGGTCCTGGAAGTAGTTCTATGACACGACCAAGTTGCCAAAAAAGTCTTTTGTCACTACTACCGATCAAAACAATATCATCTAATTTAATAGTAACTTTCCTTTCAGCTCTTTTATGCGAAACCTTGAGAATTCCCAAATATTCTTTACGAAATCTATTTTTAAATGCTTCTCTTACAGTTTCAATATACTGAAATCTTCTTTGTAAATTACTTGATTTAATACTGTATTTTATATCCCGCAAACTACTAGTTCTAATTTCTTTTAAAAAGTCGGCAGGAGTTAAAGCTTTAAATTCAGGATCGGAAGGAATTACTGTCAACGGTCGGTCATTAAGAATCGCTTCACAGTCACACAGTATCGTGTACATTTCTTCATAATTTAAACAAGCATGTTTAAGAACTTTTTTAAGGACTTGCTTCATCATTCCGATCAGACGTTCCCACCAACCACCCCACCATGGAGCACCAGGGGGAATAAATTTCCATGTTATCCGCTCATTGGCTGCCTGCCTATTAATTTGTTCAAAATCTATTAATTTGAATGCATTTGAAGCTCCTACAAAATTAGTTCCATTATCACTGTACACAGTTGTGGGTTTACCTCTTCGCGACACGAACCGATGAAAAGCCTGAAGAAACACTTCTGTAGATAGAGAAGTCAGCAACTCCAAATGGACCGCTCTATAAACGGCGCATGTAAAAACACAAATCCATGCCTTTTCTTTGTTTCTCAACAATAAAGGACCAGAAAGGTTTATACCCGTGACTTGAAATACTGCTGAATCATTTACTCGCTCTATTGGCGGTGGGGCTGATATGTGGTCAACAGGTACAGCAGAATATCTCTTGCAAGTAATGCATTCACTAAAAGCAGAACGCACAGTTCTTCTGCTAGATAACAACCAAAACCTTTCCCTTAAGGTATTCAGTATATATTGTACACCTGCATGTCCTTTCTTTTTATGTTCTTCCATAATTAAATTCCTAACTAATGGATGTTCTCCTGGTAATATTATAGGTGTTCTAAACTCTAACGTGTCATCTCTTCGAGACGCACCAGTTTTAATTCTTAGAATTCCCGCATCATAAAATGGACTAAGAGTTCGTAAGCGTGCGTCTTCTATATCCTGAAACGATTCCGATTGAATCAAGCGAATAACAACCTTTTCTGCAAAATCAATTTCATCAACAGTGAGTTCACCTTTCCTTTTTTTCTTATTTCTGCAATTAAAGAAAAATCGTTGAATCCAACCAACAACTCTAACTGTTTTTCGATAGCTAGAAAATCGCTCACTTAAACTTAACCTTTCAGTAGACACTAGAGATGAAACCACTGCCTTTTTTTTCTCGCTGGCTATTTCCGCTTCATAAGTTATAAATTCGGCACTCGGCCAATTTTCTTGGGAATTTAAAAGCCAGTTCGGACCCTCCCACCATTTTGACCGGGAGAGTTGGCGAACTGAACAACCTCTACTTGGAAGATCTGCAGGGTAAGGTGACCAGGTATATGCCTCCAATCCTCCACACATGTCAAAAGCCTTATTTCCTGTACTCTATTTTCTACAAATGTCCCCCATGGTTCTTCCCTTTTTACCCATGCAAGGACAGTAGTTGAATCTGTCCAGAAAAATGTACTTCTGGCCTCAAAGTCATTTAGAACGTCTGCAGCAAGACGAGATGCAATAATTACTGCTAACAATTCTAATCTTACAATAGTCGTTTCCTTTTTACCACAAGGGGAAACTCTAGACCTAGCCTGAAGCAACTGGACTTTAACTGATTCAGTTTCTTCTACACGAATGAAAACTACTGCCGCATACGCTGCTTGACTGGCGTCACAGAAAACATGGATTGAACACTGTTTTGGCTGATATCGTATCCACCTTGGAATTTTAATGTTTTTCAAAAGAGAAACGTCTTTTACCCATTTCAAAATTTACTTTTAATTTCGGTGTTAACTTCTTCGTCCCATTTTACTTTTGTTTCCCATGTACGCTGTAAGAACATCTTAGGTAATATAAGGACTGGACATGTTATACCGATGGGATCAAATACTTTATGGGCTATTGTCAAAATACTTCTTTTCGTAACTTTCTCGGAACAAAGATTTTGTAAATTAACAACATTTATTTGAAGAGTATCGCCTTGTCTTTCCCATAAACCTAATACATTCGCAATAGTTTCTGTTTCTAAACTACAGTCGGTGTATTCCCAACCCCGCAATTCAAATTTTCGTTCTGCCATAACATCTGAAGATACTTTCATGGAGCGCTGTAATTCATCTTCACTTCCGACACTTGTTACACAGTTATCAACATAGAAACTATTCATTAATTTAACAATAATGTTGGAAGGATATTTTACATCTGCATCATTTTTCTCCAAAATTGAATTTAAGTGATATTGAATAACAGCTCCAAGTAAAAATGGACTACTGGTTACACCAAATACGACTCGACAATGACGAAAATGCTTCAAGCCATCTTCACCCTTTATCCAAAGAAATCGGAGGAAGTTTCTGTCACTAGAATTCAGGCCAATTTGTAGAAAGGCCTTACGAATATCAGAAATCACCCATATTTTTTCTTGGCGAAATCTATTTAAGATTGTAGGAATAAATGAAATAAGGTTTAATCCCTTTTCAAGACAATCGTTGAAACTCGGAGAACCCTTTGCTTTAGACGAAGCGTCAAATACTGGCCGTAACTTCGTAGTACTATGTTCCTTAACAACATGTCTATGTGGCAAATAATGATGGGGTAAATCTAATTCATTTACGGGTACTTCCTCTATTATGCCCTCTTTGAGCCATTCTTGGAATATATTTTCATACTCTTGGCGAAGATTATCCAGTTCAAGTTGCCTAATCGTACCGTGCAACCTTTTAAGCGATAACTCAAAATTATCCGACAGGGGAGGGTGCCCTTCCAACCAAGGCAAAGACACTACAAAGCGGTCATCTTCTATTTTTACAGTATCAAGAAAATGTTGCCTGGTAGCCTCATACAATTTCAATTTAGTCTTTTGTTCGGATGGGTCCGTAATACCAAGCGAGTCGAGGGCCCATAAATCAGAAATACAAGCCTCTTTATTCAACATTGAAGTAACTAAGAATGTTGAACCTTCACTATTCAACTCCCCGGTTTTTCCCATAACCGTCCATCCTAACTTTGTCTCAATAGCTACAAGACCGTTTGAAATTTGTTTACGATTCCGCGTTAATAATCGTCCTGCAACATCGGCTCCTATTAAAATTTCTATAGGTCCTTCTAAACGATCTGTTAAACTTATTCCACAGTCAGCAAGCTCTTTAAGCCATATTCCTTGTCCAATAGAAGGTATACTATTACAAATAACAGGCTGACTTAACGTATCAAAATTACAACTGTAAGAGCCAGACGTATTAGATAAATGAATTTTGTAAACTTTATGTTCACACAAACTGGTCGTCGTACCGCCAAATAATGCGTGGCTGAGGTATTCCTTTACCGTATACCTGTAACCCATATCTTGAGCTGCGCTTTGCAGAATATATGACCTTTGAGAACCAGTATCAATTATAGCTCGAGCCGAACGAGATTTTTTATCTCCTTTAATTATTACTCTTATTGTTTGCAGGAAAACTTGAGGAGACCTTGAAGAAATGTTGGCGAGTGTTTCAGCCTGATTTGGAGGCTGTTCCGTTGCCCTTGTCTCACTCATTTGTGAATGGCCCTTACATAGAAAAATATGATGCCTTTTGCCGCATGTAAAACAAACTGTTTTTAATCTACACCTCTTGACAGAATGTCCAGATTTCAGACACAGATAACAAGAGCGTGTCCTTTGGACCAAAACTTCTCTTTCCGACAACGATAAGTTACGCGCCTGAAAACATTCCGCAGAACCATGATTTATACTGGAACAAAATATGCAGCCTTTTCTAGCTTCATTAGAAGAAGTAAACAGTTCAGCTGCCGTAGGTTTTAAGCGAGGTTCTCTTATCTTTAAACCAGAATTTCCTTTCTTATTACCGTTAGCCAATCGATCGAAAACATTGAAAGATTTAGCTGCTAAAGAAATTCTTTCCTCACTTTCAACTTCACCGCGCAAGAAGCATAAAAGGCGCTCAAGGTAAGATTCCCTTTCTCTTAATTCGGCGTTTTCGCCGGTTAAACTTTCTGATCCTTTACGCGAAAACCTAAGTCTCTCCCACGTTTTTAAGACTTCATTCGGCAATGCTGATTCTACCAATGGATATAATATCGCGCAATATTTGTCTCTATTTATTCCCAATATCTCCAAGGCTCTTAGATTAGATTCGAGTTCATCGTATAGTTTCCGCAAAGAGTGTGTACCTTGTTTTTGAATAACAAGGGTTAGCAAATCACGAATATAAATCTCCGTTAGTAATTCTTTGTTACCAAAACGCGTTTGCAATGCTTCGATTGCGCTCTTGTAACTATCGCCAGTTGGCGGAAAGCTTTTAACTATTTCCTCTTCGGGAGAATTCTTCTCCATAGCCTGTGCTAAATAAGCAAATTTATCATTATTATCTAATGTAGGATCTTTATCAATCTTTTGGAATTGCCCCCAAAATCCTAGCCATTTCTTCACGTTGCCGTCAAAGATAGGCAATTTAATCTTCGGATAATGTAACATTTTATTCTGAACAAAGGACGGATCAATTAAAGTTACATTCGGGGTTCCAGAAGTAAGATCTTTTACTTTACTTTCCAGAAGTCTCCACCTTCAAAATATAATTCAGATTCATCTATTTCCTTAATAAATAAAGTCTCATCTGTAATTTCTTTAAACATTAATTCTAGTATTTTCATTTCAGTATCAAACAAAACTTTAGCTTTCTCGGCAATAACTTTTATTTTAATTAATTTTTCTTCCTGATTAAATTTAGTTTCTTCATTGTCAAATTCATTACACGCTTTACTGAATAGTCTTCTATATTGAGTTCGTGCTAATTTTAAAGCTTCCATGATTCAAAAATAAAAAAGCCGCTTACCTTGCAGACAATGTCCTGTCGCTTGATGCCAAATGTTGATTTTCCCACTAAATCTTATGTGATATATCTGACTTCGAATCTAAAATTTTCTGAAGAACACAAAAACCTTGTCTAAAACTTAAAGGTTTATTTAACTGGAACTTCAACACTGATGAAAACTTAACATCATAAACGAAAACTTAACATTTTGGGCGGAAAACATTCAAAGTGCTTTAAAGTAACAGCTATGCCGGCACGGTGAAGAACACTTTCCCTTAAAAGACAGAATCCATCTAGCCCTTTCGGCATATATCTCCATTCGCTGGATTCAGACATCCGCTCCTACGTGTTTTGGACTTAAACGGCCAGACTGGAACTGGAATAGGACTGGATGAGGACCGGAATAGGACTGGAACAAGACGGGAACCGGAACAGGACTGGATCCGCAACAAGACGGGAACCGGAACAGGACGGGAGCCGGAATCTCTCATCCCCTGGCTTCTCCCCCGGGCAGGTCTAATCTGGCTCGAACTAAAATGAACTGCCGTACCACTAAAGAAAGCTTCTCCTTTTATTGCCGGCGGTTGCCGTTACTACAGGCGATTATGCAAATATTTAACACTTACCTCTCGACCGTTACTGGGCTTTCTCAGCTTACGAAATATGTATTTTAAGTTGATTATTTACATAACAGAAGAACAAAATAAAATGACAGATTATAATTAGTGCATTTTACTGACAAAAAGTTCTTCGGAAAAATTACTGTAAAGAATAAGAACGATGCAGTTAACTTAACGGCGGCCGATAAGAAGTGCTGGTGCATATATTTTTTCAGAGAAAATTATTTTGCTCGTGTTGTCGTAAAACGAAAAATATTCATAAATTATTCTTTTATAGTTGTTAAAATAGTCATAAATTGTCTCTTTTAAGAATATCTTCTTAGAAAATTTTCAAAATGAAATTGGCTTGAATTCGCATTACGCATGGGGAAAATTATAAAGACACCAAGCCGCTAACCTGTTCGGTTTCCAACAACAAATCCAGGACAAACATCACACATCCAGCATTCTTATTCAATCAACTGCAGTGAACTTAAATATTTGTTTGTATATTATTATTAGTATTAAAATAATAAAAATATTTACTCTAATAAAAACTGTTGTTTAAGACATTTTCTTTTGTTAGGGATTTCATGTGAGTAATTAAATCTGCGTTGAAGCAAGACAATTTCTTAAAACTTAATGCTTCAAAAAATTGAATGCTGGGATTCCTAGGAAAGAAATTATCCTCAAAAATATATTCCACAAAATTGAATTTTATTCTTTAAATGACTTCTTAAATAATAAATAATTGTTATAATTATTAAATATAATGCTTACTTATTTTTTAAAAAATGTACAATAATACCCTTTATTTACAAAAATACCATATTCAACAACTATATTGTAAGCTAATAAATAATATAATAATAAGCTAATAAATTTGTTTCTTATTAACTATGTGCCATTTTTCCTTTTCAGCTTTCTCTTATAGGGTTACGTTTTTAATCCTTTTCAGACAAAGTGTACTAGTGTTTCAAGGACAGAAAGGCAAGAATTTTTAAACTGAGTCAATAAATTCATGATCAACTGAAAATTCATGAAGACTGTTTTGGGTGAAAATTCTCTTTCAGAATAGAATAGTGTATGTAAAGAAAGTGAAATGCAAATTTTAAATTGATATTATCACCGTTTCAGCCCTTAAATAACTCCTAAATGTTTTGTATATTGCTTTTAAAAACAGATCAGATGTTTAAAAGTTAATACCGTAATGTTTGCATTAAAAAGTCTCGAAATTATTGCTTAAGAAAAAGCGGAAACAAAGGCCTTATTATTATTTATTTATACCAAGGACACGTTTAATTTCTTTGAGATCGAGAAGATATTTTTAAAAAATGTTTATGCTATATCCTGCAATCACTTAATATTTTGTTTTCATAAATCAGATGAAAAATAAGTCACATTTGAAACCCATTTTCAAAACAACTATCCACGTATAATCATAAAAACCTTTTTTTTTCGCCCTTGAAATTAAGACATTCAGTTACCAAATTTTAGCTTCGCTGAATATTTAATTTTACTTAAAATAGCATATTTGTATACATGTTTACGTATATATTGTTCATTCAAAAAACGAAATCGTTCCAGAAAGTAACATCCGTTTTAAAAACTAAGTAAATTTCAGCATTAAATATGCCTGAAATGTTAAAATTTTGAAATGTCCTTAATATTTACCTAGAGTTTATTTAAAAAGCAAGTTTAAAAGTCACATCAAGTTAAATTGATTAAATTTGGTAGAAATAATAAAACAGATTTTTCTCAGAATAATTATACAAATATTATGCTAAATATGTATAAAATATCTGTCTATAAATATCTATAAAATCTAATAAATATCTCAAAATAAAAGAAATTATTTAAAAAAATTAATATCTGCATGTAAATGAAGAACATAGAAAAATATTGAAAGAGTTAAAGATTTTTAACTTATGACAAAAACATAGAAAATCAGAAATAGTATCAAATGCAATCGAACTATAAATATTGCTTTTCAAATGCTGAAGGAATCTCACAGAAAGAATGAATATTGCACAAGATATTTTTAATAGGAATTTTATTAATAGCAGTTTAACCAATCTGCATTGAAATTCATATGATAATCAATGACCCAGAGATTTAGGTAATTTAGATTAAACATTAATAATAATTAAAAAAAGAGCGGGTAAATTTTAAAGCCAAGTTGTTTCAAAGTAGGAGGATAGAAAACTTTTAAGATAGTAGTCGCAAGTGTACCCTGCAGCAATCATACGGTCATCACGGAGAAACGAGTCTTTTGCAACTTTCTTGACAGCTCACATCTACGGGTACTAATATTTATGGTAGTAATCCATCTCGCTTACAGTTGGAACCCTTGATAAAGTGTCCTGGAAGGGGAAAGAACTAACAATAGCAATAGCTAGCATTTTTCAGATGTTTAGGGTTATTTTCCCGACATTTTAAGGGAAGCTCGGTCCAAAATTAGTGACATTTTTAAAGGTATTCGTAGAAAATCACTCGACAGGCTAAGGGTTAAAAAAAAGGAGTTAATGATAGGTATAACGCCAACTAAGGGCGTTACAATAATTTCTAAGCTCCGGACCTCTCTCCGTGAAAAGATGGAGAAACTACTGATGGTGTGGGTGAGAGAGAAGCAGCTTCTAAGAGGAACTTTAACACAAAGCATCATATGTGAGAAGGCACGAGCGATTTACGGTTATTTGCTAAAGAAGATCCCACACACTTCTACAAACGAGGAATCGGAAGACAGTCGGGGCTGGTTTGACAACTTTAGGAAAAGGACCGGCACTCACTCCGTCGTCAGGCATGGTGAGGCAGCAAGTTCCGATGTGAAGGCAGCTGATGTTTACATCAAAATGTTTTCCGAACTGATACTAGCCAAAGGATACATCCCCCAGCAAGTCTTTAACTGTGACGAGACAGTGCTTTTCTGGAAAAGGATGGCGAATAGAACTTACATAACGGCAGAGGAGAAGACGATGCCAGGTCACAGACCCATGACGGATAGATTAACTCTAGCAATTTGCGCCAATGAGATTGGCGACTGTAAAATCAAGCCTCTTCTAGTATACCATTCGGAAAATCCCAGAGTCTTTAAGTCATATAATATTTCCAAAGAAAATCTGCCAGTTATGTCAGAGGACAAATCCGAAGGCGTGGGTCACCAGGAAATTCTTTGTGGAGTGGATAAACCTGGTGTTTGGCCCTTCTGTTAAAAAATATCCACAGAAAAACAACTTACCCATGCAAGCCCTTCTCTTCCTCGACAATGCCCCTGCTCACCCAACAAATCTCGAAGATGATTTACTTCAAGAATTCAAGTTTATAAAAGTTCCCTACCTACCACCCAACACCACTCCTATCCTGCAGACCATGGATCAGCAAGTGATTTCTAATTTTAAGAAATTGTACACCAAGCACATTTTTTGGGGCTGCTTTGAGGTGACGGAGAACACAAATCTTACCCTTCGAGAGTTCTGGAAAGGCCACTTTAAAATCGTCATATGACTAGGAATTATTGATCAGGCCTGGCTGGGTGTTACAACGAGGACCTTAACCTCTGCATGGAAGAAGCTGTGGCCTGAGGCTGTAGCTGAAAGGGCCTTCGAAGGATTGGAACCCAAAGTGGCATAGGTAGAGGAGCTTGTTTCTCTGGGAAAATCCATGAGTCTGGAGGTGGATGGGAGAGATGTGAACGAACTCGTCGAACAAAAGTCTCAGGAGCTGACAACCGAGGAGTTACACGATCTGTATTTGCAGCAGCATACGTTGGGTTAACGAAAAATTAGTTTTGAAGAGGAGCCAGCGATGGAGGAGATTATCCCTACAAGAGATATAAAAGAAATCTTGGGAATTTTGGAGAAAGTTGCAGAATTCGTGAATAAAAATCACCGCGGAAAAGTTGCAACTATTCGTGCATCGGAGTTGTTCAACGAAACTTGCCTAACCTATTACCTTGACAGGAAGGAAGAAACAAACCACCTTGGACAGTTTTTTTAAACGATCTTCGGGTGAAAATGAGCAGAGCATGACGAAAAAAGCGAAGACCAGTGACAAAAATTAAGCGAATCCGTAGGCACTTCACTTTTTCTTTTAATTATGTTTTTATAGAATATGTATTTGTTATTTATACATAAATGTTTCTTCTTGTTTTTGAATAAGAAAATACATTTTTCTATGAAAATACATTGCAATCGAACATATCTTTGTTGCAATCGAACTTATCTTTGAACTTGTTTTTGAATAAGAAAATACATTTTCCTTATTCAAAAACACTTAACAAAAACAACTGAGGTAGTGTTTTGGAAGCTGGAACGGATTAATGGCATTTCGATTAATTTCAATGGGGAAATTTGCTTTGAGATACGAGCAATTTGACATACGAGCAAGGCTACGAAACGAATTAAAATCGCATGTCGAGGTACCACTGTACTTAATTATATAATCGTTAGCAAGCAGATAGTAATAAATAATTTTAAAAGTCTGCTGCTATCAATATATAAATTATGTTTACTAGTATAATTAGTTTATATAAAAATCTGTGCATATATATGAAATCATAATTCTATTTAAACCAATTAACAGTTAGAATTACTGAACAATCTTGAAAGATTCCCCAAGAATGAAATATGGTGTAACAATGAACACTTAGTTTAGAAATTCGATTCTATTTTATATTGTTGTAAAAGTGATTGTAAGAGTGAAAATTCTTCATTCTGCCTTAATGCGATTTTTTGCGTTTAATGCGTTGTTTGGAGATTTTATGATCCCGAATCATATTGATGTGATATACTAATACTACATTTGTAGATATACGTTTTTTTGAGAAACGAGTCAAAGCGATTGATTTTTTGTAAAAATTTGGATTTATCCTTATTTTATTGACGTGCACCAGCACTGAATTGAGAATGGCTTGTGCTATGCTTCGATGGATAAGAAAGCGTTTGTAAGTAATAAATATTATGAAAGTTTCAGCATATTTAAATGAATAGTATTAAAAGTATATATTTACTAATGTCATATATTAATAGTTTATGGTAAATTTTTCATTATAAATCTCATCATAGTTTCATTTCTCATTCTATTGCATTTCTATAGCGGTACATAAATTTTTTGGTTTACATATTGTTGATTGCATCAGTTTTGCCGCGCAATTTATTCCTCGGTATGTTACTTGTAGTGTTGTTAGAAATTCCATTACTTTTGTATTTTTTCTGCAATTGGTAGTATCTGATTAGGAAATTTATGTTTTTATTTCAAGGTGTATATGAAATTGGTTATATCAAGTGTTAAATAAACGTTGTTATTCGGGCAATAGCGTTGGCTTTATCGAGATAGATAAATATACTTTTTATTTCTTAATTACTCAAGATATAAAGACACACTCGAATAGTAGATTCACTCACTTTACCTTTTTTAAGGATTATATATATACATTAAGGGCGTGTTCAAAACAACCATTGACGAGTAGTCTTGGCGTAATTCGTATTCATACCAAGATTATCCATTTCTCAAGGCAATAATTTTTGTTATTTTTGCTAAACCGTTTACGAAAATATAATTTTCCGATTGCTGAACTTTTATGCATGAAAAGGCAGATTTTAAGATATTTGTTTTGAAATTTGATACAAAATTCGTATTTTTAAAACACTGATGTATATGTTCTTATTTTAAATCTCTGCCAGTATATAACATTATGTAACATTCTTGTGTTATCACCATTTATAGATGTCGCTTGCTGTACAGCCTGCTGAATACATTTAATTTCTAGGTATCTTCAATTACATCGTGTTGTTTCGGTACGAACAGGGGCGAAGTATTCATCACTTATATACATTTAAAGATAATTAGTTAAGTTTTTCTGATTTTGATATCTATAATATGTAGACAGGATTACTGATAAAAAATTTAAGAAAATAGTAAATGAAGAAGTAAATAGAAAAACTTCTTTCACGTATTGTGAGATGACAATATAAACTTTATACATTTTACTAGGGGGCTGTTGACAAAGCAAAATGTTTACTATATATATCTACGAGCTCTAGGTATACAGTGTGTTGCTCAAAGTAAACTTCCTGCATTGTGAAGAGTACTACGTGTATGTAGTGATGCGTTCATGCGAAGCTTGTTTCCTCGTATAAGCTCTGCCTCTTCGAACCGAAATTGCCCGTATTCTGCAGCGTCTTGAGTTGTTTAGTCAGGTTATTGAGCTGTTCTGGTATTTCCTTTCGAATCTGACGATGACGCGGAGAGTCTTGTATCCTTCGTTTAGTTCCAACTTCTTCTCTTCATCGCGTATATTCTGTTGACGTTTCACTTGCCTAATGGGCCTCCGTTTCGCTTCTGCTTCCCTTTCCGGAGCACGCAGTGTTTCTTGGTTTTCTGAATGACTTTTGTGTCTTCTACTAGTTTCTGATACAGTTTGAGCAAGCGAAGTTTCTTGAGTTGCTGCTTGTCTGCTGGAACTTCTATTCGTTTCTTCTTCAGTTTCTTGAATGCGTAAGCTTTCTTATCACTATGCTTGCCTGCTGAGTTTCTAGTTGTATCTTCATTCATTTTTGAAGCACGCAAGTTTTCTTGTACTTGCCTGCTGAGTCTCCTAGTGTTTTCTACTTCAATTTTTCTGTAGCTCGCTGTAACATTTGTGCTGTCTTCTTGCGTTCAGACATTTTAGTAAATTGAAAAAAAAATATGTAACTGTAGTAAAGTAACATTGCATCTAAAATATGTTAAATACCTACAGAAGTTTAAACTTCTACTCAGAAAGGAACTATACAATAAAAGAAATTAAATTTTTATAAATAAAATTAGAATAGCATAAAATGCATAGAAACATTTCATTATGAAGAAAATGTATTCATTCTTTCCAAGCAACCAGCGATTTAATGAGCAGCGAGGTTATGATTTAAATTTATTTTAATATAACAAATTTTCAAAATCTCAATAAAAGAATTAGCATAGCGATAGCATATCGTGTCACGTATCATAAGGTGAAACATAAAAGTTGCCAAAAGCAGCTATCCATTTAAAATACTGACATTAACGAAAGATTTTCGACATACAATGACGTTATATGGTATCACGTGCTTTCTTCAACTTCAGAATATAACCGTAAATAATAATAAGAATAATTTTCACGTTTGGCAATATTATTTATTTCATATTTTTTTTTTAACTTGAAATTTTCTCTTAAACAAACTCTACGATTTGAAAGTGAGAAGGGCCAACATTTTTCCAAATAAAGCATTTTTATATCCAGCGCGCTAGACTTCCGCCACTTGGAAAAATGAATGCGAAAAATTAGCGTTTTAAGAAATTTTATATAAAATCTCGAGTTATAGTCGTAGGAAGATAACAATAGTCGACTAGTTTTACCATGAATTTTTGAAATCCGAGGGTACCTCCTTCCAAACTCAAATTCCCCCACCCGTTCCGAAAGATATGATGTTACGAAGAAAAAAAAAAAAAAAAAAGGCAAAATCCCACATATATTTATTTATACTGTTAATTCCTGTTTAAAATATTCAATTTCCTTTAAAAAAATTAAGCGTTATATAAATAAAAGGAAATTAAATTCAGACATTTTCCCTAGCTTTCAAGCTTTTATTGTATTTTTAAATATTCTTTGTGTCACTGTTGAGCAAGTTTTCAGCGGCGTCATTAGGAGCCGTAAGTCAAAATCATTTAAGAATCATTGCTGTAAATAATGATCCTATTATAAATTGCAATACATATTCGATTCTTTTGATTAGAATTTGAGCACAATTCTTTATACATCAGCTATTATGCCCCTTTATGTAATGACAAGATTATTTTCAATGATTATCCGATGAGAATGATTCTTTACAATGATTATTCGATGACAATGATTATTTCCAAAGAATCTTCGATCACGTCACTATTGTATATTGCTATATTCCTGAGCTTGGGGGCGGGGGTTTGGGAATTGTACAACGGCCCCGTAATTAAGCGTTTTAAATTACGTCAAAAATGTCACTGATCCAGGTATTTTACTAGTAACTGCTGCGTATTGTAATCGAAACCGTTATTTAAATCTTCTGAATAAAATTTAGAATAATTCCTTCTACATCAGAGAATAAAGCAATTTGTAACACGTATTTCAACAAAATTACATGCATCGAATAACAGAATTACTTAAACGGAAAGATGAGTACAAAAAATCACTCTTTGCAGAACCGCTTTTGTCCGACACTTGTTCTTCAGCTATCGTATCTACCCATTTCAAGATACCATGACAAGAACCTTTTTTTTACTGTGTTAATTAATGACATGTATGTTATGTATATGTATGGAAATATTTTTTTGAATTAGGAAAGCGCCAATTTCTTTAACGGAAACAACCGTGACATTATCTTCAGTCTAATTTAATTTTTCATCTAAATCATTTCTTAACTACAAAAGTTCATATTATTTTTCTTTGCAAAGGAGACTAGGTGTAGCTGGAAACAAATGAAATACCAAACATCATAAATTTATTGAAGTCAACAACAGAAAAGTGTTAAACAATTAATAGATTACTTCAGTGAAATGTAATTGCATTTAAACGTATTAAATTGTTTTCAGCAGATGTAGTAATCAGTAACATAGGATGATCCGAAGAGATATTGTGCGTTTAATACTTCTTTTTGTTTTCGCTAATTTTTTATACATTTGAGTTAACGTGTAAATCTATGTTTTGAACGCATGGCCCGTTAAGTGAAGAAGTCTGCGGGAAGGCAATTTTTAATCCTGTGCAGAAATTGTGCAAACGATTGATCATTCATCGGCTCAGCATACGCAGCCATCAGGTTGAGAGCCCAAACATTGATTAATTGCGCTCGACTGGAAATTTGATCAGCCTGGTCAACGGAAGCGACCGTTTAAAAATTTTACTTGTTCTTAAATACTTGCTTATTCACTCTTGTAATATATTTAGATACTTATAATGACAGCTCCTTCACTTTCAATAATATATTTCATAAATTGTTGAAGTGCAGACACACACTTTATATTGTAGAAAAAAGTTTCTCTGGAATTTTTGATGCAAATCCTAGTTATTTTTTCTAAGAATGGAAAGTAATGGAGAGTGCCATTTATAAAGCTTAGGTTTTGCTAGATTTGGAGGTTTTTCGCGCTCGCATTTTACGTGCTTCTTAAGAATCTCTGGAAATAAAATGGGAACTTTCCATGACTTGTTGCCAATCTAATTGGAGAAAAAATTTATTCTTTATAGGGATACTTTCGGGAAATAACCGTGAAACAATCTTCTTGTATCTGCCTCGTCCCATCCTGCATGTTATTTTATTAAAACGTGTTTGGAAATTTTTTTTCCTGATTGCAAGGTTTGATCTGAGATGATAGATATCAATCATACCTTTTAATATGGCATCCTGAGCTGCTGGTGCCAGCAGCTTCATTTCCTATTATACGTGTATATCCTCAAAATGGAATTTAGGCTAATAAGACGAATATTCATTTCCATATTTATTGTTTTTTGAAGATTTTGAATAAGTAAAGATATTTTCTTCGTGGAACATAGCGCCTTTAAAAATCTTTGACATTCTGTAAAAATGCTTGCAAACTGTAACTTACTACTTTTCACAAAAACGTATAAATAATCATTTATTAAATTAATGACTTCAAACATATGAACATATATATTTAATAAAATAAAAATATTTCAGCGCAAATAATTATCAACGTATATTTGAAGAAGAAGAAGGAGGAGAAGCAGAAATATACCACAGCGAACAATTACTAGAAGAATTGGATCCCCAGTGTTTAAGATTGCAATACGTGTCGGAGACGTAAGTCTTTTCGGAAAAAATAATAAAACAAAACATAATGTTTCAGGTCCAGTTTAATTATACATTGAATAATTTCTTGACAAAAACGCTGATCTGGAAAATAATACGTTTTCAGATTTATAATGCGTAATGTTTTTTTCATTCCTTCATTACAAAAATAGATTATAAATGTTTAAGTTGAAAAATCACATTGTGAAGAATTCAAATTTATTGTAATACCTTTTGATTATGAGGAAACTTTATTGCATTAACTAATGAAATATCTAAACAGAAAGCTAATATACAAAATACGCGTGTTTAAACGGCCAGTTTGCAAAATTTGTGAATGAGAAGTAAGTGTCAAATAGTTGACATAATTAGAGTAACAAAGACAAAAAGGACTTCATGTTTATAAATAATATGCATATATATATGTATGTAAAACAAATTAAGTAAACACTGAAATCCATCCCATACTCTATTAGGAAAAAACTAATATAAATTGTTCTCTTCACCTGTTTCTGTTATAATATATATTTCTAGATTTACAGAGATTTATGATATTATTTAGCTCGAGTTTTGAGAATGTACTCATCCAACATAATAAAAATTTCGAGATTCTAACTTTTCATTGCAATTATTTTTTAATATGTAATATTAAATAATTTTGAATTAATAACAAATTAAAAAATAAAAATTAATTAATTAAAATATATGTTTATGTATATATATATATATATATATATCCCCATCATATGATTACAGTTAAAGATGATGACTTAGCTAAGTGGGAATATAAAATGTCCTGAATTAAATATTTTTCTTACTAAACCACAATATTGTAGAACTATGCACATTTTTTCTATCTCTGTCACCGCTGACACGGCGTCGTGCTACTTTCTTCCTATTCTAACAATATGAGAAATATAAATATTCTAGAAATAGGTAAGTTTAGAATTTCAAATGAATTGGGGCCGCAAATGTGAATTGAAATAAATCTGAATATTTTAACTTATTCATCTGCCAAATTTGCTCTGTATTATAGATCAATATGTGCGATCAGAATTCCTAACATTAATTCACACACACAAATATACATATATATATATACGTTTATCGTATATATGTTACAGTGAAACACCGACATCTGGAGAAGTCGGCTTTCACCGGTGAATGCCAACATTCACATAGTCGCTTGTTGTATATCCGAAATATTTTCCAAATACTCGTATTTCTGACTTACACCGGTAAATGTCGACATCCACCATCTACTAATGGTGAATGTTGAACACATAAGAATATTATATTTTCTTCTCCGTAATTCGGTCGCGAAAAAACGCACTTGAGACTTAAAATTAGAACTTAAGAATGTAAGAACTTGAAACACACTGTACATTCAAAATGAGAAAGGAAAATTATAGAAGTTAAAAACTTACTAAACTACGTGATTCAAATTTTATTTATTGCAACAACTTAAACTATTAGGACACTTTCAATTGAACAAGAGGGCCTTGCTTTTACAACTGCATTTATTTGTGGAACACTTCCTTTTGCAATGAGAGCGTGTACATATACTCCTCTCTTTTCGACCTACACCAGAACATATCTGTGATGTCGACATACACCGGTGAGGGTCCGAATGTACAAGAAATAATGCAATATTCGATCTTTCACCGACGTATTTGGTGAATGTTAACATTCTCCGGTGAATGTCAACATTCTCCAACTTCGGTCTTTCACGGTAACATATATATATATACGATTATAAATTTATAAACTATTATTGCAATGCATGGTCGGAAACGCTTTCCTGGCGCCATAGTGACGAGAGACAACACAAGAAAAATAGGTACGAACAGTGTAAAGGTATTTGTTATTGTTAGCGCAGCGGAAACTAAGAAATAAGAACAAAAACAGGGGATCGTCAACAAAGAAAGTATTCGAAAGTTCCTTCGGAAAGTATCCTAAACATGGGTTTGGCAGGGGTAGTCCAGTGCATTGTTCAGCAAGATCACGAGACCTCACTTGCTACACTTCCTCTCAGGGTACGTCAACACATTAGTGCACGAAACCCCTGTTAGAAGCATGGAGGTAGGAAAGGGAGGAGGGGCCATTCCGCGCTAGAAGTGAAGCACTGCTTTGAAGCTTGGGTCACCAGACGGGGTGTTTCTTGGTTTACATTCAGAAGCTCGCTTGACAAGATTCTGATAGTATTTCGACACACGACAGTTCCATAGAAATCGAAAAAGGGACACTCTCGCATGAAAGAAATATTCATAGTGTGATGGATAATAGCAATTTGTATAGTTTACTGACATTTACGCAAAAATCACATCTTGGTCATTTTTCGATAACTAACAACAGCGATTTTGATTATGAATTTGTTTTATAAAATTCTAAGCTGTTGCGCTACAAAAATATATATTTTAAGAAAAATGTTATGCTTAAAGAATGAAAAATACCTTACGGTACATTTAAAATTGTATACGTCTTTCGATACCCTTGATAGAGTATTCGCTACTTTTATTTTATTTTCCAAACGTAAAAATGTTTTAAATAAAACAAATTTTTTTCACATCCATATATTATTGTAACATTTACCTTTTAAAATTTTTTAGAGAAGAGGCTTTACTGCTGCTCATTTTAAACCCATCGTTTTAATTTTATATATCTGAAAAATAATCACTTTGGGCTTACACGTTTTACTTATTTGGGTTAATTAAAAATAAAATTACCATCAAATGCTGCAATCCTTGTCAAAATTATATGTATGGGTATTTATGCATGAGCTTGCAAAAAGCATGTATCTGCCTTTGACAAAATACTTAAATATTCATTAAATTATTTATAAATGTATTTGAAATGAAGAATTTATTCACTTATAAACAACTGTGAAAGTACTGTGAAGAAATCTAATGATTAAATGTATCTAATTTATAATGATTATAAATGTTATCTAAATATATAATAATCTTAATATTGAATTGTAAACATAAATTGAAATCCTGTTGACAAATACGTTATAAAACTATTTAAGCAAGAATTGTTCGTACTGGAAAGCAATCTGTTAAAAGGTATTGTAAAGCAAATGCTATGAGAATCGCACTTAAGAAAGTAATAAAGAGTTTTGGAATATGTATTGTTGAAATTTAGGTAAAAAAAAAAATCTGATAAGTATAATTAAAAGAATTATTCCCTTTACATTTTATAATAACTCAGTTACAAGTTTTAAATAATACTTAAAAAAAAAAAAAAAAAAAAAAAAAAAACTTATTTTATTCCTTTTCAGAAATGTTCAGAGAAAGTCAAATACTGTTTAATACCTATTTAATTATTAGGAATTAGCGAAATACTTCTTTAAAGTATTTCGCTAATTCCTAATAATTCTCTAATTTAAAATGAACCGAATAGAGCATTAATTATAAATTGACTTACATTTTTCGATTTAAAAGAAGCCAAAAAATCATGTCATATTTAAGAAAGTATTTTAGGAAGAAGCTCTATAAATAGAAAAGAAATAATGCATAATTTTAATATTAATAATGCAATAAACTTTGATCTTAATTTTTGTACCTTAACCGAATAAAATCGAATTACCTTAATATTTTTTTTTCTAATGTAATTAACGAAAACTTATGAAAATATTTCATTGAAATTAAACCATTCTAAGAAAACTGTCCTGTGAAAAGTATAGCATTTAATTCCGTTCAGAATGAAATGTTGTTTAAAAATATGTTGTTTTCACATACTTAGGACTCTGAAGTGTTGTAGAAAAAGAAAATATATACATTTATATGTATATTTGCGACGTAATTACAAAATATTTACACCCGAACGCGTCAAATCCTATAGAACTCAATAGTAAATGACCCAATGTTTTGGTCACCACGTAGGGATCGCCGGTGCTTCAGAGCAGGGTACGGAGAAACTTGTTTAGGGCGACTCCTTCTTACTTCCTACCTCCATGGTTAGAAGTCACACAGGAACTTGTGGCACATATCGTGGCAGCTGCTGGGAAAGTCCTGGGGATGCACGGTATTTTCCCGAACATCTTATGTTCGATGTGCGAGAGATGTGATACCTGCATCAGGGAGCAAGTCGTAATTTCGAACACCTTCTTTGAGGTCCATAAGTATCTAATTTTGTTCTTATTTTTTAATTTCTCTTGTGCTAAGCATAACTGGTGTCCGTTCTTTCTTGAGTTTTGTGTTGTTTGTACCGGCCAGGAAGGTGTTTTCGGCCATGTTTTGCCATTTCATTTTTCGTCGTCGTCGTCTCTCTCATATATGTGCATAATTACTTATGACTGAAGTGTTGCGACTATATGATGAAATTTACAAACACGGTGTTTAAAGTGCTACATATTCCCATCCGAAAATATCTTTTTTTTTTTTTTTCCTCTTGCCCTTCAAATAAGAAATATGTGTCCTTCATTGTAAAATCTCCTGGAACTTTAATTCTTCTTTTTTCGAGGTCAATGGAGAAAATATTTCAGTATAGGCAGCTGTCAATATTCAAACATTAAATTGCAAAAGTAATTAAAGTGTAGCCGAAATGCTCAGAAAGTTGATTGAAAGTAATTCGCATAAGGATTTAGGAAATACATTTTGAAAGACTTAGCAAATTTTCCTTCAATAAACTTAATGGAACAGGCAAAAGAAATTACAGGGAACAATAAATATAGGAGAAAACAGATATTTCTTTTCCTAATTTGTTTTGCTTTGTTTGATTTCTTTCTTTCTTCCTGTATAAATAATTAAAACTTTAAGAATGCAACTGAAGAATGAAAATAAAATTTTCATTTGAAAACAAATGGTAGCAAAAATCCTAGTGCTGCTCTGCTGTTCGACGAAATAGACCAGCAATTCGGAATAACGAGAGAAAATTTGAAACCTGTGCAGCCTGCGATGCAAAGAGATTGATCTGCGAGAAAGTTGACTTAAATGAAGAAACTCGGAGATAATTTAATGATGTGTAAGGTTACCTCTACTCGGATAATAATAAGAAAAGGTTAAAATACAAAATACGTAAATAAATTATACAAAAATTGAAGAAATTTAAAATATCTGGCATACGTAAGAAATAGTAATTGATTCAAAAAATAAATGAATCCAAAGCTCTCAAACTTATACTCGTTTAAATACAGGTTTTGCTGATTCAGAAAGAACGTTACGTGTATATCTTCTAAAATGCTTTTACCATCCTTTGTTTGTAGTTGTTTCATTTTTCATTTCAGTTTCATTTTTTCTCCTATTTTGCAATTTTAGCCATTGTTTGCCTCTGTTTTAAGCCACCTGTTTATTATTACTATTATTATTATTTCAACTTATGTAAAAATTAAGTAAGGAAAAGTAAGGCACTGAAACTTTGCAAATTATTACACTCTACGTGAGATTCATGGAGGTCGCTTATTGCATACAAATCACGCCAAATGCTTTAACTTCTCTGCTTGGCTATAGGTCAGAACAACGAAAGCAACAAATTCGCCCTATGTAGAAAAACATTCTGTCAGGCAATAAATCTACGGGGAGATTTTTCGCTGTGAAACTGAGCCAAAAGTGTTATATAGTATCTAAATATGGAAGTGTTGTACATGTTAAACGTGATCGTCGTTGCATTACTTTCACTTTTTTACTACTGAAATAAAGATATACTGTTTATTTTGTAGATTGGAAAACCCTCCTTGTGATCATGAAAAGGAGCAAAAACTGGAAAACGAGAAAGAAGTAGAAAAGATGCGAGTACAGGAAAAGATGCAAGAGCTGAAAAAGAATCAAGAGCTGAATAAAAAGGAAGAACAGGAAAAGAAGGAGAAACTGGAAAAGAAGCAAGATCTGAAAAACAAGGAAAAACTGGAATTGACACAAAAACGAGAAAAGAAGCAAGAACTGAAAAAGAAGCAAAAGCTGGAAAATATACAAAAACTAGAAAAGAAGCAAGAACCAGAAAAGATACAAGAATTGGAAAAGAAGCAAAAGCTGGAAAAGATACAAAAACTAGAAAAGAAGCAAGAACCAGAAAAGATACAAGAATTGGGAAAGAAGCAAGAAATGAAAAAGAAGCAAGAGCAGGAAAAGAAGCAAAAATTGGAAAAGACGCAAGAACTGAAAATGAAACAAGAGCAGAAAAAGAAGCAAAAACTGGAAAAGAAGGAAGAACTGAAAAACAAACAAAAACTGGAAAAGCAACAGAAACTAGAAAAGAAGCAAGAACTGAAAAAGAAGCTAACACTGGAATGGATTCAAAAACTAGAAAAGAAGGAAGAACTGAAAAACAAACAAAAACTGGAAAAGCAACAGAAACTAGAAAAGAAGCAAGAACTGAAAAAGAAGCTAACACTGGAATGGATTCAAAAACTAGAAAAGAAAGAAGAACTGAAAATGGAGAAACAACTGAAAGAGATACAAAAACTAGTAAACAAAGAAGAACTGAAAAGGCAGAAGGAACTGGAAAAAATGCAAAAACTAAAAAACAAAGAAGAACTGAAAAAGAAGAAGAAACTGGAAAAAATGCAAAGAACAACAAACAAAGTAGAACTGAAAAAAAAGAAGAAACTGGAAAAAATGCAAAAACTGGAAAAGAAGCAAGAGCCGGAAAAGATGCCAGAACTGGAAAATATAGACGAGTCAGAAAAGACGCAATACCTGGAAAAGAAGCAAAAAACGGAAAAGAATACAAATCTGAAAAACAAGCTGGAACCGGAAAAGAACTGTCAAACCCGAAAAGGAAACCGGATGACTTGCGAAAAGAGCGAGAACTTGATAACGACTGTAGAACGATTGATTTAATGACCAAACGAAGCAAGACCAGGAAAAGAAAAATAGAACAAATAAATCATATACCTGCTTCATTTTACCAAAATTTCTTATCAATAACATTTTTATTATCAAGAACTTTATGGTATTCTTAGTATGTGGACAGCATTTGATAATATTTTGCTCGGTAAGTGTAGCTACTGATATATTATTAGCTAGTAATTAGTCATGCTAACTTTAAGATATCAGCATTATTTTAGCAGCAACTAAGTACACTCTTTCGTAGTTCAGATCTATGTTTTCAATGCCTCTTATGGCTGCCAGATCTTTCCGTTTAACCTGGAAAGTCCCAGTTTATTGACTTTTTTAACTCATAGCTTTACACCTGAAAGTGTTTTTCAACAATACATTTATGTTGTGCTACTGGCTTTAAATTGTGCAAATATTGCAGCGCTTATATTTCATAATTGAACTCATGAAATTAATTTATAAAAATTTCATTCATACACCCACTAGGGATATTCTAAATAATCATTCTTTTTAAAATTTGTTTGACCCTGAGCTGTATTATCCAACTGAAGATATTTATAGAACTTTATATCAAGATTCAAAGAAACTTTCAAAAAGGAATGTTTATCCGCTTTTAATTATGTGTTAATCAGCTTGAGTTGCATTACTAAGATTGTAATTCTAAACAAATTAAAAGCTATTGTAGTATGTACATTAGCTTTTAATTTGCTTTCACCTTGTTTAAATGTAGTTTGACATACCACAGTTTCCGTGTCTACTCAGGATTTTTCTAGTGTAAAAATTCAAGATTAAATATTGAAATGAGCGAAAGAAATAACTTTTAAAATGTGTGTATACATTAAATCAGAATCATAATATAATTAGATAAATAAACTGAATAATATGTTATAAAGCGAATTTATATCAATTTCGATTTCTTTCAAAATAGAGATTCCTTCGCACCTCACAAATCCCACAGAAAATCTATGTTTGTGATTCGTGAGCTTTAGTTTTTTACACTCATGTCCATAAATTAAGGATAATGCAAAATCAGGCAAAGGAAGAGTTAGAAGCAAAACAAATTTGACTTATTTGTAAAGCTTATTTATTAAACAAAAGGTAAAGAGCAAAAAAATATACTTTATGTTTGATATTATTAAAAAAATTAGCGATTTTTTCTCCTTGGAGCAAATTACAAAAAAAAAACCCTATTTAAAAAAACCAATATTACATGGTTGGTATGATCGTTAATACATTGTATGTCTCCCAGACGATGCAATACAGTCCGTACAACGCCTAGGCATGCTGAGTATCAAATTATCGATCTGATCTTGGGGGATATTACACCACTCAAAAAGCAATGCTCTCGAAGTTCCGGTAGACATGTAGGAGGAGGTTAACGGGCTGCAACTCGTCGGCCAAGCATGTTCCACACGTGCTCTACTGGATTCAAGTCCGGTGAGAATGCTCGCCAGTCTATACGGGTGATATCCTATGATTGAAGGCATTCGCTGACGATGTTTGCACTGTGAGGATGATCGTTGTCATCCATAAGCACACATTGTGCGCCCATGGCGCCCCGAAACAAACGTACATGTTGTTCCAGAATATCGTCCCGATAGATTTGGCTTGTCATGGTTCCAATTTGAACATGCAGGTCAGTTCTGGAACCCAGAATAATTTTACCCCAAACGAGCACTCCTGCACCACCGTAACGGTGTCGTTCAATGATGTTTTCTTGGTGGTAACGGGTACCTGGAGCTCTCCATATGAAAATCCGCGAGACTCAGACTGCAAGCTAAACCTAGACTCGTCAGAAAACATCACACAAGCCCACTGTTGCGGTGTCCACAATGCATGCTCTCTACTCCAGGCTAACCGGAGGCGACAGTGAGTTGCAGTAAGTGGAACGCATCTGACAGGTCTAAGAGCATGTAGACCAATCTGCCCTAAGCGTCTGCACACGATCTGCCTTGAAATTGTCGTACTAGTGGCTGAAGAAAGCTGACGAGACAGGTCTGAGGCTGTGCTCCGGCTGTTTCTTTTGGCAGTAACTGCCAAATACCGGCCCTCATTCGGCATTGTAACTCTGGGGTGACCTGTGCTGTAAATTCTACTCACATTACCATCATCTTGGAATCGTTGCCAAAGCCTGGAGATGACACTCTGGGCAATTCCAAGTTTGTCTGATACTTCCAGTTGGGTACGCCCACATTCCAGACGGCCGATAATTCTACCACGTAAAAATCATCCAAATGCGTCCTTTGTGTCATAACTATTCGGTCATTGCACTGAAATGCCTATAAAGCTCCTGCGACCAATTTTACTTCTTTGCCTGTATTCCTTATATATTACTTTCTTACTCTCTCGTCATTGTGACGTACCATCGGTGTCATCTGGTTACTTCCTGAAATTTGCATATGATTCTTGAAGATTGCGTGTAGTGATTTTACATGTGATATATTTATTTTAAGTTCGATTTCCGCGTGACTCCGAATTATCCTTAATTTATGGACATGAGTGTATATTTGGAATTTGGCAGCAATATAATTCACTGTTACGATACAAATTCTTGCTCACAAATTGGTTATCTAACTAGAAAATGTTATAATTAAAATAAAATAAAAATTATTAGATGGAAATGTTGGTTTTCTTTGCGTTTATCTGAATAGTATCGTATATATAAACCTGTTGGAGACGTTTTTTTCCCACACATCGAATAGAGACACATAGTCACATAATATAAATAATCTGACTACATTACCATAGTGTAAGATGAAGCTCTACCACATTTTTCTATTACTTAAGACCGCGAAAGATTTTTTAAAGCATTACAGGATCATACTCTGAAGGATCTCGCCGTTCTGTTTCATTTTCTGCCCTCGAAAACACATTATCTTAACACAAAAGATTACTTTTGAAGGAATGGATTATTTGAAAACCTTGCAACTGTAAGAATTATTCTCTGACGTTATTACTCAAAAAGCGGTTAAGAGCCTAATCTTTTGCTATGCGCTTTAAGATATATAAAACCATTTTGAAATGTAAGGCCTACAAACCGAAACGTAATTTTATTATATTTCTGTACTATTCATTAGAGTTATATACATTCCCATCAATAGATACTGAATGGCTAAATATTCTGGTTACCCAAATCAGTTCTTTTTTTCCTCTTTTCTTTTTCTTAATTTTAAATAATCCGGAAAGTAAAGCTATAGAAAATTTCACTTCTTCATTAGAAATCTGATTTGGAATTTTGTTTTCCGAGATAAAAATTTGAATTCATTATCTCTTTTCTCAACACAAAGATCGAAAACGTAACATCGAAATTTTGAAAACATTTGTAAACTAATAGAAGGGAAAAAACAGAATATAATGGTTCAGCAAGCATATAAATATCCATATCACTAAAGTTTCAACTCTGTTTGTTACCGTATATTCAGGCGAATAAGACGCACTGTTAAAACAAAATGTAAGATGGAAGTTTATGGGTGCGCGCTGTACGTCAGCTATAAAAATGTTATGTTTAGAAATATGGAAAAAGTGAGCATACGAAAATTAGATTTCTGCGTGTAATTAAATTCTTTTTCTTTAAAAGAAATAACACAGTTTATGTACTTAAAAATTTTCGTTATCGGATTCTGTTTCATTTTCGCCTTCACATCTGATCCATACTTCCATAGATCCAAGTTCCTCATATTCGGCTTAAGTTATACCTTCAAGCACATCATCGAATTCTGTTTCATTTTCGCCGTCACTTTTTTTCTGATCCACAGATAAATAATCATCTTCCGTTTCATCTAGACCGTCAGATATACCACATATATTAAATGGGTTTAATTTTATTCCGTGCTTTTATTATTTACTGACACTCTATTTATGGACTGGCATGACGTATTTGGTCTCCATTTGTAAATGTTTTTTTCACCTTCACGTTTGTTCGAGTATTCCACTAACGTTTAAAATATTCTATCGATGATTTATTGACATATATGTCTAATATCTGAACTAATGGCAATAATCCGCCTGGATAAACTGTCATATCTGTATAACACTCTTTCAACAACATATTTGTGTTATCCGTTAGATGGAGGCGGAACATGTCCCGAAGTATTGGACTTTCTTGATTATCTGATACAAAAGGAAGCTTTTCCAAATATTTCTTATCCATAGTTTCACAACATTTTTCTCCGCCGATCATTTCTCGTGAATACGGGTGAAAACACTTTCGGGAAACTGCACATTTCGTACGGTCGGCTAAGCAGAAGATCAGTACGGTGAGTTGAGATTTCTCGTTGGCCTATTGTTTCTATGTTAACCGTTATTTTTCTTTCATATCATTGTTTATTTATCTCCTACCGTATCAAAACTACTGGAATGACATCAATATTTGCAACACCTGATAGTAATTAAATTTTTCCATATTTTTATAAACTCATCAAAGTTTTATCTCTATATTACCGAAGCCTTTGAAAAAATTTTGCCTTTTTTTCTCGGAGAACTGAATTATTCCGTGAAGTAAATCGAATACACAAACTCAGTTTGCTTTAGAGTTTTCACTTCCATTTTCACTCATTTTTTTCTATTTTGAAGGCAAAGAAACGTACGCTGTTTCTTGTTACAATTAATCCATTCTAGAGATAATGGGGATTTTCTACAATGTAGTTTCCAACACTTTCGCCGACGGTAAGCTATTTCATTACTTCTTTATGCTATGCACATTTATTCTTTGGCGCAATAATCATTGTAAAATTTCATGTTTCTTCTACTCGTGTACGAAGCACTCACTAAAACCAAACTGCTGATTTCCATTTTCTTTCGCAAACTGAATGACTTGGCATTTGAAACTTGCATTGTGTTTGTTTCGCTCGGCGAAAGCCATAACCACTGCTGAAGAAAGCACTGGATGAACTGCACTTCACTAAAATCAAATGTGATATCGTTAAGTCTTTGATGTTCACATCAGAACCACGACTTCAAATCACTACAGAAAGAAGAAACATATGACTCCTAATTCCGCAAATTCACTCTGGTCGAAAGTGCACTCTTATCCAAATCATGTTCTTTATTTATCGAAACCCTAGAATAACATTCTCTTCCACATCCACAATGAATATAAATCACCTCCTAAAATTATGAGTGTCGGAGAAACATATGAAGAGCTAGGCTTCGTAATTTTTACAAAACAAATGACTTTAAATTTAAAAGTACCAAAGCGCAAACATTTTTGTTTTTCAAAACTTTTTTGTACTTGGAAGTCAATGCCTACCACAAACGACCAAGATCCGGTCTGAACTTTTGCAGACAGTGCATAGTCATCCGTTTCGAGTACCTTTCATTTTGGTTATTTCCGTATGCCATATATACACTTTCTCAAATCTTCTCATGCATGCGACTCAGAATTGAATTATCATTTTAACTGATATTTTTATGTGATGTGTAACAATAATTTTGTTTATTTTTCAGGATGAAGATTCAGGCCCCCTTTGCGCATACCGACTGTAATTTGAATAGCCAGTTTACAATAACAAGCTTAATAGTAACCGACCGTCATAGGGAGACGCCCGAGGCTTAAAGGAACGCGAATCTCTATCAAAGTTGCAACTTGTGTAAATGCAATTTTGACTTTAAAATTCTTTTATTTTCCCTTTCTCGTGTGAAAAATGTTTTTCTCTTCAGTATTTAACTTTACTAACGTTAAACTTTAATTTAAATTTTTCTTTTCGCTATTTTTACCTTAAAAAGATTTTAACTTCTTTCATTTTACAAAAGTAATACTTATTTTAAAAACTATAAATATTTCCTTTTGGCTTTTTATTTTAAAAAATTGTTTTTAAATGCTCACTTTATTTATTTTACAGAAATATTTACTCTTATAAGCTAAATATATTTCTTTTTTGTATTTCCATAAATGACATTTTTTAAAAATATTTTACTCCTTTTTATTAAGGGGTGTTGGAAACCCTATAGCGACAATGTTAAATTGGCCATTTTTGGATTACCTTTTCTGAAAATCTGCTGTTCTTACAGGCTTGAAGGTTTTTACGTAATTAAAGTACATCTATTAGCTCGCGCTCTTTCAACCACGAGGCAGGTTCGTCTATGCACTCGCCATAGTAGGAAAATAATCTCTATCTTTGAAATTTTATTCTCTAATTTATTACACATAACGGTACGCAATACACAATAAAACACATATCACTAGTATAGTATACATAATATAAGGCGACTAACATGTTTTAAGTCATCTCTTTCCACACGGCATGGCTGCCGGTCCAATCGCTAAAGAACCAAGTCTCGTATTCACCCCACCAGCCTGCCTTGATCGGTTTTTCCGAGGAATCTGGAATTCTTTTAATACTGTGTCTTTAATCATAATATAGTTATTTAAACCCATTTCATCGAGAGTCGCGATCAAACTTGGAACTTTTGTTTTTAAACTCTGCAAAATAATTTTCCCTTCTTCAGAAATTTTATAGAGATTAAACATCACTTCAGCATGAAGTAACAAGAACGGCTATTCCTCAGCTTTAGATGGTGGGTCAATCATAACTCCTTTCATTATTTTCAAATGTTTCAATAATCATTTTCCTTACTCTTAGAATCTGAAACCACATTATCCTCTGATTCCGATATGCTTCCTTCTTTATCTATTTTATTACGCTCTATTTCTTTAATTTTTATCTCGCTTTCTCTCTAATTGTGTTTCCCTAAATCCCATCTCTTTTAACCGGTTTTTAGCCTCATCTGCCTCCAACTTACACTTTTCTAGCTGTAGCCCCATTTCCTTTAACTTAATTTAAGTCTGCATGGTTTTTATGACTTCGTCTGATTCTTCTAACACCCTATTTCTCCTTTTAAGACCCTTATTAATCTGTGATATTTCCGTTTTACAGCTTTACACATGCAATACAATAATAACACTTGATTTTGCCGGCAAACGTACATATTTCATTACTACTGAATACTACCATTATTCATTTAGCATACACTATCATTAGGGAACACAATAATGAATAATAGATTCTCATATTAAACTTTTAACATATATTTAACCATATATTGTTAAACACATAAATACAAAAAGAAATATGCTAATCTTTTAAATTAGCCTGAAAATAAAATGCTTTGAATACTGCGGCATTGCGCCGTAACGCATTTACGCATTCCTGTATTGACACACATATTAAACGTATTGTTTCAAATGGTTAAACTAATTAATTTATAATCAACTTATTAACTTCAGTGACTAAAACATTTTGATAAAACAAGACAACAAAAAGTTCCGTTCGACCTTGCTTAGTAACCCTTAGTAAACAATCAAATGCTTCAGAATCACTTCTGATATCATATTTTCGAACTATTTTAACTTTCATTTAACATGCAATATCTCCTATATCTTGATAAAAAAAGAACCATAATTTCTCATTTGCATATGAAATATACTTTCTCAGTGTCTACTGGCTGTAACGCCTGACATGCTAATCATGTTATTAACAGACATAAAAACAATTATAGTTTTCTCAGTTAATATAGTTAATATATAAAAGAAGGACTTACTTTTGATCCCGATAGTGGAAATGTCGAACGAAGAGCACAACTTGACGCTGTAAACTTTAATAAGGAAGTAACATACAGTGCATATATAGTAGTGTTTTGATTTTCATTTATCATTTCATTCTGCTTTAAGTATGAGTTCAGCAATGCTCCAACATAAGGTATTCCAATTTATATGAGCTCTAAGTCATACAGCTCCTTATTTTATTTTGCATATTTATACTTGTTTTGAAATTGTCAATAATTCATAAAATGCTGATGAACAAAACATTACTATGCCTATATATAAGAATTAGCTTTAATGAAATAAGAAGCATCAAAATATATGCTAATTGCCCTAAAACTCCATACTCTTCTTCAAAACAGTACTTCAGTTATAATTGTGTTAACAGACGATGCAGTTGTTCAACATTTTTATACACTGTGCTGTTACTTTCATACTTTGGTTCAGGAAAGTAAATGGGATTTGATATTCTATATTTCTCCTTTTTTCCCCACATTATAATTATGAATTGAGTTATCAGAAAAGAATGATTAATTTTAGGAAACCATTAGCATCAGAATAACTTCATTTCTTGAACATGTACTTTTTTTTTCCAATGGCGGGCGCTTGCCTATGCCTGCATTGGCCACGCCCAAGGCCAGATATGGTGGTCTCTTTATTATGGAGGCACCTAATAGGCAGGCCACCTTTGCCTCTTATGAAGGGACAAACAATTTACATCCATGCCTTGTTCGTTATTCGAACCCGGGTCCCTCGGTATTGTACTCAGGCTTCCCTAACCACTATACCATCCGGGCAGCTATGAATTTACTTTAATATGCTATTTTGTATTGATACGCAATATGAAAACTACATTTTTTATTATGTATTTTTTAAAACAAGTGCTGTTTAGTCATTGGTTCTATTTAACTAGAATTCACATGTATTGTTTTATATGCAAAATAAATACTACCCAGACTAATTGGAATCTGACTTCAGAGCTTTCCCTCGTTGCATCTGTCACATAGCTTCAGAGCTATAACTGTGTTAAATTTAATTTTTAGTACTTAAATATTAACTTGTTAAAGTTAAAAACTAATAAAGCTGAAGAATGTAAATGTGATATATTTCTTGACAATAATGTGCATTAGTCCCTCTTTAATAATGGTTTTGATTATCTGCAGACACTGAAAATTGAGAAAGTTATGAAAATTAGATTATTTTGTTGAATTCAAATTGGCCAAATGATAAAGATATACTTGCATATAAATCACTTCTTCATATGATTGAAGCTTTACAATATGTGCTTGTTAACTTCAGTTGTCTATAGTACTATTATTATGACAGTTTAACACTGGATATTTGCACCACATTACCTCAGATTAGAACTATAGGATAAAATGTAGTTGAAAACTTTGGGTGGTTATAAATGAAATAAACGCAGAAGAAATTAACTCAAGCCATTACCATTGTGAATGAATAACAGAGCTGCTAGAAAATTTATTATAATTCAGAATTAATGTTTAATACTGGCAAAGAGAAAGTGAATAGTGTATTAAGTCAGATAGTTTTCACAATAGAAATATTAACTGAAATAAAAAGTAACAAAACTATAAATTTCCCCTCATTAATTATGAATATTTTTATTCAGTTATGTTTCATTATTAAACATGTTTTATATCTGTATCCTGCCAAATAGACTAGCTGCATGGAAGTTTTCATAACTTTCTCTATGTGTGACATGAATTTATGCATCCAAAATGCTAACCTTTGTATGCAACACTCGCTCATTTCTAATGCTTTAAAGTCCCAATACCATGAGCTTAGCTAGAGGGGGGCAAGGGGGGCATCTGTGCCCGGGCGCAGAATCCAAGGGGCGCCAAACTGATGTTACAACATTTTAGAATTAAATGTTTTCCATTCTTGGCAAGCAGAAGGGGGCGCAAAATCTTCAGTTGTCTCTGGGCACTGAAAACCCTAGCTACGACTCTGCCCAACACTCGTTTAATTTATCATTTGCAGTATCAGTGTTGTTACGCTATGAGTATTACTAATATTTTAATTCAGTGCTGCTTTTTAATTACTTTAACATTTATTTTATTCAATAAATAAATTAACAAAAATATAAAATTTATTGTGAATTGATTTTGTAATTATTTATGTTTATAATTTTTATCCCTTCCAGCTGATTAGGTGTGCAGAAGCAGCAGACTTGTAAATGTGAAGGAGCTATTTGCTTAGTTATGCAGTAAAATTCACCACCCTGCGGCAAGCTTCATTTTAGTGTCATTAAGCTGTGAACAGTCAAGCTAACCATCTTCAGGGCAAGTGGCTGCATTAAGCAAACCCAGTGACATTCCAAAGAGGAATGTCAGTCAAAATAAAAACATAATACCTAAATCTCGGAAAATCAGACAATTAAGCCACAAATCTTGTGACCAATTTTCCAGTTGCTGTGCTTAGTGCCATAAAGTTAGATGCCAATAAACTGAAAAGCTATGGGAGGTATTCTATTGGACCCTTTAATGAAATCAATTTAAAGCAAGCTTATCATATGATAAGCAAAATGATTGCATCATTGGATATGAAGACTATGGTAATAATTGCATTACTGGGTATGCAGGCTGTGGCCAAATGTAATATCTCAGTATGCTGTGACTATTAAAATTATAACTTATGTATTATTACTTCATATTGGTCATATTAGATTCCAAAATGGATGCTCTTTTTATATAGAACTATATAAATGTAGAAACTCTGAGAAGTTAATTTTATATGGAAAGCCTTCATGCAAAATTAATAGCATCTTGTTAATTTTATATATGTTTTGTGAAAGTAATTGCTGCTGAATCTGGAATTAATGCATTATCTGAGATTTGAAACAAAATTCGTTAAATTAGAAGATAGTGAAGTAGATAAATAGGAAATGAGACATGAAATTTATATATTTAATATTGAAATAAATATCTCAGTAAAGTGGCTGTATGTAAAGTATAATGATGCAATTTTTATAATTTTTTACTAAAATGCTAAAATTATGTGCTATGAAAATTTTATTTTCATTAATATTTATAATTTTTCCCTCGCAAATTTTTATCCAAGGTGTCTATGTTTTAGCTATTTTAGATTTTTCTGTTTTAATGTTAAAAAGGTCTTCTTTATCAGCATTACATTAAAATCCATCTCATAATCATTTGAAAACGAAGGAAATTTCATTCTTTTCAATAGTTTAAGAATATTTTCATAAAACATAATTGTAGAAAATATGAACTGATACATTTATAGTTATATATATGTAAAGAAAAATTTTTTAGAAGGATCCTTTTTTCTATACCAGAAACATTTCATGAGTTATATTAGTTGACCTAATATGTAAAAGGAATGTTTAATCAAATTATTTTGGTTATGTTTTTATAAATATCACTATAATTTTAAAAGTTATTGAATTTCAAAAAAAAAGCTATAGTTATTTCCAGATTCTTTAATAAAACAATTCTTTATTCTTGTATTCTCATATAAAAACTTTCTGTACATTTAACATAAAATTGTATGCATGTAAATAAATTTTTTAATTTATTATTATTATTCTGTTAGCTTCAATTTTATTCTCAATAAATTTGATACATGTATTTAATATTCAGCTAAGTTTTATTAGCCGTGACTTTAATTCAGGACTTAATTTCTAAGATTAGAAGTACCGGAGTCCTATGGAAGACTGTCAGCAAAGAGGAACAAGAGTAAATAAATAAATAAAATGACTATTAAACTCATTAATAATTTTAAAATTAAAGTCTTAATAATTATCAAATTAATTATAAATTGTTATTTAATCAATAATTATTATATAATTAATAATTTTATAATTTAATTGTAAATTATTAGATAATTAATTATTATTTATTGAAATAATTAAAGATTAAAGTAATTAAATAATTAAAATTAAATAAAATGTAAAGAGATAAGTTAAAATTTAATATGCGGTTTTTAATATAATTTTATTGTTAAGATAAAATTTCTACTGAAATTGTTATTCAATTACATAAAAGAAGTGCCACAGTCTTCTTTATTCAGGGCTCTGGTGCGTTCTGGCTAGAATTATGATTTATTACAGAAACTAAGAAGCACCGGAGCCGAAACTCGGTGGGCTCCGGCCCAGTTTAAGCTCTGATCGTAGGGGGAAGAGTTCTTTATCATCACAAAATATTAAATATACTTAAATAAAAGCTGATGAAAATTCCAGAAAGAGGGTATAAGTGGGTAGAAACAAAAACAAAAAAAAATGAGAGGAATCTTGGTGAGAGAGAACGTTCTCTTTTACCGGGGCTCTCTGCTGATATAATTATAGCCGTCAAGCAGATGTGTTTAAGGGGTAAAATGAGTCCTCAATCTGACTCCTAAGGGTGAAAGTAAAATTGCTGGTTATGCTTCCCCCCATTAGTGGATACTGTGGGAAAGACGATGTACAGGACGTGCTTGAGCAGTTTATCTCAGTATTTTACTCTTATTGTACTCGCTATCACTTAACGTACGTTTAAGAACACAAATTAAACTAACTGTAAGCATCAATAACAATACACTACATACGATGGCATGGCGAGAAATTTACGCGTTCCTAAACAAACTCCCCCAAATTTATTGCTTTTCTTAAAAGGAAAGGTTTTCGCATGTGAGTGAGGGAACTTTACTTGAACGTCTCATGTTCTCATGAGTTCGTATTTCTAGGGAAATAGAGTATTGCAAAGTCTGCTTATTGTTAAACTAAATTGTTAGGAATTCTAAATTTTTTCCCTTTAAATTGTGGTTCAGTTTTATAAAGAGAAGTACCGGAGCTCATCTTATTTAGGGCTCCAGTGCACTCCGGCTAAAATTGTAATTTATCTTAAAAATTGAGAAGCACTGCTTTAATTGCTGATAAGCATTTTAAATTTCATCCTGTCAAAAAATTAAAAATTCCCTTTTTTTGGTAGTTTTTTCATACAGCTGTCATTTTCTGTTTAATTGTAAATATTGCATATTTATAATTTTATAAAGCATAACTTCCCTCCCCTGAAAAAGCACACAGATTCATTCTTAATTTAAAATTCAATTACAAGACCAATGTGAAAATGAATTAGCCAATGGGACAAAATAACACATATGTCTTTAATAGAGGATCCCATATCTATAATTCCCTTAGTTACATTTATTCCATTAGCTTCTTTACCTATTAAAAAAATTCTGATCCCCCCCCCATGAGTGCAAAGTCATAAATACCACTAATGCACACATTTACATTTACACATTTGCTGCCCCTTAATGTAGTATAAGTAATGTTACTCTTCATTGATAATGTTTATTTTTATTTTAACTTTGCCTCTATCATTCGATTTTAAAGTAAGCATAAATTTCTATTCTGTTTTTTGGTTAACAATATTTATTTCAAGATTCACACATCTGCAATTTCCAGCTTCATTTATTAAAATCTATTATGCATTTTACACTTTATTTACATTATTTATACATTATTACTGATATTCATCTTATTGTATTTTATGGATTGTAAACTGACTTTGGATGAAAGAAATTTCCATAATTAAATATTTTCAATTAGCTTAAATAAAACATAAATACACACACGCAGAATGTTTGAAATAGGTTTTATGCTTAGTATATTGAGTGTTCTAAGGATGAAAGAGTTGTACAAATAAAAAATGTAATTTTGTAAAATCATTACATTTGTCAAAGTAAGAAATAGGGCAAATATGCAAAATCCTATCTGCAGTGCCAGACTTAATTAGCGAGGCTCAGGATGGAAATCTTACTTGGTTACCCTATATCGGAATGATCACCATACAAAATGTCAACACAAATATAAAATTAACATTTAGTTAATTAAAATTAAATATTTGAATTGATTTGAAAAGCAAGTCTTAAGATTAAGGGAAAAGATTACATTTAGCAAACAAATTTATATTTAAAAAAGCTTATTAATCAGCTATTTTTGATGATTTAAAAAATATTGTTAAGTTTTCTATAAATAAAAAAGCTATAACTGTTTTTAGTGAATTTTGACTTACGAAAGTTTGTTTATAGTTTTGTCAAAAATTCATTAACATGTTTAGCTACTGTATTTTCAATGCAAAAAGACTGACAAGCCATTAAATCTTGGCACATTTTTTATCGAAGATAGCTTTTAATCCACTTCAACTTCGAAAAGCTTCTCTAGCATGGAGCAACTGAAACATACACTGTCCAAAAAAAATCTTTAGAGCCAAATATGAGTTAGGGATTGATTCTTCCAATACAGACCACATTTTAGCTTCATCCTTTTTAATATATACTTAAAAACTTAAGGTTCTTCGGAGGCCTCGCCTCTTAATCAGTGGCCTGGCTGTTCTGCTCCCCCTGGTACTCTTATGCCTAGCCAGAATATGAAAAAGGTGCAATACCCTAGCCGAATTTTCCATTGCTAGCAGTACTTATTTCTAATTACACCACGAAGGCATGCGGTGATAAAGGAGAAAATTTCTTACATTCTCCCCCACTTTAAGGGCGACTAGGAAGGTAAGGATGTTGCTAACTCCTGATAGTGACATATTATAAATGACATATTATACTCCTGATATAACTCCTGATAGTGACCTATTGGCGTCCGAAGTACCACATTTTACTTCGGACGCCAATAGGCAGAAAAAATATACGTTGCTCTGGCCGAGTTTCAAACTCCTAACCTCATGATTTCTAGGCGGGCGGGCTTCCGATTATACCATTAAAGACCGCTTTAAAGAGGAAAAAATACCTATAACTCTTCCTATTAATAATGATTAGTTTTTCTCAGACTTGTTTTTCAGTTTGGTTTGGTTTGGTTTATTAAATTACGGCAAAGCACTCGATAGCTATCTCGCCTTAAGGGAGGGATGCCTTCGTGGAGGACTTTTTAAGGGAAACTGGCTCGTATACACGTTACACATGGGGAAAACCACGAAAACGCCCATGCAGCCAGCCCGTTCGCGGGATTCGAACTTCGGACCGAACTACCAGTGTTCAGCGACGTTACCGCTCGGCCGCTGGTGGCCCCCTTGTTTTCCAGTAAATTAATGTGGCGTCATGTTTTATAGTTTTACTAGCTTTTACCCACGGCTTCGCTCGCGTTAATGTCCTTAAATAAGTATCAACTTCGTGTGAATTTTAAAAATACACTCTGCGTAAAATTTCAGTAAATACTGCCCTTCTTCAATACTATAGACTGCGGATATTTTGTATTTACGTGGAGTGTATCGCCATGAAATCTAGTAAAACTGCTACGTATATTTTCTTAATGACTGAAAAATTTTTGTGAAAGATGAACCGAAACCCGTAAATCCTGAAGGATTTCAAATAATAAATTAAACAAATAAAAATTAATAAATGTTACGCTTTCACGCCTTAATTACTTAACGGATCATCATGAAATTTTCAAGAAATATTTTTGATATATTAGCAGTGGCGTAGCTAGGGTGACGCTATCTGTCTCTGGGCGCAGCATCCAAGGGGCGCCTAATTGATGCTACGAAATTTTTGAATGAAATGTTTTCCATTCTTGGCACATAGAATGGGGCTCAAATGCTTCAGTTGTCCCCAGGCGCTGGAAACTCTAGCTATGCCCCTGTATATTAGAAAAGGTTATAAATAAAATGTTTATTAAATATTTATTGTCTATAAAATGTTTGCGTGGTTTAAGCCAAGCACCTGCGCGCGCAGACAAACTTTTCTATCGTTTAACATTTAATGTTTATACAACGACAATCATTTTAACTATAAAACTTATTGTATAGTTTAAGTTTCAACTGATAAGTTACATTATATAGCTTATAACCTTTTCTAATACATCAAAAATCTTTCTTGGAAATTTCATGGTGATTGGTTAAGTAATTAAAAAGTGAAAGGGTAATAAACAAACAAACAAACAAACTCGCATTCGCATTTATAATATTAGTTAGGATTATATAATATTAAAGACAATTTTTTTTCGTTATGACATAATTACGAATAACCTTGCTTTGTTAAGTTCCCCCACTTTAAAGGTAACCTCTCATGTGCATCGGCAAAATATAATTCATCTTTCTGTTATATATACAGGCTGAGTCATCTTTAACAAAATCAAACGAAATAAACCGTATTTATATGGGGCTACAAGGCCAGAAATGGAAAAAACAAATATATCTGTATTTTGTACCAGTGCTCCTGGTAGGCACTTGGAGAGCTTTCTGATTCCAACCACAGAGTATATACCGTTTTACGAATTCAGAGTTTGCAGACATTCACTTCGTGTATCAAACAGCTGACGGCAAAGAAGGAGCCACTGTAAGAATATATGGGAAAAGGTGCCCAACCACATGTGTATCATAATATTAATGTTTGCACATTTGCATCAGAACCTGTTTCAATGAACGTGGTCTCTTCAGGGTAAGAATATAGAATGGCAAATGGCAAAGATCAACCGAAACACCTGATATATAGGAGGATGGGTCGCATGTTATGGAAGCTGTATATATGCTTATACCAAAATTAAAATGCACAGACATATATGCAATTGTGGCTCCAACAGGAGTATCTAGAATCAATAGATATTATGCAGCTCACCTTGCCTTTCTTTAATTTAATCTGCAATGTGCCCAGTTATTGCGATGATAATCTGCAATGTATGGTATTTTTTTGCAGTGGTTCTTAGAGACACCTTCATAATGGCACCCAGATGTAATGGTGAATACACCTTTATAAAGATCGATCGCTGTTCGAAGAAATAAAATTCTTTATAAGGGTGCCTTGGCATAAAGGCATGTGAACCTTACAAAAATCAATCTGTAATTTTGAAAAATGCAACCTCTGTAAGGATACGGACACTTTAAGGCAGGTCTCTTTATGCGAATGGGGTTTTCATTTGCATTGCAGATGAATTAATTAATGATGCAGGGGATGGAATTTATTTTCGGCACTTTTGTGAAAAACAAGATCTTTCTACGGAAACGCTCGTCACACATTTCTCAAAGGGTACATTTATACAAAGTCCAGTGAAGTGAATTTGCATAAAGGTGCCGAAGATTTATTTGATCCTTTGCTTAATTAATTAGTCAGCAGAGGCGTAACTAGGGTTTTCGGCGCCCGGGGACAACTGAAGGTTTTGCGCCCTTTCTCTGTGTCAAGAACGGAAAACATTTCATTCTAAAATTTTGTAACATCAATTTCGCGCCCCCTGAATTCTGCGCCCGGGGATAGATGTCCTCCCTTGCCCCACCCTAGCTACTCCACTGTTAGTCAGTAATGAAAACAAAAATTGAACTTACATAAGGATGCACTTTTATGAAGAGTGCTTTTCTGAAGTTAGTAAATGATACTCATCAGGGACGTTCGTCTTCAAGGCAGGCGCATTTCTAACAAGGTTTCTTTAGGTAACAAGGATTATCAAACAACCACGATTTGCACAGGTTTGCAAGTATCTTTATGATGCAGGGCCGTTCCTAGTGAGGGTGGAGAGCGTAAAAGTAAGCGGGCTTCGAAAATTAGGGGCGGCCGGACTTTCGCGATAACTAAATATTTCAAATTCATTGTAAATACTTCTCATATGTCAATACTTGTTATACAATTTGTCATATGTAAGTACTTAGTGAGTATGAAATATAAATTTTATTATTCATTAAGCATTTTGTTTTAAATTTTCGGGGGGGGGGCGGCAATCTCGAAAGTACTCTGGCATCTAATGGCCTAGGAACGGCCCTGTTATGATGTACTCCTTATCAAACCATCTTGATTCAAGGCAAACTAGATATCTCGTTGGCTTGCTTGATTCTTTTAACAGAGCCCTTGTGATCTAGAATTTCGAAGCTGTATTTGTAGATGATAAAGTCCAGTAAAGTGAATTTGCATAAGGTGCCGAAGATTTATTTGATCCTTCGCTTAATTAATTAGTCAGTAATGAAAACAAAATTTGAACTTACATACGGATGCACTTATGTAAGTTCAATTTTCCTCCTTTCTCATAAAAAGGTCTTCGAGATCTCAGCGCAGACTGTGGATCCAGATGAACTCACTGCTACTCAGTCCCATGTTGCTTAACACCGCTTCGCCATTTAATATGTAAGTGGATGACTGTTTACTGAGCCTATACCTACTACTACCCAAGAAGGGAGAGTAAGAATTTTGTAGGCGAGATTTCACATGATTTCTGAAATTAATCCAATGACTCTGAGCCACTGTTTATGATTCCAACCCGAGTGGCTTCAGCCCATTATGTCATTCATGCATGTGAGTATTAAGTGAAATTTTGTAAAGCAATGGGTTGGGGCATGATGAACCTCTGTCGAAGCTCCTATATTCACATGAATTATTTAGCACGAATTCCTTTCTGAGGAAGACACAGAGCTAGATTTAGACTTGATAAGGCCCTAGGCTGTTTGAAATATGCGGTCCTTTATAAGTCTGTTATACTATATCTTAATTTTAGGGGGGGCGAAGAAAGTGGGGGCCCTAAGCTATATGTAATAGTAGCTTATATGTGTAGCTTATACTTAAATCCAGCACTGGAAAGACACTTGAGACCAATGTGCATTAAATGGCTGTTGTTTCTGATGTAGGGCTTGCTGGAATAACTGCAAAAGTGGCTACTATTAAGCTACGAATTTGAAGGTGCCTTTATAAATATTTGGCAATCCATGTGGAGTTAATGACGGGGATGCATTACAGAAAATTAGCTGAAATTTCAAACATCGTTTTTAAGACCGTATTATGCGACTACAATTTTTCTTAGCTGGTCTTCTTACGTTTATTTAATCGGGCCAAACTCTATTTATACTGTTATTAATGTTTGATAAGCCAGTAATAATATTTGATGCACTGTGATAATACTGATAAGTAAACTGGAACCATTCTAGCTAATAAATGAAGCTTTTATAAAAGTTACATTTTCATTAAAAAAAGTTTTTTTAGTCTTGAATTTAATTTTTCTTTCCAAAAATGTAATTTAGAATTGTAAATAGGCAGACAGAAGAGCATCATGGGTGATTAATAACTGCTCGGCGTTAAATTCTCAAATGTACATAAATAAGTATATTTAGTATAATTGTTTGCAGCGAAATAACCTATACCATTCTGTTTGAAATAATTTACTGTATTTTATTTCAATCAAATTAGAAAGCAATATTATTAATTATACATTCTGAACTGAAAAAAACAAGACCTTAAATATAATGAAATGTAGATTGTGACTAAATATAAGAGTAGGAATATAAGAAAAATTATACTATATAACAATTTTATATTTGTTTATTGGCAATAAATAGCAGTTCTAATTTCAATAATTCTATTTACAATAACTTACAGAACTTCTTAATAAATTTTGCCAAAATTATTAACTTAACGATCCGAGTTCATCGTTCACTGCAACCGTAACTTGTAACCGTAACTTTGGGCGCCAAAATTGTCACGTCGAGGGGGGCTGTGTGATCACCGAGGCAAGCGGCAGCACGATCGCTGCGCTCCGTAAAAAAGTGAAAATTTTTCCTTTCCTCTTGGTGATTATCAATTAAATTTCTTTGAAAAATGTTTATTTTTTCCCTACAAAACCTATATCATTCCAATGAATTTCGGCTCCGATGTTGACGAGAATAAAACAGCGGACAATGTAAGGATATACTCCAAAAACCTGGAATTTTATGATAAGTACTTTTCTTTCATCTAAAGTAAATCAAATTTCTATAAATAAGTGCCTTTAAATCAATAAATCTTAATTTTTCATCAGTTTAAAGCATTAAAAAATACTTGAAATTGCCATTGCTTGTGGCTTCCTTTGTGTATCAACTCGAAACAGACACCAGCGTTATCAGTTCACGTCTGTCAACACTTACAAAGCCCTTTAAGGAATCTCGAGAGAGGGAAAATTCGGGGATGAGAGGGATAATTTGGGCATCGCGCTATTTCCCTCTCGGATCTTCTGGATTCTCTTTTCTTTCTAGATCGCTTGAATATAGTTTTGCCTTTAAATAATATTATACCTCACCGATTTTTTCTCATACTGTTCTTTGCTATCTGTTAAATGTCCATATGTAAGGGATGGTTTATTCTTCACCGCCTTAAATGAATTTTTAGAACTATGAGCTTATATAAATAACAGTGTGGCTCATTGTGTTATATTAACATTATTTAACTAGTAATAAATTATGATAGTAAAATAATTAATCTTGTAATAAATTATGATAGTTAAATTAATAAATACTGTTTAATTTGCGTTTTTAATACATATACTCAGTAATTTACACACATAAATATATATATATACATATACATATATATATATATATATATTTTATTTTATTTATTTATTTATTTATTTTTTTGGGTGTATGCGGTTGTGGTCTTGTATTGTATATGGTTCTATGTTGTTAGTCTGCTGCTGCTTTTTGAAAAATGTATGAAAATGTTGAAAATGAAAGTAGCATAAGTTACTTTGGTTAAATTAATATATACTTTTGTTTGATGACCTTTGTTGATATCTCAGGATGCAAGCGTACATATTACTTTATATTCCATGCTAAATACCTTGATACGAAAATAAATACCATCAATATTTGTTTTTTCCCCAGTAACACATCTATTCACCATTACCAAACACACTCACTACACAAACACACCTGTGAGACACTATTTATTGTAAATGAAGACAGTTTCTTCTCCTTTTAACTACACTCATGGACACAATCGTATTTTAGGATATTTTCTACTTCTTTTCCTTTTCTTTCTATAGGCCCTTTTTTTTTTTTTCTTTTTCCCTCTATTATTTTTGGGCCATTTATTTAAAATTTTATTTTGTCCCATCTTTTCTTCCTGGCCTTTTGAACTCGTACAAGATGTACGAAGTTCCTTTTTACTCTCCTCAAATACGAAATTGCCCCTCTTTCTATATACCTTTCCTTCGCACCTATGCTTGATTTTTCGCCCATCGGTGCAGAAAGACTTAGCGGGTGCAAAACAAGACATCTGTCTACTTTGTCTGTCTGTCTGTCTGTCTAAATTGTCACGACGATCGCGCGCGGAAAGGATGTCTCGTGTACAAAGTAAGTGCTAATTTGTTATTAATACAATATTATTATTTAATATATATTATGATATAAATTAACTTTAATTTCATATATTGTCAGAGGATGCTAACGAGAATAAAGTAAATTCTTAGTTTAACACGATTACTCTTATGCTTCCATTCAGTCATGTTTAGCCTTTTTCATATAAATTATAATAATTAAAAAGTATTATATGAAATTAGCCTTTCATCTAAATTAAAACATCAATGTTATTTCTTGCCACAGTTATTAGGGTTGCTGCAATTATTTTTGGCAGCATTATCATCAACAATAGTTTGGCGGTTTTTTACGGCCCTCGAAACCGAATAGTACCTTTGATTATAATGCAAAACAGAAAAAATTCAATAATAATATTAAAAAGTATCACCATTGTCCTTGGATGGTAATGTGAAAATATTTTTTTATTTTCTTCTGGTTTATTTACATTATACAGCACAAAGTCTTTAATCTGGTCTTCGATTCTGGATTAGGGTTTTTTCCGGATTATAGATCATCAATTTAAATCTGGTAAGATGGCATGCAGAAATGATAAAATTAAAAATGCACGCGCCCGAAAATGCGTTGAAATTCGCCTTCCAGAACGGCAAAATCGACTTGCATACCATTTGGCGCATTTATCAATCTCGTAAAAAGCGCCAAATAAGTGGGCGATTCTGCACTTTAGCCAAATACATAACGGGTTTTTCCTTTTTTGTGTTATTTTATTGTTTGGTTTAAAATGCAGTTTATTAAGATTATGCATTTTTTGTTTGCCTCTACTGTAGAAATGTGTGCTCCTTTGACTTTTTAAGTGAAAATATATCAATGTGTACATGAACAAACTCAAGGGAGTGCGTAAAGCATAGTTTGTGCAATTCTTTGATGTTTTTTTATGTGAAAATAGGTCGATGTGTTCATGGATAAAGTCAAGGGTATATATATGTACAGGTTATGCTTCAAATTCGTATTATATAATTTTCAAAATTTTTTGCGGGGAAAATTTAAATAAATGAGATCATAAATAAAACATTATATTTAATGCATATAATAATAGAAATAAATTATAAAACACGAATATAGATCAAATTTGAACAAAAAGCTAAGAAAGTTGCAGACAGGGTGGAAAAAGTGCATGGGATTCGAACTCATGACCCCAAAAGTTAAGTGTTGTTACCGATCAGCCTTTACCACTAAGCTAGCATCACATGGGAACAATATGAATATTTTGGCTTATATTCATCATCAAGTAAATCAATTTTTAAAACTAAATTCTTTGGTCCTATTTCAGTGTGCTATCGTCTAAAAAATTCACCAGAGTTTGTTCTTCAGCTTCTAGTACATTTCTTACAAAAAACATTATCTTTTAAAGTGGCGTTCTGATTGAAGTTAAACGGGCTGCTAAAAATATATTCCATGTGCTTACAAATATATGTTAGACAGAAATGTATATTTATAAATAGAGAAATACAAATTTAACATACTCTTTAATGCAGCGGAATGTTTAAAAGGCTATCAAATTTAATTTATAATTAATGTTTTTAGCTTTTACCTGTTTCAAAAGAAAAAATAACAAATCTTTTAATATCTGATTTGCTATAGCAGTTTGATATAGTCAGGCATTCATTTTCATTAAAGGTAAATATGTATGCAGAACTAAGAAATAATTTTCAGGACAAATTTTGCTATTTCATGGACTTGGAATTATAATTTTTGCACCTGATTTTCTTGAACTGAATTTCTTGAACGCCTGATTTTATCTGCGGACAAGTACTATAGTTGCAGTTTTCTTATTTTTCTTATCTTTTTACTTCCTTGTATAAAGTAAAAAGGAAGTATTGTAATCGCAAAAAGTTTCAGGCAGCATATTTCAACGAAAATATCCATTTTGACCGCTATCGAATGCAATTTAACGATGTTTTTGCGTGATATCTGTACGTAACAGAATAAAATACTTTTTTTCCTTCAAAAAATTATAAAACTGCTTTAAAATTAATTCTGAAGAGAATTTTTCGCGGCGTCTGTCCGAACGTATGTACGTACGTATCTCGAAAACGAGTAGCCTCGGAACGTTGAAATTTTGTATATAGGACTGCTATAACATGTAGATGTGCACCTCGTATATGTTTGTAAATTGTACATTTTTTGCTTTAAAAATGATCGTATTATGTTGTTTTTATGCCTTTAATAAATCTGTATGCAATATTTTTAGAATTATCAACAATTTTAACCCATTTATGCCGAAGGTTTAAAAATTGGAATTTTTGCATGAAATTTCTATATGTTAAGTAAAAAAATATAATAAATAATGATTTGAAGAAGAAATTTTTTTATTTTAATTAGTTTACAAGTTATATGGTGTTCTAAAAATAGAACACTAGGCAAAACCATTGCTATAATGTTACAATGTATAAAATCATGGTTTTCCTCGAAAAATGTGGTTATTCCCATTATTCGGTATGGTAATTGGAAGAACACTTAACATGTAAAGCCATTTTCCACATCAAAAAGTGGTGTTTTTATGACATTGAGCACAGCGAGTTTGCTTTCCTTGCTTTACGATCCTATGATTTATGCCATCATAGCGTGAATCAATGTTTCGCTTCTGAGAGGGTTTTCCTTTCCTGCCAGGTTCTGCAGGATGACCATGAGTCTCAAGATAATGGCATGCTACATGACGACGGAATTCTAAAAGATCCATTGGTTTTGCATCATAAGTTTTGTGTAATTGCCAAGCATTTTGTAAGGCCAATTCGAAACAGAACAACTATGGACTTGATTACCATTTCTTTCCACGAATTGATGCTCTATATTTGTCAATGTTTTCGTCTGCTCTATCCACACCTCCCATAAATTGGTTATATACTTTTATCATGTTTGGCTGCTGAACTTGGATTTTTTTTTTTTGTTCTTGTGAATAACGATTTACAAGACACAGTGGATTTACACCAGCACCAGATGATGCAACAGTCACAACACTGTTGTCATGCCATCTACAGACAATATTGCCTTTGCCATCAACTCGATAACCGAATGAGCCTCTTTCCATTTTCTTTAGGGCAACATCCGATTGCAATGGTGGTTTATCAATACGACCTTTTCTAACTGTGGCCTATTGCCTGATGATCCATTGAACCAAGTTTATCAAGCAGGGCAATACTTGTGAAAAAATTATCAAAAACAAAATGATATTGCCCAGGGTGCTCCTCTGTTAGTGCATCCGTAAACCATAAGACAACAGAAGCACCAACATCATACTCCTTATATTTGTTTGCCAGGTTTTTACCTTGATAGGGTTCTGTTATGTAGCGAATTTAAATTATTAATATGTGTTTTATATTATTATTATTCTAATATTTTTATTTGTATTCATGTGTATTTTAATCTGGGAAAAAAAGTATTCTTAAGCTCTTAAGGTTTTATTTAACTCATTATTCTTGAGTGGGAATTGTAACAAAGGCGAGAGACGGTTGCGAGGACACACATCTGGTTTATGGCCTTTTCACTAACAATGTCGCCCTTTTAGCTCATGCGTGTGAAACGGAAGTTGTTTTCTTGTCGCTTTGTAAGTTTGCAGTTTTATTACTTCAAGACAGTGGGGGTGGCTGGTAATTGGATTTTCGTAAAAGCTTAGTTTCACTTGTTAGTTGGGGGGGTCTATTTTTTTTCTCACGTTATGTGAGTGCAGATGTTTTTCGGATTGCATTGTCAGATTTTCTGGTGTTTGATTCGTCATGGGTGTGTCATTTTCTCAATTTAGATAACATAAAATTCCGGGATTGGTAAGATATAATTTTATGATTTTTTTGAAAGCCTATGAACTCACAGAGGAGAAACCGAGTTTTCCTGGGTGCTTGCACCAGGCTAGAGTTCATTTTTCTGATTCTGATTTTCAAGAAGAGTAAGAGGAGAAAAAGCGGGGGCTTGACCCTTCGGGTCTTGCTTCTCGCGAGCCGCGTGAACAGCCGGCAGAGGGTATGATTTTTCTCTCGGCTTTCAGCTGTCGAGAATTTGCGTTGGCATAAGGCATAGAGCTCAGCAGAAGAATTTCGATTTCTCTTATCCCAAGAATTGTTCGGCAGATTCTCTTGGTGATCCTGACATCCTGATGCGGTATTCCTGTTTTTACCGGCTTTGACTTCCTAATTAGATTTTGTTCCAAAGGTGCTCTACGCTTATGGTGAGTTTCGGGGCTTCCAGAATGAAAGAGACTCGTGTAGGACCCTTCTAAGGTGTGCATTGCTGTTTATTCTGCCTGTGCCAGCTGCGTCGATTTTTTTTTTCATCATTCCATGCTCTGGAATTTATTTATTGTAAGGACAGCTTCAATGGTGTTGCAACCAAGTCATCTTTAAAATTCGCAAGAACTGTCTGCCTCCATTAACGATGATTTTGTGAATAAAGGACAGCAGGAATAATGTGGTGCTCGAGTAAACTTTGGACGCTGGACGATCTGTTGAACTATCTAAAACTCCGTATTAATCTGTCGATGATGGCATTCTCGATCTCTTCGAATGGTGAACGAAATGAGTAGGACGATCTGTTGAACTCTCTAAAACTCCGTAGTAATCCGTCGATGATGGCATTCTCGATCTCTTCGAATGGTCAACGCAATAAGTAGGACGATCTGTTGAACTATCAGCACTCCATATTCAGTCGATGATGGCATAGGAGTTGAATGTATGAACTTCACCCTGTGAGTGAATTTTTTTTTCTGTCTTTTGTATTTAAATTGTAACCGAGTAATGATACTATATTAATATACGGTACAACCGCCTAAATTGTGAGTTATGTAATGTTAAAAAAAATTTAGTACACCTAACATGAGTATAAGATTTAAAATGATATATATGTTAATTTACATCTTAAGGTTAATTTGTAGGGGACTGATCAGTTTACCTAGTTATCATATGTTTGAATATTCTAGAAATTAATAAATGTGTTTGATATGTATTTTATGTTTCATTTGTTTAATTTAGTGTAGTTTCTGTGGTCTGTCATGTCCCTCCATTTGTTTGAGCTGGGGGGCTTTTAAGAAACATGGAGTTTACTTGAATTTGGAGTTATTGATTTTTCCTTTACATAGGTTACTTATAACGCAAACCTAAAAGGTTAAATTGTACTATACCACTATACGATTGATTGATAGATATGATATACGAATATTTATAAGAATGTCGAAATGATATATGAATATTATGAAATAGTTTTTGAATGTGAATTATCTGATTTTGATTTTTTTTTGTTAATTTATCTGGCACCACAGTGAGTCAGTTAAGTTTAAGTTATAATGGAATAAAGTATTTAAAGTTACAAACATAGTTTTTTTTCAATATAACAGTTCGAACCAACAAATGTAACCTAGACGAGTTGCCGCACACCAAAACTTGTATCCAAAACGAATAGGCTTTCCTCTTATAAATTGTTTGCATCCGTGTCGACCAAAGTAAGGAACCATGGATTCATCAATGCTGAAAAGTGTATCATTTGGAACAAATTTCATGCACAGCTCATTTAGTTGTGTATAAGAGGTCGTAATTTAGCAAACTTGTCAAGTGGGTCTAAATTTGCATTGTCTGCAACATGGAGATTTGAAAATATTGTTTCAAAGCAGTCACGTCTCATGGCAATACTAACAAGGGCTTTTTGTGAATCGGTTCTTTGTTCCCAGAATATGCACCATCTAGGAAGAGACATATCCACTCAGAAATATAATCTCCAGGAAACATTTCAATTCAGAGTTTGTCAAGCTTAGGTTTACACCCTTAGTTGAAGCATATAAATTTGAGTATGTTACAATGAGTTCCATGACATCGTCATTACCAATTACCAAAGTAAGAACGATGTCATGACATGACATCGTTCTTACTTTGGTAATTGGTAACTGAGTAATTCTTCCTGATATGGGTTACACATTTAGATCTGCTTTTTCCCATTTTCGTACAACTTTTTCGAGCTTTTTCTTCTTTGTTAGAGGTGATTGCTGCAAAGTAGAAGAAGTCGATGGAACCCCATCTGCAGGAGAATCAAATTTAAGGAAATATGAAGGATCATCTGGGTCAGAGTCAGCATCAAAAGAACCATCCCGAACAAGATAAGCAGGTGCGCGCAGCAAAGAACCAGGCAGATTATTTATTGTTCCCCCATATTCCTCACCGGAGTCCTCATCAGAAACAGACGCTGTAGCATTTTCAGGTGGTTCTATGGTTATGGCACTTGCTTCTATGTTGTCACACGTCTCTAAAAGATCAGTTAACTCATGTAAGGCTATTTCGGACATCTTGTTTCTTGGAAAATTATTTTTATTATTTCAACTAAAAAAATATGAAGAGAAAATATATGCGTTCTTGTGGTAGTGGTTTTGCCTAGTGTTCCAAAATGGAAATTTCAAGCCTATAACTAATTCATTTTCTTTTTACAGTAATAAAGAGTAACTAATTGAATAATAACACAATTTTTTTTTTACAATTTTAAAGTATAATGCAACAGAGTTATAGTTATCTGTTTATAGATGAATCTACAAAAACCATGACGAAAATGAAGACCAAAATTTCACAACATCACAGCAGCCAAATATCTGCAGGAGTGACAAACTCTGTGTTCTAAGCAAAACCATATGCTTTTACAAACTGGCTGACATCACAAATCAAACCATGTGTGTGACCTTGAACCCGTGGGCTAAAAATAACTTTTATGTGAGGGATGTTCCAAAAATGGAACAGTAGGCATAAATGGGTTAAAGTTGTCTAAGTGCCGCTGAGCCTTTTTTTAACGGCGGCCATTGATGTTTACATTTGAAACAGGAGACTAGTGGATTTGTTGCCAATCTAGAAAAACAGCTTCGCAACAACAAAGATAACGCATTCATTTATTATTGCCAATTAAATCATGCTTAATTCTTTCTGGAATTTTTTCGAAGAAATAAGTGTTTAAGATTTACTTTGTAATTTTTAACATAGATATTTTGAGTTTTTGTTTATTTTTGCCTTCTCGCGAAGTGAGAACTGAATTAATTAAATGAGAAATACTCAATCGTCTGTCAAAAACTGTTTCTTTTTTGTTTTGTTTGCTTAATTTCTTTTATACATCATTCTAGCTTTATTATGGTATTTGAATAGAACATGTGGCAATGATTAGATAATTTTATTCTTTAAATGATATAAATTTTGTGCATTATGAGTTATAATATGAACGAAATATATAAGTTAACTGTTATATAATTATTGGATTATGTAACAGTTAACTTAGTTTCCATTATATAATTATTATATAAGTTAACTGTTATATAATTATTAATACTGTTAAGTGAATCTAGCGCCAGAGTGTCGCTATGGTAAACAAATACTATAGTGAATTTTAAAGAATGCATTTATTCTATTGTGGTTTATGCGCTGTCGGCGAAGTAGATTTCATTCAATCCAATAAGTTTAAATGAAATGCAAGAAAAAATGCGTATAATTTAATATTCCAATACAAGGAAGTCATGTGGTGTACACATCAGATTTTTTAAACTAAATTCAGCTGATTGCTGTCTTTTTCCGCTCGCAGATTTCTCGCTATAATGTTAATTCAGAAATAAGTATTTTTTAGCAAAACATTCTTTCCTTAAGCCAGCGTTTATCGCTACTTCTGCCGCCATTAGTTTTTGGTGATAACACCTGATTGCTCCTTTTTTACCACGTGACTCCAACGCATCCGCAGACATACGAATAGAAGTTGAACATTGTTGAACTCCATCTGTATGTCATCCGTCACCGCACATCGACCGGATTGCAGATGTCAATCAAAGTGAATTCGCTCGCTGATTGGAGAAACACATAGACACCACAATGCATACGCAGCAGTGGAAATGGGCCTAGATTGGAAAGATGGGCAGTGGTTGGAAAACAAATCCTGTGTGAAAAGTTGGGGATGTCGAAGTTCCGCGCTATGTGGTGTCCAGAACGTTGAAGCCAGAAAGAAGAAGCATTAAGTCCGAGAATAGCTCTGCATGATAAACGCCGATAAAAAGCTTTTATTGTTTGTTAGCTGGGGAGAGGGAAATGAAGTATGGTTCCACCACTATGACCAACAAATGAAACAAGGAAGCGGGGTGTGGAAACATTAAGAATCCTCGACCCTATATGTATAGAATCTGGAAATCTGCCTGAGAGTTTTTAAGATGTCAATTTTGGGATAAAAAATTATCACTGTTTATTATTAATAACATGCCTTTTTGATACAATGAGAATAGGTTTTCATTATGCTAACCAGGCCCGCGCCGACAGCTCTACCCAACGAGATGGTTCCTGACCTAAGCTGTCCTGCAGGACAATGAGCAGGATGATGCCATTGCACAGAAGGAAGAAACCACTATCAGCGCACCACAGCGAAGGGCCGGGTGGCGGATCAGATGTGGTAAATTGAACGATAGTTATAAGAAAATGAAAGTTTATGTTATTAAGTCTATTGTGCCTTGTGCAGTAGGTGCTTCTTCCAATTAGAAAAAGAAAAATGATTTGGGATGAAAACGATGTCTTGAAGGGAAAATGTAAAAAGCATTGATATGAAAGTTAGGCATGGTTGCTGGAAATTTGGACTTTGAGAATTTTGATTTAAAGAACTAGCATACGCACAATAATAATCACGTTGATATGAAACACGTGTCAAGATGCAGAGAAGCATTTCACACACAAGATACAATTTATTGCGCACATGAAAATCTTTAAGAAACAGGAAAAAATCACATTTGTCACAGAGGTAAAAGAAGCACGTCCCTCCACCATGACGGCTATGAGCTCACTGGCTTGCGCCGACAATAGGTGGAAGGTCGTGCTAAGCACGACGGCGCCGATTCGAAATGGCGCAAAAATAGAATACGCAGAGGTAAAGATATTCCTTACTCCCTCTTGAGCTCACAAATTTTATGCAAATATACATTTACAACTTTTAAAGCTTATGTCTGACCTAAAAAACTAATGTCAGGTATGTTCTCATTATTTTTTCCCCAATGACCCAAACCGTCCTACTACTAAGGCCAAAAGTGGTGGTCTTTTTATTATGGAGGCACCTAAGAGGTGGGCCACCTCCGCCTCCTATGAAAGGACGAATATGCATACGCCCATCGATTCGAACCCGGGCCCTTTGGTATTTCAGTTGGCTTCCCTAGCCACTATACCGTCTAGGCGTCTGATGTTATCATTATATGATGATTTGTAGGTGCTTTCCCATAATCAAAAATTTGGATGTTGATTCCTTAACTATGACTTTTTACCACAATATTTTCTACTATTATGTTTAAAATTGATACGTTTTTAAACTGTTTAAAGCTGCGATGCTTCTTGCTGTTTTTTTTGTCTCACGTAGACGACGTTTTCGCCTTGCGTTTTTCCCTTCTAGATGTGTTCATCTGCGATGTTTTTGTCATGATGATGTTTCCGGTAGGTGCCACTTCAAATAGCGATAAAATAGCCTAGCATTTAAATACTTTATTGATTTTTGCCATGTAGCTCACGCAACCAAGGGAATCCGTTTCCCTTAGAAAGTCTTTCATGAAAGCATGCGAAAACTATCTCCATGCAAAGCGGCAAATAATCTTTTGTGATTTTACTTAGTTAAACCAACGCTTTGTTTGGAGAAAACTTGAAATGAAGATAAAAGTTTGGTTCTTTGAAGTGCACATTTTTTTGTATTTATTTTTAAGGATTTTCTGAGATACTGTAGCTACGTTTTAAGGTTTTTAATTAAATGTTTTTAAATAAATTTTTAGTTTAAATCATTGATAATTTGAACTGTCTATGTGCGTTTGTCATGAAACACAATGAAAATGTGGAATTAAATTAGAAAAGTTATGCAGAAAATCCTGGAATATATTGAATGCTATTTTAATAGTAAATAAATATGTAGAGTCATTAAGTTAATTTTTGAAGGAGAAGACATAAAAAATGAGCAATAGCCTTGTTGGGACTCGAATCTGGACCTGTCGAATACGCGCCGCATATGTTACCGTTACACCAGGAAGGCATGCTGGAAGAAGGGAGAAAATACCTTATATACTTCCCCTTTTAAAGGGTGAGTGAGGATTAGGGAACCCAGTCTTCAAATTCTGGTTGGGACGAATTATTGTCTACCACCTTTTAATTCGGGCGCCACTTGTAGAGTCATTAGGGTTTCTTCGATGCTGGAGACATGAAAAATGAGCAACGCCTTCCCCGGGACACGAATCTGGACTTCTCGAATACTTGCGAAGTTTGTTACTGTTACACCAAGAAGGCACACGGAAATTAGAGAGAAAATACCTTATATATATTGATATAGTAACAGAAGTTCATACTTAGGTTTCAGTTATTAATTTCTCCATAGAAATTTCATCTTGTAATTTATGAACTATTTAACAGACTCAGATGAATAAATTATTAATGAGTACAAAATATCAATATATTTGTTTGAAAACAGTATAAATGAAATTTAATCAGGTGGATGATGTTGCAACTTTTGATCTTTTTTCGTATTATTATTATTTACATTTAACAACATCGATAAGTGAATTTTTGCTTACCTTTCTTGATAAATATCCACAGGAACGCTTGGAATTCCTTTTAATTTTTATCACACAGAAGCTTTATTTACAGCTATGTACAACAATTGTATGCTTACATTAGAACGTTCAACATGTTTTTCGGGTTGCCACTACATCTATCTCAAAAATCCGCAATGCGGTAAGAAAAATATAACAAGTTTAAAGTAAAAAACGCTGCGCCTTCTCGTGGCCAACTACATAAACTGTAACAGATGATGCTTGATAAATATTTAATATTCACTCAGTTTCAGAAAATTTCTAGTTCTGAAATCGAGCCTTCATTTTGTAATTACGCATAATAATTAAAAACAGGAAAAATTTGATCCTATACTGATAAAGAATATAACTTAAAAATTTTATACATTTCGTAGAAATCGGAAAGTCTCGCTCTTTAACAAGCTGCAAAGGTAGTGCGAATTTTCTACAGAAACATGTATCAATTTCTGAACACATTTTCTCCTGCAAAAAGAGGATCTCACGTAAATCTACCTCAAAAACCTAATGGAAATCTGAACACTTTGCGTACTTAAACATGGAGTTACCTGTACCTGATTTAGGACATTCTGTTTGATGTCTGGAGTCTATGCTGATCATGCCCGATTCATGACAGCTCTTAGAAAGGAACCTGTTTCAGCTAACCTCCTGTGCAGCATTGCAAACAAATTATGGCTAGGTGTACACCTCATAGCCTGTCGTTCCGCGTATAAGCGCTGTGCGGCTGGCCCACTACAGTTTGTAGCACATATACCAAATGCATATTGGCTAACTTTCCATTTGTATAATTATTCATTCTACTAACTATCTGTCCTGGTGCGAAGTGACGATTCCCTGCAAGAACTCCTGCGGAACTTTCGCGGAACGCCATCTACAGCATCAAAAAAGTATTTCAGACCCTGCATTGGTATATGATTCAGAGTCGTTGAGGCAAAGAATAGACGTTCTTTGGCTCTACCCTTTCTAGAAGTTCTGAAACGTGGTACTGAGACCCCCTGTGTACATATGGAATAGAAATATTTAATAAAGTATAACAACTTATACGAAAAACGATACCTGATGATACAGTACAAAGTCTGTAATCCGGACCTCAAAGCTACAAACTTTATACGCATGCGCGTATAACGGATGGTATAAGCTAGGCTAAAATTATCTAAGGCATTTCAGTTAATGTTGCAGATTGCGCTGTTCTTTAATCTTCTAATTGGATCTGGCTTATTATTTTTTGCAGACTGTTAGAACAATTTTATAAAAATTAAGCTTGAACTTTCGATTATGCCAAAAAGAGTTTCCAATTCTGGAGCTGCAAGAGGATCTACAAAGCGAAAACATATTTCGATGTCCATTAAACAAAAAGTGGAATTGCTGCAAAAAATGGATAAAGGCTTATCCGTCTCAAAATTATGTGAGAAGTATGGCATTGGAAAGTCCACTATATATGACACAAGAAAAAGGAACTTTTTGAATTTTTTGTGGAAGCATCTTAACTTACATTGAAAGATATGTTTAATAAAGTAAACAAATAAATATTAAGCTTTTTTTTGTAAATTTTGATACTCTTTAGATCATAATTGTTTTTTATTTCATAAATTACGATTTCATATTTTTAATTGTATAATTTCTCCATGCCATCTTACCAGATTTAAATTGATGATCTATTATCCGGAAAACCCCCTAATCCAGAATTGCTGAAGTCCCGACGAGTCCGGATTACGGACTTTGTACTGTATTTATTTATGTAAAGATTTTTTAGATTTAAAACGTTTCTTCAAAATGGACATACTTGCTGAAAAGTATATGAAACTTTATGTTTCATCACATAGTTTTTTCTCTTTTATTGCTTTTGTTTTTGTTAAAGTATTTTAGTTAGCATTTAATACTAAAACTGGTTTTAATTTTTAGGTGAACCAGTGTTCAAGTCGCGGAACGACCCCTCTGTTGATGGCGGTGGAACGTGCTTCCTATACGAAACAATCCTCTTTTTTTTAAAAATATGTGAACAATTAAGGAAGAAAGGAGCGGATGTGAAGATAACCAACTCAAATGGACAATCCTCTCTTCACGTGGTGGTAATTTCGAATCAAGAAAATTTGGTCAAAATGTTCTTGATTGGAAATAACTACATCGACATCCGTGATCACAGGGGATTTGTTGCATTGTTGGCAGAGTTGCTAATAGATTGTGCAAACCTTCACGCTCACAGCTGGGAGGATTGCATCATTATCTATGGCAATGTAAACAATGCTTCAGTTTTTAAAACAATGTCCAGAAAATCAAAGAATTGCATTCAACTAAATAAATTATGTTTGAACGCAATTTGGAAGAACATTCGAAATATTAAAGGCATCAGCAGTTTGCCGTTGCCTACATACTTAGTCAATAAAATAATGTTTAAACAATATTTGAGGGATGAAAAGAATGCGGGCAGCGCAGCGAATAAGCGTAGTGTAGGAGATAACCTAAATAAGTTCCTTTTAGACTGGGGACTTCGTTTATAGTTTATGTATTTAAAACGCGTGTTTGAAGTATTGTATCATACATTAAGGTTTTAATAGTATTCTTAAATATATATATGTGATATTTCGGCTGGCATGGTGAAGCTTAGCATCAAAGTTCGTGCATTTCTTTAGCAGAATGGTAGCTTTTAATTGCCCATTTTTATTTAACTCACCGCCCGACTCGCATTCGATTCTATTTACGTGTCGAAAACTGCAGTAAAAATTAATCATGTTTACAATTTTTTTTTTCATTTAGAGTGAACTAAAATTGTCCTGAAAGTGACCTTTGTTAGATTTTCTTCCCCCCTTCTTGTAGCATGGAGGTAGGAAGTAAGATGGAGTAGCCCTAAGCAAGTTTCTCCCGTACCCTGCTCTGAAGCACTGGCGATCCCTACGTGGTGACCAAAACATTGGGTCATTTACCATTGAGTTCAATGGGATTTGACGCGTTCGAATGTAAATATTTTGTAATTACGTCTTAAATATACATATAAATGTATATATTTTCTTTTTCTACAGCACTTCAGAGTCCTAAGTGTATGAAAACAACATATTTTTAAACAACATTTCATTCAGAACGGAATTAAATGCTATACTTTTCACAGGACAGTTTTCTCTGAATGGTTTAATTTGAATGAAATATTTCCACAAGTTTTCATTAATTAGATTAGAAAAAAAATTTAAGGTAATTCGATTTTATTTGGTTAAGGTACAAAAATTAAGATCAAAGTTTATTGTATTATTAATATTAAAATTATGCATTATTTCTTTTCTATTTATAGAGCTTTTTCCTAAAATACTTTCTGAAATATGACATGATTTTTTGGCTTTTGAGGCATCTTTTAAATCCAAAACTGTAAGTCAATTTATAATTAATGCTGTATTCGGTTCATTTTAAATTAACGAATTATTAGGAAATACTTTAAATAGTACTTAACTTTCTCTGAACATTTCTGAAAGGGAATAAAATAAGTTTTTTTTTTTTTTTTTTTTTTTAGTATTATTTAAAACTTGTAACTGAGTTAATATAAAATGTAAGGGGAATAATTTTTTTAATTATACTTATCAGATTTTTTTTTTAACCCTTCATTTCAACAATACATATTCCAAAACTCTTTATTATGTTCTTAAGTGCGCATCTCATAGCATTTGCTTATTTGCTTTACAATACCTTTTAACAGATTGCTGTACAATTCTTGCTTAAATCGTTTTATAACGTATTTGTCAACAGGATTTCAATTTATGTTTACAATTCAATATTAAGGTTATTATATATTTAGATAACATTTATAATCATTATAAATTAGATACATTTAATCATTAGATTTCCTCACAGTACTTTCACAGTGAATAAATTCTTTATTTCGAATACATTTATAAATAATTTAATGAATATTTATGTATTTTGTCAAAGGCTGATACATGCTTTTTGCAAGCACATGCTTAAATACCCATACATATTTCCTATTTTTCATGTCCGGCATGTGCAAATCTTTAATTTCTGTGCATTCACTATATTTTTCGTGTAAAGTAATTTACACTAATTTAGCATACACATGAAAGTTTTACATAAAAAATATATATGAATAAATTTGAATGAAAATTATATGCATTATTTTTAATACCCACTCAAAGGTCAGTTTTTCTTCAAAATTTCTCCGCGATGGCATCTCTCTCTTTAGGCAGATAACCCTTGCATGTGTTACTCTATTTAATAAAAACTTATTCTGACCTGTGTGCCTAATTACAAATAAGATATATAAAATTAAAACGATGAGTTTAAAATGAGAAGCAGTAAAGCTTCTCCTCTAAAAATTTAAAAGGTACATGTTACAATAATATTTGGATGTGAAAAAAATTTGTTTTATTTAAAACATTTTGGCATTTGCAAAATAAAATAAAAGTAGCGAATACTCTATCAAGTGTATCGAAAGACGTATACAATTTTAAATGTACCGTAAGGTATTTTTCATTCTTTAAGCATAACATTTATCTTAAAATCTTAATTTTTGTAGTTCAACAGCTTAGAATTTTATAAAACAAATTTATAATCAAAATCACTGTTGTTAGTTATCGAAAAATAACCAAGATGTGATTTTTGCTTAAATGTCGCTAAACTATACAAATTGTTATTATCCATCATACTAGGAATGTTTCTTTTATGCGGAATTGTCCCGTTTTTCGATTTGTATGGTACTGTCGTCTGTCGAAATACTATCAGAACCGTGTCAAGCGAGCTTCTGAATGTAAACAAAGAACACCCTATCTGGTGACCCAAGCTTCAAAGCAGTGCTTCACTTCTAGCGCCGGATGGCCCCTCCTTCCTTTCCTACCTCCATGAATTGAATTTTCTCTACATTATATCTAAAACAAAACCTTGCGAATCGGATGAGAATTTCTGGAGATCTGCCTTAAGCCTCCATGGGTGAAGGTTACTCTTCCGCCGCTCTCATGGCGAGCCATGATCCTAAGTCGAACCATGGTGTTCTTCCTCTGGGTAAAAGCTTTTCCAACTGGAGTGTGCCTATGGATGACTTCACTGATGATACAATGACCGCTACTGAATATGGACCTTCTGTTGATTGAAAAACTAAATTTGGAAATCAAGGTATTGGAATCGAAAATTAACACAATCAAGGATACGAAAAAACAACTTGACACTACTAGACCTGTTACTGAACTGGATAAATACACCAAGGCACTTGCAAAGATGTTACGAGAAGACACGCTGCAGAAGGACTACCTAATAGGTAAGCGAGATATTTTAATTTCTCAGTGTACTAAACCCTTCCCCTCTAAATCGGCTAGTAATGTTGACTTGCAACATCTAAAAAGGAAAATATTAGATAACTCTGATCTTTCTGATAATAACTCAACTCAAATTGATGGATTCATTAAACCCACTCGAGTAGCCGAAATAGGAAAAAAAGAACACGTAAAAAAATCCCATAACTACTAGCAATAAATTTCATATCTTAAATGCGGACAATGCGAAATATCATCAGGATAACGATAATACTCAAAATACTCTTTCTAAAGCTCCTGAGGATCAAACTACTCTTCCACTAAAAAAAAAAAATCTGTACCTCCTATTATGGTAAAACTCCCAAGCAACATCAAACAAAACGTATATCTGAAGCAACTTGCCCCTGAATCCTCTTCTAAATTTTACAGCAAAAGTAGCGGTGAATTTCTTAAAATCTTTTCAAACACTTCCGATGATCACAGAACTCTCACTACTTATCTTAAAAATCATTCAGCGGTTAATTTCTTAAAATCTTTTCAAACACTTCCGATGATCATAGAACTTTCACTACATGTCTTAAAAACACTACCTCATCAATGCACTACACAAAAAAACAATTAAAGTCGTAATACGAGGATTACCTATTGACATGGACACCACAAAAATTAGTGACATTCTAACTGAACCAGGATATAACGTACATAAAGTAGTACAAATGACATGTTTATGTACACAACAACCCATGCCTTTATGTCAAGTTCAACTTCTTCCTACACCCAATATTGACTATATGACATTACACATTTCTATATGACATTACTATATGACATTACACATTTCTCACTATTCATAGTTGAAATTCAAAGGTACATAAACAAAAACCTCATTTCACAGTGCCAAAAATGGCATCACTTCCAAAAACTGTTTCCTAGCCCCATGTTGTGTCAAGTGTGCAGGAGAACGCAAAACTTCACTCTGCCCAAAAGCAGGTTTCTTAGAAAATCCCATCTGTGTAAACAGCAGTAATTCTCACTCTGCTTCTTATCGTGCTTCCTTAAAATTCCCCAAACCCAAAACTATTAGTGCAAATCAGCAAAAAAAAAAAAAAAAAAAAAAAAAAAACCTACTATGAGGTACTACTCAATAAACATCAAAATTCTGGACCACAGCAGATAGAAAAAACTCCAAATCAACCTTATCCCACTCTTGAACTCAGTCAAAACCGAAAACCTCCAAAAACTCCCCATCAGCCTTCATAGAATTTTTTAATGCTATAAAAGAACTTGAAACAATTTTCAGTATTCTCTTATCTAAGCTAACAAAGCTCATCAACCAAAAATTAAACAAATTAAGAAATGCTCAAACTGTTATTGAAAAAATCTACATAATCTTCCTAATCCTCTTACAGGCTAATAACTCAAATTCTAATTAACTTAATATCCCAACAATTAACTAATTCAGATGATATCTCCTAACTGCAACTCTTCTTCATTTTAATTAAACTTCTATTAACTCCCATGTCTTAGACTAACTCCTCCCCTTGCTTTTGGCTTCCCCTTCAAAATTGCATGGCAATGAAAAGAGCCCCCCTGCACACTGAGAATCTCTCGCCCACCTACCACCTTCTTCCTCCTTTGCACATGACTGCTCTGACTCCTCACTTTCAACACCTCCTGAAATGGCCAATAAATGGCACCAGGTTTGCTACTTTTCCCCAAGCTCTCCATCCAGCTACACACTCGGTTACAGCTATCTCTCGAAAGTGAATTTGCTTGCCTACTCGGTGCTTATTTTTAGAACTCTTGTCGTCAACATCGACTCATGGTCACCTTTATATCAGACTTGCAATTACTCTTTCCCATACGATGCTCGTCAACATTTGAAAAATCGAAAAAATTGTTCTGCTGGGATAGGTTTTTAACCAGGAGCCCCAGAGCTTAAATTGCACTGGAGCCCGGCTCTGGTACTTCTCAGTTTTCGTGATAAGTTATAATTTCAACCAGAGTGCACCGTTAATCGTAAAAGATGCCTTAAAAATCAATTCTAACTTCTGAATGTAGGCCTGTCTTTCCCTTGCACTTAAGCTTTGCACAGAGGTTAAGACTTTTAAGGAAAGAAAAGCCCCCAATTGTATGTCAAAGGCTTATTCTCCAGGATATGGTATGAATTTATGAGAGTGGGTAAGTGTTATGTTCCTCCCTCAAAGAACTAAAAGTGGTGCCCAGATCGTGAACGTTCCGCACTAGTGACTTCCTCCTGCAAAGCTCCTGTATGCTTTCTGAATGATGTAACCAAATGGGGTTACCGCTGTTGTCACTTGTATCGAGAAGTCTTATGTAGTGCATAAATGTTCATTCGTTTTCACGAAGAGGATTTAAATATGGATATAAGCATAAGAGATAAATGTTACATGTGTAATGAGCCATTTAGTGCGATGACAAAAATGTATATGTTATCTGCGCAGAAGAGTGGCCTCCAGTGTTTTGAACATATGTTAGAAACAACTTTTACTTGCTTTTGCAGTAAGCACTTGTCTCTGTAGCTAGAAAATCTCATTTGAGGTCATGTCTAGAATTTTTTCACAGGTTGACAGAATATTCATATAGCAAAATTCTTAGAAATCAGATAGGAAAATCTGAATAGTGTAAAGCATACTAGTGAACCTGTAGAAGAAACAGAAATTCACATTTGATGAAAATAAATTATAAACCATTTATTTTTTTCCACAAGATTAAATATTCAATATATTTTTACATGATAAGTGTTCAATGTTTATATCTGCTGCATAATGAAGTCTGGATAAGAACTTCAAAAACTGAAATTCTAAATGGTGGCTAAATGTTTCATCCAATATATATGCTGTAAATTATTTGTGTTTTCAGGGTTGCCACGCTACCTGGAGAACCGGGAAAAGTCAGGGAATTCGAAAATTGACCAAAATATTCAGGTAAAAGTCAGGGAATTCGAAAATTGACCAAAATATTCAGGGAAAAGTCAGGGAATTTAAGTATTTTTGTCAAAATCTGGAAAAGTCAGGGAAGTTCATACAACGATCCCGCCAAAAAAAGCAATTTTTGCGCCGACGTCGGAAGAGATAACTTTTTTGGCGAATTATGTATCACGTGAGTGTCATTCGGGTAGCTGGCATACAGCCAATTTTTGCAGCTCCAATTTGATTGTCTTTTAGAAAGGCAAAGCAACTTTCCCACAACTTTTGGTTTCCAGTATTCTCGAGAATCGCATGTTCAGTGCATGAACTAAAGAAAGTACCTGTTCTCGTATAAAACAAAATGGGTTTAATCTTAGTATACGGTACCATGGAGGTTAGAATCAAAGAATATGTATTGTAAAGAAGGAAAACCTCTCTGCAACAGACATGGCTCCGTTCCATCATAGAGGGAAACAGCTGTGTATGCGTGATATATCTGCCGCCAAAGCTGGAAACCGGTGTCGAAGTTCGAAGGTCACGTTGTCAAGAGTTCATTAAATGAATATCCTTTAAAATTTCTTTAACCACTTGCGCTAAAAAGACGTGCCACGCACGCCGAGATGTTTTCGTCTCAAACTGCGAGCGACGTGAACACCACGTCGATAAGCATTTATCGCAAAAATGAAAATAACATGGTGCACACGTCGCCTAACAACGAGATTGTTTATTTCTCGAGTTACAGCTCTGGATTGCACTCGCAGATGCGGAGCGGCGTAAATGAGACACTTTACCACTTGCTATATTGTAGCGCACTGCACCGCAACCGTGAAGTTTAGTCTTAGCGCAAGTAGTTAAACTCTAAATTAAAAGAAAATATTTTTTGGCGCAAGTAAATTAATTCCTACGTTAGTAATTTTCAGGGGGGGGAAACTACGAAAATCCGTTTTTAAAATTATTGCGAAAAATCCAAGAAGAAACGTCCTTTGATAAAACGTTTCTTCTTGGATTTTTCGCAATAATTTAAAAACGGATTTTCGTAGCTTTCTTTTGTCAAAGAACGTTTCTTCTTAACACGTTTCTCAATTTCAGGTACACATCGCAGAGAGGGAAATTCTGGCCGCCAGGTTCCGTCGCCAAATCCCTTGGCAAATTTTCCCTCCGCATTCTAGCGCCGTAATAGCATTTTACTTGTATGGAAAATTTTCTTCTTTACATAGAGCAAAGAATTAGAGATTCTTTGCATAGACGTTTTTTGGTTAAAATAATCTCCATGTATGGATTTGGCGACATGATGATGCGCAGTAAACGGGTCATTTTGTTCTTGGCGACAATTTTCAAAATCGTGCCAAAGCCTTACCGTATACTAGAATTTTACCTCAAAATCTTTTTAAACTTTTCTTTTTAATAAATACCTTGCCATTTTGCAGTAAAATAAAAAATAGTAATCTGTCATCTAGGCTAACCATATAATATAACTATATTCGCTAAAATATCGTTGATTATTCTAATTCAATTTTTAAGTAATTATCTTTATTTTTATGTTATTCGTATAATTTAATGATGCTTCTTCCCTCTAAATTTATTAATTATTAGTAAATAATATTTCTAAATTTCAGGAAATTTTCTCTGGCATAATCTTGAAATTAATTCTAGCAGTATGATGACATACCATCACGAAATTTAATGCACATATTTTTTTCTTATGTATGCTGCGAACTAAATATAAAATACCTCAATTTATTAAAATAGATTTCTTTGTTTCGTTTAGCTGCAGAATGTCTGCAAAAAAAGCCTTTTTTTATTCCAGATTGGGAAGATTCTAATCTTAATCTTCAATGGAGAAAACAACAACTATTATAATTATATTTGTGTTTTCAAGTGTTAAGGTGCTTTTTAAGAACATACCTCACACAAATTAAATTTACCTAAAATCTAACCTAACTATTTAGCATTGCGTTGTGATTTATAAGGACCGGATTAGCCTCGTGTTGAACTGGTGATGATCATGAGTAATAATTAAATAAAACATACATTTGTTATCCAATGTATATATCTTAAATTTTATTAAGTTTCTTAAGTGGAAAAGTAAACAAAATTATCAAACAAAGTATACCAAGAATAATTAAGAATAAATGTTCTCTGGGATTTATTGAATAATTAAGTGAATTTGCTACACAATACAAGTAATATCATAATTTACCTCTTAGCGTAGCCAACGTACATTACGCGGATAGACTGGAATTTTCTTGAAACGCACCTGGAAAACCTGGAAAAGTCAGGGAATTTCATTCTCCTGTTTGAGTGGCAACCCTGAAAGAAGGTAAACCTCTCTGCAACAGACGTGGCTCCATTCCATCATAGAGGGAAACAGCTGTGCATGTCTGATATATCTGTCGCCAAAGCTCGAAACCGGTGTCGAAGTTCGAAGGTCACGTTATCAAGAGTTCATAAAATGAATATCGTTTAAAATTTCTTTAACCACTTGCGCTAAAAAGACGTGCCACGCACACGCACGTCAAGATGCTTTTGTCTCAAACCGCGAGCGACGTGAACACCACGTCACACGCATTTTTGCGATAAGCATTTATCGCAAAAATGAAAATAACATGGTGCACACGTCGCCTAACAACAACATTGTTTATTTCTCGAGTTACAGCTCTGGATTGCACTCGCAGATGCGGAGCGGCGTAAATGAGACACTTTACCGCTTAGCGCACGGCACCGCAACCGTGAAGTTTAGTCTTAGCGCAAGTGGTTAAACTCTAAAGGAAAAGAAAATATTTTTTGGCGCAAGTAAATTAATTCATGGATTAGTTATTTTCAAGGGAAAAAAAAACTACGAAAATCCGTTTTTAAAATTATTGCGAAAAATCCAAGAAGAAACGTCCTTTGATAAAATGTTTCTTCTTGGATTTTTCGCAATAATTTAAAAACGGATTTTCGTAGTTTTTTTGTCAAAGAGCGTTTCTTCTTAACACGTGTCCTCAATTTCCTGTACACGTCGCGGAGAGGAAAATTCTGGCCGCCAGGTTCCGTCGCCAAATCCCTTGGCAAATTTTCCCTCCGCATTCTAGCGGCGTAATAGCATTTTACTTGTATGGAACCATTTCTTCTTTACATAGACGTTCTTTGGTTAGAATAATAATGGGATTTGGCGACATCATGATGCGCAGTAAACGGGTCATTTTGGTTTTGGCGACAATTTTTAAAATCGTGCCAAAGCCTTACCGTATACTAGAATTTTACCGCAAAATCTTTTTAAACCTTTTTTTTTTTCTTTTTAATAAATACCTTGCCATTTTGCAGTAAAATAAAAAAAAAATAGTAATCAGTCATCTAGGCTAGCCATGTAACTATATTCGCCAAAATATCGTTGATTATTCTAATTCAATTTTTAAGTAATTATCTTTATTTTTATGTTATTCATATAATTTAATGTTGCTTCTTCCCTCTAAATTTATTTATTATTAGTAAATAATATTTCCAAATTTCAGGAAATTTTCTCTGGCATAATCCTGAAATTAATTATAGCAGTATGATGACATACCATCACGAAATTTAATGCACATATTTTTTCCTTATGTATGCTGCGAAATAAATATAAAATACCTCAATTTATTAAAATAGATTTTTTTCTTTCGTTTAGCTGCAGAATGTCTGCAAAAAAAGCCTTATTTTATTCCAGATTGGGAAGATTCTAATCTCAATCTTCAGTGGAGAAAACAACAACTATTATAATTATATTTGTGTTTTCAAGTGTTAAGGTGCCTTTTAAGAACATACCTCACGCAAATTAAATTTACCTAAAATCTAGCCTAACTATTTAGCATTGTGTTGTGATTTATAAGGACCGGATTAGCCTCGTGTTGAACTGGTGATGATCATGAGTAATAATTAAATAAAACATACATTTGTTATCCAATGTATATATCTTAAATTTTATTAAGTTTCTTAAGTGGAAAACTAAACAAAATTATCAAACAAAGTATACCAAGAATAATTAAGAATAAATGTCCTCTGGGATTTATTGAATAATTAAGTGAATTTGCTACACAATACAAGTAATACCATAATTAATTTACCTCTTAGCACAGCCAACGTACATTACGCGGATAGACCGGAATTTTCTTGAAACACACCTGGAAAACCTGGAAAAGTCAGGGAATTTCATTCTCCTGTTTGAGTGGCAACCCTGTGTTTTGCTTTAAACTGTTTCTGAATTTCACACAGTTACGTATTACAACCATGCCATTACAGATAGTAATACCATTCTTGGTACCTGTCATGAAAACTATATTAGATATTTCCACTCATCCTGAACAAGTATTAAAGACCATGCCTGTTGGGCTCGAGTATCAAATGTGTCAGTGTATAAAATTTACAAAATAAGTGAAGCGTTCCATTGCATTGTTAGAAAAGTGAAATGAAATCTCCGACATTTTCAGTCAAATCTTGGACATATTAAGATTAGTGACACCAGGTGTGTAGTGTGTATAAGAAGAAATTTGTGTAGCGTCATATCTCTGCATGTAAGAAATCGAAGCATGATAGATATTTATTTTGAAAACTTTTATAATTTTTCATGTAATAGATAAAGAAAGCTAAAGTAATTCAGTTGTATTTTCTGCTATCATATTATAAGATGAAATTGTTTTCCATTTTAAGAAGTTAGGAATAGTTTGTCTCTGAAAAATAAAATAAAATAATAAATGCTAAAGCACACATGTTAAAAAAAATAAACAATTTAATAAATGTCATAGGCAGTAGCTTTTTTGCTAGGAGCTTCGGAAAGTATGGAGGTTTTGGAAGTACTGAGCAAAGGTAAAAGTATTGTTGAAATTATTTTAAGATTAGTTTCATTTCTCATCTTTAATATTTTTTCGTGAGAACTGTATACTGTGTAATTGTTTCTGTACATTTAAATGTGTATCAGTTTTCTCTGTAAAATTCACTTTACACTTTTCTGATTTCTTTTCTTTTCAAAATTCACAAGTCTTGCATCTGTTTGCTCTCACAGAGTTTGTAGGGGTGCCTTTTCGATTAACTCACATACTCAGGATTTAAAGGCATACGATTTCTAAAATATGTGACAAAATGATTTAAGTCTTGTTGGCATTATCATTTAATGGTCATATTTTGTGAGAAATTTTTGATGAATATCTTATTTTTGGAGAATTTTTTTAAGGACATTGAAAACAAATTATTTGAATTTTTTATTTTTGATTCTGAAAGTTGGTCTCTTAACATGTTTAGGTTAGTGTAGACTGAAGGGTACCCCATGTATTATCATAAAGTTTTTGTTTCATTTATTGCCAAGCCAAGAGAGTACACAATGCCAAGTTTGAGATTTTCTGATATTTTTTTAAGTGAAAATAGGTTAATATGTACATGGATACTGAGTTCGTGCAATTCTTCGACTTGTTATTTTGTCTTTGTGTAGCAGCGATTTTTGGTGCTAAAATAATTTTTGGCGCTACACAAAGCCAAAATAACAAGTCAAAGATTCGCACAAACTTGGTCTCCATGTACCGCCAAAAATTGCATTTTTTGTCAAGAGGTTACCCGTAAATGTACTTTTACCCGTGTTTATGTTCTCTTTACTTTCTCTTCATTAGACACCTATACCGAAAGTTGCAAAAATAGTTCTAATCTTATTACATGGAGAGCTATCTGTACAAAAGAATTTTTGGTATTGTTCCGTTTTGAATTATAATTCCGTTAAAGAATTGCAGCGCAAATGCGCCCATTTAACAGCTCGCGTAATCTAGCGTACGCACTGATTTCAGATTGCGTAAGCTTATATAGTTCTGTATTTCTTAAGATGCCATTGAAATACTAGTTTAATTTTTAAATCCTTTTTTGATATCCTATGGATTTAACAATATGGGAAATGCCCATGATGAAAAGTCTGCAATAAAATTTTGGGTGAAGTGCAGAATCACCCACTGCTTGACACGTTTTTAAGAATTGCACATACTCAGTATCCATGTACACGGCGACCTATTTTCACTTAAAAACAAAAATCCCAGAATTGCTGAAAAATGGCACTGTGCACACAAACTTGACTTTATCTATGTACACATCGACCTATCTTCACTTGAAAAGTAAAAGAAAATTGACAAAAATGCAATTGTTTTGACCCTTGTAAAAAGCAGCAAACAAATAAGTTGGCGATTCTGTACTTTACCGAGAATTTTTTCAAAGAAAAAGCATTTTTCATTATAGAAAATTATGTTTGAACAACCAACGAGATGAAATTATGCTTTAGCGATAACTGGGTAGCGAAATAGCGATGCAGGCATCCATTCAGTTATGTTTAGCAATTTTTATATAAATTATAATAATGATCTGGAATAGTTATTTACTCTTACGCTTCCATTCAGTCATGTTTAGCCTTTTCTATATAAATTATAATAATAAAAAATATTATATGAAATTAACCTTTCATCTAAATTAAAACATCAATCTTAGATAGTTATTTACTATTATACAGTACAAATTCCGTAATCCGGACTCGTTGGGACTTCAGCGATTCTGGACTAGAGGTTTTTCCGGATGATAGATCATCAATTTAAATCTGGTAAGATGGCATGCAAAAATTATACAATTAAAAATAGGGGTACGTTTCCGTTTTGCCGGCGCAATAGATAAAGTCGCCAATAATGGTACAACTGATGCCAAACAAAATATCTTCGCTGATAACCTTTTACGCCTCATTTTCAAAACAAGTCGCAGCCATTTCTTATCCGATTGATTATTTCTTTCAATACTGGCATACAATTATGTAGAATTTTTACAAGATAGTTAAATTTTATGCCCTAAGACCATTCATGGTAATTAAGTCAATTAGAATGCAATCACACTGCACACCCGAAGGCAAAAATATAGAAAAGGCAAAATCAATTGTTAAATTCATAAATTCTAATGAGAATGCACTAGCGAAGTAAAGCACTGCGGTTTACATATTTTCTGAGTAAGCTATTTGTACAAATTGAAATAATTCTTGCATTTAAACTTGTATTCCAAATTAAGATTTAAGTTGAAATTAATGTAGATAACTGCTGAGAGAATTAGATTTTTGTAGCGCAGTTTACGTGAGATGGTCACACTTGGGGTCACGCGATTTAAACCGGTAAATCAGGATGTAGAACCATGAAAGCATAGTAAATTCTTAAATTAATGTATTTTTACAAAATGTTAAACCATATTAAAATATTTATGGCTTCAAAATAAAAAATTCTTAGAATTAACATTTTTTAACATTTTTTATGTGTGTACTGTATGATGTTGGCAACAAAGTCTGCTTGGAGAGTTTTGTGCAAGCGAAACTGAAAAGTACCAAAATATGAAACTGTAATTTATGAAATAAAAAGCAATTATGATCTAAAGGGTATCAAAATTTAAAAAAAAAAAAAAAAAAAAAAAACCTTAATAGTTATTTCTTTACTTTATTAAACATTTCTTTCAATGTAAGTTGTTTAAGTTGCTTCGTTTTATGTGCTAATACTTTCTCTTTAATTCTATAAACAGACAAAATTTCTTGTTCAGTTGCAAAGTTCCGCTGTTCAAGTCCTGTAATTGCTGTGCCGAGAATACCGACTAACTTGTCAGTCGAAATTTTGTCGTTTTCACTAACCTCTCTGTCACTTTCTTCATGCCTTTATCCATTTTTTGTTTGATGGACATCGAAACATGCTTTCGCTTTGTAGATCCTTTGGCAGCTTCAGAATCGGAAACTCTTTGACATAATCGAAAGTTCAAGCTTACTTTTTATAAAACTGCTCTAATAGTCTGCAAAAAATAATAAGCCGGATCCATTTAGAAGATTAAGGAACAACACAATCTGCAACATTAACTGAAATAGATAATTAGATCATTTTAGCCTAGCTTATACTGTCCGTTATACATTAAACGTGCATGTGTAAACGTATTATGCGCATGCATAAACGCCAAGCATGTGCAGAAAGTTTGTAGCTTTGAGGTCCAGATTATAGATCATTCCGGATTATGGACTCCCGGATTAAACACTTTGTACTGTATTTATAATTATTTGATTATAAGGAAAGTGTCATTTTACATTATAAATCATATTTAAATAAATAATATGATGAGGTATATTAGTTTAGGTAATTCAATGTAATTTCATTTTAAATGAAAATACGTACACAATTTTTTTTAAAATTTCATTTAATTAAATGGAACTCTAGAGTTATTCAAAATGTTATTCATCAGTCTTTTTTAAATACTTCTTTTCAACTCCTTTTTTTTTTTGTTCTAGTTATTTTTTATCTATTTACAAATCTGTATTCTTAATTTCCAACCAAATTCCACTTATCATTTAGGTAAATATCCATACAACGCATAATTTCATAGTTTCTAGTGAACCTTAATAAAGTTTAATTACAGTTTTGTGTTTTTGATAAGTTTAAATCAGATTTATATTGTGTTGTGTTCCAGATTTAAAAAATGAATTAAAAATATTTGTACACCAATTTGGATAATTTCTCGACTTTATTGTTGGCTTTACATTGTGTTCAGTTTTGAAAATTCAAATAATATTTCAGAACTTAAAAGTAAGCTTATTTTGTAATTCTAGATATTTTCTTATTTGTATTTACAGTTTGCAAGAAATGGCATTATGGTGAAGCGTGGTTCAGCTAAAGTTTCACAAGAACTGAAGTCATGCAGCATGAAACATTTGAAGATTAAATATGAGATATCTCCTTGCAAACGCAGCATTTTTTAATAAACTCCTTAGCTAATTTGCTCATGCATGAAAATGATTTATTGCATATAACTTTTTCATGAGATTAAATAAGCACATATATTGCTAAATAACCTTTGAATTTAAATGAACTGCTATATTTAGCACATGTTTATAGTTTCTCACCAGTGTGGGTAAAAATATGTGTGTTTCTAACACACATTTAACTGTGAATATCTAGTTACAAATATCACATTCATGTCATTTCTCATTGTTGCTGGATAAGTATTTGTCTCTTTAATGCACTTGTGTGTGCAGATGATTTACAAACATTGCATTCATGTAAGTTGCCTCCAGTGTGTGTAAACAATTTTATTTTAATGATGCAAATAATTCATCACATACAACTTGTTCATGTGTGATAAAGATTTAATATGACTTTTGAGTATAAATGGCATGAACACACTCATGTTGTTTTGTACCTGTGCGGAAAGCAATATGTACCTTTAACATACTTGCATGTGCAAATAACTTACTATATATACCTGGGGTGGCCAAACTTTATGACGACAACAGCCTCATGGTGGATTTCATGAATTTTCGAGAGCCGCAAATCCATATTTAAACCAGTTAAAAAATAATAAGACATGTTTTCAATGAAAAGAAATGTTTGAAGTAAATTAAGAGTTTCACATTTTATATGCGATTCTCATGGTTACATGTAAATGTAAATAAATATTTTTTTTCCTCTCTGTCCTGTATTCAGGAAAGTAAGTCCCAATAAAATATAAATTTGAAATTAGTGTACTGTGTAGTTGAGCATTCTTCTTTCAGACAGAAAAAGCAAACATATTCTTTTTGTTTCCACCTCCTTTTATAACTGTTGTTTGATTTTATCAGACGTAAGCTAAAATCGGAAAAATATGTATTGTTCTTTAAGAATACAGTTATGTAATACATTTTTCATATGAGTGAGTTATAAATAATTAATTTTAAAAAAGTTGTTTTTTCTTTAACTCAAAATCTTTTAGAAAATAAATGAAGAAATGTAAGTCAACACGCATTGCAGAGAAAACTTTTATTCCCAAATAGGCAATAGAGTGCATTCCAATGAAACTGTCATTTTACGTATACCAGTAGTGTTCAGATTTATCACAGTGTTACCTCTTAAAAATGCAAACCTCAAAATACAACTTTACTACCCAAATCGAAACTCGGACCACATTGTTTATAATTTGAAGATTTGGTAGAGAAATGTGCATAAAAAGAATTATTTTGTAAATTTTTTTTGATAAACTTATTCCTATTTATCTCAAATTCACAGCCAAAACCACTGTGTTTTTGGAACATGAGAGCATGCAGTTTATACACTTGCTATATGGAGAATTCATCGAGCTCTATGCAAGCATTTTGCATTGAATGATCAATATAGGTGTTTTTTTTAATTAACTTGTAAGTTGGAAATTTTTAAGACTGGGCATTGATGATTATTATCAAACATAACTTATAGTCTCTAATATTATGTGATTTGTTTTAATTTTAAAATGTTTTCTATTCTTGCATGCTGATTGGTTTATTTTTCTGTTGCTGTGAAAAGTAAAATATATTATTAGAAAAGACATTTTGTCTTTATAGGATAATGCCTGAATCCTCTAATCAAATCTTCATAGCTCTCCACTGGATGGATAGAAGTAATTGTTGACATGAATTAAACAAAGGTCTTTAAATTTCTTTCTTTTATATTTAACACAAGTAACTTGAAATGTATCTTTTCTTTCTAATAGGAGCTTAAAATATGCCCTGTTAAACAAATAGTAACTCACATTTCTCACATTTGATTTTTTATTTTATGTGAAGAGCAGGGCCAGATTGAAACACAGTTGACCTAGGTAGTTACCAGGATACATAAAGGTATACTGTATTTACTTATATATTCTTCCCTGCTCCCCATTTTTTTTTTTTTTTTTTTTGAATATGATTTAAAGACTGATAGTAACAATGGAAAATGTATCCAAAGATAGAAATTATTTTGTGTAAATAAAAGAAATGTTGTTGAAATTGATAAGACCATTGAAATAAGTGACATAATGCACTTGTGTTAAAAAAATAAGCAGCAGACACTAAAAGAAAATGTACAAATGTAAAGAGGGGAATGGAAACATACAGTTAACACGTGAGGTAAACATTGGATCACCGAATGCAAACAGACAACCAAAATTAGCATAAAACGCAATCCTGGAGTCATACCAAAATTATTAAAAAAAGGGGAGGGGGGTATTCTGGACCTATGCGTCAGCTTGCAAGCAGCGATACCATTACCATTATCTTAGTTGTGTGTCCAGCTTCAGCCTTGCGATTTTAACGAGATCATCTTGGAATCAGAGGTACTTGGTATTATGGTGATTAATATAAAGAAGTGTTATGAAAATCAGCTGAAGTTTCACAAAAACAGAAGTCATGCAACATCAAACATTTGAAGATTAAATTTGAGAGATCCCCTTGCAAAGGCAGCATTCCTTAGCTAAGTCACTCTTGCATGGAAATGATTTATTGCATATAACATTTTCTTTTGTTTTTTCATGAGAGTAAATAAGCAATTGCTAAATGACCTTTGAATTTAGATTAACTCTATATTTAGCACAACAAAAAATTGACTGTTTTTGTAACATGAGAGCTTGCATTGTATAACTCTTGCTATTTGGAGAAGTCACCCAGCTCTATGCAAGCATTTTGCATTGAATGATAAATATGTTTTATTAATCAACTTGTAAGTTGGATTTTTTAAGACTGGGCGCTGATGATTGTTATCAAACTTCAGTTATAATCTCTAATATTTTGTGATTTGTTTTAATTTTTAAATGTTTTCTATTCCTGCATACTGACTTGTCATTTCTGTTGCTGTAAAAAGTAAAACATATTACTATTAGAAAAAAAAAACATTTTGTCTTTATAGGATAGTGTATGAATCCTTTGCTCAAATCTTCATAGCTCTCCACTGGTTAAATACAAGTAGTTGTTTATATGAACTAAACAGAGGCCTTTTCAATCATACTAACATTTCTCTCTTCTATATTTAATGACTTGAAATTATATTTATTTTTTCTTTCCAATAGCAGCTTACAATATAATATGTCCTTTTAAACAAATAATAACACACATTTCTCACATGCGAATTTTATTTTATAAGAAGGGCAGGGCCAGATTGAAGCACAGATGACTTAGGCAGTTACCAAGATATATATACTGTATTTACTCACATATTCTCCCCCCCTCTCCCCAGTTTTTTATTTTTTCAGAATATGATCTAAAGACTTCTGATTGTAGCAATGTAAGATGTATGCACAAATTGTAAATTATTTTGTGAAAATAAATGAAAAAATGCTAAAAGAAAAGGTACGAATGTGAAAAGGGAAAATAAACAAGCAGTTTACATGTTAATTAGAGATTGCATCACCAAAAGACAACCAAAATTAAAATAAAGCACAATACTGGAGTCACAATTGCTAAAAAAAAGAGGGCATGCTGAAACTATGCATCAGTGTGCAAGCAGCGATACCATTACCATTACCTTAGTTGTGTGTCGCGTATCAGCCTTGTGGCTTTAATAAGATCATCTTGAAAAATTGAGCTGGAGGTACTTTGGGTAAAAAGAATGAAGTCACCTAAAAGCCGAAGATTAATCATAAAAATCATTATGAGATGATAAACTGTAGTCATTGCTTAAATTTAAAATTGCAGTTGACAATGATATAAAAAATCTCCGATAGTAAGACTTTGCATTTTTTACAAAAGCATAACACAGAAATAAAAGAATATTGGATAATTAGTTGTCCGAAGAAGCGTGTTTAAATATCCGTAAGTAAAAATATGATACAAACCAGAGAAAAAGTGGACCTCGAACTCTGAATCTGATCGGAGGTGAGAACTTTGTGTTGTGCTAAGTGAGTGTGGAGAAAAGTTGAAAATTCAGGGTAGTCATTCAGACTTCAGGTGAGTTACGATGTACAGTGCAAGGTCGTTTGTACTTCTGCATATCTGTTTGGTCGGAATTTAAAATCTCCAAAGTTTCAGGTAAGTTAGACGTGGGCACGGTTGTGAAATTATTTTTCGCAAGACTTTGAAAGCTCCTCTTCAGTGTTGGTGATCTTAAGGTCAGCATGGATGATACTGTTTCGTAAAAACCATGGGGCATCAGAAATGATGTGGAGAAACTTACTATATTGTAACTTCTTTCGGTTTCAGTTTGGAGTCCCAACCCTTTCTGGAGCTGCATATAGAATGACAGGGTCCATCGTACATAGAGAAATAACTCTTTTATTTTCAATGCTTAGGTGAGAGTTTATTTTTAATAAGGGATAAACTGCCATGAAAGCTTTCTGTGCTTTGATTCAAATGTTATTTACATGCTCCTCGAATTTTAATTTATTGTCCAGATACACTCCGAGATATTTTACTGATTTGTTGAACTGCACTTTGATATTTTGATTTCTAAATTGTAGCTTTTTTTATGTGGAAAAGAATTGCAACAGATTCAAAAGGGTTGATTTTAATGCACCAGTTATCGACCTCATTATGTGCATTCTCAAGAATTTGAAAAGCAGTGTCTGGCCTGCATGACCTGCTAACAGAGTTGTGTAATCTGCAGATTTGAGAAAAAGAGTGCGATGAGGATTAGACATGTCATTAATAAAAATATTACAGAGAATAGTTGAAAGAACAAAGCCTTGTGGAACACCAGCTTGAACTGATTTAAGAGGAGAGAGAGTTCCTGATTTTACTCGAAAATTTTCTACTTTGGACGGAACTATTGATGATTTTCATGACGTAAGTAAGAAAATTATAATTTATCATTTTGTGGATAATTCCAGGATGCCATACTTTTTCAGAGGCCTTTTTCAATGTTGAGGAAGCAGCCAATAACACATTCTTTATTATTAAAACTTAAGCTAATTTGATAATGCCAAGAATTTGAGAATGTTTTTTCTGAAATCCAAATTGGGTAGGAGAGATGCAATTAATATTTGTCAATTCTTGAAGTCTGGTAAAGATGATAGATAAGCAAGGATAGTTCCACGTAATCCGATATGCATGTTCCTAACATGTACTCGCAGTACCCCTGTGGAGAAAATGCTGAATGACTCATATATAATAGCGTAACTTGTTTGGTCACGTGACAAAAACAATTGCATGTGAGATGAAAACGTATTGTGGAACATGTAGAAGTTAATTTATTTGTTGCTGGATAAAACAAAATAAACTTTGTATGCATATTCAATTCCAAATTAAAAATAAACCATTAAAAGTTATAGCTATCAAGGAATATAGAACACGGAGCTATTCAGACATTAACTCATGAAGTATTTTAAAAGAATATAGTAAAGTTAAATTTGCTTTTTACGAAAAGAGAATGTTTATTATACATGTAAAGTACTGAAGAGAAATTTCGTTGAACAAAATATGTAATGATATACAGGAAATTTCATTACCAGAACTTAAGTATTTATAATTGGACTTCAGAATACTGCCGAATGTTTCGTATAAAATATCACAAATGGTGAAATAACATGGGAGATTTTATTCAGTTTTTGGAGAGCGGGAGCTTGAGATGGAGAGATGTTTTTTTTTAATTTCCTTTATAATAAAATTGTTTTTGCATTTTTTTAAATTTTTGTCAGAAGAAGGGGTTAATATTTCATTGGTATGTCTATATTTTCTGAAAATATAAAATGTAATAGTGTTAGCATTTACATTAATAACTGAAATTCTGAAAAAGAATATTGTTTTTGATTATTTGAAAGTATAAAGCAACTTCTAATGATGTCTTTTTTTTGAAAAGGTATGTGACGACAAAGTGGAGCATTATTTGGTCACTAGTAAAGTATCGAAAACCAATGAATGTTTGTTTTGTATGTGGGCATTTGACTGCATGCTAAGTTATGCAAATAACAGGAAAAATATAAAGCACTCAAAAACCTGGAAATGATCATTATGATATTTTTAGACAAAGTTGACATAAGGAATTCATAATTTCAATTATTGTTTAATTCCTGTTAAATAGTTATTAAATAATAATACATCTGCATGAAAGAATTTATATTGTTGATTTACAGTTATCTAAGAGATTTCACGAGACAGTAGAATTTTATTGTATTAAAAAATATGAATGCAGTATTTATAACCTTTAATATATAATAGATAACTCAAAATTTAAAAACATTGTGCCATCTATGGCGTTGACCACCCATTCATTACATAATTTTTATTTATACTTTTCCCACATACCAGTAGATTGCAACTAAAAAAATGTGACTTATGAATCTAAAATAGCTGGATTGTCCTGACATAAATATAGCAATATATCCAAAGCAAAAGTAAATTCTGTTTATGTGAAATATGTGCATGACACTTTACATAATTTTATTTTATATTTTCCTTACACCAATAGATTGCAATTAAAAAAAGAAGAGGCTTACAATTACAAAATAGCTGTACTGTCCTGACATAAACATTAACATTACATCCAAATCTAAAATAATTACCTATGCATTAAACTGTGTTACCTCAGTATGTTTTTTTATAAATATCAGACTGGCTTGGATCATGTTAATAGTTTAACAGATGGAAAATTGAGCTTGACAGTATGATAAGCAACTGCAGTTTTTCACCATCATATTAGTAGGGATAATTTTGAAGACATAGTTTATGACATCATGTGTATACATTACAATAAAGTGAAGATCCGAATTCAATATATTACTCTTCCAAACATATTGAAATAATGCCTATTTGTAATATAACATGAGGTAAATTTCTGAGGAAAAAAATCTGAACATATATTAATTAAAGCTTAATAAGAAACACTAAACAGCAGCACTAGTTTTCAGGAAATGAGAAAGTGAAAGAAAGAAATATTAATTAGGAGATATGTAAAATGACATGAAAATATATGTGTGTGATAAAAATGCATAAAACCTAACAAGTTAAGTAAATTGTTTCATCAAAGAATAAAAGTTTCTATTATTGATTTACTGCGAATGATTTAATTGTATTTATGTGTACATTTAAAAAGTGTGTGCAAAACATTCGTTCAGCACACGTTTTAGTGATATCAACACTTAATGCACATACCATAATATACACAGTATAAGAATTACCTTGCAGAATAAAGTGGGTGAATTTGAACAACATAGGGACATTTCTTTAGATCAAATATTAGAAGAAAATCTTAATTGCATTTGCTCGACTTTGTACTTTTCCACAGTCGTCAAAGGAGGCAGCCTGCTCCACTGACGTCAATGAAAAAGGCACATTAACTTCGTCGTCCGTAACGCGGCTCAAGCGTTCTACATTTTAAAACTTTCAAACGTTTAAAACGCTTTCTAAATGTTTACTTGCTTGAGTTTTTATTTTTGTTTGTTCTAATACCTCCTAGAGGATGGAACATGGCTGGGCTGCTGGATGTCCTCGTTTATGGTTATGGTTCGGCGCTCCCCTAAAAAGTCATTAAATCAAGTCGATTAGGAGGACGGGAGCTGCGCCGTTTTCTGTACCTCCTAGAGGGTAGCACTAATCAAGCATTCTATTTCTAATTGAATTTGCCCCGGGTTTTATGAATATTCGCGCCATTTTACATAAGATACAAGACAGCGAGAGATGAGATGGCTTCAACGTCTACTCAGCACAAAAAGAGAAAAAAATGAGGTTGTGGATTGGAAAGACAAGAAGGATATACGTTTGATGAGTACAGTCCATAATAACGATGATTGATGTTGGAACAGGGAAAAGAACTGTAAAAAAAAAAAATATTCTAAAAGATTACAACAACAAAGTGGGGGGAGTGGACCGCCTGGATCAAATGTTATCAAATTATCCTACTGTTAGAAATAAGCAGAGATATTATTTTCCCATTATGCTTTATTTCCTTATAATTTTACTTAATATTCATTGACGTTCATCCACTACGAAAGTCATGTATGGAAAGTTATGATGTACAGAGAAATAAATATTACACACTACGAAAAACAGACGGCCGCTGGGAGCAAATTTTCACGGACAGGAGAGGACGGCAAAAGGGTTAAAGCCGATCTCTTTCATCAAAAGACAGACGCAAGAACAATTACTGTCTCATGGCAACAAAGATAAGATCACGGCACCACGAGTCGTCGGATCTTTCAGTTTATCCCAAAAGTCAAGACCGATACACAGTCCCACACATATTTTATGATGCAGTTTTCAACTGCGGCATGGCCCATTCCTCACGTACAAATTTCGCTTTGGATTCGTAGATAATGACACCTGCGAATATGGTGAAGTAGCTGACCCTGACCATCTATTCTTTTCATGCACCCTCAGAGCCCAATACAGGCTCAAAAAGCCTAATGACAGTTACTGGCACCAATGGTAAACTACAAAGAGACTACTACAAACTACAGAAAGGTTTCAAGCTACAAAGAGACTAAGACAAGACCAGTTAAAGATCAAGGCTATGTCTCTAATTAGTAAGATTATTAGTAAGGTGATGTCTCTAATTAGTAAGGTTTGATGAGTCAGTGTTGGCCATGGTCACTGAGATACGATGTGACCAGCCAGCAAATGTCTGCCAGTGTGTGTACTGCACTGAACCCTAAGGGCTTTTAAGTTGACCACTATGGTCTTTACTGCAAATTTGCACTCCTGTTCCTGGGCCCTGCATTATTCAGCATTCATCTACTGGCAGACATTTGCTGACTAGTCACATCGTATCTCAGTGACTATGGCCAACATTGACTCATCAAACTTTACTAATTAGAGACATCAGCTACCGCACGGCTACTTACTTCTGACTGTCAACTGTAATTACATTATAATGCATCATCTTCATATGGAGGTGTGCACTAGCACATGACCTACACAGTACATAACTCTCAACTAATGTATATTCGTAAAGCTCCTACACTGTTCTGTCTGTACCTCATAGGTGGCAATTACTAGCATTTCTCTATATTTTGTTTGAATTTCTATACATATAATTGTACCAATATCATATGAATGCCTATTATTAACTTTGTAACTCGATGTAAATCTACGCACATGTATCTCTTCACCATATGTAATGCAACAACATTGTAAGTATTTCGATATTCAGTTGTAATCCCCTATTAATTGATTTATGCAGTATGATAATTGAATGGCATGCAATTCCGTATGAGTATACCCAGATAGTATATCGGGGGCCGAAGCCAGCTCTGCGGTTTAAGCATTAGTGGACAAACCAGTTAGCGTACATGGTTTAAAAAATCTTTTAAGAACTGTTCCCACGGGGGATTATCTGAGCTAACGGGGAAAACTGACATAGCCGACCCAGCTCCAAAACCAGTTTTTTCCCATAGGGCAGCAAGTTGAAAAATTTGAACTACAGGCACAGCATAGTTAGTTGACACATGACACTGACTCCACTGAAATATGTGAAAAAAGGGTATTTAAATTAATACGTGTTTAACTGATGTAGCCATGAATAACGTGTGATGTGATAATTTTTTGTAATCATAGGCCTGACATATTGAGTACCTAAAAGGTGAAATGAAAGCAATGATGAAGGGAAAAATAGATCAATAAAAATATGGTGGGAATTCAAAAGCTGTTTCCTGTTATTTACCAACTGTTGTCGCATATTCCTTGTTACACATACATTAGTTTTCACACACTATTCACTACAGTACATATATTAGTTCTAGACAAACTCTAAAGATAAGGACCGCAGTTCACATTTTTAAACACGTCCTTTTTAAAAGTAGTACGTACAATAATCATTTTATGAATTAAACTAGAAACTCAGAAAATTTTCCTCGCACACTAAAAGGTTTTATTTATGTGTCATTGATCACATGGCATATTTCCAAGTGGATATTGAATTCACATCTTTTTATATATAAGCGGCTAAAGTGTGTGTCGCCGTTAGTTTATTGTTGCCACTCGGAAAAATGAGCGCGGAAATTAACGTTTTCGCAGTTTTTAATTAATATATCTGCCGATTAAAGTCGTATGAAGATGAGAACGGTATCGATGGATTCGGAGAATTTTTTGGAATCCAAAGATACGCGTCTGAAATTTCGATTCGGCGCCGTTCCGTAGATAGTCGAGAAAAAAAAATTTGGCACGTAGCCAAATCCCTCTAATAAGGAAAACCCAAAAACGAAAGTGGAAAATGTACGGAAAACGTAGGGGAAAATTAGTTTTTAATTAATATCTCGGCTAATTAAAGCCCCCAAGAAGACGCGAATGGTCAAAATGGCGTGCCACGGACCTGCGGAATCCAACGGTGTGCTTCGCTAAGGCCGGGAGCCAGCCGTTTCGGAGAAGATGATGTTACTTCACCCCATATATATATATGCGGCTTAAGTGTCTGTTTGTCGCCGATAGTTTATTGGTTGTTTGCGTAACTGTACTAGCCAATGGGGCGAAGTTGCCACGGCACAGGGTTCCCGTTTCAATTGAGACGTAGACAATTTCCTGTAAAACTTACCTTTGCTATGACCATAGATAAATCTCAGGGTCAAACGCTTAAGCTTGTTGGCATTTTTTTACCTGAGCCTGCATTTGGACACGGTAAACTTTATGTTGCCTGTTCAAGAGTTCATGAAAGAACGGACGTAAAATTAAAAATAATGGATGGTCCTCTGCAAGGCGAACTTAAAAATGATGGAAAGATCTACACAAGAAATGTTCTGTACAAAGAGATCTTTGACATGTGAATTAACATTTTATTATTTAAATTACTATTATTTATTGAGCTAGCGGTGGTTCTTAAGAAATGCACCGCCACTGCCGCCACTGGTTGTCTTCATTGCACTCTGCTTTAAGCATTTAAGCAAGTAGATCGGGGAAACCCCGTGGGGCAGTAAGCAAAGGGGTGTCGTCGCCGACTGCCCTGGGTAATTCTGTTTAAATTAGCAGACACCTTTGCACAAGTCATTTTAATTACAATTTATAATATCTAGAACAGCGGTTATTTCGTATGACAGCCCGGCCTTCTAGTATTTTTAATATCCTGATAATGGCACAAACCAATCAACAGAAATACAATCTCCTAAACACTGATTATGGGAAGAATCAGACCCATCAGGAACACTATTAAATTAGTGACGTGGAACGCATGCAGCGTCCAATACAAACTTAAGGAACTCACTAATTTTTTAATTAAACATAAGATCGATATATCAGTCTTATGTTTACTACGCATTCTACACCAAGCACTGGAGTGAATATTTCCAACTTTCAAGTGTTATCGTTGCGATAGACTGAGTCACAGAGGTGGCAGCGGTCGCCATCTATGTTAAAAATTCGCTGCAATCCTGCATGATTAATGAAAATAGGAATAACGGACAAGAACTGGTCATTGTTTTTGTGCTATTACCATATTATGATATTATTTTACCGTAGGGCAGAATCCCTTGGAAGAGCGCATTCTTGCAAGTATTTTGGATACAGATAAGCAGGTAATACTTGCAGGTGATCTCAATGAAAAAAAAAAAAAAAAAAAAAAAAAAAAAAAACCACTCAGTGGTTTTTGCAGAAAAACTAATTGTAATGGTGAAAAGTCTTCGAATTTCTTAATATACACCTTGTTTATTTCTACGCACAAACTGAGTACACATTCCTCCCAGATAATCCAGCAAGAGGAGACATCTTAGGCTTAGGTATTTCCACTACTTCTGTCCCAATTTATCTGAAAGTATTTCAAGCGTTAAATTCAGATCACTATCCTATAATCGCCACCTCAGACACTACTAAAAATATAGACTATCTTAAGACCACTGCCTGAAAACCTTTTAATGGCTTGCTCTGCAAAAATCCACCAGACACTAATAGCCTCAAGACGACTCAGGATATTAATTTTGCTATTAGCAAGCTGACCATTAAATTTCATACAGCTTATAATAAAGCCGCTCGTAAGATTCTTTCTTCACTTCCCTGACAAATTGCCGCCTCACATCAAAAACAAATTAAACAACGGAATAGGCTTAGAAAGAGGTTTCATTTAACCTGGGATTCCAACACGAAAAAGCATTTAAATAGACTTAATAAGACCATTAAAATGCTGGAGTCTGACGTTTTCATTTCTTCTTTTCGGTACCGTCGCATGACTTATAGAAGGGCTAGGTTTCTCTTCAGTTCTCTGCTTCTTGGGTTGTGGAACGGGTGACGTTACTTCTGGACCTTCTACTTCTTTTACGCTTGAGTCCTGCAAGAAACTTTCAAAAGAAGTCCTGCAAGAAAACAGTCCTGCAAGAAACAAGGATTTCAAAATCATTTTGATTATAATATTTTTCACCTGGTCGGGACTTGCTTTACAGATTTCCCCTCTCTCGTTCTTAAGGTACAATACGACTCCCTTGATTTCCTGAATTACATAGGGGCCTTCAAATTTTGGAGCTAACGTTGCAGTAAAATTATCTGGGGCACTTGATAAAGAAAATTTCCGCTTCAACACTTTATCTCCAACTTTAAAATCTGCTTCACGGCGTTTTCTATCATAATATACTTTCTGCCTATTTCTTGCCGTATCCGAGCTTTTAACCGCCTGGTCAATAAGTGTTTGCACATCTTTCTGTTTAAATTCTTGCTCTCTTTGTTGCACAAAGAATAATTTATCTAATGGCGTAATTAACTTTCGTCCTAAAAATAATTCTGCTGGAGTTTTCCCGTAGTATCGTGATTTGCCGTTCTTAAAGCATAAGCTAACACATTTATGTAGCCATCCCAGCGCTTGTGATGAGTGCTAACATAACTTCGAATTATTTTTACAATGTTTTTTTTAACTCCTTCTGCTATGTTTGCCTGTGGTCTATACGGAACCATTTTGATATGGCGTATGCCAAGTCCAGTGCATATGTTTTCAAATATTTGGCTAACGAATTGTTTACCGTTATCGCTAATGACTTTTATCGGTGCACCGTATTTTAAAATGTATCTGTGTAAGAATGCATCTGCGACTGTTTTGGCTGACGCGCGTTTAAGTGGAAGAATTTCCGGCCATTTTGAAAAATGATCTACAATTACTAAAAGAAAACGATTTTTATTTAACTCACTCTGGGGAAAAGGACCAAGAAGATCTATGCCTAAAATTTTATTCGGAAATGTAGCGCGAATGTACCGGCCGGGCTGTAATTAATATAATTTATTAACTGACATTTATTGCAGGACCTGACATACGCAGTCACTATTTTGTATAATTGCGGGAAATATACCGCCTCGCGTACCCTTTTTAAAGTCTTTCTGACCCCTAAATGACCCGCTGTTTTCGCGTCGTGTAATTCCTTCAAAACGCTTAACCGAAGCTTGGCTGGGATGACTGGTTTGTATTCGAGATTTTCGTTTGTTGTTTTCGTATAAAATAATAAATTATCTATTATTTCATAGTTTTCTGCTCTATTTCTTATCGCATCGATATCTGTGTGTTCAAAGCTTTCGGGGTCTTTCAAATACGCATAGATACTTCCAAATTCAGGATCAGCTTTAAATTCAGCAATAATTGTATCTCTAGAAACTAAAATTTTTGAAGTCAACACAGCGCATTTAAGTTCACTGCCTTCATCGTCCAGTTTTATACGACAAAGTGCGTCAGCTACATTGTTTTCCTTACCCGGTTTATATTTAATTATGAGATTATATTCTTGGAGTTTTAAAGCCCATCTTATTAACCTGGGCGTTAGGTTTTTCCCCGAGTAAAGTCTACCAACAGCCGCATGATTCGAAAAGACTGTTACTGGCGCTTTGCCGAAATAAACTCGAAATTTGTGTACATCCATTAATACGGCTAATGTTTCTCTCTCTGTAGCTGTATAATTCCTTTGTGTATGATTCAACGTTTTACTAAAAAATGCCAAAGGATGGCCATTTTGCATAAGAACCGCACCCACAGCATAGTCCGACGCATCTGCTGCAATTTCCAGGTTTTCGTCCCCCTCCGGGAATTTCAAAACAGGGGCATTGATGAGCGCTTCTTTTAACCTTTCGAATGCGGTATTTGCTTCTGCTGTCCACGTGAATTTACTTTTCTTTCTTTTAATTACTAACAAAGGTTCAACAATATCAGCAAAATCTTTTATGAATGGCCGATAATAAGAACATAAACCCAAGGAAAGAAGAAAGTTTCTTGGCGGTGTTGGGAGGTGGGAAATGCTTGATTGCTTTTATTTTTGAATCTTGAGTTTCTATACCCTTTTGCGAAATTTTATAAACCAGATATTTAAATTCTTTAGTTGCGAACTTGCATTTTGAGGCGTTAATTGTAAGACCGGCCTCTTTTAATAATTTTGAAACTTCTTCAACGTACTATTCGTTATAATTATATCATCTAGATATATTAAAGTCGATTTTCCTAGGACAGGCTTTAGAACAATGTCCATAGCTCTCTGGAATGTTGATGGGGCCCCACACAACCCAAAGGGCATGCGTAAAAATGCATAAGTGCCCGATTTTGTTATAAACGTGGTTTTATGTATGTCTTCGGGTCTCATAGCTATTTGATAGTAGCCAGACGTTAAGTCCAAAGTAGTCATGTATCTTGTAGATTTAATCTCTCTAATAATTTCCTCTATAACCGGCAAAGGGTAAACTGGGAATTTAGTAATACTATTAAGTTTTCTGTAATCGATAGCAAACCTCCAAGCCCTTTTATCCGAAGGAGGAAACTCGTTCTTTTTCCTACATAGTACGACTGGACTCGCGTACTCACTATTTATGGGCGTTATTATTTTGTTCTTTAACATTTCCTGAATATGTTCTATGATTTGGTCTTTTTGTTTATCATAGCGGTAAGGTTTAGTCCTACAGGGTTTGTCGGCAGTTAACTGTATCTCATGCGTAAATATTTGACAGCTACCAGGCCGTTCTGAAAACAAGTTTTGAAAAAGTACTCACCACTTGCTGGATGGCTTGACTTTCATGGTCACTCAAATGGCTAAGGTCAACTTGCGGTTGTTCCACTGGTTCCACCACCCTCCGATCCATCTCCAACACGATAGAACTTTCCTGCAAATTCAGTTTGGCCTTCGCGGCTTTTAAAAACTCCATACCTAAAATAAGTGGACTTTGCAAATTTTTTACTACAAAAATTAATACTTTAAGGCTTTCGTTTTGAACTTGAATTTTTAAAGATAGTTTTCCAATACAATGACAAGTTTGTCCTTGCGCTGCTATGGTTTCTGTGTTTTTATTTTTAAATAATCGAAACCTATTAAAGTTCTTAAAAAAATATCACTCATAAAATTACCTTCTGCTCCTGTATCGATGAGGGCTTCTACTGGTACATGGCCAACCAGGACTTGTATAATTGGTAATTGTGAGTTCTTTACGATGACCGTATTTAAGTGTCTTCTTGAGGGTTTTTCAAAACTTCCGGGGTCTGGACCCTCGCTTTCACAGGCCCCTCTCTACTCGCTTAAAGCTTTTCTTTCAACTTCTGCCTTCTGGGTACGCGGACGGTTGTTTTCAAATTTCCTTTTTGGGCCTTGACCTTCGAGCTTCGATGAGTTAGCTTGATAGCTCTTTCCCCCATAAGAGCGGTTTGCATTTCTGGTCTGCTCATTTGAAGATTGCCTTCGGATACTTTGAGAATACGATGCCCCTCTAGCTTTTTCCGCTATTCTGTGATTTTGGAACTTGACCGCTAATTCGAAGAGCTCCTGCAATGTGCTTGGGTTTCTAATTTCGAAGTAGTCTTGAACTGCAGGTAACAATCTTGGTAAGATTATTTCAATAATCTCCGCGTCGGGTTTCTTTCCATACAGCATATCCGTCAGCTTAATTTTTCGCAGAATAAAGTCCATCAACTCTTCTATATTCCGTTGGTAAAAACTATACAGTTCGGCTTCTAGCCTTGCTCGATCTTTCACTATGGAGAAGGCCTTTAATAACGATTTTTTGAAATTTTCAAATGTATATGTCTGGCCTCCGAATTCTCCTAATAAAAATTTGCCTATATTCTTCCACCATAGCGCGGCCTGTCCTCTTAGTGCAGATGTGGCGATGCCAACGTTTTGTCTTTCAGGCACAGGGTAGAGCTGGAAGTGATTGTCGAGGCATTCTAGAAATATCGCCACCGAATTTTTTCCGTCGAAATTGACGTTTGGCTTGATTGACGCTGTTATCGTCTGGACCAGGTATCCAAATCCTTCCAATTGGCTTGCCATTTCTTGTTGTTCCAACTTCCATCCAATTTTCGGCAATTTCAGTTCGACAAGTGTTGGGGCGCTAATGTTATGTTGCGCGTTTCCAACCTGCACGCAACAATAGTGGTGACTGCTAAGAACTGGAAAGTAGGCAAAGGTTTATATCCCTTTTTATTCAACTTTAGAAATTACAAATGCGTGCTCTTGACGCTCACAAACTACGCCGACCCGGCGGTAAAATAAAAATAAGAAACTAAAAAAAGAATAATAACAAGTGACTAACTACGAGGCTCTCTAAACGTAACTAACCTCACCGCGTTCTAAGATACCGCTGATAATTCAGCAAACTTCTGAATATTACGTTGAAAAATTAACAATCTACCGAGGCAAGCACACAGGCCGAAACGCGTGGTTCTTCAATTTCTAACTAGCCACCTCCACGCTCGTGAAGCAAGAAAGCACAACTTCGAACTCGTTTCCCTTCTATTTAACTCAGAGTACTTCCCCGGACAATTTGAATCCTTTGCGTGTTCTACTAAAATTTACATACTCTGGCATTGGCAATTCCAGAGGAAAGTAAGGCATGAAAGGAAAGATATTTTAAACTTAAAGTAAATGTTAGTTAAAATAAATATAAACCCTACACCCCTTAATGCAAATAATTATATCCTAATAAAAAATTAACCAACTTTGCGTTAAAAATTTGCAAAACTTTTCAGTATCTTACAAACAGTGAAATAAGCAAAAATTAACATGAAAACAACTCAAAAAACATAAAATTCCGCGCAGAATTTTCGTAAAATATCTAAGTGCTTACGTTTCATGACGATTTGAAAATGGAGTGTGTAGAGTAAAATCTCGCTTTCCTATAGCCCATTATGTCTCAAAATGACGCGATTTCATCACAAAACATAAAATAAAAAAAATTCAAATTCGAATTTCGAAAAAATCGCTTCAAGGTGCACCGGCCCTTGTCTAGATACACCTATGTAGCAAATTTTGTAGCCGTGTGTCTATTAGCTTACGCGCAGCGCGAACGAAAGAAACACACACAACACACAGACAGACTCTTTCTTTTATTATATGTAGAGATATCATATGGCAAATTTGGAATAATTCTTAAAATAGAAGAAAAATATATGTAGAATAATACATCAAGTATACAATAACACATAATGTGCCATTATAACAAAATTTTGAATTTTCCAAATTTGGAATAAAATGCTAAAACAGAATATATCATGAAAAATACTGAATAATACTTAAAATATGGGAAATAAAATATAGCTTAATGAATAAAGTATAGAATAGTACATAATATATCATATAATAAAATTATAATTTTGAATAAAGTGCTAAAATATAGAATAATATATGATACATCATATAATAAAATAAATAAAATAGAAGTATAATATGTAGAAGAGAATAAAATTGTATTTTAGAGTTCATGATCACAAATAGTTTTCAGTATTCATTAGGCAGAGTTCATAAGTCACTAAAGTGTTCATGATTACAGAGATCATAAAAAGTTTCTCGTTTAAGTTCATATATTTTACATGACTCATACAATATTCATAGCTCATTTTTGTCATGACACAGCAAATCAATATCATGGCTCACCTTTTCAGTTCTAGTTTACTCTGACGACTCAGTTTTATATTTCATTCTGTTTATTATGGATTTTGCAAGGCTTTTTTTATTACGATCAGTACAAATAAGTATTTGTGACAAAGATCGAGAATTATCTTAAAATTCTACAGAGATGAAAATTAAATATTTTGTTATATTTCGTCTGTTGTAGATGGGGTTACTCTGCATAGATTTAATCCAATTGTGTTAAGTTTTGGTAAATTTGTTTCATATTAGAATGAAGATGTTGAAGTTTGCTGATCGTTCTTTTGAATGATATATCAATATTTCTGGGGGCGCGAATATGAAAAGTGTTCTTGAGAAGAGATGAGAAAAGACAGTGATCACTGTCTCCTTTCTAGCAGCATATACAGAAGTCAGTGTCTATTAAGTTTCTTTGATGAAAATAAACACGATATGGCCCATGGCCAGTAATATTACATGTTAAAAAGGATTATGTACTCTTGGTGTCAGTATTGCAATAGGGCTAGAACTAGTAATTTCGTCGACCTGTAGATGCGTTATTCCATTGTTCTTGGCATATTTGGGAATTTGTTCTTTTATGAGCAGTCGAAGATAAGATTTGGGAAATTTCGTATATAGAAAATTGCTTTCTTGATTAGGAACAGCTTCTTTGCAAGTTTGTCTTCTTTGCAAGTTACCGGCATTTCTACTATGGCCTTTTATCCATGATATATGAATTTTTAAATTATCTGTTTTTTTAGAGATATTATTGATGTCATAAGCAATAGAAGTCTGATTTTCTGGGTTAGAGATAGCATAGATGGCAGATTGACGGTCAGTATTAATATTTGATTCTATAATTAAATACTTCAATTGAATTGTTTTTAGTTTTAGTGTTTATTGCTGTTTTTATTTTTGTGTGTGATACAGCAGGAGAGTTCTATTGTAAGGAGCAGGGCACATTTCGTAATCCTCTGTGATGTATATGGTTTTGTTATAAGTAATATTATGGCGAAGTTGATATATTGTAAAATAAATTGCTTCCTGAATGGATTCGACATGGAGTGGAATAGTTCCAGCTAAGATATTAAGAGTAGTACTGGAGGTATTTCGAAAGCCTCTCGTAATATTAAGTGTAAATTGTCGTTGTGTTGAGGTAAGAATTTTTTTTTCTTGTGGTTATAGGGAATGTCCAGATGGCAGAGCCGTAGGTAATAATTTTGGTTATTACTGTACGATATAGTAATTTGGTGATATGGCGATTTAAACCCCAGTTTGTGCCATGCACATGTCAAAGATTTTGACTTATAGAATGTGTACGAATTTTAAGTTCTTTGAGATATTCGATAAGATGTTGTTTTCATGTATTATAATTTCCTAGGTATTTGATTGATTTAGTATGCTTGATTTCTTTCGCCATTTATTTTAACAGAAAGTTGCTTAGTAATATTTTATCCAGGTTTATTATTTGTCATGATTCTAGATTTGGAGGATTAAATTTCAAGTTTAATTTTCTTGCATTTTTGCTGGAATATGGCTTTAATTTCTTGACAATTTCTTCGAAGGATTAAATTGGACCTTCCACTGATAACAAATGCGACATCATCGGCGAAAGCAGAATTTTAGCAAAAGGAAGCCAGACACTTTTTATAATTTTATTAAATGTAATATCCCATAATTCTGCGCTCATACATGCACCTTGTGAACATCCACGAACTTGTTTTCTTCTGATAAAAGTATAATTATATAAAATGAGATTATGGCGATTATCAAGGAAATTATTGATTATTTGATAGATATTATAATTACATTCAATATTTCTAAGTGCTTCTTTAATTGAAGGCCGCTATAATGAATCAAAGGCTGATTTAAGATCTAAGCTGATTATTGCGGAGTGTAGGTTATTGATTTTATTAACATCGATTTGATTTAGGACTGCATTGGTTGCATGAATGGTAGATTTTTGCTGCCTAAATCCATACTGATTTTCCTTGATGAATTTTTGATGGTGAAAATGGTATTCAAGTCTTCCTATAATACAACGTTCAAGTATATGTCGAAGAGCTTGAAGAAGGTTAATTGGCCGATAGGAATTAGGATTATCAGGAGCTTTTTTCTTTTTGAGGAAGAGTGTGATTTGTCCTGTTTTTAAGCAGTCTTGTAAAATACAAAGTTGAAGACATTCATTGCAGATTAGAATTAGCTTACGATTAGTTTTATGTATAATTTTAATGCAGATTCTATCTGCTCCAGGAGCATTTTTGTTATTGAGTTTTTTAATAATTCGATTGAGTTCCATGGATGTAAATGGGATATCATTTTCGTGGAAGTAGATTAAAACGAATTAATCTTTGTTCAGTTGAATCATCACATATGCTTTCATTTGGTAGAATAACATCAAGGATGTTTTCTAAAGTGATCTTCGTAACATTTTTATCATTATTTCCCGTATTAGTGACTGTAAGTTGCGTTGGGTGTAAGATTTTGTTGGTTTAAATTTTGTACAATGAGCCATACGTATCCTGGTTGTTTAAACAATAGTTGCACCATGCTTAACGTTTTGCAGATATTATTTGCTTTTTATAGGAGGCTTTTCTTTTTTGTATTTTTGAAGTAGGTTGAGTCGTTCTTCATCAGTTTGCGATGATTTGAGTTTTCTTCGTAATGCTCGCGATTTGTGTGTTTCTTTGCGTAGTTCTTTCGTTACCAGTTGATTTTTATAATGGGAATATATTATCTTTTGAAGAAGGTACGTTCTTAGGTATCTTGAAACTTTCTGATAAATTCCTTGGTAATATTATTAAGTTCTGTTTTTGTTGTACACAGAATAATAGAATTTTGAAAGTCATTAGAAATTGGATTGAACTTTTGTTGAAATTTCTTTTCTTTGTTATTATCGATTTTAAATCTTGTAAGTGCAGTAAAGGACGTATATTCAGTTATATCAAAAGAGATATATTTGTTATCAGATTCAGTGTTCAGCTAGTATTGATCTGTTGTTAATTTTATTATCAAGATGTGTTGTAGAAATAAGAAGATCAGTCCAATCTTTATTGTAGGTATTATCAAAGGTAGGTCGGTCAGTAAAATGATTATGTAGAATGAGATTGTTTGCATTTAAAAATTCTTCAAATATTTCTCCTCTGTGATCGGATTATAAGTATCCCTATTAAGTACTATGGGAGTTAAAGTCTCCACTAATAACATGCGGACTATTATTATTGTTGTAAGATTTCATTTAGTATGGATAAGGTTTGATTTGGATTTTTGACGGAGATATATAGATACTAGTAATAAGAAGTTGACATGCATTAGTATTGATTGAAATTGTGATTATATCTCGAGTATTAATCATTATTGTAGAATTCCATTTATTGTTTGGAATGAATATGGCTGTACGAGGAGATAAAACACCGGTTGAAGCATGACGTTGAATAATTGTCCAGTTATTTGGAATTCTTCCTACTTTGCCAGTGATGCAATAAGATTCTTGTGTTATAATAAAATCTGCAAGACAATCTACTTGATACTGACTTAGTTGGTCGGTGGCGGTCTTTTCTCTTTGAAGATTTATTTTGAGAAAGCGGATGACATTATTATCTTTTTTATTGATGGAAATGGTCTATAGATAGTCTGAAGGATCTTGTATTATTGTTGATAATATGTATTGGATTTTACTCGTCTAACTTCTGTTTGATATGTGGACCAGGAAATAGCTAAAGCTGGATGTTTACAGTCAAAGTTTGCTTCATACTTTTCATTGTTAATCCAGCAGTTTATGCAGTACGGAGTTTGGGAAGAACGCAAGAAACATGATAATTTCCGATGAAGAATGAGCATTTTGGTTTGTTTCTCTTATGGGAAAAATCCTGGCAGATTTGACATCTGCGTACACCGATAAGCTGGGTTATTTTATTGGTGCGCCATCCAATATATATTTGTTTTTTACTCATAAAATTTTGGAAAGTTTTACCGTGACATTTTATGATCCATTTATGAGTATTATTTTGATCATTCAGTTTAAATAAAGGTCTTAGCTCGGAAATATTATGTTTATTGGGCGATAATTTGAATCAGTTCATCAGAGTTGAAATTTTTTGGCATATTATGAATTGTGCATTTTGGTATTCTGGCTTCAGGAAATTTTATGTTAACTATATCTTCTGCAACTGTTTTGGCAATGAGGTTATAGCTGATATTTTCCCTATATCTCCTGGATTATAACAGTGTATTGGAAGGCCCCCTTGAAGAAGGGTGTTTACTTTTTTGACGTTGATATTTAATGTTTGCAGTGGTATTATTTGCAGTGGTATATGATTTATTTGTTCTATTTTTCTTTTCCGGATCTTGCTTCGTTTGGTCATTAAATCAATCGTTCTACAGTCGTTATCCAGTTCTGGCTCTTTTCGCAGTTCATCCGGTTTCCTTTTCGGGTTTGACAGTTCTTTTCAGGTTCCAGCTTGTTTTTCAGATTTGTATTCTTTTCCTGCGTCATTTCTGACTCGTCTATATTTTCCAGTTCTGGCATCTTTTCCGGCTCTTGCTTCGTTTCCTGTATTTGCATTTTTTCCAGTTTCTTCTTCTTTTTCAGTTCTTCTTTGTCTTTTATTTTTTGCATTTTTTCCAGTTTCTTCTTCTTTTTCAGTTCTTCTTTGTTTTTTAGTTTTTGCATTTTTTCCAGTTTCTTCTGCCTTTTCAGTTCTTCTTTGTTTACTTGTTTTTGTATCTCTTCCTGTTGTTTCTGAATTTTTAGTTCTTTCTTTTCTAGTTTTTGAATCCATTCCATAGTGTGCTTCTTTTTCAGTTCTTGCTTCTTTTCTAGTTTCTGTTGCTTTTCCAGTTTTTGTTTGTTTTTCAGTTCTTCCTTCTTTTCCAGTTTTTGCTTCTTTTTCTGCTCTTGTTTCATTTTCAGTTCTTGCTTCTTTTCAAGTTTTTGCTTCTTTTCCTGCTCTTGCTTCATTTTCAGTTCTTGCTTATTTTCCAATTCTTGTATGTTTTCCAATTCTTGTATCTTTTCCGGTTCTTGCTTCTTTTCTCGTTTTTGCATCTTTTCCAGCTTTTGCTTCTTTTTCAGTTCTTGCTTCTTTTCTCGTTTTTGTGTTAATTCCAGTTTTTTCTTGTTTTTCAGTTCTTGCTTCTCTTCCAGTTTCTCCTCGTTTTCCTGTTCTTCCTTTTTATTCACCTCTTGATTCTTTTTCAGCTCCTGCATCTTTTCCCGTTCTCGCTTCTTTTCTAGTTCTTTCTCGTTTTCCAGTTTTTGCTCCTTTTCATGATCACAAGGAGGGTTTTCCAATCTACAAAATAATCAGTATATCTTTATTTCAGTAGTAAAAGAGTGAAAGTATTGCAACGAGGAGCACGTTTAACATGTAAAACACTTCCATATTTAGATACTATATAACATTTTTTGACTCAGTTTCATAGGGAAAAATCTAACCGTAGATTCATTGCCTGACAGAATGTTCTTCTACAAAGGGCGAATTTTTTGTTTTCGTTGTTAGGACCTAAAGCCAAGCAGAGAAATTAACTCTTTCGCATCGAAGTCGCCCGTAACGGCTGTTCATTCAGGCAACAGCAAACTGCCGCATCGCCTGGTTTATTTTCTACCTAGTTCTTTCCCCTCACGTTAGTGTGTATGCCTCATTGGTTTCGCGAGTTGTTAAAAGACATGTCAATCATTCTTTTGAAGCAAATAAAGGAGAAAAACGGAAAGCTATTGACTTTCGCAGGTGCAAACCGGCACTAAGGTGAATCTGCACACAATGGATGAAACCGGTGGGGTAAAGGAAAACTATTCCAAGACAAATTCGTAAACACGGGCGTTTTCGATGTTTATTGAACACAGATTTGGTCGTCCCTCGATGCGAAAGAGTTAAAGCATTTGGCATGATTTGTATGCAATAAGCGACCACCATGAATCTCAAGTAGAGCGTAATAAGTTGCAAAGTTTTAGTGCCTTACTTTTCCTTACTTAATTTTTACATAAGTTGTAATATAAATAATATTACTAATAAACAGGTGGCTTAAAAACAGAGGGAAAGAATGGCGAAAATTGCAAAATAGGAGGAAAAAATGAAACTGAAATGAAAAATGAAACAACTACAAACAAAGCATGGAAAAAGCATTTTAGAAGATATACAAGTAACGTACTTTCTGAATCATCAAAATCTGTATTTAAGCGAGTATAAGTTTGAGAGCTTTGGATTCATTTACATTTTTGAATCAATTACTATTTCGTACGCATGCCAGATATATTAAATTTCGTCAGTTTTTGTAGTGTACTTACGTATTTTGTATTTTAATCTTTTCTTATTATTATCCCAGTAGAGGAAACCTGACAACACATTAAATTATCTCCGAGTTTCCTCATTTAAGTCATCTTCCTCTCAGATCAATCTCTTTGCATCGCTGGCTGCAAAGGTTTCAAATTTTTTCTCGTTATTCCAAATTCGGAATATATTGCTGGTCTATTTCGTGGTACAGCAGAGCAGCACTAGGATTTTTGCCACCATTCGTTTTCAATTGAAAATTTTATTCTCATTCTTCAGTTGCATTCTTAAAGTTTTAATTATTTATACAGGAAGAGTGAAAGAAATCAAACAAAGCAAAACAAATTACGAAAAGATATATCTGTTTTCTCCTATATTTATTGTTCCCTGTAATTTCTTTTGCCTGTTCCATTAAATTTATTGAAGGTAAATTTGCGAAGTCTTACAAAATGTATTTCCTAAATCCTGAGCGAATTAAGAATTTCTGAGCGTTTCGGCTACACTTTAATGGCTTTTAAAATGTAATGTTAGAATATTGACAGCTGCCTATACTGAAATAGTTTCTCCATAGTCCTCGAAAAACGAAGAATTAAGGTTCCAGGAGATTTTACAATGAAGGACACACATTTCGTATTTGAAGGGCAAGAGGAAAAAAAAAGATATTTTCGGATGGGAATATGTTGCATTTTAAACACTATGTTTGTAAATTTCATGATATAGTAGCAACACTTGAGTCATAAGTAATTATGCACATATATGAGAGAGACGACGACGACGAAAAATGAAATGGCAAAACATGACCGAAAACACTTTCCTGGTCGGTACAAACAACACAAAACACAAGAAAGAACGGACACCAGTTATGCTTAGCACAAGAGAAATTAAAAAATAGGAACAAAATTAGACACTTATGGACCTCAATGAAGGTCTTCGAAATTACGACCTGCACCCTGATGCAGGTATCACATCTCTCGCACATCGAACATAAGATGTTCTGGGAAATACCGTGCACCCCCAGGACTTTCCCAGCAGCTGCCACGATATGTGCCACAAGTTCCTGTTGGAGTTCTAACGGGGGTTTCGTGCACTAATGTTTTGACGTAGCCTAGAGGAAGTGATAATGCAAGTGAGGGCTCGTGATCTTGCTGAACAATGCACTGGACTACCCCTACCAAACCCATGTTTAGGATACTTCCCGAAGGAACTTTCGAATACTTTTTTTGATGACGATCCAATGTTTTTGTTCTTATTTCTTAGTTTCCGCCGCGCTAAGAATAACAAACAAATATCTTTACACTGTTCGTACCCTATTTTTCTTGTGTTGTCTCTCATTACTATGGCGCCAGGAAAGCGTTTCCGACAATGCATTGCAATAAACGATTATATGTATATATATATATATATATATATATACTATTAGTAGACGGTGAATGTCGACATTTACCGGTGTAAGTCAGAAATAAGAGTATTTGAAAATATTTCGGACATACAACAAGCGACTATGTGAATGTTGACATTCAATGGTGAAAGTCGACATTCTCCAGATTTCGGTGTTTCACCGTAACATATATACGATAAACGTATATATATGTATAGATATATAGGTATATGTGTGTGTGTGTGTGAACTAATGTTAGAAAATCTGATCGCACATGTTGATCTATAATACACAGCAAATTTGGCAGATGAATAAGACAAAATATTCAGATTTATTTCAATTCATATTTGCGACCCCAGTTCATTTGAAATTCTAAACTTGCCAATTTCTAGAATATTTATATTTCTCATATTGTTGGAATAGGAATAAAGTAGCACGACGCCGTGTCAGCGGTGACAGAGATAGAAAAAATGTGCATAGTTCGACAATATTGTGGTTTAGTAAGAGAAATATTTGATTCACGAAGTTTTATATTCCCACTTAGCTAAGTCATCATCTTTCTGTAAAAATCATCTGATGGGGATATATATATCTACATAAACATATATTTTAATTAATTAATTTTTATTTTTTAATTTGCTATTAATTCAAAATCATTTAATATTATATATTAAAAACAATAATTGCAATGAAAAGTTAGAATCTCGAAATTTTTTTATGTTTGATGAGTACATTCTCAAAACTCGAGCTAAATAATATCATAAATCTCTGTAAATCTAGAAATATATAGTCTAACAGAAAGAGGTGAAGAGAACAATTTATATTAGATTTGTTCCGAATAGAGTATGGGATGGATTTCAGAGTTTACTTAATTTGTTTTACATATATATATATATATATATATATATATATATATATATGCATATTTTTTATAAGGATAAAGTCTTTTTTGTCTTTGTTACTCTAATTATATCAACTATTTTACATTTACTTCTCATTCACAAATTTTACAAACTCGCCGCGTAAACACGTGTATTTTGTATATTAGCTTTCTGTTTAAATATTTCATTAGTTAATGCAATAAAGTTTCCTTATAATCAAAAGGTATTACAATAAATTTGAATTCTTCACAATGTAATTTTCCAACTTAAACATTTATAATCTATTTTTGTAATGAAGGAATGAAAAAAACTTTAAGCATTATAAATCTGAAAACGTATTATTTTCCAGACCAGCGTTTTTGTCAAAAAATTATTAAATGTATAATTAAACTGGACTGAAACATTATGTTTTGTTTTATTATTTTTTCCGAAAAGACTTACGTCTCCGACACGTATTGCAATCTTAAACACTGGGGATCCAATTCTTCTAGTAATTGTTCGCTGTAGTATATTTCTGCTTCTCCTTCTTCTTCTTCAAATACACGTCGATAATTATATGCGCTGAAATATTTTTATTTCATTAAATATATATGTTCATATGTTTGAATTAATTAATTTAATAAATGATTACTTATACGTCTTTTGTCAAAAGTAGTAAGTTACAGTTTGCGAGCATTTTTACAGATTGTCAAAGATTTCTAAACGCTCTATGCTATAAAATATCTTTACTTATTCAAAATCTTTAAAAAACAATAAATATGAAAATGAATATTCGTCTTATTAGCCTAAATTCCATTATGAGGATATACAGGTATAATAGGAAATAAAGTTGCTGGCACCAGCAGCTCAAGATGCCATATTAAAAGGTCTGATTGACATCTATCATCTCAACTCAAACTTTGCAATGAGGAAAATAATTTCTAAACACGTTTTAATAAATTAACAAACAGGATGGCACGAGGCAGATACAAGAAGATTGCTCGACGGTTACCTCCCGCAAGTATCCCTATAAAGAATAAATTTTTTCTCCAATTAGATTGGCAACAAGTCATGGAAAGTTCCCATTTTATTTCCAGAGATTCTTAAGAAGCACGTAAAATGCGAGCGAGAAAAACCTGTAAATCTAGCAAAATCTAAGATTTATAAATGGCACTCTTCCTTACTTTCCCTTCTTAGAAAAAATAACCAGGATTTGAATCAAAAATTCCAGAGAAACGTTTTTCTACAATATGAAGTGTGTGTCTGCACTTCAACAATTTATGAAATATATTATTGAAAGCGAAGGAACTGTGATTATAAGTATCTAGTCATATTACAAAAGTGAATAAGCATATATTTAAGAACAAGAAAATTTTTTAAACTGTGGCTTCCGTTGACCATGCTGGTAAAATTTCCAGTCGAGCGCAATTAATCAATGTTTGGTATCTCAACCTGATGGCTGCGTATGCTGAGTCGATGACTGATCAATCATTTGGACAATTTCCGCACAGGATTAAAAATTGCCTTCCTACAGACTTCTTCACTTAACAAGTCATGCGTTCAAAACATGCAATTCACACGTTAACCGAAATGTATAAAAAATTAGCGAAAACAAAAGAAGTATTTAAACGCACAATATCTCTTCGGATCTTCCTATGTTCCTGATTATTACATCTGCTGAAAACAATTTAATACGTTTAAATGCAATTACATTTCATTGAAGTGATCTATTAATTGTTTAACAGTTTTCTGCTGTTGACTTCAATAAATTTATGATGTTTGGTATTTCATTTGTTTCCAGCAACACCTAGTCTCCTTTGCAAATAAAATTAATATTAACTTTTGTAATTAAGAAATGATTTAGATGAAAAATTAAATTGGACTGGAGATAATGTCTCGGTTGTTTTCGTTAAAAGAAGTTGGTGCTTTCTTAATTCAAAAAATATCTCCATATATACACATAACATACATGTAATTAATGCACACACTTAAAAAATGTATTCTTCAGATGGTATCTTCAAATGGGTAGATACGATAGCTGAAAAACAAGTGTCGGACAAAAGCGGAAGTGCAAGGAGCGATTTGTTGTACTGATACTTCCGTTTATATAATTCTTGTTATTCGATGCATGTAGTTTTGTTGAAATTCGTGTTACAAATTGCTTTATTTTCTGATGTAAAAGGAATTATCCCAAATTTTATTCAGAAGATTTAAATAACGGTTTCGATCACAATACGCGGCAGTTACTAGTAAAATATCTGGATCAGTGACTTTTTGACGTCATTTAAAACGCTTAATTACAGGGCCGTAGTACAATTCACAACCGGCCCCAACCCCACGGGTATAGCGATATACAATAGTGACGTGATCGAAGATTCTCCGGAAATAATCGCTGTCATCGAATGACATGTATATTCTATTTAAGTAATCATAGTCATCAGCTTTTAATATTCGTTGCAAATAATCATTGTCATCGAATAATCATTGTAAAGAATCATTCTCATCGGATAATCATCGAAAATAATCTTTGTCGTTACATAAAGGGGCATAGTAGGTGATGTATAAAGAATTGTACTCAAATTCTCATCAAAACAATCGAATATGTATTGCAATTTATCATATGATCATTATTTACAGCAATGATTCTTAAATGTCTTCGACCTACGGCTCCTAATGACGCCGAGGAAAACTTGCGCAACTGTGACAAAAAGAATATTTAAAAATACAATAAAAGCTTGAAAGGTAATAAAAATGCCTGAATTTAATTTCCTTTTATTTAAATGAAGCTTAATGTTTTTAAAGGAAATTGAATATTGTAAACAGGAATCAACAATATAAATATCTGTGGATTTTTGCCTCTTTGTTTTTTTCTTCGTAACATCATATATCCGGAACGGGGAGTTTGAGTTTGGAAGGAGGTTCCCCGCGGATGTCAAAAATTTTTGGTAAAACTTTCCGACTATTGTTATCTTCCGGCGACTAACACTCGAGATTTTCTATAAAATTTCGGAAAACGCTAATTTTTCGTATTTATTTTTCCAAGTGGCCGAAGTCTAGCGCACTGGACATCAAAATGCTTTACTTGGAAAAATGTTGGCCCTTCTCACTTTCAAATCGTAGAGTTTGTTTAAGAGATATTTTTAAGTTAAAAAAAATATGAAATAAATAGTATTGCCAAACGTGAAACTTTTTGTTATTATTATTTACGGTTATATTCTGAAGTTGAAGAAAGCACGTGATTCCATATAACGTCATTGTATGTCGAAAATCTTTCGTTAATATCAGTATTTTAAATGAATAGCTGCTTTTGGCAACTTTTATGTTTCACCTTTGGATACGTGACACGATATGCTATCGCTACGTTAATTCCTTTATTGAGATTTTGAAAATTTGTTATATTGAAATAAATTTAAATCATAACCTCCAATGTATTACCTGAAGTGTCAAAGGTCTTTGTTTCCTGAGTTGGCAAGAAAAATTTATTTACGAATCGCTGGTTGCTTGGAAAGAATAAATACATTTTCTTCGTAATGAAATGTTTCTATGCATTTTATGCTATTCTAAATTTATTTATAAAAATTTAATTTCTTTTATTGTATACTTACTTTCTGAGTAGAAATTTAAACATCTGTAGATATTTAACGTATTGTAGATGCAATGTTACTTTACTACAGTTACATAATTTTTTTTTCCAATTTACTAAAATGTCTGAACGCAACAAGAGAGCACAAATGGTACAGCGAGCTACAGAAAAATGAAGTAAAAAACACTAGGAGACTCAACAGGCAAGTACAATAAAATTTGCGAGCTTCAAAAATGAACGAAGACACAACTAGAAACTCAGCAAGCAAGCATAGTGACAAGAAAGCTTACGCATTAAACAAACTGAAGAAGAAACGAATAGGAGTTCCAGCAGACAAGCAGCAACTCAAGAAACTTCGCGTGCTCAAACTGTATCAGGAACTAGTAGAAGACACAAAAGACATTCAGAAAACCAAGAAACACTGCGTTCTCCGGAAAGGGAAGCAGAAGGGAAACGGAGGCCCATTAGGCAAGTGGAACGTCAACAGACCATGCGCGATGAATAGAAGAAGTAGCAAGTAAACGAAGGATACAAGACTCTCCGCGTCATCGTCAGATTCGAAAGGAAATACCAGAACAGCTAGAACCTGTATAAACAACTCAAGACGCTGCAGTTTACGGACAAATTTGGTTCGAAGAGGCAGAGCGTATACGAGGAAACAAGCTTCGCATGAACGCATCAAGACATACACGTAGTACTCTTCACAATGCAGGAAGTTTACTTTGAGCAACACATTGTATACGTAGAGCTCGTAGACATATATCGTAAAGATTTTGCTTTGGTAACAGCCCTCTAGTAAAATGTATGAAGTTTATATTAGCATCTCACAATACCTGAACGAAATTTTTCTATTTACTTCTTCATTTACTATTTTCTTAAATTTTTTATCAGTAATCCTGTCTATATAATATAGATATCAAAATCAGAAAAATTTAATTAATTACCTTTAAATGTATCTTAGTAATGAATATTTCGCCCCTGTTCATACCGAAACAACATGATGTAATTGTAGATAGCTAGAAAGTAAAATGTATTCAGCAGGCTGTGCAGCAAGCGACATCTATAAATGGTGATAACACAATAATGTTATATACTGGCAGAATTTTAAAATAAGAACATATACATCAGTGTTTTAATAATAAGAATTTTGCATCAAATTGCAAAACAAGTATCTTAATTTCTGCCTTTTCATGCATAAGAGTTCAGCATTCGTAAAATTATATTTTCGTAAATGGTTTAGCAAAAATAACGAAAATTATTGTCCTGAGAAATGGATAAGCTTGGTATGAATCCGAATTACGCCAAGACTACCCGTCAATGGTTGTTTTGAACACGCCCTTAATGAATATATATAACCCTTAAAAAACGTAAAGTCAGTGAATCTATTATCCGAGTGTTTCTTTATAACTTGAGTATTTAAGAAATGCATTTATCTATCTGGATAAAGCTAACGCTATTGCCTGAATAACAACGTTTATTTAACATTTGATATAACCAATTTCATATACATCTTGAAATAAAACATAAATTTCTTAATAAGATACTAAAAATTGCAGAAAAAATACAAAAATAATGGAATTTCTAACAACACTACAAGTAACATACCGAGGAATAAATTGCACGGCAAAAATAATACTTTTAATATTATTCATTTAAATATGCTGAAACTTTCATAATATTCATTACTTACGAACGCTTTTTCATCCATCGAAGCATAGCACAAGCCATTCTCAATTCAGTGCTGGTGCACGTCAATAAAATAAGGATAAATCCAAATTTTTACAAAAAATCAATCGCCTTGACTCGTTTCTCAGAAAACGTATATCTCCAAATGCAGTATCAATACATCACATCAATATAATTCGGAATCATAAAATCTCCAAACAACGCATTAAACGCAAAAAAATCGCATTAAGGCAGAATGAAGAATTTTCACTCTTACAATGGCTTTTACAACAATATACAATAGAATCTGATTTCTAAACTAAGTGTTCATTGTTACACCATATTTCATTTTTGGGGAACCTTTCATGGTTGTTCAGTAATTCTAACTGTTAACTTGTTTAAATAGAATTATGATTTCATATATATGCACAGACTTATATATGTATATATTAATACGTATCTGTAGTAACATACATCATCTTATTATATGTAGGCGTATAATTCTAAATTAATTATACTAGTCAACATAATTTATATATTGATAGCATCAGACTTTTAAAATTATTTATTACTATCTGCTTGCTAACGATTTTATAATTACGTACAGTTGTACCTCGACATACGTGTTTAATTCGTTTCGTAACCTTGCTCGTATGTCGAATTGCTCGTATCTCAAAGCAATTTTCCACATTGAAATTAATCGAAATGCCATTAATCTGTTAAAGATCCCAAAATACGACCTCAGTTGTTTGTTAAGTGTTTTTAAATAAGAATCAAAAACAAGAAGAAACATTTATTTATAAATAACAAATACATATTCTATAAAAACATAATTAAAAGAAAAAGTGAAGTGCCTACGGAAGAGCTTAATTTTTGTCACTGGTTTTCGCTTTTTTCGTCATGATCAGCTTATTTCCACCCGCAGATCGTTTAAAAAAACTTTCCAAGGAGGTTTGTTTCTTCCTCCGTGTCAAGGATGCACGACTAGTTGCAACATTTTCACGGTGATTTTTATCCACGAACTCCACAACTTTCTCCCACATTCCCAAGACCTGTTTTATATCTCTTGTAGGGATAACCTCCTCCACTTCTGGCTCCTCTTCAAAACTAATTTTTCGTTAACCCAACCTATGCTGCTGCAAATACAGATCGTGTAACTCCTCGGTTGTCAGCTCCTGAGACTGTTGTTCGACGAGTTCGTTCACATCTCTCCCATCCACCTCCAGACTCATGGATTTTCCCAGAGGAACAAGCTCCTCTACCTATGCCACTTTGGGTTCCAATCCTTCGAAGGCTCTTTCAGCTACAGCCTCAGGCCACAGCTTCTTCCATGCAGAGGTTAAGGTCCTCGTTGTAACACCCTGCCAGGCCTGATCAATAATTCCTAGGCATACGACTATCTTAAAGTGGCCTTTCCAGAACTCTAGAAGGGTAAGGTTTGTGTTCTCCGTCACCCCAAAGCAGCCCCCAAAAATGTGCTTGGTGTACAATTTCTTAAAATTAGAAATCACCTGCTGATCCATTGTCTGCAGGATAGGAGTGGTGTTGGGTGGTAGGTAAGGAACTTTTATAAACTTGAACTCTTGGAGTAAATCCTCTTCGAGATTTGGCGGGTGAGTAGGGGCATTGTCGAGGAAGAGAAGGGCTTGCATGGGTAGGTTGTTTTTCTGTGGGTATTTTTTAACAGAAGGGCCAAACACCAGCTTTATCTACTCCAAAAAGAATTTCCTGGTGACCCACGCCTTCGGATTTGTCCTCCACATAACTGGCAGATTTTCTTTTGAAATATTATATGACTTAAAGATTCTGGGATTTTCCGAATGGTATACTAGCAAAGGCTTGATTTTACAGTCGCCAATCTCATTGGCGCAAATTGCTAGAGTTAATCTATCCTTTATTGGTTTGTGACCTGGCATCGTCTCCTCCTCTGCCGTTATGTAAGTTCTATTCGCCATCCTTTTCCAGAAAAGCACTGTCTCGTCACAGTTAAAGACTTGCTGGGGGGATGTATCCCTTGGCTAGTATCAGTTCGGAAAACATTTTGATGTAAACCTCAGCTGCCTTCACATCGGAACTTGCTGCCTCACCATGTTTGACGACGGAGTGAATGCCGGCCCTTTTCCTAAAGATGACAAGCCAGCCCGACTGGCTTTAAACAAGTCTTCCGATTCCTCGTTTTTAGAAGTGTGTGGGATCTTCTTTAGCAAATAACCATAAATTGCTCGTGCCTTCTCACATATGATGCTTTATGTTAAGGTTCCTCCTTGAAGCTGCTTCTCTCTCACCCACCCCATCAGTAGTTTCTCCATCTATTCACGGAGAGAGGTCCAGAGCTTAGACATTATTTTATCGGCCTTAGATGGCGTTATACCCTTTATCAACTCGTTTTGTTTAAGCACAGTACATATCATTGATGTGCTACGCCCGTACATCCTCGTCAAGTCAATTACTCGCACACTTTGCTCATGGTTTTCTATGACTTCACGCTTTAATTCAATAGACATCATCTTCTCCTTTGGACCCATGGTTATAAAAATAAATATGATAATGTTTTCTAAATGTACAAAAAGTAAAAAGCGCCAACCTAGCTTATCAAAGATGCTTCCAAAACGAGGGAAACAAGCACGCAGACTGAGATCTTGTCTGAGGTGGGAGAAACTGGTAGACGCTGCATCTAAATATAAATAACCATCGTCTTCACTGCCGAAACCCTCTAAACTATTCTATAAATCACTATCATATCAGCTATAAAATCGTCATTAGCCAAATCTATATCATCATCAAAAGCATCTAAATATTCCTCACCACACAAAACACATCATCATTTTTAACCATCGTATCACTATCACAATCGTCAGAATAAAATAAACCACCATCACACAAATCACATCATCATTCCATACTAATCAATCGAAACTATATATCATATACTCCATCATCATTGAAGTCGTCAAATAATAAAATCACCTGAATACAAAGTACTATCACCTAAAGTTTTATTACCATCATACTCATTTAATCACATTCTTCATCACTATAACATATAATCACGATAATTTAAATAAAAAATCATCAGCAGTTAGTATAAATCCTCATCCTTAAAATTCCAGCTAAATTATTTAAATCATCATCATTTAAATCAAGATTTTTTTTGGTGTTTCGCTAGTATAACACAAAAACGAGCCAGTTTCATTTAGGTACAGACATGTACAGGTAAAAGTGTTGGAGCTTCATTAAAGATTGCACAGATATACATCCCAATAACTAACCGAATACAGCACGGAGGGAAGGCCAGAAGAGGAAGAATCCTACTGGTAGTTCTTTAAAGAGAGATTTAGAAGTTAGTTTTTAAGTGAGGAGGACAAAAAGGGAGAACGGTTAATAGAAGAAATGAAGAAATCTAGAAAAAGTTTCATTAGAAAGTAGTAATAATATTGTAGTGGGTAAATCAATTATTAGCCCACCGGATGAGTCCAGATCTCGAAACTTTGTGCTGTTGGGAAAGGAGGGAAATCTAATAAAACAAGTTTTATATCAAGCTAGTACAGAATACTAGCAGCTTAGCTGCCAGCCTTCGTCTGGCTTTTAAATGTACCGGGAAAATGGCTGAAAGAAACACAAAACTTTAAACTTAAAAACAGCGTAGAATTTTACTCTGCAGAACAACTTCATAAAAAAAAGTTATTACGTATAACAAAATTACCATGAAATAAGCAATATCCCTTAATACAAATATTAATGATCCTAATAAATAAATTAACCAACTTCCCTTTGCAAAATCTTAAGAACTCAAATGGTATAAAGGAGGTTTAGAACTTTGTTTCCTAAAAAAATCACTCAAAACTTTTCAGTATCTTAAAATCAGTGAAATGAGCAACACAGAACACAAAAGAATACAAAAAACAAAAAAATTCTGGAAAGCAAAGTATAATTAATGATAATGCAAAGTATAATTAATGATATCCCTTGTAATGTTGAGCGCTTCCAACCTGCACGCAACAATAGTGGTGACTGCTAAGAACTGGAAAGTAGACAAATTTGTGAGAAGGGTTTAAATCCCTTTTTATTCAACTTTATAAATTACAAATGCGTGCTCTTGACGCTCGCAAACTACACCGACCCGGCGGTAAAATAAAAATAAAAAACTAAAATAAGAATAATAACAAGTGACTAACTACGAGGCTCTCTAAACGTAACTAACCTCACCGCGTTCTAAGATACCGCTGATAATTCAGCAAACTTCTGAATATTACGTTGAAAATTAACAATCTGCCGAGGCAAGCACACAGGCCGAAACGCGTGGTTCTTCAATTTCTAACTAGCCACCTCCACTCTCGTGAAGCAAGAAAGCACACCTTCGAACTCGTTTCCCTTCTATTTAACCCACCGGGCGGCTCGCATTCAAATCTATTTACGTCTCGAAAACTGCAGTAAAAATTAACCATGTTTACAATTTTTTTTTCACTTAGAGTGAACCAAAATTGTCCTGAAAACGGCCTTTGTTAGATTTTCTTCCCCCCTCCTTGTAGGGCGATCAACAAGTCGTTTCGATTAAGTGATGGCTTCCTACTGTCCTTTGATTACCGCCTAGAGGCGATTAAGCAGATGGGCTGCTTTTGCCCTTACGGAGGAAGGAGCACGTTTTGTGTCCATGCTTTGGTTAGACGAAAAAAGATATTTTTTTCTGGAAATCCAAAACAGAAAAGGAAGTTTTGTATTGCATTGTTACTAATTTTGTGCATATTTCTAATCTTAATTGCTTATCAGAGCCGTGCCAAGATATCTTTTCACCTGAGGCAGAAAGGTCAATGCGCGTCCATATAAATATAAAAATAGCTACACTTGTATTAAGCAAAAGTAATTGTATTAAATCAAAATGTCATAACTCTTATAGCATAATTATACCATAATTCTTAAAGTATTTTTTAATCGTAGTTTTATAAATTCAGAGAAATAATGTAGCCAATTATTTATAATTTTCAAATGAAAACGTTAAAAGATTCGTTTTTGATAAATAAGAAATAACACTGAAATGCATATTGCATCAATTTCCAGGTTTTCTTGCAATTTTTTGGTTTGTTTTATTGATTTAAGTTTGACGAAGCTTATTTCCCCTAATAATTAAAGTAATTTTCGAATTCGCATAGCCAATTTGGCGCCTCTTCTAGTGATTCACATGAGCCCGGCTTTGTTGCTATTTAAGTATAAATGTTATTAATTTTTATTGCGTTTCGGTATTTTAATGTACGTTTATAGAATGTTAATTTGTTTTTATATGCATATTTCAGTAATATAATCTTACGACTAGTGAGACAGTGTAGTTTAACTAATTTTCTGTTTTTGATTCATGTTACCGAGCTTTAACGCTAAGAAAAAATTTATAAGAGGCTTAAAATACCTAATTCCTATTGAAAGCTACATGTATTTGATAATTAAATTATTATTAAAATAACAAACACATGCTCAGTGTCAGTCATTTCGACATAATGTTTGTAATTCATTTTACCACAAATTTATTTCGTTTATCTTGTTTCATATTTATAAAAGGGGAGTTTACCTTCATCGCATTTTTTGGTTGATTGAATATTTTGAAACAAATTTCAGTCATAATAACCTCATTAAAAATTTTCTACATATAGACAAGATGTCACAGATACCTCTCAGTTTCCGAACTAAATTACATGGTACTGAAATTCGGTGCATTTCCATATGATTATTTTTGACAGAAAGAGTTACCTTACGTAAATCACAAAAGAACATTGTTTTAATTCTTAATTAAATATAGCACTTGTATTAAATTGCTAAAATTCATTGTTAGGAAAATCTCGCTCTAAAAAATTAGACACTTTTACCTTTCAAAGTGGAATTTTTGTGGTTTTCTCTGTGCATAATGTGGGCGCGAGTAAGTTTTTCTTACAATGTCCTCCACGGAGGCATTCCTCCCTTTAGGCAGATAGCTCTCATTTGCTTTGAAGGAAAAATAAAGCAAACCAAAACAAAAGCTTCAAAATTGGTGTTTAACATTTTTTTGGGTTCAAATACGCAAATTACTTAGAGATCTCAATTCACATTATCAAATGTTATTAGTTAAATAAATAAAAGCAAGTTCAGGATTTCCATTTAAATTGTTTGTTTTAAAATAAAAAATAAGAACAGTCAGTTTTGAATAAATCTTGTCAACATCAAGCAGGGACAGGAACATGCCAATGTAAAATTTAATATTAGGCCAAAAAGAAACGCTTTGACGTCGATTTTGGATAACACTTAATCAAATTCGCAGGTAGTCAGAGACAGGCCTTTCTTCAGTAGAGAGAAAAAAATGTTTCTGAAGTATTTGTGTATTTATTACATAAATGTTTTAATGCTTCCATAGCACTGCTAATCGATAAAATTTATTTGATGAAAAGTAGGAAGTTTGCTTTTAAAATTCCGATTTTTCAACCTTTTTCAGTGACATATGTGGCATCGAAAAACACGTCTGGCCAGGAGACAGATTAATGGCTGAAAAATTCTTAGAATTTAAAGAGGCATCGAACAAGAAAATTTAGGGATGGCGAAATTCTAAGAATTTGGCACTTGACAACGGCAAAAGTTTTAGAATGTAGAGAGCTACAGAATTTAGGCAGGGCAAAATATTTTAAATTTATAGAACATCGGTCAGTAGAATTAAGATCCCACAGCGATTGCACTGAGAAACAAATCGACCTGTTTCTCGATTATGCGGATGGACGCAGATTAACTTCCGAAAGCTCAGTGAAGCAAGAGCTGTACATAATGCAGCTATTTACGATTTCTGCTATAATAAACTGAAATTTAATATAATAATTTAACACTATATATCAGTTTACGAAAACATGATGATACTTTTGAGAAATTTTCTTTGATTCCCCAGTACACTAAAAAAAAAAAAAAAAAAAAAAAAAAAAAAAAAAAAGTACAATAGATTATATAATGATATTACTAACAAAATGATGCCGATGACGCATTTAATTTTTATCTTTTTATTAATCTAAATAAATATGTCATAGAGTTTTCCATAACTTATAGTTTTGCAAATTAAAAATGTTCAATAATATAATTCAAGGCAAAGCACACGAGGGTTATCTGCCTAAATGGAGGGATGCCTTCGTAGAGGACTTTCTAAGGGAAACTGGCTCGTATACACGTTACACATGGGGAAAACCACGAAAACGACCATGCAGCCAGCCCGTTCGCGCGATTCGAACCACGGACCGAACTACCAGTGTTCAGCGTCTTTACCGCTCGGCCGCTGGTGGGTAATATGTGATTATGAAAGCTGTGTAAAAGAAGAAAAATTCTTGCATATTCGTCAGGCAGCATACGATGGGCACCTGCTTGAGGAAAAGGATGCGTTTGTAGATGACATTTTCAGGGAAACTGGTTTGGTATATTCAACCTAAAATTCACCAAAATACCAAGCAACGAACGCATTCGCCGGAATTCAAACTTAGGCAAAACTACCAGTGTTCAGTTGCAAAAGAGAGTTAACAACATAAACAGGTAACATGTCTGAAATTAGTATTTATTGCATCCAACAGTGATATGATTTTCTGATATAATTTAATGGAATATCACTGTAAAAGAATGGGAATCTTTTTTTTTTCTCCTTTTGCAAGGAGATTTTTTTCCGCTTTGTTTTCAACATTTGGTTGAAATGCAAATTAAATAAATATTTACAAATGCAGAATATTGGATAGTTATTGATGATTTCGAGATTCAGTTTCTGAAATCCATTTCATGTGTTATTTCCTTAAAAAGGTGATACTGAAACCAACTTTCGAGGAGTAAAATGATTACTAGAAAAGAGTTTCCGATTTCTTTCATTCTTTTATTCCCATTATAAATTTATCCCGTAGTTCTTAGAACATTCTTCTATCCGTAAGTGATGATTTGCTTTCCGTTCAGAATTCCCCTATGAGCTGTTTATTCTTAGGGCAGAAAGAGGAAAAAGCTTGCGTACATCGCCATTCCCGGAAACTAGACAGAACCGAAAATATTACTAGACAGTCCGGTTTACCAAACAATAGAGTTTATCTGATTCCAAGTTGTAAAAGCTGACAGTTATAAATTGTTATGTTCATGGCGACCTTCAGAAGGCATCAAATTACTTCAAAAGTTCCGCTGCTATAAATTTTCAGACTGCAATTTTGTTCCTTTAAATTTTTGAAAATACCTATTTTTTAAGTATTTTTCGGTACTTATATTAATATTGATACAAATAATATAGAAAGCACCAAACGTAGCTACGATGTATTTTAATTTGTCCTTAGTATTTTCTCACATATAAGTATTAACACTTTGTCTACACGTTTCTAATGTTTCACCATATAGTAAGCCTTCTCTTTCGGAATGTATTCAGTTCCTTTTCGCTTTTATTTTCTGCTTCTTCTTCTTCTTTTTTTTTTTTTTTTTTTTTTAATTTTATTTATTTAATGTTACCATATCCTGAGTTTTACTCTAGCTATTAGCTAGAGTAGCTACTAGGTAGCATTCATTATAGTACATTCATTATATTCATATAGCTAATAGCTAGCATTCATTATAGTACAAAATATAGCTTGTCAATATCAACACATTTTTATCTTCAATAAAATCCACTAATTCGATTGATGCTGTAAAAATTACAATTTAATACTTTAGCCAATTATTCTGATTATAGTGATTTAAATTCCTTTTTAGGCAACATATGCATTCTTTCAGAAAACGCGATATATTGAGCACCGCTGTTACAAGTAAATACTGTACATTCAACCATTTCATAATATGTAAATGTAGCATAACTTCTTTTCGAGTGCTTGCATTGAGTGTCTCCTTCAAGTAAACCTTAATGGAACTTTATTTCATGAAAATTTAGAAGTATTATAAAAGCCTCAGAATTATTTCCATTGCAAACATTTATGAATTAAGCAGAAAAATATATAAGAAAAACATCAATGAGAAACTATTATCGAATATACATTTCATGACAGTAGTAAAACATTTTTTCAGTACCGACGGTGTTAAAAAGCTCAATATTGTGATAAGCTAAATAAAATAAAACGGTATTAAAAGTTTAATATTGTGATAAGTATACTAATCTATAACACTCATTTGATATTTTTGCCATTAGGAATTATAATGTAATTCTAACCGTTAAAGTAACATTGTATTTGTATTAACTACAATTGTAATTGTAATTTCAATTAAATTTATCAGTACTCGTTGCACCTTGAGGGAGACGCATTATTATTATTTTTTTTCTATTATATAAAATACTGTCCTCAGAAAAAAATGTCTCTAGACATGATTCTGTCTTCAAAATTAATGGATGAGGTGAACAGAAATAATCTTGGAACAGACTTTGGGCAAGTGCTGCGAGTATGCGAAATGTAAGACTGTAATTAAACTTCGACCATCCTGGAGACTACACTTTCTTAGAATATTGCCATTCGACAAATTATAAGACCTTCCATTTATCTTTAAAGTTTAAGCTATCTGTTATTGACTGAGAAAAGCTGGTAATTCATTGTAGTTACTTTGTAGTTAAAACTACAACTAATGCAGTTATAATTGTAATTATGCCGCCCAGATGGTATAGTGGTTAGGGAAGCCTGACTGCGATACCGAAGGGCCTGGGTTCGAATCCCGGAGAAGGCATGGCTTTAACTGTTCGTCCTCTCATAGGAGGCGATGGTGGCCCACATATTAGATGCCTCTATAATAAAGTGACTGCAACTTCTGGCCATGCATAGACTAATGGACTGTGTTGCACTGTAACTATTCCCAATCTGCCATTGGGGAAAATAATAATAATAATAATAATAAACAATGATTGTTCGAATTACAATATAACTTCAAAAGCAATTAGATTTTTCGCTCAGCAGAGTAATAAGTCGTCTTTTGAATACTACAAGTTCAAATCGGATGCCCATTTTGGCAAACAATCTAAATGTTTAGATAGCTCCGTGGATTTCCTTATGTGTAACATGAATACAAATCATTTTATTTTAGAAAGTTCTCTATGAGTACATCATTCTTCTTAAACGTTTCGTTGCATTCAATTAAATAAAGATCTTTTCCTGCTTTTATTAACGGGGGATGTGAACATGAGCCAGTTTAACTTAGAAAGTCCTCCACAGAAGCATCTTTGCAGTCTATACCGTAATCCAAATAATATGACAATCACAGGTGCATAAGAAAATTGTACTTTTATTTGTTCTTACGTGAAACAATGATGGACAATAGTTCATGCAAGTACTTTCACTTGTAACTGAATAATGCATATTAACTATTTATGGAAAATGTGTGTTATGTTGAATAAAAGACCAATTCGTAATTTTTTTTTTTCCAATGGCAGGGATTAGCCGTTTATAGACATTGATCACTACTAAGGCCGGTCATATTATTAGGGAGGGAACTAATACGTGGGCCACCGTTGCCACCTATGAAGAGGACGAACAAATTACATTCATGCCCTATCCGGGATTCGAACCCAGGCTCTTCGGTACGGCAACCAGAGTCACGAACCGCTTTACTGTCTGGGCGGTAATTCATAATAAATGGATTTAGTAAAATGTCTAATACACACAGCAATTAAGCATACTGATTGCTGATCAGAATCCTTTTTTACCAGCTAAAGCAATAGGTTGGACAAGCGTCCCGTAACAAATCCTTTGCGAAAACATCCCTTTGCACTGGCATAAACTCTTTGCTGGCTTTCCCTTAATCTTGTAATTTAAGTTCACATGTTTATCGAAGAGCATAAACATACATATTTGCTTACTAACGTTATGTGCATTTCGGTTTATATAAAATATTTCCTTTAAATAAACTCCTATTTATGCTGGTACCACAAACTACAATATATATAAGATGATTCAGAAGACATGACAGAAAATATTAGTATTTTTCTTATAGGTGATTATCCCGTTGTATTATTTAAAAACTCATTATCCAAAATGCAGAAACATTTCAATTATAATATTATTGACTGTAATTTTCAAATATTATCACGATTTCCTTAGCATATGTCACTGAAATAATAAGGAGCAGTTGCTTTTCTGATTAAATAGTTACAATCATCTGCTGCGCAATTTTAATTAAGAGGTCATTACAATTGCATTGTAATTTTTATTAGATTATATAATTACAGTTATACCGTTTATTCAATTAGATTTCACAATTAAAATGCAATTATAATTAAAATGCATTTGAGTAAATTGTATATATAATTAAAATTGTTACATTGTAATTACAAGATAATTGTATAATATTATTCCAATTACTACTTGTTTTCAATTGCATTCTGCAATTACATGTGCAATTAAGATCATGATTTTTCTGGGCTACGTAACTGCTTTTATCAGAAACAATTGCTATCTTAATTACATTATTATAATTACTTACTGGAGTTACTATGACAGTGTAATTGTAATTAGATTATATGTTTGCAGTTGCAGTGAATATGAAATTGAATTTCGCAAATATAGAGTAATTGTAATTTAAATGAAATTATGTAAATTGTAATTGTAATTAAAAAAAACAGCTACTTTTTAACAATAACTACTTAGTAATTGCATAATTTTATTACAATTGCATACTACACTTAGAATTACAATTATGATCATAATTTCACTATGTTAAGTAATTCTAATTATCAGAGACAATTACTTTCCTAATTACGTAGTTATAATTACCTACTGCAATTGCAGTTAAAATTACGTTGTAATTAGCTAATATTACCGTAGTTGTGATTAGATGCAATAAAATTTGTAATTGTAATTAGATTATATAATTATAATGTTTGTGATTATCATTGCATTGTAATTGTAAGACTTAAGAATTAAAATGCAATTACATACATTATTGTTGCATTTAAAAAGTATTTACTTTCTAATTGTAATTACGAAGCTAATTACAATTGCAATATAATTGAAATCACATATTTCAAAATATTGTTGCAGTTTCTTGCAATTTTAATTTTAATTCCAATTACATTTTGCCAAACTGCATCTAAAATTTGGAGAATAATTAGGCTGGAAAATGAAAATTCTCTTTACAAACATAAACATTTAAGTTTACTATAGCTGGTATAAGCACAGAACAGCTGGAACAGCTGGAAGTTTTGAACGAGCTATTTATTCCGAGCTGTTATTCAAAACCTAACGATAAAACCCATTTGCCCCTAGCGAATAGATAGTTTCCTCTCCTCAATTACCTCCCGCAGAGAAAAATTATCACCTGTCAGTTTACATTAAGAGCAGAGAGGGGAGGGCACTCTGAGACTGGCCGTATATATGCTGCTTTGCCGTTTCGGGCCAAAATTTAAGTTTACGTATATATGCTGCCTTGCCGCCATGAGGACCAAAATATTTGGGCGCATATATGCTGCCTTGCCGCTATGAGAGCCATTATTCTCGAACGTATATGTACGGCCTTGCCGCCTGGAGGGTTAACTCAGATTACTTCCGCTGACAATTTGAATCCTTTGCGCGTTCTACTAAAATTTACATACTCTGGCATTGGCAATTCCAGGGAAAAGTAAGGCTTGACAGGAAAGATAGTTTAAACTTAAAATAAATGTTAGTTAAAATAAATATAAACCCTACACACTTAATGCAAATAATTATTATCCTAATAAAAAATTAACCAACTTTCCGTTGAAGAAAAAAAAATATGCAAAACTTTTCAGTATTTTACAAACAGTGAAATAAGCAAAAATTAACATGAAAACAACTCAAAAAACATAAAATTCCGCGCAGAATTTTACACTACAGATTAACTTTATCAAAAAAATCAATAAAAATGTATTATATATATATATATACATGACAATGAAATATGCCAATTTCTTAAAAACAGTGACATAAGAAATACGATGAAAAATTGTTGCCAAACCCTTATTTCTAAAAGAATGAAACTATTCAAAATGATGCGATTTCATCAAAAATATATTAACAACAATAAGACAGGAAAATTGTTGCCAAAATCACATTTTTAAAGATGTGAGATGTGCGAAGTGTACTCGGAAGCTTCATTTAAACATATTTTTAAAAGTACAAAATATTATCAGTTTTCCAAAATTCTTTTTGTAAAAGCAGTCGCAAAGATGAAAGTTTAACGTGTTCAAAAATCAAAGAAAAATAAACTGTACATTTTTAAAAATAAACTTTTTTAGAAAATATCCCGTTGAAAATGTGTTAAGCTCCATTTGTTAAATAAATTCGTATTTAATGGATTTATTGAAACAAGAAATTTATTTTAAGTTCGTAATATCTAAGTGCTTACGTTTCATGACGGTTTGAAAATGGAGTGTGTAGAGTAAAATCTCGCTTTTCTATAGAAAATTATGTCTCAAAATGACACGATTTCGTCACAAAACATAGAATAAAAAAAAATTCGAATTCGAATTTCGAAAAAATCGCTTCGAGGTGCTGTGGCCCTTGTCTAGATACACCTATGTAGCAAATTTTGTAGCCCTGTGTCTATTAGCTTACGCGCAGCGCGAACGAAAGAAACACACACAACACACAGACAGACTCTTTCTTTTATTATATGTAGAGATATCATATGGCAAATTTGGAATAATTCTTATAATAGAAGAAAAATATATGTAGAATAATACATCAAGTATACAATAACACATAATGTGCCATTATAACAAAATTTTGAATTTTCGAAATTTGGAATAAAATGCTAAAACAGAATATATCATGACAAATACTGAATAATATTTAAAATATGGGAAATAAAATATAGCTTAATACATATAGAATAGTACATAATACATCATATAATAAAATTATAATTTTGAATAAAGTGCTAAAGTATAGGATAATAAATGATATATCATATAATAAAATTAATAAAATAGAAGTATAACATGTAGAAGAGAATAAAATTTTATTTTAGAGTTCATGATCAAAAATAGTTTTCAGTATTCATTAGGCAGAGTTCATAAATCACTAAAGTGTTCATGATTACAGGAATTATAAAAAGTTTCTCGTTTAAGTTCATATATTTTACATGACTCATACAATATTCATAGCTCATTTTTGTCATGACACAGCAAATCAATATCATGACTCATCTTTTCAGTTCTAGTTTACTCTGACGACTCAATTTTTATATTTCATTCTGTTTATTATGGATTTTGCAAGGCTTTTTTTATTACGATCAGTACAAATAAGTATTTGTGACAAAGATCGATAATTATCTTAAAATTCTACATAGGTGAAAATTAAATATTTTGTTATATTTCGTCTGTTGTAGATGGGGTTACTCTGCATAGATTTAATCCATTTGTGTTACGTTTTGGTGAATTTGTTTCATATTAGAATGAAGATATTGAAGTTTGCTGATCGTTCTTTTGAATGATATATCAATATTTCTGGGTTCGCGAATATGAAACGTTTTCTTGAGAAAAGATGAGAAAAGATAGTGATCACTGTCTCCTTTCTAGCATGATATACAGAAGTCAGTGTCTATTAAGTTTGTTTGATGAAAATAAACACGATATGGCCCATGGCCAGTAATATTACATGTTTGAAAGGATTATGTACTCTTGGTGTCAGTATTGCAATAGCGGTAGAACTAGTAATTTCGTCGACCTGTAGATGCTTTATTCCATTTTTCTTGGCATATTTGGGTAATTTGTTCTTTTATGGGCAGTCGAAGATAAGATTTGAGAAATTTCGTATATAGAAAATTGCTTTCTTGATTAGGAACAGCTTCTTTGCAAGTTTGTCGAATGTTAAGTTACCGGCATTTGTACTATGGGCTCTTATCCATGATATATGAATTTTTAAATTATCTGTTTTTTTTAGAGAGTTTATTGATGTCATAAGCAATAGAAGTCTGATTTTGTGGGTTAGAGATAGCATAGATGGCAGATTGACGGTCAATATTAATATTTGATTCTATAATTAAATACTTCAATTGAATTGTTTTTAGTTTTAGTGTTTATTGCGGTTTTTATTTTTGTGTGTGATACAGCAGGAGATGTCTATTGTAAGATGCAGGGCACATTTCGTAATCCTCTGTGATGTATATGGTTTTGTTATAAGTAATATTATGGCGAAGTTGATATATTGTAGAATAAATTGCTTCCTGAATGGATTCGACATGGAGTGGAACAGTTCCAGCTAAGATATTAAGAGTAGTACTGGAGGTATTTCGAAAGCCTCTGGAAATATTAAGTGTAAGTTGTCGTTGTGTTGAGGTAAGAATTTTTTTCTTGTGGTTATAGGGAATGCCCAGATGGCAGAGCCGTAGGTAATCATTTTGGTTATTACTGTACGATATAGTAATTTGGAGATTTAAACCCCAGTTTGTGCCATGCACATGTCGAAGATTTTGACTTATAGAATGTGTACAAATTTTAAGTTCTTTGAGATATTCGATAAGATGTTGTTTTCATGTATTATAATTTCCTAGGTATTTGATTGATTTAGTATGCTTGATTTTTTTCGCCAGTTATTTTAACAGAAAGTTGCTTAGTAAGATTTTATCCAGGTTTATTATTTGTCATGATTCTAGATTTGGAGGATTAAATTTCAAGTTTAATTTTCTTGCATTCTTGGTGGAATATGGCTATTATTTCTTGACAATTTCTTCGAAGGATTAAGTAGGACCTTCCACTGATAACAAATGCGACATCATCGGCGAAAGCAGTAATTTTAGCAAAAGGAAGACAGGCACTTTTTATAATTTCATTAAATGTGATATTCCATAATTCTGCGCTCATACATGCGCCTTGTGAACATGCATGAACTTGTTTTCTTCTGATTAAAGTATTATTATATAAAATGAGATTATGGCGATTATCAAGGAAATTATTGATTATTTGATAGATATTATAATTACATTCAATATTTCTAAGTGTTTCTTTAATTGAAGGCCGTCATAATGAATCAAAGGCTGATTTAAGATCTAAGCTGATTATTGCGGAGTGTAGGTTATTGATTTTATTAACATCGATTTGATTTAGGACTGCACTGGTTGCATGAATGGTAGATTTTTGCTGCCTAAATCCATACTGATTTTCCTTGATGAATTTTGATGCTGAAACTGGTATTCAAGTCTTCCTATAATACAACGTTCAAGAATTTCTCCAAGAGCTTGAAGAAGGTTATTTGGCCGATAGGAATTAGGATTATCAGGAGCTTTTTTCTTTTAGAGGAAGAGTGTGATTTGTCCTGTTTTTAAGCAGTCTTGTAAAATACAAAGTTGAAGACATTTATTGCAGATTAGAATTAGCTTACGATTAGTTTTATGTATAATTTGAATGCAGATTCTATCTGGTCCAGGAGCATTTTTGTTATTGAGTTTTTTAATAATTCGATTGAGTTCCATGGATGTAAATGGGGTATCATTTTCGTGGAAGTAGATTAAAACGAATTAATCTTTGTTCAGTTGAATCATCATATATACTTTCGTTTGGTAGAATAACATCTAGGATGTTTTCTAAAGTGATCTTCGTAACATTTTTATCATTATTTCCCGTATTAGTGACTGTAAGTTGCGTTGGGTGTAAGATTTTGTTGGTTTAAATTTTGTACAATGAGCCATACGTATCCTGGTTGTTTAAACAATAGTTGCACCATGCTTAACGTTTTGCAGATATTATTTGCTTTTTATAGGAGGCTTTTCTTTTTTGTATTTTTGAAGTAGGTTGAGTCGTTCTTCATCAGTTTGCGATGATTTGAGTTTTCTTCGTAATGCTCGCGTTTTGTGTGTTTCTTTGCGTAGTTCTTTCGTTACCAGTTGATTTTTATAATGGGAATATATTATCTTTTGAAGAAGGTACGTTCTTAGGTATCTTGAAACTTTCTGATAAGTTCCTTGGTAATATTATTAAGTTCTGTTTTTGTTGTACACAGAATAATAGAATTTAGAAAGTCATTAGAAATTGGATTGAACTTTTGTTGAAATTTCTTTTCTTTGTTATTATCGATTTTAAATCTTGTAAGTGCAGTAAAGGACGTATATTCAGTTATATCAAAAGAGATATATTTGTTATCAGATTCAGTGTTCAGCTAGTATTGATCTGTTGTTAATTTTATTATCAAGATGTGTTGTAGAAATAAGAAGATCAGTCCAATCTTTATTGTAGGTATTATCAAAGGTAGGTCGGTCAGTAAAATGATTATGTAGAATGAGATTGTTTGCATTTAAAAATTCTTCAAGTATTTCTCCTCTGTGATCGGTTTGTAAGTATCCCCATTAAGTACTATGGGAGTTAAAGTCTCCACTAATAACATGCGGACTATTATTATTGTTGTAAGATTTCATTTAGTACGGATAAGGTTTGATTTGGATATTTGACGGAGATATATAGATACTAGTAATAAGAAGCTGAGATGCATTAGTATTGATTGAACTTGTGATTATATCTCGAGTATTAATCATTATTGAAGAATTCCATTTATTGTTTGGAATGAATATGGCTGTACGAGGAGATAAAACACCGGTTGAAGCATGACGTTGAATAATTGTCCAGTTATTTGGAATTCTTCCTACTTTGAGAGTGATGCAATAAGATTCTTGTGTTATAATAAAATCTGCCAGATAATCTAATTGATACTGACTTAGTTGGTCGGTGGCGGTCTTCTCTCTTTGAAGATTTATTTTGAGAAAGCGCATGACATTATTATTCTTTTTATTATGGAAATGGTCTAGAGATAGTCTGAAGGATCTTGTATTATTGTTGATAATATGTATTGGATTTTACTCGTCTAACTTCTGTTTGATATGTGGACCAGGAAATAGCTAAAGCTGGATGTTTACACTCAAAGTTTGCTTCATACTTTTCATTGTTAATCCAGCAGTTTATGCAGTACGGAGTTTGGGAAGAACGCAAGTAACATGATAATTTCCGATGAAGAATGAGCATTTTGGTTTGTTTGTCTTATGGGAAAAATCCTGGCAGATTTGACATCTGCGTACACCGATAAACTCGGTTATTTTATTGGTGCGCCATCCAATATATATTTGTTTTTTACTCATAAAATTTTGGAAAGTTTTACCGTGACATTTTATGATCCATTTATGAGTATTATTTTGATCATTCAGTTTAAATAAAGGTCTTAGCTCGGAAATATTATGTTTCTTGGGCGATAATTTGAATCAGTTCATCAGAGTTGAAATTTTTTGGAATATTATGAATTGTACATTTTGGTATTCTGGCTTCAGGAAATTTTATATTAACTATATCTTTTGCAACTGTTTTGGCAATGAGGTTATAACTGATTTTTTTCTATATCTTCTGGATTATGACAGTGTATTGCAAGGCCCCCTTGAAGAAGGGTGTTTACTTTTTTGACGTTGATATTTAATGTTTGCAGTGGTATTATTTGCAGTGGTATATGATTTATTTGTTCTATTTTTCTTTTCCGGATCTTGCTTCGTTTGGTCATTAAATCAATCGTTCTACAGTCGTTATCCAGTTCTGGCTCTTTTCGCAGTTCATCCGGTTTCCTTTTCGGGTTTGACAGTTCTTTTCAGGTTCCAGCTTGTTTTTCAGATTTGTATTCTTTTCCTGCGTCATTTCTGAATCGTCTATATTTTCCAGTTCTGGCATCTTTTCCGGCTCTTGCTTCGTTTCCTGTATTTGCATTTTTTCCAGTTTCTTCTTCTTTTTCAGTTCTTCTTTGTCTTTTATTTTGCATTTTTTCCAGTTTCTTCTTCTTTTTCAGTTCTTCTTTGTTTTTTAGTTTTTGCATTTTTTCCAGTTTCTTCTGCCTTTTCAGTTCTTCTTTGTTTACTTTTTTTTGTATCTCTTCCAGTTGTTTCTGAATTTTTAGTTCTTCTTTCTTTTCTAGTTTTTGAATCCATTCCAGAGTTTGCTTCTTTTTCAGTTCTTGCTTCTTTTCTAGTTTCTGTTGCTTTTCCAGTTTTTGTTTGTTTTTCAGTTCTTCCTTCTTTTCCAGTTTTTGCTTCTTTTTCTGCTCTTGTTTCATTTTCAGTTCTTGCTTCTTTTCAAGTTTTTGCTTCTTTTCCTGCTCTTGCTTCTTTTTCAGTTCTTGCTTATTTTCCAATTCTTGTATGTTTTCCAATTCTTGTATCTTTCCCGGTTCTTGCTTCTTTTCTCGTTTTTGTATCTTTTCCAGCTTTTGCTTCTTTTTCAGTTCTTGCTTCTTTTCTCGTTTTTGTGTCAATTCCAGTTTTTTCTTGTTTTTCAGTTCTTGCTTCTTTTCCAGTTTCTCCTTCTTTTCCTGTTCTTCCTTTTTATTCAGCTCTTGATTTTTTTCAGCTCTTGCATCTTTTCCTGTTCTCGCTTCTTTTCTAGTTCTTTCTCGTTTTCCAGTTTTTGCTCCTTTTCATGATCACAAGGAGGGTTTTCCAATCTACAAAATAATCAGTATATCTTTATTTCACTAGTAAAAGAGTGAAAGTAATGCAACGAAGATCACGTTTAACATGTACAACACTTCCATATTTAGATACTATATAACACTTTTGGCTCAGTTTCATAGGGAAAAATCTAACCGTAGATTCATTGCCTGACAGAATGTTTTTCTACAAAATGGTTTTCTACAAAAGCAAACCGCCGCAACGCCTCGTTTATTTTCTACCTAGTTCTTTCCCCTCCACGTTAGTGTGTATGGCTCATTGGTTTCGCGAGTTGTTAAAAGACATGTCAATCATTCTTTTGAAGCAAATAAAGGAGAAAAACGGAAAGCTATTGACGTTCGCAGGTGCAAACCGGCCCTAAGGTGACACTGCACACAATGGATGAAACCGGAGGGGGAAAGGAAAACTATTCCAAGACAAATTCGTAAAAACGGGCGTTTTCGATGTTTATTGAAAACAGATTTGGTCGTCCCTCGATGCGAGAGAGTTAAAGCATTTGGCATGATTTGTATGCAATAAGCGACCACCATGAATCTCACGTAGAGCGTAATAAGTTGCAAAGTGTTAGTTTCTTACTTTTCCTTACTTAATTTTTACATAAGTTGTAATATAAATAATAGTATTAATAAACAGGTGGCTTAAAAACAGAGCGAAAGAATGGCGAAAATTGCAAAATAGGAGGAAAAAATGAAACTGAAATGAAAAATCGAACAACTACAAACAAAGGATGGAAAAAGCATTTTAGAAGATATACAAGTAACGTACTTTCTGAATCTGCAAAATCTGTATTTGAACGAGTATAAGTTTGAGAGCTTTGGATTCATTTACATTTTTGAATCAATTAATATTTCTTACGCATGCCAGATATATTAAATTTCTTCAATTTTTGTATAATTTACTTAAGTATTTTGTATTTTAACCTTTTCTTATTATTATCCCAGTAGAGGTAACCTGACACCTCATTAAATTATCTCCGAGTTTCCTCATTTAAGTCATCTTCCTCTCAGATCAATCTCTTTGCATCGCTGGCTGCAAAGGTTTCAAATTTTTTCTCGTTATTCCAAATTCGGAACATATTGCTAGTCTTTTTCGTGGTACAGCAGAGCAGCACTAGGATTTTTGCCACCATTCGTTTTCAATTGAAAATTTTATTCTCATTCTTCAGTTGCATTCTTAAAGTTTTAATTATTTATACAGGAAGAGTGAAAGAAATCAAACAAAGCAAAACAAATTACGAAAAGATATATCTGTTTTCTCCTATATTTATTGTTCCCTGTAATTTCTTTTGCCTGTTCCATTAAATTTATTGAAGGTAAATTTGCGAAGTCTTACAAAATGTATTTCCTAAATCCTGAGCGAATTAAGAATTTCTGAGCGTTTCGGCTACACTTTAATGGCTTTTAAAATGTAATGTTAGAATATTGACAGCTGCCTATACTGAAATAGTTTCTCCATAGTCCTCGAAAAACGAAGAATTAAGGTTCCAGGAGATTTTACAATGAAGGACACACATTTCGTATTTGAAGGGCAAGAGGAAAAAAAAAAGATATTTTCGGATGGGAATATGTTGCATTTTAAACACTATGTTTGTAAATTTCATGATATAGTAGCAACACTTGAGTCATAAGTAATTATGCACATATATGAGAGAGACGACGACGACGAAAAATGAAATGGCAAAACATGACCGAAAACACTTTCCTGGTCGGTACAAACAACACAAAACACAAGAAAGAACGGACACCAGTTATGCTTAGCACAAGAGAAATTAAAAAATAGGAACAAAATTAGACAATTATGGACCTCAATGAAGGTCTTCGAAATTTGATGCAGGTATCACATCTCTCGCACATCGAACATAAGATGTTCTGGAAAATACCGTGCACCCCCAGGACTTTCCCAGCAGCTGCCACGATATGTGCCACAAGTTCCTGTTGGAGTTGTAAGGGAGGTTTCGTGTACTAATGTTTTGACGTACCCTAGAGTAAGTGATAATGCAAGTGAGGGCTCGTGATCTTGCTGAACAATGCACTGGACTACCCCTACCAAACCCATGTTTAGGATACTTCCCGAAGGAACTTTCGAATAATTTTTTTGATAACGATCCAATGTTTTTGTTCTTATTTCTTATTTTCCGCCGCGCTAAGAATAACAAACAAATATCTTTACACTGTTCGTACCCTATTTTTCTTGTGTTGGCTCTCATCACTTTGGCGCCAGGAAACCGTTTCCGACAATGCATTGCAATGAACGATTATATGTATATATATATATATATATATATATATATATATATATACTATTAGTAGATGGTGAATGTCGACATTTACCGGTGTCAGAATAAGTCAGAAATAAGAGTATTTGAAAATGTTTCGGACATACAACAAGCGACTATGTGAATGTTGACATTTACCGGTGAAAGTCGACATTCTCCAGATTTCGGTGTTTCACCGTAACATATATACGATAAACGTATATATATACGAGTATATAGATCTATAGGTATATGTGTGTGTGTGTGAATTAATGTTAGGAATTCTGATCGCACATGTTGATCTATAATACAGAGCAAATTTGGCAGATGAATAAGACAAAATATTCAGATTTATTTGAATTCTCATTTGCGGCCCCAGTTCATTTGAAATTCTAAACTTACCAATTTCTAGAATATTTATATTTCTCATATTGTTGGAATAGGAATAAAGTAGCACGACGCCGTGTCAGCGGTGACAGAGATAGAAAAAATGTGCATAGTTCGACAATATTGTGGTTTAGTAAGAGAAATATTTGATTCAGGAAATTTTATATTCCCACTTAGCTAAGTCATCATCTTTATGTAAAAATCATGTGACGGGGATATATATCTACATAAACATATATTTTAATTATTTAATTTTTATTTTTTAATTTGCTATTAATTCAAAATCATTTAATATTATATATTAAAAACAATAATTGTAATGAAAAGTTAGAATCTCGAAATTTTTATTATGATTGATGAGTACATTCTCAAATTGAGCTAAATAATATCATAAATCTCTGTAAATCTAGAAATATATAGTCTAACAGAAAGAGGTGAAGAGAACAATTTATATTAGATTTGTTCCGAATAGAGTATGGGATGGATTTCAGTGTTTACTTAATTTGTTTTACATATATATATATATATATATATTATTTGTGAACATAAAGTCTTTTTTGTCTTAGTTACTCTAATTATATCAACTATTTGACATTTACTTCTCATTCACAAATTTTACAAACTGGCCGTATAAACACGTGTATTTTGTATATTAGCTTTCTGTTTAGATATTTCATTAGTTAATGCAATAAAGTTTCCTTATAATCAAAAGTTATTACAATAAATTTGAATTCTTCACAATGTAATTTTCCAACTTAAACATTTATAATCTATTTTTGTAATGAAGGAATAAAAAAAAACTTTAAGCATTATAAATCTGAAAACGTATTATTTTCCAGACCAGCGTTTTTGTCAAAAAATTATTAAATATATAATTAAACTGGACCTGAAACATTATGTTTTGTTTTATTATTTTTTCCGAAAAGACTTACGTCTCCGACACGTATTGCAATCTTAAACACTGGGGATCCAATTCTTCTAGTAATTGTTCGCTGTAGTATATTTCTGCTTCTCCTTCTTCTTCTTCAAATACACGTCGATAATTATTTGCGCTGAAATATTTTTATTTCATTAAATATATATGTTCATATGTTTGAATTATTTAATTTAATAAATGATTACTTATAGGTCTTTTGTCAAAAGTAGTAAGTTACAGTTTGCGAGCATTTTTACAGATTGTCAAAGATTTCTAAACGCTCTATGTTATAAAATATCTTTACTTATTCAATATCTTTAAAAAACAATAAATATGGAAATGAATATTCGTCTTATTAGCCTAAATTCCATTATGAGGATATACAGGTATAATAGGAAATAAATTCGCTGGCACCAGCAACTCAAGATGCCATATTAAAAGGTCTGATTGGCATCTATCATCTCAACTCAAACCTTGCAATGAGGGAAATAATTTCCAAACACGTTTTAATAAAAGAACAAACAGGATGGCACGAGGCAGATACAAGAAGATTGCTCGACGGTTACCTCCCGCAAGTATCCCTATGAAGAAAAAAATTTTTTCTCCAATTAGATTGGCAACAAGTCATGGAAAGTTCCCATTTTATTTCCAGAGATTCTTAAGAAGCACGTAAAATGCGAGTGCGAAAAACCTGCAAATCTACCAAAATCTAAGATTTATAAATGGCACTCTTACTTGCTTTCCCTTCTTAGAAAAATAACCAGGATTTGCATCAAAAATTCCAGAGAAACGTTTTTCTACAATATGAAGTGTGTGTCTGCACTTCAACAATTTATGAAATATATTATTGAAAGTGAAGAAACTGTGATTATAAGTATCTAGTCATATTACAAAAGTGAATAAGCATATATTTAAGAAAAAGAAAATTTTTTAAACTGTGGCTTCCGTTGACCATGCTGATAAAATTTCCAGTCGAGCGCAATTAATCAATGTTTGGTATCTCAACCTGATGGCTGCGTATGCTGAGTCGATGACTGATCAATCATTTGGACAATTTCCGCACAGGATTAAAAATTGCCTTCCTACAGACTTCTTCACTTAACAAGTCATGCGTTCAAAACACAGATTTACACGTTAACTGAAATGTATAAAAAATTAGCGAAAACAAAAGAAGTATTTAAACGCACAATATCTCTTCGACTCTTCCTATGTTCCTGATTATTACATCTGCTGAAAACAATTTAATACGTTTAAATGCAATTACATTTCATTGAAGTGATCTATTAATTGTTTAACAGTTTTCTGCTGTTGACTTCAATAAATTTATGATGTTTGGTATTTCATTTGTTTCCAGCAACACCTAGTCTCCTTTGCAAAAAAAAATTAATATTAACTTTTGTAATTAAGAAATGATTTAGATGAAAAATTAAATTGGACTGGAGGTAATGTCTCGGTTGTTTTCGTTAAAAGAAGTTGGTGCTTTCTTAATTCAAAAAATATCTCCATATATATATACATAACATACATGTAATTAATGCACACACTTAAAAAAAGTAATCTTCACATGGTATCTTCAAATGGGTAGATACGATAGCTGAAAAACCAGTGTCGGACAAAAGCGGAGCTGCAAGGAGCGATTTGTTGCACTGATACTTCCGTTTATATAATTCTTGTTATTCGATGCATGTAGTTTTGTTGAAATTCGTGTTACAAATTGCTTTATTCTCCGATGTAAAAGGAATTATACCAAATTTTATTCAGAAGATTTAAATAACGGTTTCGATCACAATACGCGGCAGTTACTAGTAAAATATCTGGATCAGTGACTTTTTGACGTCATTTAAAACGCTTAATTACAGAGCCCTAGTACAATTCACAACAGGCCCCAACCCCACGGGTATAGCGATATACAATAGTGACGTGATCGAAGATTCTTTGGAAATAATCGCTGTCATCGAATGACATGCATATTCTATTTAAGTAATCATAGTCATCAGCTTTTAATATTCGTTGCAAATAATCATTTTCATCGAATAATCATTGTAAAGAATCATTCTCATCGGATAATCATCGAAAATAATCTTTGTCGTTACATAAAGGGGCATAGTAGCTGATGTATAAAGAATTGTACTCAAATTCTCATCAAAACAATCGAATATGTATTGCAATTTATCATATGATCATTATTTACAGCAATGATTCTTAAATGTCTTCGACCTACGGCTCCTAATGACGCCGAGGAAAACTTGCGCAACTGTGACAAAAAGAATATTTAAAAATACAATAAAAGCTTGAAAGGTAATAAAAATGCCTGAATTTAATTTCCTTTTATTTAAATGAAGCTTAATGTTTTTAAAGGAAATTAAATATTGTAAACAGGAATCAACAATATAAATATCTGTGGATTTTTGCCTCTTTGTTTTTTTTCTTCGTAACATCATATATCCGGAACCGGGAGTTTGAGTTTGGAAGGAGGTACCCCCGGATTTGAAAAATTCTTGGTAAAACGTTCCGACTATTGTTATCTTCCTACGACTATCACTCGAGGTATTATATAAAATTTCGGAAAACGCTAATTTTTCGTATTTATTTTTCCGAGTGGCCGAAGTCTAGCGCACTGGACATCAAAATGCTTTACTTGGAAAAATGTTGGTCCTTCTCACTTTCAAATCGTAGAGTTTGTTTAAGAGATATTTTTCAGTTAAAAAAAAATATGAAATAAATAGTATTGCGAAACGTGAAACTTATTGTTAATATTATTTACGGTTATATTCTGAAGTTGAAGAAAGCACGTGATTCCATATAACGTCATTGTATGTCGAAAATCTTTCGTTAATATCAGTATTTTAAATGAATAGCTGCTTTTGGCAACTTTTATGTTTCACCTTTGGATACGTGACACGATATGCTATCGCTACGTTAATTCCTTTATTGAGATTTTGAAAATTTGTTATATTGAAATAAATTTAAATCATAACCTCCAATGTATTACCTGAAGTGTCAAAGGTCTTTGTTTCCTGAGTTGACAAGAAAAATTTATTTACGAATCGCTGGTTGCTTGGAAAGAATGAATACATTTTCTTCGTAATGAAATGTTTCTATGCATTTTATGCTATTCTAAATTTATTTATAAAAATTTAATTTCTTTTATTGTATACTTACTTTCTGAGTAGAAGTTTAAACAACAGTAGATATTTAACGTATTTTAGATGGAATATTACTTTACTACAGTTACATAATTTTTTTTTCAAGTTACTAAAATGTCTGAACGCACGAAGACAGCACAAATGTTACAGCGAGCTTCAGAAAAAATGAAGTAAAAAGCACTAGGAAACTCAGCAGGCAAGTACAAGAAAACTTGCGTACTTCAAAAATGAATGAAGATACAACTAGAAACTAGGCAAGCATACTGACAAGAAATCTTACGCATTCAAGAAACTGAAGAAGAAACGAATAGGAGTTCCAGCAGAGCAGCAACTCAAGAAACTTCGCGTGCTCAAACTGTATCAGAAACTAGTAGAAGACACAAAAGACATTCAGAAAACCAAGAAGCACTGCGTGCTCCGGAAAGGGAAGCAGAAGGGAAACGGAGGCCCATTAGGCAAGTGGAACGTCAACAGACCATGCGCGATGAATAGAAGAAGTAGCAAGTAAACGAAGGATACAAGACTCTCCGCGTCATCGTCAGATTCGAAAGGAAATACCAGAACAGCTCAAGAACCTGTATAAACAACTCAAGACGCTGCAGTTTACGGACAATTTTGGTTCGAAGAGGCAGAGCGTTTACGAGGAAACAAGCTTCGCATGAACGCATCAAGACATACACGTAGTACTCTTCACAATGCAGGAAGTTTACTTTGAGCAACACACTGTATACATAGAGCTCGTAGACATATATAGTAAAGATTTTGCTTTGGCAACAGCCCTCTAGTAAAATGTATGAAGTTTATATTAGCATCTCACAATACCTGAACGAAATTTTTCTATTTACTTCTTCATTTACTATTTTCTTAAATTTTTTATCAGTAATCCTGTCTATATAATATAGATATCAAAATCAGAAAAATTTAATTAATTATCTTTAAATGTATCTAAGTAATGAATACTTCGCCCCTGTTCATACCGAAATAACATGATGTAATTGTAGATAGCTAGAAAGTAAAATGTATTCAGCAGGCTGTGCAGCAAGCGACATCTATAAATGGTGATAACACAATAATGTTATATACTGGCAGAATTTTAAAATAAGAACATATACATCAGTGTTTTAATAATAAGAATTTTGCATCAAATTGCAAAACAAATATCTTAATTTCTGCTTTTTCATGCATAAGAGTTCAGCATTCGGAAAATTATATTTTCGTAAATGGTTTAGCAAAAATAACGAAAATTATTGCCCTGAGAAATGGATAAGCTTCGTATGAATCCGAATTACGCCAAGACTACCCGTCAATGGTTGTTCTGAACACACCCTTAATGAATATATATAACCCTTAAAAAACGTAAAGTCAGTGAATCTACTATCCGAGTGTGTCTTTATATCTTGAGTATTTAAGAAATGCATTTATCTATCTGGATAAAGCTAACGCTATTGCCTGAATAACAACGTTTATTTAACATTTGATATAACCAACTTCATATACATCTTGAAATAAAACATAAATTTCTTAATAACATACTAAAAATTGCAGAAAAATTACAAAAATAATGGAATTTCTTGATATATGTTAGTAAATATATACTTTTAATATTATTCATTTAAATATGCTGAAACTTTCATAATATTCATTACTTACGAACGCTTTTTCATCCATCGAAGCATAGCACAAGCCATTCTCAATTCAGTGCTGGTGCACGTCAATAAAATAAGGATAAATCCAAATTTTTACAAACAATCAATCGCCTTGACTCGTTTCTCAGAAAGCGTATATCTCCAAATGCAGTATTAATATATCACATCAATATAATTCGGAATCATAAAATCTCCAAACAACGCATTAAACGCAAATAATCGCATTAAGCAGATCGCAGATTAAGCGAATTCGAAAATTACTTTAATTATTAGGGGAAATAAGCTTCGTCAAACTTAAATCAATAAAAGAAACCAAAAAATTGCAAGAAAACCTGGAAATTAATGCAATATGCATTTCAGTGTTATTTCTTATTTATCAAAAACGAATCTTTTAACGTTTTCATTTGAAAATTATAAATAATTGGCTACATTATTTCTCTGAATTTATAAAACTACGATTAAAAAATACTTTAAGAATTATGGTATAATTATGCTATAAGAGTTATGACATTTCGATTTAATACAATTACTTTTGCTTAATACAAGTGTAGCTATTTTTATATTTATGTGGACGCGCATTGACCTTTCTGCCTCAGGTGAAAAAAATATCTTGGCACGGCTCTGATAAGCAATTAAGATTAGAAATATGCACAAAATTAGTAACAATGCAATACAAAACTTCCTTTTCTGTTTTGGATTTCCAGAAAAAAATATCTTTTTCCGTATAACCAAAGCATGGACACAAAATGTGTTCCTTCCTCCGTAAGGGCAAAAGCAGCCCATCTGCTTAATCGCCTCTAGGCGGTAATCAAAGGACAGTAGGAAGCCATCACTTAAGTGAAACGACTTGTTGATCACCCTACAAGGAGGGGGGGGAAGAAAATCTAACAAAGGCCGTTTTCAGGACAATTTTGGTTTACTCCAAGTGAAAAAAAAATTGTAAACATGGTTAATTTTTACTGCAGTTTTCGAGACTTAAATAGATTTGAATGCGAGCCGCCCGGTGGGTTAAAAAGGATTATGTACTCTTGGTGTCAGTATTGGAGTAGGGTTAGAACTAGTAATTTCGTCGACCTGTAGATGCTTTATTCCATTGTTCTTGGCATATTTGGGTAATTTGTTCTTTTATGGGCAGCCGAAGATAAGATTTGGGAAATTTCGTATATAGAAAATTGCTTTCTTGATTAGGAACAGCTTCTTTGCAAGTTTGTCGAATGTTAAGTTACCGGCATTTCTACTATGGCCTCTTATCCATGATATATGAATTTTTAAATTATCTGTTTTTTTAGAGAGGTTATTGATGTCATAAGCAATAGAAGTCTGATTTTCTGGGTTAGAGATAGCATAGATGGCAGATTGACGGTCAGTATTAATATTTGATTCTATAATTAAATACTTCAATTGAATTGTTTTTAGTTTTAGTGTTTATTGCTGTTTTTATTTTTGTGTGTGATACAGCAGGAGATGTCTATTGTAAGGAGCAGGGCACATTTCGTAATCCTCTGTGTTGTATATGGTTTTGTTATAAGTAATATTATGGCGAAGTTGATATATTGTAGAATAAATTGCTTCCTGAATGGATTCGACATGGAGTGGACAGCTAAGATATTAAGAGTAGTACTGGAGGTATTTCGAAAGCCTCTGGAAATATTAAATTGTCGTTGTGTTGAGGTAAGAATTTTTTTCTCTTGTGGTTATAGGGAATGCCCAGATGGCAGAGCCGTAGGTAATCATTTTGGTTATTACTGTACGATATAGTAATTTCGCGATTTAAACCCCAGTTTGTGCCATGCACATGTCGAAGATTTTGACTTATAGAATGTGTACGAATTTTAAGTTCTTTGAGATATTCGATAAGATGTTGTTTTCATGTATTATAATTTCCTAGGTATTTGATTGATTTAGTATGCTTGATTTTTTTCGCCATTTATTTTAACAGAAAGTTGCTTAGTAATATTTTATCCAGGTTTATTATTTGTCATGATTCTAGATATGGAGGATTAAATTTCAAGTTTAATTTTCTTGCATTGTTGCTGGAATATGGCTATTATTTCTTGACAATTTCTTCGAAGGATTAAGTAGGACCTTCCACTGATAACAAATGTTACGAAAGCAGTAATTTTAGCAAAAGTAAGCCAGGCACTTTTTATAATTTTATTAAATGTAATATTCCATAATTCTGCGCTCATACACGCGCCTTGTGAACACCCACGAACTTGTTTTCTTCTGATTAAAGTATTATTATATAAAATGAGATTATGGCGATTATCAAGGAAATTATTGATTATTTGATAGATATTATAATTACATTCAATATTTCTAAGAGCTTCTTTAATTGAAGGCCGCCATAATGAATCAAAGGCTGATTTAAGATCTAAGCTGATTATTGCGGAGTGTAGGTTATTGATTTTATTAACATCGATTTGATTTAGGACTGCACTGGTTGCATGAATGGTAGATTTTTGCTGCCGAAATCCATACTGATTTTCCATGATGAATTTTTGATGGTGAAATTGGTATTCAAGTCTTCTTATAATACAACGTTCAAGAATTTCTCCAAGAGCTTGAAGAAGGTTAATTGACCGATAGGAATTAGGATTATCAGGAGCTTTTTTCATTTTGAGGAAGAGAGTGATTTGTCCTGTTTTTAAGAAGTCTTGAAAAATACATTGTTGAAGACATTTATTGCAGATTAGAATTAGCTTACGATTAGTTTTATGTATAATTTGAATGCAGATTCTATCTGGTCCAGGAGCATTTTTGTTATTGAGTTTTTTAATAATTTTTCCCGTATTAGTGACTGTAAGTTGCGTTGGGTAGAAAATTTTGTTGGTTTGAATTTTGTACAATGAGCCATACGTATCCTGGTTGTTTGAACAATAGTTGCACCATGCTTAACGTTTTGCAGATATTATTTGCTTTTTATATGCGGCTTTTCGTTTTTTGTATTTTTGAAGTAGGTTGAGTCGTTCTCAATCAGTTCGCGATGATTTGAGTTTTCTTCGTAATGCTCGTGTTTTGTGTGTTTCTTTGCGGAGTTCTTTCGTCACCAGTTGATTTTTATAATGGGAATTGATGATCTTTTGTGGAAGGTACGTTCTTAGGTATCTTGAAACTTTCTGATAAGTTCCTTGGTAATATTATTAAGTTCTGTTTTTGTTGTACACAGAATAATAGAATTTAGAAAGTCATTTGAAATTGAATTGAACTTTGTTGAAATTTCTTTTCTTTGTTATTATTGATTTTATATCTTGTAATTGAGTAAAGGACGTATATTCAGTTATATCAAAAGAGATATATTTGTTATCAGATTCAGTGTTCATCTAGTATTGATCTGTTGTTAATTTTATTATCAAGATGTGTTGTAGAAATAAGAAGATCAGTCCAATCTTTATTGTAGGTATTATCAAAGGTAGGTCGGTCAGTAAAATGATTATGCAGAATGAGATTGTTTGCATTTAAAAATTCTTCAAGTATTTCTCCTCTGTGATCGGTTTGTAACTATCCCCATTAAGTACTATGGGAGTTAAAGTCTCCACTAATAACATGCGGACTATTATTATTGTTGTAAGATTTCATTTAGTATAGATAAGGTTTGATTTGGATTTTTGACGGAGATATATAGATATTAGTAATACGAAGCTGAGATGCATCAGTATTGATTGAAATTATGATTATATCTCGAGTATTAATCATTATTGTAGAATTCCATTTATTGTTTGGAATGAATATGGCTGTACGAGGAGATAAAACACCTGTTGAAGCATGACGTTGAATAATTGTCCAGTTATTTGGAATTATTCCTACTTTGCCAGTGATGCAATAAGATTCCTGTGTTATAATAAAATCTGCCAGATAATCTACTTGATACTGACTTAGTTGGTCGGTGGCGGTCTTCTTTCTTTGAAGATTTATTTTGAGAAAGCGGATGACATTATTATTCTTTTTATTATGGAAATGGTCTATAGATAGTCTGAAGGATCTTGTATTATTGTTGATAATATGTATTGGATTTTATTCGTCTAACTTCTGTTTGATATGTGGACCACGAAACAGCTAAAGCTGGATGTTTACACTCAAAGTTTGCTTCATACTTTTCATTGTTAATCCAGCAGTTTATGCAGTACGGAGTTTGGGAAGAACACAAGAATCATGATAATTTCCGATGAAGAATGAGCATTTTGGTTTGTTTGTCTTATGGGAGAAATCTTGGCAGATTTGCCATCTGCGTACACCGATAAACTCGGTTATTTTATTGGTGCGCCATCCAATATATATTTGTTTTTTACTCATAAAATTTTGGAAAGTTTTACCGTAACATTTTATGATCCATTTATGAGTATTATTTTGATCATTCAGTTTAAATAAAGGTCTTAGCTCGGAAATTGTATGTTTCTTGGGCGATAATTTGAATCAGTTCATCAGAGTTGAAAATTTTGGAATATTATGAATTGTGCATTTTGGTATTCTGGCTTCAGGAAATTTTAAGTTAACTATATCTTTTGCAACTGTTTTGGCAATGAGGTTATAACTGATTTTTTTCTACATCTTCTGGATTATGACAGTGCAAGGCCCCCTTGAAGAAGGGTATTTACTTTTTTGACGTTGATATTTAATGTTTGCAGTGGTATTATTTGCAGTGGTATATGATTTATTTGTTCTAATTTTCTTTTCCGGATCTTGCTTCGTTTGGTCATTAAATCAATCGTTCTACAGTCGTTATCCAGTTCTGGCTCTTTTCGCAGTTCATCCGGTTTCCTTTTCGGGTTTGACAGTTCTTTTCAGGTTCCAGCTTGTTTTTCAGATTTGTATTCTTTTCCTGCGTCATTTCTGACTCGTCTATATTTTCCAGTTCTGGCATCTTTTCCGGCTCTTGCTTCGTTTCCTGTATTTGCATTTTTTCCAGTTTCTTCTTCTTTTTCTGTTCTTTTTTGTCTTTTATTTTTTGCATTTTTTCCAGTTTCTTCTTCTTTTTCAGTTCTTCTTTGTTTTTTAGTTTTTGCATTTTTTCCAGTTTCTTCTGCCTTTTCAGTTCTTCTTTGTTTACTTTTTTTTGTATCTCTTCCAGTTGTTTCTGAATTTTTAGTTCTTCTTTCTTTTCTATTTTTTGAATCCATTCCAGAGTTTGCTTCTTTTTCAGTTCTTGCTTCTTTTCTAGTTTCTGTTGCTTTTCCAGTTTTTGTTTGTTTTTCAGTTCTTCCTTCTTTTCCAGTTTTTGCTTCTTTTTCTGCTCTTGTTTCATTTTCAGTTCTTGCTTCTTTTCAAGTTTTTGCTTCTTTTCCTGCTCTTGGTTCTTTTTCAGTTCTTGCTTATTTTCCAATTCTTGTATGTTTTCCAATTCTTGTATCTTTTCCGGTTCTTGCTTCTTTTCTCGTTTTCTTATCTTTTCCGGTTCTTGCTTCTTTTCTCGTTTTCTTATCTTTTCCAGCTTTTGCTTCTTTTTCAGTTCTTGCTTCTATTCTCGTTTTTGTGTCAATTCCAGTTTTTTCTTGTTTTTCAGTTCTTGCTTCTTTTCCAGTTTCTCCTTCTTTTCCTGTTCTTCCTTTTTATTCAGCTCTTCATTCTTTTTCAGCTCTTGAATCTTTTCCTGTTCTCGCTTCTTTTCTAGTTCTTTCGCGTTTTCAGTTTTTGCTCCTTTTCATGATCACAAAGAGGGTTTTCCAATCTACAAAATAATCAGTATATCTTTATTTCAGTAGTAAAAGAGTGAAAGTAATGCAACGAAGATCACGTTTAACATGTACAACACTTCCATATTTAGATACTATATAAAACTTTTGGCTCAGTTTCATAGGGAAAAATCTAACCGTAGATGCATTGCCTGACGGAATGTTTATCTACAAAGGGCGAATTTGTAGTTTTCGTTGTTAAGACTTAAAGCCAAGCAGAGAAATTAACTCTTTCGCCCGTAACGCCCGTTCATTCAGGCAACAGCAAACCGCCGCAACGCCTCGTTTATTTTCTACCTAGTTCTTTCCCCTCCACGTTAGTGTGTATGGCTCATTGGTTTCGCGAGTTGTTAAAAGACATGTCAATTATTCGTTTGAAGCATATAAAGGAGAAAAACGGAAAGCTATTGACGTTCGCAGGTGCAAACCGACCCTAAGGTGACAATGCACACAATGGATGAAACCGGAGGGGGAAAGGAAAACTATTCCAAGACAAATTCGTAAACACGGGCGTTTTCGATGTTTAGTTAAAACAGATTTGGCCGTCCCTCGATGGGAAAGAGTTAAAGCATTTGGCATGATTTGTATGCAATAAGCGACCACCATGAATCTCACGTAGAGCGTAATATGTTGCAAAGTTTTAGTGTCTTACTTTTCCTTACTTAATTTTTACATAAGTTGTAATATAAATAATAGTACTAATAAACAGGTGGCTAGAAACAGAGGGAAAGAATGGCGAAAATTGCAAAATAGGAGGAAAAAATGAAACTGAAATGAAAAATCAAACAACTACAAACAAAGGATGGAAAAAGCATTTTAGAAGATATACAAGTAACGTACTTTCTGAATCAGCAAAATCTGTATTTGAACGAGTATAAGTTTGAGAGCTTTGGATTCATTTACATTTTTGAATCAATTACTATTTCTTACGCATACCATGTATATTAAATTTCTCCAATTTTTGTATAATTTACTTAAGTATTTTGTATTTTAATATTTTCTTATTATTATCCCAATAGAGGTAACCTGACACCTCATTAAATTATCTCCGAGTTTCCTCATTTAAGTCATCTTCCTCTCAGATCAATCTCTTTGCATCGCTGGCTGCAAAGGTTTCAAATTTTTTCTCGTTATTCCAAATTCGGAATATATTGCTGGTCTATTTCGTGGTACAGCAGAGCAGCACTAGGATTTTTGCCACCATTCGTTTTCAATTGAAAATTTTATTCTCATTCTTCAGTTGCATTCTTAAAGTTTTAATTATTTATACAGGAAGAGTGAAAGAAATCAAACAAAGCAAAACAAATTACGAAAAGATATATCTGTTTTCTCCTATATTTATTGTTCCCTGTAATTTCTTTTGCCTGTTCCATTATATTTATTGAAGGTAAATTTGCGAAGTCTTACAAAATGTATTTCCTAAATCCTAAGCGAATTAAGCCTTTCTGAGCGTTTCGGCTACATTTTAATGGCTTTTAAATTGTAATGTTAGAATATTGACAGCTAGCTGCCTATACTGAAATATTTTCTCCATAGTCCTGGAAAAAAGAATTAAAGTTCCAGGAGATTTTACAATGAAGGACACACATTTCTTATTTGAAGGGCAAGAGGAAAAAAATATTTTCGGATGGGAATATGTTGCATTTTAAACACTATGTTTGTAAATTTCATGATATAGTAGCAAGTAATTATGCATATATATGAGAGTCATAAGTAATTATGCATATATATGAGAGAGACGACGACGACGAAAAATGAAATGGCAAAACATGACCGAAAACACTTTCCTGGTCGGTACAAACAACACAAAACACAAGAAAGAACGGACACCAGTTATGCTTAGCACAAGAGAAATTAAAAAATAGGAACAAAATTAGACACTTATGGACCTCAATGAAGGTCTTCGAAAATACGACCTGCACCCTGATGCAGGTATCACATCTCTCGCACATCGAACATAAGATGTTCTGGGAAATACCGTGCACCCCCAGGACTTTCACAGCAGCTGCCACGATATGTGCCACAAGTTCCTGTTGGAGTTCTAACGGGGGTTTCGTGCACTAATGTTTTGACGTACCCTAGAGGAAGTGATAATGCAAGTGAGGGCTCGTGATCTTGCTGAACAATGCACTGGACTACCCCTACCAAACCCATGTTTAGGATACTTCCCGAAGGAACTTTCGAATAATTTTTTTGATAACGATCCAATGTTTTTGTTCTTATTTCTTAGTTTCCGCCGCGCTAAGAATAACAAACAAATATCTTTACACTGTTCGTACCCTATTTTTCTTGTGTTGTCTCTCATCACTATGGCGCCAGCAAACCGTTTCCGACAATGCATTGCAATGAACGATTATATGTATATATATATATATATATATATATATATATACTATTAGTAGATGGTGAATGTCGACATTTACCGGTGTCAGAATAAGTCAGAAATAAGAGTATTTGAAAATGTTTCGGACATACAACAAGCGACTATGTGAATGTTGACATTTACCGGTGAAAGTCGACATTCTCCAGATTTCGGTGTTTCACCGTAACATATATACGATAAACGTATATATATATAGATAGATATATAGGTATATGTGTGTGTGTGTGAATTAATGTTAGGAATTCTGATCGCACATATTGATCTATAATACAGAGCAAATTTGGCAGATGAATAAGACAAAATATTCAGATTTATTTCAATTCACATTTGCGGCCCCAGTTCATTTGAAATTCTAAACTTACCAATTTCTAGAATATTTATATTTTTCATATTGTTGGAATAGGAATAAAGTAGCACGACGCCGTGTCAGCGGTGACAGAGATAGAAAAAATGTGCATAGTTCGACAATATTGTGGTTTAGTAAGAGAAATATTTGATTCAGGAAATTTTACATTCCCACTTAGCTAAGTCATCATCTTTATGTAAAAATCATGTGATGGGGATATATATATCTACATAAACATATATTTTAATTAACTAATTTTTATTTTTTAATTTGCTATTAATTCAAAATCATTTGATATTATATATTAAAAACAATAATTGTAATGAAAAGTTAGAATCTCGAAATTTTTATTATGTTTGATGAGTACATTCTCAAATTCGAGCTAAATAATATCATAAATCTCTGTAAATCTAGAAATATATAGTCTAACAGAAAGAGGTGAAGAGAACAATTTATATTAGATTTGTTCCGAATAGAGTATGGGATGGATTTCAGTGTTTACTTAATTTGTTTTACATATATATATATATATATGCATATTATTTGTAAACATAAAGTCTTTTTTGTCTTAGTTACTCTAATTATATCAACTATTTAACATTTTCTTCTCATTCACAAATTTTACAAACTGGCCGTGTAAACACGTGTATTTTGTATATTAGCTTTCTGTTTAGATATTTCATTAGTTAATGCAATAAAGTTTCCTTATAATCAAAAGGTATTACAATAAATTTGAATTCTTCACAATGTAATTTTCCAACTTAAACATTTATAATCTATTTTTGTAATGAAGGAATGAAAAAAACTTTAAGCATTATAAATCTGAAAACGTATTATTTTCCAGACCAGCGTTTTTGTCAAAAAATTATTAAATGTATAATTAAACTGGACCTGAAACATTATGTTTTGTTTTATTATTTTTTCCGAAAAGACTTACGTCTCCGACACGTATTGCAATCTTAAACACTGGGGATCCAATTCTTCTAGTAATTGTTCGCTGTAGTATATTTCTGCTTCTCCTTCTTCTTCTTCAAATACACGTCGATAATTATTTGCGATGAAATATTTTTATTTCATTAAATATATATGTTCATATGTTTGAATTAATTAATTTAATAAATGATTACTTATACGTTTTTTGTCAAAAGAAGTAAGTTACAGTTTGCGAGCATTTTTACAGATTGTCAAAGATTTCTAAACGCTCTATGTTATAAAATATCTTTACTTATTCAATATCTTTAAAAAACAATAAATATGGAAATGAATATTCGTCTTATTAGCCTAAATTCCATTATGAGAATATACAGGTATAATAGGAAATAAAGTTGCTGTCACCAGCAGCTCAAGATGCCATATTAAAAGGTCTGATTGACATCTATCATCTCAAATCAAACGTTGCAATGAGGGAAATAATTTCCAAATATGTTTTAATACAATAACAAACAGGATGGGACGTGGCAGATACAAGAAGATTGCTCGACGGTTAACTCCCGCAAGTATCCCTATGAAGAAAAAAATTCTTTCTCCAATTAGATTGGCAACAAGTCATGGAAAGTTCCCATTTTATTTCCAGAGATTCTTAAGAAGCACGTAAAATGCGAGCGCGAAAAACCTGCAAATCTACCAAAATCTAAGCTTTATAAATGGCACTCTTATTTACTTTCCCTTTTTAGAAAAAATAACCAGGATTTGCATCAAAAATTCCAGAGAAACGTTTTTCTACAATATGAAGTGTGTGTCTGCACTTCAACAATTTATGAAATATATTATTGAAAGTGAAGGAACTGTTATTATAAGTATCTAGTCATATTACAAAAGTGAATAAGCATATATTTAAGAAAAAGAAAATTTTTTAAACGGTGGCTTCCGTTGACCATACTGATCAAATTTCCAGTCGAGCGCAATTAATCAATGTTTGGGATCTCAACCTGACGGCTGCGTATGCTGAGTCGATGACTGATCAATCATTTGGACAATTTCCGCACAGGATTAAAAATTGCCTTCCTACAGACTTCTTCACTTAACGGGCCATGCGTTCAAAACAGAGATTTACACGTTAACTGAAATGTATAAAAAATTAGCGAAAACAAAAGAAGTATTTAAACGCATAATATATCTTCGGATCTTCCTAAGTTCCTGATTATTACATCTGCTGAAAACAATTTAATACGTTTAAATGCAATTAAATTTCATTGAAGTGATCTATCAATTGTTTAACAGTTTTCTGCTGTTGAATTCAATAAATTTATGATGTTTGGTATTTCATTTGTTTCCAGTAACACCTAGTCTCCTTTGCAAAGAAAATTAATATTAACTTTTGTAATTAAAAAATGATTTAGATGAAAAATTAAATTGGACTGGAGATAATGTCTCGGTTGTTTTCGTTAAAAGAAGTTGGTGCTTTCTTAATTCAAAAAGTATCTCCCTATATATACATAACATACATGTAATTAATTTACACAATTAAAAAAAGTAATCTTCACATGGTATCTTCAAATGGGTGGATACGATAGCTGAAAAACAAGTGTCGGACAAAAGCGGAGCTGCAAGGAGCGATTTGTTGTACTGATACTTCCGTTTATATAATTCTTGTTATTCGATGCATGTAGTTTTGTTGAAATTCGTGTTACAAATTGCTTTATTCTCTGATGTAAAAGGAATTATCCCAAATTTTATTCAGAAGATTTAAATAACGGTTTCGATCACAATACGCGGCAGTTACTAATAAAATATCTGGATCAGTGACTTTTTGACGTCATTTAAAACGCTTAATTACAGAGCCCTAGTACAATTCACAACCGGCCCCAACCCCACGGGTATAGCGATATACAATAGTGAAGTGATCGAAGATTCTTTGGAAATAATCGCTGTCATCGAATGACATGCATATTCTATTTAAGTAATCATAGTCATCAGCTTTTAATATTCGTTGCAAATAATCATTGTCATCGAATAATCATTGTAAAGAATCATTCTCATCGGATAATCATCGAAAATAATCTTTGTCGTTACATAAAGGGGCATAGTATATCAAAAGAGATATATTTGTTATCAGATTCAGTGTTCATCTAGTATTGATCTGTTGTTAATTTTATTATCAAGATGTGTTGTAGAAATAAGAAGATCAGTCCAATCTTTATTATAGGTATTATCAAAGGTAGGTCGGTCAGTAAAATGATTATGTAGAATGAGATTGTTTGCATTTAAAAATTCTTCAAGTATTTCTCCTCTGTGATCGGTTTGTAAGTATCCCCATTAAGTACTATGGGAGTTAAAGTCTCCACTAATAACATGCGGACTATTATTATTGTTGTAAGATTTCATTTAGTATGGATAAGGTTTGATTTGGATATTTGACGGATATCTATAGATACTAGTAATAAGAAGCTGAGATGCATTAGTATTGATTAAACTTGTGATTATATCTCGAGTATTAATCATTATTGAAGAATTCCATTTATTGTTTGGAATGAATATGGCTGTACGAGGAGATAAAACACCGGTTGAAGCATGACGTTGAATAATTGACCAGTTATTTGGAATTCTTCCTACTTTGAGAGTGATGCAATAAGATTCTTGTGTTATAATAAAATCTGCCAGATAATCTAATTGATACTGACTTAGTTGGTCGGTGGCGGTCTTCTCTCTTTGAAGATATATTTTGAGAAAGCGGATGACATTATTATTCTTTTTATTGATGGAAATGGTCTATAGATAGTCTGAAGGATCTTGTATTATTGTTGATAATATGTATTGGATTTTACTCGTCTAACTTCTGTTTGATATGTGGACCAGGAAATAGCTAAAGCTGGATGTTTACACTCAAAGTTTGCTTCATACTTTTCATTGTTAATCCAGCAGTTTATGCAGTATGGAGTTTGGGAAGAACGCAAGTAACATGATAATTTCCGATGAAGAATAAGCATTTTGGTTTGTTTGTCTTATGGGAAAAATCCTGGCAGATTTGACATCTGCGTACACCGATAAACTCGGTTATTTTATTGGTGCGCCATCCAATATATATTTGTTTTTTACTCATAAAATTTTGGAAAGTTTTACCGTGACATTTTATGATCCATTTATGAGTATTATTTTGATCATTCAGTTTAAATAAAGGTCTTAGCTCGGAAATATTATGTTTCTTGGGCGATAATTTGAATCAGTTCATCAGAGTTGAAATTTTTTGGAATATTATGAATTGTGCATTTTGGTATTCTGGCTTCAGGAAATTTTATATTAACTATATCTTTTGCAACTGTTTTGGCAATGAGGTTATAACTGATTTTTTTCTATATCTTCTGGATTATGACAGTGTATTGCAAGGCCCCCTTGAAGAAGGGTGTTTACTTTTTTGACGTTGATATTTAATGTTTGCAGTGGTATATGATTTATTTGTTCTATTTTTCTTTTCCGGATCTTGCTTCGTTTGGTCATTAAATCAATCGTTCTACAGTCGTTATCCAGTTCTGGCTCTTTTCGCAGTTCATCCGGTTTCCTTTTCGGGTTTGACAGTTCTTTTCAGGTTCCAGCTTGTTTTTCAGATTTGTATTCTTTTCCTGCGTCATTTCTGAATCGTCTATATTTTCCAGTTCTGGCATCTTTTCCGGCTCTTGCTTCGTTTCCTGTATTTGCATTTTTTCCAGTTTCTTCTTCTTTTTCAGTTCTTCTTTGTCTTTTATTTTTTGCATTTTTTCCAGTTTCTTCTTCTTTTTCAGTTCTTCTTTGTTTTTTAGTTTTTGCATTTTTTCCAGTTTCTTCTGCCTTTTCAGTTCTTCTTTGTTTATTTTTTTTTTGTATCTCTTCCAGTTGTTTCTGAATTTTTAGTTCTTCTTTCTTTTCTAGTTTTTGAATCCATTCCAGAGTTTGCTTCTTTTTCAGTTCTTGCTTCTTTTCTAGTTTCTGTTGCTTTTCCAGTTTTTGTTTGTTTTTCAGTTCTTCCTTCTTTTCCAGTTTTTGCTTCTTTTTCTGCTCTTGTTTCATTTTCAGTTCTTGCTTCTTTTCAAGTTTTTGCTTCTTTTCCTGCTCTTGCTTCATTTTCAGTTCTTGCTTACTTTCCAATTCTTGTATGTTTGCCAATTCTTGTATCTTTTCCGGTTCTTGCTTCTTTTCTCGTTTTTGTACCTTTTCCAGCTTTTGCTTCTTTTTCAGTTCTTGCTTCTTTTCTCGTTTTTGTGTCAATTCCAGTTTTTTCTTGTTTTTCAGTTCTTGCTTCTTTTCCAGTTTCTCCTTCTTTTCCTGTTCTTCCTTTTTATTCAGCTCTTGATTCTTTTTCAGCTCTTGCATCTTTTCCTGTTCTCGCTTCTTTTCTAGTTCTTTCTCGTTTTCCAGTTTTTGCTCCTTTTCATGATCACAAGGAGGGTTTTCCAATCTACAAAATAATCAGTATATCTTTATTTCAGTATTAAAAGAGTGAAAGTAATGCAACGAAGATCACGTTTAACATGTACAACACTTCCATATTTAGATACTATATAACACTTTTGGCTCAGTTTCATAGGGAAAAATCTAACCGTAGATTCATTGCCTGACAGAATGTTTTTCTAGAAAATGGTTTTCTACAAAAGCAAACCGCCGCAACGCCTCGTTTATTTTCTACCTAGTTCTTTCCCCTCCACGTTAGTGTGTATGGCTCATTGGTTTCGCGAGTTGTTAAAAGACATGTCAATCATTCTTTTGAAGCAAATAAAGGAGAAAAACGGAAAGCTATTGACGTTCGCAGGTGCAAACCGGCCCTAAGTTGACACTCCACACAATGGATGAAACCGGAGGGGGAAAGGAAAACTATTCCAAGACAAATTTGTAAACACGGGCGTTTTCGATGTTTATTGAAAACAGATTTGGTCGTCCCTCGATGCGAGAGAGTTAAAGCATTTGGCATGATTTGTATGCAATAAGCGACCACCATGAATCTCACGTAGAGCGTAATAAGTTGCAAAGTGTTAGTTTCTTACTTTTCCTTACTTAATTTTTACATAAGTTGTAATATAAATAATAGTATTAATAAACAGGTGGCTTAAAAACAGAGCGAAAGAATGGCGAAAATTGCAAAATAGGAGGAAAAAATGAAACTGAAATGAAAAATCGAACAACTACAAACAAAGGATGGAAAAAGCATTTTAGAAGATATACAAGTAACGTACTTTCTGAATCTGCAAAATCTGTATTTGAACGAGTATAAGTTTGAGAGCTTTGGATTCATTTACATTTTTGAATCAATTAATATTTCTTACGCATGCCAGATATATTATATTTCTTCAATTTTTGTATAATTTACTTAAGTATTTTGTATTTTAACCTTTTCTTATTATTATCCCAGTAGAGGTAACCTGACACCTCATTAAATTATCTCCGAGTTTCCTCATTTAAGTCATCTTCCTCTCAGATCAATCTCTTTGCATCGCTGGCTGCAAAGGTTTCAAATTTTTTCTCGTTATTCCAAATTCGGAATATATTGCTGGTCTTTTTCGTGGTACAGCAGAGCAGCACTAGGATTTTTGCCACCATTCGTTTTCAATTGAAAATTTTATTCTCATTCTTCAGTTGCATTCTTAAAGTTTTAATTATTTATACAGGAAGAGTGAAAGAAATCAAACAAAGCAAAACAAATTACGAAAAGATATATCTGTTTTCTCCTATATTTATTGTTCCCTGTAATTTCTTTTGCCTGTTCATTAAATTTATTGAAGGTAAATTTGCGAAGTCTTACAAAATGTATTTCCTAAATCCTAAGCGGATTAAGAATTTCTGAGCGTTTCGGCTACACTTTAATGGCTTTTAAAATGTAATGTTAGAATATTGACAGCTGCCTATACTGAAATATTTTCTCCATAGTCCTCGAAAAACGAAGAATTAAAGTTCCAAAAGATTTTACAATGAAGGACACACATTTCGTATTTGAAGGGCAAGAGGAAAAAAAAAAGATATTTTCGGATGGGAATATGTTGCATTTTAAACACTATGTTTGTAAATTTCATGATATAGTAGCAACACTTGAGTCATAAGTAATTATGCACATATATGAGAGAGACGACGACGACGAAAAATGAAATGGCAAAACATGACCGAAAACACTTTCCTGGTCGGTACAAACAACACAAAACACAAGAAAGAACGGACACCAGTTATGCTTAGCACAAGAGAAATTAAAAAATAGGAACAAAATTAGACAATTATGGACCTCAATGAAGGTCTTCGAAATTTGATGCAGGTATCACATCTCTCGCACATCGAACATAAGATGTTCTGGAAAATACCGTGCACCCCCAGGACTTTCCCAGCAGCTGCCACGATATGTGCCACAAGTTCCTGTTGGAGTTCTAAGGGAGGTTTCGTGTACTAATGTTTTGACGTACCCTAGAGGAAGTGATAATGCAAGTGAGGGCTCGTGATCTTGCTGAACAATGCACTGGACTACCCCGACCAAACCCATGTTTAGGATACTTCCCGAAGGAACTTTCGAATAATTTTTTTGATAACGATCCAATGTTTTTGTTCTTATTTCTTAGTTTCCGCCGCGCTAAGAATAACAAACAAATATCTTTACACTGTTCGTACCCTATTTTTCTTGTGTTGTCTCTCATCACTATGGCGCCAGGAAACCGTTTCCGACAATGCATTGCAATGAACGATTATATGTATATATATATATATATATATATATATATATATATATATATATATACTATTAGTAGATGGTGAATGTCGACATTTACCGGTGTCAGAATAAGTCAGAAATAAGAGTATTTGAAAATGTTTCGGACATACAACAAGCGACTATGTGAATGTTGACATTTACCGGTGAAAGTCGACATTCTCCAGATTTCGGTGTTTCACCGTAACATATATACGATAAACGTATATATATACGAGTATATAGATCTATAGGTATATGTGTGTGTGTGTGAATTAATGTTAGGAATTCTGATCGCACATGTTGATCTATAATACAGAGCAAATTTGGCAGATGAATAAGACAAAATATTCAGATTTATTTGAATTCTCATTTGCGGCCCCAGTTCATTTGAAATTCTAAACTTACCAATTTCTAGAATATTTATATTTCTCATATTGTTGGAATAGGAATAAAGTAGCACGACGCCGTGTCAGCGGTGACAGAGATAGAAAAAATGTGCATAGTTCGACAATATTGTGGTTTAGTAAGAGAAATATTTGATTCAGGAAATTTTATATTCCCACTTAGCTAAGTCATCATCTTTATGTAAAAATCATGTGATGGGGATATATATATCTACATAAACATATATTTTAATTAACTAATTTTTATTTTTTAATTTGCTATTAATTCAAAATCATTTGATATTATATATTAAAAACAATAATTGTAATGAAAAGTTAGAATCTCGAAATTTTTATTATGTTTGATGAGTACATTCTCAAATTCGAGCTAAATAATATCATAAATCTCTGTAAATCTAGAAATATATAGTCTAACAGAAAGAGGTGAAGAGAACAATTTATATTAGATTTGTTCCGAATAGAGTATGGGACGGATTTCAGTGTTTACTTAATTTGTTTTACATATATATATATATATGCATATTATTTGTAAACATAAAGTCTTTTTCGTCTTAGTTACTCTAATTATATCAATTATTTAACATTTTCTTCTCATTCACAAATTTTACAAACTGGCCGTGTAAACACGTGTATTTTGTATATTAGCTTTCTGTTTAGATATTTCATTAGTTAATGCAATAAAGTTTCCTTATAATCAAAAGTTATTACAATAAATTTGAATTCTTCACAATGTAATTTTCCAACTTAAACATTTATAATCTATTTTTGTAATGAAGGAATGAAAAAAACTTTAAGCATTATAAATCTGAAAACGTATTATTTTCCAGACCAGCGTTTTTGTCAAAAAGTATTAAATGTATAATTAAACTGGACCTGAAACATTATGTTTTGTTTTATTATTTTTACCGAAAAGACTTACGTCTCCGACACGTATTGCAATCTTAAACACTGGGGATCCAATTCTTCTAGTAATTGTTCGCTGTAGTATATTTCTGCTTCTCCTTCTTCTTCTTCAAATACACGTCGATAATTATTTGCGCTGAAATATTTTTATTTCATTAAATATATATGTTCATATGTTTTAATTAATTAATTTAATAAATGATTACTTATACGTCTTTTGTCAAAAGTAGTAAGTTACAGTTTGCGAGCATTTTTACAGATTGTCAAAGATTTCTAAACGCTCTATGTTATAAAATATCTTTACTTATTCAATATCTTTAAAAAACAATAAATATGGAAATGAATATTCGTCTTATTAGCCTAAATTCCATTATAAGGATATACAGGTATAATAGGAAATAAATTCGCTGGCACCAGCAACTCAAGATGCCATATTAAAAGGTCTGATTGACATCTATCATCTCAACTCAAACCTTGCAATGAGGGAAATAATTTCCAAACACGTTTTAATAAAATAACAAACAGGATGGCACGAGGCAGATACAAGAAGATTGCTCGACGGTTACCTCCCGCAAGTAACCCTATGAAGAAAAAATTTTTTTCTCCAATTAGATTGGCTACAAGTCATGGAAAGTTCCCATTTTATTTCCAGAGATTCTTAAGAAGCACGTAAAATGCGAGCGCGAAAAACCTGCAAATCTACCAAAATCTAAGATTTATAAATGGCACTCTTACTTGCTTTCCCTTCTTAGAAAAATAACCAGGATTTGCATCAAAAATTCCAGAGAAACGTTTTTCTACAATATGAAGTGTGTGTCTGCACTTCAACAATTTATGAAATATATTATTGAAAGTGAAGAAACTGTGATTATAAGTATCTAGTCATATTACAAAAGTGAATAAGCATATATTTAAGAACAAGAAAATTTTTTAAACTGTGGCTTCCGTTGACCATGCTGATAAAATTTCCAGTCGAGCGCAATTAATCAATGTTTGGTATCTCAACCTGATGGCTGCGTATGCTGAGTCGATGACTGATCAATCGTTTGGACAATTTCCGCACAGGATTAAAAATTGCCTTCCTACAGACTTCTTCACTTAACAAGTCAAGCGTTCAAAACACAGATTTACACGTTAACTGAAATGTATAAAAAATTAGCGAAAACAAAAGAAGTATTTAAACGCACAATATCTCATCGAATCTTCCTATGTTCCTGATTATTACATCTGCTGAAAACAATTTAATACGTTTAAATGCAATTACAGTTCATTGAAGTGATCTATTAATTGTTTAACAGTTTTCTGCTGTTGACTTCAATAAATTTATGATGTTTGGTATTTCATTTGTTTCCAGCAACACCTAGTCTCCTTTGCAAAAAAAATTAATATTAACTTTTGTAATTAAGAAATGATGTAGATGAAAAATTAAATTGGACTGGAGATAATGTCTCGGTTGTTTTCGTTAAAAGAAGTTGGTGCTTTCTTAATTCAAAAAATATCTCCATATATATACATAACATACATGTAATTAATGCACACACTTAAAAAAAGTAATCTTCACATGGTATCTTCAAATGGGTAGATACGATAGCTGAAAAACCAGTGTCGGACAAAAGCGGAACTGCAAGGAGCGATTTGTTGCACTGATACTTCCGTTTATATAATTCTTGTTATTCGATGCATGTAGTTTTGTTGAAATTCGTGTTACAAATTGCTTTATTCTCCGATGTAAAAGGAATTATCCCAAATTTTATTCAGAAGATTTAAATAACGGTTTCGATCACAATACGCGGCAGTTACTAGTAAAATATCTGGATCTGTGACTTTTTGACGTCATTTAAAACGCTTAATTACAGAGCCCTAGTACAATTCACAACAGGCCCCAACCCCACGGGTATAGCGATATACAATAGTGACGTGATCGAAGATTCTTTGGAAATAATCGCTGTCATCGAATGACATGCATATTCTATTTAAGTAATCATAGTCATCAGCTTTTAATATATGTTGCAAATAATCATTTTCATCGAATAATCATTGTAAAGAATCATTCTCATCGGATAATCATCGAAAATAATCTTTGTCGTTACATAAAGGGGCATAGTAGCTGATGTATAAAGAATTGTACTCAAATTCTCATCAAAACAATCGAATATGTATTGCAATTTATCATATGATCATTATTTACAGCAATGATTCTTAAATGTCTTCGACCTACGGCTCCTAATGACGCCGAGGAAAACTTGCGCAACTGTGACAAAAAGAATATTTAAAAATACAATAAAAGCTTGAAAGGTAATAAAAATGCCTGAATTTAATTTCCTTTTATTTAAATGAAGCTTAATGTTTTTAAAGGAAATTAAATATTGTAAACAGGAATCAACAATATAAATATCTGTGGATTTTTGCCTCTTTGTTTTTTTTCTTCGTAACATCATATATCCGGAACCAGGAGTTTGAGTTTGGAAGGAGGTAGCCCCGGATTTCAAAAATTCTTGGTAAAACTTTCCGACTATTGTTATCTTCCTACGACTATCACTCGAGGTATTATATAAAATTTCGGAAAACGCTAATTTTTCGTATTTATTTTTCCAAGTGGCCGAAGTCTAGCGCACTGGACATCAAAATGCTTTACTTGGAAAAATGTTGGCCCTTCTCACTTTCAAATCGTAGAGTTTGTTTAAGAGATATTTTTCAGTTAAAAAAAAATATGAAATAAATAGTATTGCCAAACGTGAAACTTATTGTTAATATTATTTACGGTTATATTCTGAAGTTGAAGAAAGCACGTGATTCCATATAACGTCATTGTATGTCGAAAATCTTTCGTTAATATCAGTATTTTAAATGAATAGCTGCTTTTGGCAACTTTTATGTTTCACCTTTGGATACGTGACACGATATGCTATCGCTACGTTAATTCCTTTATTGAGATTTTGAAAATTTGTTATATTGAAATAAATTTAAATCATAACCTCCAATGTATTACCTGAAGTGTCAAAGGTCTTTGTTTCCTGAGTTAGCAAGAAAAATTTATTTACGAATCGCTGGTTGCTTGGAAAGAATGAATACATTTTATTCGTAATGAAATGTTTCTATGCATTTTATGCTATTCTAAATTTATTTATAAAAATTTAATTTCTTTTATTGTATACTTACTTTCTGAGTAGAAGTTTAAACAACAGTAGATATTTAACGTATTTTAGATGGAATATTACTTTACTACAGTTACATAATTTTTTTTTCAAGTTACTAAAATGTCTGAACGCACGAAGACAGCACAAATGTTACAGCGAGCTTCAGAAAAAATGAAGTAAAAAGCACTAGGAAACTCAGCAGGCAAGTACAAGAAAACTTGCGTACTTCAAAAATGAATGAAGATACAACTAGAAACTAGGCAAGCATAGTGACAAGAAAGCTTACGCATTCAAGAAACTCAAGAAGAAACGAATTGGAGTTCCAGCAGAGCAGCAACTCAAGAAACTTCGCGTGCTCAAACTGTATCAGAAACTAGTAGAAGACACAAAAGACATTCAGAAAACCAAGAAGCACTGCGTGCTCCGGAAAGGGAAGCAGAAGGGAAACGGAGGCCCATTAGGCAAGTGGAACGTCAACAGACCATGCGCGATGAATAGAAGAAGTAGCAAGTAAACGAAGGATACAAGACTCTCCGCGTCATCGTCAGATTCGAAAGGAAATACCAGAACAGCTCAAGAACCTGTATAAACAACTCAAGACGCTGCAGTTTACGGACAATTTTGGTTCGAAGAGGCAGAGCGTTTACGAGGAAACAAGCTTCGCATGAACGCATCAAGACATACACGTAGTACTCTTCACAATGCAGGAAGTTTACTTTGAGCAACACACTGTATACATAGAGCTCGTAGACATATATAGTAAAGATTTTGCTTTGGCAACAGCCCTCTAGTAAAATGTATGAAGTTTATATTAGCATCTCACAATACCTGAACGAAATTTTTCTATTTACTTTTTCATTTACTATTTTCTTAAATTTTTTATCAGTAATCCTGTCTATATAATATAGATATCAAAATCAGAAAAATTTAATTAATTATCTTTAAATGTATCTAAGTAATGAATACTTCGCCCCTGTTCATACCGAAACAACATGATGTAATTGTAGATAGCTAGAAAGTAAAATGTATTCAGCAGGCTGTGCAGCAAGCGACATCTATAAATGGTGATAACACAATAATGTTATATACTGGCAGAATTTTAAAATAAGAACATATACATCAGTGTTTTAATAATAAGAATTTTGCATCAAATTGCAAAACAAGTATCTTAATTTCTGCCTTTTCATGCATAAGAGTTCAGCATTCGGAAAATTATATTTTCGTAAATGGTTTAGCAAAAATAACGAAAATTATTGCCCTGAGAAATGGATAAGCTTGGTATGAATCCGAATTACGCCAAGACTACCCGTCAATGGTTGTTTTGAACACGCCCTTAATGAATATATATAACCCTTAAAAAACGTAAAGTCAGTGAATCTACTATCCGAATGTGTCTTTATAACTTGAGTATTTAAGAAATGCATTTATCTATCTGGATAAAGCTAACGCTATTGCCTGAATAACAACGTTTATTTAACATTTGATATAACCAACTTCATATACATCTTGAAATAAAACATAAATTTCTTAATAACATACTAAAAATTGCAGAAAAAATACAAAAATAATGTTATTTCTTGATATATGTTAGTAAATATATACTTTTAATATTATTCATTTAAATATGCTGAAACTTTCATAATATTCATTACTTACGAACGCTTTTTCATCCATCGAAGCATAGCGCAAGCCATTTTCATTTCAGTGCTGGTGCACGTCAATAAAATAAGGATAAATCCAAATTTTTACAAAAAATCAATCGCCTTGACTCGTTTCTCAGAAAGCGTATATCTCCAAATGCAGTATTAATATATCACATCAATATAATTCGGAATCATAAAATCTCCAAACAACGCATTAAACGCAAATAATCGCATTAAGGCAGAATGAAGAATGTTCACTCTTACAATGGCTTTTACAACAATGTACAATAGAATCTAATTTTTAAACTAAGTGTTCATTGTTACACCATATTTCATTTTTTGGGAATCTTTCATGGTTGTTCAGTAATTCTAACTGTTAACTTGTTTAAACAGAATTATGATTTCATATATATGCACAGACTTATATATGTATATATTAATACGTATCTGTAATAACATACATCATCTTATTATATGTAGGCGTATAATTCTAAATTAATTATACTAGTCAACATAATTTATATATTGATAGCATCAGACTTTTAAAATTATTTATTACTATCTGCTTGCTAACGATTTTATAATTACGTACAGTTGTACCTCGACATACGTGTTTAATTCGTTTCGTAACCTTGTTCGTATGTCAAATTGCTCGTATCTCAAAGCAATTTTCCACATTGAAATTAATCGAAATGCCATTAATCCGTTAAAGATCCGAAAACACGACCTCAGTTGTTGTTAAGTGTTTTTAAATAAGAATCAAAAACAAGAAGAAACATTTATTTATAAATAACAAGTACATATTCTATAAAAACATAATTAAAAGAAAAAGTGAAGTGCCTACGGAAGAGCTTAATTTCTGTCACTGGTCTTCGCTTTTTTCTTCATGATCTGCTTATTTCCACCCGCAGATCGTTTAAAAAAACTTTCCAAGTAAGTTTGTTTCTTCCTCCGTGTCAAGGATGCACGACTAGTTGCAACTTTTTCGCGGTGATTTTTATCCACGAACTCTACAACTTTCTCCCACATTCCCAAGACCTGTTTTATATCTCTTGTAGGGATAACCTCCTGCACCACTGGCTCCTCTTCAAAACTAATTTTTCGTTAACCCAACGTATGCTGCTGCAAATACAGATCGTGTAACTCCTCGGTTGTCAGCTCCTGAGACTGTTATTCGACGAGTTCGTTCACATCTCTCCCATGCACCTCCAGACTCATGGATTTCCCAGAGAAACAAGCTCCTCTACCTATGCCACTTTGTGTTCCAATCCTTCGAAGGCCCTTTCAACTACAGCCTCAGGCCACAGCTTCTTCCATGCAGAGGTTAAGGTCCTCGTTGTAACACCCTGCCAGGCCTGATCAATAATTCCTAGGCATATGACGATCTTAAAGTGGCCTTTCCAGAACTCTCGAAGGGTAAGGTTTGTGTTCTCCGTCACCCCAAAGCAGCCCCCAAAAATGTGCTTGGTGTACAATTTCTTAAAATTAGAAATCACCTGCTGATCCATGGTCTGCAGGATAGGAGTGGTGTTGGGTGGTAGGTAGGGAACTTTTATAAACTTGAACTCTTGGAGTAAATCAATCATCTTCGAGATTTGGTGGGTGAGTAGGGGCATTGTCGTGGAAGAGAAGGGCTTGCATGGGTAGGTTATTTTTCTGTGGGTATTTTTTAACAGAAGGGCCAAACACCAGGTTTATCCACTCCATCCACTCCACAAAGAATTTCCTGGTGACCCACGCCTTAGGATTTGTCCTCCACATAACTGGCAGATTTTCTTTTGAAATATTATATGACTTAAAGACTCTGGGATTTTACGAATGGTATACTAGCAGAGGCTTGATTTTACAGTCGCCAATCTCATTGGCGCAAATTGCTAGAGTTAATCTATCCTTCATGGGTTTGTGACCTGGCATCGTCTGCTCCTCTGCCGTTATGTAAGTTCTATTTGCCATCCTTTTCCTGAAAAACACTGTCTCGTCACAGTTAAAGACTTGCTGGGGGGATGTATCCTTTGGCTAGTATCAGTTCGGAAAACATTTTGAAGTAAACCTCAGCTGCCTTCACATCGGAACTTGCTGCCTCACCATGTCTGACGACGGAGTGAACGCCGGCCCTTTTCCTAAAGATGTCAAGCCAGCCCGACTGGCTTCAAACAAGTTTTCCGATTCCTCGTTTTTAGAAGTGTGTGGGATCTTCTTTAGCAAATAACCGTAAATTGCTCGTTCCTTCTCACATATGATGCTTTATGTTAAGGTTCCTCCTTGAAGCTGCTTCTCTCTCACCCACCCCATCAGTAGTTTCTCCATCTATTCACGGAGAGAGGTCCAGAGCTTAGACATTATTTTATCGGCCTTAGATGGCGTTATACCCTTTATCAACTCGTTTTGTTTAAGCACAGTACATAACATTGATTTGCTACGCCCGTACATCCTCGCCAAGTCAATTACTCGCACACCTTGCTCATGGTTTTCTATGATTTCACGCTTTAATTCAGTAGACATCATCTTCTTCTTTGGACTCATGGTTATAAAAATAAATATGATAATGTTTTCTAAATGTACAAAAAGCAAAAAGCGCCAACCCAGCTTATCAAAGATGCTCCTAAAACGAGGGAAAAAAGCACGCAGACTGAGATCTTGTTTGAGGTGGGAGAAACTGTTAGACGTTGCATCTAAATATAAATAACCATCGTCTTCACTGCCGAAACCCTCTAAACTATTCTATAAATCACTATCATATCAGCTATAAAATCGTCATTAGCCAAATCCATATCATCATCAAATTCATCTAAATATTCCTCACCACACAAAACACATCATCATTTTAAACCATCGTATCGCTATCACCATCGTCTGAATAAAATAAACCAGCATCACACAAATCACATCATCATTCCATACTAATAAATCGAAACTATATATCATATACACCATCATCATTGAAGTCGTCAAATAATAAAATCACCTGAATACAAAGTACTATCACCTAAAGTTTTATTACCATCATACTCATTTAATCACATTCTTCATCACTATAACATATAATCACGATAACTTAAATAAAAAATCATCAGCAGTTAGTATAAATCCTCATCCTTAAAATACTAGCTAAATTATTTAAGTCATCATCATTTAAATCAAGATTTTTTTTGGTGTTTCGCTAGTATAACATCAAAACGAGCCAGTTTCATTTAGGTACAGACATGTACAGGTAAAAGTGTTGGAGCTTCATTAAAGATTGCACAGGTATACATCCCAATAACTAACCGAATACAGCACGGAGGAAAGGCCAGAAGAGGAAGAATCCTACTGGTAGTTCTTTAAAGAGAGATTTAGAAGTTAATTTTTAAGTGAGGAGGACAAAAAGGGAGAACGGTTAATAGAAGAAATGAAGAAATCTAAAAAAAGGTTCATTAGAAAATAGTAATAATATTGTAGTGGGTAAATCAATTATTAGCCCACCGGATGAGTCCAGATCTCGAAACTTTGTGCTGTTGGGAAAGGAGGGAAATCTAATAAAACAAGTTTTATATCAAGCTTGTACAGAATACTAGCAGCTTAGCTGCCAGCCTTCGACTGGCTTTTAAATGTACCGGGAGAATGGCTGAAAGAAACACCAAACTTTAAACTTAAAAACAGCGTAGAATTTTACTCTGCAGAACAAATTCATAAAAAAAAGTTATTACGTATAACAAAATTACCATGAAATAAGCAATATCCCTTAATACAAATGTTAATGATCCTAATAAATAAATTAACAAACTTTCCTTTGCAAAATCTTAAGAACTCAAATGGTATAAAGGAGGTTAGAACTTTGTTTCCTAAAAAAATCACTCAAAACTTTTCAGTATCTTAAAATCAGTGACATGAGCAACAAAGAACACAAAAGAATACAAAAAACAAAAAAATTCTGGAAAGCAAAGTATAATTAATGATAATGCAAAGTATATTTAATGATATCCCTTGTAATGTTGCGCGCTTCCAACCTGCACGCAACAATAGTGGTGACTGCTAAGAACTGGAAAGTAGACAAATTCTTGAGAAGGGTTTAAATCCCTTTTTATTCAACTTTAGAAATTACAAATGCGTGCTCTTGACGCTCGCAAACTACGACGACCCGGCGGTAAAATAAAAATAAAAAACTAAAAAAAGAATAATAACAAGTGACTAACTACGAGGCTCTCTAAACGTAACTAACCTCACCGCGTTCTAAGATACCGCTGATAATTCAGCAAACTTCTGAATATTACGTTGAAAAATTCACAATCTGCCGAGGCAAGTACACAGGCCGAAACGCGTGGTTCTTCAATTTCTCACTAGCCACCTCTACGCTCGTGAAGCAAGAAAGCACACCTTCGAACTCGTTTCCCTTCTATTTAACTCAGATTACTTCCGCTGACAATTTGAATCCTTTGCGCGTTCTACTAAAATTTACATACTCTGGCATTGGCAATTCCAGGGGAAAGTAAGGCTTGACAGGAAAGATAATTTAAACTTAAAATAAATGTTAGTTAAAATAAATATAAACACTACACCCTTAATGCAAATAATTATTATCCTAATAAAAAATTAACCAACTTTACGTTGAAGAAAAAAAAATATGCAAAACTTTTCAGTATTTTACAAACAGTGAAATAAGCAAAATTTAACATGAAAACAACTCAAAAAACATAAAATTCCGCGCAGAATTTTACTCTACAGAACAACTTTATAAAAAACATCAATAAAAATGTATTATATATATATATATATATACATGACAATGAAATATGCCAATTTCTTAAAAACAGTGACATAAGAAATACGATGAAAAATTGTTGCCAAACCCTTATTTCTAAAAGAATGAAACTATTCAAAATGATGCGATTTCATCAAAATATATCAACAACAATAAGACAGGAAAATTGTTGCCAAAATCACATTTTTAAAGATGTGAGATGTGCGAAGTGTACTCGGAAGCTTCATTTAAACATATTTTTAAAAGTACAAAATATTATCAGTTTTCCAAAATTCTTTTTGTAAAAGTAGTCGCAAGAATGAAAGTTTAACGTGTCCAAAAATCAAAGAAAAATAAACTGTTCATTTTTAAAAATAAACTTTTTTAGAAAATATCCCGTTGAAAATGTGTTAAACTCCATTTGTTAAATAAATTCGTATTTAATCGATTTATTGAAACAAGAAATTTATTTTAAGTTCGTAAAATATCTAAGTGCTTACGTTTCATAACGATTTGAAAATGGAGTGTGTAGAGTAAAATCTCGCTTTCCTATAGCCCATTATGTCTCAAAATGACGCGATTTCGTGACAAAATATAAAATAAAAAAAATTCGAATTCGAATTTCGAAAAAATCGCTTCGAGGTGCACTGGCCCTTGTCTAGATACACCTATCTAGCAAATTTTGTAGCCCTGTGTCTATTAGCTTACGCGCAGCGTGAACGAAAGAAATACACACAACACACAGACAGACTCTTTCTTTTATTATATGTAGAGATATCATATGGCAAATTTGGAATAATTCTTAAAATAGAAGAAAAATATATGTAGAATAATACATCAAGTATACAATAACACATAATGGGCCATTATAACAAAATTTTGAATTTTCCAAATTTGGAATAAAATGCTAAAACAGAATATATCATGACAAATACTGAATACTACTTAAAATATGGGAAATAAAATATAGCTTAATACATGAAGTATAGAATAGTACAAAATATATCATATAATAAAATTATAATTTTGAATAAAGTGCTAAAGTATAGGATAATATATGTTATATCATATAATAAAATTAATAAAATAGAAGTATAATATGTAGAAGAGAATAAAATTGTATTTTAGAGTTCATGATCACAAATAGTTTTCAGTATTCATTAGGCAGAGTTCATAAGTCACTATAGTGTTCATGATTACAGAGATCATAAAAAGTTTCTCGTTTAAGTTCATAAATTTTACATGACTCATACAATATTCATAGCTCATTTTTGTCATGACACAGCAAATAAATATCATGACTCACCTTTTCAGTTCTAGTTTACTCTGACGACTCAATTTTTATATTTCATTCTGTTTATTATGGATTTTGCAAGGCTTTTTTTATTACGATCAGTACAAATAAGTATTTGTGACAAAGATCGATAATTATCTTAAAATTCTACAAAGGTGAAAATTAAATATTTTGTTATATTTCGTCTGTTGTAGATGGGGTTACTCTGCATAGATTTAATCCAATTGTGTTAAGTTTTGGAGAATTTGTTTCATATTAGAATGAAGATATTGAAGTTTGCTGATCGTTCTTTTGAATGATATATCAATATTTCTGGGTGCGCGAATATGAAAAGTTTTCTTGAGAGGAGATGAGAAAAGATAGTGATCACTGTCTGCTTTCTAGCAGCATATACAGAAGTCAGTGTCTATTAAGTTTCTTTGATGAAAATAAACACGATATGGCCCATGGCCAGTAATATTACATGTTAACCCTCCAGGCGGCAAGGCCGTATATATGCGTTCGAAAATAATGGCTCTCATAGCGGCAAGGCAGCATATATGCGTCCAAATATTTTGGTCCTCATGGCGGCAAGGCAGCATATATACGTAAACTTAAATTTTGGCCCGAAACGGCAAAGCAGCATATATACGGCCTGTCTCAGAGTGCCCTCCCCTCTCTGCTCTTAATGTAAACTGACAGGTGATTATTTTTTCTCTGCAGGAGGTAATTGAGGAGAGGAAACTATCTATTCGCTAGGGGCAAATGGGTTTTATCGTTAGGTTTTGAATAACAGCTCGGAATAAATAACTCGTTCAAAATTTCCAGCTGTTCCAGCTGTTCTGTGCTTATACCAGCTATAGTAAACTTAAATGTTTATGTTTGTAAAGAGAATTTTCATTTTCCAGCCTAATTATTCTCCAAATTTTAGATGCAGTTTGGCAAAATGTAATTGGAATTAAAATTAAAATTGCAAGAAACTGCAACAATATTTTGAAATATGTGATTTCAATTATATTGCAATTGTAATTAGCTTCGCAATTACAATTAGAAAGTAAGTACTTTTTAAATGCAACAATAATGTATGTAATTGCATTTTAATTCTTAAGTCTTACAATTACAATGCAATGATAATCACAAACATTATAATTATATAATCTAATTACAATTACAAATTTTATTGCATCTAATCACAACTACGGTAATATTAGCTAATTACAACGTAATTTTAACTGCAATTGCAGTAGGTAATTATAACTACGTAATTAGGAAAGTAATTGTCTCTGATAATTAGAATTACTTAACATAGTGAAATTATGATCATAATTGTAATTCTAAGTGTAGTATGCAATTGTAATAAAATTATGCAATTACTAAGTAGTTATAGTTAAAAAGTAGCTGCTTTTTTAATTACAATTACAATTTACGTAATTTCATTTAAATTACAATTACTCTATATTTGTGAAATCCAATTTCATATTCAATGCAACTGCAAACATATAATCTAATTACAATTACACTGTCATTGTAACTCCAGTAAGTAATTATAATAATGTAATTAGGATAGCAATTGTTTCTGATAAAAGCAGTTACGTAGCCCAGGAAAATCATGATCTTAATTGCAAATGTAATTGCAGAATGCAATTGAAAACACATAGTAATTGGAATAATATTATGCAATTATCTTGTAATTACAATGTAACAATTTTTAATTATATATACAATTTACTCAAATGCATTTTAATTATAATTGCATTTTAATTGTGAAATCTAATTGAGTAAACGGTATAACTGTAATTATATTATCTAATAAAAATTACAATGCAATTGTAATGACCTCTTAATTAAAATTGCGCAGCAGATGATTGTAACTATTTAATCAGAAAAACAACTGTCCCTTATAATTTCAGTGACATAGGCTAAGGAAATCGTGATAACATTTGAAAATTACAGTCAATAATATTATATTCGAAATGTTTCTGCATTTTGGATAACGAGTTTTTAAATAATACAACGGGATAATCACCTATGAGAAAAATATTAATATTTTCTGTCATGTCTTCTGAATCATCTTATATATATTGTAGTTTGTGGTACCAGCATAAATAGGAGTTTATTTAAAGGAAATATTTTATACAGACCGAAATGCACATAACGTTAGTAAGCAAATATCTATGTTTATGATCTTCGATATACATGTGAACTTAAATTACAAGATTAAGGGAAAGCAAGCAAAGAGTTTATGCCAATGCAAAGGGATGTTTCCGCAAAGGATTTGCTACGGGACGCTTGTCCAACCTATTGCTCTAGCTGGTGAAAAAGGATTCTGATCAGCAATCAGTATGCTTAATTGCTGTGTGTATTAGACATTTTACTAAATCCATTTATTATGAATTACCGCCCAGACAGTAAAGCGGTTCGTGACTCTGGTTGCCGTACCGAAGAGCCTGGGTTCGAATCCCGGATAGGGCATGAATGTAATTTGTTCGTCCTCTTCATAGGTGGCAACGGTGGCCAACGTATTAGTTCCCTCCCTAATAATATGACCGGCCTTAGTAGTGATCAATGTCTATAAACGGCTACTCCCTGCCATTGGAAAAAAAAATTACGAATTGGTCTTTTATTCAACATAACACACATTTTCCATAAATAGTTAAAATGCATTATTCAGTTACAAGTGAAAGTACTTGCATGAACTATTTTCCATCATTGTTTCACGTAAGAACAAATAAAAGTACAATTTTCTTGTGCACCTGTGATTGTCATATTATTTGGATTACGGTAAAGACTGCAAAGATGCTTCTTTGGAGGACTTTCTAAGGGAAACTCGCTCATGTTCACATCATCCGTTAATAAAAGCAGGAAAAGATCTTTATTTAATTGAATGCAACGAAACGTTTAAGAAGAATGATGTACTCATAGAGAACTTTCTAAAATAAAATGATTGGTATTCATGTTACAGATAAGGAAATCCACGGAGCTATTTAACCATTTAGATTGTTTGCCAAAATGGGCATCCGATTTGAACTTGTAGTATTCAAAAGACGACTTATTACTCTTCTGCGCGAAAAATCTAATTGCTTTTGAAGTTATATTGTAATTCGAACAATCATTGTTTATTATTATTATTATTATTTTTCGCCAATGGCAGATTGGGAATAGTTACAGTGCAACACAGTCCATTAGTCTATACAAGGCCAGAAGTTGCAGTCACTTTATTATGGAGGCATCTAATATGTGGGCCACCATCGCCTCCTATGAAAGGACGAACAGTTAAAGCCATGCCTTCTCCGGGATTCGAACCCAGGCCCTTCGGTATCGCAGTCTGGCTTCCCTAACCACTATACCATCTGGGCGGCACAATTACAGTTATAACTGCATTAGTTGTAGTTTTAACTACAAAGTAACTACAATGAATTACCAGCTTTTCTCAGTCAATAACAGATAGCTTAAACTTTAAAGATAAATGGAAGGTCTTATAATTTGTCGAATGGCAATATTCTAAGAAAGTGTAGTCTCCAGGATGGTCGAAGTTTAATTACAGTCTTACATTTCGCATACTCGCAGCACTTGCCCAAAGGCTGTTCCAAGATTATTTCTGTTCACCTCATCCATTAATTTTGAAGACAGAATCATGTCTAGAGACATTTTTTTTTGAGGACAGTATTTTATATAATAGAAAAAAAATAATAATAATGCGTCTCCCTCAAGGTGCAACGAGTACTGATAAATTTAATTGAAATTACAATTACAATTGTAGTTAATACAAATACAATGTTACTTTAACGGTTAGAATTACATTATAGTTCCTAATGGCAAAAATATCAAATGAGTGTTATAGATTAGTATACTTATCACAATATTAAACTTTTAATACCGTTTTATTTTATTTAGCTTATCACAATATTGAGCTTTTTAACACCGTCGGTACTGAAAAAATGTTTTACTACTGTCATGAAATGTATATTCGATAATAGTTTCTCATTGATGTTTTTCTTATATATTTTTCTGCTTAATTCATAAATGTTTGCAATGGAAATAATTCTGAGGCTTTTATAATACTTCTAAATTTTCATGAAATAAAGTTCCATTAAGGTTTACTTGAAGGAGACACTCAATGCAAGCACTCGAAAAGAAGTTATGCTACATTTACATATTATGAAATGGTTGAATGTACAGTATTTACTTGTAACAGCGGTGCTCAATATATCGCGTTTTCTGAAAGAATGCATATGTTGCCTAAAAAGGAATTTAAATCACTATAATCAGAATAATTGGCTAAAGTATTAAATTGTAATTTTTACAGCATCAATCGAATTAGTGGATTTTATTGAAGATAAAAATGTGTTGATATTGACAAGCTATATTAGTTTTTGTACTATAATGAATGCTAGCTAGTAGCTATATGAATATAATGAATGTACTATAATGAATGCTACCTAGTAGCTACTCTAGCTAATAGTTAGAGTAAAACTCAGGGTATGGTAACATTAAATAAATAAATTAAGAAAATTAAAAAAAAAAAAAAAGAAGAAGAAGAAGCAGAAAACAAAAGCGAAAAGGAACTGAATACATTCCGAAAGAGAAGGCTTACTATATGGTGAAACATTAGAAAGGTGTAGACAAAGTGTTAATACTTATATGTGAGAAAATACTAAGGACAAATTAAAATACATCGTAGCTACGTTTGGTGCTTTCTATATTATTTGTATCAATATTAATATAAGTACCGAAAAATACTTAAAAAATAGGTATTTTCAAAAATTTAAAGGAACAAAATTGCAGTCTGAAAATTTATAACAGCGGAACTTTTGAAGTAATTTGATGCCTTCTGAAGGTCGCCATGAACATAACAATTTATAACTGTCAGCTTTTACAACTTGGAATCAGATAAACTCTATTGTTTGGTAAACCGGACTGTCTAGTAATGTTTTCGGTACTGTCTAGTTTCCGGGAATGGCGATGTATGCAAGCTTTTTCCTCTTTCTGCCCTAAGAATAAACAGCTCATAGGGGAATTCTGAACGGAAAGCAAATCATCACTTACGGATAGAAGAATGTTCTAAGAACTACGGGATAAATTTATAATGGGAATAAAAGAATGAAAGAAATCGGAAACTCTTTTCTAGTAATCATTTTACTCCTCGAAAGTTGGTTTCAGTATCACCTTTTTAAGGAAATAACACATGAAATGGATTTCAGAAACTGAATCTCGAAATCATCAATAACTATCCAATATTCTGCATTTGTAAATATTTATTTAATTTGCATTTCAACCAAATGTTGAAAACAAAGCGCAAAAAAATCTCCTTGCAAAAGGAGAAAAAAAAAAGATTCCCATTCTTTTACAGTGATATTCCATTAAATTATATCAGAAAATCATATCACTGTTGGATGCAATAAATACTAATTTCAGACATGTTACCTGTTTATGTTGATAACTCTCTTTTGCAACTGAACACTGGTAGTTTTGCCTAAGTTTGAATTCCGGCGAATGCGTTCGTTGCTTGGTATTTTGGTGAATTTTAGGTTGAATATACCAAACCAGTTTCCCTGAAAATGTCATCTACAAACGCATCCTTTTCCTCAAGCAGGTGCCCATCGTATGCTGCCTGACGAATATGCAAGAATTTTTCTTCTTTTACACAGCTTTCATAATCACATATTACCCACCAGCGGCCGAGCGGTAAAGACGCTGAACACTGGTAGTTCGGTCCGTGGTTCGAATCGCGCGAACGGGCTGGCTGCATGGTCGTTTTCGTGGTTTTCCCCATGTGTAACGTGTATACGAGCCAGTTTCCCTTAGAAAGTCCTCTACGAAGGCATCCCTCCATTTAGGCAGATAGCCCTCGTGTGCTTTGCCTTGAATTATATTATTGAACATTTTTAATTTGCAAAACTATAAGTTATGGAAAACTCTATGACATATTTATTTAGATAAATAAAAAGATAAAAATTAAATGCGTCATCGACATCATTTTGTTAGTAATATTATTATATATAATCTATTGTACATTTTTTTTTTTTTTTTTTTTTTTTTTTTTTTTTTTTTTTTTTTTTTTTTAGTGTACTGGGGAATTAAAGAAAATTTCTCAAAAGTATCATCATGTTTTCGTAAACTGATATATAGTGTTAAATTATATTAAATTTCAGTTTATTATAGCAGAAATCGTAAATAGCTACATTATGTATAGCTCTTGCTTCACTGAGCTTTCAGAAGTTAATCTGCGTCCATCCGCATAATCGAGGAGCAGGTCGATTTGTTTCTCAGTGCAATCGCTGTGGGATCTTAATTCTACTGACCGATGTTCTATAAATTTAAAATATTTTGCCCTGCCTAAATTCTGTAGCTCTCTTCTTTCTAAAACTTTTGCCGTTGTCAAGTGCCAAATTCTTAGAATTTCGCCATGCCTAAATTTTCTTGTTTGATGCCTCTTTAAATTCTAAGAATTTTTCAGCCATTAATCTGCCTCCTGGCCAGACGTGTTTTTCGATGCCACATATGTCACTGAAAAAGTTGAAAAATCGGAATTTTAAAAGCAAACTTCCTACTTTTCATCAAATAAATTTTATCGATTAGCAGTTCTATGGAAGCATTAAAACATTTATGTAATAAATACACAAATACTTCAGAAACAATTTTTTCTCTCTACTGAAGAAAGGCCTGCCTCTGACTACCTGCGAATTTGATTAAGTTTTATCCAAAATCTACGTCAAAGCGTTTCTTTTTGGCCTAATATTAAATTTTACATTGGCATGTTCCTGTCCCTGCTTGATGTTGACAAGATTTATTCAAAACTGACTGTTCTTATTTTTTATTTTAAAACAAACAATTTAAATGGAAATCCTCGGCTTGCTTTTATTTATTTAACTAATAACATTTGATAATGTGAATTGAGATCTCTAAGTAATTTGCGTATTTGAAAACAAAAAAATTTTAAACACCAATTTTGAAGCTTTTGTTTTGGTTTGCTTTATTTTTCCTTCAAAGCAAGGGAGAGCTATCTGCCTAAAGGGAGGAATGCTTCCGTGGAGGACATTCTAAGAAAAACTTACTCGCGCCCACATTATGCACAGAGAAAACCACAAAAATTCCACTTTGAAAGGTAAAAGTGTCTAATTTTTTAGAGCGAGATTTTCCTAACAATGAATTTTAGCAATTTAATACAAGTGCTATATTTAATAAGGAATTAAAACAATGTTCTTTTGTGATTTATGTAAGGTAACTCTTTCTGTCAAAAATAATCATATGAAAATGCACCGAATTTCAGTACCATGTAATTTAGTTCGGAAACTGAGAGGTATCTGTGACATCTTGTCTATATGTAGAAAATTTTTAATAAGGTTATTATGACTGAAATTTGTTTCAAAATATTCAATCAACCAATAAATGCGATGAAGGTAAACTCCCCTTTTATAAATATGAAACAAGATAAACGAAATAAATTTGTGGTAAAATGAATTACAAACATTATGTCGAAATGACTGACACTGAGCATGTGTTTGTTATTTTAATAGTAATTTAATTATCAATTAGATGTAGCTTTCAATAGGAATTAGGTATTTTAAGCCTCTTATAAATTTTTTCTTAGCGTTAAAGCTCGATAACATGAATCAAAAACAGAAAATTAGTTAAACTACACTGTCTCACTAGTCGTAAGATTATATTACTGAAATATGCATATAAAAACAAATTAACATTCTATAAACGTACATTAAAATACCGAAACGCAATAAAAATTAATAACATTTATACTTAAAAAGCAACAAAGCCGGGATCAGGTGAATCACTAGAAGAGGCGCCAAATTGGCTATGCGAATTCGAAAATTACTTTAATTATTAGGGGAAATAAGCTTCGTCAAACTTAAATCAATAAAACAAACCAAAAAATTGCAAGAAAACCTGGAAATTAATGCAATATGCATTTCAGTGTTATTTCTTATTTATTAAAAACGAATCTGTTAACGTTTTCATTTGAAAATTATAAATAATTGGCTACATTATTTCTCTGAATTTATAAAACTACGATTAAAAATACTTTAAGAATTATGGTATAATTATGCTATAAGAGTTATGACATTTTGATTTAATACAATTACTTTTGCTTAATACAAGTGTAGCTATTTTTATATTTATGTGGACGCGCATTGACCTTTCTGCCTCAGGTGAAAAAAATATCTTGGCACGGCTCTGATAAGCAATTAAGATTAGAAATATGCACAAAATTAGTAACAATGCAATACAAAACTTCCTTTTCTGTTTTGGATTTCCAGAAAAAAATATCTTTTTTCGTATAACCAAAGCATGGACACAAAATGTGTTCCTTCCTCCGTAAGGGCAAAAGCAGCCCATCTGCTTAATCGCCTCTAGGCGGTAATCAAAGGACAGTAGGTGTTGGTGTTGGTGTATTTAATTATGACAAAGCAGACGAGGGCTATCTGCCTAAGGGGAGGGATGCCTTTCGTGGAGGACTTTCTAAGGGAAACTGTCTCGTATACACGTTACACATGGGGAAAACCACGAAAACGCCCATGCAGCCAGCCCGTTCGCGGGATTCGAACCTCGGACCGAACTACCAGTGTTCAGCGACTTTACCGCTCGGCCGCTGGTGGGCCTAAAGGACAGTAGGAAGCCATCACTTAAGTGAAACGACTTGTTGATCGCCCTACAAGGAGGGGGAGAAGAAAATCTAACAAAGGCCGTTTTCAGGACAATTTTGGTTTACTCTAAGTGAAAAAAAAAATTGTAAACATGGTTAATTTTTACTGTTTTCGAGACGTAAATAGATTTGAATGCGAGCCGCCCGGTGGGTTAAAAAGGATTATGCACTCTTGGTGTCAGTATTGGAGTAGGGTTAGAACTAGTAATTTCGTCGACCTGTAGATGCGTTATTCCATTGTTCTTGGCATATTTGGGTAATTTGTTCTTTTATGGGCAGCCGAAGATAAGATTTGGGAAATTTCGTATATAGAAAATTGCTTTCTTGATTAGGAACAGCTTCTTTGCAAGTTTGTCAAATGTTAAGTTACCGGCATTTCTACTATGGCCTCTTATCCATGATATATGAATTTTTAAATTATCTGTTGTTTTAGAGAGGTTATTGATGTCTTAAACAATAGAAGTCTGATTTTCTGGGTTAGAGATAGCATAGATGGCAGATTGACGGTCAGTATTAATATTTGATTCTATAATTAAATACTTCAATTGAATTGTTTTTAGTTTTAGTGTTTATTGCTGTTTTTATTTTTGTGTGTGATACAGCAGGAGAGTTCTATTGTAAGGAGCAGGGCACATTTCGTAATCCTCTGTGATGTATATGGTTTTGTTATAAGTAATATTATGGCGAAGTTGATATATTGTAGAATAAATTGCTTCCTGAATGGATTCGACATGGAGTGGACAGCTAAGATATTAAGAGTAGTACTGGAGGTATTTCGAAAGCCTCTGGAAATATTAAATTGTCGTTGTGTTGAGGTAAGAATTTTTTTCTCTTGTGGTTATAGGGAATGCCCAGATGGCAGAGCCGTAGGTAATCATTTTGGTTATTACTGTACGATATAGTAATTTGGCGATTTAAACCCCAGTTTGTGCCATGCACATGTCGAAGATTTTGACTTATAGAATGTGTACAAATTTTAAGTTCTTTGAGATATTCGATAAGATGTTGTTTTCATGTATTATAATTTCCTAGGTATTTGATTGATTTAGTATGCTTGATTTTTTTCGCCATTTATTTTAACAGAAAGTTGCTTAGTAATATTTTATCCAGGTTTATTATTTGTCATGATTCTAGATATGGAGGATTAAATTTCAAGTTTAATTTTCTTGCATTCTTGCTGGAATATGGCTATTATTTCTTGACAGTTTCTTCGAAGAATTAAATAGGGCCTTCCACTGATAACAAATGCGACATCATCGGTGAAAGCAGTAGTTTTAGCAAAAGGAAGCCAAGCACCTTTTTATAATTTTATTAAATGTAATATTCCATAATTCTGCGCTCATACATGCGCCTTGTGAACATCCACGAACTTGTTTTCTTCTGATTAAAGTATTATTATATAAAATGAGATTATGGCGATTATCAAGGAAATTATTGATTATTTGATAGATATTATAATTACATTCAATATTTCTAAGAGCTTCTTTAATTGAAGGCCGCCATAATGAATCAGAGGCTGATTTAAGATCTAAGCTGATTATTGCGGAGTGTAGGTTATTGATTTTATTAACATCGATTTGATTTAGGACTGTACTGGTTGCATGAATGGTAGATTTTTGCTGCCGAAATCCATACTGATTTTCCATGATGAATTTTTGACGGTGAAATTGGTATTCAAGTCTTCTTATAATACAACGTTCAAAAATTTCTCCAAGAGCTTGAAGAAGGTTAATTGACCGATAGGAATTAGGATTATCAGGAGCTTTTTTCATTTTGAGGAAGAGAGTGATTTGTCCTGTTTTTAAGAAGTCTTGAAAAATACATAGTTGAAGACATTTATTGCAGATTAGAATTAGCTTACGATTAGTTTTATGTATAATTTGAATGCAGATTCTATCTGGTCCAGGAGCATTTTTGTTATTGAGTTTTTTAATAATTTTTCCCGTATTAGTGACTGTAAGTTGCGTTGGGTGGAAAATTTTGTTGGTTTCAATTTTGTACAATGAGCCATACGTATCCTGGTTGTTTGAACAATAGTTGCACCATGCTTAACGTTTTGCAGATATTATTTGCTTTTTATATGAGGCTTTTCGTTTTTTGTATTTTTGAAGTAGGTTGAGTCGTTCTCAATCAGTTCGCGATGATTTGAGTTTTCTTCGTAATGCTCGTGTTTTGTGTGTTTCTTTGCGGAGTTCTTTCGTCACCAGTTGATTTTTATAATGGGAATTGATGATCGTTTGAGGAAGGTACGTTCTTAGGTATCTTGAAACTTTCTGATAAGTTCCTTGGTAATATTATTAAGTTCTGTTTTTGTTGTACACAGAATAATAGAATTTAGAAAGTCATTTGAAATTGAATTGAACTTTGTTGAAATTTCTTTTCTTTGTTATTATTGATTTTATATCTTGTAATTGCAGTAAAGGACGTATATTCAGTTATATCAAAAGAGATATATTTGTTATCAGATTCAGTGTTCATCTAGTATTGATCTGTTGTTAATTTTATTATCAAGATGTGTTGTAGAAATAAGAAGATCAGTCCAATCTTTATTGTAGGTATTATCAAAGGTAGGTCGGTCAGTAAAATGATTATGCAGAATGAGATTGTTTGCATTTAAAAATTCTTCAAGTATTTCTCCTCTGTGATCGGTTTGTAAGTATCCCCATTAAGTACTATGGGAGTTAAAGTCTCCACTAATAACATGCGGACTATTATTATTGTTGTAAGATTTCATTTAGTATGGATAAGGTTTGATTTGGATATTTGACGGAGATCTATAGATACTAGTAATAAGAAGCTGAGATGCATTAGTATTGATTAAACTTGTGATTATATCTCGAGTATTAATCATTATTGAAGAATTCCATTTATTGTTTGGAATGAATATGGCTGTACGAGGAGATAAAACACCGGTTGAAGCATGACGTTGAATAATTGTCCAGTTATTTGGAATTCTTCCTACTTTGCCAGTGATGCAATAAGATTCTTGTGTTATAATAAAATCTGCCAGATAATCTACTTGATACTGACTTAGTTGGTCGGTGGCGGTCTTCTTTCTTTGAAGATTTATTTTGAGAAAGCGGATGACATTATTATTCTTTTTATTATGGAAATGGTCTATAGATAGTCTGAAGGATCTTGTATTATTGTTGATAATATGTATTGGATTTTATTCGTCTAACTTCTGTTTGATATGTGGACCACGAAACAGCTAAAGCTGGATGTTTACACGCAAAGTTTGCTTCATAATTTTCATTGTTAATCCAGCAGTTTATGCAGTACGGAGTTTGGGAAGAACGCAAGAATCATGATAATTTCCGATGAAGAATGAGCATTTTGGTTTGTTTGTCTTATGGGAGAAATCTTGGCAGATTTGCCATCTGCGTACACCGATAAACTCGGTTATTTTATTGGTGCGCCATCCAATATATATTTGTTTTTTACTCATAAAATTTTGGAAAGTTTTACCGTAACATTTTATGATCCATTTATGAGTATTATTTTGATCATTCAGTTTAAATAAAGGTCTTAGCTCGGAAATATTATGTTCCTTGGGCGATAATTTGAATCAGTTCATCAGAGTTCAAATTTTTTGGAATATTATGAATTTGCATTTTGGTATTCTGGTTTCAGGAAATTTTAAGTTAACTATATCTTTTGCAACTGTTTTGGCAATGAGGTTATAACTGATTTTTTTCTATATCTTCTGGATTATGACAGTGTATTGCAAGGCCCCCTTGAAGAAGGGTATTTACTTTTTTGACGTTGATATTTAATGTTTGCAGTGGTATTATTTGCAGTGGTATATGATTTATTTGTTCTATTTTTCTTTTCCGGATCTTGCTTCGTTTGGTCATTAAATCAATCGTTCTACAGTCGTTATCCAGTTCTGGCTCTTTTCGCAGTTCATCCGGTTTCCTTTTCGAGTTTGACAGTTCTTTTCAGGTTCCAGCTTGTTTTTCAGATTTGTATTCTTTTCCTGCGTCATTTCTGACTCGTCTATATTTTCCAGTTCTGGCATCTTTTCCGGCTCTTGCTTCGTTTCCTGTATTTGCATTTTTTCCAGTTTCTTCTTCTTTTTCAGTTCTTCTTTGTTTTTTAGTTTTTGCATTTTTTCTAGTTCCTTCTGCCTTTTCAGTTCTTCTTTGTTTACTTTTTTTTGTATCTCTTCCAGTTGTTTCTGAATTTTTAGTTCTTCTTTCTTTTCTAGTTTTTGAATCCATTCCAGAGTTTGCTTCTTTTTCAGTTCTTGCTTCTTTTCTAGTTTCTGTTGCTTTTCCAGTTTTTGTTTGTTTTTCAGTTCTTCCTTCTTTTCCAGTTTTTGCTTCTTTTCCTGCTCTTGCTTCATTTTCAGTTCTTGCTTATTTTCCAATTCTTGTATGTTTTCCAATTCTTGTATCTTTTCCGGTTCTTGCTTCTTTTCTCGTTTTTGTATCTTTTCCAGCTTTTGCTTCTTTTTCAGTTCTTGCTTCTTTTCTCGTTTTTGTGTCAATTCCAGTTTTTTCTTGTTTTTCAGTTCTTGCTTCTTTTCCAGTTTCTCCTTCTTTTCCTGTTCTTCCTTTTTATTCAGCTCTTGATTTTTTTTCAGCTCTTGCATCTTTTCCTGTTCTCGCTTCTTTTCTAGTTCTTTCTCGTTTTCCAGTTTTTGCTCATTTTCATGATCACAAGGAGGGTTTTCCAATCTACAAAATAATCAGTATATCTTTATTTCAGTAGTAAAAGAGTGAAAGTAATGCAACGAAGATCACGTTTAACATGTCCAACACTTCCATATTTAGATACTATATAACACTTTTGGCTCAGTTTCATAGGGAAAAATCTAACCGTAGATACATTGCCTGACAGAATGTTTTTCTACAAAGGGCGAATTTGTAGTTTTCGTTGTTAAGACCTAAAGCCAAGCAGAGAAATTAACTCTTTCGCCCGTAACGCCCGTTCATTCAGGCAACAGCAAACCGCCGCAACGCCTCGTTTATTTTCTACCTAGTTCTTTCCCCTCCACGTTAGTGTGTATGGCTCATTGGTTTCGCGAGTTGTTAAAAGACATGTCAATTATTCGTTTGAAGCATATAAAGGAGAAAAACGGAAAGCTATTGACGTTCGCAGGTGCAAACCGACCCTAAGGTGACAATGCACACAATGGATGAAACCGGAGGGGGAAAGGAAAACTATTCCAAGACAAATTTGTAAACACGGGCGTTTTCGATGTTTATTGAAAACAGATTTGGTCGTCCCTCGATGGGAAAGAGTTAAAGCATTTGGCATGATTTGTATGCAATAAGCGACCACCATGAATCTCACGTAGAGCGTAATATGTTACAAAGTTTTAGTGTCTTACTTTTCCTTACTTAATTTTTACATAAGTTGTAATATAAATAATAGTACTAATAAACAGGTGGCTAGAAACAGAGGGAAAGAATGGCGAAAATTGCAAAATAGGAGGAAAAAATGAAACTGAAATGAAAAATCAAACAACTACAAACAAAGGATGGAAAAAGCATTTTAGAAGATATACAAGTAACGTACTTTCTGAATCAGCAAAATCTGTATTTGAACGAGTATAAGTTTGAGAGCTTTGGATTCATTTACATTTTTGAATCAATTACTATTTCTTACGCATACCATGTATCTTAAATTTCCCCAATTTTTGTATAATTTACTTAAGTATTTTGTATTTTAATCTTTTCTTATTATTATCAAAGTAGAGGTAACCTGACACCTCATTAAATTATCTCCGAGTTTCCTCATTTAAGTCATCTTCCTCTCAGATCAATCTCTTTGCATCGCTGGCTGCAAAGGTTTCAAATTTTTTCTCGTTATTCCAAATTCGGAATATATTGCTGGTCTATTTCGTGGTACAGCAGAGCAGCACTAGGATTTTTGCCACCATTCGTTTTCAATTGAAAATTTTATTCTCATTCTTCAGTTGCATTCTTAAAGTTTTAATTATTTATACAGGAAGAGTGAAAGAAATCAAACAAAGCAAAACAAATTACGAAAAGATATATCTGTTTTCTCCTATATTTATTGTTCCCTGTAATTTCTTTTGCCTGTTCCATTAAATTTATTGAAGGTAAATTTGCGAAGTCTTACAAAATGTATTTCCTAAATCCTAAGCGAATTAAGCCTTTCTGAGCGTTTCGGCTACACTTTAATGGCTTTTAAATTGTAATGTTAGAATATTGACAGCTAGCTGCCTATACTGAAATATTTTCTCCATAGTCCTCGAAAAAAGAATTAAAGTTCCAGGAGATTTTACAATGAAGGACACACATTTCTTATTTGAAGGGCAAGAGGAAAATATAATATTTTCGGATGGGAATATGTTGCATTTTAAACACTATGTTTGTAAATTTCATGATATAGTAGCAAGTAATTATGCATATATATGAGAGTCATAAGTAATTATGCATATATATGAGAGAGACGACGACGACGAAAAATGAAATGGCAAAACATGACCGAAAACACTTTCCTGGTCGGTACAAACAACACAAAACACAAGAAAGAACGGACACCAGTTATGCTTAGCAGAAGAGAAATTAAAAAATAGGAACAAAATTAGACACTTATGGACCTCAATGAAGGTCTTCGAAAATACGACCTGCACCCTGATGCAGGTATCACATCTCTCGCACATCGAACATAAGATGTTCTGGGAAATACCGTGCACCCCCAGGACTTTCCCAGCAGCTGCCACGATATGTGCCACAAGTTCCTGTTGGAGTTCTAACGGGGGTTTCGTGCACTAATGTTTTGACGTACCCTAGAGGAAGTGATAATGCAAGTGAGGGCTCGTGATCTTGCTGAACAATGCACTGGACTACCCCTACCAAACCCATGTTTAGGATACTTCCCGAAGGAACTTTCGAATAATTTTTTTGATAACGATCCAATGTTTTTGTTCTTATTTCTTAGTTTCCGCCGCGCTAAGAATAACAAACAAATATCTTTACACTGTTCGTACCCTATTTTTCTTGTGTTGTCTCTCATCACTATGGCGCCAGGAAACAGTTTCCGAAAATGCATTGCAATAAACGATTATATGTATATATATATATATATATATATATATATATACTATTAGTAGATGGTGAATGTCGACATTTACCGGTGTAAGTCAGAAATAAGAGTATTTGAAAATATTTCGGACATACAACAAGCGACTATGTGAATGTTGACATTCACCGGTGAAAGTCGACATTCTCCAGATTTCGGTGTTTCACCGTAACATATATACGATAAACGTATATATATATATATAGATATATAGGTATATGTGTGTGTGTGTGAATTAATGTTAGGAATTCTGATCGCACATATTGATCTATAATACAGAGCAAATTTGGCAGATGAATAAGACAAAATATTCAGATTTATTTCAATTCACATTTGCGGCCCCAGTTCATTTGAAATTCTAAACTTACCAATTTCTAGAATATTTATATTTTTCATATTGTTGGAATAGGAATAAAGTCGCACGACGCCGTGTCAGCGGGACAGAGATAGAAAAAATGTGCATAGTTCGACAATATTGTGGTTTAGTAAGAGAAATATTTGATTCAGGAAATTTTATATTCCCACTTAGCTAAGTCATCATCTTTATGTAAAAATCATGTGATGGGGATATATATATCTACATAAACATACATTTTAATTAACTAATTTTTATTTTTTAATTTGCTATTTATTCAAAATCATTTGATATTATATATTAAAAACAATAATTGTAATGAAAAGTTAGAATCTCGAAATTTTTATTATGTTTGATGAGTACATTCTCAAATTCGAGCTAAATACTATCATAAATCTCTGTAAATCTAGAAATATATAGTCTAACAGAAAGAGGTGAAGAGAACAATTTATATTAGATTTGTTCCGAATAGAGTATGGGATGGATTTCAGTGTTTACTTAATTTGTTTTACATATATATATATATATATGCATATTATTTGTAAACATAAAGTCTTTTTTGTCTTAGTTACTCTAATTATATCAACTATTTAACATTTTCTTCTCATTCACAAATTTTACAAACTGGCCGTGTAAACACGTGTATTTTGTATATTAGCTTTCTGTTTAGATATTTCATTAGTTAATGCAATAAAGTTTCCTTATAATCAAAAGGTATTACAATAAATTTGAATTCTTCACAATGTAATTTTCCAACTTAAACATTTATAATCTATTTTTGTAATGAAGGAATGAAAAAAACTTTAAGCATTATAAATCTGAAAACGTATTATTTTCCAGACCAGCGTTTTTGTCAAAAAATTATTAAATGTATAATTAAACTGGACCTGAAACATTATGTTTTGTTTTATTATTTTTTCCGAAAAGACTTACGTCTCCGACACGTATTGCAATCTTAAACACTGGGGATCCAATTCTTCTAGTAATTGTTCGCTGTAGTATATTTCTGCTTCTCCTTCTTCTTCTTCAAATACACGTCGATAATTATTTGCGATGAAATATTTTTATTTCATTAAATATATATGTTCATATGTTTGAATTAATTAATTTAATAAATGATTACTTATACGTTTTTTGTCAAAAGAAGTAAGTTACAGTTTGCGAGCATTTTTACAGATTGTCAAAGATTTCTAAACGCTCTATGTTATAAAATATCTTTACTTATTCAATATCTTTAAAAAACAATAAATATGGAAATGAATATTCGTCTTATTAGCCTAAATTCCATTATGAGAATATACAGGTATAATAGGAAATAAAGTTGCTGTCACCAGCAGCTCAAGATGCCATATTAAAAGGTCTGATTGACATCTATCATCTCAAATCAAACGTTGCAATGAGGGAAATAATTTCCAAACATGTTTTAATACAATAACAAACAGGATGGGACGAGGCAGATACAAGAAGATTGCTCGACGGTTAACTCCCGCAAGTTTCCCTATGAAGAAAAAAATTCTTTCTCCAATTAGATTGGCAACAAGTCATGGAAAGTTCCCATTTTATTTCCAGAGATTCTTAAGAAGCACGTAAAATGCGAGCGCGAAAAACCTGCAAATCTACCAAAATCTAAGCTTTATAAATGGCACTCTTATTTACTTTCCCTTTTTAGAAAAAATAACCAGGATTTGCATCAAAAATTCCAGAGAAACGTTTTTCTACAATATGAAGTGTGTGTCTGCACTTCAACAATTTATGAAATATATTATTGAAAGTGAAGGAACTATTATTATAAGTATCTAGTCATATTACAAAAGTGAATAAGCATATATTTAAGAAAAAGAAAATTTTTTAAACGGTGGCTTCCGTTGACCATGCTGATCAAATTTCCAGTCGAGCGCAATTAATCAATGTTTGGGATCTCAACCTGACGGCTGCGTATGCTGAGTCGATGACTGATCAATCATTTGGACAATTTCCGCACAGGATTAAAAATTGCCTTCCTACAGACTTCTTCACTTAACGGGCCATGCGTTCAAAACACAGATTTACACGTTAACTGAAATGTATAAAAAATTAGCGAAAACAAAAGAAGTATTTAAACGCATAATATATCTTCGGATCTTCCTATGTTCCTGATTATTACATCTGCTGAAAACAATTTAATACGTTTAAATGCAATTACATTTCATTGAAGTGATCTATTAATTGTTTAACAGTTTTCTGCTGTTGACTTCAATAAATTTATGATGTTTCATTTATGGTATTTCATTTGTTTCCAGTAACACCTAGTCTCCTTTGCAAATAAAATTAATATTAACTTTTGTAATTAAAAAATGATTTAGATGAAAAATTAAATTGGACTGGAGATAATGTCTCGGTTGTTTTCGTTAAAAGAAGTTGGTGCTTTCTTAATTCAAAAAATATCTCCCTATATATACATAACATACATGTAATTAATTTACACATTCACAATTAAAAAAAGTAATATTCACATGGTATCTTCAAATGGGTGGATACGATAGCTGAAAAACAAGTGTCGGACAAAAGCGGAGCTGGAAGGAGCGATTTGTTGTACTGATACTTCCGTTTATATAATTCTTATTATTCGATGCATGTAGTTTTGTTGAAATTCGTGTTACAAATTGCTTTATTCTCTGATGTAAAAGGAATTATCCCAAATTTTATTCAGAAGATTTAAATAACGGTTTCGATCACAATACGCGGCAGTTACTAATAAAATATCTGGATCAGTGACTTTTTGACGTCATTTAAAACGCTTAATTACAGAGACAATTCACAACCGGCCCCAACCCCACGGGTATAGCGATATACAATAGTGATCGAAGATTCTTTGGAAATAATCGCTGTCATCGAATGACATGCATATTCTATTTAAGTAATTATAGTCATTAGCTTTTAATATTCGTTGCAAATAATCATTGTCATCGAATAATCATTGTAAAGAATCATTCTCATCGGATAATCATCGAAAATAATCTTTGTCGTTACATAAAGGGGCATAGTATATCAAAAGAGATATATTTGTTATCAGATTCAGTGTTCATCTAGTATTGATCTGTTGTTAATTTTATTATCAAGATGTGTTGTAGAAATAAGAAGATCAGTCCAATCTTTATTGTAGGTATTATCAAAGGTAGGTCGGTCAGTAAAATGATTATGTAGAATGAGATTGTTTGCATTTAAAAATTCTTCAAGTATTTCTCCTCTGTGATCGGTTTGTAAGTATCCCCATTAAGTACTATGGGAGTTAAAGTCTCCACTAATAACATGCGGACTATTATTATTGTTGTAAGATTTCATTTAGTATGGATAAGGTTTGATTTGGATATTTGACGGAGATATATAGATACTAGTAATAAGAAGCTGAGATGCATTAGTATTGATTGAACTTGTGATTATATCTCGAGTATTAATCATTATTGAAGAATTCCATTTATTGTTTGGAATGAATATGGCTGTACGAGTAGATAAAACACCGGTTGAAGCATGACGTTGAATAATTGTCCAGTTATTTGGAATTCTTCCTACTTTGAGAGTGATGCAATAAGATTCTTGTGTTATAATAAAATCTGCCAGATAATCTAATTGATACTGACTTAGTTGGTCGGTGGCGGTCTTCTCTCTTTGAAGATATATTTTGAGAAAGCGGATGACATTATTATTCTTTTTATTGATGGAAATGGTCTATAGATAGTCTGAAGGATCTTGTATTATTGTTGATAATATGTATTGGATTTTACTCGTCTAACTTCTGTTTGATATGTGGACCAGGAAATAGCTAAAGCTGGATGTTTACACTCAAAGTTTGCTTCATACTTTTCATTGTTAATCCAGCAGTTTATGCAGTACGGAGTTTGGGAAGAACGCAAGAAACATGATAATTTCCGATGAAGAATGGGCATTTTGGTTTGTTTGTCTTATGGGAAAAATCCTGGCAGATTTGACATCTGCGTACACCGATAAACTCGGTTATTTTTTTGGTGCGCCATCCAATATATATTTGTTTTTTACTCATAAAATTTTGGAAAGTTTTACCGTGACATTTTATGATCCATTTATGAGTATTATTTTGATCATTCAGTTTAAATAAAGGTCTTAGCTCGGAAATATTATGTTTCTTGGGCGATAATTTGAATCAGTTCATCAGAGTTGAAATTTTTTGGAATATTATGAATTGTGCATTTTGGTATTCTGGCTTCAGGAAATTTTATATTAACTATATCTTTTGCAACTGTTTTGGCAATGAGGTTATAACTGATTTTTTTCTATATCTTCTGGATTATGACACTGTATTGCAAGGCCCCCTTGAACAAGGGTGTTTACTTTTTTGACGTTGATATTTAATGTTTGCAGTGGTATTATTTGCAGTGGTATATAATTTATTTGTTCTATTTTCTTTTCCGGATCTTGCTTCGTTTGGTCATTAAATCAATCGTTCTACAGTCGTTATCCAGTTCTGGCTCTTTTCGCAGTTCATCCGGTTTCCTTTTCGAGTTTGACAGTTCTTTTCAGGTTCCAGCTTGTTTTTCAGATTTGTATTCTTTTCCTGTGTAATTTCTGACTCGTCTATATTTTCCAGTTCTGGCATCTTTTCCGGCTCTTGCTTCGTTTCCTGTATTTGCATTTTTTCCAGTTTCTTCTTCTTTTTCAGTTCTTCTTTGTCTTTTATTTTTTGCATTTTTTCCAGTTTCTTCTTCTTTTTCAGTTCTTCTTTGTTTTTTAGTTTTTGCATTTTTTCCAGTTTCTTCTGCCTTTTCAGTTCTTCTTTGTTTACTTGTTTTTGTATCTCTTCCTGTTGTTTCTGAATTTTTAGTTCTTCTTTCTTTTCTAGTTTTTGAATCCATTCCAGAGTGTGCTTCTTTTTCAGTTCTTGCTTCTTTTCTAGTTTCTGTTGCTTTTCCAGTTTTTGTTTGTTTTTCAGTTCTTCCTTCTTTTCCAGTTTTTGCTTCTTTTTCTGCTCTTGTTTCATTTTCAGTTCTTGCTTCTTTTCAAGTTTTTGCTTCTTTTCCTGCTCTTGCTTCATTTTCAGTTCTTGCTTATTTTCCAATTCTTGTATGTTTTCCAATTCTTGTATCTTTTCCGGTTCTTGCTTCTTTTCTCGTTTTTGTATCTTTTCCAGCTTTTGCTTCTTTTTCAGTTCTTGCTTCTTTTCTCGTTTTTGTGTCAATTCCAGTTTTTTCTTGTTTTTCAGTTCTTGCTTCTTTTCCAGTTTCTCCTTCTTTTCCTGTTCTTCCTTTTTATTCAGCTCTTTTATTCTTTTTCAGCTCTTGCATCTTTTCCTGTTCTCGCTTCTTTTCTAGTTCTTTCTCGTTTTCCAGTTTTTGCTCCTTTTCATGATCACAAGGAGGGTTTTCCAATCTACAAAATAATCAGTATATCTTTATTTCAGTAGAAAAGAGTGAAAGTAATGCAACGAAGATCACGTTTAACATGTACAACACTTCCATATTTAGATACTATATAACACTTTTGGCTCAGTTTCATAGGGAAAAATCTAACCGTAGATTCATTGCCTGACAGAATGTTTTTCTACAAAATGGTTTTCTACAAAAGCAAACCGCCGCAACGCCTCGTTTATTTTCTACCTAGTTCTTTCCCCTCCACGTTAGTGTGTATGGCTCATTGGTTTCGCGAGTTGTTAAAAGACATGTCAATCATTCTTTTGAAGCAAATAAAGGAGAAAAACGGAAAGCTATTGACGTTCGCAGGTGCAAACCGGCCCTAAGGTGACACTGCACACAATGGATGAAACCGGAGGGGGAAAGGAAAACTATTCCAAGACAAATTCGTAAACACGGGCGTTTTCGATGTTTATTGAAAACAGATTTGGTCGTCCCTCGATGCGAAAGAGTTAAAGCATTTGGCATGATTTGTATGCAATAAGCGACCACCATGAATCTCACGCAGAGCTTAATAAGTTCCAAAGTTTTAGTTTCTTACATTTCCTTACTTAATTTTTACATAAGTTGTAATATAAATATTAGTATTAATAAACAGGTGGCTTAAAAACAGAGCGAAAGAATGGCGAAAATTGCAAAATAGGAGGAAAAAATGAAACTGAAATGAAAAATCAAACAACTACAAACAAAGGATGGAAAAAGCATTTTAGAAGATATACAAGTAACGTACTTTCTGAATCTGCAAAATCTGTATTTGAACGAGTATAAGTTTGAGAGCTTTGGATTCATTTACATTTTTGAATCAATTAATATTTCTTACGCATGCCAGATATATTAAATTTCTTCAATTTTTGTATGATTTACTTAAGTATTTTGTATTTTAACCTTTTCTTATTATTATCCCAGTAGAGGTAACCTGACACCTCATTAAATTATCTCCGAGTTTCCTCATTTAAGTCATCTTCCTCTCAGATCAATCTCTTTGCATCGCTGGCTGCAAAGGTTTCAAATTTTTTCTCGTTATTCCAAATTCGGAATATATTGCTGGTCTTTTTCGTGGTACAGCAGAGCAGCACTAGGATTTTTGCCACCATTCGTTTTCAATTGAAAATTTTATTCTCATTCTTCAGTTGCATTCTTAAAGTTTTAATTATTTATACAGGAAGAGTGAAAGAAATCAAACAAAGCAAAACAAATTACGAAAAGATATATCTGTTTTCTCCTATATTTATTGTTCCCTGTAATTTCTTTTGCCTGTTCATTAAATTTATTGAAGGTAAATTTGCGAAGTCTTACAAAATGTATTTCCTAAATCCTAAGCGGATTAAGAATTTCTGAGCGTTTCGGCTACACTTTAATGGCTTTTAAAATGTAATGTTAGAATATTGACAGCTGCCTATACTGAAATATTTTCTCCATAGTCCTCGAAAAACGAAGAATTAAAGTTCCAAAAGATTTTACAATGAAGGACACACATTTCGTATTTGAAGGGCAAGAGGAAAAAAAAAAGATATTTTCGGATGGGAATATGTTGCATTTTAAACACTATGTTTGTAAATTTCATGATATAGTAGCAACACTTGAGTCATAAGTAATTATGCACATATATGAGAGAGACGACGACGACGAAAAATGAAATGGCAAAACATGACCGAAAACACTTTCCTGGTCGGTACAAACAACACAAAACACAAGAAAGAACGGACACCAGTTATGCTTAGCACAAGAGAAATTAAAAAATAGGAACAAAATTAGACAATTATGGACCTCAATGAAGGTCTTCGAAATTTGATGCAGGTATCACATCTCTCGCACATCGAACATAAGATGTTCTGGAAAATACCGTGCACCCCCAGGACTTTCCCAGCAGCTGCCACGATATGTGCCACAAGTTCCTGTTGGAGTTCTAAGGGAGGTTTCGTGTACTAATGTTTTGACGTAACCTAGAGGAAGTGATAATGCAAGTGAGGGCTCGTGATCATGCTGAACAATGCACTAGACTACCCCTACCAAACCCATGTTTAGGATACTTCCCGAAGGAACTTTCGAATAATTTTTTTGATAACGATCCAATGTTTTTGTTCTTATTTCTTAGTTTCCGCCGCGCTAAGAATAACAAACAAATATCTTTACACTGTTCGTACCCTATTTTTCTTGTGTTGTCTCTCATCACTATGGCGCCAGGAAACCGTCTCCGACAATGCATTGCAATAAACGATTATATGTATATATATATATATATATATATATATATACTATTAGTAGATGGTGAATGTCGACATTTACCGGTGTAAGTCAGAAATAAGAGTATTTGAAAATATTTCGGACATACAACAAGCGACTATGTGAATGTTGACATTTACCGGTGAAAGTCGACATTCTCCAGATTTCGGTGTTTCACCGTAACATATATACGATAAACGTATATATATAGATAGATATATAGGTATATATGTGTGTGTGTGAATTAATGTTAGGAATTCTGATCGCACATGTTGATCTATAATACAGAGCAAATCTGGCAGATGAATAAGACAAAATATTCAGATTTATTTCAATTCTCATTTGCGGCCCCAGTTCATTTGAAATTCTAAACTTACCAATTTCTAGAATATTTATATTTCTCATATTGTTGGAATAGGAATAAAGTAGCACGACGCCGTGTCAGCGGTGACAGAGATAGAAAAAATGTGCATAGTTCGACAATATTGTGGTTTAGTAAGAGAAATATTTGATTCAGGAAATTTTATATTCCCACTTAGCTAAGTCATCATCTTTATGTAAAAATCATGTGATGGGGATATATATCTACATAAACATATATTGTTATTATTTAGTTTTTATTTTTTAATTTGCTATTAATTCAAAATCATTTAATATTATATATTAAAAACAATAATTGTAATGAAAAGTTAGAATCTCGAAATTTTTATTATGATTGATGAGTACATTCTCAAATTGAGCTAAATAATATCATAAATCTCTGTAAATCTAGAAATATATAGTCTAACAGAAAGAGGTGAAGAGAACAATTTATATTAGATTTGTTCCGAATAGAGTATGGGATGGATTTCAGTGTTTACTTAATTTGTTTTACATATATATATATATATATATATATATGCATATTATTTGTAAACATAAAGTCTTTTTCGTCTTAGTTACACTAATTATATCAACTATTTGACATTTACTTCTCATTCACAAATTTTAAGAACTGGCCGTATATACACGTGTATTTTGTATATTAGCTTTCTGTTTAGATATTTCATTAGTTAATGCAATAAAGTTTCCTTATAATCAAAAGGTATTACAATAAATTTGAATTCTTCACAATGTAATTTTCCAACTTAAACATTTATAATCTATTTTTGTAATGAAGGAATGAAAAAAACTTTAAGCATTATAAATCTGAAAACGTATTATTTTCCAGACCAGCGTTTTTGTCAAAAATTATTAAATGTATAATTAAACTGGACCTGAAACATTATGTTTTGTTTTATTCTTTTTTCCGAAAAGACTTACGTCTCCGACACGTATTGCAATCTTAAACACTGGGGATCCAATTCTTCTAGTAATTGTTCGCTGTAGTATATTTCTGCTTCTCCTTCTTCTTCTTCAAATACACGTCGATAATTATTTGCGCTGAAATATTTTTATTTCATTAAATATATATGTTCATATGTTTGAATTAATTAATTTAATAAATGATTACTTATACGTCTTTTGTCAAAAGTAGTAAGTTACAGTTTGCGAGCATTTTTACAGATTGTCAAAGATTTCTAAACACTCTATGTTATAAAATATCTTTACTTATTCAATATCTTTAAAAAACAATAAATATGGAAATGAATATTCGTCTTATTAGCCTAAATTCCATTATGAGAATATACAGGTATAATAGGAAATAAATTCGCTGGCACCAGCAACTCAAGATGCCATATTAAAAGGTCTGATTGGCATCTATCATCTCAACTCAAACCTTGCAATGAGGGAAATAATTTCCAAACACGTTTTAATAAAATAACAAACAGGATGGCACGAGGCACATACAAGAAGATTGCTCGACGGTTAACTCCCGCAAGTATCCCTATGAAGAAAAAAATTCTTTCTCCAATTAGATTGGCAACAAGTCATGGAAAGTTCCCATTTTATTTCCAGAGATTCTTAAGAAGCACGTAAAATGCGAGCGCGAAAAACCTGCAAATCTACCAAAATCTAAGATTTATAAATGGCACTCATACTTGCTTTCCCTTCTTAGAAAAATAACCAGGATTTGCATCAAAAATTCCAGAGAAACGTTTTTCTACAATATGAAGTGTGTGTCTGCACTTCAACAATTTATGAAATATATTATTGAAAGTGAAGAAACTGTGATTATAAGTATCTAGTCATATTACAAAAGTGAATAAGCATATATTTAAGAACAAGAAAATTTTTTAAACTGTGGCTTCCGTTGACCATGCTGATAAAATTTCCAGTCGAGCGCAATTAATCAATGTTTGTTATCTCAACCTGATGGCTGCGTATGCTGAGTCGATGACTGATCAATCATTTGGACAATTTCCGCACAGGATTAAAAATTGCCTTCCTACAGACTTCTTCACTTAACAAGTCTTGCGTTCAAAACACAGATTTACACGTTAACTGAAATGTATAAAAAATTAGCGAAAACAAAAGAAGTATTTAAACGCACAATATCTCTTCGAATCTTCCTATGTTCCTGATTATTACATCTGCTGAAAACAATTTAATACGTTTAAATGCAATTACATTTCATTGAAGTGATCTATTAATTGTTTAACAGTTTTCTGCTGTTGACTTCAATAAATTTATGATGTTTGGTATTTCATTTGTTTCCAGCAACACCTAGTCTCCTTTGCAAATAAAATTAATATTAACTTTTGTAATTAAGAAACGATTTAGATGAAAAATTAAATTGGACTGGAGATAATGTCTCGGTTGTTTTCGTTAAAAGAAGTTGGTGCTTTCTTAATTCAAAAAATATCTCCATATATATACATAACATACATGTAATTAATGCACACACTTAAAAAAAGTAATTTTCACATGGTATCTTCAAATGGGTAGATACGATAGCTGAAAAACCAGTGTCGGACAAAAGCGGAGCTGCAAGGAGCGATTTGTTGCACTGTTTCCGTTTATATAATTCTTGTTATTCGATGCATGTAATTTTGTTGAAATTCGTGTTACAAATTGCTTTATTCTCCGATGTAAAAGGAATTATCCCAAATTTTATTCAGAAGATTTAAATAACGGTTTCGATCACAATACGCGGCAGTTACTAGTAAAATATCTGGATCAGTGACTTTTTGACGTCATTTTAAACGCTTAATTACAGAGCCCTAGTACAATTCACAACAGGCCCCAACCCCACGGGTATAGCGATATACAATAGTGACGTGATCGAAGATTCTTTGGAAATAATCGCTGTCATCGAATGACATGCATATTCTATTTAAGTAATCATAGTCATCAGCTTTTAATATTCGTTGCAAATAATCATTTTCATCGAATAATCATTGTAAAGAATCATTCTCATCGGATAATCATCGAAAATAATCTTTGTCGTTACATAAAGGGGCATAGTAGCTGATGTATAAAGAATTGTACTCAAATTCTCATCAAACAATCGAATATGTATTGCAATTTATCATATGATCATTATTTACAGCAATGATTCTTAAATGTCTTCGACCTACGGCTCCTAATGACGCCGAGGAAAACTTGCGCAACTGTGACAAAAAGAATATTTAAAAATACAATAAAAGCTTGAAAGGTAATAAAAATGCCTGAATTTAATTTCCTTTTATTTAAATGAAGCTTAATGTTTCTAAAGGAAATTAAATATTGTAAACAGGAATCAACAATATAAATATCTGTGGATTTTTGCCTCCTTGTCTTTTTTCTTCGTAACATCATATATCCGGAACCGGGAGTTTGAGTTTGGAAGGAGGTACCCCCGGATTTCAAAAATTCTTGGTAAAACTTTCCGACTATTGTTATCTTCCTACGACTATCACTCGAGGTATTATATAAAATTTCGGAAAACGCTAATTTTTCGTATTTATTTTTCCAAGTGGCTGAAGTCTAGCGCACTGGACATCAAAATGCTTTACTTGGAAAAATGTTGGCCCTTCTCACTTTCAAATCGTAGAGTTTGTTTAAGAGATATTTTTCAGTTAAAAAAAAATATGAAATAAATAGTATTGCCAAACGTGAAACTTATTGTTAATATTATTTACGGTTATATTCTGAAGTTGAAGAAAGCACGTGATTCCATATAACGTCATTGTATGTCGAAAATCTTTCGTTAATATCAGTATTTTAAATGAATAGCTGCTTTTGGCAACTTTTATGTTTCACCTTTGGATACGTGACACGATATGCTATCGCTACGTTAATTCCTTTATTGAGATTTTGAAAATTTGTTATATTGAAATAAATTTAAATCATAACCTCCAATGTATTACCTGAAGTGTCAAAGGTCTTTGTTTCCTGAGTTGGCAAGAAAAATTTATTTACGAATCGCTGGTTGCTTGGAAAGAATGAATACATTTTCTTCGTAATGAAATGTTTCTATGCATTTTATGCTATTCTAAATTTATTTATAAAAATTTAATTTCTTTTATTGTATACTTACTTTCTGAGTAGAAGTTTAAACAACAGTAGATATTTAACGTATTTTAGATGGAATATTACTTTACTACAGTTACATAATTTTTTTTTCAAGTTACTAAAATGTCTGAACGCACGAAGACAGCACAAATGTTACAGCGAGCTTCAGAAAAAATGAAGTAAAAAGCACTAGGAAACTCAGCAGGCAAGTACAAGAAAACTTGCGTACTTCAAAAATGAATGAAGATACAACTAGAAACTAGGCAAGCATACTGACAAGAAAGCTTACGCATTCAAGAAACTGAAGAAGAAACGAATAGGAGTTCCAGCAGAGCAGCAACTCAAGAAACTTCGCGTGCTCAAACTGTATTAGAAACTAGTAGAAGACACAAAAGACATTCAGAAAACCAAGAAGCACTGCGTGCTCCGGAAAGGGAAGCAGAAGGGAAACGGAGGCCCATTAGGCAAGTGGAACGTCAACAGACCATGCGCGATGAATAGAAGAAGTAGCAAGTAAACGAAGGATACAAGACTCTCCGCGTCATCGTCAGATTCGAAAGGAAATACCAGAGCAGCTCAAGAACCTGTATAAACAACTCAAGACGCTGCAGTTTACGGACAATTTTGGTTCGAAGGGGCAGAGCGTTTACGAGGAAACAAGCTTCGCATGAACGCATCAAGACATACACGTAGTACTCTTCACAATGCAGGAAGTTTACTTTGAGCAACACACTGTATACATAGAGCTCGTAGACATATATAGTAAAGATTTTGCTTTGGCAACAGCCCTCTAGTAAAATGTATGAAGTTTATATTAGCATCTCACAATGCCTGAACGAAATTTTTCTATTTACTTCTTCATTTACTATTTTCTTAAATTTTTTATCAGTAATCCTGTCTATATAATATAGATATCAAAATCAGAAAAATTTAATTAATTATCTTTAAATGTATCTAAGTAATGAATACTTCGCCCCTGTTCATACCGAAACAACATGATGTAATTGTAGATAGCTAGAAAGTAAAATGTATTCAGCAGGCTGTGCAGCAAGCGACATCTATAAATGGTGATAACACAATAATGTTATATACTGGCAGAATTTTAAAATAAGAACATATACATCAGTGTTTTAATAATAAGAATTTTGAATCAAATTGCAAAACAAATATCTTAATTTCTGCCTTTTCATGCATAAGAGTTCAGCATTCGGAAAATTATATTTTCGTAAATGGTTTAGCAAAAATAACGAAAATTATTGCCCTGAGAAATGGATAAGCTTGGTATGAATCCGAATTACGCCAAGACTACCCGTCAATGGTTGTTTTGAACACGCCCTTAATGAATATATATAACCCTTAAAAAACGTAAAGTCAGTGAATCTACTATCCGAGTGTGTCTTTATATCTTGAGTATTTAAGAAATGCATTTATCTATCTGGATAAAGCTAACGCTATTGCCTGAATAACAACGTTTATTTAACATTTGATATAACCAACTTCATATACATCTTGAAATAAAACATAAATTTCTTAATAACATACTAAAAATTGCAGAAAAAATACAAAAATAATGGAATTTCTTGATATATGTTAGTAAATATTTACTTTTAATATTATTCATTTAAATATGCTGAAACTTTTATAATATTCATTACTTACGAACGCTTTTTCATCCATCAAAGCATAGCACAAGCCATTTTCAATTCAGTGCTGGTGCACGTCAATAAAATAAGGATAAATCCAAATTTTTACAAACAATCAATCGCCTTGACTCGTTTCTCAGAAAGCGTATATCTCCAAATGCAGTATTAATATATCACATCAATATAATTCGGAATCATAAAATCTCCAAACAACGCATTAAACGCAAATAATCGCATTAAGGCAGAATGAAGAATGTTCACTCTTACAATGGCTTTTACAACAATATACAATAGAATCTAATTTTTAAACTAAGTGTTCATTGTTACACCATATTTCATTTTTTGGGAATCTTTCATGGTTGTTCAGTAATTCTAACTGTTAACTTGTTTAAACAGAATTATGATTTCATATATATGCACAGACTTATATATGTATATATTGATACGTATCTGTAGTAACATACATCATCTTATTATATGTAGACGTATAATTCTAAATTAATTATACTAGTCAACATAATTTATATATTGATAGCATCAGACTTTTAAAATTATTTATTACTATCTGCTTGCTAACGATTTTATAATTACGTACAGTTGTACCTCGACATACGTGTTTAATTCGTTTCGTAACCTTGTTCGTATGTCAAATTGCTCGTATCTCAAAGCAATTTTCCACATTGAAATTAATCGAAATGCCATTAATCCGTTAAAGATCCGAAAACACGACCTCAGTTGTTGTTAAGTGTTTTTAAATAAGAATCAAAAACAAGAAGAAACATTTATTTATAAATAACAAGTACATATTCTATAAAAACATAATTAAAAGAAAAAGTGAAGTGCCTACGGAAGAGCTTAATTTCTGTCACTGGTCTTCGCTTTTTTCTTCATGATCTGCTTATTTCCACCCGCAGATCGTTTAAAAAAACTTTCCAAGGAAGTTTGTTTCTTCCTCCGTGTCAAGGATGCACGACTAGTTGCAACTTTTTCGCGGTGATTTTTATCCACGAACTCTACAACTTTCTCCCACATTCCCAAGACCTGTTTTATATCTCTTGTAGGGATAACCTCCTGCACCACTGGCTCCTCTTCAAAACTAATTTTTCGTTAACCCAACGTATGCTGCTGCAAATACAGATCGTGTAACTCCTCGGTTGTCAGCTCCTGAGACTGTTATTCGACGAGTTCGTTCACATCTCTCCCATCCACCTCCAGACTCATGGATTTCCCAGAGAAACAAGCTCCTCTACCTATGCCACTTTGTGTTCCAATCCTTCGAAGGCCCTTTCAACTACAGCCTCAGGCCACAGCTTCTTCCATGCAGAGGTTAAGGTCCTCGTTGTAACACCCTGCCAGGCCTGATCAATAATTCCTAGGCATATGACGATCTTAAAGTGGCCTTTCCAGAACTCTCGAAGGGTAAGGTTTGTGTTCTCCGTCACCCCAAAGCAGCCCCCAAAAATGTGCTTGGTGTACAATTTCTTAAAATTAGAAATCACCTGCTGATCCATGGTCTGCAGGATAGGAGTGGTGTTGGGTGGTAGGTAGGGAACTTTTATAAACTTGAACTTTTGGAGTAAATCATCTTCGAGATTTGGTGGGTGAGTAGGGGCATTGTCGTGGTAGAGAAGGGCTTGCATGGGTAGGTTGTTTTTCTGTGGGTATTTTTTAACAGAAGGGCCAAACACCAGGTTTATCCACTCCACAAAGAATTTCCTGGTGACCCACGCCTTAGGATTTGTCCTCCACATAACTGGCAGATTTTCTTTTGAAATATTATATGACTTAAAGACTCTGGGATTTTACGAATGGTATACTAGCAGAGGCTTGATTTTACAGTCGCCAATCTCATTGGCGCAAATTGCTAGAGTTAATCTATCCTTCATGGGTTTGTGACCTGGCATCGTCTGCTCCTCTGCCGTTATGTAAGTTCTATTTGCCATCCTTTTCCTGAAAAACACTGTCTCGTCACAGTTAAAGACTTGCTGGGGGGATGTATCCTTTGGCTAGTATCAGTTCGGAAAACATTTTGAAGTAAACCTCAGCTGCCTTCACATCGGAACTTGCTGCCTCACCATGTCTGACGACGGAGTGAACGCCGGCCCTTTTCCTAAAGATGTCAAGCCAGCCCGACTGGCTTCAAACAAGTTTTCCGATTCCTCGTTTTTAGAAGTGTGTGGGATCTTCTTTAGCAAATAACCGTAAATTGCTCGTTCCTTCTCACATATGATGCTTTATGTTAAGGTTCCTCCTTGAAGCTGCTTCTCTCTCACCCACCCCATCAGTAGTTTCTCCATCTATTCACGGAGAGAGGTCCAGAGCTTAGACATTATTTTATCGGCCTTAGATGGCGTTATACCCTTTATCAACTAGTTTTGTTTAAGCACAGTACATATCATTGATGTGCTACGCCCGTACATCCTCGCCAAGTCAATTACTCGCACACCTTGCTCATGGTTTTCTATGATTTCACGCTTTAATTTAATTCAGTAGACATCATCTTCTTCTTTGGACTCATGGTTATAAAAATAAATATGATAATGTTTTCTAAATGTACAAAAAGCAAAAAGCGCCAACCCAGCTTATCAAAGATGCTCCCAAAACGAGGGAAAGAAGCACGCAGACTGAGATCTTGTTTGAGGTGGGAGAAACTGTTAGACGTTGCATCTAAATATAAATAACCATCGTCTTCACTGCCGAAACCCTCTAAACTATTCTATAAATCACTATCATATCAGCTATAAAATCGTCATTAGCCAAATCCATATCATCATCAAATTCATCTAAATATTCCTCACCGCACAAAACACATCATCATTTTAAACCATCGTATCGCTATCACCATCGTCTGAATAAAACAAACCAGCATCACACAAATCACATCATCATTCCATACTAATAAATCGAAACTATATATCATATACACCATCATCATTGAAGTCGTCAAATAATAAAATCACCTGAATACAAAGTACTATCACCTAAAGTTTTATTACCATCATACTCATTTAATCACATTCTTCATCACTATAACATATAATCACGATAACTTAAATAAAAAATCATCAGCAGTTAGTATAAATCCTCATCCTTAAAATACCAACTAAATTATTTAAATCATCATCATTTAAATCAAGATTTTTTTTGGTGTTTCGCTAGTATAACATCAAAACGAGCCAGTTTCATTTAGGTACAGACATGTACAGGTAAAAGTGTTGGAGCTTCATTAAAGATTGCACAGGTATACATCCCAATAACTAACCGAATACAGCACGGAGGAAAGGCCAGAAGAGGAAGAATCCTACTGGTAGTTCTTTAAAGAGAGATTTAGAAGTTAGTTTTTAAGTGAGGAGGACAAAAAGGGAGAACGGTTAATAGAAGAAATGAAGAAATCTAGACAAAGGTTCATTAGAAAATAGTAATAATATTGTAGTGGGTAAATCAATTATTAGCCCACCGGATGAGTCCAGATCTCGAAACTTTGTGCTGTTGGGAAAGGAGGGAAATCTAATAAAACAAGTTTTATATCAAGCTTGTACAGAATACTAGCAGCTTAGCTGCCAGCCTTCGACTGGCTTTTAAATGTACCGGGAAAATGGCTGAAAGAAACACCAAACTTTAAACTTAAAAACAGCGTAGAATTTTACTCTGCAGAACAAATTCATAAAAAAAAGTTATTACGTATAACAAAATTACCATGAAACAAGCAATATCCCTTAATACAAATATTAATGATCCTAATAAATAAATTAACAAACTTTCCTTTGCAAAATCTTAAGAACTCAAATGGTATAAAGGAGGTTAGAACTTTGTTTCCTAAAAAAATCACTCAAAACTTTTCAGTATCTTAAAATCAGTGACATGAGCAACAAAGAACACAAAAGAATACAAAAAACAAAAAAATTCTGGAAAGCAAAGTATAATTAATGATAATGCAAAGTATATTTAATGATATCCCTTGTAATGTTGCGCGCTTCCAACCTGCACGCAACAATAGTGGTGACTGCTAAGAACTGGAAAGTAGACAAATTCTTGAGAAGGGTTTAAATCCCTTTTTATTCAACTTTAGAAATTACAAATGCGTGCTCTTGACGCTCGCAAACTACGATGACCCGGAGGTAAAATAAAAATAAGAAACTAAAAAAAGAATAATAACAAGTGACTAACTACGAGGCTCTCTAAACGTAACTAACCTCACCGCGTTCTAAGATACCGCTGATAATTCAGCAAACTTCTGAATATTACGTTGAAAAATTCACAATCTGCCGAGGCAAGTACACAGGCCGAAACGCGTGGTTCTTCAATTTCTCACTAGCCACCTCCACGCTCGTGAAGCAAGAAAGCACACCTTCGAACTCGTTTCCCTTCTATTTAACTCAGATTACTTCCGCTGACAATTTGAATCCTTTGCGCGTTCTACTAAAATTTACATACTCTGGCATTGGCAATTCCAGGGGAAAGTAAGGCTTGACAGGAAAGATAGTTTAAACTTAAAATAAATGTTAGTTAAAATAAATATAAACCCTACACCATTAATGCAAATAATTATTATCCTAATAAAAAATTAACCAACTTTACGTTGAAGAAAAAAACATATGCAAAACTTTTCAGTATTTTACAAACAGTGAAATAAGCAAAAATTAACATGAAAACAACTCAAAAAACATAAAATTCCGCGAAGAATTGTACTCTACAGAACAACTTTATCAAAGAATTAAAAAAAAAATGTATTATATATATATATATATATATATATACATGACAATGAAATATGCCAATTTCTTAAAAACAGTGACATAAGAAATATGATGAAAAATTGTATTTCTAAAAGTATGAAACTATTCAAAATGATGCGATTTCATCAAAAATATATCAACAACAATAAGACAGGAAAATTGTTGCCAAAATCACATTTTTAAAGATGTGAGATGTGCGAAGTGTACTCGGAAGCTTCATTTAAACATATTTTTAAAAGTACAAAATATTATCAGTTTTCCAAAATTCTTTTTGTAAAAGTAGTCGCAAGGATGAAAGTTTAACGTGTCCAAAAATCAAAGAAAAATAAACTGTTCATTTTTAAAAATAAACTTTTTTAGAAAATATCCCGTTGAAAATGTGTTAAACTCCATTTGTTAAATAAATTCGTATTTAATCGATTTATTGAAACAAGAAATTTATTTTAAGTTCGTAAAATATCTAAGTGCTTACGTTTCATGACGATTTGAAAATGGAGTGTGTAGAGTAAAATCTCGCTTTCCTATAGCCCATTATGTCTCAAAATGACGCGATTTCGTGACAAAATATAAAATAAAAAAAAATTCGAATTCGAATTTCGAAAAAATCGCTTCGAGGTGCACTGGCCCTTGTCTAGATACACCTATCTAGCAAATTTTGTAGCCCTGTGTCTATTAGCTTACGCGCAGCGTGAACGAAAGAAATACACACAACACACAGACAGACTCTTTCTTTTATTATATGTAGAGATATCATATGGCAAATTTGGAATAATTCTTAAAATAGAAGAAAAATATATGTAGAATAATACATCAAGTATACAATAACACATAATGGGCCATTATAACAAAATTTTGAATTTTCCAAATTTGGAATAAAATGCTAAAACAGAATATATCATGACAAATACTGAATACTACTTAAAATATGGGAAATAAAATATAGCTTAATACATGAAGTATAGAATAGTACAAAATATATCATATAATAAAATTATAATTTTGAATAAAGTGCTAAAGTATAGGATAATATATGTTATATCATATAATAAAATTAATAAAATAGAAGTATAATATGTAGAAGAGAATAAAATTGTATTTTAGAGTTCATGATCACAAATAGTTTTCAGTATTCATTAGGCAGAGTTCATAAGTCACTATAGTGTTCATGATTACAGAGATCATAAAAAGTTTCTCGTTTAAGTTCATAAATTTTACATGACTCATACAATATTCATAGCTCATTTTTGTCATGACACAGCAAATAAATATCATGACTCACCTTTTCAGTTCTAGTTTACTCTGACGACTCAACTTTTATATTTCATTCTGTTTATTATGGATTTTGCAAGGCTTTTTTTATTACGATCAGTACAAATAAGTATTTGTGACAAAGATCGATAATTATCTTAAAATTCTACAAAGGTGAAAATTAAATATTTTGTTATATTTCGTCTGTTGTAGATGGGGTTACTCTGCATAGATTTAATCCAATTGTGTTAAGTTTTGGAGAATTTGTTTCATATTAGAATGAAGATATTGAAGTTTGCTGATCGTTCTTTTGAATGATATATCAATATTTCTGGGTGCGCGAATATATAAAGTTTTCTTGAGAGGAGATGAGAAAAGATAGTGATCACTGTCTCCTTTCTAGCAGCATATACAGAAGTCAGTGTCTATTAAGTTTCTTTGATGAAAATAAACACGATATGGCCCATGGCCAGTAATATTACATGTTAACCCTCCAGGCGGCAAGGCCGTATATATGCGTTCGAAAATAATGGCTCTCATAGCGGCAAGGCAGCATATATGCGTCCAAATATTTTGGTCCTCATGGCGGCAAGGCAGCATATATACGTAAACTTAAATTTTGGCCCGAAACGGCAAAGCAGCATATATACGGCCTGTCTCAGAGTGCCCTCCCCTCTCTGCTCTTAATGTAAACTGACAGGTGATAATTTTTCTCTGCAGGGGGTAATTGAGGAGAGGAAACTATCTATTCGCTAGGGGCAAATGGGTTTTATCGTTAGGTTTTGAATAACAGCTCGGAATAAATAGCTCGTTCAAAATTTCCAGCTGTTCCAGCTGTTCTGTGCTTATACCAGCTATAGTAAACTTAAATGTTTATGTTTGTAAAGAGAATTTTCATTTTCCAGCCTAATTATTCTCCAAATTTTAGATGCAGTTTGGCAAAATGTAATTGGAATTAAAATTAAAATTGCAAGAAACTGCAACAATATTTTGAAATATGTGATTTCAATTATATTGCAATTGTAATTAGCTTCGCAATTACAATTAGAAAGTAAGTACTTTTTAAATGCAACAATAATGTATGTAATTGCATTTTAATTCTTAAGTCTTACAATTACAATGCAATGATAATCACAAACATTATAATTATATAATCTAATTACAATTACAAATTTTATTGCATCTAATCACAACTACGGTAATATTAGCTAATTACAACGTAATTTTAACTGCAATTGCAGTAGGTAATTATAACTACGTAATTAGGAAAGTAATTGTCTCTGATAATTAGAATTACTTAACATAGTGAAATTATGATCATAATTGTAATTCTAAGTGTAGTATGCAATTGTAATAAAATTATGCAATTACTAAGTAGTTATAGTTAAAAAGTAGCTGCTTTTTTAATTACAATTACAATTTACGTAATTTCATTTAAATTACAATTACTCTATATTTGTGAAATCCAATTTCATATTCAATGCAACTGCAAACATATAATCTAATTACAATTACACTGTCATTGTAACTCCAGTAAGTAATTATAATAATGTAATTAGGATAGCAATTGTTTCTGATAAAAGCAGTTACGTAGCCCAGGAAAATCATGATCTTAATTGCAAATGTAATTGCAGAATGCAATTGAAAACACATAGTAATTGGAATAATATTATGCAATTATCTTGTAATTACAATGTAACAATTTTTAATTATATATACAATTTACTCAAATGCATTTTAATTATAATTGCATTTTAATTGTGAAATCTAATTGAGTAAACGGTATAACTGTAATTATATTATCTAATAAAAATTACAATGCAATTGTAATGACCTCTTAATTAAAATTGCGCAGCAGATGATTGTAACTATTTAATCAGAAAAACAACTGTCCCTTATAATTTCAGTGACATAGGCTAAGGAAATCGTGATAATATTTGAAAATTACACTCAATAATATTATATTCGAAATGTTTCTGCATTTTGGATAACGAGTTTTTAAATAATACAACGGGATAATCACCTATGAGAAAAATATTAATATTTTCTGTCATGTCTTTTGAATCATCTTATATATATTGTAGTTTGTGGTACCAGCATAAATAGGAGTTTATTTAAAGGAAATATTTTATACAGACGGAAATGCACATAACGTTAGTAAGCAAATATGTATGTTTATGATCTTCGATATACATGTGAACTTAAATTACAAGATTAAGGGAAAGCAAGCAAAGAGTTTATGCCAATGCAAAGGGATGTTTCCGCAAAGGATTTGCTACGGGACGCTTGTCCAACCTATTGCTCTAGCTGGTGAAAAAGGATTCTGATCAGCAATCAGTATGCTTAATTGCTGTGTGTATTAGACATTTTACTAAATCCATTTATTATGAATTACCGCCCAGACAGTAAAGCGGTTCGTGACTCTGGTTGCCGTACCGAAGAGCCTGGGTTCGAATCCCGGATAGGGCATGAATGTAATTTGTTCGTCCTCTTCATAGGTGGCAACGGTGGCCAACGTATTAGTTCCCTCCCTAATAATATGACCGGCCTTAGTAGTGATCAATGTCTATAAACGGCTACTCCCTGCCATTGGAAAAAAAAATTACGAATTGGTCTTTTATTCAACATAACACACATTTTCCATAAATAGTTAAAATGCATTATTCAGTTACAAGTGAAAGTACTTGCATGAACTATTTTCCATCATTGTTTCACGTAAGAACAAATAAAAGTACAATTTTCTTGTGCACCTGTGATTGTCATATTATTTGGATTACGGTAAAGACTGCAAAGATGCTTCTTTGGAGGACTTTCTAAGGGAAACTGGCTCATGTTCACATCATCCGTTAATAAAAGCAGGAAAAGATCTTTATTTAATTGAATGCAACGAAACGTTTAAGAAGAATGATGTACTCATAGAGAACTTTCTAAAATAAAATGATTTGTATTCATGTTACACATAAGGAAATCCACGGAGCTATCTAAACATTTAGATTGTTTGCCAAAATGGGCATCCGATTTGAACTTGTAGTATTCAAAAGACGACATATTACTCTGCTGAGCGAAAAATCTAATTGCTTTTGAAGTTATATTGTAATTCGAACAATCATTGTTTATTATTATTATTATTATTATTTTCCCCAATGGCAGATTGGGAATAGTTACAGTGCAACACAGTCCATTAGTCTATGCATGGCCAGAAGTTGCAGTCACTTTATTATAGAGGCATCTAATATGTGGGCCACCATCGCCTCCTATGAAAGGACGAACAGTTAAAGCCATGCCTTCTCCGGGATTCGAACCCAGGCCCTTCGGTATCGCAGTCTGGCTTCCCTAACCACTATACCATCTGGGCGGCACAATTACAGTTATAACTGCATTAGTTGTAGTTTTAACTACACAGTAACTACAATGAATTACCAGCTTTTCTCAGTCAATAACAGATAGCTTAAACTTTAAAGATAAATGGAAGGTCTTATAATTTGTCGAATGGCAATATTCTAAGAAAGTGTAGTCTCCAGGATGGTCGAAGTTTAATTACAGTCTTACATTTCGCATACTCGCAGCACTTGCCCAAAGGCTGTTCCAAGATTATTTCTGTTCACCTCATCCATTAATTTTGAAGACAGAATCATGTCTAGAGACATTTTTTTCTGAGGACAGTATTTTATATAATAGAAAAAAAATAATAATAATGCGTCTCCCTCAAGGTGCAACGAGTACTGATAAATTTAATTGAAATTACAATTACAATTGTAGTTAATACAAATACAATGTTACTTTAACGGTTAGAATTACATTATAATTCCTAATGGCAAAAATATCAAATGAGTGTTATAGATTAGTATACTTATCACAATATTAAACTTTTAATACCGTTTTATTTTATTTAGCTTATCACAATATTGAGCTTTTTAACACCGTCGGTACTGAAAAAATGTTTTACTACTGTCATGAAATGTATATTCGATAATAGTTTCTCATTGATGTTTTTCTTATATATTTTTCTGCTTAATTCATAAATGTTTGCAATGGAAATAATTCTGAGGCTTTTATAATACTTCTAAATTTTCATGAAATAAAGTTCCATTAAGGTTTACTTGAAGGAGACACTCAATGCAAGCACTCGAAAAGAAGTTATGCTACATTTACATATTATGAAATGGTTGAATGTACAGTATTTACTTGTAACAGCGGTGCTCAATATATCGCGTTTTCTGAAAGAATGCATATGTTGCCTAAAAAGGAATTTAAATCACTATAATCAGAATAATTGGCTAAAGTATTAAATTGTAATTTTTACAGCATCAATCGAATTAGTGGATTTTATTGAAGATAAAAATGTGTTGATATTGACAAGCTATATTAGTTTTTGTACTATAATGAATGCTAGCTAGTAGCTATATGAATATAATGAATGTACTATAATGAATTCTACCTAGTAGCTACTCTAGCTAATAGTTAGAGTAAAACTCAGGATATGGTAACATTAAAAAAATAAATAAATAAAATTAAAAAAAAAAAAAAAAAGAAGAAGAAGCAGAAAACAAAAGCGAAAAGGAACTGAATACATTCCGAAAGAGAAGGCTTACTATATGGTGAAACATTAGAAATGTGTAGACAAAGTGTTAATACTTATATGTGAGAAAATACTAAGGACAAATTAAAATACATCGTAGCTACGTTTGGTGCTTTCTATATTATTTGTATCAATATTAATATAAGTACCGAAAAATACTTAAAAAATAGGTATTTTCAAAAATTTAAAGGAACAAAATTGCAGTCTGAAAATTTATAGCAGCGGAACTTTTGAAGTAATTTGATGCCTTCTGAAGGTCGCCATGAACATAACAATTTATAACTGTCAGCTTTTACAACTTGGAATCAGATAAACTCTATTGTTTGGTAAACCGGACTGTCTAGTAATGTTTTCGGTACTGTCTAGTTTCCGGGAATGGCGATGTATGCAAGCTTTTTCCTCTTTCTGCCCTAAGAATAAACAGCTCATAGGGGAATTCTGAACGGAAAGCAAATCATCACTTACGGATAGAAGAATGTTCTAAGAACTACGGGATAAATTTATAATGGGAATAAAAGAATGAAAGAAATCGGAAACTCTTTTCTAGTAATCATTTTACTCCTCGAAAGTTGGTTTCAGTATCACCTTTTTAAGGAAATAACACATGAAATGGATTTCAGAAACTGAATCTCGAAATCATCAATAACTATCCAATATTCTGCATTTGTAAATATTTATTTAATTTGCATTTCAACCAAATGTTGAAAACAAAGCGGAAAAAAATCTCCTTGCAAAAGGAGAAAAAAAAAGATTCCCATTCTTTTACAGTGATATTCCATTAAATTATATCAGAAAATCATATCACTGTTGGATGCAATAAATACTAATTTCAGACATGTTACCTGTTTATGTTGTTAACTCTCTTTTGCAACTGAACACTGGTAGTTTTGCCTAAGTTTGAATTCCGGCGAATGCGTTCGTTGCTTGGTATTTTGGTGAATTTTAGGTTGAATATACCAAACCAGTTTCCCTGAAAAAGTCATCTACAAACGCATCCTTTTCCTCAAGCAGGTGCCCATCGTATGCTGCCTGACGAATATGCAAGAATTTTTCTTCTTTTACACAGCTTTCATAATCACATATTACCCACCAGCGGCCGAGCGGTAAAGACGCTGAACACTGGTAGTTCGGTCCGTGGTTCGAATCGCGCGAACGGGCTGGCTGCATGGTCGTTTTCGTGGTTTTCCCCATGTGTAACGTGTATACGAGCCAGTTTCCCTTAGAAAGTCCTCTACGAAGGCATCCCTCCATTTAGGCAGATAACCCTCGTGTGCTTTGCCTTGAATTATATTATTGAACATTTTTAATTTGCAAAGCTATAAGTTATGGAAAACTCTATGACATATTTATTTAGATTAATAAAAAGATAAAAATTAAATGCGTCATCGGCATCATTTTGTTAGTAATATCATTATATAATCTATTGTACTTTTTTTTTTTTTTTTTTTTAGTGTACTGGGGAATCAAAGAAAATTTCTCAAAAGTATCATCATGTTTTCGTAAACTGATATATAGTGTTAAATTATTATATTAAATTTCAGTTTATTATAGCAGAAATCGTAAATAGCTGCATTATGTACAGCTCTTGCTTCACTGAGCTTTCGGAAGTTAATCTGCGTCCATCCGCATAATCGAGAAACAGGTCGATTTGTTTCTCAGTGCAATCGCTGTGGGATCTTAATTCTACTGACCGATGTTCTATAAATTTAAAATATTTTGCCCTGCCTAAATTCTGTAGCTCTCTACATTCTAAAACTTTTGCCGTCGTCAAGTGCCAAATTCTTAGAATTTCGCCATCCCTAAATTTTCTTGTTCGATGCCTCTTTAAATTCTAAGAATTTTTCAGCCATTAATCTGCCTCCTGGCCAGACGTGTTTTTCGATGCCACATATGTCACTGAAAAAGGTTGAAAAATCGGAATTTTAAAAGCAAACTTCCTACTTTTCATCAAATAAATTTTATCGATTAGCAGTTCTATGGAAGCATTAAAACATTTATGTAATAAATACACAAATACTTCAGAAACAATTTTTTCTCTCTACTGAAGAAAGGCCTGTCTCTGACTACCTGCGAATTTGATTAAGTTTTATCCAAAATCTACGTCAAAGCGTTTCTTTTTGGCCTAATATTAAATTTTACATTGGCATGTTCCTGTCCCTGCTTGATGTTGACAAGATTTATTCAAAACTGACTGTTCTTATTTTTTATTTTAAAACAAACAATTTAAATGGAAATCCTCGGCTTGCTTTTATTTATTTAACTAATAACATTTGATAATGTGAATTGAGATCTCTAAGTAATTTGCGTATTTGAAAACAAAAAAATTTTAAACACCAATTTTGAAGCTTTTGTTTTGGTTTGCTTTATTTTTCCTTCAAAGCAAGGGAGAGCTATCTGCCTAAAGGGAGGAATGCCTCCGTGGAGGACATTCTAAGAAAAACTTACTCGCGCCCACATTATGCACAGAGAAAACCACAAATATTCCACTTTGAAAGGTAAAAGTGTCTAATTTTTTAGAGCGAGATTTTCCTAACAATGAATTTTAGCAATTTAATACAAGTGCTATATTTAATTAAGAATTAAAACAATGTTCTTTTGTGATTTATGTAAGGTAACTCTTTCTGTCAAAAATAATCATATGAAAATGCACCGAATTTCAGTACCATGTAATTTAGTTCGGAAACTGAGAGGTATCTGTGACATCTTGTCTATATGTAGAAAATTTTTAATAAGGTTATTATGACTGAAATTTGTTTCAAAATATTCAATCAACCAATAAATGCGATGAAGGTAAACTCCCCTTTTATAAATATGAAACAAGATAAACGAAATAAATTTGTGGTAAAATGAATTACAAACATTATGTCGAAATGACTGACACTGAGCATGTGTTTGATATTTTAATAGTAATTTAATTATCAATTAGATGTAGCTTTCAATAGGAATTAGGTATTTTAAGCCTCTTATAAATTTTTTCTTAGCGTTAAAGCTCGATAACATGAATCAAAAACAGAAAATTAGTTAAACTACACTGTCTCACTAGTCATAAGATTATATTACTGAAATATGCATATAAAAACAAATTAACATTCTATAAACGTACATTAAAATACCGAAACGCAATAAAAATTAATAACATTTATACTTAAAAAGCAACAAAGCCGGGCTCATGTGAATCACTAGAAGAGGCGCCAAATTGGCTATGCGAATTCGAAAATTACTTTAATTATTAGGGGAAATAAGCTTCGTCAAACTTAAATCAATAAAACAAACCAAAAAATTGCAAGAAAACCTGGAAATTAGTGCAATATGCATTTCAGTGTTATTTCTTATTTATTAAAAACGAATCTTTTAACGTTTTCATTTGAAAATTATAAATAATTGGCTACATTATTTCTCTGAATTTATAAAACTACGATTAAAAAATACTTTAAGAATTATGGTATAATTATGCTATAAGAGTTATGACATTTTGATTTAATACAATTACTTTTGCTTAATACAAGTGTAGCTATTTTTATATTTATGTGGACGCGCATTGACCTTTCTGCCTCAGGTGAAAAAAATATCTTGGCACGGCTCTGATAAGCAATTAAGATTAGAAATATGCACAAAATTAGTAACAATGCAATACAAAACTTCCTTTTCTGTTTTGGATTTCCAGAAAAAAATATCTTTTTTCGTATAACCAAAGCATGGACACAAAATGTGTTCCTTCCTCCGTAAGGGCAAAAGCAGCCCATCTGCTTAATCGCCTCTAGGCGGTAATCAAAGGACAGTAGGAAGCCATCACTTAAGTGAAACGACTTGTTGATCGCGCTACAAGGAGGGGGGGAGAAAATCTAACAAAGGCCGTTTTCAGGACAATTTTGGTTTACTCCAAGTGAAAAAAAAATTGTAAACATGGTTAATTTTTACTGCAGTTTTCGAGACGTAAATAGATTTATTTGAATGCGAGCCGCCCGGTGGGTTAAAAAGGATTATGTACTCCTGGTGTCAGTATTGGAGTAGGGTTAGAACTAGTAATTTCGTCGACCTGTAGATGCGTTATTCCATTGTTCTTGGCATATTTGGATAATTTGTTCTTTTATGGGCAGTCGAAGATAAGATTTGGGAAATTTCGTATGTAGAAAATTGCTTTCTTGATTAGGAACAGCTTCTTTGCAAGTTTGTCGAATGTTAAGTTACCGGCATTTCTACTATGGCCTCTTATCCCTGATATATGAATTTTTAAATTATCTGTTTTTTTAGAGAGGTTATTGATGTCATAAGCAATAGAAGTCTGATTTTCTGGGTTAGAGATAGCGTAGATGGCAGATTGACGGTCAGTATTAATATTTGATTCTATAATTAAATACTTCAATTGAATTGTTTTTAGTTTTAGTGTTTATTGCTGTTTTTATTTTTGTGTGTGATACAGCAGGAGATGTCTATTGTAAGGAGCAGGGCACATTTCGTAATCCTCTGTGTTGTATATGGTTTTGTTATAAGTAATATTATGGCGAAGTTGATATATTGTAGAATAAATTGCTTCCTGAATGGATTCGACATGGAGTGGACAGCTAAGATATTAAGAGTAGTACTGGAGGTATTTCGAAAGCCTCTGGAAATATTAAATTGTCGTTGTGTTGAGGTAAGAATTTTTTTCTCTTGTGGTTATAGGGAATGCCCAGATGGCAGAGCCGTAGGTAATCATTTTGGTTATTACTGTACGATATAGTAATTTGGCGATTTAAACCCCAGTTTGTGCCATGCACATGTCGAAGATTTTGACTTATAGAATGTGTACGAATTTTATCGATAAGATGTTGTTTTCATGTATTATAATTTCCTAGGTATTTGATTGATTTAGTATGCTTGATTTTTTTCGCCATTTATTTTAACAGAAAGTTGCTTAGTAATATTTTATCCAGGTTTATTATTTGTCATGATTCTAGATATGGAGGATTAAATTTCAAGTTTAATTTTCTTGCATTCTTGCAGGAATATGGCTATTATTTCTTGACAATTTCTTCGAAGGATTAAGTAGGACCTTCCACTGATAACAAATGTTACGAAAGCAGTAATTTTAGCAAAAGTAAGCCAGGCACTTTTTATAATTTTATTAAATGTAATATTCCATAATTCTGCGCTCATACACGCGCCTTGTGAACATCCACGAACTTGTTTTCTTCTGATTAAAGTATTATTATATAAAATGAGATTATGGCGATTATCAAGGAAATTATTGATTATTTGATAGATATTATAATTACATTCAATATTTCTAAGAGCTTCTTTAATTGAAGGCCGCCATAATGAATCAAAGGCTGATTTAAGATCTAAGCTGATTATTGCGGAGTGTAGGTTATTGATTTTATTAACATCGATTTGATTTAGGACTGCACTGGTTGCATGAATGGTAGATTTTTGCTGCCGAAATCCATACTGATTTTCCATGATGAATTTTTGATGGTGAAATTGGTATTCAAGTCTTCTTATAATACAACGTTCAAGAATTTCTCCAAGAGCTTGAAGAAGGTTAATTGACCGATAGGAATTAGGATTATCAGGAGCTTTTTTCATTTTGAGGAAGAGAGTGATTTGTCCTGTTTTTAAGAAGTCTTGAAAAATACATAGTTGAAGACATTTATTGCAGATTAGAATTAGCTTACGATTAGTTTTATGTATAATTTGAATGCAGATTCTATCTGGTCCAGGAGCATTTTTGTTATTGAGTTTTTTAATAATTTTTCCCGTATTAGTGACTGTAAGTTCCGTTGGGTGGAAAATTTTGTTGGTTTCAATTTTGTACATTGAGCCATACGTATCCTGGTTGTTTGAACAATAGTTGCACCATGCTTAACGTTTTGCAGATATTATTTGCTTTTTATATGAGGCTTTTCGTTTTTTGTATTTTTGAAGTAGGTTGAGTCGTTCTCAATCAGTTCGCGATGATTTGAGTTTTCTTCGTAATGCTCGTGTTTTGTGTGTTTCTTTGCGGAGTTCTTTCGTCACCAGTTGATTTTTATAATGGGAATTGATGATCTTTAGAGGAAGGTACGTTCATAGGTATCTTGAAACTTTCTGATAAGTTCCTTGGTAATATTATTAAGTTCTGTTTTTGTTGTACACAGAATAATAGAATTTAGAAAGTCATTTGAAATTGAATTGAACTTTGTTGAAATTTCTTTTCTTTGTTATTATTGATTTTATATCTTGTAATTGCAGTAAAGGACGTATATTCAGTTATATCAAAAGAGATATATTTGTTATCAGATTCAGTGTTCATCTAGTATTGATCTGTTGTTAATTTTATTATCAAGATGTGTTGTAGAAATAAGAAGATCAGTCCAATCTTTATTGTACGTATTATCAAAGATAGGTCGGTCAGTAAAATGATTATGTAGAATGAGATTGTTTGCATTTAAAAATTCTTCAAGTATTTCTCCTCTGTGATCGGTTTGTAACTATCCCCATTAAGTACTATGGGAGTTAAAGTCTCCACTAATAACATGCGGACTATTATTATTGTTGTAAGATTTCATTTAGTATGGATAAGGTTTGATTTGGATTTTTGACGGAGATATATAGATACTAGTAATACCAAGCTGAGATGCATCAGTATTGATTGAAATTATGATTATATCTCGAGTATTAATCATTATTGTAGAATTCCATTTATTGTTTGGAATGAATATGGCTGTACGAGGAGATAAAACACCGGTTGAAGCATGACGTTGAATAATTGTCCAGTTATTTGGAATTCTTCCTACTTTGCCAGTGATGCAATAAGATTCTTGTGTTATAATAAAATCTGCCAGATAATCTACTTGATACTGACTTAGTTGGTCGGTGGCGGTCTTCTCTCTTTGAAGATTTATTTTGAGAAAGCGGATGACATTATTATTCTTTTTATTATGGAAATGGTCTAGAGATAGTCTGAAGGATCTTGTATTATTGTTGATAATATGTATTGGATTTTATTCGTCTAACTTCTGTTTGATATGTGGACCACGAAACAGCTAAAGCTGGATGTTTACACTCAAAGTTTGCTTCATAATTTTCATTTTTAATCCAGCAGTTTATGCAGTACGGAGTTTGGGAAGAACGCAAGAATCCTGACAATTTCCGATGAAGAATGAGCATTTTGGTTTGTTTGTCTTATGGGAGAAATCTTGGCAGATTTGCCATCTGCGTACACCGATAAACTCGGTTATTTTATTGGTGCGCCATCCAATATATATTTGTTTTTTACTCATAAAATTTTGGAAAGTTTTACCGTAACATTTTATGATCCATTTATGAGTATTATTTTGATCATTCAATTTAAATAAAGGTCTTAGCTCGGAAATATTATGTTTCTTGGGCGATAATTTGAATCAGTTCATCAGAGTTGAAATTTTTTGGAATATTATGAATTGTGCATTTTGGTATTCTGGCTTCAGGAAATTTTAAGTTAACTATATCTTTTGCAACTGTTTTGGCAATGAGGTTATAACTGATTTTTTTCTACATCTTCTGGATTATGACAGTGCAAGGCCCCCTTGAAGAAGGGTATTTACTTTTTTGACGTTGATATTTAATGTTTGCAGTGGTATTATTTGCAGTGGTATATGATTTATTTGTTCTATTTTTCTTTTCCGGATCTTGCTTCGTTTGGTCATTAAATCAATCGTTCTACAGTCGTTATCCAGTTCTGGCTCTTTTCGCAGTTCATCCGGTTTCCATTTCGGGTTTGACAGTTCTTTTCCGGATCCAGCTTTTTTTCAGATTTGTATTCTTTTCCTGCGTCTTTTCTGACTCGTCTATATTTTCCAGTTCTGGCATCTTTTCCGGGTCTTGCTTCGTTTCCTGCATTTGCATTTTTTCCAGTTTCTTCTTCTTTTTCAGTTCTTCTTTGTTTTTTAGTTTTGGAATTTTTTCCACTTTCTTCTGCCTTTTCAGTTCTTCTTTGTTTACTTTTTTTTGTATCTCTTCCCGTTGTTTCTGAATTTTTAGTTCTTCTTTCTTTTCTAGTTTTTGAATCCATTCCAGAGTTTGCTTCTTTTTCAGTTCTTGCTTCTTTTCTAGTTTCTGTTGCTTTTCCAGTTTTTGTTTGTTTTTCAGTTCTTCCTTCTTTTCCAGTTTTTGCTTCTTTTTCTGCTCTTGTTTCATTTTCAGTTCTTGCTTCTTTTCAAGTTTTTGCTTCTTTTCCTGCTCTTGCTTCTTTTTCAGTTCTTGCTTATTTTCCAATTCTTGTATGTTTTCCAATTCTTGTATCTTTTCCGGTTCTTGCTTCTTTTCTCGTTTTCTTATCTTTTCCAGCTTTTGCTTCTTTTTCAGTTCTTGCTTCTTTTCTCGTTTTTGTGTCAATTCCAGTTTTTTCTTGTTTTTCAGTTCTTGCTTCTTTTCCAGTTTCTCCTTCTTTTCCTGTTCTTCCTTTTTATTCAGCTCTTGATTCTTTTTCAGCTCTTGCATCTTTTCCTGTTCTCGCTTCTTTTCTAGTTCTTTCTCGTTTTCCAGTTTTTGCTCCTTTTCATGATCACAAGGAGGGTTTTCCAATCTACAAAATAATCAGTATATCTTTATTTCAGTAGTAAAAGAGTGAAAGTAATGCAACGAAGATCACGTTTAACATGTACAACACTTCCATATTTAGATACTATATAACACTTTTGGCTCAGTTTCATAGGGAAAAATCTAACCGTAGATTCATTGCCTGACAGAATGTTTTTCTAAAAAATGATTTTCTACAAAAGCAAACCGCCGCAACGCCTCGTTTATTTTCTACCTAGTTCTTTCCCCTCCACGTTAGTGTGTATGGCTCATTGGTTTCGCGAGTTGTTAAAAGACATGTCAATCATTCTTTTGAAGCAAATAAAGGAGAAAAACGGAAAGCTATTGACGTTCGCAGGTGCAAACCGGCCCTAAGGTGACACTGCACACAATGGATGAAACCGGAGGGGGAAAGGAAAACTATTCCAAGACAAATTCGTAAACACGGGCGTTTTCGATGTTTATTGAAAACAGATTTGGTCGTCCCTCGATGCGAAAGAGTTAAAGCATTTGGCATGATTTGTATGCAATAAGCGACCACCATGAATCTCACGTAGAGCGTAATAAGTTGCAAAGTTTTAGTTTCTTACTTTTCCTTACTTAATTTTTACATAAAGTGTAATATAAATAATAGTATTAATAAACAGGTGGCTTAAAAACAGAGCGAAAGAATGGCGAAAATTGCAAAATAGGAGGAAAAATGAAACTGAAATGAAAAATCAAACAACTACAAACAAAGGATGGAAAAAGCATTTTAGAAGATATACAAGTAACGTACTTTCTGAATCTGCAAAATCTGTATTTGAACGAGTATAAGTTTGAGAGCTTTGGTTTCATTCACATTTTTGAATCAATTAATAATTCTTACGCATGCCAGATATATTAAATTTCTTCAATTTTTGTATAATTTACTTAAGTATTTTGTATTTTAACCTTTTCTTATTATTATCCCAGTAGAGGTAACCTGACACCTCATTAAATTATCTCCGAGTTTCCTCATTTAAGTCATCTTCCTCTCAGATCAATCTCTTTGCATCGCTGGCTGCAAAGGTTTCAAATTTATTCTCGTTATTCCAAATTCGGAATATATTGCTGGTCTTTTTCGTGGTACAGCAGAGCAGCACTAGGATTTTTGCCACCATTCGTTTTCAATTGAAAATTTTATTCTCATTCTTCAGTTGCATTCTTAAAGTTTTAATTATTTATACAGGAAGAGTGAAAGAAATCAAACAAAGCAAAACAAATTACGAAAAGATATATCTGTTTTCTCCTATATTTATTGTTCCCTGTAATTTCTTTTGCCTGTTCCATTAAATTTATTGAAGGTAAATTTGCGAAGACTTACAAAATGTATTTCCTAAATCCTAAGCGAATTAAGCCTTTCTGAGCGTTTCGGCTACACTTTAATGGCTTTTAAATTGTAATGTTAGAATATTGACAGCTAGCTGCCTATACTGAAATATTTTCTCCATAGTCCTCGAAAAACGAAGAATTAAAGTTCCAGGAGATTTTACAATGAAGGACACACATTTCGTATTTGAAGGGCAAGAGGAAAAAAAAATATTTTCGGATGGGAATATGTTGCATTTTAAACACTATGTTTGTAAATTTCATGATATAGTAGCAAGTAATTATGCATATATATGAGAGTCATAAGTAATTATGCATATATATGAGAGAGACGACGACGACGAAAAATGAAATGGCAAAACATGACCGAAAACACTTTCCTGGTCGGTACAAACAACACAAAACACAAGAAAGAACGGACACCAGTTATGCTTAGCAGAAGAGAAATTAAAAAATAGGAACAAAATTAGACACTTATGGACCTCAATGAAGGTCTTCGAAAATACGACCTGCACCCTGATGCAGGTATCACATCTCTCGCACATCGAACATAAGATGTTCTGGGAAATACCGTGCACCCCCAGGACTTTCCCAGCAGCTGCCACGATATGTGCCACAAGTTCCTGTTGGAGTTCTAACGGGGGTTTCGTGCACTAATGTTTTGACGTACCCTAGAGGAAGTGATAATGCAAGTGAGGGCTCGTGATCTTGCTGAACAATGCACTGGACTACCCCTACCAAACCCATGTTTAGGATACTTCCCGAAGGAACTTTCGAATACTTTTTTTGATGACGATCCAATGTTTTTGTTCTTATTTCTTAGTTTCCGCCGCGCTAAGAATAACAAACAAATATCTTTACACTGTTCGTACCCTATTTTTCTTGTGTTGTCTCTCATCACTATGGCGCCAGGAAACACTTTCCGAAAATGCATTGCAATAAACGATTATATGTATATATATATATATATATATATATATATATATACTATTAGTAGATGGTGAATGTCGACATTTACCGGTGTAAGTCAGAAATAAGAGTATTTGAAAATATTTCGGACATACAACAAGCGACTATGTGAATGTTGACATTCACCGGTGAAAGTCGACATTCTCCAGATTTCGGTGTTTCACCGTAACATATATACGATAAACGTATATATATATATAGATATATAGGTATATGTGTGTGTGCGTGTGAATTAATGTTAGGAATTCTGATCGCACATATTGATCTATAATACAGAGCAAATTTGGCAGATGAATAAAACAAAATATTCAGATTTATTTAAATTCACATTTGCGGCCCCAGTTCATTTGAAATTCTAAACTTACCAATTTCTAGAATATTTATATTTTTCATATTGTTGGAATAGGAATAAAGTAGCACGACGCCGTGTCAGCGGTGACAGAGATAGAAATGTGCATAGTTCGACAATATTGTGGTTTAGTAAGAGAAATATTTGATTCAGGAAATTTTATATTCCCACTTAGCTAAGTCATCATCTTTATGTAAAAATCATGTGATGGGGATATATATATCTACATAAACATATATTTTAATTAACTAATTTTTATTTTTTAATTTGCTATTAATTCAAAATCATTTGATATTATATATTAAAAACAATAATTGTAATGAAAAGTTAGAATCTCGAAATTTTTATTATGTTTGATGAGTACATTCTCAAATTCGAGCTAAATAATATCATAAATCTCTGTAAATCTAGAAATATATAGTCTAACAGAAAGAGGTGAAGAGAACAATTTATATTAGATTTGTTCCGAATAGAGTATGGGACGGATTTCAGTGTTTACTTAATTTGTTTTACATATATATATATATATGCATATTATTTGTAAACATAAAGTCTTTTTCGTCTTAGTTACTCTAATTATATCAATTATTTAACATTTTCTTCTCATTCACAAATTTTACAAACTGGCCGTGTAAACACGTGTATTTTGTATATTAGCTTTCTGTTTAGATATTTCATTAGTTAATGCAATAAAGTTTCCTTATAATCAAAAGGTATTACAATAAATTTGAATTCTTCACAATGTAATTTTCCAACTTAAACATTTATAATCTATTTTTGTAATGAAGGAATGAAAAAAACTTTAAGCATTATAAATCTGAAAACGTATTATTTTCCAGACCAGCGTTTTTGTCAAAAAATTATTAAATGTATAATTAAACTGGACCTGAAACATTATGTTTTGTTTTATTATTTTTTCCGAAAAGACTTACGTCTCCGACACGTATTGCAATCTTAAACACTGGGGATCCAATTCTTCTAGTAATTGTTCGCTGTAGTATATTTCTGCTTCTCCTTCTTCTTCTTCAAATACACGTCGATAATTATTTGCGCTGAAATATTTTTATTTCATTAAATATATATGTTCATATGTTTGAATTAATTAATTTAATAAATGATTACTTATACGTTTTTTGTCAAAAGAAGTAAGTTACAGTTTGCGAGCATTTTTACAGATTGTCAAAGATTTCAAAACTCTCTATGTTATAAAATATCTTTACTTATTCAAAATCTTTAAAAAACAATAAATATGGAAATGAATATTCGTCTTATTAGCCTAAATTCCATTATGAGAATATACAGGTATAATAGGAAATAAAGTTGCTGTCACCAGCAGCTCAAGATGCCATATTAAAAGGTCTGATTGACATCTATCATCTCAAATCAAACGTTGCAATGAGGGAAATAATTTCCAAACATGTTTTAATACAATAACAAACAGGATGGGACGAGGCAGATACAAGAAGATTGCTCGACGGTTAACTCCCGCAAGTATCCCTATGAAGAAAAAAATTCTTTCTCCAATTAGATTGGCAACAAGTCATGGAAAGTTCCCATTTTATTTCCAGAGATTCTTAAGAAGCACGTAAAATGCGAGCGCGAAAAACCTGCAAATCTACCAAAATCTAAGATTTATAAATGGCACTCTTATTTACTTTCCCTTTTTAGAAAAAATAACCAGGATTTGCATCAAAAATTCCAGAGAAACGTTTTTCTACAATATGAAGTGTGTGTCTGCACTTCAACAATTTATGAAATATATTATTGAAAGTGAAGGAACTGTTATTATAAGTATCTAGTCATATTACAAAAGTGAATAAGCATATATTTAAGAAAAAGAAAATTTTTTAAACGGTGGCTTCCGTTGACCATGCTGATCAAATTTCCAGTCGAGCGCAATTAATCAATGTTTGGGATCTCAACCTGACGGCTGCGTATGCTGAGTCGATGACTGATCAATCATTTGGACAATTTCCGCACAGGATTAAAAATTGCCTTCCTACAGACTTCTTCACTTAACAAGTCATGCGTTCAAAACACAGATTTACACGTTAACTGAAATGTATAAAAAATTAGCGAAAACAAAAGAAGTATTTAAACGCACAATATCTCATCGAATCTTCCTATGTTCCTGATTATTACATCTGCTGAAAACAATTTAATACGTTTAAATGCAATTACATTTCATTGAAGTGATCTATTAATTGTTTAACAGTTTTTTGCTGTTGACTTCAATAAATTTATGATGTTTGGTATTTCATTTGTTTCCAGCAACACCTAGTCTCCTTTGCAAATAAAATTAATATTAACTTTTGTAATTAAGAAACGATTTAGATGAAAAATTAAATTGGACTGGAGATAATGTCTCGGTTGTTTTCGTTAAAAGAAGTTGGTGCTTTCTTAATTCAAAAAGTATCTCCCTATATATACATAACATACATGTAATTAATTTACACAATTAAAAAAAGTAATCTTCACATGGTATCTTCAAATGGGTGGATACGATAGCTGAAAAACAAGTGTCGGACAAAAGCGGAGCTGCAAGGAGCGATTTGTTGTACTGATACTTCCGTTTATATAATTCTTGTTATTCGATGCATGTAGTTTTGTTGAAATTCGTGTTACAAATTGCTTTATTCTCTGATGTAAAAGGAATTATCCCAAATTTATTCAGAAGATTTAAATAACGGTTTCGATCACAATACGCGGCAGTTACTAATAAAATATCTGGATCAGTGACTTTTTGACGTCATTTAAAACGCTTAATTACAGAGCCCTAGTACAATTCACAACCGGCCCCAACCCCACGGGTATAGCGATACACAATAGTGACGTGATCGAAGATTCTTTGGAAATAATCGCTGTCATCGAATGACATGCATATTCTATTTAAGTAATCATAGTCATCAGCTTTTAATATTCGTTGCAAATAAACATTGTCATCGAATAATCATTGTAAAGAATCATTCTCATCGGATAACCATCGAAAATAATCTTTGTCGTTACATAAAGCGGCATAGTATATCAAAAGAGATATATTTGTTATCAGATTCAGTGTTCAGCTAGTATTGATCTGTTGTTAATTTTATTATCAAGATGTGTTGTAGAAATAAGAAGATCAGTCCAATCTTTATTGTAGGTATTATCAAAGGTAGGTCGGTCAGTAAAATGATTATGTAGAATGAGATTGTTTGCATTTAAAAATTCTTCAAGTATTTCTCCTCTGTGATCGGTTTGTAAGTATCCCCATTAAGTACTATGGGAGTTAAAGTCTCCACTAATAACATGCGGACTATTATTATTGTTGTAAGATTTCATTTAGTATGGATAAGGTTTGATTTGGATATTTGACGGAGATATATAGATACTAGTAATAAGAAGCTGAGATGCATCAGTATTGATTGAAATTATGATTATATCTCGAGTATTAATCATTATTGTAGAATTCCATTTATTGTTTGGAATGAATATGGCTGTACGAGGAGATAAAACACCGGTTGAAGCATGACGTTGAATAATTGTCCAGTTATTTGGAATTCTTCCTACTTTGAGAGTGATGCAATAAGATACTTGTGTTATAATAAAATCTGCCAGATAATATACTTGATACTGACTTAGTTGGTCGGTGGCGGTCTTCTCTCTTTGAAGATTTATTTTGAGAAAGCGGATGACATTATTATTCTTTTTATTATGGAAATGGTCTAGAGATAGTCTGAAGGATCTTGTATTATTGTTGATAATATGTATTGGATTTTATTCGTCTAACTTCTGTTTGATATGTGGACCACGAAACAGCTAAAGCTGGATGTTTACACTCAAAGTTTGCTTCATAATTTTCATTATTAATCCAGCAGTTTATGCAGTACGGAGTTTGGGAAGAACGCAAGAAACATGATAATTTCCGATGAAGAATGAGCATTTTGGTTTGTTTGTCATATGGGAGAAATCTTGGCAGATTTGCCATCTGCGTACACCGATAAACTCGGTTATTTTATTGGTGCGCCATCCAATATATATTTGTTTTTTACTCATAAAATTTTGGAAAGTTTTACCGTAACATTTTATGATCCATTTATGAGTATTATTTTGATCATTCAGTTTAAATAAAGGTCTTAGCTCGGAAATATTATGTTTCTTGGGCGATAATTTGAATCAGTTCATCAGAGTTGAAATTTTTTGGAATATTATGAATTGTGCATTTTGGTATTCTGGCTTCAGGAAATTTTAAGTTAACTATATCTTTTGCAACTGTTTTGGCAATGAGGTTATAACTGATTTTTTTCTATATCTTCTGGATTATGACAGTGTATTGCAAGGCCCCCTTGAAGAAGGGTATTTACTTTTTTGACGTTGATATTTAATGTTTGCAGTGGTATTATTTGCAGTGGTATATGATTTATTTGTTCTATTTTTCTTTTCCGGATCTTGCTTCGTTTGGTCATTAAATCAATCGTTCTACAGTCGTTATCCAGTTCTGGCTCTTTTCGCAGTTCATCCGGTTTCCATTTCGGGTTTGACAGTTCTTTTCCGGATCCAGCTTTTTTTCAGATTTGTATTCTTTTCCTGCGTCTTTTGTGACTCGTCTATATTTTCCAGTTCTGGCATCTTTTCCGGCTCTTGCTTCGTTTCCTGTAGTTGCATTTTTTCCAGTTTCTTCTTCTTTTTCTGTTCTTCTTTGTCTTTTATTTTTTGCATTTTTTCCAGTTTCTTCTTCTTTTTCAGTTCTTCTTTGTTTTTTAGTTTTGGAATTTTTTCCAGTTTCTTCTGCCTTTTCAGTTCTTCTTTGTTTACTTTTTTTTGTATCTCTTCCCGTTGTTTCTGAATTTTTAGTTCTTCTTTCTTTTCTAGTTTTTGAATCCATTCCAGAGTTTGCTTCTTTTTCAGTTCTTGCTTCTTTTCTAGTTTCTGTTGCTTTTCCAGTTTTTGTTTGTTTTTCAGTTCTTCCTTCTTTTCCAGTTTTTGCTTCTTTTTCTGGTCTTGTTTCATTTTCAGTTCTTGCTTCTTTTCAAGTTTTTGCTTCTTTTCCTGCTCTTGCTTCTTTTTCAGTTCTTGCTTATTTTCCAATTCTTGTATGTTTTCCAATTCTTGTATCTTTCCCGGTTCTTGCTTCTTTTCTCGTTTTTGTATCTTTTCCAGCTTTTGCTTCTTTTTCAGTTCTTGCTTCTTTTCTCGTTTTTGTGTCAATTCCAGTTTTTTCTTGTTTTTCAGTTCTTGCTTCTTTTCCAGTTTCTCCTTCTTTTCATGTTCTTCCTTTTTATTCAGCTCTTGATTCTTTTTCAGCTCTTGCATCTTTTCCTGTTCTCGCTTCTTTTCTAGTTCTTTCTCGTTTTCCAGTTTTTGCTCCTTTTCATGATCACAAGGAGGGTTTTCCAATCTACAAAATAATCAGTATATCTTTATTTCAGTAGAAAAGAGTGAAAGTAATGCAACGAAGATCACGTTTAACATGTACAACACTTCCATATTTAGATACTATATAACACTTTTGGCTCAGTTTCATAGGGAAAAATCTAACCGTAGATTCATTGCCTGACAGAATGTTTTTCTACAAAATGGTTTTCTACAAAAGCAAACCGCCGCAACGCCTCGTTTATTTTCTACCTAGTTCTTTCCCCTTTACGTTAGTGTGTATGGCTCATTGGTTTCGCGAGTTGTTAAAAGACATGTCAATCATTCTTTTGAAGCAAATAAAGGAGAAAAACGGAAAGCTATTGACGTTCGCAGGTGCAAACCGGCCCTAAGGTGACACTGCACACAATGGATGAAACCGGAGGGGGAAAGGAAAACTATTCCAAGACAAATTCGTAAACACGGGCGTTTTCGATGTTTATTGAAAACAGATTTGGTCGTCCCTCGATGCGAAAGAGTTAAAGCATTTGGCATGATTTGTATGCAATAAGCGACCACCATGAATCTCACGCAGAGCTTAATAAGTTCCAAAGTTTTAGTTTCTTACATTTCCTTACTTAATTTTTACATAAGTTGTAATATAAATAATAGTATTAATAAACAGGTGGCTTAAAAACAGAGCGAAAGAATGGCGAAAATTGCAAAATAGGAGGAAAAAATGAAACTGAAATGAAAAATCAAACAACTACAAACAAAGGATGGAAAAAGCATTTTAGAAGATATACAAGAAACGTACTTTCTGAATCTGCAAAATCTGTATTTGAACGAGTATAAGTTTGAGAGCTTTGGATTCATTTACATTTTTGAATCAATTAATATTTCTTACGCATGCCAGATATATTATATTTCTTCAATTTTTGTATAATTTACTTAAGTATTTTGTATTTTAACCTTTTCTTATTATTATCCCAGTAGAGGTAACCTGACACCTCATTAAATTATCTCCGAGTTTCCTCATTTAAGTCATCTTCCTCTCAGATCAATCTCTTTGCATCGCTGGCTGCAAAGGTTTCAAATTTTTTCTCGTTATTCCAAATTCGGAATATATTGCTGGTCTATTTCGTGGTACAGCAGAGCAGCACTAGGATTTTTGCCACCATTCGTTTTCAATTCAAAATTTTATTCTCATTCTTCAGTTGCATTCTTAAAGTTTTAATTATTTATACAGGAAGAGTGAAAGAAATCAAACAAAGCAAAACAAATTACGAAAAGATATATCTGTTTTCTCCTATATTTATTGTTCCCTGTAATTTCTTTTGCCTGTTCCATTAAATTTATTGAAGGTAAATTTGCGAAGTCTTACAAAATGTATTTCCTAAATCCTAAGCGAATTAAGCCTTTCTGAGCGTTTCGGCTACACTTTAATGGCTTTTAAATTGTAATGTTAGAATATTGACAGCTAGCTGCCTATACTGAAATATTTTCTCCATAGTCCTCGAAAAAAGAATTAAAGTTCCAGGAGATTTTACAATGAAGGACACACATTTCTTATTTGAAGGGCAAGAGGAAAATATAATATTTTCGGATGGGAATATGTTGCATTTTAAACACTATGTTTGTAAATTTCATGATATAGTAGCAAGTAATTATGCATATATATGAGAGTCATAAGTAATTATGCATATATATGAGAGAGACGACGACGACGAAAAATGAAATGGCAAAACATGACCGAAAACACTTTCCTGGTCGGTACAAACAACACAAAACACAAGAAAGAACGGACACCAGTTATGCTTAGCACAAGAGAAATTAAAAAATAGGAACAAAATTAGACACTTATGGACCTCAATGAAGGTCTTCGAAAATACGACCTGCACCCTGATGCAGGTATCACATCTCTCGCACATCGAACATAAGATGTTCTGGGAAATACCGTGCACCCCCAGGAGTTTCCCAGCAGCTGCCACGATATGTGCCACAAGTTCCTGTTGGAGTTCTAACGGGGGTTTCGTGCACTAATGTTTTGACGTACCCTAGAGGAAGTGATAATGCAAGTGAGGGCTCGTGATCTTGCTGAACAATGCACTGGACTACCCCTACCAAACCCATGTTTAGGATACTTCCCGAAGGAACTTTCGAATAATTTTTTTGATAACGATCCAATGTTTTTGTTCTTATTTCTTAGTTTCCGCCGCGCTAAGAATAACAAACAAATATCTTTACACTGTTCGTACCCTATTTTTCTTGTGTTGTCTCTCATCACTATGGCGCCAGGAAACAGTTTCCGAAAATGCATTGCAATAAACGATTATATGTATATATATATATATATATATATATATATATATATATACTATTAGTAGATGGTGAATGTCGACATTTACCGGTGTAAGTCAGAAATAAGAGTATTTGAAAATATTTCGGACATACAACAAGCGACTATGTGAATGTTGACATTCACCGGTGAAAGTCGACATTCTCCAGATTTCGGTGTTTCACCGTAACATATATACGATAAACGTATATATATATATATAGATATATAGGTATATGTGTGTGTGTGTGAATTAATGTTAGGAATTCTGATCGCACATATTGATCTATAATACAGAGCAAATTTGGCAGATGAATAAGACAAAATATTCAGATTTATTTAAATTCACATTTGCGGCCCCAGTTCATTTGAAATTCTAAACTTACCAATTTCTAGAATATTTATATTTTTCATATTGTTGGAATAGGAATAAAGTAGCACGACGCCGTGTCAGCGGGACAGAGATAGAAAAAATGTGCATAGTTCGACAATATTGTGGTTTAGTAAGAGAAATATTTGATTCAGGAAATTTTATATTCCCACTTAGCTAAGTCATCATCTTTATGTAAAAATCATGTGATGGGGATATATATATCTACATAAACATATATTTTAATTAACTAATTTTTATTTTTTAATTTGCTGTTTATTCAAAATCATTTGATATTATATATTAAAAACAATAATTGTAATTAAAAGTTAGAATCTCGAAATTTTTATTATGTTTGATGAGTACATTCTCAAATTCGAGCTAAATAATATCATAAATCTCTGTAAATCTAGAAATATATAGTCTAACAGAAAGAGGTGAAGAGAACAATTTATATTAGATTTGTTCCGAATAGAGTATGGGATGGATTTCAGTGTTTACTTAATTTGTTTTACATATATATATATATATGCATATTATTTGTAAACATAAAGTCTTTTTTGTCTTAGTTACTCTAATTATATCAACTATTTAACATTTTCTTCTCATTCACAAATTTTACAAACTGGCCGTGTAAACACGTATATTTTGTATATTAGCTTTCTGTTTAGATATTTCATTAGTTAATGCAATAAAGTTTCCTTATAATCAAAAGGTATTACAATAAATTTGAATTCTTCACAATGTAATTTTCCAACTTAAACATTTATAATCTATTTTTGTAATGAAGGAATGAAAAAAACTTTAAGCATTATAAATCTGAAAACGTATTATTTTCCAGACCAGCGTTTTTGTCAAAAAATTATTAAATGTATAATTAAACTGGACCTGAAACATTATGTTTTGTTTTATTATTTTTTCCGAAAAGACTTACGTCTCCGACACGTATTGCAATCTTAAACACTGGGGATCCAATTCTTCTAGTAATTGTTCGCTGTAGTATATTTCTGCTTCTCCTTCTTCTTCTTCAAATACACGTCGATAATTATTTGCGCTGAAATATTTTTATTTCATTAAATATATATGTTCATATGTTTGAATTAATTAATTTAATAAATGATTACTTATACGTTTTTTGTCAAAAGAAGTAAGTTACAGTTTGCGAGCATTTTTACAGATTGTCAAAGATTTCTAAACGCTCTATGTTATAAAATATCTTTACTTATTCAATATCTTTAAAAAACAATAAATATGGAAATGAATATTCGTCTTATTAGCCTAAATTCCATTATGAGAATATACAGGTATAATAGGAAATAAAGTTGCTGTCACCAGCAGCTCAAGATGCCATATTAAAAGGTCTGATTGACATCTATCATCTCAAATCAAACGTTGCAATGAGGGAAATAATTTCCAAACATGTTTTAATACAATAACAAACAGGATGGGACGAGGCAGATACAAGAAGATTGCTCGACGGTTAACTCCCGCAAGTATCCCTATGAAGAAAAAAATTCTTTCTCCAATTAGATTGGCAACAAGTCATGGAAAGTTCCCATTTTATTTCCAGAGATTCTTAAGAAGCACGTAAAATGCGAGCGCGAAAAACCTGCAAATCTACCAAAATCTAAGCTTTATAAATGGCACTCTTATTTACTTTCCCTTTTTAGAAAAAATAACCAGGATTTGTATCAAAAATTCCAGAGAAACGTTTTTCTACAATATGAATTGTGTGTCTGCACTTCAACAGTTTATGAAATATATTATTGAAAGTGAAGGAACTGTTATTATAAGTATCTAGTCATATTACAAAAGTGAATAAGCATATATTTAAGAAAAAGAAAATTTTTTAAACGGTGGCTTCCGTTGACCATGCTGATCAAATTTCCTGTCGAGCGCAATTAATCAATGTTTGGGATCTCAACCTGACGGCTGCGTATGCTGAGTCGATGACTGATCAATCATTTGGACAATTTCCGCACAGGATTAAAAATTGCCTTCCTACAGACTTCTTCACTTAACGGGCCATGCGTTCAAAACACAGATTTACACGTTAACTGAAATGTATAAAAAATTAGCGAAAACAAAAGAAGTATTTAAACGCATAATATATCTTCGGATCTTCCTATGTTCCTGATTATTACATCTGCTGAAAACAATTTAATACGTTTAAATGCAATTACATTTCTTTGAAGTGATCTATTAATTGTTTAACAGTTTTCTGCTGTTGACTTCAATAAATTTATGATGTTTCATTTATGGTATTTCATTTGTTTCCAGTAACACCTAGTCTCCTTTGCAAATAAAATTAATATTAACTTTTGTAATTAAAAAATGATTTAGATGAAAAATTAAATTGGACTGGAGATAATGTCTCGGTTGTTTTCGTTAAAAGAAGTTGGTGCTTTCTTAATTCAAAAAATATCTCCCTATATATACATAACATACATGTAATTAATTTACACAATTAAAAAAAGTAATCTTCACATGGTATCTTCAAATGGGTGGATACGATAGCTGAAAAACAAGTGTCGGACAAAAGCGGAGCTGGAAGGAGCGATTTGTTGTACTGATACTTCCGTTTATATAATTCTTGTTATTCGATGCATGTAGTTTTGTTGAAATTCGTGTTACAAATTGCTTTATTCTCTGATGTAAAAGGAATTAACCCAAATTTTATTCAGAAGATTTAAATAACGGTTTCGATAGCAATACGCGGCAGTTACTAATAAAATATCTGGATCAGTGACTTTTTGACGTCATTTAAAACGCTTAATTACAGAGCCCTAGTACAATTCACAACCGGCCCCAACCCCACGGGTATAGCGATATACAATAGTGACGTGATCGAAGATTCTTTGGAAATAATCGCTGTCATCGAATGACATGCATATTCTATTTAAGTAATCATAGTCATCAGCTTTTAATATTCGTTGCAAATAATCATTGTCATCGAATAATCATTGTAAAGAATCATTCTCATCGGATAATCATCGAAAATAATCTTTGTCGTTACATAAAGGTGCATAGTATATCAAAAGAGATATATTTGTTATCAGATTCAGTGTTCATCTAGTATTGATCTGTTGTTAATTTTATTATCAAGATGTGTTAGAAATAAGATCAGTCCAATCTTTATTGTAGGTATTATCAAAGGTAGGTCGGTCAGTAAAATGATTATGTAGAATGAGATTGTTTGCATTTAAAAATTCTTCAAGTATTTCTCCTCTGTGATCGGTTTGTAAGTATCCCCATTAAGTACTATGGGAGTTAAAGTCTCCACTAATAACATGCGGACTATTATTATTGTTGTAAGATTTCATTTAGTATGGATAAGGTTTGATTTGGATATTTGACGGAGATATATAGATACTAGTAATAAGAAGCTGAGATGCATTAGTATTGATTGAACTTGTGATTATATCTCGAGTATTAATCATTATTGAAGAATTCCTTTTATTGTTTGGAATGAATATGGCTGTACGAGGAGATAAAACACCGGTTGAAGCATGACGTTGAATAATTGTCCAGTTATTTGGAATTCTTCCTACTTTGAGAGTGATGCAATAAGATTCTTGTGTTATAATAAAATCTGCCAGATAATCTAATTGATACTGAATTAGTTGGTCGGTGGCGGTCTTCTCTCTTTGAAGATATATTTTGAGAAAGCGGATGACATTATTATTCTTTTTATTGATGGAAATGGTCTATAGATAGTCTGAAGGATCTTGTATTATTGTTGATAATATGTATTGGATTTTACTCGTCTAACTTCTGTTTGATATGTGGACCAGGAAATAGCTAAAGCTGGATGTTTACACTCAAAGTTTGCTTCATACTTTTCATTGTTAATCCAGCAGTTTATGCAGTACGGAGTTTGGGAAGAACGCAAGAAACATGATAATTTCCGATGAAGAATGTGAGATTCATGGTGGTCGCTTATTGCTTACAAATCACGCCAAATTCTCTAACTTCTCTGCTTGGCTTTAGGTCCTTATAACGAAAACAACATATTCGTCCTTTGTAGAAAAACATTCTGTCAGGCAATAAATCTACGGGGAGATTTTTCCCTATGAAACTGAGCCAAAAGTGTTATATAGTATCTAAATATGGAAGTGTTGTACATGGTAAACGTGATCGAAGTTGCATTACTTTCACTTTTTTACTACTGAAATAAACATATAATATTCTTTTCTAGATTGGAAAACCCTCCTTGTGATCATGAAAAGGAGCAAAAACTGGAAAAGGAGAAAGAACTAGAAAAGAAGCGAGAACCGGAAAAGATGCAAGAACTGGAAAAAAAAACAAGAACTGAATAAAAAGGAAGAACAGGAAAAGAAAGAGAAACTGGAAAAGAAGCAAGACCTGAAAAACAAGAAAAACTGGAATTGAAACAAAAACTATAAAAGAAGGAAGAACTGAAAAAGAAGCAAAAGCTGGAAAAGATACAAAAACTAGAAAAGAAGCAAGAACCGGAAAAGATGCAAGAATTGGAAAAGAAGCAAGAACAGGAAACGAAGCAAAAACTGGAAAAGAAGCAAGAACTGAAAATGAAACAAGAGCAGAAAAAGAAGCAAAAACTGGAAAAGAAGCAAGAACTGAAAATGAAACAAGAGCAGAAAAAGAAGCAAAAACTGGAAAAGAAGGAAGAACTGAAAAATAAACAAAATCTGGAAAAGCAACAGAAACTAGAAAAGAAGCAAGAACTGAAAAAGAATCAAACACTGGAATGGATTCAAAAACTAGAAAAGAAAGAAGAACTGAAAAACAAGAAAAAACTGGAAGAGATACAAAAACTAGAAAAGAAAGAAGAACTGAAAATGGAGAAACAACTGGAAGAGATACAAAAACAAGTAAACAAAGAAGAACTGAAAAGGCAGAAGAAACTGGAAAAAATGCAAAAACTAAAAAACAAAGAAGAACTGAAAAAGAAGAAGAAACTGGAAAAAATGCAAAAAATAAAAAACAAAGAAGAACTGAAAATGAAAAAGAAAGTGGAAAAAATGCAAATACAAGAAACGAAGCAAGAGCCGGAAAAGATGCCAGAACTGGAAAATATAGACGAGTCAGAAAAGACGCAATACCTGGAAAAGAAGCAAAAAACGGAAAAGAATCCAAATCTGATAAACAAGCTGGAGCCGGAAAACAACTATCAAACCCGAAAAGGAAACCGGATGAACTGCGAAAAGAGCCAGAACTGGATAACGACTGTAGAACGATTGATTTAATGACCAAACGAAGCAAGACCCGAAAAAGAAAAATAGAACAAGTAAATCATATACCACTGCAAATAATACCACTGCAAGCATTAAATATCAACGTCAAAAAAATAAACACCCTTCTTCAAGGAAGCCTTGCAATACACTGTCATAACCCAGAAGGTATAGAAAAAATCAGCCGAAACAGTTGCCAAAAGAGTTGCAAAATATATAGTTAACATAAAATTTCCTGAAGCCAGAATACCAAAATGCACAATTCATAATATTCCAAAATATTTCAACTCTGATGAACTGATTCAAATTATAGCCCAAGAAACATAATCAAACATTTCCAACCTAAGACCTTTATTTAAACTGAATGATCAAAATAATACTGATAAATGGATCATAAAATGTCACGGTAAAACTTTCCAAAATTTTATGAGTAAAAATCAAATACATATTGGAAGGCGCACAAATAAAATAACCGAGTTTATCGGTGTACGCAGATGTCAAATCTGACAAGATTTCTCTCATAAGACAAACAAACCAAAATGCTCATTCTGCGGCGGAAAATATCATGTTTCTTGCTGTTTTTCCCAAACTCCGTACTGCATAAACTGTTGGATTAACAATGAAAAGTATGAAACAAAACTTGACTGTAAACATCCAGCTTTAGCTATTTCCTGGTCCACATATCAAACAGAAGTTAGACGAGTAAAATCCAATACATATTATCAACAATAATGCAAGATCCTGCAGACTATCTATAGACCCTTTCCATCAATAAAAAGAATAACAATGGCATTCGCTTTCACAAAATAAATCTTCAAATATCAAACACCGCCACCGACCAACTATGTCAGTATCAAGTAGATTATCTGGCAGATTTTATTATAACACAAGAACATTATTGCATCACTGGCAATTTAGGAAGAAGTCCAAATAACTGAGCAATTATTCAACGTCATGTTTCAACTGCTGTTTTATCACCTCGTACAGCCATATTCATTCCAAACAATAAATGGAATTCTGCAATAATTATTAATACTCGAGATATAATCACAATTTCAATCAATACTAATGCATCTCAGCTTCTTATTACTAGTATCTATATATCTCCGTCAAAAATCCAAATCAAACCTTATCCATAATAAATGAAATCTTACAACAATAATAATAGTCCGCATGTTATTAGTGGAGACTTTAACTCGCAAAGTACTTAATGGGGTTACTTACAAACCGATCACAAAGGAGGAATACTTGAAGAATTTTTAAATGCAAACAATCTCATTCTACATAATCATTTTACTGATCGACCTATCTTTGATAATACTTACAATAAAGATTGGACTGATCTTCTTATTTCTACAACACATCTTGATAATAAAATTAACAACAGATCAATATTAGATGAACATACCGAATCTGATAACAAATATATCTCTTTTGATATAACTGAATATACGTCTTTTACTGCACTTACAAGATTTAAAATCAATAATAACAAAGAAAAGAAATTTCAACAAAAGTTCAATCCAATTTCAAATGACTTTCTAAATTCTATTATTCTGTGTACAACAAAAACAGAACTTAATAATATTACCAAGGAACTTATCAGAAAGTTTCAAGATACCTAAGAACGTACCTTCTGCAAAAGATCATCAATTCCCATTATAAAAATCAACTGGTGACGAAAGAACTCCGCAAAGTAAAACACAAAACAAGAGCATTACGAAGAAAACTCAAATCATCGCAAACTGATGAAGAACGACTCAACCTACTTCAAAAATACAAAAAAAAGAAAAGCCTCATATAACAAGCAAATAATATCTGCAAAGCTTTAACCATGGTGCAGTTATTGTTCAAACAACCAGTATACGTATGGCTCATTGTACAAAATTGAAACCAACAAAATCATCCACCCAACTCAACTTACAGTCACTAATAGGGGAAATAATGATAAAAATGTTACGAAGATCACTTTAGAAAACATTCTAGATGTTATTCTACCAAAAGAAAATATATATGATGATTTAACTGAACAAAGATTAATTTGTTGTAATCTACTTCCAAGAGATAACACATTTACAGCTATGAAACTCAATCTATTTATTAAAAAACTCAATAACAAAAATGCTCCTGGACCAGACAGAATCTGCTACCAAATTATACATAAAAGTAATCCTAAGCTAATTCTCATCTGCAATAAATGTCTCCAACTTGGTATTTTTTAAGACTGCTATAAAACAGGAAAAATCATACTCTTCCTCAAAACGAACAAAGCTCCTGAAAATCCTAATTCCTATCGGCCATTTAACCTTTTACCAGCTCTTGGAGAAATTCTTGAAAGTTGTATTATAGGAAGACTTGAATACCATTTTCACCATCATAAATTCATCAATGAAAATCAGTATGGATTTAGGCAGCAAAAATCTACCATTCATGCAACCAGTGCAGTCTTAAACCAAATCAATGTTAATAAAATCAATAACCTACACTCCGCAATAATCAGCTTAGATCTTAAATCAGCCTTTGATTCATTATGTTGGCCCTCAATTAAAGAAGCACTTAGAAATATTGAATGTCCTTATAATATCTATCAAATTATCAATAATTTCCTTGATAATCGGCATAGTCTCATTTTATATAATAATACTTTAATCGGAAGAAAACAAGTTCGTGGATGTTCACAAGGCGCATGTATGAGCGCAGAATTATGGAATATTACATTTAATAAAATTATAAAAAGGTGCTTGGCTTCCTTTTGCTAAAACTACTGCTTTCACCGATGATGTCGCATTTGTTATCAGTGGAAGGCCCTATTTAATTCTTCGAAGAAACTGTCAAGAAATAATAGCCATATTCCAGCAAGAATGCAAGAAAATTAAACTTGAAATTTCATCCTCCAAATCTAGAATCATGACAAATCATAAACCTGGACAAAATCTTACTAAGCAACTTTCTGTTAAAATAAATGGCGAAAAAAATCAAGCATACTAAATCAATCAAATACCTAGGAAATTATAATACATCAAAACAAAATTTTATCGAATATCTCAAAGAACTTAAAATTCGTACACATTCTATAAGTCAAAATCTTCGACATGTGCATGACACAAACTGGGGTTTAAATCGCCATATCACCAAATTACTATATCGTACAGTAATAACCAAAATGATTACCTACGGCTCTGCCATCTGGACATTCCCAATGACCACAAGAGAAGAAAACATTCTTACCTCAACACAACGACAATTTACGCATAATATTACCAGAGGCTTTGGAACTACCTCCAGTACTGCTCTTAATATCTTAGCTGGAACTATTCTACTCATGTGGAATCCATTCAAAAAGCAATTTATTCTACAATATATCAACTTCGCCATAATATTACTTATAACAAAACCATATACATCACAGAGGATTACGAAATGTGTCCTGCTCCTTACAATAGACATCTCCTGTATCACACCCCAAAATAAAAACAGCAATAAAAACTAAAACTAAAAACAATTCAATTGAAGTATTTAAATATAGAGTTAAATATTATTACTGATAGTCAATCTGCCATCTATGCTATCTCTAACCCAGAAAATCAGTCTTTTATTGCTCATGACATCAATAACCTCTCTAAAAAAACAGATAATTTAAAAATTCATATATCATGGATAAGAAGCCCTAGTAGAAATGCCGGTAACGAAACATTCGACAAACTTGCAAAGAAGCTATTCCTAATCAAGAAAGCAATTTTCTATATACGAAATTTTCCAAATCTTATCTTCGACTCTCCATAAAAGAACAAGTTACCCAAATATGCCAAGAACAATGGAATAACGCATCTACATGTCGACGAACTTACTAGTTCTACTCCTATTGCAATACTGACACGAAGAGTACAAAATCCTTTTTAACATGTTATATTACTGGCCATGGGCCATATCCTGTTTATTTTCATCAAAGAAACTTAATAGACACTGACTTCTGTATATGCGGTTAGAAAGGAGACAGTGATCACTATCTTTTCTCATGTCCTTTCAAGAAAACTTTTGATATTCGGGCACCCAGAAATATTGATATATCATTCAAAAGAACGATCATCAAACTTCAACATCTTCATTCTAATATGAAACAAATTCACCAAAACTTAACACAATTGTATTAAATCTATGCAGAGTAAACCCATATACAACAGACGAAATATAACAAAATATTTAATTTTCAACCTTGTAGAATTAAGATAATTATCGATCTTTGTCACAAATACTTAATTGTACTGATCGTAATAAAAAAAGCCTTACAAAATCCATAATAAACAGAGTGAAATAGTATAAAAATTGAGTTGTGAGAGTAAACTAAAACTGAAAAGGTGAGTCATGATATGGATTTGCTGTGTCATGACAAAATTGAGCTATGAATATTGTATGAGTCATGTAAAATATATGAACTTAAACGAGGAACTTTTTATGATCTCTGTAATCATGAACACTTTAATGACTTATGAACTCTTCCTAATGAATACTGAAAACTATATGTGATCATGAATTCTAAAATACAATTTTATTCTCTTCTACATGTTATACTTCTATTTTATTAATTTTATTATATGATACATCATGTATTATCCTATATTTTAGCACTTTATTCAAAATTATAATTTTATTATATGATATATTATGTATTATTCTATGCTTTATGTATTAAGTTATATTTTATTTCTCATATTTAAAGTATTATTCTGTATTTGTCATGATATATTCTGTTTTAGCATTTTATTCCAAATTTGGAAAATTCAAAATTTTGTTATAATAGCACATTATGTGTTATTGTATACTTGATGTATTATTCTACATATATTTTTCTTCTATTTTAAGAATTATTCCAAATTTGCCATATGATATCTCTACATATAATAAAAGAAAGAGTCTGTCTGTGTGTTGCGTGTGTTTCTTTCGTTCGCGCTGCGCGTAAGCTAATAGACACACGGCTACAAAATTTGCTACATTGGTGTATCTAGACAAGGGCCAGTGCACCTCGAAGCGGTTTTTTCGAAATTCGAATTCGAATTTTTTTTTAATTTTATGTTTTGTGACGAAATCGCGTCATTTTGAGACATAATGGGCTACAGGAAAGCTAGATTTTACTCTACACACTCAATTTTCAAATCGTCATGAAACGTAAGCACTTAGATATTTTACGAACTTAAAATAAATTTCTTGTTTCAATAAATCGATTAAATACGAATTTATTTAACAAAGGGAGCTTAACACCTTTTCAACGGGATATTTTCTAAAAACGTTTATTTTAAAAAATGTACAGTTTATTTTTCTTTGATTTTTGGACACGTTAAACTTTCATCCTTGCGACTGCTTTTACAAAAAGAATTTTGGAAGACTGATAATATTTTGTACTTTAAAAAAAAAATTTAAATGAAGCTTCCGAGTACACTTCGCACATCTCACATCTTTAAAAATGTGATTTTAGCAACAATTTCCCTGCCTTATTGTTGTTGATTGATTTTTGATGAAATCGCATCATTTTGAATAGTTTCATTCTTTTAGAAATATGGGTTTGGCAACAATTTTTCATCGTATTTCTTATGTCACTGTTTTTAAGAGATTGGCATATTTCTTTGTCATTTATATATATGTAATAATAAAATTCCATAATCAAGAATACACTTAAAATTCTAACCGTATGTCTTTTCAATTTTAATGGCGACGTTCTCTTATTTGAAAGTACGCGGAATTAAATCCACAGCCCCGTAGTCAAGTTAATTTTCCCGCCTTTTCTACACGTATAGTTATAGAATATCCTCGAGATATTTAAAGCGACCTGGATTGGCTGACGAGGCTGACGTTATTTCTTGGAAGCTTCGCCTTTTCAGAGGCTATAAAAAGACTCGCAAAAGGAATATCGGGGTTTTTTCTTAAATGTCACGATGCAGTAAACTTCATACCAAAAGTTATTAGTAATTCTTTTTTATTTACTCCGCATATCTGATTTTTGTAACTGCTATTTTGCCTGAAATGGATCCTGTTTTTTAAACTTATCGTCTGATAATTTAAGTTACGATTACATTTATGATTCTTCACTAATCTTTTATTCTGGACAAAAGCTGACACATCACAAGCAAATACAATTCTTTCCAACAGACGATATCCAAATCATGCGGTTCTAACTATGAGACGCGCTCAAAATGCGATAATAAAGCTGTATCACAATTCACAATTCTTCAATTGAAAATAATAATAATAATAATAATAAATAAATAAATAAATAATTTCTAAAATATGTTCTTACTTGGCTGTTGAGTACACTATTTAATCCTGCTCGTTTGTGCGCTGTTAAAAAAAACACAGCATAAATGATTAAAATTCTTCACATATATATATAATACATTTTTTATGGGTTTTTTTTTTTTTTTTTTTTTTTTCTTTTTTGATAAAGTTCTTCTGTAGAGTAAAATTCTGCGCGGAATTTTATGTTTTTTGAGTTGTTTTCATGTTAATTTTTGCTTATTTCACTGTTTGTAAGATACTGAGAAAGTTTTGCAAATTTTTTTTTTCTTCAACTGAAAGTTGGTTAATTTTTTATTAGGATAATAATTATTTGCATTAAGGGATGTAGCTTATTATTTTTTTCTCTTGAAAATATAAGATAAAATATCATTAATTATACTTTGCTTTTCAGAATTTTTTGTTTTTGTATTCTTTTATGTTATTTATTGCTCATTTCACCGTTTTTGAGATATTTAAAAGTTTTGAGTGATTTTTTTAGGAAACCAAGTTCTTAATCTCCTTTATACCATTTGAGTTCTTAAGATTTTGCAAAGGGAAGTTGGTTAATTTATTTATTAGGATAATTAATATTTGTATTAAGGGATATTGCTTATTTCATTGTAATTTTGTTATACGCAATAACTTTTTTTTATGAAGTTGTTCTGCAGAGTAAAATTCTACGCTGTTTTTAAATTTAACGTTTGGTGTTTCTTTCAGCCATTTTTCCAGTACATTTAAAAGCCAGACGAAGGCTGGCAGTGAAGCTGCTAGTATTCTATACAAGCTTGATGTAAAACTTGTTTTATTAGATTTCCCTCCTTTCCCAACAGCACAAAGTTTCGAGATCTGGTCTCATCCGGTGGGCTAATAATTGATTTACCCACTACAATATTCTTACTACCTTCTAATGACCCTTTTTCTAGTTTTCTTCATTTCTTCTATTAACCGTTCTCCCTTTTTGTCCTCCTCACTTAAAAACTAACTTCTAAATCTCTCTTTAAAGAACTACCAGTAGGATTCTTCCTCTTCTGGCCTTCTGTCCGTGCTCTATTCGGTTAGTGATTGGGAGCTATAGATGTGCAATCTTTAATGAAGTTCCAACACTTTTACCTGTACAGGTATGTATCTAAATGAAATTGGCTCGTTTTGATGTTATACTAGCGAAACACCCAAAAAAAAATCTTGATTTAAATGATGATGATTTAAATAATTTAGCTGGTATTTTAAGGAGGAGGATTTACACTAACTGCTGATGATATTTTATTTATGTTATCGTGATTATATGTTATAGTGATGAAGAATATGATTAATTGAGTATGATGGTAATAAATCTTTAGGTGATAGCACTTTGCATTTAGGTGATTTTTTTTTTTATTTGACGACTTCAATGATGATGGTGTAGATGATATATAGTTTCGTTTGATTAGTATGGAATGATGATGTGATTTGTGTGATGGTGGTTTATTTTATTCTGACGATGGTGATAGTGATACGATGGTTTAAAATGATGATGTGTTTTGTGTGGTGATGAATATTTAGATGATTTTGATGATGATATAGATTTGACTGATGACGATTTTATAGCTGATATTATAGTGATTTATAGAATAGTTTAGAGGGTTTCGGCAGTGAAGACGATGGTTAAATGACGATGAAGAAGAAGATGATTTGGGTTACATTGCTTTCTATTTAGGTGAACTGGAGGATTATAATTTATCTATCTCGACGATGAGGTTAGTGACGATGATATATCCGACGGTTTAAACTCATGATATGTTTTGGATGATGGGGATAATTTAAATGATTTAGATGATAATTTTGATTTATCTGGTGATAATTTTATAATCTATATTCTGGTGATTTAGATAAAAATTTAGATGATCATTTACATGGTTTAGATGATGAAGATACTGATCAAATGAGAATGATGTTCTTGATGATGAAGATTTAGATTATACTGATTTTTTTAGTTGATTTGAACAAAGATGATTTATCTTAATTTGGCGATGTTTTCAATGATGATGATAATTATACATATATGATGGTTTGAAAGGATGATGTCTTTTGGGTATTTATGATTATTTAGCTGACTTAGATGCTCATTTAAATTTAGTGGATGAATTTGATTGGATTTTGGAGATTTATATTTAGATGATGATTTCAATGGGTTAGATATTGATTTACATGATGATTATTTAAACAATACTAGGGTCATCTGAAAAATCAATTTCCCGCACACCATTAAAAAACAAAGCACTATGACTTTTAAAGATCTACTGCAAAAATACAGCTATATTTCAGCTGCTTTTTAGCATAACAAGCATCGGAACTGTACCAATTGCTATATCGTCGGTTAAGTATATCCAGTCCAGTCTCATAGAAGTCTGCCGCCTGGGAAGGAAGGCAGCCTGTCATAGTTGCCTGCAACATTTCTCTTGTGGTAAAGTGATGCCCGGACAGGAAAGTCTTCAGATGCAAGAACAAGTGGAAATACTTGAAAGCAGGATGGGAGCTATAGGATGGAGGATCAGACACCTATGGAATACGCCGTATGCGTCAGATGTTGTCGGTGTACAACACAACACCAGCACTGATCACTCCAAACTATTTGTTCTGAATTTTGACCGTAGCACCACTCGCCAAGAAGTTAATGAGCAGAATGCCTTTCTTGTCCCAGAATACCTTGCACATCAATTTACGTGCATATGGTGTCTGCTTGAAGTTCGTCCTGGCACGGGGATTCCCTGTGACGCCAATTGATTGACAGTTTCTAATTTCCTGGGGTGAAGTGAGCATTCCACATCTCATCACCTGTAACGATTCTGTTGTGGTACTTGGTACCGTCATCGTAGTATCGATAGAGAAAGGTCAATGCTGCTGTCATGCGTTTCATTTGTTGTTGCGGTGTCAGGTTCTTGGGCACACAACTGGCTGACAATTTTCTGATAAATAGAAGTGTTTGGGACGATTTCATGCACCACAATTCGTGATATCCGAGGGAAATGGCTATTGAATTGTGCAACTGTAAAATGAGGATTCTGCAGAATGCATTGACACACATGTTCCATAAGGCCGTGATTGAAGACGGATGGCCAACGGCAGCGCTGTTCATCATGGATAATTTGCTTACCTTCTTAAAACCGACACACCAACGACGAAACATTAGCTTGCTGATCACGTCTGATCCCTATACAAAGTGCAACAGAAATTTGATTTCGATCGACACACTACCTTAAGTGCGTTAATGTAAGCATTACAACGACGTTAATGTAAGCGGTCAGGAAATTACAGCTGTTGCATACGATAGTCACACATGCAAACTACCGGCTTCGCTTTTCTGTCCTTCTCAGCGCCATCGTTTGGCGGATATTGGAAACTAAATTTCCGGATGACCGTCGTATATAAACACTGTGAAATAAGTTGCCCATGACAAAAAATATCGTGAAAATAATGAACGACTTCAATGGATATATAAAGCTACCGAAAAACATTTTCGGATTTATGCTTGTTGCAGACGCTAAGTGATTGCTTCGATATCAAGTTAAAAGAAAATGAAACTTGACTGATGAAAAGAACATAAAACCCGACTGATTCAAAGAACACAAAACTTGACTCTGGAAGAATATAATATTTGACTGTCTGTAACAACATGAGTATTTCCTTTTAAATAAATAAAGCGAAATATGACATCGATAAGAAATTCAGAACACGCTCTGAACTTTATAATAAATAATTCTGTGATAAATTTCCGATTGTGTGTTGAAATTGATTAGTCTTAAATTTTTTGTAAACCGATAAATTTCGTTCGATAAAATGATTTTATTATCTGCTGGCTTTAGTTCTTTGTGTTTAAGTTCTGAATATTCTAAATTAAACGCAAATGTAGTCAATCAAGTAAAAATATTATCAATATATATTTTGAATTAATTACATATTTATTTAACATCCTGGACTTTCTGCACTTATTGTTATTTACGCTTATACATTATCTCTGGTTTTTAATGATATTTTGCACTGTTCTAAAACACAGCGTTGTTATTCGCTTGTTGTTATCGCATATAAATGGATTGTTGCGTAGAAGCTAATACTCAATTATTCTCGAAACTAAACAGATTGTATACATCGCAGCTTACCAGCAGCACAACTAATACCTAATTTTGGCTCTCAAATGGATTTAGCAAGAAAAACCTTTTAGTAAGATAATGGCGAACATTACACTAGGCGAGCTAAATTTCTACTTTTATGCGAACATTACACTAGGCGAGCTAAATTTCTACTTTTATGCTCTGCCACATGGGCATTAATGTTGTATAATTTTCTGATGTGAGAAAAAATTGTTTCATGAGCAAAGAAGGAAAGAACACCTGAATATAAAAGCGTTACTGAAATTTTTGAATAATTATCAGCAATGTTCGAAATGGAAAATTCTTTTATGCTCGTCAGATGCTCAGAGATCTTTCGCACTCATTTTTTAACCCAACAGGAAATGAATGAAAGTTTTTTTGGTATTTCAGAAGCTTAAGGACTTAAATTAATCACCATATGCTTCGAAGAAATTTGAAGTAGAAAAACTTTGAAATATATTATACTCCTTGAATTTAATTAATTTAAGCTTTAAATATGTGTAAACATAAAGCAGCTTGTATGATGGAAATTAAAAAATAGTTTGAAATATATCTGAAGTTTCGTAAATTGTTTTATAACCGGCGGGAAAAACTTCTCTCGAAATCTCAAGAATTCTCTTGACGTTTGTGATATACTCTGAAAGAATTCCTACATAAATTTGCTTCGGAGAGAATTTTCAAGATTATTTCTCAATAAAACTACTATCTCATTTCCTGCATTCATATTACTTTTTAGAGTGAGACGAAGCTAGAACTTTAACTAATGAAACGCGATTGGAAAAACCCTGTTGCATCAATAAAACGAGATTGATAGAAAACAAACCTAAGAAATATTACATGAAATTATGCTTAATTTCGCAATCGATTACCTCAGCGTAATTGCAAATAGTGATCAAAGTGTGAATACCCAAAATATTTTTATCTGACTTCTATTAAACCTTTCTCTTAAAACATTTTTCATCCGAAATGAAGTGAAATGAAATAGATAAATCTGTGATTGAAATAATTGCATAAATTCGTGCTGCAACAAAATTGCTATTGAAGTAACCATCTTGAGAACATTCATTATAAGCAGAACTATATTCGAATGCTTGTAGTGTATTTGTTCTCAACGGATTCCATATGAAAGAGATATACTTCGCTACATTTTATTTTTTTTTTCATGTTTTACAAAATTTCAAAGGATGCTTACCTCAGCAACCAGACGCTTTGCTACTTGAGCATTTGACGGGAATGGTTGAGCCTTACTGGTGCTTTAGCTGTCTCATAACCGAGACCATTGTCGAATGATTCCGAGAACGGGCGAATTAGACTGGCAATAAAACGGAAGCACTGTACCATTTTTGTTGCAGAATATATCAGGGGCCGGATCTAGTGGTCTTCCAATTTTAGTTCCGACCTGATTTCGATTCCAGGCGAACAGGCTGGCCGCATGGGCGTTTTCTTAGTTCTCAAGTGTAATTTAATATGAGAGAGTTTCCTTGAGAAAGTCCTCCACGAAGGCATCCTTCCCCATAGACAGATAGCGCGAGTGTGCTTTGCCAATAATTAACTAAACCAAACCAAATCAAAAGCTAGAAGTGCCTCTATTGCGCAAAGAGACTAAACTCTTAGCGACCATCTATGTCTTCTTCAGCATTTGAGCACGAATCCAAAGGCTGTGGGAAACCGGCTTTCCTATCTTCATGCCTGAAAAAGGCCTGAGCAGAAAATATTTTCTAGTTTCTTCAGGTCAACGGGATAAATAAATTCTTAAATTATCCCTGCATTTACATTATAATTATAATGATAGGGTGATGTAATTACACCAACATCATGACCAGTATTTGAAATTATTCTTCAACGTTTCAGACTGCTTTTGGTGTATATGATTCGGAGGCAGCAAAGTTGAAATTGAAGCATCGTTTTAGAACATTTATAAAAATATATCACAAGACTGCGCAACTAAGATGAGGTCGTTAGAGTCAAGAACCATGATGCTGACGATTTCTAAAGTCAGTAATTTGACCACGGTAATATTATCCTTTGGTATTATGTTTTAAGCTGGAGAACAGTGTTTCCTTTCTCTTACCATGTCCGTAATAAGGTTCCAAGTAAGGGATCACATATCTAGGAAGTACAGCGATGTTTTTCGATTAAAGGTACATAGAAGAAGAAGGTAGTGAGAAGTTGCGTAAAATTTTACTGATTTCTGTTATTCAGCAAGTAGTGAATATTCTAAACGTGACCATCTAATGCTAACAGGCTAATGAGAACTTAATGCAGTGAACTAGCTGTTCTGTCGATGGCGAGAATAAAGAAGGAAAGACACTAACTGCTATAACTGCTGCTTAATTTTGAAGTCTAATTTCACCGTTTTGACTCCATGCTTGTTCTTCCCTGCTTACTGGTGGAGGAATCTTAAACTGTATAGATTTGAGATGATGAGACGCACATAAAGCTGAATAAAATTACCTTAAAGAGGGAGACTGGATTAATTGTAAACGCTTTCTTGAGAGATGTGGTTTGTACACCCTCTGTCCGTATTTTTCACGTAATCTTTAGCAGTGAATTTATAGATGAAAGTTGTATTAAATTTCTTGAAGATTGCTTTACTGTTTAACAATTGTGTGAAAATTTAACAGATGTAGAGTAATAAAGTATTTAGAAAGGAGATTATTCAGGGAAATACAGGAATAATAGTCCTGTGAACGAACGTAAATTCAGCTGAAGCTTCCGAGGACTGGGTCAGACAGTTAATCTGAAATAAAAACTCATAACCAAATTTGGAGAGCATAATTAGTTTTTAGGCATCTGCATAACTTGGCGTTTCAAAATATTTCAAACTGTAAAAATTCACGTGCATCAGTTTGCATACATGTGTTACTTTCTTTATATATATAGATATATTTATTTATTAAAAAATTAATCTTTAATGTAAAAATGATGTCATCGTATAAATCTAAATTAACATTTTAACTATAAATTAGGTTACGGAAACCGTGTGAAACTAATAAAGCATTTTGATCTAGGTATTAAACAATTTGACGTTAACGATTACATAGAAAACAAATTAATTAAAGTTTTTTAATTAAGAAATTTGCAACTGCTTAAAAGCTTGTGGTTAAGGCAAGATAGAATTCACAAAATGATAAATGGCAACAGTAAGAAAATGTTTAAGAAAGAAAAAAGACTTTTCGAATGACGAATTCGATAACACCTACATTTATGGCATTCTGCTTACGCCAGTGCCAATGATTAACAATTAAGGTAACAATTAAATTAATGACTAGAAACGAAAGATAACTTCTTGCAAATCGAGGAAGAAATGAATGGTTAATAACTGGTTTAATTACACTGGTTAATAAAAATTTTCAATCAATTTCACAGGTTGGAATAGTTGTTTTTGAGCATGAAATAAAGCCAGCTGAACATATACCATAACTGTATTTGCTGAGTAACATTCGCTGTCAGATTGACATCTCTCGGAACTTATATCAGATTGTGAAATAAATGAAGCTTAATATATATCAACTGGCAAGATATAATAGCCGATGAAAGAAACTTAATTTTCCTGGAATTTTTTAAGTATCCACAGGGGAGATGGCATGGGCAGACCAATGTAATTCGGAATCCAAATGGCCATTTTCGTATGGAAACGATCAGATAATACGAAAGAAGAAAAAGTGAACTGAAGTCAATCATTAAATCAAGAGGAAATTTTTTCTATGAAATCACGGAAACATTTGACCATTAAATATAGCTATGCCTTAAAATATTACCGATATAAAACTGTTTATATATAGGAACTTTGTCGACATGAAATTCTACGTTAGCAGTCTGTCTTCAGCGTTGAAAATTCTTGCCAATACTGCTTGTTTACCTCGTATACGATTCAGCGAACTTCGCGCTATTTATTCCTATGTAAACTTCCGGCTAGCATAGGATTTAGCTTATTTTTTATTAGAAAATCCTTACTTTTGGAAACTTCCTCGGATATATGATTGCGGGAATGTAGAAAATAATTTCGATAATGCTAAGAAAAGACATGATTCTTTCGCTCAAGTATTTCAGAAGTATCCATCCTTGTATTTCGATTGTAAATCTCTGATAGAAGAATACTCTAGGACCACAGAGTACAATCAGAAGTTACACATGTAAACTATTAAGAACGTTAAAAAAAACGCAAAGTAAAGCGCATCCAGAAAGTGAAGCTAACCCGGAAATATCTCATTTCTCCGAACTCGCGCTGATCTATGCCAACTCGAAACTGATGTCTTATATAATTTTCCTACGGCCACCGACAAATTGCTGGGGAGCATATGAGGGGCGGATACAGTCACAGTTACATATCTAGATTAATTGCATTTATTCAATGACAATACCAATGACAGTTATAGGTGAACCAAGCAAAATGTCGCCCAAACCGTGTCCAGCTTAGTTATATCTCTCCAGGTTAGCGAGATACCCATTCTTTCAATGTTAAATAGACTTGCACCTGTATATTTACTTTTTCGTCAAAATTCGCTAATTTAAATTTTCACGTTACATTTTACAGAAAAATACAACGGTTTCACATATAAAAGAGCTAAAGTCGTCTGTCTATACAAAAAATACGTAACTGTATTTACGCGCCTATTTTCTTCCCTAGCTTAACTCCTCTCAGTGGCTTCACTATAAACTCCTGATTAACGGTAACGATGTAAAAAACGCGCGCAAATACAAAAGTACTTTGTATAAGTAAAAGGATTACCATTAAAACTGATACGTTCTTTGAAATAATTATATAAAGATTCTTAGTGTATAATGTGCGCATTTTAATGTGCTCTGTTTATCATCTGTTTATTATCTGCTTTTTCCTGCATTTATACGTTATAGAAATTTGCTTGCTTTTTCGCATCGCAATTTTTTCGGACATTATGGAATATTTTTTAATGAAACTGTATTGCCTCTGTTAGGCGAAGCGGTGTTCTTGTAATGTCCGGTGTCTCAGCTTGGACGTTTTTCTGAGTACTTCTTAATTTTTTATGTTGCAACAACATCATTCCGAACGGCTGAAACGGCTACTACTGCACGGCTGTGTCTGCTAGGGTATTAATATTGGCAATATTTACATTTACAATTATCAACGACATTTTTACTCCGATTAAGCTTATCATTAATATTATTCAAAACAACATTATTATCAGTACCAACATTACAAATGTTATCAATAGTAATAGCAGTATCATGTACATCAAGATTAGCAAATCTATTTTGTAACGTTAATTGATCCTTAGGTTTAAGTAAGTTCATATCATTGACTGTTTTATCCGGCTTCTTAGTATCTAATTTATTACCATCATTAGAAACACACTCATTACCATTAACAACATTTTTTCGTTTGTTCCTGGCATTTAGAATAATTCAGAGTTTTTTCCTTGACAACAAAAACGCACTACCCATTATCGAAGTAGCACAGTCTACAAGCGTCTTTATTTTCTTGAAATTTCCCTGCGAAATTGGTGTTCACAGGTCTGAAGTTCATTAATAAATTATAGTAATGCAACAGATAAACCCAAAATGTCCTTGACAGTAAAATCGTATGCTTCAATAGAGATACAGAAAATGATTAAATTTTTGATGACCGAGTCAACACGTGCACAGTCCGAAGTATCGCACTCTGAAAAATCCAGAGATAGTAATTTATCCAAATAAATGTCATCGCACATCTTATTATTCAGATATATAAAAATATTTGGAGTATCAAACACATAAAAATTTGCAGAAGATTCCACATCAAGGCAGATGTTATCTTCATGCGAAGAGCACTAGGCATCGGTCTACGAAGTATGCTTAGCGCCATTTTCACATACACTATTGGAACTATTTCCAAAAGGGGGGGAATTCACTACCTTTGGTATCTATTCATGGTAATCCAAAAACATCGCAGCACTAAAATATATTAAACGAACAATCACATAAAGATATGCACAAGATATGCACACGTAAAATGTCCAGAGATCACTTTCTTCTACATGGTTATGCGGAGTAACTAACTTCGAGAAAATATATAGTGAAATGCAACATGAATCTTCGATCGTGCACTTGAAGGAAATCTCGAATCAATGGGGATTTTCTGATTGTCTTAGCGGGCCACAAAAAATCTTCCCGGGCCGCTTTTTTTCCACAAAATACTTTAACTCATAAAACTTTCCGCTGGAGCTCTTGGAAAGCGCACCTCAATTAAACATAATTTAGCTTTTAAAGGCATATATCAATTCTTTTTTTCAAAAATATTAAAAATCTTCACCACACTGTAAATCAAACTTTACATTCAAGGGGTATGGCGAAACGTATGTCTCATTAACGAGAACATTGTAGAATAAACCCCAGAAGGGGATAATTACACTTTGGCCATCTTTGGATAAATTAATATTCATGATAATCCAAAAATATCGGAGCACTTAAACACAACGAGAAGATCACTCACAAAAACGCAAAAGCCAGGGGATGCTACTCTTATAAAATACCCAGAGAGCCCTGTATTTTTGTTTGTCTGAGACGGGTATGCTGATTTAACCATAAGGCCGATTATTATCGGCCAGGAGGGTTACAGCATGCTCGTAAACTACCTAAACTAACCCAGAGAGCCCGTTTCTTCGCCATGGTTACGGGGAGTAGCTAACTCTGAGGAAATATATAGCGAAATGCAACATGAATCGTCGATCGCGCACGTGAAGAAATCTGGAAGCAAAGCGGATTTTCTGTCTTGGCGGGCCACACACACACACACACACACGCACACACACATACAAAAAAAAAAAAAATACCGTCTCGGTATTTGCTCTCTAAATACTTTAAGTGATAGAACGTTTTGGTGGAGCTTTTTCAAAGCGGTCATGATTCAGCTTTCAAACACACCTTTTTTCAAAAATATTAAAATCTTCCCCGCGCTAGAAATCAAACTTCAGAATTACGGTTTCAATGCATTTTGCAGTGAACAGCACACTGAAGAAACAATTTAAGCACGGAACCACTCAGTCCACAATGAAGGAAAAAAAAAAAAAAAACAATTTATTCCAAAACCACCGCTCTGCCTAAAATAAGCAAAGCAGTTTCACTTAAAATTCTGGGAAGTGCAGCAAAAATGATGGGAAAATGTATGCAATTTTAAAACGTATGTCCTGTAAGAATGTACGAAAAAACTAGTTAGTAAAAAATTCTTCTTAATTTTTTTTCATAATAATTATAATCTCAAACTGTAAATATAATTTTAAAAATCCATGGCAAAATCGAATCGAAACCTGTTTCCATATCACATGGTTTCCATATCACATTTCATGGAGAAATTAAATTTGAGGAACGAGTTTTCCTAAGTATTTAATAAATCAATCTGTATCAGCTACATACATTTCTTTAAAGGTTAGTAAATTGTTATCGCATATTTTGTTAAAAAGCGATCTGAGATAAATCCTAATATTTATCGACAGTAATGAACAAGAATACCATGCATTTGTTTACAAACGGAAACGCAGTATTAAAGAAGTCTGATATAATTTACGTGATCAACAAGTCTGATATAATTTATGTGTATCAACAAGTCTGATATAATTTAAGGTACGGAAAACTGAGCGTGAAAAGATTGATCTGCATTTTCTACTAGATATATTTTTCTTCAAATAAATTTTTTTTAATCAGCATGTCCGTAGTTAATGTGTCCATTGATTTATTTCTGGAAATTCGCTGATTCTTTAAGCCATCGGTATACAAGCAGTAGTAAAAAGAACACGTAATTATGGAAATAAAATATTCTACAACGATTTTAATGCCAAGTCATATAAATAATAAAATCGTAAGTTTAAATCTGTGAGTCACTTTAATATCACAGTTTGTAGATTTTCAGAGGCGTTACTCATGTTCTATTTTAATGATGATCAAAATAACCGAAAATCGCTCTCAAAACCGTTAAAATCCTAAAACTGTTTCAAATCTTTTTCATAATAATCAGTATCATAATAATGCTTAATTGACTGAACGAAAAATGTGTTCCTGGCTGCGTAAGATTGCTTAGACGGCAAAACTATGAAATATTAATTTTAACAGAGGTTTAGTCTAATAGATCATGGACTCTAATATGCTGTATTATCAGCTCAGAAATGACATTCATTTTATTAATCTGACACAGCGCAAACCTCACGGGAACCTAATCTACAGGAGATGGTTAAACCTTCTTACAAACCTGAACTATCTGTGAACACTTAATCTAACGGCTAACATTCAAAATTACCTTAACTTGTTGAAGAATTTCTTCAACTTCTTTCAAATCTTCTTTCAAATCAAGACAATGAAATTCATTATTTCAACGAGTCAAATTTGCGCCTGTGGTTAGCATACAGGAACACTGTAGATAATTTCCGCATATAGATGAGCTAACGTGGGAGTTAGCATGCAGGTACCTTGGAGAGCATACACGTAACAGTTCGACTATCCTCATTTCCGCCGCCTCTTTTGAAGGTAAACACCTTATATCTTTGTAGATTGTACATTTTTTGCTTTAAAAATGATTGAATTATGTTGTTTTTATCTTCCGGTTAAGGTTTTCATGCCTTTAGTAAATCTGTGTGCAATATTTTCAGAATTATCAACAATTTTAAAGTTGTTTAAGTGCCGCTAAGCCTTTTCTTTTGACGGCGGCCATTGATTGTTTACATTTGAAACAGCAGACTAGTGGATTTGTTGCCAATCTAGAGTAACTTAGCTTCACAACAACAAAGATAACGTCTTCATTTATTATTGCCAATTAAATCATGCTTAATCCTTTCTGGAATATCTATATTAAAATTTTTTTCGTAATTTTTAATATAGATATTTTGAGTTTTTATGTATTTTTGCCTTCTCTCGAAGTGAGAACTGAATTAATTGAATGAGAAATACTCAATCGTCTGTGAAAAACTGTTTCTTTTTTGCTTTGTTTGCTTAATTTCTTTTATACATCATTCTAGCTTTATTATAGTTTTTGAATAGAGCATGTGGCAACAATTAGATAATTCTATTCTTTAAATGATATAAATTTTGTGCATTATATGAGTTATAATATGAACAAAATATAATACTGTTGAGTGAATCTAGCGCCAGAGTGTCGCTACGGTAAACAAATACTACAGTGAATTTTAAAGAATGCACTTATTCTATTGTGGTTTATGCGCTGTCGGCGAAGTAGATTTAATTCAATCCAATAGGTTTAAATGAAACGCAGGAAAAAATGCGTATAATTTAATATTCCGTACAAGGAAGTCATGTGGTGTACACATCAGATTTTTATTAAATGTTTCAGCAACTTACTGCCGACATTTTGTTGAAAGATATATTGCCGACAATTCTCCATTCATCAAAATTGGAATAAACATGTTGGAATATGTTTCTGGTTTCACACCAAATGCTAAAACGCATCTGACTTGAACGTTAATTGTATCATAAAATTTTCGCAATTTTGCCACTTCACTTAAACTTTGAACGGGGTTAAAATTAAGAGATTAGAAATGTGTGTAGTGATAATAAGGTCACTTTGACCGAATTTATTTTTAAGAATGTCTAATTAGCCTCTGAATGTCAGAATTAGCCACTGAGATTGAGAGACCTTCTATGGCTGATGCTGCGTTTCTACATAAATAAGTTTTCAAATAATTAAATTTTTCGATCTTCGAAAGTGTAACATTGTCATGAATTTCATACCTTGAATTAATTCCAAAAATTCATCCAATCATTATATTCTCTGGAAAATTTGTGAATTAACAGTTTGGGTAATTTCGCATTACTTTCAATCTGTTTTTCCGTTTCAACTTCTGTACATGAATTATTTAAATTCGTGTTGACATTTTGAGCATTGCATTTACTTAAATAACGTTTGATTTTAGACTTCGTTATTATTATTTTATCGTTGTATTTCATAGAAGTGTTAATATTTGAATCTAATTTTGATTCATCTTCAATCAAATTTTGTGTTTTTTCATTTAAATCATGTAATTCCGTTTCTTTATTATTTAACAATACCAAATAAGTTTTGAACTCTTCTTGTTTTTCTTCTCTTAAATACTCATCTACATTTTAATAATTTGAGTTACAGAAGCACGTATATGTGCTCGGTTTTTATTTAGTGTCTTCTGCTCCATTTTAATAAAGTATCAAAGGAGACTTACCTTGAGCAGTCTTCGCTTACAAAACTAATCCAAGAGGCGAAAAACACAAAATTTCAAATTAATCAGATTCTTTCCCGTAGCGGATGACCATTTGAAACGAAATGTTCTAGATCAAATTCGAATCACTCATCCAAAATGAGATGCATGGCCTGGAGGGTTTTACATAAATTTTAATTAAACTTAATATTTACATATATACAACGTAGGCTAAAATGCCTGGATTGAATATTAAGGCTCAAAGAGCCAAAATTGAATAGTTCCATCAAAGAATCTAAATCGAATTCTACCTTCAACAAAAAGTGTAAAATTTTTTCACGTCACGTGTTCAGAAGGGCAAGCGTCAAGTAAGCCAATAGATGGACTTCTAACGCCATCTCTTGGCGATATAAAAGAATATTCCTTAACATATCCCCAAGGAATATTCCTTTGCAGGACGCCGGCCTTGATAGCCCGTGGAGTCGAGTATTCTGTGTTTACACGAACGATAAAGTGTATCTCCTTTAAGTAGGAGTGGGTGATGGCTGTGATGCAGTATGGTAAACCCAGAGTGATTAACTTGTACATGAGGCCCTAGAGCCAATAAGCTGCACCTAGAAAGATGGCACCTGTAAATTGGTGTTCCTGCAGTCCTTGTGATATTAACTCAGGAACTCGGTAGAAATGGTGCACCGTTGAGTACTTCTTTCGGAAACTATATTGTTCCGTGATAATGATATTCCGTCGTTCCGTGAACTTTAGGATCCTCTGTAGAATGATGAACTCTGCAACTGTGCTTAACGAGGACAGCAGACTCATAGGCCTGTAGGACGCCGGATCTGAAGGAGGCTTGACGGGTTTTGGTACTGTAGTAATTACAACCGTTTTAAAAGGTATTGGGAAGTGACCCTGTCGAAGCATGGCATTAATAATGGACACCAGTTTAAGTAGCATCAGGATACCCATGTTCTTCAGCATCTTATTGGATATCTTGTTCGGTCCTGGATTTTTCTTGACTTTTAGCCGCTCGATGTAGTCGTAGACCTCCCATGGCTTGACAAGAGGAATGTTGTATGTTAAGTAGTTCGTTAAGTTTTGTGTAAGTGTGGGAGTTACTGTGCGTTCTGTGGGTGAGTGAGATATGTTGTTTGTGCAAAACTGAGAAGCATAGTGATCAGCTAACGACTCAGCTTTCTCAGTTTCAGTGTGAGCAATTCCTTGTTGACCAATTAAGGGCGGAATGTTGGTGTGGCATCTCTTTCATTTTGAGATAGCCTTCCAGACTGAGCTTCTCTCAGCTGAGAGGGAAGATAGATAAGTGGCCCGGTTGTTTTGTGTGTGTAAGTGTGTAAGAGTCTTGACTTGGTTGTTTAACTGATTCAGAAGAGTTTTAGCAGGTGGATATCTATTCCTCTGTCATCCTTCTCTAGCGGCGTTGAGCCGCTGTATTCTTTTTAGTGCTGGAGTAGCGGCATCTTTCTTTTCAGGAATTCATGTGCTGTTGGCCTCTAAGGCTGTAGTCAAGTCGTTGGTAAGGTCAGTGACCATTGCGTCTAACTCAATAACCGATTGTATCGTGGGAATGTGTAGTGAGATGTTGTTTAAGGCTTTGGCGAATCGCGCTCAATTGGTAATAAAGGCCTTTTTGTGTGGTGAGCTACGAACCGAAGACTCCACACTCATCATTATCGGCTTATGGTCAGAGGATAATTTGTCTAGAGTTTCAATGTAGCTGGCAGAGCAACCTTTGATAGGAAAAAATCCAACACATTGGCTTTTCTGTCATTGTAGTGTGTTGGGTTTTGTTGAACTGCAATTATAATTCCGGCCTCACGGGCTAAACGATGAAGTACAGTTCCAAGGTAAGAGGTGTAAGTGCAGTTCCAAGCGCGGTGTTGAAATCTCCGCCTATCCATTTCAGCGGTTCAGAAGACTTGAAAACTGGAAAGAATACTGCCGTGCAATTTTCATTTAATATCACGTCAGTAGTAGAACCATTTCTCGATGTTCAAAATATAGTCAGTTGTCAAGATTGTATCCAGTTACAACCTATATAAAACGCTTTACGCATGGTACAAGGAAAATTGGGGAGAAGAAAGAATGTACCCCAGCAGCTTTAGAAATGTGGCGAACAGCAACACGAAGAAACAATTTAAGCACAGAACCAAGCAGAGGAATTTAAAAAAAAAAAAGAAAAGAAAAAGAAAAACTATACAAGTTATTCCAAAGCCTGCTCTGCCCAAAGTAGGGAACGCAATTTGATTCTAAAATATTCCATCTCCGTGATTGCAGAAATGTGTGTTTTTGCAACTTTTAAACTGTATATACCGCAAAAAAAAACTAATTAGTGACAAATTAAGTTACAATTTTCTTTTGAGAATAATTATAATCTCGAACTGCAAATATAATTTTAAAAATCCATGGCATCATCGACTCGAAACATGTTTGCTTTTCACATGTATTTCCTGAAGAAATTTGAAAAATTAAATTTCCTAAGTATTTAATAGTTCAGGATGCATGCATTTATATTACATTTAGAAAGATATATCAAAAATTAGCTTAACAATCTATTACAGGTAAATCCTAATATTTATCGACGTTAGTGAACGAGAACACCATGCATTTGTTTAGAAACAGAAATGAAGTATTTGCGAGATTTATTGTACGACCAAGTCTTTATGTGAATAGTTTTATATTATTATTCACTACAAGTCTGACATAATTTAAGTGGGTACGCAAAATTATGTGTGAAATCATTGATCCGCATTTTGTTACTAGATATTCGTTCCTTAATTGTATTATTTTTTTAATCAACATGCCTGTAGTCAATCTGTGCATTGATTTAATTCCGGAAGGTTCCTGATTCCTCCAACATCAGTATACAGGCAGCAGTAAAAGTGAAACGTAATTATGAAAATAAAATATTCTACATCGATTTCAATGCGAAGTCATATAAATAATCAAGTGCATAACTTAAATTCTCAATTAGTTTAATATCACATTCTGCAGATTTTCAGATTCGTTACTCACGTTCGGTTTTAATAATAATGAAAATAATCTAAAACTGGACTCAAAACGATTAAAATCCTGAAACTGTTACAAATACGTGCAATAATAATATGCATTATAATAATGCTAATTGACTGAAAGGAAAATGCATTCGCTGACTGCGTTAATTCGTGCTGCAATGAGTTGCTATCGAAGTAATCATCTTGAGAATATTCACTTTAGTTTAATACGGTTTAGTTTAATATCACATTTTGCAGATTTTCAGATTCGTTACTCATGTTAGGTTCTAATAATAATGAAAATAATCTAAAACCGGACTCAAAACCAATTAAATCCTGAGATTCTTACAAATCTTTGCAATAATAATATGCATCATAACAATGCTAATTAACTGAACGGAAAATGCGTTCAATGACTGCGTAAGATTGATTGGAAGGCCTGTTTATAAGATTAGTGTTTTTTGGGAACAACGGAATATTAATTTATAAGAGAGTTTTAGAATGCTGTATTATCAGTTCGGAAACTATATTAATTTTGTTAATCTGATACAGTGCAGAAAGCATGAGAACCTAAACTGAAAACTATGTTCGCTTGAGATGGGTACTCCTTGTTATACAAATGAACTTTGTGTGAAGACTGAAGGTAACGGATAACATTCAACATTACCTTAACCTGTTGAAGAGTTTCATCCTTTTACAGCTATGTAACTGGAATCAGAAAACACGTTTGATGAAACTACAAATAAAAGTTTATTAGCAACATTTTTATTAGGATTAAGCTTGTCATTGACATTATTCAATACAGCAATATTATCAGCACCAACATTATAATTATTACCAATATTAACAGGAATATCATCCATATAAAGAATAGCAAATCGTTTTTGTAACGCTAATTGCGACTTATATTTAACTAATTTCATGCTTTTCACTGTTTCAGCAGGCTTCTGAAAATCTAAGTTACCGTCATTAGGTATACACTCAATAGCCTTATGCTTGTGTTTCAAAACGAGATAGGTAATTTTCAAACTTTCAATGAGCGAGTCAACACCTGCGCAGTCCGAAATATCACATTTTAAAAAATCCATAGATATTAATTTATCCAAATAATTGTCGTCAAAACATGTTATTATTCAGCAATTCCATAATATTTGGAGTATCACACACATAAAAATTAGTAAATGATTCCACATCAAAGCACATATCATGCTCATGCGAAGAGCACGAGGTATCGGCCTACAAATTAGTCTAACGCCGTTTTCACTCACACTATTCGAAGTTGTTTCCAGCGGGTGGGAACCTCACTATCTTTGGCAAAATTAATATTCTTGGTAACCCAGAAATATCGGAGCACTTATACAAAGCAAAAAAATATCACTCACAAAAATGCAAATCGGGGGATCGCAACACTCATAAATGTCCTGATAGCACTTACTCGGCGTAACACTTGGCGTAACCGGATATATAGCGATATGCAACAAGAATCTCCGATCACGCATGTGAAGGATATCTCGAATCAAAGCGTATTTTCGGACTGTCTTAGCGGGCCACTAAAAAAATAATCTCAAACCGTAATTTTCGAGCTAAATAATTTGATATAACTTTCCGGTTGAACGTTGAAAAAAGCGGTCCTCAATTAAACATAATTAAGCTTCTGAAAACATAAATCAAATCTTTTTCAAAAAATTAAAAATCTTCACCACGCTATAAATTAAATGCGTGAATTACATTTTAAATGCTTTTACGTTGAACAGCAAATTGAAGAAAAAATTCACGCACAGAAGCTAAGAAACGAATAAATAAAAAACTGCACAATTTTATTTCATAATCCACCGCTCTGCCTGAAATAGGCAACGCAGTTTTTAAATCAACGCAGTTTGATTTAAAAAGATACGCTACAAATATAAAAGTCATGTTTTGTTTCCCAATTTTTAAATATATATACAGCAAGAGTTTACGAAAAAACTAGTAAGTAACAAATTCAATACAGCTTTTCTCGTAACAATTATAATCTCATGCTATAAATATAAGTTAAAAAATCCATGGCATCATAGATTCGAAACATGTTTCCATTTTACATATATTTCAAGAAGAAATTTTACTAAGTATTTAACAGTCTAAGCTGCATACATTTGTTAAACGTTAGTAAAGGGTTATTACAGATCTTCTTACAAAGCTATCAGAGATAAATCGCAGCAGTGAAAAAGACAATTTGCAGATTTACGGAGGCGTTGCTCATGTTCGGTTTTAGTGATAATCAAAATAATGTCAAATTGGATTAAAAACCATTAAAATCCTAAACGTTTTGCAGTTCTTTGCCATAATAATTAGTATCAGAATAATGGTACTTAACGGAAAATACATTCGGTGGCTGTAAAAGATTGCTTGAACGGCCTTTAAGTTCACACCACTAGCTTATAGGATTAGCGTTTTTTTTTTTTTTTTTTTTTTTTTTTTTTACGCAGAATAAAATATAAATTTTTAACAGACATTTAATCTAACAGATCATGGACGCTACTATGTTGTGTTATCAGCTCGGAAAGTGCATTCATTTTGACAAAGTGACAAAGTGCAAACCGCATGGGACTTAATCTGCAAACTATGTTCGCTTAAATGGGTAAACCATGTTACACAGCTGCAATACACCGTAAAAAATTTCAGTTAAGTGTCAAACCAATTATTGATTTAAAGTAAGAGTTAGCTCCCAAATATGTGTCACTTGATCCGAGGATCTCTCACATCTCTATCCGTAACTCCAACGTCTCGAGAGGTCTTACGGCTGGCCGCATATATAGAGTGTCACATGCTGCAAAACACTACTCATTTCAAATTTCTATGCCTTTTGCTGAATTCGTACCGGTGCCCTTCGATACGGAAGTCAGCGTTGCTTACCACTGTCCGGTTTGGGTGGCATAGAAATAGGATGACGAAGATGAGTCTGTTTACTGTTGTAGTTAAATTAAAAAAATATAAACAAAAAATTTAATTCATTGTTTAACATTTGATAGGTCTACAGTACAGTTAAACTCTGACACAGCTTACCAGTAGCACAGCCACTTTCTAATTTACGTCTGAAATAAATGCAGGGCTACACTGCAGTTAACCCTTTCCGGCACGATACTTTTTAAAGTCGGAGTTTTGATTTAAAAAAACGTAGGCAGTCTAATTAGGCCTAGAGGAGTACACAAGTAAAATTTTGTGAAGATAGCACTTATCGTTTTAATTCTTCGGGGGTGCCCAACGTTGCACACTGATTGAATAGAGCTTCGAAAAGAGTGCTGAAACGAACATTGTTGTCAATGAAGTGCGGAGACACAAAGAATACAGACTCTCAGTGGTCCTAGATTATCGATGAGCCCGGTCTGGGCACACCTAGGTTTCGCCGTTTTATTTTAGGCAAGATAACTAATATAGACTACGGAGATTAACATACAGCCAAAAAATAACATAGAAATTTCTTTTCAAACAATTCCCTTTATACCCTAAAAAAATCTGAAAGATTTCTTTAAAAAATGAGAGTCTTAAACAACTAAACATGGCTAAAATATATGGACTGGTTTGTGTTGAGCTGCCATCTACTATAAATAAAGAAGGTTCACAGTAACCTATAGTAACCTATAAATCCTTTTTCATTCAATTTTTCTGTGCGTACAGAAAGAAATTTTTAGGTGTGTCCAGCCCGAACACACTGTGCCTCAAAGGGTTAAACTCCTACGAAGCTTACAAGTAGCTTGGCCACTATCTAGTTTTACTCCTCAAATGGATTTAGCTAGAACAAGCTTTTAGTGACGTAATGGCTAACATTACTCTAGCAGAGCTAAATTCCTACTTTTAAGTTTTGCCTAAAGGACGTTAAATTTTCATAACGTTTTGATGCGAGAGAAAATTGTGTCACGAGCAAAGAAGGATAGAACATTTCAAAATATAAGTCTTAGTAAAATTTATGAATAATTACCATAGATGTTCTAAACGGATAATTCTTTTATGATCGTCCCATACTCAGAGAAAGGCGCTTATTAATGAAACGGACCTAAAGCAGTGTGATCGCTTTAAAATCCACGGTTACAATATTCTTAGGATCGCTCGGGCTCACAATAGAGGCGGTGGTACTTCCATCCTTATTAAATCACACATTGAATTTTATAAATATAATATGCAAACGAACAGTAATGTAGAAATTACTTCGGCTATTATTTATACTGGACTGAATGAAGAATTCCTCTTCGTTTCACTCTATAATCCTCCCTCGAACCTTATTACAAATAGAGACTTAGATATTATTACATCAACGCATTTCCTCACAATTATTGCGTGCGATTTTAATGCCAAGGACCAGATTGGCACTCGAAAGAGCGCAACATCAACAGAAATGTTTTCAATGACTTTGTTCTGAGAAACGACTTCTACTTCTTATACCAGAATTCACTCCAATGGAAACGGTGTTATACTTGATATTGTGCTTCTTAAAAATAATTGCTTTATTATTCAGGTAATAGTATGCTTTGCATTTCTCAATAATCACCTTCGGGTGTTGAACTTTTGGAACATCATCTCTACTTACAACCGCAATTGGCCACAGACACCAGTCTATCTACAAGTCAAGACTCCAAGTAGTCGATACTTCTCGCAATCTAAGTTCAGAGAGAAAGGCATTCCGTAATATGAAATCATTGGCATTGGAGATAAATTTTTGGGCATTCATTTTTTAATCCAAGATTGCAGCTGGAAAATAATGAAAGTTTTTTATATTAAAAAATTTCAAGGCCTTAAATTAATCACGATAGGCTTCGGAGAAATGTTCATTAGAAAACTTTGAAATATATTTTACACTAAAATTTAATTAATTTACGTTTTTAATAACTTTAAACATAAAGTATAAAGCAACATGCAAGAAAGAAAATAAAAAATAATATACAATATATCTGAAATTTTTTAATTTGTTTTGTAACCGTGGGAAATTTTTTTTTATTCGTGAAATTTGAGATATACTCCGAACGAAATTCATCATAATATTGCTTAAGAGAGAATATTCAAGATTATTTCTCGATAAAACTAGTGTATCGTCTGATACATTACCCTCTAGTTTAAGATATTTTAACGATTCTTTTAGAGTAAAACGAAGCTAAAATTTAACTAAAGGTTTAGAAGACTGCTGTTGCATCGTTCAAACCGAGATTGAAAATCTACCTAAAAAATACTATACACAATTATTCTTAATTTGGCAATGGATTTCCTCGGCTTAACCGCAAACGTTTAGAAAAGTGTGAATACCCAAAATACTTCTACCTGATTTCGTTTTTTTAAACCTTTCTTTGTAAACACCTTTAAGACGAAATGAAGTGAAATGAAATAGATGAAACAGTGATTAAATTAATTGCTTAAATTCGCAGTGCAATAAAACTGCTATTGAACTTAAAAGTGATCTTGAGAATATTCACTGTAACTGGAACAATATTTCGATGCTTGTAATATAATTGTTCTCTTCTATTTATTTTGTTTATAGGACGGAGTCCTGGCGAAGCCCTGACGGGCGAATCTCCTCTTATGACACAAAAGAGCTGCGCCCATATTACAGTACACACAAAAAAAATATGAACAAATATACAATAGTAAATCAAGGCTGCAAAGCTATAAAAACCAGTAAGACGTCACATTGCGAGGCATTAAAAAACTAAAAAGTAAACAAGACGACAACACGTGAAAACAACAGACAAAAACTAATGTTAAGCCGGATGTCAAAGCTGTGCAAACAGTCAAAAGTTGAACTCAAACCACAATTTCCATTCTTTTTCTATTCGAATTAATAGCTTTCATGATCTCTCGAGCAGTCTTACAATTCTTCCTATCATATAAATCTTCCGTAGAAGTGATCCTAAATTCTTGATGGAATGAAGAAGTTAAACCACATCCACACAACAGATTTCATATCAGAGCTACTTCGCTGGACGTACTTCTTTTTTATGTTATGAAAATTTCTAAGCATGTTCACCTCAGCAACCAGGCGTTTTGCTACGTAAGCATTCGAGGGGTATTGTCGAACCTATTACTAATTTAGCTGTCTCATCACCGAGAACATTGTAGAATAGTCCCCAGAAGGGACGAATTACACTCGCAATAAAGGGAAAGTTCTCCTCCATTTTTGCTGCAGAACACCTCAAGGGCCTGATCTAGTGCTCTTCCAGACCAGTTCCTACTATCATCCTCTCTAGAAGAAATTCGAATTTCTGAGCGGTAAAATCGCTGAGCACTGGGTGCTCACACCTAGTTCCAGGCTAAAGGACTAGCTGCATGTCCGTGTTCGGAGTTTTCCCCATGTACAACATGAATAGGACCCAGTTTTGCTTAGAATATCATACACGGAGGCACCCTTCCCCTTAGACAGATAGTGTGAGTGGGTTTTGTCATAATCAAATAAACCCAACAAAACCAAATTCTAGATGTGCCTGCATAGCGCATAGAGACTAAACACTTAACGAGCATGGATGTCGTCTTTCGGATTTGGGCATGAATCCAAGGGTGTGGAAACCGGATTTTCCTATCTCCGTGCCATAAAACGTCTGAGCAGAAAATAGTTTCAAGTTTTTTCAAGTTAGTAGGGGAATTAACGTATACTACATTATCGCTGAATTTACATTGTAGTTTGGATGGTCGGGTGATTTAATTACATTAAGATTATGAAAAGTATTTGAAATTAGCCGTCCAAGCATTGGACAGTTTTTGGTGTACATGAATCGAAAGCAGCATTTTTAACATTGAAGCATCCTTTTAGAACGCTTAGATATATATATCGCAAGACTGCGCAGCTAAATAAAGATTGTCATAGTTAAGGTCCATGAACGGTGATCTTTTCTAAAGTCAGTAACTTAACCAAGGTAATATAGTTTAGTACTTTTTCTCTATACTGGTTTTGAGCAGGAGATCGGTGTTTGCCTGCACTTACCAGCTCCGTAACAGAGTCCCACCTAGGGTATGACATACTGTTGCGTTATTTTCTTCCTAAACGTTCGTATAGAGTTCATAGGTTTGGAGTGAATAAAGATGACACTTGATGAAATATCGAAACACACTTTATTTACCAATATTGTCAGGACAGTTCCAAAGCACGTTTTACAGTCGTCGATGAAAACACGCTGACACGATTAGCGACACAGCCTTCAGGTTATCAGGCTATCACGGTGGAGACAGCATCACGGCAAAGCACTAGAGTACAGCTCCCAACTCTGCTTGGTCGTGCTCGGAACTCCCCGTACTCTCGAGACTCTCCACGCGATGCATTCTACGATACACAAGAGTACAGTTCTCGACTCAGCCAGTCTAAGACAAACCTCGACGATACACTAATTCGCGATGAAATAAAAGACTCTCGATGCACTCGACGACCAACTCGGCGCTAGACTTCGAGACACTCGCTTAATGACTCACTATCAGCTCGCTGACACTCTCTGAGACTAAGTGACTGACTGCGGACCAGCAGGGTTTATATAGCTTTCGACTTGTGTTCGAGAACAATCTGGGCTAAACCGGTAAGAATTCGTTCCAGAAGGTTCTCCAACCGTCCATTGTATATAGCCAATTTGGTCGCCAGATTGGCGATTTCTTGCCAAATGTGCAACCCTGCATTCCCTTGCAATTTATGGCAAACCTAAAAACTGCTTTGCAGGGTCTATCTCACAGCGCCTGTACATTTCGTAACAATACGCAGGGATTGCAGCGATGTTTCCCTATTAAAGGTAGATAGGAGAAGAAGGTGACTATTTGCATTAAGCTTTTGATGATTTCTTTTTTCTGGAAATCGTGAATATTCTAAACTCGAATTTCTAACGATAAAGCCACAATTTATCAAAACCTTGGTCGCAGTATAAAGTTTCCTACGACGAATTCTTTAGCATGTTTTTATAAATTAACTGATATACTGACATTTTTATAAAACTGCATATTTACGTTTATATGAAATGAAAAATAGGTAAGAAGTAATAACAAACAAGTAAATAAAATTCGCTCGAAAAATAAACCTTTGACTTTACTGCAATAATTGTTAAGCAATATAGAACGTTGGTGAGTGAAGTGCAAATTGTTGTGGCAAAGGAAATCTTCAGTTCTAAAATCTATAAATATTTCAAAACAGAATAGTTTCTATTTAGAAATATTTCTAAAGGGACATTACAGAGAATCTAAAAAAAGCACTCAATACGTTTCAAGTACATAATTTGTACAGACACAAAATATAAAACAAGTTTTTCCAAATACCACAATAATTGGCTTGTTTAATTTAGTTCTCCATTGCAATGAAATGTTTCCATGGGGTAATTGAAGGACTTCATCTGCAAAAGCAAGATCATGGTATCCATAACGTATTCTCAACAATCGTTCCGCTAATGCCAATGGCAAGCAAACTTTTTCCCCCAATGGCAGATTGGGAACAATTGCAAAAGTAACCTAGTCCATTAATCTATATAAGGCTGGATGTGGTGGTCTCTTTATTATCGAGGCACCTAACAGGTAGGGCATGATCGCCTTTCCTATGAAGGAACGGAGAGTTATAACCATGTCTTCTCCGGGATTCAAACCCAGGCACTTCGGCACAGCTGTCAGCTTCCATGACCACCATACCGACTATGAGAATAAAACTGCGTACAGGACTCCCCTTTGGCTGCATAGAAACAACATTTAAATGGGTACCTAATAGTACTTGTGATTTCGGTAACTGCCTGAAATTTAAAGAGCTAAGTATTAACTAAAACTCTCCGAGCTTTTTCAATTTAGGCTGTGGAAAGACAAAAGCTTTTTGGCTCTAGAAAGCAAAACTGGCATAGGAAAGACAGTGATCTCAATTCCAAAATGCGGCTAGTACTTTTTACATGTATTCCTTTTCTCCTCGTAATCACTATTCATTGTCTGACCATATTTTAAGATGTATTTGCACGTTAATATTTAAGAGTATCTTTAAAAATATTCTTGGACATATGCGTGTGGCTTAACTGATTGAGAGATTTTAATTGTTTCGATTTGCTTTAATACATGTTGCGGCCGCTTGAAATTAATAACTGCATGAGATTAAGAATTGTAGCAAACCAACGAACCAATTAATGACTTGAAAGCAAAGATAATTTCTTTATAATGATTTAATGACTGTGTAATAACTGGTTTACTTGAACTGGCTGATGAAACTTATCTATAATTTTGATAATTTGGTTAGTTGCTTTAGAACCTGATAAAAAGGAAGCTAAACTTATGCCATAAATGTATTTGTTGATGAACATTCGTAGCCAAATTCATATCTCTTGGATGTCATATCAGAGCATGAAATAAATGAAGCTGGATAAATATCAAATTGCAAGAAAGATTCGCCTTTAAAAGAAACTTAATTTTCCTGGGAATTTTCCTTACAGGTGGGGTCACATGGACAATACAATATAATTCTGAACCCAAATGGCTGTTTTTAAATGAGAACTCTAAGAAACTCAGAAACAAGAAAAACTGAAGTCAATCATTAAATCAATATTTTTTTATCAATGTTTTTGTCAATATTTTATTTCTATGAAATCAAGAGAAACGCTTGACGATGCAAATATAGATACACCCTGAAACATGTCGGATATCAATCTGTTTACATATAGTAAATTCGTCGACTTGGAATTTTATAAATTAGATGAAAATTCTAAATTATTTTTTTCATTTTTATTAACCGGCTCTGTTACGCATCTTTACAGTGAGTTCTCACTTACCTTTTCCCTACCAGAATGTAAACTTTAGCTCGTGCGTATTTAGGTCAGGTAGAAAACGCTAGTATTTAAAAGGACGTTTTAGACTGGAGCCTGTCCGGCTTGCTGAAGGACACGTTACTATTTGAAATTCTACGTTAGAAGTCTCGTCTTCAGCGTTTTTGTATTCTTGCAAATAGTGCTTTTCCTCTACGTATAGGTTTCAAAGAACTTCGCTCTAATTTTTTCTGTGCAGCTTTTTGGCTAGTTTAAGATTTACCCTTAGTTCTACTTTGAAACTCCTTACTTTTGGCATTTTCTCGGATGCATGGTTGTGGTAATGTAGAAAACAATTTCGGCAATCCTAAGAAAAGACTTGTTTCATTGGCTGGAAGATTTTATAAGTAGTCATCCTTCCAATCCCATTATAAATCCATGCTAGAAGACTACAGTAAGTCGGGTATCACAGTATTGCGTGCGTACAGCTTCGTAATAGTTTGAACGAACACAGAGCCAATTGGAGCTTGATAAAATCTATCTAGAAAAAGAAACATTTTACAGTTAAGTAGCTTTCCACAAGAATGCTGGTACTGCTCTTCACAGGATCACAGATTACAATCAGTTGTTACTATTAGATATCTCCGTGTTTGCCTCTCTCTTTAGATGCGCAAAGTTTCTACGTTATTTTTTTCAACGTTTTTTTTTTTTTTTTTTTTTTTTTTTTTTTTTTAACTCAAAATTTTTTCCAACAATCTGCTAGCCAAATTACTCTTATACTAGAACTTTTATGGAACAAAAATGCTTAATCATGACGAAGATTAGGTGCGAAATTTGGAGACAGCGCAGAATCGCAAACTGCTTTCCACGTTTTTAAGAATTGCACATACACGGTATCATCCATGTACACGTCGACCTATTTTCACTTAAAAAAAACATCGCAGAATTGCACAAAAATGGCATTGCGCACACTCTTGACTTTATCCATGTACACTGCTAAACCAAAATGTCGCCAAACTACCTGTTACCATATTCCAAAGATTAGCCGTTATTATTTCTTCACTGCATTATACTCTAGGATTCATCCTTTCTTCCACGCAAAACATCTATGTGTATGCGTGTCATAGTAAACTGCAGGGTGTTACTACAGTGGTAAGCGAGCCTTAAGGGGATAGTAAGTATGCTAAATTTGAACTCTATGTTGAGTTTCAAGTTATGTTAAGTTCTAAGTTATGTTAAGTTCTAATTTGCAAGTCCCGTATTCTTTTTGCTTGTTTGTTAATAATGTTTCTTTTCCTGAAAATTTGGGTTTCTTCTAATTTTGTTTTTTAATTTGGTTTAGTGCATTGTAGGTAACTTAAAATTTAAGCAGATGCTAGAAAGTACCATCCTTTGGCAATACATTTCTCATTAGGTATCAAATTGTTAAACAAGCTAATGTGATTAAATACAATTGTTTAATTTCTCAATTTAAGAACTGAAATACAAATATATGCAATGAAATACTATATGTATATATTTATAATGAAATCAATAATATATATACAGTCAAAGTAATGATTCGCAACCATCAAATGAAATTATATGTATATATATCAATGAAATTATACGTATATATATATACGTATCAATGAAATTATACGTATCAATCAATGATATTATACGTATCAATCAATGATATTATACGTATCAATGAAATTATACGTATATATATATATATATATATATATATATGTAATGGATTCTGTAATCGAATACAAGCAGCTGAATCCGTAATGAACAGCAAGAATTTTGACGGCTTAGAGATGTTGAAACTCCAGTCCACAATGAATAAGAAATTTGGCAGTCGAGGTAGATTTAATTCAACTTTTCTTTCAGCAAATATGTTACAACCACAAACAAGTTGGCACATTATTTATGCCTATTCCAAAAATTAACATTTTTTATTAATGTGTAGTAAGAAACAAGGAGCAGACAGACTGCAATCCGGCTAGGCCACAGCGTAAAAAGCAAATACGTTATGTTAAAGGTGAAATCTTAATTCAGACCGAGTTAATTTTGGTTCTCGATGCATTTTTACTCGTATTTGATAGTAAATACTGCTATAAAATTACTATTGGCTGTTTGAGTTTTAGTTCCTTTTACAACATCAAATTATGCAAGAGTCATATGACATGAATTAATCTCGAAGTGATGCAGTGCAGAAAGATTACTGTTTTTAGAATAGAGAAGGAAAATTAATTTTATGCTGCTAATTTAATCTCTTGCTTATTCCTTATTTTTTTTACATATATTTATATATGTACATATATCATTCGATGGTTGTGAATCATGACTTTGGTTATTAGCTTTCTCTTCATTTTATTTTCAAGATTATATAAAGGTAGTTTAAAATTTTGTAAAGAGAATTTATACAAATATTTTGTAATATGTTTATAGATATTGACGTGCATTAAGGACAGGGGCTCGTAGGCTTCTAGATATTTAAAAATTTTTATTTTCATTGAATTTTATCTAAAATTACTTTACATGCTTTCTCAGCCATTTAGTTCTGTACATTTCAGTGCTAATTATGTACTTCTGCTGGTTTATGGTTTTATGGAAATTTGATTTACAGTTCTATTTTTGTGTATTGCTTTTTATAGGGATTCTGTATATGAATACCCGTGGAAATTTGGCCAATGGATATGCATATAAAGTTCTGATTTTTGGCTATGGGTTTTTACTGGGATTTTGTTTATAGTGCCTACAGTTCTACAGGTTTCTACAGAGATTTGGCCTACTCGTATCCGTACAATTGTACAGGTTTCTGTTTACAGGTATTTGGCCTACAGGTACCCGTACAGCCATGCAGGTTTCTTTCTATGGGTTTTTATGGGTATTTGGACTATGGGTACCCGTACAACCGTACGGGTTTCTTTTTTTTTTGGGTTTTTACGGGTATTTGGCCTACGGGTACCCGTACAACCGTACAGGTTTCTTTTTATGGGTTTTTAAGGGTATTTGGCCTACGGGTACCCGCACGTGTTTCTTTTTATGGGTTTTTACCGAGATTTGGCCTACGGGTACCCGTACAACCGTACGGGTTTCTTACTATGGGTTTTTACGGGGATTTGGCCTACGTGTACCCGTACAGTTGTACGGGTCTCTGTCTATGGGTTTTTACGGGGATCTGGCCTACGGCTACCCGCAGAGCTGTACGGGTACCCGTAGGCCAATTCCCCGTAAAAAAATTTTATGGGTTTCTACGGGGCATTTTTAGCAGGGAAGCTAGGCCGCAGCGCAGCAAAAGCGGTGTGTGTGTGTGTGTGTGTGTAGAGTATGGCAAAGCCTCGAGGGCTATCTGCCTAAGAGGAGGGATGCCTTCGTGGAGGACTTTCTAAGGAAAACTGGCTCGTATACACGTTACACATGGGGAAAACCACGAAAACGCCCATGCAGCCAGCCCGTTCGCGGGATTCGAAACTCGAACCGAACTACCAGTGTTCAGCGACTTTACCGCTCGGCCGCTGGTGGGCCGCAGCAAAAACGGATCGAAATGTCAACGAAGAATGGAGCGAGAAACGTGTTACTGAATTTACTGTTCGCCTTGGAGTATTTGAAGATCAAGAGGGTCGTGCACAATCTTCAGCTGTTAATGACGGCGATTTTAAGACTTTATTAAAGCAAACCCGTACACAACTGTTCGAGAGCTTGCGGAGGAGCTTAGCGTTAGCAAAACAACGATTTCTAATCACTTGAATCTCATAAGAAAGACAAAGAAGCTCGATAAGTGGGTGCGACAGGAAATTAAAAAAGTGAAAATATAAAAACAAAATCGTAGCTTTGAAGTATCGTCTGCTCTTCTCGGCAAAAAAAACGACCATTTTCTTCATCGAATTGTTACGTGCTATGAAAGCATAAACCAGGTACTTTTTTCAAAAATGTTAAAATCCTCATCACGCTGTAAATCAAGCTTGTGAATTACGCTTTTAAAGCCTTTTGAGGTGAACACCAAACTGAAAAACAATTTATGCACAGAACCAAGCAAAATAATAAAAAATATATAATTCGTTCTAAAGGCCACCGCTTTGCCTAAAACAGGCAGTGCAGTTTCATTTAAAATGTCTAACAAAAACATTGGTCATGCGTTTTTTACTCAATTTTAAATTACATGTATCGCAAAATTATTCGAAAAAAACTAGTAAGTATGAAATTAATTATACATTTTTTCATATATAATCTCGAAATGTAAATATACTTTTAAAAATCCGTGGCATTGTCGAATCGAAACCTGTTTCCATGTTACATATATTTCACGAAGAAATTTGAAGAACTAATTTTTTAAGTGCTTAATGGTCCAATATGTATAAACTGCATGCATTTGTTTTAGTAAAGTGTTAACACAGATTTTTTTCAGACAGCTATCAGAGATTAATCTTAATATTGATCGACAGTAGTGAACGAGAATACCATGCATTTGTTTAGAAAGAGAAAAGATGTATTTGTCAGAGTTATTGCACGGCCGAGTATCAATTTTAATAGTTTTATATCATTATCCTCTACAAGACTGATACAGTTCACGTGTTACCATTAGGTACGGAAACTTGAGTGTGAAAGCATTGAACTGCATTTTATTAGTAGATATGCTTTCCTTAAATTTAATATTTTTTAGCCGAGATGTCTGTAGTCAATGTGTGCGTTCTCTTAAATTCTGAAGTTCCCTGATTGTTCAAACATCAGTATACAGGCCTGAAAATATACGAGCATCACCAATGATCAGTATAGAAATAAGTAAAACGTAATTATGAAAATAAAATATTCTGCAACGATTTTAATGTCAAGTCATATAAATTATTAAATGCATAACTTCAAATCTCTGAATGTTCTTAATATCACAGTTTTTTTATTTTCAGACGCGTTAATCATTTTCGGTTTTAATGATAATCAAAATAACCTAAATTTAGAATCAAAACCGTTTGATACCTGAAAAATTGTCTAAAGCTGAAAATGTCAAATTAATCTCAAATTGAACTCAAAACAGTTAAAATCCTAAAATTGTTAGAAATCGTTGCCATAATAATTAGTATAGTAATAATGCTTAATTGACTGAACGGAAAATGTATTCGCTGGCTGCGTAAGATTGCTTGGATGGCCTTTAGGTTCAGACATCTAGTTTATAGAATTGGTGTTTTTTGCGAACAATGAAATATTAATTTTATGAAAGTTTTAGTCTAATAGATCACGAACTTTAGTATGTTGTATTATCAGTTCGGAAATCACATCCATTTTGTCAATTTGACACAGCGCAAATAGCATGACAACCTAATTTCCAAACTATGTTCGCTTGAGATGGGTGAACCTTTTTACAAAGAATGATTACATTCTCTTCGAGAGTATCATTTCAAAATCAGAATATATTTTCCCCTCCCTGTTTTCAATTCAAAAACATTAGCACTGAAGGGGAGAAATAAGTTAATAAGCACAGTATTTCATCTTTGAAAAAATATGAGAAATAAATATTTTTAAATATGCATAGAGTAAATATATGTACATATAAAGCTTTTTCATGCATTGCGTTGAAAGCATGTGCCAAAGCGTTGAAAGCATGTGCGCCATGTTCAGAGTGAAATCTTAATTCAGATTGAGTTAGTTTTGTTTTTCAGGGCATTTTGATTGGATAGTTAATACATCTGTAAAATTATTATAAGCTGCTTGAGATCTAGGTCCGTTTACATCATCATAATTATGTATGATATATGAATTACGTATGAGTCATATGACGCAGATTTTTGTCCAAATGATGCAGTGCTAATAGATGTAACTATTTTAAGAATACAGACGGGAATTCATTTTCGCTGCTATTTTAATCTTTTACATATTCTTTATTTTTCTTACATATACATTAGCGGGTGAAAAAGAAGTTTTAACGGTCACTCGCTCAGCTCGCGTTTCACCAGTCCACAGTTAGAGTCACTCCTACTAATCCATTTTATGTTTCTTTTAACTTCATTACAAAGCATAATTTTCCTCGCACTTACGCCAAGTATAATACAGTATCAATGTTACAAAAGTTATAAAAGCAGTATAACAATATACATTTACAGCTCCTGGTGCAGCGCTAAGTGTTGGCATACATTTCTCTCTCTCTCTACTTTTTTTTTTTTTTTTTTTTTTGTCTTTTCTCAGTTTATCACCTCAGTGTTTTCTTGCTGAGATGAACGTACCAAACATATTTTGTCTTTTTGTTATTTATATTTTGTGCGTTTACTTTATTAAATATACTATTCTTGGTGCTTAACTTACCTAAAATTCGATGCAACTACAAAATCACAAAATATTTAAAAACAGTATATCTTTAGAATATAAGCAGGCTCGCGCGCTTGAGATAAAAATGTTTTTTCGTACAGAGTGGACACTGCTCGCTTTGAAATCGTTGAATTTGTTATTTAAAAATTTGTTAAAGATTTACAAAATATGAAACAGACAATAAAAGAAAGTATAAAAATAAGTGTAGTCACGGAGGAGGTGAGTAGACTATGGGCGCGATTGAAAATATTCTGACTTTCATATTTGAAACGCTGAAATTCCTTTAATAATTGTTATTAGCAATTGTTGAATGTAATATATCCACTCTGTAAACGCAGAATTTGAAAACAGTGCAAGTATGCATTTAATCATTTAAACTGACCCTACTCTCAAACGACTCGCAAACGTTTGAAAACGTCAGTAACGCGTTTGTTCACCTTTAGCCCTTATGCAAGCAGTTATGCAGCTTGGTATCGATTGATAGAGGTTTTGGATGTCCTCCTGAGGGATATCGCGCCAAATTTGGTTGAATTGCCGCGTTAGATCGTCACCATCCCGAGCTGTTTGGAGGGCCCTGCCCATAATGCTCCAAACGTTCTCAATACGAAAGAGATCCGACGACCTTGCTGACCAAAGTTATGTTCGGCAAACACTAGGGCAAGCAGTAGAAACATGTGCAACGTGGTGGCGGGTATTATCTTGCTGAAATGTAAGCTCAGGGTGGCGTGACATGAAGGGCAACACAACGGACCTTAGAACTTCGTCGACCTATCGCTCTGCTGTATGGTTGCGACGGATGACAACTAAAGGTGTATTTAATTATGGCATAGCACACTAGGGCTATCTGCCTAAGGGGAAAGGATGCCTTCGTGGATGACTTTCTAAGGGAAACTGGCTCGTATACACGTTACACATGGGGAAACCACGAAAACACCCATGCAGCCAGCCCGTTCTCGGGATTCGAACCTCGGACCGAACTACCAGTGTTCAGCGACTTTACCGGTCGGCCGCTAGTGAGCCCGACAACTAAAGGGATCCTACTATGAAATGAAATGGCACCCCAGACTATCACTTCTGGTTGTCGGCCTGTCTGCCGCAAGACACTCAGGTTGGTATCACACTGCTGTCCGGGGCGTCTCCTGGGTGACCTTCGCTGGTCATCGGGGCTCAGTTCAAAGTGAGACTCATCACGGAAGACTAATCTACTCCAGTCAGTGACCATTCAGTGCGAATGAGCCCGAAACCACGGCAAACGGGCTTGACGTCGTACAGAGATCAATGGTAGTCGACGCAAGGGGCGCCGTGACCTCAGCCCACTTTCTGTAAGCCCTCTATGAGTGGTCCTTGTGGTCACTGAAGCACAGGTTGCACGTAAAATCGCTGATATAATAATAATAATCTGGGGCTGTGAATGCTGCTCTGACGATTGCTCAGACTTCACGTTCTGTCGTTTCTCTAGGCCTGCTGTTATCTCTAGGCTAGCAGCATTGCTCCTGCTCAAATGTCCATGGAGGTAGGAAAGGGAGGAGGGGCCATTCCGCGCTAGAAGTGAAGCACTGCTTTGAAGCTTGGGTCACCAGACGGGGTGTTCTTTGTTTACATTCAGAAGCTCGCTTGACAAGATTCTGATAGTATTTCGACACACGACAGTTCCATAGAAATCGAAAAAGGGACACTCTCGCATGAAGAAACATTCATAGTGTAATGGATAATAGCAATTTGTATAGTTTACTGACATTTACGCAAAAATCATATCTTGGTTATTTTTCGATAACTAACAACAGCGATTTTGATTATGAATTTGTTTTATAAAATTCTAAGCTGTTGCACGACAAAAATATAGATTTTAAGAAAATTGCTAAAAGAGATCTACCAAAATTTATTTTCTAGAAGATTTGAAAAGTTTGAAACTTGATGGCTAAATGTAAATATAAAATTATGTATGTTAAAATATTTGTAATTAGGCACATAGGTCAGATTAAGTTTTTATTAAATAGAGTAACGCATGCAAGGGCTATCTGCCTAAAGAGTGAGATGCCATCGTGGAGGAAGTTTGAAGAAAAACTGACCTTTGAGTGGGTATTAAAAATAATACTTATAATTTTCATTCAAATTATATTCATATATATTTTTTATGTAAAACTTTCGGGTGTATTCTAAATTAGTGTAAATTACTTTACACGAAAAATATAGTGAATGCACAGAAATTAAAGATTTGCACATGCCGGAAATGATAAATAGGAAATATGTATGGGTATTTATGCATGTGCTTGCAAAGAGCATGTATCTGCCTTTGACAAAATACGTAAATATTCATTAAATTATTTATAAATGTATTTGAAATGAAGAATTTATTCACTTATAAACAACTGTGAAAGTACTGTGAGGAAATCTAATGATTAAATGTATCTAATTTATAATGATTATAAATGTTATCTAAATATATAATAACCTTAATATTGAATTGTAAACATAAATTGAAATCCTGTTGACAAATACGTTATAAAACTATTTAAGCAAGAATTGTTCGTATTGGAAAGCAATCTGTTAAAAGGTATTGTAAAGCAAATGCTATGAGATGCGCACTTAAGAACGTAATAAAGAGTTTTGGAATATGTATTGTTGAAATGAAGGGTAAAAAAAAAATCTGATAAGTATAATTAAAAGAATTATTCCCTTTACATTTTATAATAACTCAGTTACAAGTTTTAAATAATACTTAAAAAAAAAAAAAAAAAAAAAAAAAAACTTATTTTATTCCTTTTCAGAAATGTTCAGAGAAAGTCAAATACTATTTAATACCTATTTAATTATTAGGAATTAGCGAAATACTTCTTTAAAGTATTTCGCTAATTCCTAATAATTCTCTAATTTAAAATGAACCGAATAGAGCATTAATTATAAATTGACTTACATTTTTCGATTTAAAAGAAGCCAAAAAATCATGTCATATTTAAGAAAGTATTTTAGGAAGAAGCTCTATAAATAGAAAAGAAATAATGCATAATTTTAATATTAATAATACAATAAACTTTTATCTTAATTTTTGTACCTTAACCGAATAAAATCGAATCACCTTAATTTTTTTTTCTAATGTAATTAACGAAAACTTGTGAAAATATTTCATTCAAATTAAACCATTCTGAGCAAACTGTCCTGTGAAAAGTATAGCATTTAATTCCGTTCAGAATGAAATGTTGTTTAAAAATATGTTGTTTTCACATACTTAGGACTCTGAAGTGTTGTAGAAAAAGAAAATATATACATTTATATGTACATTTGCGTAATTACAAAATATTTACACCCGAACGCGTCAAATCCCATAGAACTCAATAGTAAATGACCCAATATTTTGGTCACCACGTAGGGATCGCCGGTGCTTCAGAGCAGGGTACGGAGAAACTTGTTTAGGGCGACTCCATCTTATTTCCTATCTCCATGCAAATGTCGAGCTATTCGCCGATGACACACACCGGCTTCTCTAAGGCTGCTGTCACACGTCGGTTTGTTTCGGACGAACAACTGTTTGGAACAACTTTTCTGCTTTGTCACAACAGCCAATCACCATAGATAGCTTTGGGATCAACACAGGGAAAACTGGTTCCCCAATTACAAACAAGCTGTTAGCATTCGGAACTGATAGCTGATTGGTTGAAAACAAACAACTTACAATTTTTTTGAGAAGGAAGGAAAAAGTCGCACGTCTTTCTTTCTAGTAAACCAGGCAGAAAAACTGTCTGAAACAGTTGTTCGTGTGAAACAAATGCCGTGTGATATGGGCCTTAGCCCAACTGCACGACCTGTCTCAAATTCTGACATCTGCGCATATCTTTCGCGCACCTGTATGCGAGGCATAGTTACGGTTTGCCAGAGTACACGGAATGAAATTCGTGAAGAATTTTTATGACCTGGAATCGTAATTTCTCCTCTTAAATATCCTGCCAGTTGGTGCAGATCAGATGCACTGTAGCGACAACCGTTTATTCATTGGCAGCCAAAATGTAAAATATTGCATTTTTCGTCGAAACCTGTATGCATATCAATTTGATTTATATCTTCTCGATGCGTCGTTTTTTTTAAGAGTGTATATAGCTGTTTTAATATATAGCTTTGTACTTGTATTGCTTTTATTTCTCTGATTGCACATTTTTATTATTATTATACTGGAGCTTACCCCAAAGCCAATGGGGTGCTTTAAGTAAACTGTTCATCAATATCTATATGTTGATACCCAGAAACGCAGAGCGGGAGACGTCAACACAGGGAACTTCTGGAAAGAATCATTCATACGAACACGCATTGGTTTTTAATATAAATCTTCTGTCTTTAAAAATCTTAATTCCCATTTATTGTCAACCAGTTTTCTTGTACACTTATAAGTTCTTAATGTTTAAGTAGTTTTAACATGACTTATGTTTAATTATTAAGTTGTACTCTTGTTGTTTAAATGAAACAGCTTCGTCTTTTAAGAGCAAAGCGGTGGTTTTACAATGTTTAATGTAACACGTTTATAATGTTTAATGTAGGATATTTTTCTTATTGCTAGAATGTTTTCGAACCTAGTTTGGAAATTTGAATGCTCTCAATTTTTGCATTTGGTGTAAATTGTGCGATTTTAAAAGAAAATTCCAAAATTCTTATCTAGGGAAATTTTTAACAAAAATACGTATAAACCAGACCAGTTTCTTCAACTAAAAATAAAATTAGCAATTTCAAAATTTTATTGCAAATCTTTTTTTGCCGGAAGACATTGCACTAAGGTCCAGATTTTATTTATTCCAATCACGGGAATCTGAAAGGCTAATGAGCACATAATCCAGTGGACCAGCTGTTCTCCCAAAGGCGAAAAGAAAGCAGAAAAGCCACTAACAGCTATAAATGCTGTGTAATTTTGAAGTCTCACTCCGTCATTTCAACTCCGTGCTTGTTCTTCCTTGCTTATTGATGCAGAAAAGTTAAACTCTGAACTTAAAATTAAAATTAAAAAAAAAAAATATGAAGTGATGGGATGGAACATAAAGAATCAAATTATCTAAAAGATGGAGAATGGATTAGTTATGAAAAATTCCCTGGGACAAAGTGATGCATATGCCCTATATCCACATGTTTGACATCCCCTTAAACAGTGAAATTTCAGATTAAACTATTATTAAATTTCCTGAAGTATACTTCCCAGTTTCCCAATTCAGGATCCCAGTGCAATTATTCAATGCAGAAATAAACAAAGCTGAGAGATTAATTTTTTATACAAAATTTCAAGTGGCAGAGTGAGCATAAACTGCATATAAAATTTATGAAATTTTATTCATAAAATTTCTTACAAAATGAACAAGTTGTACTATTTTCCTGCCTTATATTTCCTATTATATTTCAATTTCCTGCCTATATGCAAAATGTTGCGGTTTTAAAGCATTATTTTTATTCTTTCAATTAAAACTGTCAGTTAAATTCAGTTCCTATCCATTATAATCTGGGATAAACAAATAAGCAATCTTAGTCAAATAGGCTTAGTCTATAGTGAAGATATAGGTAATTATATCTTATATATTATATCATTATATATTATATTATATTATATATTATTATATATTATAGATGCAGTGGTGAATAGAAAAAATTGCCAGAAGCAAAGATTTAGAAATGAAATATTTAGAAATCCGATTTTTCAGAAAAATGCAGGGATGAATTATGCTATGAAGGAATGAAATTTCAATGACTGGGTGGGACAGTTAATCGTAAATAATCACTCGTAACAAAAGTCGACGACAAACTAGTTTTTAGGCATCTGTATAGTTTGCATTTCAGAAACTTTGAAACTGTAAAAATGCATGTGCATCTGTATACCTACATGAGTCACTTTCTCTCTCTCTATCTATCTATATATATGTGTGCGTGTGTGTATTTAAAGTATAAATTTTTAACTAAAAAATGATGCTATCCTATGAATCTAAAACATTTTAACTGCAAATTAGATTAAGAAATCCTTGCGCAATTAATAAAGTAATTATTAAAGCAACCTAATAGGATTCTTAATAGGATCTAGCAGTGTTACCAAAGAAAACACGATCCTGCAACTTCAACTTTAAAACAGTGTGAGAGGTATTGCATAGACTCAGTTTAATTGAAGGAAAAAATTTACTATACAAAATAACACAGACTTATTTTTGCGAAAGAGCAGAATACTTTGAATATAAAATTCTTATTTTGAAACAAGCGAAACGCGACATACCACAATAAGATAGCTTAGTAACGAAGTAATTGTACTTTCTTTGTATTGACTTTAACCTTCACAGTAACCCTTTGGTGATAAATCGAAGTCGAGGTTAATGCGTCTATTTTGAGAACAGTGGGAAGAGATTTAGATTAGCCTGGCAACACGAAATAAATGTGAAGAATCATCTTGCTTCTTGGTTTCAGCTGCAGAGCTTCTTATTATTCTCATTGAATAATGTGTCGAAACACTATTTTTTGATGATAAGAATTTCTTTAATTTCCAGTTTTTTTTTTTTTTTTTTTTTTTTTTTTTTTTTTTTTGGACAGGTTTTTGTTTATCTTTCAGAAAAACTAATAAGATACAGAGAATATCATAAATGACTTTATAAAGAAAATGTAAAATCTTTGCCTCATCAAACAGATTTCCATACTTTCGGGCGCATAATGGGCACCAGTGTAAAACGCGCACCTGTAATTTCAAATTACATTTTTGTAGTTTTTAGGCATATTCGCGTACCTTTCCTTTACGAAGAAGCCTGAAAGCTGCATGCGCAATGCTCTATCTTTTGAAGTCATTCATTTGAAGATTTTTAGGAGGCTTTCGAACAATGGCTTACTGAATTGACAATGCGATAAGGAGAACAAAATGTGTGGGGGGGATATGCTTGAGGGATTAAATAATTCTACAAAGAGGGTGCGTTGTATTCAATGCAGCTGTGCACAACAATGTTATTCTAGGGTTTCAAGAAAAAAGGAGGTTATTATTTGACGTAAGTATGCACTACTGACCCTAATTCATGGAATTAACAGTTAGATATACAACTCTTTCTGTAGTCATTTAAAGCCACAATTAGGAAATGAACAGCGAAGGAAAGGAACGAGAAAGAAAGGAAAAAGAGGCCAAGTGAGCCAGGCCAATATAGGAATATTGTGTGAGTGGATAATAAAAAACATGGTATGAAATTAATCAGATATAATTCTAAACTCATGAAAAAAGTGTAGTATATCTAACAATCTAGATGGAATGGAATATGATTATTTATTTATATATCAGAATACCCGTGATGGTGAAAATGAAACAGAATTCGATGATGAGGCGGAAGATACTACGGAAGACAGACGAATATGGTGAACTTTTCATGTTATCGGATAAGGAAATTTTTAAAGTTCATAAGGAACGTCCTTTCTCTTAAACAAACGGCATTTAGGTACGCGTCCAAATATAATTTTTGTATACTCATCTTTTCCTTATTTTTAAAGCAATCATTTTTGTATCCGACGTATACGCTTACCCGTAAATTTCGATCTTATATTTTGCATTAAAAGTGCGAGTTATAAGCCGGAATACCGGCATTTATGTTTTAAATTTTGCCTGATAATGTCTTGATTACAATTTTTTTTTGAATGGAATTTATTATTAAAATATTTTTTGAGGAATAATTTAATATATTATTACATGTAATTATTTATAAACCGTCGTTATGGGACACTCCTAGTTTTTTTAAATTTTTTAATAAGGAAAATATAACAGTATCGAAATAAATAAACTATTAAAAGTACAATTACTCGATAATTGCTTGACAAAACTTTCTGCATATTAAATTTATAGATATGCAAAGTACAAATAAATATAATTCTAGAAGAATAGAAGCGAGGTAAACGTGCAGTTTCCTAAATGCAAACACGCTTTAAAGCTGTATGGTCATTTTGTCCATAAATTGTTTAAAAGCAAATTCTTTCTCGTTTAACTGGTTCGAAAACATAAAAATGCTAATAAAATTTTTAATTTAACTGAATTCAACATTTATATCTTTTGTAGTTAAGAACTGAAATTAATATAATAAGTGGGACACTAATTTCGCGAAGCGGCAATTCATCACGTGAGAATTTTTTTTCTAAATTTAACCTTTAAATTACATAATAAAGAACATTAAAGAAATTGAACGATTCAATGGCATTGTACTTGAAAGTGATTGTATGCTTCCAAATATGAAAGAAAAAATAATTTAACTCAAATTTAACCGACGGAACGTTAAAAAATGTGAAATAGTTCAGATTTTAACGACTATCCCATAATTGTTTTCATCTCCCACCATCCAGCCATCCATCGTGGTTTATCGGTAGCACATTCGGCGCTTATTCGAGAGTTTCAGGTTCGAGTCCCGGGAAGAGAACTGCACATTTTTCACGTCTTCTGCTTCGAGAAAACCTAATGGCTCTAGAGTGGCGCACGAACTAAAATGTGGTGGATGATGATTATTCACCACCAAGATTTGGCAATTTCGTCCTCTAATAACCCTTTAAAGTCGCCCTTTAAAAGAGGATATATAAGGTAGTTTCTTCCTCTTTTCAGCATACCTTCTTGGTTTAACGGTAGCACACTCGGGCTTTTTCGAGAAGACCAAGTTCGAGTCTCAGTGAGAACATTGCTCATTTTTCACTTTCCCTGCTTTGTTCTTGTTTCTCAGCCCCGTGACCAGCAGAGCTAGATCAGCTCCATGAGCTCATTCATCCTGAAAGAATCCAGTATAAAAAGAGGATCTTGAACCAGATCCTGTCTGGTAAGCCCCAGACAAGATAAGATGTGATCAGGAGAGGCCTGTGCGCTAGAGAACACTTAGTGCATATTTCAAAGTGTTTGTTCCCACCGACAAAAGTCATTGATAACAAACGGCCACTCAGAAATCTAGTAAATGCAGTTTGATCTCCTCTATTGCTGCTCTGAACCAAGGAGCTATCAGGGCACTTACTCTGATACCATCGGTGCACTGGTGGGACCATTCAAACAGCCTTATTCATGGATGGAGTAAGGGGCAAATTCTATGGTCAGAGACCTGGAGCACAGGCGGCAGAAGACTGATTCAGCTCCGGCGCCTACAGACTTTAGCTGGACAATAGCCTTCACGCCTTGGGTGGCCCTACCAGGAGAATACACTCCCTATGTACTTCGCCCACTCTGTCTAGTCTTGGAGGTAGGAAGTTAGATGGAGTGACTCTAAACCGGTTTCCCCACACCCTGCTTTGAAGCACTTTCGATCCCTTCATTAGTGACCAAAACATTAGGTAATTTACCATTGAGTTCAATGGGTTTTGACACGATCGGATGTAAATATTTTATAATTACGTCTTAAATATATATATTGTTACGAAATGTACAGGCGCGGTGAGATAGCTTCCCGGCAAAGCAGTTTTGGAGTTGCCATAAAATGGCAAGGGAAGGCAGGGTTGCTATATTTGGCGAGAAATCGTCCATTTCGCGAAATTTGGTGACAAAATTGGAGATATACCGTGGACGGAGGAGAACCTTCTGGAACGAATTCTTACCGGCTTAGCCCAGAATGTTCTCGAACACAAGCCGAAAGCAGAATGTTCTCGAACACAAGCTTTCGGCTTGTGTTCGAGAACATTCTGGTCCGCAGTCAGTTAGTGTGTCTCAGAGTGTGTGTGTCTCTCATCGAGAATGTGTCTCGTCTAGCGAATCAGTTCCTGCGGAGTCGATCGAGTTGACAGCCGGGCAGCGAGTGCCGAGTGAATCGTCGAGTGCGTCAAGAGAGTCTTTTAGTGCATCGCGAGCTAGTGCATCGTCGAGAGAACGTGTTGAGCTTCGGGAATAAATGAACCGAAGAGTCGAGAGCTGTGCTCGAGTGTCGTCGAGCGCATCGCGAGTTGTAGCGTGGAGAGTCTCAAGAGTACGTGGGGTTTCCAGAATGACCAAGCAGAGTCGGGAGCTGTACTCCGGAAAGCAGAGTCGGGTGCTTTGCAGGAAGCTGTCTCCACCGTTACTGCCTGACAGCGTGAAGGCTCTGTCGCTGATTGTTCCAGCGTGTTTATTGTAGATATCTGACGACTTTAAAAGTGTTTTGGAACTGTCCTGATTAATATTGATAAATAAAGTGTGATTCGATATTTCATCCAGTGTCGACGTTATTCACTCCAAATATACGAACCCCGTACGAACGTGAAGGAAGAAAATAACTTAACAACTGGTGTCAGAAGGGAGAAAAGAACGCAACAATATAAATGCATATGTTTTCTTTTTTACTAGATTTCAGAACACTAAGTATTTGAAAAGAATACATTTTTAAATAACATTGCATTCTGAATAGAATTAAATGCTATACATTTCGCAGAACAGTTTGCTAAGAACGATTTAATTTGACTGAAATATTTTCACAAGTTTTTAGTAATTACATTAAAAATTTTTAAGGTAATGCGATTCTATACGGTTAAGGAGTACAAAAAACAAGACCAAAATTTATTGAATTACTAAAATTAATATTACGCATTATTTCTTTTCTATTTATAGCTTCTTTCTAAAATACGTTCTCAAATATGACATGATTTTTAGCTTCTGAGGCATCTTTTAAATCGAAAAATCGAAGTAAATTTATAATCAGTGCTCTATTTGGTCCATTTCAAATTAGAGAACTTTTTATTTTAATAGTGAAATGCGTTAAATAGTACTTAACTTTCTCTGAATATTTCTGTAAGGTAATAAAAAAGGATTAAAAAGATTTTTTTTAAATATTGAAACCTTGTAACTGAGTTATTATAAAATGTAAGGGGAATAATTCTTTTAAGTATACTTATCAGATTTTTGTACCCTAAATTTAAACAATACATATTCTAAAACTCTTCATTATTACTATAACTATGTATCTCATAGAATTTGCTTTACAATACCTTTTAACAGATTGCTTTCCAGTACGAACAGTTCTTGCCTAAATAATTTTATAACGTATTTGTGAACAGGATTTCAATTTATGTCTACAATTCAATGTTAATGTTATTATATATTTAGATAATATTTATAATCGTTATAAATTTAGATACATTTAATATTAGATTTCTTCACAGTAGCTTTCACAGCTGTTTACGAAGGAATAAATCCTTCAATTCAAATACATTTATAAATAATTTAATAAATATTTACATTATTTTGTTAACGTCAGATACATACTTTTTGCAAGCATATGCATAAATACCCTTACATATTTCATATTTTTCACATCCAGATAGCCATTCTTTGTCTATGAATGAGACCTGCGTACGTTAATAAAAGAGCAGAACCGTCGAATTTGCGAGAAAAAAAAGACTTGCTTTGGAAACATTTAACAATCTGGAATCAATAATATGACCATTCAATGATCGGACCTCTTTTGGCAGAATACACAAATGTTTTCACCTCCGTCGATTAGCCTATTTTTAAATTCTTAATAAGCTGTCTTGATGATGTCGCACGTTCACATGTTCACATCATCTTGACCGCACATGGTACTTCCGCCGAATTCGCAAATGAAAGTCTTCTGTTCCACAAATTTGTGTAAAACTGTAGAGAATTTTACTCAAATATGTGGTTACGGATCAAGGAAAAGTTAAAATATTGGCATAATACTTTACTGAAACAAATGCGTACAGCTGATACAGATTGGACTAATAAATATTTAGGAAAATTAGTTCTTCAAATGTCTTCATGAAATACATGTGGTATGGAAACAGGTTTCGATTCTATGATCGTAAGGAATTTTAAAAGTATATTTACAATTTGAGATTATAATTATTATAAAAAAAATATAACCAATTTGTTACTTACCGGTTTTTCATACACTCTGGCGGTACATATATTATTAAAATTGCAGAAATTAACATCATAGTCGTGTAAATATGACTTGCCTTTTTTTTAATAAAACTGAGTTTCCCATTTTGGGCAGAGCCATGGCTTTGAAATAAATTGTACTTCTGTATTTATTTAGTTGATATGTTGTTCTGTCTTTAAATTATTTCTTCTGTTTGCTGCTGACCGTAAATGCTGTTAAAAATGGTAATGGCGATCCGCAAAGTTTTTTTTTTCTGTGGCCCTTTAAGGCAGTCAGAATATCCGCTTCGTTTTGAGATTTCTTTCAGGTGCGTTTTCGAAAATTTATGTTGCATTTCCCTATATATCTGCTCAGAATTAGTTACTCCACGTAACCATGTCGAGGAAAGTGCTGTCTGGGTATTTATGTGTGTTCCGATTTCTGCTGTCTTGCACTTTTGTGAGTGATCTTTTTACTGTGTTAAAGTACTGTGATATTTTGGATTGCCATTAATATTATTTCGGCTAAAGACAGTAAAATTCCCACTTTGGAAAATGCTTGGAATAGTGTATGTGAAAATGACGGTAGGTCTACTTCGGTGGCCGATGCCTCGTGCTCTTCGCATGAAGATAATATATGCTTTGTTGCGGAATCATCTATTAATTTTTATTTATGTGATAATCCGGATAGTTTGGAATTCCTGAATAATAAGATGTTCGACCACAGTAATTTGGATAAATTCTTATGTATGGATGTTTCAAAATTTGATACTTCGCACTGTTGACTTGCTCATCGAAAATTTGAAACTCATCCGTGTTGAAATATACGCTTGCACTCTTAAGGATAGTATCGGTTCTGTGTTGCATTACTATAATTTACCTCAATCTAATGAACTTCTGGCCTGTGAGCAAAAAATTCGCCGGAATAATTTCAAGAACATTAACAAACTTGAGGATTCTTCTACTTCGATAATGGGTAATAATGTAATGGTTTATTATTACCCATTACCTTCGATAATGGTTTTCTTTTGACAAGCAAACAATGCTTATCATCAATGGGAAATATCAGAGGAGTTTTTTGCAATATGATCCTCGACACAGGAGCCAATTTCACCATCACTGGGAAAGATTTAACAATTTAAAGATAAACTCATTTGGACGCCATCTTGTCTTATCCATCAGACTCTGTATGGGGATAAAATCGGAACTGATTGGAAATTAATCGTAAATATCACGTTTGGAAGTGCTGTCTACTGTCACAAAGCACATGTGGCATATATTACAGTTCCTTGTGGTATGTTACAGTAATAATGGTTTAAACCCTTAATAACCCATTTAAATCTGGTCATTATCTTTTTAGAACAGAGAGAGGAAATACTCTCTTCAAATTAAACATAAAGGGAATATTGCTAATTTAAATTATAATTATTATTTACATATATTTTATATTATGTATTTATACATAATTTTAAAAAGTTTTATGTAATATTAAGCCTATTATTTTTTAAAATTCAGTGCTTTTAAGAGAATAAAGATGAAACTCTGGGTTAACCCCAAAGATTAGAGCTGCTTTAACTACTTCAACACTCCGTAACACTTACACCACACTTCTAAGTTCTTTGTACGTTCCTGGATGATTTTATTTAATTCAATGGATATTTACATTTTCACGTTCTTGGGGCAGATTTATGAACTGAGCAGAAGATTACAGAACTGAGTAGCACAGTGATCTGCAAGCGACTCAGCTTTCTCAGTCTCGAAGTAAGCAATGCCGCGTTGGCAGTTAAAACTTTAACGAATTTTTTATTATCAAACTCAAGGATTTCAACGTTAGCAGTGGCAACACCTCTTGAAATAATACTTTTTTTATCTCCGGCGGGCGAGACTGTCTGTCGGAAATTCCAAAAATGTGCTGCTTTTTAAATATTTTGTGATTTTGTAAGAATATCTTAGTAAGGAAATTGAACACTGATATGACGAAATGAGGAACGATTGATAAAAAAAAAGAGAAAAGTGTATGGCAACACTGAAAGCTGCATCGGGAGTTCTAAGCGCTATGCTGCTGTTGAATTATATATGCGTAAGTGCGAAGAAAATGATGTTTAATAATGAAGCTAAAAAGAATAAAAAATGGGTTAGTGACTGTAACAGCAGACTGGTTGCCTGCGAGCTGAGCAGGAGTGTCAAAACCATAATAAACCCTTTTAGCGACCATTGAAATGTGGAACCGTTTTGACTTCTCCCCTCAGTAACTTTTCTCTTCTCATTCTCAATCGCAGCATGTGTACCGAAATTCCATCTGTACCATGTGTTTCATCCGTACAGAAATGCCCTTAAAGCATTACAGAAAATGTGTACTAAGGTGTTTCTAAATAAAGCTTTTTAGGTAAAACAGAGATGAAAATGTTTGTCTGATGCATTGAACCAAAATAAACTGCGTTTTTTCTTCTTTTGTTTATACGAAGAATTACGCTTCTCATAAATAGTTTTCTGTTTTCATTCCCTGTATTTCAGTCCGACACAAATGCTTTACAGTTGGAACAGAAATAAAAATACGGCTGATAAACGTGTCTATTAACTGATGATACCCTAATCAATTTTCGCTGAAATAGCGGGAAATACGTGTATCTCAAATCCGTTTTCTCTAGGATAAATCTATATATGTAACGTTTTAAAAAACTTTAGCTTAAATTACAAGAATCTGAATTAAAAATGCAGTGAAATGTTGGACAGAAATCTTCGAAGTCAGACAGAAAGCATATATGAAAAAACACTTTACATATATTTTTATTATACGCATATTTTAAAATACATACTTTGCATACATTATTTTTTCAAATATGAAATACTGTGCTTATTAACGTATTTTTTTCTCTTTTCGTGCTAATTTGTTCGATTGAAAACTGGAAGAAGGATATATATTTTATTTCGTCGGCTTCGGTGATAAATATAGCACATTTAAAAGCGCTCTTTATACACTAATAATTATTATATACGTATTTCGAAAAAGTTATCTATTTCAGTAATCACCTTTTTACCTGCTGGTCTTTCGTTTAGCAATTAAGAAACACATGTAAGAGAATCCTTTACACCTCAAGATTCCTTCGCTGGAATTTTACCCATTAAAATCCATCCGAAACGTGTATGCATCGCAAATGGACCACTTTGTAAACATTTAAAATTTCCGGTGAATAATTTTCCAACAACATCAGAACCTATCAAAAATTTAATGTCGCTTTCGTTTTCGGGAGTATTACCCTCTATGTCTGACGCCTGAATTAATTTATGAATCATCTTTCTTTAAAAGTTGCCTCGTATTCCTTCTATATTAAAAAACGACATTATCGTCTTTCAAAGTTTAAACTGCTACAACTGTTCACTTCTTGCATTACAAAATTGCATGATAACCAAATTTAAACCACACACTAGGCACCACAAAATTTCCCATAAATTCGTAAATTAAAGATGTGAGTTTTTCAACACCTACTGCACAATCAATGCTATATAATTTCAGAAAGTGTTAGAAACTTTGCCTTTTCAGTTTGTTCATTATCTGCTTCTAATCTTGTTTTATAAAAACACATAAATACTTTTAAATGTTATGAAAATGATTTATTTCTTAACTTAATTTAGTGCCAATTTTTAATAATATTCAAAATTTGTTTTCTTGATACTACTATAAAATCTTAGCAAACTTACAAATAAAATTCAACGAAAAACATAAATTTGACACTGCCTTTTTGTAACAAGACTGTCATACTTCAAAACAGTATTAAAACTGGGCAAAATAAAATGAACATAAAGTCTACATTAAATGTTTAAAAATTATAAATATGCAATGGTTGTTATACAATACAATTAATTTTGTCATTTATAAAATATCAATGAAATGATATTTTTGGAAATAATGAACAAAATTTTAGTTTCTGTTTATAACTAGTTTACCGAATTTTTAGATAAATATATTAGGTCCTTTCCATTTCTTTCCCTGTTAATATTAGTATATTAAAATATATGGAATAATAAAGTTCCATCTAGTTAGTAAAGGAAACCATTACGAAAAGTATCATCCGACATATTTTTAATCAAATACTTCATTCTGGAATTCTAACATTTTTGTACCAATTAATACCACTGAAAAAAATGATATTACACTGTAGAATAAACGAGATTCTCGCAAGAAGACCGTGTTGTTCAAGTTCTAATTTTAATTCATAATACATTTTGTACAGATAGACATATTATTAGATACATATTTAACAGGCATATTATTAGATACATATTATATAGACAAACATATTAGACTGAATTATAAACCAAATATAATTAATCAGGTAATCCGAGAAAAAGTTAACTAAACCTAGTTAGAATAAAATATGTACATTACATTCAGAATTCTAAATGTTTACATAAACTTTTCTCGCAAGGCCTGCCGGGTAAGATTCAGACGATCGCAAACGATTACTGTTCCAATTAAACACAATATTGATTAGTTTTTGGAAGGATTAGTTATAAATAATACGGTCAGTTTAAGGGGCAATTTATCAGATGCACAATGACAAAGTACTATTATTAGATCTACATTTGGAATGAATACTTTGCACTATTTTTCAATGCTTATAGTGTTGTGCATTCTTTCAATTCAAAAATCGCGCTGCCGTTAGAACACTGGTATTTATTAATAGCAAAGCCTAAACGTTAAAATACTTTATCAATACATATAACAGCCTACCAGCGGCCGAACGTTAAAGACACTGATCACTGGTAGTTCGGTTCGAGTTTCGAATTCCGCGAACGGGCTGGCTGCATGGGCCTTTTCGTGGTTTCCCCATGTGTAACGTGTATACGAGCCAGTTTCCCTTAGAAAGTCATCCACGAAGGTACCCCTCCGTTTATGCAGATAGCCCTCGTAGGCTTTGCCACAATTGAATAATCCAATCCAATCCAATACATATAACAGGGTAAAGGGCATAAGAATAATCTGTATAAAATGAACAAGAAATATTTCAAACAGAAACGTTTTGTTACTTACATCAGATATACGACCAACAGTCAGCCATCTTTGTCTGCTACTAGCTCTCAAGCGCTTATCTTCTTCTGATTGGTTGATCTCTAGTCAGTCACGTGATTTTTTCGCGCGGCTTTTGAAACATTATATGTAATCTTACAGGCGATTCATCTGTACTCGCCACAAATCGCTTTCAAACGGTTAACGTTACAGGAAATTCTTGTGTAACTTTTTAATTTCTGTAACTCTACAAAACATTTGCCTGTAAAGAACGACCTTTGTTTTTACAGTGTGACAGAAGACTCTCAACACCGCCGATGGCATACTCACCTCCTCCGTAATTACTGTTACTTTGGTGTCGCCTCTCGCTCTTTTGATAACTGAATTCTCTGCAATAGTTTTTTTTAAACTTTTTAAAATTTGTTTCGCATTTTGTATTTATTAGTCCAAAAGAGACGTTTGTAGAGAATGGGATATCAATCCCGAAACATAATTTTGCGTCGAAACACTTACAAGCGCTTTTCAAATTGTTGGCACCGAGCATTATCACCCCATATTATATTTAGAAATTAAATAATGGAGAATCTGCATGAAAGTAGGTATATTTGTTGCATTGTGAAGAAACAATGGCACTAGAACCATCAAATTTTGAATAGTGTATTCCTTTACCAGAACATGGCCACCTGGAGGCCGGAATTAGGAATTCATTTTATTGTCTATTTCATATTTTGTAAACCTTCATCGAATTTTTCATAAGCAAACTCAACGACTTCTAAGCAAGCAGTGGCAACTGTCTGCGGATTGAAACATTTTTATCTCCAACACGCGAGACCGTCCATTGGAAATTCTAAAGGTACGCTGTTTGTATTTTGTGATTTTGCTGTTGAATCGAATTTTGTGTGGCTTAAGGTCCATTAACGTGATATTGGATCAATGAAGTAAACACACAAAACGTTAATAATAAAAAGACTGTAAGGACATCTTAATAAGAAAACTGAATGCTGATATAACGAATTGAGGAAAGACTGATAAAAAAAGAGAAAAGTTTATGCGTTGGAAGTTCTAAACATATATTGCTAAGCTACTTTTAAAATTTTGTTATTTTTCTGTCGATTTATGTATGGCGTAGTGGGAGAAAATGCTGTTTAATAATAAAGCTAAAAAGAAAAAGTGGCTTAGTGATTGTAAAAGTAGACTGGTGGACCGTGAGATGAGCAGGTGAATAAAGAGCCTTAATAAACCCTTTTGGCGACCATTAAAATCTGAAAACTTTCATACTTCCCCTTCCTAATATGTTTTTCCATCTCAACTGCACCCTGTTTCCGTTTCATCCGCACAAGAATTCACTGCCATTGAAGCAGTGACAAAAAATTTGTGCTAACGTATTTGTAACTGCTTATTAGGTAAAACAACGATAAAAAAAAATCGCTGGTACAGTGCACGGAAACAAAACGCGATTTTTTCTTGTTTTGGTTTTACTCCGAATTTTTCGCTTCTCTTTTCCTGTAGTTCATCTAAAAAAAAAAAAGAATACTTCACGTTGGAAAAAAGATTTTAAAAAATGCCTACTAAAGCTAAAGTATTTTAATATATCTATTAGCTGACGATACCACGATCGAAATTTTCGCTGAAATAATGGAAGAAACATGTATCGAAATGCGGTTTCTCTAGAATAAACCTATATAGTAACTTTTTAATAAAATTTAGTATAAATTAGGAGAATTTTGATTAAAACTGCAGTGAAATATTGGATAGAAATCTTCAAAATCATAGGAAAGGGCATCTATGAAAAAACTTTATATGTACATATATTTATTCTATGCACATTTTAAAGTGTTTATTCCCCATACATCCATTTTTTTCCAGTATGAAATACTGGGCTTCTTACCTTGTTTTCCCTCTTTCCTGCTAATGTTTTTTAATTGAAAACTGGGAGGGGTAAACGTATTCTGTTTTTGAAAAGACGCCGTCGATGAGGAATATAGCACATTAAAAAGCGCTCATTACACACTAATAATATTATATACGTATTTCAAAGAACTTAATGATTTTCAATAATGATATTTTTATTTGTACAAAGTTCTTCGCTATTTTTTGTCATATTTTACATTGTTACCGTTAATCAGACGTTTCTAACTCATACACTGAAACCAACGGGAGGAGGTAAGCTAGGGAAGACAATATGCGACTACATACAATTACAAATTTAGTGTGCAGATAGATGATTTTAGCGCAGTTATATCTGAAATTCTTGTACATTTGTGGGTAACGTGAGAGAAATTAAACATGAAAAACCTGAGAGAAATAATACTCTGCCTTAAAACTAAGAATACAGGGGAAAGTAAATTTAACATTGAGTAAATGGGTATTTGGGAATTTTGACGAGATATCGGCAAATCTGACAACGGTTCTGGCGACGTTTTTTGCCTCCCAAATTGGGCACGAAGTCGGCAAAATTCGCCAAAGCCGGCGACCATTTGGCGACATTATGGTACCTTCCTGTGTCACTGTAATTCCCCCCGGAGTTGACTCAGGCGAAGGCCTGGGAAGCACTGGTTAGGATCTGTACCTAGGCAGTCTCAACCACGGGGGCATAATAACAGACTTCACAGAAGGCCTGAGGGCTCTCGGTACAGAGTAAGGCTCGGCAGGGACCGTACTGTATTGCCTTGTCTGCCCTTGCTCTGGGGGTTCGTAACATGGTAGTTTAAATTTTGTTTGGGCGGCACTTAATCTGAAAGGCCAAGAAGCCAGGACAGAGTTGCCTTGTCACTACGAGTTCTGTCACCGTAATAGGTATTGTGACTGAATAACTGTAATTGATTTCCTCCGCAACTGTAACCGTATCCGGCCGTCATATGTCTTCCAGTAATTTGCAGAAGCTCAAAGTACTGCAACTATCTTGGTGGCCGGGCAAAACTGTAAAGGGCCGTTCCCACTGGGGTTTATCTGAGCTAACGGACGCTATATTCGGGTTTACTTTTAGGCCATTGGAGGTAATAAACAAAAAAGCGCAACACGCATTTTTATGCGAAAAAACGAAATGTGTATAAATACAAGATAGAAATGATAGAAAAAAAAAACTGTTGAACTGGCGAGAAGAGAAAACTTGCAGTGACATACAGACTACACGACAAGTTCCTCTAAAGTTCGAAAACATTTCGAAAAAATATTAAGTAGTTTTAAGAACTGTATTATTTAAAATCTTTGAATAATCATAATGATTGTGACGTCGTAAATAATATCGCTCAAGAAGATGAAAATGTAAATATCCATTGAGTTAACTAAAATCATACAGGTAAGTGCAGAGATCGTAGAAGCTAGGTCTACGTTTTTCCAACTGTTGACTAGTTTTAGTATCTGTAATCTTTGGGGTTAACCTAGAGTCGCATCTGAATTCTCGTAGAAGTAGTTAGAATTGGAAAAAAGGTAGTCTTGATAGACCATTTTAAAATTATGTATAAATATATTAAAGATATTTTTCTATTAAAAAATTTGAAAATATAAATTATATTTACATTAGCAGTAGTCCCTTTATGCTTAATTTTAATACTTTATTTTATCTTTCTATTCTAAAAATAATAATCTTTTTCTGAACTGTGTCATTTTTTGACTAATCCTTGTTATATGACTTTTACACAACGCTAGTTATGTAAATGGAATAAAACTCAAACAGCCAATTATAATTTTACGGCGCGTAATTTACAAATTTACACGAACGTGTAATAGTTTTTGCAGTTTGTTGATAAGTTAATCATTTTTCTCTGATGACTTGTATTTGTTCACCATCATCTAATTTTCAATTTAAATCATATTTTGTGTCTATGTATTTCTTTATTTTCAGTTTCTACCTCGGATGAGCTTCAGCCAATCAGATGTTCTTCGCGGCCTACGTGAAAACTGGTGACACCCTCTCCTTGCACCTTCTATTCTGTAAACTGGACCTACAGTTATTCATTTCTGTACTTGAAGCTCTACTGTAGAAACGAAACTGATGACAGTAGGATTATGCTGCGCAAAACACACAGCAATCGCGACTTGCAGCGGAGCTTGGCTAATCATTTCTATTGTATCCCTTGACTATCCATTCTTGGATCTTCTTGAATTATATCTCACATGGAAAATATTCCCACGTGAGATTTTCCCGAACCGAGGTCTTCTGAGGTGCTGGTAATAGCGAGATAAAATTCACGTTTATACCAGTCTAAAGATCACTATCGAAGTAACATTTCTATTTCCATGCACTGATTTCCTTTCTATGATCTACGGCCACGATGGATACATGTGATGAACCTTGATGGGCTTATTAGACATAAAGTTGAACACATCGCTCTTCGCGACATATTCAAGTTCTATTCCATTTATTTCTACTGCTGAAGTAGCATTATTTTTACAGTGAAGTGGCATAAAATGTTTCCTGTCACAAGATATCAATATCCGAATTCTTCCCAAAAGAAACGTTTTCAAAACTTTTTTACAATCCCAACTGTAAGATGTTTTTCAATTAATCTCTATATATGGTCCTATGCGAAGGCTGTAAATCAAAAGAGAAAACAAAATTTTACTAAAACTTGAAATGCTGATAAATGTGTAATCGGAAAAATTTCTGTTGATTAATTAAAATTGCTTGTAACGTATTAATTTTTTAATGAGAAACTATGCGGAATAAATTACACATAAAACAGCTCGAATATTCCAGAAAGAAATTAAGAAAGTAATTAATTCGATATTAGCATTTGCAGTTTTAAGTAAATTTGGCGTAAGGCTTATAAGTATGGCTTTCTAAAACACTGTCCATTCTTGTATGATGGATGGCACTAAAGACAAATCACATAGCATTCGAAAAGCTGATATTCTTTAGGGATTTATAGACATTTTAATAAATTTTACAGGTGTAGATGTTATGCATTTTGCAAAGATTTTGGTTATGTGTTTTCCTTATTCGCTAGACACTGGTAGTTCAAAGTGAGCTTGATTCCATGGCGAACGGGCCTCCGATAGGGGCGGACGGGTAATCTAAATGGGAGTTTCCTTCATGTGTAACGTCGATATAATACAGTTTCCCTAATAAATTCCTCCACGAAAGCATCCGTCAACATTAGTAGATACGCCTCGCAAATTTTCCTACTGTGGTAACTATTTAGATTATCATTTGCTAGATTACCTTTCGAGTATAAAATCCAGGGGCAAGGCCATAATTCCGCTCGTCTCTAACGCCCATAAATTTATTTAGATACAATGCAATGGTTACAAACATAATTGTTAGACATGTGTCTTTGGTACCTTCGTCCTGCATACAGAAATTAAGTTGTCGAATAACTTCCGAGATAGGACGCATGTAGATACAATTGACGGCGGATGCTCTTAATTCATTGCATTCTGTCCCTCACGAACTAAAAATTTATGAGTTCAAGCTTATTGATCAATATCATACACTACTTTCTTACCAATAATAATACTGAATAATTATTAATATTACAATTAATATCAATAATACATAAAGTTAACATCAGACATTTTGAAAACACTATATTATTACGTAAATAAACAATAACTGTTAATATAAAGAATTCTGGAACTAAAATCTTTTAAGTTCAAATTGTCCCGTTTTATCAGCACGTACAGTGGAACTTCAAGATATGAGCATCACTATATTCGAGAAATTCGAGATACGAGGAAAGTATGAGCGAAACATCTGTCTCTAAATACGAACGTTGACTGGAGTAATGAGCAATGAGTCAGGCTTTTGGTATGCGTGGAGCCATTTCCCGATCCGGCTCGACTCGGTGAATTCCCTCGTCAGATCACTCAGTGTTCTTTCATCTACGTGTTTGGGCGTTTTTTTTTTTTTTACATTTAACGTGAAAATAATTATTTCACGATGCCTCTCAAGAAGACTTGTTGCCTCAGATAGTGCTGCAAAGAAAAATAAAGGGCCGTTCACGTTGGGGTTTATCTGAGCAAACGGACACAGATGAAGCAGCCGATCCATTCCCAAAACCAATTTTTCCCCATAGGGCAGCAAGTTGAAAAATCTGAACTGCAGGAATAGCAGAGCTAATCGACACATTGAAGTGACTCCGTTAGCTCAGATACACCCCAGTGGAAACGCCCTTGAGAAAGCCATGGGCGTTGAAATTAAGAAAGAAATCATAGATAAACAAGCGTGGTCTAAGAGTGACGGATTTGACGAAGACTTACGTCCTTTCGACATCGACAATCCTGAAGAAGCAGGAAGAAATTAAGAAACTTGATGTAGCCAAAGTCAGCACAGTCCAAAACTCTTAGAAGATGCTGAGAAGCTGTTGTTGGTGTGGGTTAACGACAAGCAGTTAAAAGGTCGGTATCGGAAGCTATCATAACGGTAAACTACGGTTATATTAATTACAACTTTTATTTATTAGAAAATTTGATTTTCATGTTGATATTTTTGGAGTTGCGGAACAGATTAAGTGAATTTCCATTATTTCCAATGGGGAAGTTTGTTTCTAGATACGAGAAATTTGCCATACGAGCTCATTGCTGGAACGAATTAAACTCGCATTTCGAAATTCTACAGTAATCTATTTTGAAAGTACTATTCAATACAAAAGTTGTTTTGGTCTTTTATATACACCAGATTTAAGTTTTACACTGCACGATTGTTTCTTGCCGTCGCGACCGGTATACATTCCTTAATGGTCCTAACAAGAACGCATACACCGAAATATACAAAGGTGAGTCTCTAGCAGATCACTGCGCATCTCAATTATCCACTCACAACATATCCCACCCTCAAACGGATCGCGCTATAGAATTATTCGATACACAGTTCTTTTCAAAAGCACACACAAACAACATCCCTGCTGTCGTTCCCTCGGAGGTGCTTAGATATATCGGAAAGAGAAATTATCGCAGCAGTAGTCCGGGAAAGCTATCCAACGGTCTGGCTGCACGAGCGTTTTCGTGGCTTTTCCCGATGTGGAAAGTAACTAAGAACCAGTTCGTCTTACAAAGCCCTACATATTTCCCTTAGGCAGATAACCACAGCGTGGTTTCCAGTAATCAAACAAACCGAACCATCTTTGAAAAATTCAGTATTTATTATTCATGTTTATCTCTGCGTGCGTATAATTAAAGACTAAATATGTAAGCTATGAGGGCGTGGTAATTCATAGGTCATATCTTATTTGTATTCGTGTGATGTTTTCGGATCATTTTTATAACTAGCAAATATTTCTAATCTTAGCTTAGACGATGTCATTTTGAATGTAGATGCTTTTCCAAAGGGGTGTTAGTACCATTTAAGCAAATGGTAAATGAAATAGTTGGTTGAAATCCTATGGAGGATAATATGGACCAATATAGTATTCGGTAATCCTTTATTCTTCAATTTTTTTATTATTTTAAATAGTTACCACCCAATATGTGTATTGGAAGCGTTAAAATATGTGCTCTTTCCATCATCTGAAATCTATACAATTTAAATTTTCTGCATCAATAAGCAAGGATGAACAAGCCCGGAGTCGAAATGGAGGAGAGCGACTTCAAAATTAGGCAGCAGTTACAGTGTTTCCTTCCTTTTCTTCACGCCATCGACAGAACAGCTGTTTCACTGGGTTTATCTGAGCTAACGGGACACAGCTAATGTAACCTACCAGTCTCCAAAACCAGTTTTACCCATAGGGCAGCAAGTTGAAAAATCTGACTTGAAGGAACAGCGAAACTAGTCGACACATGGAACCGATTCCGTTAGCTCAGATAAACTTCAATGTGAACGGCTTTTCCGATACCCGTGAATGGAATAATTAGAAACTGGAGATTAGTGCAATGTCTTTCGAGAACAAACTTTTCGTAAAGAAATATTCAAACTGCTAAATTTGTTTTAGTTCATGAAACTGGTCATGTTTATCCATATTTTTCTGAAAATTTCCCTAGATAAGAATTTTGGAATTTTCTTTTAAATCTGCAAGCTTAGTCTAAATGGAGAATTTCCGGCACTCAAATTCCCAATCTGAGTTCGCAGTTACGTTGCTGCAACACGTAAAATTAATAAGCATGCAGTAAAATACACTCAGCTATGACATTAAACACTATAAAACCACCGCTTCGCCTCTATGAGACTACGCAGTTTCATTTAATAAAGAAACATTAATTAGAACGACAGAACATTTGAGGAAAAAAACCAGCCAAAGTTTTACACCATATAAGTGCAAGAAGAAACTGGTATGCAATAAAAGGGCAATAATTTTTGTTATAACTAATAATAATTTAATAAAGATGTGATACATTGGACACTGCACGTGTTGAGTCGCTCATCGAAAATTTGAAAATAATCTATGTCCGTATTGAAACATACGCTTGCGCTTTTGAGGACAGTATCGGTTCTGTATTGCATTACGATAATTTCCTGAATCTGATGAACTTCAGGCGTGTGAGCAAATTTTTCGACGGGATAATTTCAAGAAAATTAGCAAGCTTGAAGACTGCGCTACATCGGTAATCGGTAAGTGCGATTTACTTGTTAAGCAGAGAACGCTTATTTATTCTAAATGCCAGTAAGAAACGAAAAATGTTGTTAATGATAATGAGTGTATTTCTAATGATGGTAAATTAAATTTTTAACAAGCCGGCTAAAACAACCAAAGACATAAAATTAGTTAAACCTAGGTCGCACTTAATATTACAAAATAGAATTGCTAATCTTGATGTACATGATACTCCTATTAATACTGATAACAAATGCAATGTTGGTACTGAAAATAATGCTCTATTAAATAATTACAAGCCTAGTCCTAGTAAAAATATTGTTCATAACTGTAAATGTAAATATTCCTATTACTAATAACTCAACAGGTCCAGGCGTGCTGCAGCAGCCGGATCAGTCAAGGAACTTCTGTAATGGCTAAACCTGAGACGGTGTTACTTATTAAGACTTTCGCAAAGACTTATGTAGACAACGTCCTGACTGTAAATTCTTTGGGCTCTTTAATCATGAATCCTTAAAGTTAAGCCGGGCTCGTCTGATGATCATCGTACACTCAGTAGTTTTTTCTTGATTAAAAATATTGAACATTTTGTTGTCAACGGAAGACACAGAAAGATGTGTAAAATCTGCTTTTTTATACAGAACTGGCAATTACGACCACTAGGTTGTCTCAACAAGTCTAAGCGCGCAAATGTTTATGGTCCCAAGCAGCCTGGTATAGAGGATTCTCGAAATTTCCTTCTTACAAAAAGGAACTTGCTAATAGTGCTCCAAGAATTTCTACAATAAAACGTTAACTATGCTCAGGGCCTTAACGCGGCCATTGCTGTAAGACCTATTGCCCAAAATGTGGATACTGTCCCCAATGTTACAATATCTGCTGCTGTTGTACCTTCCCAAGTTTACAAACAAATTGATATGCCAAATACCTCAAACAGGAATGAACTTTCAGGTCTTGTGGAATTTTTTAAAGTATATGAATCAATTTCAAAAAGAGTCTGGCCTAAACCGTGCCAGCATTAGAAAAGTCTTTAAAAGTAAAATGCATGCTTTGAACGAGTGCAAAGATGGATTATATAAATGAACTATAACGCTGTTTCGGAGGCCACTTCCAAACTTCAGACATGCCACAACATCATCCCGCCCTTTACTGGCCAACGCGGCATTGCTTACTTCGAGACTGAGAAAGCTGAGTCGCTTGCAGATCACTGTGCTACTCAGTTCTGTAATCTTCTGCTCAGTTCATAAATCTGCCCCAAAAACGTGAAAATGTAAATATCCATTGAATTAAATAAAATCATCCAGGAACGTGCAAAGAACTTATAAGTGCGGTGTAAGTGTTACGGAGTGTTGAAGTAGTTAAAGCCGCTCTAATCTTTGGGGTTAACCCAGAGTTTCATCTTTATTCTCTTAAAAGCACTGAATTTTAAAAAATAATAGGCTTAATATTACATAAACCTTCTTAAAATTATGTATAAATATATAATATAAAATATATGTAAATATTAATTATAATTTAAATTAGCAATATTCCCTTTATGTTTAATTTGAAGAGAGTATTTCCTCTCTCTGTTCAAAAAAGATAATGACCAGATTTAAATGGGTTATTTAGGGTTTAAACCATTATTACTGTAACATAACACAAGGAACTGTAATATATGCCACATGTGCTTTGTGACAGTAGACAGCACTTCCAAACGTGATATTTACGATTAATTTCTAATCAGTTCCGATTTTATCCCCATACAGAGTCTGATGGGTAACACAAGATGGCGTCCAAATGAGTTTATCTTTAAATTGTTAAATCTTTCCCAGTGATGGTGAAATTGGCTCCTGTGTCGAGGGTCATATTGCAAGAAACTCCTCTGATATTGCCCATTGGTGATAAGCATTGTCTGCTTGTCAAAAGAAAACCATTATCGAAGGTAATGGGTAATAATAAACATTATATTATTACCCATAATCGAAGTAGAAGAGTCCTCAAGTTTGTTAATGTTCTTGAAATTATTCCGGCGAAATTTTTGCTCACAGGCCAGAAGTTTATTAGATTGAGGTAAATTATAGTAATGCAACACAGAACCGATACTATCCTTAAGAGCGCAAGCGTATGTTTCAACACGGATAAGTTTCAAATTTTCGATGAGCAAGTCAACAGTGCGAAGTATCAAATTTTGAAACATCCTCCATACATAAGAATTTATCCAAATTACTGTGGTCGAACATCTCATTATTCAGGAATTCCAAACTATCCGGATTATCACATAAATAAAAATTAATAGATGATTCCGCAACAAAGCGTATATCATCTTCATGCGAAGAGCACGAGGCATCGGGCAACGAAGTAGACCTACCGTCATTTTCACATACACTATTCCAAGCATTTTCCAAAGTGGGAATTTTACTATCTTTAGCCGAAATAATATTAATGGCAATCCAAAATATTACAGCTTTTTAACACAGTAAAAAGATCACTCACAAAAGTGCAAAACAGCAGAAATTGGAATACACATAAATACCCAGACAGCACTTTCCTCGACATGGTTACGTGGAGTAACTAATTCTGAGCAGATATATAGGGAAATGCGACATAAATTTTCGAAAACGCACCTGAAAGAAATCTCAAAACGAAGCGGATATTCTGACTGCCTTAATGGGCCACAGAAAAAAAAAAAAAAACTTTGCGGATCGCCATTACCATTTTTAACAGCATTTACGGTCAGCAGCAAACAGAAGAATTAATGTAAAGACAGAACAACGTATCAGTCAAATAAATACAGAAGTACAATTTATTTCACAGCCACGGCTCTGCCCAAAATGGGAAACTCAGTTTTATTAAAAAAAGGGAAATCACATCTACACGACTATGACGTTAATTTCTGCAATTTTAATAATATATGTACCGCCAGAGTGTATGAAAAACCGGTAAGTAAGAAATTGGTTATATTTTTTTTATAATAATTATAATCTCAAATTGTAAATATACTTTTAAAAATCCTTACCATCATAGAATAGAAACCTGTTTCCATACCACATGTATTTCATGAAAACATTTGAAGAACTAATTTTTCTGAATATTTAAGTGTCCAATATGTATCAACTGTATGCATTTGTTTTAGTAAACTAATATGACAGGTTTTCTTAAAAGCTATCAGAGACAAAAGATAATATTCACAGACAGACTAACTTTGCGGAGATATATAGCGAAATGTGACACGAATTTTCGGACGCGCATGTGACAGAAATCTCGAAACCAAGCGAAAATTCTGATTGTCCTAACGGGCCACAGAAAAAACATGTTTGCGGATAGCCATTTGCCCACTAATTACCTTAATTAATAAAACTTCGCAATGGACCTTTTAGAACTCGGACACTGCAGATCAAACCTGTGATTTATATTTTCAATAGCATTTACATGTGAGACGCAAACTGAAGAAATAATTTAAGGACAGAACACAAGTCAAATAAATACACAACTAAAATTTATTTCAAAGCCACCGCTCTGCCTAAAATAGGCAATGCAGTTTCATTAAAAACGATTTGTTAACATCTGTTAGTAATCCATGTTTCTGGAATTTTAATAATATATGTATCGCAAGAGTGTACGAAAACACCAGTAAGTAAGAAATCGGTTATAATTTTTTGAATAATAATTATAATCTCAAATTGTAAATATACTTTTAAAAATCGTTAGCATCATAGAATCGAAACCTGTTTCCTAACCACATGTACTTCATGAAGACATTTGAAGAACGAATTTTCCTAAATATTTATTAGTCCAATCTGTATCAGCTGTATGCATTTGTTTCAGTAAAGTATTATACCAATATTTTAACTTTTCCTTGATCCGTAACCACATATTTGCGTAAAATTATGTACAGTTTTACACAAATGTGTGGAACAGAAGACTTTCATTTGCGAATTCGGCGGAAGTACCATGTGCGGTCAAGATGATGTGAACATGTGAACGTGCGACATCATCAAGACAGCGTATTAAGAATTTAAAAATAGGCTAATCCACGGAGGTGAAAACATTTGTGTATTCTGCCAAAAGAGGTCCGATCATTGAATGGTCATATTATTGATTCCAGATTGTTAAATGTTTCCAACGCAAGTCTTTTTTTTCTCGCAAATTCGACGGTTCTGCTCTTTTCTTAACGTACGCAGGTCTCATTCATAGACAAGGAATGGCTAACTGGATGTGAAAAATGTGAAATATGTAAGGGTATTTATGCATATGCTTGCAAAAAGTATGTATCTGCCGTTAACAAAATAATGTAAATATTTATTAAATTATTTATAAATGTATTTGAATTGAAGGATTTATTCCTTCATAAACAGCTGTGAAAGCTACTGTGAAGATATCTAATATTAAATGTATCTAAATTTATAATGATTATAAATATTATCTAAATATATAATAACATTAACATTGAATTGTAGACATAAATTGAAATCCTGTTCACAAATACGTTATAAAACTATTTAAGCAAGAACTGTTCGTACTGGAAAGCAATCTGTTAAAAGGTATTGTAAAGCAAATTCTATGAGATTCATAGTTATAGTAATAATGAAGAGTTTTAGAATATGTATTGTTGAAATTTAGGGTACAAAAATCTGATAAGTATACTTAAAAGAATTATTCCCCTTACATTTTATAATAACTCAGTTACAAGTTTTCAATATTTAAACAAAATCCTTTTAATCCTTTTTTATTACCTTACAGAAATATTCAGAGATAGTTAAGTACTATTTAACGCATTTCACTATTAAAATAAAAAGTTCTCTTATTTGAAATGGACCAAATAGAGCACTGATTATAAATTCACTTCGATTTTTCGATTTAAAAGATGTCTCAGAAGCTAAAAATCATGTCATATTTGAGAAAGTATTTTAGAAAGAAGCTATAAATAGAAAGGAAATATTGCGTAATATTAATTTTAGTAATTCAATAAACTTTGGTCTTGTTTTTTGTAATCCTTAACCGTATAGAATCGCATTACCTTAAATTTTTTTAATGTAATTAATAAAAACTTGTGAAAATATTTCAGTCAAATTAAATCGTTCTGAGCAAACTGTTCTGCGAAATGTGTAGCATTTAATTCCATTCAGAATGAAATGTTATTTAAAAATGTATTCTTTTCAAATACTTAGTATTCTGAAATCTAGTAAAAAAGAAAACATATGCATTTATATTGTTGCGTTCTTTTCTCCCTTCTGACACCAGTTGTTAAGTTATTTTCTTCCTGCACGTTCGTACGGGGTTCGTACATTTGGAGTGAACAACGTCGACACTGGATGAAATATCGAATCACACTTTATTTATCAATATTAATCAGGACAGCTCCAAAACACTTTTACAGTAGTCAGATATCTACTATAAACACGCTGGAACAATTGCGACAGAGCCTTCACGCTGTCAGGCAGTAACGGTGGAGACACCTTCCTGCAACGCACCCGACTCTGCTTTCCGGAGTACAGCTCCCGACTCTGCTGGGTCATTCTGGAAACCCCACGTACTCTTGAGACTCTCCACGCTACAACTCGCGATGCGCTCGACGACACTCGAGCAGAGCTCTCGACTCTTCGGTTCATTTATTCCCGAAGCTCAACACGTTCTCTCGACGATGCACTAGCTCGCGATGCACTAAAAGACTCTCTTGACGCACTCGACGATTCACTCGGCACTCGCTGCCCAGCTGTCAACTCGATCGACTCCGCAGGAACTGACTCGCTAGACGAGACACATTCTCGATGAGAGACACACACACTCTGAGACACACTAACTGACTGCGGACCAGAAGGGTTTATACAGCTTTCGGCTTGTGTTCGAGAACATTCTGGGCTAAGCCGGTAAGAATTCGTTCCAGAAGGTTCTCCTCCGTCCACGGTATATCGCCAATTTTGTCACCAAATGTCGCGAAATGGGCGATTTCTCGCCAAATATAGCAACCCTGCCTTCCCTTGCCATTTTATTGCTTTGCCGGGAAGCTATCTCACCGCGCCTGTACATTTCGTAACAATATATATATTTAAGACGTAATTATAAAATATTTACATTCGATCGTGTCAAAACCCATTGAACTCAATGGTAAATTACCTAATGTTTTGGTCACCAATGAAGGGATCGAAAGTGCTTCAAAGCAGGGTATGGAGAAACCGGTTTAGTGCCACTCCATCTAACTTCGTACCTCCAAGACTGGACAGAGTGGGCGAAGTACATCGGGAGTGTATTCTCCTGGTAGGGCCACCCAAGGCGTGAAGGCTGCTGTCCTGCTAAAGTCTGTAGGCGCCGGAGCTGAACCAGTCTTCTGCCGCCTGTGCTCCAGGTCTCTGACCATAGAAGCTGCCCCTTACTCCATCCATGAATAAGGCTGTTTGAATGGTCCCACCAGTGCACCGATGGTATCAGAGTAAGTGCCCTGATAGCTCCTTGGTTCAGAGCAGCAATAGAGGAGATCAAACTGCATTTACTAGATTTCTGAGTGGCCGTTTGTTATCAATGACTTTTGTCGGTGGTAATAAACACTTTGAAATATGCACTAAGTGTTCTCTAGCGCACAGGCCTCTCATGATCACATCTTATCTTGTCTGGAGGTTACCAGACAGGATGTGGTTCAAGACCCCCATTTTATACTGGATTCTTTCAGGATGAATGAGCTCATGGAGCTGATCTAGCTCTGCTGGTCACGGGGCTGAGAAACAAGAACAAAGCAGAGAAAGTGAAAAATGAGCAATGTTCTGACTCAGACTCGAACCTGGTCTTCTCGAATAAGCCCGAGTGTGCTACCGTTAAACCAAGAAGGTATGCTGAAAAGAGGAAGAAACTACCTTATATATCCTCATTTAAAGGGCGACTTTAAAGGGTTATTAGAGGACGCAATTGCCAAATCTTGGTGGTGAATAATCAGCATCCACCACCTTTTAGTTCGTGCGCCACTCTAGAGCCATTAGGTTTTCTCGAAACAGAAGACGTGAACAATGTGCAGTTCTTTCCCCGGGACTCGAACATGGAACTCTCGAATAATCGCCGATTGTGCTACCGATAAACCACGAAGGATGGCTGGATGGTGGGAGATGAAAACAATTATGGGATAGTCGTTAAAATCTGAACTATTTCCCATTTTTTAACGTTCCGTGTGTTAAATTTGAACTATATTATTTTTTCTTTCATATTTGGAAGCATACAATCACTTTCAAGTACAATGCCATTGAATCGTTAAATTTTTTTAATGTTCTTTATTATGTAATTTAAAGTTTAAATTTGGAAAAAAAATTCTCACGTGATGAATTGCCGCTTCGCGAAATTAGTGTCCCACTTATTATATTAATTTCAATTCTTAACTACAAAAGATATAAAAGTTGAATTCAGTTAAATTAAAAATTTTATTAGCATTTTTATGTTTTCGAACCAGTTAAACGAGAAAGAATTTGCTTTTAAACAATTTATGGACAAAATAACCATACAGCTTTAAAGCGTGTTTGCGTTTAGGAAACTGCACGTTTACCTCGCTTCTATTCTTCTAGAATTATATTTATTTGTACTTCGCATATCTATAAATTTAATATGCAGAAAGTTTTGTCAAGCAATTATCGAGTAATTGTACTTTAAATAGTTTATTTATTTCGATACTGTTATATTTTCCTTATTAAAAAATTAAAAGAAACTAGGAGTGTCCCATAACGACGGTTTATAAATAATTACATGTAATAATATATTAAATTATTCCTCAAAAAATATTTTAATAATAAATTCCATTCAAAAAATAATTGTAATCAAGACATTATCAGGCAAAATTTAAAACATAAATACCGGTATTCCGGCTTATAACTCGCACTTTTAATGCAAAATATAAGATCGAAATTTACGGGTAAGCGTATAAGTCGGATACAAAAATGCTTGCTTTAAAAATAAGGAAAAGATGAGTATACAAAAATTATATTTGGACGCGTACCTAAATGCCGTTTGTTTAAGAGAAAGGACGTTCCTTATGAACTTTAAAAATTTCCTTATCCGATAACATGAAAAGTTCACCATATTCGTCTGTCTTCCGTTGTATCTCCCGCCTCATCATCGAATTCTGTTTCATTTTCACCATCACGGGTATTCTGATATATAAATAAATAATCATATTCCATTCCATCTAGATTGTTAGATATACTACACTTTTTTCATGAGTTTAGAATTATATCTGATTAATTTCATTCCATGCTTTTTATTATCCACTCACACAATATTCCTATATTGGGCTGGCTCACTTGGCCTCTTTTTCCTTTCTTTCTCGTTACTTTCCTTCGTTGTTCACTTCCTAATTGTGGCTTTAAATGACTGCAGAAAGAGTTGTATATCTAACTGTTAATTCCATGAATTAGGGTTAGAACTGCATACTTACGTCAAATAATAACCTTGAATTGAATAACTTTTTGAAACCCTAGAATAACATTGTTGTGCACAGCTGCATTGAATACAACGCACCCTCTTTGTAGAATTATTTAATTCCTCAAGCATCCCTCCCACACACACATTTTGTTCTCCTTATCGCATTGTCAATTCAGTAAGCCATTGTTCGAAAGCCTCGTAAAAATCTTCAAATGAATGACTTCAAAAGATAGTGTGTGTGTGTGTGTGATTATGGCAAAGCCTCGAGGGCTATCTGTCTAAAGGGAGGAATGCCTTTCGTGGAGGACTTTCTAAGGGAAACTGGCTCGTATACACGTTACACATGGGGAAAACCACGAAAACGCCCATGCAGCCAGCCCGCTTCAAAAGATAGAGCATTGCGCATGCAGCTTTCAGGCTTCTTCGTAAAAGAAAGGTACGCGAATATGCCTAAAAACTACAAAAATGTAATTTGAAATTACAGGTGCGCGTTTTACACTGGTGCCCATTATGCGCCCGAATGTAGGGAAATCTGTTTGATGAGGCAAAGATTTTACATTTTCTTTATAAAGTCATTTATGATATTCTCTGTATCTTATTAGTTTTTCTGAAAGATAAACAAAAATCTGTCCAAAAAAAAACTGAAAATTAAAGAAATTCTTATCATCAAAAAATAGTGTTTCGACACATTATTCAATGAGAATAATAAGAAGCTCTGCAGCTGAAACCAAGAAGCAAGATGATTCTTCACATTTATTTCGTGTTGCCAGGCTAAACTAAATCTCTTTCCACTGTTCTCAAAATAGACGCATTAACCTTGATTTCGATTTATCACCAAAGGGTTACTGTGAAGGTTAAAGTCAGTACAAAGAAAGTACAATTACTTCGTTACTAAGCTATCTTATTGTGGTATGTCGCGTTTCGCTTGTTTCAAAATAAGTATTTTATATTCAAAGTATTCTGCTCTTTCGCAAAAATAAGTCTGTGTTATTTTGTGGAGTAAATCTTTTTTCTTCAATTAAACTGAGTCTATGCAATACCTCTCACACTGTTTCAAAGTTGAAGTTGCAGGATTGTGTTTTCTTTGGTAACACAGCTATTAAGGATCCTACTGGGTTGCTTTATTAATTACTTTATTAATTGCGCAAGGTTGTCATAACCTAATTTGTAGTTAAAATGTTTTTTAGATTCATAGGATAGCATCATTTTTTAGTTAAAAATTTATATTTTAAATACACACACGCACACATATATATATAGATAGATAGAGAGAGAGAAAGTGACTCATGTAGGTATACAGATGCACATGCATTTTTACAGTTTCAAAGTTTCTGAAATGCAAATCTATACAGATGCCTAAAAACTAGTTTGTTGTCGACTTTTGTTACGAGTGATAATTTACGATTAACTGCCCCACCCAGTCATTGAAATTACATTCCTTCATAGCATAATTCATCCCTGCATTTTTCTGAAAAATCGGAATTCTAAATATTTCATTTCTAAATCTTTGTTTCTGACAATTTTTTCTATTCACCACTGCTTCTATAGTGAAGATATAAATTCCTATATCTCCACTATAGACTAAACCTATTTGACTAAGATTTCGTATTTGTTTATCCAAGATCATAATGGATAGGAACTGAATTTAAGTGATTGTTTTAATTGAAAGATTAAAAATAATGCTTTAAATACGCAAAATTTTGCATAAGGGCAGGAAATTGAAAAATGTAATACTACAACTTTGTTCACTTTGTAAGAAATTTTATGAATAAGATTTCATCAATTTTATATGCAGTTTATGCTCACTCTGCCACTTGAAATTTTGTATAAAATAATTAATCTCTCAGCTTTGTATAAAAATTAATCTCTCAGCTTTGTTAATTTCTGCATTGAATAATTGCACTGGGATCCTGAATTGGGAAATAGTGAAGTATACTTCAGGAAATTTAATAATAGTTTAATCTGCAAATTCACTGTTTAAGAGGAAGTCAAACATGTGGATATAGGGCATATGCATCACTTTGTCCCAGGTCACTTTGTCACTTTTATTTAACTAATCCATTCTCCATCTTTTAGATAATTTGATTCTTTATGTTCCATCCCATCACCTCATATTTTTTTTTTTTAATTTTAATTTTAAGTTCAGAGTTTAACTTTTCTGCATCAATAAGCAAGGAAGAACAAGCACGGAGTTGAAATGACGGAGTGAGACTTCAAAATTACGCAGCATTTATAGCTGTTAGTGGCTTTTCTGCTTTCTTTTCGCCATTGGGAGAACAGCTGGTCCACTGGATTATGTGCTTATTAACCTCTCAGATTCCCGTGATTGGAATAAATAAAATCTAGAACCTAGTGCAATGTCTTCCGGCAAAAAAAAGATTTGCAATAAAATTTTGAACTTTATAAACGTGTTACATTAAACATTCTAAAACCACCGCTTTGCTTTTAAAAGACAAAGCAGTTTCATTTAAAAAAACAAGGGTACAGCTTAAAACTGAACCCAAATCATGTTAAAACTACTTAAACATTAAGAACTTATAAGTGTACAAGAAAACTGGTAGACAATAAATGGGAATTAAGATTTTTAAAGATAGAAGATTTATATTAAAAACCAATGCGTGTTCGTATGAATGATTCTTTCCAGAAGTTCCCTGTGTTGACGTCTCCCGCTCTGCGTTTCTGGGTATCAACATATAGATGTTGATGAACAATTTACTTAAAGCACCCCATTGGCTTTGGGGTAAGCTCCAGTATAATAATAATAAAAATGTGCAATCAGAGAAATAAAAGCAATACAAGTACAAAGCTATATATTAAAACAGCTATATACACTCTTAAAAAAACGACGCATCGAAATGATATAAAGCAAATTGATATGCATACAGGTTTCGACGGAAAATGCAATATTTTACATTTTGGTTGCCAATGAATAAACGGTTGTCGCTACAGTGCATCTGATCTGCACCAACTGCCAGGATATTTAAGAGGAGAGATTACGATTCCAGGTCATAAAAATTCTTCACGAATTTCATTCCGTGTACTCTGGTAAACCGTAACTATGCCTCGCATACAGGTGCGCAAAAGATATGCGCAGATGTCAGAATTTGTGACAGGTCGTGTAGTTGGGCTTAAAGAAGCCGGTGTGTGTTATCGGCGAATAGCTCGACATTTGAGCAGGAGCAATGCGCTATCAGACGATGTTGACAGGAATGAGTGAACCATGGTCGCACACAGCGTCAAGAGGGAAGCGGTAGGCCTAGAGAAACGACAGAACGTGAAGACCGAGCAATCGTCAGAGCAGCATTCACAGCCCCAGATTATTATTATTATTATCATCGATTTTACGTGCAACTTGTGCTTCAGTGACCGCAAGGACCATTCATAGAGGGCTCACAGAAAGAGGGTTGAGGTCACGGCGCCCCTTGCGTCGACTACCATTGATCTCTGTACGACATCAAGCCCGTTTGCCGTAGTGTCGGGCTCATTCGCACTGAATTATCTTCTGTGATGAGTCTCACTTTGAACTGAGCCCTGATGACCAGCGAAGGTCAGTCAGGAGACGCCCCGGACAGCAGTGTGGTACCAACCTGACTGTCCTGCGGCAGACAGGTCGACAACCAGGAGTGATGGTCTGGGGTGCCGTTTCATTACATAGTAGGATCCCTTTAGTTGGCCCACCAGCGGCCGAGCGGTAAAGTCGCTGAACACTGGTAGTTCGGTCCGAGGTTCGAATACCGCGAACGGGCTGGCTCCATGGGCGTTTTCGTGGTTTTCCCCATGTGTAACGTGTATCCGTATTTCCCTTAGAAAGTCCTCCACGAAGGCATACCTTCCCCTTAGGCAGATAGCCCTAGTGTGCTATGCCATAATTAAATACACCTTTAGTTGTCATCCGTCGCAACCATACAGCACAGCGGTAGGTCGACGACGTTCAAGGTCCGTTGTGTTGCCCTTCATGTCACGCCACCCTGAGCTTACATTTCAGCAAGATAATGCCCGCCCCCTCATTGCACATGTATCTACTGCTTGCCCTAGTGCTTGCCGAACATTACTTTGGCCAGCAAGTTCGCCGGATCTCTTTCGTATTGAGTACGTTTGGAGCATTATGGGCAGGGCCCTCCAAACAGCTCGGGATGGTGACGATCTAACGCGCCAATTCAACAGAATTTGGCGCGATATCCCTCAGGAGGACATCCAAAACCTCTATCAATCGATACCAAGCTGAATAACTGCTTGCATAAGGGCTAAAGGTGAACAAACGCGTTACTGACTTTTTCAAACGTTTGCGAGTCGTTTGACAGTAGGGTCAGTTTAAATGATTAAATGCATACTTGCACTGTTTTCAAATTCTGCGTTTACAGAGTGGATATATTATATTCAACAATTGCTAATAACAATTATTAAAGGAATTTCAGCGTTTCAAATATGAGAGTAAGAATATTTTCAACCGCGCCCATAGCCTACTCACCTGCTCCGTGATTACACTTATTTTTATACTTTCTTTTATTGTCTATTTCATATTTTGTAAACCTTTAACAATTTTTTTATTAACAAACTCAACGATTTCAAAGCGAGCAGTGTCCACTCTGTACGAAAACACATTATTATCTCAAGCGCGCGAGGCTGCCTATATTCTAAAGTTACACTGTTTTTAAATATTTTGTGATTTTGTAGTTGTATCGAATTTTAGGTAACTTAAGCATTAACTTAAGCATTATAGTATATTTAATACATAAAGTAAGCGCACAAAATATTAATAACAAAAAGACAAAATATATTTTGTACGTTCATCTCAACAAGAAAACATTGAGGTGATAAACTGAGAAAAGACAAAAAAAAAAAAAAAAAAATTAGAGAGAGAGAAATGTATGCCAACACTTAACGCTGCATCAGGAGCTCTAAATGTATATTGTTATACTGCTTTTATAACTTTTGTAACATTGATATTGTATTATACTTCGCGTAAGTGCGAGGAAAATTATGCTTCGTAATGAAATTAAAAGAAACATAAAATGGTTTAGTAGGAGTGACTCTAACTGTGGACTGGTGAAACCCGAGCTGAGCGAGTGACCGTTAAAACTTCTTTTCCACCCGCTAATGTATATGTAAGAAAAATAAAGAATATGTAAAAGATTAAATTAGCAGCGAAAATGAATTCCCGTCTGTATTCTAAAAATAGTTACCTCTATTAGCACTGCATCATTTGGACAAAAATCTGCGTCATATGACTCATACGTAATTCATATATCATACAGAATTATGATGATGTAAACGGACCTAGATCTCAAGCAGCCTATAATAATTTTACAGACGTATTAACTATCCAATCAAAATGCACTGAAAACCAAAACTAACTCAATCTGAATTAAGATTTCACTCTGAACATGACGCACATGCTTTCAACGCTTTGGCCTAGCTGGGCTGCTGTCTGTCTTCTGCTTCCTTCTTGCTGAAATTTTGTCAAAAATGTTAACCTCTTGAAATACGCACAATTAAATGTGCCAACTTGATTGTGGCCATAACATGTCTGCTGAAATAAAAGTTGAATTAAATATACCTTGACTGCCAAATTTCTTACTCATAGTGAATCGGCGTTTCAGCATTCTACATGAAACTTCTGGCTGTTCATTACGGATTCAACCGCCTGTGTTCTACTACAGAATGTATTACAGCAAAGTCCATAAGGATTGGACCTGTGCCACTTCCATTACTTATTTCTGCATACCTAATGAAACGAATTCTGATGCAAGTTTGTGTCATGCCTATTTTTAATTTCTGCGTTGATAATCTCTCGCTCGTGTTCTGCCAGCGTCTACAAAAACAAAACCATATATATATTGCGTGATCATGAGTGATTTAAGTGCAATGAGTGCTTTAAGCCCAATAGGAGTATATAAGCAATCAGTGCTTTAAGCCCAATAGAAGTATATTTCAGCCAACGACAAAATGATTAAATACTCAAGTAGCAATGAGTGCTTTAAGCCCAATAGGAGTATATAAGCAATCAGTGCTTTAAGCCCAATAGGAGTATATTTCAGCCAACGACGAAATGATTAAATACTCCAGCCATCAGTCTGTGTTTATGAAAAGTGTTTTGAAATGCCATATGCGAGATACTTCCGATCTGCATCAAAACTATACAGAGGTCATGAAGTGTCGTGTACTTCGTGCGTGTTGAACCGTGGGAAATCCTTTTAATCCATTTCTGATTCCTATACGGCATTATGTTTATCCAAATGATTTTTTTTTTTTTGATCAGTGTGTGTTAAATAACCGTTTTCAGTGAAACAAACCTAATGCTGCTTCAGATATTTTAAATTTTGTATGAAAAGGTTTAGTGCAAATTCCTGCAATTTAATTTTATTGTCTTAAAATAAAAACGTAGTACATATTGTTCAGAGAATGAAAACCCAAATATTCTGAAATTTTCATTTACTGGTTTGGCATTTATTAATTTTGTTGGCACATTTTATTTGATATTTTCTGAGAATAGAGTATGTTTAAATGTTTCGTTAGTGTTAAATAATTAGTTAGATTAAATATTATTTTGAAAATGATTTATGGTAAACGTTTTTCATTACTATGAAGTAAGTGATTTTTAATTGAGTACTGCGTTGAAATTTATGTACCTAATGTAGTTCATATTAGATTTTAAAATTTTAGTACCAATTTTATGAAAAAGGTTCAAGTTTTATGATACTAAAAATTAGTTTTCCTAATTGTTTTACATAATAAACTAACGAATTTAAGGATTTATAATTATCATATTTAGGGAAGGTTATTAAAATTACTGTAGTAAAAATTAGAAGTGACATTACTATTTAAAAATTTGAATTTTAAGAATTTTGAATTATTTTAAAAACGAGCTAAATTTGAATAATGAATGACTTAATTTTGAAAAACTGGTACATATAATTTAGAAATAATTAAATATAATTTAGAAAATATGTAATGTTTAAAATATTGAGCATAGTTATCATGGAAATAAAAATATTAAAAATAAAATAATTGAATGTAAGGAAAGAGAATGATGAGTGCTGGTTCAAAACAGAGGCCCTTTTTTTACAAACAAACGAGTTTGTTCTTTTACCCTCCTCATATCAAAAGATATAAACTTTGAAGGCTCCCGCCTTATAATCTTTTCGTGTAAATGTTTTTTTATAAATAAATGGAGTGTGGTTAATTTTTTTATAAATGGAATGTAGTGCTGTTCAAAAAGGACAATTGCCTTAAAACAAAAACGGAGACCATTATAAGCAACTGTCAAAGCAACACTTAACCACTCACGATATTGCATGAGGCAGTTTTAAGTGATTTCCCCAACAGATGAAAATATTTGAATTAGAGAAAGCTGTGGGGTCTTCTAGGTTTGTGTAAAATAAGAAACTTAGAAATTGAACAACAACAGTAAAAATTTAGTAATACTTGATAAAATTTATGATGTTAAATATAAGTTATAAAAATGAAAATTAGTTATATTTTGAAAATTTTGAAACTTTTTGTGATTATTCTAAATAAGTAATGTGTGTGCAAAATTTTTACAGCTGTGTTCAAAGCTTTGCAAAGCATTCTCTGGGGGAAAAATCTAATTGTAGGGACTGTAAAACACAAAAACTTTTGGACTGAAAATTTTTAAAGGGCTATAAAGTCTTATCAAAGTTTATATTTCGCAATTATGGAAATAATTATATTGCTCAAAATTCAGGACTTGTATTTTTCAAATTATTTCCTTTCCTGTGCTAATGCTTTGGCACTTTCTATCTATTGCGTTTTCTACACCCTGTTGTCCCAACCTTTCTTTTGAAGGTAGGAGGGAATATGTAAGAAAAAATAAGGAATATGTAAAAGATTAAATTAACAGCGAAAATTAATTCCCTTCTGTATTCTAAAAATAGCTACCTCTATTAGCACTGCGTCATTTCGAGAAAAATCTATGTCATATGACTCTTACATAATTCTGATGATGTAAACTGAACAAAAACTCAACCAGCCAATAATAACTTTATAGACGTACAAACTATCCAATCAAAATACATTGAGAACGAAAACGAACTCAATCTGAATTAAGATTTCACTATGAACTTAACGCCCTTGCTTTCAACGCTTTAGCTTTAACTGTCTGTCTGCTGCTTCCTTCTTGCTGCAAAGGTAAAAAAAATGTAAACCTCTTGGAATAGCACAACTAATGTGCCAACTTGATTGTGGCCGAAACATTTTTCCTGAAATAAAAGTTGAATTAAATATGACTACAAAATTTCTTTCTCATAGTGACTGGGCGTTCCAGCATTCTTCATCAAAATTCTGGCTGCTCATTACGGATTTAACCGCCTGTGTTCTACTACAGAATCTATTACATATATATGTATGTAGCCCACCATTTTTTTTAAAAAAAATTCCATTTTCAATTGCAGCATGTTGCGTTTCATCCGTAGAAAAATGCGGCGCCATTGAAGCCCTGAAAGATAATACATGCTAAAGTATTTCTAAATGCTTATTAGGTAGAACGACGATAAAAAAATTTTGCTACAGTGCATAGAAACAAACCGGGATTTTTCTTCTTTTGATTATACATTGAGATACACTTTCAAATTTTCCGATGTTCTTTCCCTGTATTTCATCTCAACGAAAATGCTGCACGTTTGAAAAGAAGTAAACAAAATGCATGCAAAACGTTTTACTCTATCTATCAACTGATGATACCAAGATAGAAAATTTAGCTGAAATAGTGGAAGAAACATGCATCGAAACCCGTTTCCTCTTAAAATTAATCTATATATGTAACGTTTTAATAAAATATATCATAAATTAGGAGAATTTTGTGTACAAATGCAGTGAAATGTTAGATAGAAATCTTATAAATCAGTAGAAAGGGCATGCATGAAGAAGATTTATATGTACATATATTAACTCTATGCTTATTTAAAAATAATTATTCCGCGCATTTTTTCAAAGATGAAATACTGTTCTTATTAGCTTATTTTTTCTGTTTCAGTGCTAATGTTTTTGAACTGAAAACAGGGAGGGGAAATTATATTCTGTTTTTGAAATGATACTCTTGAAGAGAATGTAATCATTCTTTGTAAAAAGGTTTACCCATCTCAAGCGAACATAGTTTGGAAATTAGGTTGTCCTGCTATTTGCGCTGTGTCAAATTGACAAAATGGATGTGATTTCCGAACTGATAATACAGCATACTAACGTTCATGATCTATTAGACTAAAACTTTCATAAAATAATAATTTAATTGTTCTCAAAGAGCACCAATCCTATAAACTAGTGGGCTGAACATAAAGGCCATCCAAGCAATCTTACGCAGCCAGCGAATACATTTTCCATTCAGTCAATTAAGCATTATTACTATACTAATTATTATGGCAACGATTTCTAACAATTTTAGGATTTTAACTGTTTTGAGTTCAATTTTAGATTAATACGATAATTTCAGCTTTAGACAATTTTTCAGGTATCAAATGGTTTTGAGTCGAAATTTAGGTTATTTTGATTATCATTAAAACCGAAAATATGTAACGTGTCTGGAAATCGAAAAACTGTAATATTAAGCAAATTAAGAGCTTTGAAGTTACATGACTTAACGTTAAAATAATTTACATGACTTGACGTTAAAATCGTTGCAGAAAATTTCATATTCATAACTGCGTTTTACTTACTTGTATACTGATGATTGGTGATGCTTGTATATTTTGAGGCTTTTATACTGATGTCTGAATAATCAAAAACTTCAGAATTTAAGACAACGCACACATTGACTACAGACATCTCGGCTAAAAAGTATTAAATTTAAGGAAAGCATATCTACTAATAAAATGCAGATCAATTATGTCACACTCACTTCCGAACCTAATCAAAACAGGTGAACTGTTATCAGTCTTGTGGAGGATAATAATAAAAAACAATTAAAACTGAGACTCGGTAGTGCAATAACTCTCACAAATACATCGTTTCTCTTTCTAAACAAATGCATGGGACTCTCGTTTAATGCTGTCGATCAATATTAATATTAATCTCTGATAGCTTTCTGAAAAAATTTGTGTTAACACTTTATTAAAACAAATGCATGCAGTTTATACAGATGTTATGGCGTTTTTGAATTTACCTTTAAATTTTCCAAAGCTACCAAAAGGTACTCTACTAATTGACCATAACACTAAAATACTCTTACCACAGAAAATACTAGTAACAATAAAGTTGAAAATTTTTGCGTTGTGTTTCTTCCGGATTAACCCTTAAATCAATTGGAGTAGAGACTGGTAAAAATCATGAACACACAAAATAAATTTAACCATTGAATGATCTAGAAAAACTTATTTATTTAACTATTAAAGCAAATGACGGATATATCCATTAGTTAAAAAAAATCAAAATATATTCAACAAAAGTTGTACTATTGTTTTTACACATCCAACATTTCTGAGTAATTACTTTTTCTTTTTATGTATAACATCCTTGTAGTTACTATTAAATTTAATATTGCAAAAACTGGTAAAACATACCAAAAAAATTATACTATAAATTTAAGAACAGTACCCTCCCCGGGGAGAAGAAAAAAAATTAACAAGTTACACGTTCAAAAAAAAAAAAAAAAGAAACACTTCACACAGAATAATCAATACTACAATATATTGCAAACTATTGCACTCAATACCATCAATTTAAAAAAATGGATAACTTTAGTTATTGCACATAATAATTTTCTATTTTCCTTTTTTTGTATAAAACGTATAGTTTAACCGGATAAATGTTAAGTATTTACGCTATTACGATCCTACCAACAAAGTTAATCCCTGAGAGTAGCAGAGAGGCTCAAACAATGATATTACAAATCAATCCTCACCAAGCAGGAACTCCAAAAGTTGAATTACATAATTTCATGAAGAACGTATTATTCTTTTACAGTTAAACTACGTTACAATAATTTAAATAAGGTTATAATTCCTTAGTCAATCTAATACTTTACTTAATCGACACACAAAAATGATTTCTATAGATTTGTTGAGCATTAAATTTTTTTGTAGTTGACAAATCAAATCAAATTAATTCAATCATTTAACTAACCGGGAAAGAAAACATAAAAAAAATGAAAAAAACTTATCTGGACCACAGGCAAGCAGGTGCTGAGTAGCAGGCAAAATCAAACCATATGAAAAAAAAATTGTCCCTTGAAACTCAGGAGTAAAGCCGGCAGCAAGTTGCAGGAAAGGTGTTCGTCGATTATATGGAGTTATCACGGGAGCCGAGGAGGTTTTCTATTTGATACAGGATGAACAAGGAGGTTCCCATATTGTAGGATGGTTGAAATACAGTCCAGGACTTGGAGATACCAGTAGTCAGCAAGGAGGAAAAATTTCAGCTCAGGAATCTGTCGGTGGAAAAGGCCAATCCGTCCCCTAAGGTCATAGAAGCAGGGGGTGTTGACCAACCAAATTAAAAGATGCTATTTTCGGAGTAAGCAAGAGGCTAATGAAGCATTTCTATGGTAGAAAACTAGGTAGAGGCATCTTTCTAGAAGACAATTTTCTGCATTATATTTCTTGAGAACATAAATGTAAATACACAAACGCACACACCAAAAAAACTGATGCAACGAAGAATTAGGTGGAGACATTGATGCCCGTAAACCAGGGCCCGCGCTCAAGGCGCAGAGGCACGAGGCCCGTATCTCTGTCGTGAAGAGATTTCATTTCCTCGGCAGAATCAGCTGCCGTCACGTACAGCATCAGAAAGTAATTCAAAAAGCAGAAGACGTGTCAAAAAGTGTGCTCGTCCCCCAAAACAACCCGTTAAAAGGGAGGACGCTGGACTGCAAGTTGGCACAACCCACTCTTCGCCAAAAGTTCAAATAGTTGCAACAACAGCATTCCCTCATGTTAGCAAACTCGCCAAATCCACCACTTTATAACCTCAACGGAAATTCTATGTCGCCAAACCCTCGCCAAAATAACCACGCCTTGAGGAAAGGGAAATCTGGAATTTCAACAACCCTGCAAGCAGTCCCAACGAAAGAATGCTGAAACTCGCAAAAAGTGACTTTTCCACCGGAAAAGGGCATTTCTTCCTCCATAACAGAAATCAGAATGCACAACCGAAAAAATCTACTAATTAAAGCTCATAACTGAAATGCAATTAAAGTTAGAAAAACGAAAGTTATGACAATTAAAGAGCTAATTTTTCTGCAACTAATGATATTAAATACTAAGAAATCAAATTAATTTTTGACATGAAAAACTGAGTTTATTACGTGAAAAGTTCACCTAAATCCATTGTTTGCGTGTACAAGATTGAAGACGCAGTTCGCGTAAACTCGGAAAGCCAAAATATATTACACTAGAATTAATAAGACAAAAAAGAATATAATCAAACTCGTGTAGCTCAAATTTTGAATAATTACAAATTAAAATTTTGATTTTTATGAATCACTTAATTAAATTAAATTAAATTCGCTACACAACACAGACTGGACCATTAAACACATAGAAAAATTAGTTCTTCAAATTTCTTCATGAAATATATGTGACATGGAAACAGGTTTCGATTCGACAATGCCATGGATTTTTTAAAGTATATTTTCAATTTGAAATTATATATATTATAAAAAATGTATAATCAATTTCATACTTATTAGTTTTTTCGAATAATTTTGCGATACATACAATTTAAAATTGAGAAAAATCACGATAAGTTTCATCACGTTTCTTCGCTATTTTAAATGAAACTGCGTTGCCTGGTTTAGGCAGAGCGGTGGCTTTGGAATGACTATATATTGTTTATTCGTCTGCTTGGTTCCGTGCGTAAATTGTTTTTTTATTTTGCTGTTCACCTCAAAATGTTTTAAAAGGGTAATTCACAAGTTTTATTAACAGCGTGGTGAAAATTTTAACATTTTTGGAAGAAGAATTGGTTTATGCTTTCAAAAGCTGAATTGTGTTTAATTCAGAAGCGGTTTATAAGAGCTCCACCGGAAAGTTTTATCAGTTAAAATATTTAGTGGGCAAATAGGGGAACGCGAAGATTTTTTGTGGCCCACTAAGACGGTCAGAAAATCCGCTTTAATTCGAAATTTCCTTCACGTGCGTGATCGAAGTTTCATGTTGCGTTTCGCTATATATATATATGCTCAAATATAGTTACTTCCTGTAGAAGAAAGTGATCTCTGGATGTTTCACATGTGTATGTCTGTGCACTTTTTTATTTATGTATGCCCTTTTTGCATTTTTGTCAGTAATCGTTTGCTGTGTTTAAGAGCTGCGAAGTTTTTGGATTAACATTAGAATTATTTCGGCCAGAGATAGAGAATTTCTCCAGTTGGGAAATACTTCGAATGGTGTATGTGAAAATGGCGCTAAGCGTACTTCGTAGACCGATGCCTCATGCTCTTCGCATGAAGATGATATGTCACACGAATATAGGTAATGAGGGAGAGTGTCGTATCCTAATTCACTCAATTTCTGTAGTATCGATTGGGCGACGTGCGGCCGAGCATTGTCGTATAGAAGAACTGTCCCTTTCTATTGACCAATGCCGGGCACACGCGTTACAATTTTTGGTGCATTTCTTCGATTTGCTGACAGTAACATTTCTGCCGTAATTGCTTTGCCGGATTTAGGAAGCTGTAGTGGATGAGACTGGCCGCAGACTACGAAACAGTGATCATTATTTTCATTTGCGGCAAATCTGGCTTTGGAAAGTGTTTTGAGCCGAACGTCGCCGGTTGTTATAAAGCATCCACTTTTCATGGCACGTAACAATTTGATGAAGAAAATTGTCGTTTTTGTGGCTGAGAAGACGACATTTCAAAGCGGCTACTTTGTTTTTATATTTTCACTCCATAATTTTCTGTCGCAACCACTTATAGAGCTTCTTTGTCTTTCTTATGAGATTCAAGTGATTAGAAATCGTAGTTTTGCTAACACTAAGCTCCACCACAAGCTCCCGAACAGTTGTGTACGAGTGTGCTTTAAATAAAATCTTCAAATCGTCGTCATGAACAGCTGAAGAGCGTCCACCACCCTCTTGATCTTCAAATACTCCAAGGCGAACAGTAAATTCAGTAACATTTGAACAGTAGATTCAGTAACACTTTCTCGCCGCATTCTTCGTTGACATTTCGATCCATTTTTGCTGCGCTGCAGCCTAGCTCGAACTCATGAAAGTAAAGTTACCGAAACTCCCGTTTTGACATCTAAAACAAAATACCTAGTAAATATTTTTTAAATTAATTTTGGAACAAAATGATTATTATTGAAATAAAGAGAGAAATTAGAGCTTGAAAATGATATGTAAACCAGTGTAATTCAAACTACTTTTATTGCTAAAATTGTACAGGAAAGTTAAACAATTAAAAAAATTGCATTATTTTTCGGACACCATTTTCTAACAATACTACGCTATTTACGAATTTGTAGTAATAATACTTCTCTATTTACGAATTTGTAGTAATAATACTTCGTTATTTACGAATTATTTATTCGCTATTTGCCTCATATTTTACATTGGTACCGTTAATCATAAATTTCTAACTTCTGTACTGAAACTACTGGTAGGAGGTATGGTGGAGAAGAAAATATGCGACTGTATACAGTTACGCATTTGTGCACTGATAGTTGATTTCAGCGCAATTATGTGTGAAATCGTTATATTTTTTTTGTAAAATGTAAAATGAAAATCTAAAGAAGCGAAGCTTTGAAGAATAGAAGGCAACACTAATAACATTGAGAGAATGGGTATCTCGTTTTTAGCTCGCCAAGCTGGAGACGGTTTGCGCGACATTTTTGTTTGGTCTATTTAAAAGTCATAAAAAAGTCATGTAGAAACAAGGTCATGTAGAAATATTTTGGGTATTCACGCTTTTCTAAACATTTGCGGTTAAGCCGAGGAAATCCATTACCAAATTAATAATACTTTTGTATAGGATTTATAAGGTAGATTATCAATCTCGGTTTGAACGATGCAACAACATTCTTCTAATCTTTTAGTTAAATTTTAGCTTCGTTTTACTCTAAAAAAATCGGTAAAATATCTTGAACTAGAGGGTAATGTATCAGACGAGACACTAGTTTTATCGAGAAATAATCTTGAATATTCTCTCCTAAGCAATTTTATGGTGAATTTCGTTCGGAGTATATCTCAAATGTTACGAATAAAAGATATTTTCCCACGGTTACAAAACAAATTAACAAATTTCAGATATATTGCTTATTATTTTTTATTTTCTTTAATGCATGTGTCTTTATGTTTAAACATATTAAAAACGTAAATTAATTAAATTTTAGTGTATAATATATTTCAAAGTTTTCCTACTCCACATTTCTCCGAAGCCTATCGTGATTAATTTAAGTGCTTGGTATTTTTTAATATTGAATCTTTTCCAGCTGCAATCTTGGATTCAAAAATGAATGCACAAAAATTCAGCTCGAATGCCAATGATTTCATATTACGGAGTGCCTTTCTCTTTGAACTTTGAACTTAGATTGGGACAAGCATCTACTACATGGTGTCTTGACTTGTAGATAGACTGATGTCTGTGGCCAGTTGCGGTTGTAAGTAGAGATGATGTTTCAAAATCTCAACACCCGAAGGTGATTATTGAGAAGTGCCAAAGTTTAAAGCATACTATTACCTGAGCAATAAGGCAATTATTTTTAAGAAGCGCAATATCAAGTATTTCACGGTTTCCATTGGAGTGAATTCTGGTATAAGAAGTAAAAATCGTTTCTCAGAACAAAGTCATTGAAAACATTTCTGCTGATGTTGCGCTTTCTCGAGTGCCAATCGGGGTCTTTGGCATTAAAATCGCCCGCAATAATTGTGGGGAATTGCGTTGATGTAATAATATTTAAGTCTCTATCTGTAATAAGTTTCGAGGGAGAATTATAGAGTGAAACCAAGAGGAATTTTTCGTTCAGTCCAGTATAAATAATAGCCGAAGTAATTTCAACATTACTGTTCGTTTGCATATTATATTTATAAAATTTAGTGTGTGTATTTAATTATGGCAAAGCACACTAGCGCTATCCGCCTAAGAGGATGAATGCCTTCGTGGAGGACTTTCTAAGAGAAACTGGCTCGTATATACGTTACACATGGGGAAAACCACGAAAACACCCATGCAGCCAGCCCGTTCTCGGGATTCGAACCTCGAACCGATATAAAATTTAATGTGTGATTTAATAAGGATGGCAGTATACCTGTCTCTATTGTGAGCCCGATCAGTTCTATAAATATTCTAACGGTGGATTTTAAAGCGATGACAATGTTTTAGGTGCGTCTCATAGATAAGTGCCTTCCTCTGAGTAGGGGACGAGCATAAAAGAATTTTCCGTTTAGAACATTTGTGGTAATTATTCATAAAATTTACTAAAACTTATATTTTGAAATGTTCTATCCTTCTTTCATCGTGTCACAATTTTCTGTCGCATCAAAACGTTATGAAAGTTTAACGTCCTTCAGGCAAAACTTAAAAGTCGGAATTTAGCTCTGCTAGAGTAATGTTAGCCATTACGTCACTAAAAGCTTGTTCTAGCTAAATCCATTTGAGGAGTGAAACTAGATAGTGGCTAAGCTACTTGTAAGCTTCGTAAGAGTTTAACCCTTTGCGGCACAGTGTGTCCGGTCTGGACACACCTGAAAATTTCCTTCTGTACGCACAGAAATATTGAATGAAAATGGATTTATAGGTTACTATAGGTTACTCTGAACCATCTTTATTTATAGTAGATGGCAGCTCAACACAAACCAGTCCATATATTTTAGCCATTTTTTAGTTTTTTAAGACCCTCAATTTTCAAAGAAATCTTCCAGATTTTTTGAGTTATAAAAGATATTGTTTGAAAAGAAATTTCTATGTTATTTTTTGTCTGTATGCAAATATCTATACTCTATATTAGTTTTAAATCTTTACCTTGAAATCTTGCCTAAAATCAAACGGCGAACCCTAGGTGTGACCAGACGGGGCTCACCGACAATCTAGGACAACTGAGAGTCTGTTTTTTTTTTGTTTGTTTCTCCGCATTTCTTCGATGAGCTCGTTGACAAGAATGCTCGTTTCAGCACTCTTTTCGAAGCTCTAGTCAATCAGTGTGCCGCCCACCAGCGGCTGAGCGGTAAAGTCGCTGAACACTGGTAGTTCGGTCCGAGGTTCGAATCCCGCGAACGGGATGGCTACATGGGCGTTTTCGTGGTTTTCCCCATGTGTAACGTGCATACGAGCCACTTTCCCTTAGAAAGTCCTCCACGAAGGCATCCCTCCCCTTAGGCAGATAGCCCTTGAGGCTTTGCCATAATCACACACACACACAATCAGTGTGCCACGTTGGGCACACCCGCAGAATTAAAATGATAAGTGCTATCTTCACAAAATTTTACTTGTGTACTCCTCTAGGCCTAATTAGACTGCCTACGTTTTTTTAAATCAAAACTCCGACTTTAAAAAGTATCGTGCCGGAAAGGGTTAACTGCAGTGTAGCCCAGCATTTATTTCAGACGTAAATTAGAAAGTGGCTGTGCTACTGGTAAGTTGTGTCAGAGTTTAACTGTACTGTAGACCTATCAAATGTTAAACAATGAATTAAATTTTTTGTTTATATTTTTTAAATTTAACTACAACAGTAAACAGACTCATCTTCGTCATCCTATTTCTATGCCACCCAAACCGGACAGTGGTAAGCAACGCTGACTTCCGTATCGAAGGGCACCGGTACGAATTCAGCAAAAGGCATAGAAATTTGAAATTAATAGTGTCTTTGCAGCATGTGGCACTCTATACATGCGGCCAGCCGTAAGACCTCTCGAGACGTTGGAGGTACGGATAGAGATGTGAGAGATCCTCGGATCAAGTGACACATATTTGGGAGCTACCTCTTACTTTAAATCAATAAATAGTTTGACACTTAACTGAAATTTTTTACGGTGTATTGCAGCTGTGTAACATGGTTTACCCATTTAAGCGAACATAGTTTGCAGATTAAGTCCCATGCGGTTTGCACTTTGTCACTTTGTCAAAATGAATGCACTTTCCGAGCTGATAACACAACATAGTAGCGTCCATGATCTGTTAGATTAAATGTCTGTTAAAAATTTATATTTTATTCTGCGTAAAAAAAAAAAAAAAAAAAAAAAAAAAAAACGCTAATCCTATAAGCTAGTGGTGTGAACTTAAAGGCCGTTCAAGCAATCTTTTACAGCCACCGAATGTATTTTCCGTTAAGTACCATTATTCTGATACTTATTATTATGGCAAGGAACTGCAAAACGTTTAGGATTTTAATGGTTTTTAATCCAATTTGACATTATTTTGATTATCACTAAAACCGAACATGAGCAACGCCTCCGTAAATCTGCAAATTGTCTTTTTCACTGCTGCGATTTACCTCTGATAGCTTTGTAAGAAGATCTGTAATAACCCTTTACTAACGTTTAACAAATGTATGCAGCTTAGACTGTTAAATACTTAGTAAAATTTCTTCTTGAAATATATGTAAAATGGAAACATGTTTCGAATCTATGATGCCATGGATTTTTTAACTTATATTTATAGCATGAGATTATAATTGTTACGAGAAAAGCTGTATTGAATTTGTTACTTACTAGTTTTTTCGTAAACTCTTGCTGTATATATATTTAAAAATTGGGAAACAAAACATGACTTTTATATTTGTAGCGTATCTTTTTAAATCAAACTGCGTTGATTTAAAAACTGCGTTGCCTATTTCAGGCAGAGCGGTGGATTATGAAATAAAATTGTGCAGTTTTTTATTTATTCGTTTCTTAGCTTCTGTGCGTGAATTTTTTCTTCAATTTGCTGTTCAACGTAAAAGCATTTAAAATGTAATTCACGCATTTAATTTATAGCGTGGTGAAGATTTTTAATTTTTTGAAAAAGATTTGATTTATGTTTTCAGAAGCTTAATTATGTTTAATTGAGGACCGCTTTTTTCAACGTTCAACCGGAAAGTTATGTCAAATTATTTAGCTCGAAAATTACGGTTTGAGATTATTTTTTTAGTGGCCCGCTAAGACAGTCCGAAAATACGCTTTGATTCGAGATATCCTTCACATGCGTGATCGGAGATTCTTGTTGCATATCGCTATATATCCGGTTACGCCGAGTAAGTGCTATCAGGACATTTATAAGTGTTGCGATCCCCCGATTTGCATTTTTGTGAGTGATATTTTTTTGCTTTGTATAAGTGCTCCGATATTTCTGGGTTACCAAGAATATTAATTTTGCCAAAGATAGTGAGGTTCCCACCCGCTGGAAACAACTTCGAATAGTGTGAGTGAAAATGCCGGAAAGGTTTAACTGCAGTGTAGCCCTACATTTATTTGAGGGCGTAAATTAGAAAGTGGCTGTGCTACTGGTAAGTTGTGTAAGAGTTTAACTGTACTGTAGACCTATCAAATGTTAAACAATGAATTAAATTTTTTGTTTATATTTTTTAAATTTAACTACAACAGTAAACAGACTCATCTTCGTCATCCTATTTCTATGCCACCCATACCGGACAGTGGTAAGCAACGCTGACTTCCGTATCGAAGGGCACCGGTACGAATTCAGCAAAAGGCATAGAAATTTGAAATGAGTAGTGTCTTTGCAGCATGTGGCACTCTATATATGCGGCCAGCCGTAAGTCCTCTCGAGACGTTGGAGGTACGGATAGAGATGTGAGAGATCCTCGGATCAAGTGACACATGTTTAGGTGCTACCTCTTACTTTGAATCATTAAATGGTTTGACACTTAACTGAAATTTTTTACGGTGTATTGCAGCTGTGTAACAAGGTTTACCTGTCTAAGGCGAACATAGTTTGCGGATTAGGTTCGCGTGCAGTTTGCACTTTGTCAGATTGTCAAAATGAATGTAGTTTCCGAGCTGATAGCACAACATAGTAACTTCCATGATCTGTTAGATTAAATATCTGTTAAAAATTTATATTTCATTCTGCGCAAAAAAAACGCTAATCCTATAAGCTAGTGGTGTGAACTTGGAGGCCGTTTAAGCAATCATTTACAGCCACCGAATGTAGTTTCCGTTAAGTACCACTATCACGATACTAATTATTATGGCAAGGAACTGCAACACGTTTAGGATTTTAATGGTTTTTAATCCAATTTTAGATTATTTTGATTATCACTAAAACAGAACATGAGCATCGCCTCTGAAAAATCTGCAAACTCTCTCGTTCACTGCTGGGATTTACCTGTGATAGCTTTGTAAGAAGTTCTGTAATAACCATTTACTAACGTTTAACAAATGTATGCAGCTTAGACTATTAAATACGTAGTAAAATTTCTTCTTGAAATATATGTAAAATGGAAACATGTTTCGAATCTATGATGCCATGGATTTTTTTAACTTATATTTATAGCATGAGATTATAATTGTTACGAAAAAAGTTGTAATGAATTTGTTACTTACTAGTTTTTTCGTATACTCTTGCTGTATATATATTTAAAAATTGCAAAAATGATACATCCTCCTGGCATTCGGATGTAATATTTTTAAATCAAACTGCGTTGCCTATCTTAGGCAGAGTTGTGGCTATGAAATAAAATTCAGCAGTTTTTTATTTATTCTTTTCCTAGTTTCTGTGTTCTTCAAGTGGTTCTTCAATTTGCTGTTCAAAGTAAAAGATTCTAACTCAGAGATTTGAAGTTATGCACTTGATTATTTATATGACTTCGCATTGAAATCGTTGTAGAATATTTCATTTTCGTATTTACGTTTCACTTTTACTGCTGTCTCTATACTGATGTTGGAAGAATCAGGGAACTTCCGTCATGAAATAAACGCACACATTGACTACAGATATGTTGATTACAAAAATAAAATTAGAGAACAAATATCTAGGAACAAAATGCGGATCAATGATTTCACACACAATTTTGCGTACCCACTTAAATTATATTAGACGTGTAGAGAATAATAATATAAAACTATTAACATAAAGACTTGGTCGTGCAATAAATCTCGCAAATACTTCGTTTCTGTTTCTAAACAAATGCAAGGTATTCTCGTTCACTACCGTCGATAAATATTATGATTTATCTCTAATAGAATGTTAAGCTAATCTGTGATATATCTTTACTAAATTTTATATAAATGCATGTATCTTAAAGTATTAAATACTTATGAAATTTATTTTTTCAAATTTCTTCAGGAAATACATGAGAAAAGAAAACATGTTTCGACTGGATGATGCCATGGATTTTTAAAATTATATTTACAGTTCGAGATTATAATTATTCTCCAAGGAAAATTGTAACGAATTTGTCACTAATTAGTTTTTTCTTGCGGTATATACAGTTTAAAAATTGCTAAAACACATATTTCTGCAATCACGGAGATGGAATATTTTTAAATGAAACTGGGTTGCCTAATTTGGGCAGAGCAGTGGTTTGGAATAGCTTGTATAGTTTTTCTTTGTTTTTTTAATTTGACTGCTTGGTTCTGTGCTTAAATTGTTTCTTCGGGTTGCTTTTCTCCACATTTCTAAAGCTGCTTGGGCGCATTCTTTCTTCTCCTCAAATTTCCTTGCACCATACGTAAAGCGTTTTATATAGGTTGTAATTCAATACAATCTTGACAATTGACTATATTTTGAACATCCAGAAATGGCTCTACTACTGACGTGATATTACATGAAAATTGCACCGCAGTATTCTTTCCAGTTTTCAAGTCTTCTGAATTAACTTCACTTAACCCTTTAAGGTCCAGCGCCGGGACAACGAAGCGCAGTCACCGGACCGGACCCGCTGAAATGGATCGTCGCCACCGGCCCGCGCATTTTCAGCAGTCAAGCCGACCTTAGGCAGATAGCTCTTGTGCGCTTTGCCAGAATTAAGTAAACCAAACCAATCTTCATCGTAAGCTCTAGACTTGGCATTAAAAATATGTATAAACGCAGTGTATCACCATTCATCTCCGTATTCATCGAAAGCATTTTCTTGCAAATAAAAAATTTTTAAGGTGGTCTGTTTCGGAGCAGCAGCTATTCAAATTTTCCTTTAGTTCTTGAGTTAAATGTTCATCCTAATATATTTCTCGTTCCTACGATACTTGGAAAATTAGTTTCAGTCTGACAGTAAAAGGACAAGGAATCGACCCTGGGTCCAATATTCTTACCGCATTTTTGTTATTGTACGTTTACATAATTTCAAATAAAGTTTAATATTTTTTATGTGAGATTTAAAAACGTTCTTTTTATTATCCCACAACATTACCAGTGCATTTGAAGAGCTATCTGTTTAGTGTAATGTACTACTTTGAAAGTCAGAATTAAGCCCACAGGTTTCCAGAATTATTTCTTCATTTTCCAAATTTCATTCCTGCTCGTTTGATTATGGAGTTTGCTTCTTTAGTTCTTGTGAAAGCTTCTTCTTCATTCGGAGTTCCTGATAAGAAATCGTCGAAGATCATTGTTTCGTCAAGCATGAAAGAAGTGCCCCTATACGTAGTGAAATAGAGCTTCAAGTAGAATTTAATTGCAGCAGCTAAGAGAAAAAGATTGGATGTAATACAAAACAGGACTCTAGTCATCCATAGAATTTTGGATTCAGTATCAGATAATTTATCTGGTAAATCGTCTGCTCACAGAAAATATACAATACCAAAATGCCACCACAAGACTAATCTGAGAAGACGCCTTCTCAATACCAACAGTAAATGCGATTCGGATGGCATTTAAGTGTAAGAAATATGCTTTGAAATTTTGATACAGAACGCAAATATTCGTTTACTGTTAGAACATGAAGAGAATGCGAAGAAGCATTGAAAACTACCCTTAATTTCATTGTATTATTATCTTTTCGAATAACATCGGATTCCGACGTGTATCATTTTGTTCAGTTGCTGACTCTACAATACCCAATTCTTATATTAATAATTTATAGTCGGCGTGAAAGGACGGATCCTTGTTAGATTTACGAACATGGAAAAACATTTTTTCTTAGAATTATTGTAATTATATTAAATATTATCACAATCATATTTCCGAGGAAGTTATGCTCCACAGAGACCTCCTTTAAAAGTCAAACTTGATTCGAAACTTCGAAGAAATTTTCATCAGAAGAGAACATCAGGGGACGGAGTCATTATGTATACCTAGGAATTCTAATACCCCAAAAACTTTTAAATGATACAACATTAACTGATCCTCATCAAAACGTTTTATAAGATCAACGTTGAAAACTAATTCATGATCGTTTAAGTTTTGAAAATGAATGTGTTTGAGTTTTAAAAATGAATGTGGACTTTGAACTACGATCCCATCAGTGAACCTATTAACATTTATCGACAAACTTAAGCGATGTGTTTCATGGGATCTATTTCCCTAAAAAAACCTTTTCCAATTAGTTAGTGAATTTTACGATTATTCCATTCACCCTTTTCATAGTTAGATAATTTAATATTTAAAGATTGGATCCGTTGAGTCAGTAACTTGCTAGGGATTTCTTTTAGAACATCCAAAATTTCTGGTGATTCTATAATGCTTCAACAGCATAACATTTACTTTGGTTTTCTGTATTACGTAACTGGAATTTAAGGCTACATCTTGAAATGTTCAGTAATGTATTGTTATGAAAATTGCATAAATTTATTTTTTCTTTGCGATAGGCAAATTTTATTTCTTCGATTAATGTCCATGAATAAATGTTTTTTTGTCTCAATCAAATAAACAACGAACTTTCATTTTGATTCCTATGCCAAGAAAAGTATCCAAAAGTATTTGTATTAAAAACAATTTGTTTAAAATTTATAATTCTTTTTCCGACAAAACTGATGCCAATACTGTTTCAGAATTATTAACGGGATCCACCTGTTCACATAAAGAAAAATAATAATAAAATCAATAAAATTTTTCATATAACACCTTTCTGTGTTGTTTTCTATGGCATGTATTTAAATTCAACCTTAAATATGCGTAATTATTTAGCTCGGTGCTTTTTATATCACAAGAAACATTTATAGTACCTATCATTTCTTTTAAAAATATCCTTCTTTTAAGCTACATTAAATTTATTACAATCATGTTATAAACGACCCGTTAATTTATAACCCATTCCGATCCCAACAGATATTCCCGAGATATCGCTCAATGTTTCTAGCTCAGTTACAAATTAAGCCATCAAGGCCCATGACGCTAGAAAGTTCAAGAGGTGTTATTTTGTAAGGAGAAACATGGCAGTAGGAGATTAACCCAGACCAAAGAAAGTCTAGGTAAACAAGGGAAAGATTCCATACACGCAAAATGGAAACCAGTTTGCTATTACGATGCCAGAAAGCGAAGGGAAAGTCGCTAAGAGATTTGGCGACGCAACCTGCCCGGCGAGAATTTCCCTCTCCGCGATGTGTACAGGAAATTGAAGAACACGGTGTTAGAAAAAACGTTCTTCGAGAAAACGTTTCTTCTTTGACTTTTCGCGATAATTTAAACTCGGATTTTCGTACTTTTTTTAATCAAAATAACTAATCCATTAATTAATTAACTTGTGCGAAAAGATATTATCTTTTCCTATAAAGTTTATAAAATGACCTTCAAACCTAGACGCCGGCTTCGAGCTTTGGCGGTAGATATTTCGCGCATGAGCAGCTGTTTTCCTCTACGTTGAGATGGAGCTACTACTGTTGCGAAGACGTTTTCCTTCTTAACAATACATATTCTTTGCCCAGACATCACCAGCTTTGAGAAAATCCAAATCTTGAAAGGATGCATGAGAGAAGAAGTCCATAAGGTCGGGCCATTTGATAAAGCCTTAGAGCACTAAAAAATAAAGAAACATTAGCATTCATTCCGGATGCGACTGAATTACAAGTCCCATTTGTATCATTTCTCCTAGTATTTCCAGAGAAAACTAAATTTTTCTTGGGGAGATTCTACCTTCCTGCATTTCTCTGCGAATTCTGTGAATTTCTAGATCAGTAGTTGCTTTATCATTAAAAATGCATGAATTTTGAACAAGCGTATTTAAAGCTGCAATCGTTGACACTTTCTTCAGATTTTTTTTATTATATTTTTGTGTAATACGAACTTAGCTTTATTTTGCTTATTAGTGCGAATATATTTATCTATATTTTTTAACAAATAGTATCGCAATCCATTAATTCAGTTTAAAGAAATATACATTTTCTAGATTGCGGTTCTTTTATGAGTACACCTGTTATGAATCCTCAGCTGATGCAATGTAATTAGATGCCGTTACATTCATTTCTCTTCACGCTATTATAACAGTCCATTGCATTTATGGCGTTACACTCACTCCTGTTCCAGGAACGAACGTTACGCTAGAAAGATTGGAAGACGTAATGGTGCTTATCCCCACAGTAAGAAAAAAAATTAATATATAAATAAAATATTAGCTTTAGAATCGCAGTGGTGACTTAAAAATAATTATTTTCATTTTATTCCGTCACACACTTTCTTTAAAAAGTTCACAAGTCTGTTGCTTTTATTTTCTTCGTGATCATGCAATCGGTTAAATTCATGTTATATCAGTTGGTAACTCCCCAATTGAAATGGGGAAAAGTAGTGCCCTATATGTGTTTAAATCAATGCCGAGACTGGCTAAAGCTTCTATTTCGATACTAATGTGGTCGAAAATGTTTGGTAATGATATTTTGTTTTTCGAATATCTGCATGAAGTGAGACTGTGTAATCTAGACATACAGATGTCTGTCTCATTCTTTTCTTCTGCATCATTGATCGATTCATGAGCGCTAATAGAGCTTTAAACACGGATCACCGAAATTTTGCTGTTCGGGTGTTTGCCCATTAAATTTTTCGATTACTAAACGTGAAAGTTTATTCTGAGCAGAATTCGAACCCGATATTTTCGAGTTGGAATGCACGAAATTATCATGCAGCTTAATTTCATGTGAGATATCAGAATTAATATGCTTGTAGAAAAATGTTCCTAGCTATGTCACCAACCATTATTAAACGTTCGCTTCACTTCCAACAGACAATACAGTTTCATTAAAAACATACAATATGAAAACAACTGTCCCCGTATGAGATTAAAAAAAAGCAGTTGCATTTTTATATCGCATAAGCGCACGAGAAAACTGAGGTTCAATAAACTGGCAATATATATATATATATATATATATATATATTCGTAAAGAGTACAAGATTTGTTTATTTAAAATTAAAACCTAATGCGTTTACGTGCGAATGCCTGTTTCCAGAAATTCCCTTTGTTTATAAGCTAATATGTATCAAGTGACAAACAATCTTATGATCAGATAAAGCCGGTCATGCAGCCCAGAGCGCTAGTTCCCTTCTGCGCGAAAAGGCTGGCTGCAAGTGCATTTTCATTGTTTTCCAGATATGTAATGTGACTAAGAGTCAGTTCCCCACAGATAGTTAACCACAGCTTGCTTCTACCTAATCAAACAAACCGAACCATCGTTAGAATTTATATGAGTATTTATCAATGATGTTTATCTCTCCGTCTCTATAATTAAAGACGAAATATGTATGCTATGTGGGCGTGGTATTTCGTATATCATAGGGTATGTGTATTCGTGTGATGTTTTCGGATCATTCCTAAAAACATCGAACAGGACTAAAATTTGAACATTCTTTATCTTAGCTTTGCAGATATCATTTTCAAAGTTACTTATCGAAGGGTGTGTTTGTAACGGTGGCTTTGCAAATGCGGTCAAGAGCAAGATACTGACGTTAATTACGGAAGGAGAAAGTAAACGACTGTGTCAGGGATCATAAGGGGAGATATATTTTAAAAGAAAAGTGTTCTTAGGTCTCATTCAGTATTAGTATATCAGGAATATATATCGCGCGCTGGAGATAAAAATGTTTTCTTTTCGTACAGTGTTGCCATTGCTCGCTTTGAAATCGCTGAGTTTGTTAATCAAAAATTCATTAAACAACTCCGAGCTTTCAGATGCCGATATTCTATAGAAGATTACGTTACTCAAATTTTGATGGCTCTAGGTACCGTCCTTTTATCACAAGCGAGAAACATACATACATTCATGCAGACTCTTCATTATTTAATTTCTTTAAATATAATATAGGGCGATAATATTAGGTGGCAACAATTTGAAAAGTGATTCACCGTTTATAGTTTTCTACGCAAAATGCCAAAATGAAATTAATAATCCTTCTGGGCAAATTGCCCCTTTGGACTAATAATGTATTATAAGAGCGATGGGCTGATGCCTAGCAGTAAGGGTTTGGAATCAAGAATATATTTCGCAGAACCATTATATTACTTGCAAGTATTTCATTAACTGATATCGTTAAAATTTGAAACTTTATATAAACTAGAAAGGGGAAATAAAAATTAGGAAATATTTTATTTTTAAATAAACATTTAATTCTGTGTAGATAGCTGCAAATATTTCACTCAGTTGTTGTCACAGAGCTGTAATTTCATTGGGGGGAAAACTAGGAAATTCCACAAGTAAGTAATAAAAATTCGAGAAATTTTTGCTATCGAGGAGCACAACGCTTTTTTTCTGGGAGGGGGGGGCGTCTATACCAGAAACAAGGCAATGATACAGATAACCAGCATGAAACTAAATAAAATATTATACATTTTTTTAAAATTACAAATTTACATTTATTAATCATTTCAAGAAATGCATACAAAAGCATGTAAGTGAAGACTAAAAAAAGTCAAGATTACTGTTTAATTTGACGATATTTTTAGACATTATGCTGCATATAAAACGGCTTTTCTTCGTTAAGAAGTTCGATTTTAAAAAGGTACCCTTTTTTCATCGAAATCGTCGGCACTGATACGAAATGAAGGGCGATTTATACTATACCTCAATTTCCTGGTCTGTGAGACGCGCAGTGATTTATCAGGTTAAAACTTCGGAAAAATACTTAGACAGAAAAGGATTAAGTACCTATTTTAATGATAACACTTTATACAACGAAAACGGAACTGTTGCATTAAAGAATTAGCAAATACATCAGCGTTTCTTAGAATCCCAGAAATTCGTCATCACTGTTGCTAAAATCATATTTATTTTTACTTAGGTTGTCACTGTAACTAGATTTGCCACTTTCCTAAAACACATAGTCATCCTCATTTCCACCTAGTGCACTGCTAATTCCACACTTTGCATTAATAAACAAGTGAGAAGAAGCTCTTAGTCGAAATGGAGACTTTAAAATTAATCAGCAGTTATTAGCAGTTGGTGTCTTTCATTTCGCCATCGATAGGTCCGTTGGTTCAATGGGTTAGGTGTTCATTAGCCTATTAGATCACCGTCAGTTTAGTCAATAGAAATTAAATCTTAGTGCAATGTCTTCCAGGCAAAAGAGACTTTGCGAAAAACTGCTAAAATGTTGACATTGCTATTTTTTCTTTATTCATGAAACCGCTCTGGTTTATTCATTACGTTTGTGAAATATTTCTCTAGGTCAGATATTTCAAGTATTCTTATGAATTCGCACACTTTACACTGAATGGAGAATTGTCCGCACTAAAACTTTCAACAAAAGGTCAGAAGTATATTGCTACAGCGTAAGTAATTAGTAAATATGCAGAGAAATCCCCCATCTATGATATGTTTCATTACAAAACCACCGCTTTGTTTCTATTGGGTAATGCATTTTCATTAAAAAAATGTCGAAATTATCCACCTAACGTTGTACTATATCAAAAGTAGCTATTTTTGTATACCGGATAAGTTGAGGACAAAATTGGTGTGCGATAATTTGTTTTTCTATTATTGAATGAGAAAATTCTTACTTAGCGCTGCATCGACAGTTCTAAATCTACAGTGCTAAGCAGCTGTTAATTTTTTTTTTAAAATTTTCCTGTTGAATTATATTAGAAGAATATAATACGAAGAATTACGCTTCCTATTAATAGTTTTCTCTTTTCATTACCCGTATTTCAGTCCGACAAAAATGTTTTACGCTTGAAAGAGAAATAAAAATATGCCTGTTAAAACGTTTAGCATATGTATTAGATGATGATACCACAATCGAAATCTTTCTTGAAATAGGGAAAAGACCATGTATCCAAAATCCGTTTTCTCGAGGATAAATGTAACGTTTTAATAAACTTTAACATAAACTAGGAGAATTTTAATTCGAAATGCAGTGAAATGTTTAACATAAATTTTCTAACTCAGACAGAACTGCATATCGGAATTAATTTGAATTAAATATCGAAAAACGTTCATTGATTTCCAGCTGGACCCTTGCGTTTGAAAATGGGTGCAAAAGATCTCTGAGCATAAGGCGAGAAAAAAACAATTTTCCTCTTAGAGCGTTTCTAATAATTATTCGTAAATTTCAATAACACGTATATTTTGAGGCGTTCTATCCTTCTTTGCTCATGTTAGAATTGTCGCTCGCATCAGGTACTTAAAAACATTTAATGTCCTTGCGGCAAAATTTTAAAGTAGGAATATAGCTCGGCTAGTGTAATGTTCGCCATTATCCCAATAAAAGGTTGTTCCTCCTAAATCGACTTGAGAACTAAAATTAGGTAGTGTTAAGCTACTTGTAAGCTTCTTAAGAGTTTAACTGCAGTGTAGACCTGATTTAGAGTGCCAAAATTACATAGGGTCTACATTACTCGTAAGCTACAAAAGAGTTTAACTGGAGTGTGTATTTTCGGACGTTTACCTTTGAATCAAAATTGAGTTTATAATATTTTTAATTTAGCTATAATAGAAAACAGAAAACAGACTCATTTGGTCATCCTATTTCTATCCCACGCAAACTGGAGACTGGTAAGGGACGCTGACTGCTGTATCGAAGGGCACGTGTTCGATTTCCGGAAGAAGCGGGATATTAAATTAGTAGTGTCTTTGCAGCATGGGGCGATTTATACACGAGGCCAGCCGAACATTCTCTCGAGAGGTTAGAGGTAGTGAGAGAGGGGGTGGGAGACCCTCCAATAAGTCACTCCGGGCTGTTCTTAAAAATTAGCGGCTGAACGGAACAAAGTTGAAATGTTGCTTGTGTGCTGTCCAAGGTACCTGTGCGCTAACGCCCTAGGTAACTGGTCTATGCGCAGGATACTTGTATTCAGTACCTATAATGTACCTAAATGCTAATAACAGGCGAAAATTTCACTCCTTGCCTTAGTGAATTTCGTGAGCTTCATCTAATTCAGACAACTAAAATTAGTAACCAAAAAACTATTTTGATGACAACAAATTATTGTTTTAGATTTTGTATTATATTTTCTGCTATATACCACAAGAATGGCTTAAGTAACATTTATTTAAATTTTCTTCAAACTTGTTTTGTGATTCCAATTGCATAACTGTTAAGGACAAAAATTCTTCAACTGGTGAAGGTAATTTTGAATGTTAGACGTTACACTGAGTTTTCACACATGGAGGTTTCACAGTCAGTTTAGCTTTCTAACAAGGTTTACCCATCTCAAGCGAACATAGGTTTGCAGATTTGGTTCCCGTGCGATTTGCGCTGTGTCAGATTAAATAAATGAATATAGTGTCTGAGCTGATAATACAGCAAAGTAGAGTCCATAATCTATTAGACTAAAACTCTGTTAAAAATTAATAATTCATTGTGCGCAAAAAACTGAGATCTTATAAGCTAGTGGTTTGAACCTAGAGGACCTCCAAGCAATCTTGGAGCCTTGTATATTGATGTTCGGAAGAATTAGGGAAATTCTGGAATTAAATCAATGAATGCGCACATTGACTACAGATATGTTGATATAAAAGATTTAAATTTAAAGAAAACAAATCTAGTAACAGAATGCAGATGAATGTTTTCACACACAATTTTCTGTTACCAGTTGAGACAAATAAATTATATCAGACATTTAGAGAATAATAATATAAAAATATTAACTTTGAGACTTGGTAGTTCAATAAATCTCAAAAATACTTTGTTTCTGCTTCTAAACAAATGCATGGTATTCTCGTTCACTACTGTCGATGAATATTATTATTTATCTCTGATAGCATTTTAAGAAAATATATGTTAACTCTTTACTAGCTTTTTATCAAATGCATGCAGCTTATACATATTGGACAATTTCATATTTAGGAAAATTAGTTCTCCAAATTACTTCATGAAATACATGTGATTTTGGAAACAGATTTCGATTCGATGATGCTACAGATTTTTTAAATTATATTTGCAACTTGAGATTGTAATTATTATGAAAAAAATTATAACCAATTTTTTACTTTCTAGTTTTTTCGTACACTCTTGCGATACATATAATATCAAGATTGCGCTTAGGTAATACACTATAAATGCTCTGTTTTATTTAAATGAAAATGTGTTGTCTATTTTAGGCAAAGCTGTGACATTGTAACAAATTGTAGTTTTTTATTTATTGTAGTTTTTTATCTGTTAGAACATTTGTTATAAGCATTCATAAATTTCACTAACACTTATATTTTTAGCTGTTCTATCCTTCTTTGTCCATGTCACAATTTTCGCTCAGCCCAGAGAGTTATAAGCCCAGAGAGTACCCTAATAAACTAAATGTCCTTGCGGGAAAGCTTAAAAGTAGGAATTTACCTATTACTAGTCTACAGTTCGCCATTACTTCACTAAAAGATTGTTCCTCGTAAATCCATTTGAGGACTGATTAGATAGTGGTTAAGTACTTGTAAGCTACGTAAGTTTTCACCTGTAATGTAGACCAGGATTTGGGTGCCAAAATTAGGAAGTGGTTGTGTTACTGGTAAGCTACATAAAAGTTCAACTATAAGGTAGACTTATGAGATGTTTAACTTTGAATTAAAATTTGTGTTTATAATATTTTAAAATTTATTTACAAGAGAAAACAGACTCAACATGGTCAACCTATATCTATAAACGGGGCAGTGGTAAACGACGTTGACTGCCGTATTGAAGGGGACGGGTACGAATTCCGGTGAAAGCATATATGTTTGGAAATGAGTAGTGTCTGCAGCAGGGGTCACTCTGTATATGCGGACAGACGAAAGCAATTTAGAGAGGTTTAGGTAAGGAAGGAAAGATGGGAGACCCTTGGACACATCCCCCGGATCATCCTTCAAAATTGGCGTCGGAACTGAAGCAAAGTCGAACTGTTTCTTGTAACTTATCAGCCCAATCTAGCTGATATATGCTTAAGGTACCTGTATTCAGCACCTATACTGTAGCTGTATGCTAAAAACAGACGCTAATTTGACTCCTGGCCACAGTGAATTTTGTACGCTTAATCTGAATCAGACAACCAAAATTAGAAACAAAACAAAACAAAACAAAACAAAAATATTTTGGTTGCAAAAAATTATTGTTTCTGTTATAAACCTGATGAACAGCTTAATGAACTTATTTCTATTTTTATCAAATCTGTTTTGTGATTCCAATTACATAACTGTTAAGGACAAATTCTTCAACGGGTTAAGATAATTTTGAATGCTAGCCGTTAGGTTAAGTTTTCACAGATAGTTTAGTATACTGAGAAGGTTTATTAATTTGAAGCGAACATAATTTGCAGATTAGGTTCCCGTGCAGTTTGCACCTGTGACAGATTAACAAAGTGAATGTGGTTTCTGAGCTGATAATATAGCATAGTAAAGTCATGATAAATTAGACTATGTTAAGAATAATATTTTATTGTGCGCAAAAAATACTAATTCTATAAGGTAGTGTTCTGAACCTAGAGATATCAATCTTATGCAGCCAACAAATGCATTTTCCATTCATTCAAGCAATCTTATGCAGCCAACAAATGCATTTTCCATTCATTCAAGCAATCTTATGCAGCCAACAAATGCATTTTCCATTCAGTTAATTAGCATTATTATGATACTAAATATTATGGAAAGGATATGAAACAGTTTTAGGAATCAAATTGTTTTTAGTCCAATTTTACATTATTTTGATTGTCATTAAAACCGAAAATGAGTAACGCCTCTGGAAATCTGAAAACTGTGATATTAAACAAATTAATTGATTTGAAGTTATGTATTTGATTATTTATACGACTTGACACTAAAATAGTTATAGAATATTTTATTTTATAATTGTATTTTACTTTTACTGCTGCCTGTATATTGAGGTTTGAAGAGGTAGGAAACCTCAGGAATTAAATCAATGCACACATTGACTACAGACATGTTGGTTAAAGAAAATTAAATTGAATGAAAGCATATGTAGTAAGAAAATGCAGCTCAGTGTTTTCATACTTAATTTTACGTACCTATTTGAGACACGTAAATTATATCAGATGTGCAGACAATAATAATATAAAACTATTAAAATTTAGACTTGGTCGTGCAATTAATCAAGCAACTTCTTTTTTCTATTTCTCAACAAATGTATGGTATTCTCGTTCACTACTGTCGATTAATATTAGGATAAATCTCTGATAGCTTTTTCAACAAACAAAATCTGTGATATCACTTTGCCAAAAAAATGCATGAAGCTCATACAGATTGAAATACCAAATACTTAGGAAAATTAGTTCTTCAGATTTCATATTTCTCCATGAAATATATCTGGCATGGAAAGAGGTTTCTGTTTATAAAGCAATGGATTTTTAAAGGCATATTTACAATTTAAGATTACAATTATTCTGAAAAAGTTAAAACAATTTATTACCTTTTTTTTTTTTTTTTTTTTTTTTTTTTGTATAATTTTGACGTATATAATTTTTAAAATGCTGTAAAACCTAGTGAAAGTTCTTAAATGAATCTGCGCTACCTGTTTTAGGCGAAGAGGTGGATTTGAAATAAATTGTATTTTTTTATTCGTCTGCTTGGTTCTGTGCCTGAATTGTGTTTCAGTTTGCTGTTCACCTCAAATTGTTTTAAAAGCGTGTATCACAAGTGTGGTCTATAGTGTCGTTAAGATTTTAATATGTTTGATTGATTAAAGACATTGACTACAGACATGTTAATATAAAAGAAATTAAATTGAAGGAAAAATTATGTAGTAATAAAATGCAAATAAATGTTTTCACACACATTTTTGCGTACTCAGTTGAGACACGTAAATTGTATCAGATTTGTAGAGAATAATAATATACAAGTATTAAAATTCATTGTGTCATTAGGTTTCTTTTCAAAATCTTGAAGACGTTATTTATCCTTATATATTTTGTCAGTTATTGTTCTTCGAAAAACCGTTTTTTTAAACATTTTCTCACTGTTGTTATTTATCATTTGCGAATTTTATCTCGCCGTGACCACACGGGTGAAAGCTCTTGGTTTCGAGATGGCGATTTTCTTAATTAAAAAATAGTTAATTAAACCTTTTTCTTGTTAATTATTTCCAACAACTTGCTTAACATATAGTTCAAAATGCTTTATTAGTTGCACGAGGTTTTCTTAACGTAATTTATAGTTAAAATATTTTTTTTAAATTTCCAGTACAGTAAAGTTTCTGTATTAAAAATGTATATTTTAAATCTATCTATCTATGTGTACATAGTATATAAAGGAGGTGACGCTGTACATACAACTCGTATTGCGAGGCAGCTCTGTCCTGCCTACTTAGCCTCTCAGATTTGCACCGCCCCACACAAAAATCAATCTACAATGTGACGACCCCACAGAGCAAGGGCAGACAAGTATGTAGACAGTACCAGTACGGTCCCTGCCGAGCCTTACTCTGTCCCAAGAGTCCTTAGACCTTCTGTGTAGTCTGATTTTATACCCCCGTGGTTGAGACTGCCTAGATACAGATCCTAACCAGTACTTCCCAGACGATCGCCTGAGTCCGGCCCTGGGGGGAGGAACTGTTACATACAAAAGCACATGAATTTTTAGAGTTTCCAATTTTCGGAAATGCCAAAGATATGCAGATGCTTAAAAACTAAATTTTGCCGTTCAATTTGCTGCGACTTTTTATTACGTCCTTGCAATCTCCATCTGAAGTTACATTTGTTCATGGAGTATTACTCCTATATTTTTCAGAATAATCTTATTTCGAACTATTTTATTTATAAATATTTCCTTCTGTCAAATTTGCCCTATTCACCACTGCATCCATACTGAAGATAGCTTTCCTTGTTTGCTTTACTCACGATCACAATGGATATTAACTGAATTTCACTGATAATTTTGACTGAAAAGGGAATTATTTAAAGTAATGTTTTAAAACATTGCATTGGATATAACGAAAGGAGGAACCTGAGGAAACCTTTCTAATAGTACTACTTTGTTTACTGTAAGCAATTAATTACAAAATTACATCAATTTTATACACAATTACCGCTCCCTCTGCCACTTAGAAATTTTGTATAATAAAATCAGCTCTGATAAAGTTTGAAATGAGTAACTGCATCGAGATACTCAATTTTGAAACAATAAAGCACTCTTGAAGAAAATTAATTGTAGTTTCAGTTGTAAACTGCTGTTAACGAGGAAGTCAAAAATCCGACATACTCCATATACAACACATCTCCCAAGGAATCTTTGACAATTAATCCAGTTTCCATCCTTTAGATAATTTTTTCAGCTTTATGTTCATCCCATCATCTCAAATCTATACAGTGTAATATTTTTGCATCAATAAGCAAGGGAGAAAAATCTCTTAATCGAAATGAAGACATTAAAATCAATCAGCAGTTATAATCTTTCATTGCGCCATTGACAGAATCGTTGGTTCACTGAGTTAGGTGTTCTTTAGTCTATTACATCCCCGTCAATGGAATCAATAAAAGTTAGATCTTAGTTCAACGTCTTCCAGGCAAAGAAGGTTTTGCGAAACACTTCTAAATTTTGGACGTTGTATTTTTTCTTAGTTGAAGACCCCTCTCGACTATGCATACGTTTGTAAAATATTTCTCTAGATCAGGCTTTTTGAGTATCCCTATGAATCGGCACACTTCACATTGAATGGATAATTGTTGGCAATAAATATTCTAACAAAAAGCCGGAAGTATGTCCCTGCAAAATAAACAGTTAATTATAACGCAGAAAAACCACCACTTTACCTCTAATAAGCCATGCAGTTTGACTAAACAATACTTTCTTGTAGCTCAATATCGGTTTCTTGACAAAAGTAGTTAAATTTTTATACCATGCGAGTTGACGACAAAACTGGTACGCAATAATTTGTTTTTCTATAAACAGTAATTTAATAGTCTCGCCGTCTCAAATTAGTAGCTACATTTAGGAAAACATTATGATATCAGATGGAGGTAACTCGTACAAAATAACCCATCTCTCTAAGAAAAAACTTCGTCGTCCAACTCTTTTTCCGCGAAACTTGGGTAATCCCGGAACTACATCATGAGCAAGAAATTTCTTAAATATCAATCAAAATTGTTTTATTTCCAATTAAAATTATCTTAACTTGGCATTTTGATTCTCAATTTCTACTTTCCACAACTGCATCACTTATTTTAGGACAAATTTTCCGACGCGAATTTACAGCGCGCTGTTAAGCTATGCTCCATTTCGTAACGACTGTACTGCTAGCGTGTCACAAAGATTATGTTTATGTGATTAAGGTAAAGCCTCGAGGCATGTCTGCCTAAGGGGAGGGATGCCTTCGTCGAGGACTTTCAAAAGGGAAACTGGTTCGTATGCACGATAAAGATCAATTCCAAGTTTCATTTTATAAAGAAATATCGCGCAGTTTGCACAATGCTTTCCGACTCCATAAAAATTAGGTCCGAAGATCACTTGACAGTCATGTGTTAGTGAGCGTGGATCTCCGAAGAGCAGCAGTGAGGGGTAGAACGGGGGCCCCAGATCTTTATTGACCAGGTAAGAAATAAATTTCTTCTATCAAATTAAATAACCAGGGTGTAAAATACATAAACATATACAGGTAATAATGAATAAACTTTTATAGATTAAGATGTCTTCGCATTCGCAGGTACAGAACGATGCATATAACTTGAGTTAAGTGCTCCTAAAGTCCAAATGTTCAGGATATGGTAACTAACCTCTTAAAGTGTTCGTAACAGTATGACCAAAAAATGCCTAGAGAACATTAGGGAACGTAAATTGCGGTGAAAGCAAAATAAATTTGGGGTACGCAGGAATCAGCTTTTGGGCGCGATGAGATCACTCAATTCACAAATTCATTAGATACTGCGATTGCTGGTAGAAGAGTCCGTACCAAATGGGGCGGGGCTCAAGTGTGTCTGAAGCATGGATTCTTAAAATAATTTGGTACTGATTTAAGGAGGTAATGCTTGATAAGTAAATGTTGTTGATTGATTACGTAGAACCTTGAAATTTCTTTAAAATGCTCAAAGGACATCATAATCAAGATCAATAGTCAGTACAAAAGTGTTCAAATGTAGCACCTACACTCATGTCATTAAATTAAGGATAATGAAAAATCAGGCAAAGGAAGAGTTAGAAGCAAAACAAATTCGACTTATTTGTAAAGCTTATTTATTAAACAAAAGGTAAAGAGCAAAAAAAAAGATGCTATATGTTTGATATTATTAAAAAATTAGCGATTTTTCCTCCCTGGAGCAAATTACAAAAAACCTCTTTACAAAATACCGATATTACACGGTTGGTATGATTGTTAATACATTTTATGTCTCCCAGACGATGCAATACAGTCCATACAACGCCTAGACATGCTGAGTATCAAATTATTGATCTGATCTTGAGGGATATTACAACACTGAAAACGCAATGCTCTCCGAAGTTCCGGTAGACATGTAGGAGGAGGTTGACGGGCTGCACCTCGTCGGCCAAGCATGTCCCACACGTGCTCTACTAGATTCAAGTCCGTAAGAATGCTGGCCAGTCCATACGGGTAATATCCTCCGATTGAAGCATTCGCTTACGATGTTTGCACAGTGAGGACGGGCGTTGTCATCCATAAACACAAATTGTGCGCCCATGGCGCCCCGAAACAAACGTACATGTTGTTCCAGAATGACGTCCCGATAGATTTGGCTTGTCATGGTGCCAATTTAAACATGCAGGTCAGTTCTGGAACCCAAAATAATTCCACCCCAAACGAGCACTCCTGCACCATCGTAACGGTGTTGTTCAGTGATGTTTTCTTGGTGGTAACGGTTATCTGGAGCTCTCCATATGAACGTCCGGCGAGAATCAGACTGCAAGCTAAACCTGGACTCGTCGGAAAACATCAAACAAGCCCACTGTTGCGGTGTCTACACTGTATGCTCTCTACTCCAGGCTAACCTCAGGCGACAGTGACTTGCAATAAGTAGACCTGTCAGATGCTTTCACATCTGAGAGGTCTACGAGCATACAGACCAATCTACCCTAAGCGTCTGTACACGGTCTGCCTTGAAATTGTCGTACCAGTGGCTGAAGAGAGCTGACGAGACAGGTCTGAACTGTGCTCCGCCTGTTTCTTTTGGCAGTAACTGCCAAATACCGGTCCTTATCCGGCGTTGTAACTCTGGGGCGACCTGTGCTGTAACGTCTACTCACATTACCATCATCTTGGAATCGTTACCAAAGCCTGGAGCTGACACTCTGTGCAATTCCAAGTTCGTCTGATACTTCCAGTTGGGTACGCCCACATTCCAAACGGCCGATAATTCTACCACGTAAAAAATCATCCAAATGCGTCCTTTGTGTCATAACTATTCGGTTATTGCACTGAAATGCTTATAAAGCGCCTGGAAACAATTTTACTTCTTTGCCTGTATTGCTTATATATCACAGTCTTGCACTCTCGTCATTGTGACGTACCATCGGTGTCATCTGTTTACTTCCTGAAATTTGCATATGATTCTTGAAGATGTGTGTAGTGATTTTACAGGTGATATATTTATTTTAGAGTTCCATTTCCGCGTGACTCCGAATCATCCTTAATTTATGGACATGAGTGTACTTTGGGACAGAGAGAGTATTATAATGCTTTTCGTATGGATGGCCTGTTTCCAGAAATTATTTCTGTTTCTGTCTCTGGTTTGCATAGTTGAGTATCAACATGTGGGTCTTGATGAAAACTTTACTTATGTTTACTTATATATATTACTTATGAAACTTTACCCTATAGGATTTGCGGTGGGCTACAGTATATTAATTATAAAATGTGCAATCGCAGAAATAAAAGCAATACAACTGTAAAATATATATTAAGGTAAAATTTTAATTATTAATTACAAGAGAAAATAAATGTCTATAATAAAATATCAAACCTGCAAATATTGATGCAAACATCGGCACAAAATCTAATTTACTGTTATCTATAATACTGATAATTTTATATGAAGGAAGCATATTGTGATTCATTTAAGTATTTGAATTTTTTAAATATCGAAATTCTTTCATTCATTTCCATCTGCAATCTAGGGTTCAAAAATCAGTGCAAGATCACTGAGCATCGAACAAGCATTAGAGAATTTTCCATTCAGAATAGACTAAAATTAAATAACGCCTGTGCTACTCGTAAACTTCGAAAGAGCTTAACTGCATTAAGACTTATCAGATGTTTAACTTTGAATTAAACTTTGTGTTTATAAATTTTCTATGCTTAATTACCAGAGAAAAAGACTCATCTTGGTCATCATTTCTCTCTCTGCCACTCAAACGGGACTATGAGCGATGCTGACTGCCGCATCGAAGGGCATGGGTGCAAATCCCGGTGAAGACACAGATATTTGTAAATGAGTAGTGTCTTTGCAGCATGGGTCAAGCATGGTTAAAAGCAGAAACTTAGATCGGCTAGAATAATGTTCGCCATTCCCTCACTGAAAGGTTGTTCCCGCTAAATTCATTTCAGAACTAAAATTAGATAGCGGTTAAGCTTCTTGTAAGCTAATAAGTGTTTAACTGCAGTGTAAACCTGGATCGTAGAAATTTAACTACATAAGAAAACAGAATCATCTTGGCCATCCTATTTCTACGATACCCGAACTGGACAGCGGTTAGCGAGGCTAATTGCCGTATCGGAGGGGACCGGTACGAATCCAGGTGAAGGAAAAAAAAACTTCGTGAATGTGTAGTGTCTTTGCACTACTCATTTGGCAATCTTTATATGTGTCAGCCGAAAATCCTCTCGAGACACAGCAGCTAAATAAAGAGGGCTGGGATACCCTTTGACACGCCTCCCGACGGTGTTGGCCTTCCAAATTGGCAGCGAAACTGAGAAATGTGGAACATTTATTACTTGTATGGTGCCCAAAGGTAACTGTATGCTGTATTTGTATTCAGTACCTGTGATGTGACTGTATGCTAAGGACAGGCGCAAACTTGACTCGTTGCCACAATGAATTTCGTGGACTTGATCCAATTCGGACAACCAAAATAAGCAACAAAAGCAGCTATTTTGATTACAACAAAACACAGTTTCAGATTTATATTATACTTTCTGTTACAAACAATAAGAACAGCATAATGAACTTTTATTTGTATTTTCATCAAACTTGTTTTCTGATTCCATTTACATAGTTGTTGTATTGTCTAACATTACATAGTTACATAGTTCAATATGTTAAGGTAATTTTGAATGTTAACCGTTAGGTTCAGTGTTCACTTATAGTTCATCGTTCTAACAACCTGATGCGTAACATCACAAGTCGACATAGTTTACAGATTAAGTCCTCATGCTACTTGCGCTGTGTCAGATTAACAATATAAACGTGGTTTCCGAACTGACAATAGCCCACCAGCGGCCGAGCGGTAAAGACGCTGAACACTGGTAGTTCGGTCCGAGTTTCGAATCCCGCGAACGGGCTGGCTGCATGGGCGTTTTCGTGGTTTTCCCCATGTGTAACGTGTATACGAGCCAGTTTCCCTTAGAAAGTCCTCCCCGAAGGCATCCCTCCCTTTAGGCAGCTAGCCCTCGTGTGCTTTGCCATAATTGAATAATACCATACCATACCGAACTGATAATACAGTATAGTGGAGTCCGTGATCTATTAGACGAAAACTCTCTTAAAAATTAATATTTCTTTGTTCGCAAAAAACAATAATCCTATAAACTAGTAGCCTGAACCTATTGGCCGTCCAATCGATTTTAAGCAGCCAACGAATGCATTTTCCGTTCAGTCAATTAGCATTATTATGATACTAATAATTATGGCAACGATTTATAACAATTTTAGTATTTTAATCCAAAAATGATTTCAGTTGAGTCCAATTTTAGATTATTTTCATTATCATTAAAGTAATCATCAGTAACGCCTCTAAAAATCTGCAAACTGTGATATTAAACTAATTCAGAGATTTGAAATTATGGATTTGATTATTTATGTGACTTGGCATTAAAATCATTGTAGAAAATTTTATTTCCATAATTACGTTTTCCTTTCACCGCTGCTTGTATACTAATGGTCTGAAGAATCATCGAACTTTCGGAATTAAATCAATGCACAAACTGACTACAGACATGTTGATAAAAAGAAATTAAATTCAAGAAAAAAATATCTAGTAACAAAATGCAAATGAATGTTTTCACGCACATTATTGCGCACCCAGTTGAGGGACGTAAATTATATCAGACTCGTAGAGAATAATAATATAAAAGTATTAAAATGTGTAGTGTCATTAGGTTTACTTCGGAAGCAGGAGCGAAGGAAAATAAGCAACTCCTTCGCCGGGAATCGAACCGCGGACCACTGGAATAAGCGCCTAGCCTGCCGACCCCCACACCCTAAAGGCATGCCGAGAATGCGAGGAGAAATACCTTATATACTCTGACTTTTAAAGGTCGAGTGGTGTTTTTAGGAGACCTAATCGCGAAATTGTGGGCGGGGAGAATAATCATATACCACACTTTTATTTCGGGCGCCAATTGCAGAGTCATTAGGTTTTTGGAAGTGCGAAAGATGAAAAATTAGCAACGCCTTCGCCGGGAATCCAATACGCGCCTAGCATGCAGACCACCACACAACGAAGGCATGCCAAGAAGGCGGGAGAAACACTTTATAAATTGAAATTTGGTCGTGCAAAAAATGTTGCAAATACTTTTGTTTTGTTTCTAAACAAATGCATGGTATTCTCGTTCACTACCGTTGATAAACTTAGGATTTATATCTGACATATTTCTAAACAAATCTGTGATAACCCTTGGCTAACCTTTATTTAAATGCATGCATCTTGAACTATTAAATACTTAGGAAAATTAATTTTTCAAATTTCTTCAGGAAACACATGTGAAGAGGAAACAAGTTTCGATTCGATGGTGCTAAGGATTTTTAAAATTACATTTACAGTTTGAGATTATAATTGTTGCGAAAAACTTATTACGATGACTTCACTTACTAGTTTTTTCGTATACTCTTGCGATACATACATTTTAAATTAGCAGTAAGAAAAGTTGGTTTTTCAGATAGCGTCTAATGTTTTAAATGGAACTGCACTGCCTTTTTTAGACAGAGCGGTGGCTTTGAAAAAATTGTGTGTGGTTTATATTCTTTCAATTGTTTATTTCTGTGCTTAAATTTTTTGTTCAGTTAACTCTTCACCCCATTTCTGTTTCTTGGACTTGTAAAGCAGCTAGGGTATATTTTTTCTTCTCCCCAGTTTTTATTGTATCCTACATATCGTTTAATCTAGGCTGAATTCGATACAATCTTGAAAATTCTTCATATATTTCAACACTGAAAAATGGGTCTACTACTGACGAGATATTACAAGAAAATTGCACGTCAGTTTTCTTTTCAGTTTTTAAGTCTTCTGAATTTACTTCACTTAAATTACTTTGAGAATATCGTTAGTTTGGTAAATTTAACCGTGGAGTGCTTTGCAACGACTTAACATCTTCCATTAATTTTGAAACTTTTCTTTTCCCTTTCGTGAGTACATCTACTGGGTTGTCCGTTTCCTTACAATAATTGCAATTTAGAGGATCGGTTTAGTTCTTTATTTAAGTTATCCTGTTGGACACAAATGGTTTTCAATCTCCAATCTTTCCTTTTATCCATTACCATGTAATGGAAGAGCCTGATCAAATAAAATATTCCTAACCTTGAGTACATCTTCTTGGTAATCATAAATTCCGCCTGCAACCAATGCATTCATTGCCCGGATAAAGGTCTAGACACACATAACTTTTTCTACATCTGCCATAATTATTTTGCGCATGCGTGAAATATCTGTCGCCAAAAAGCACCAAAGTCCGAAGCTGATGTGGAAGTTCCAACAGGTTCGACGGTCACATTACGTCTATGAAGCCTTTCCTTCTTTACATAGACTTTCTTTGACTCAGCCGACACACGTGTCGGTGCTACTCTGTATAAACGTGTCGGTATCGGTGCTTAAAACTATTTGTTTTAAAAAAATACCCTGGAAAATATGAGTACAGGAAACAAGAGATTTAAGCTATACAATTCAATATAAACTAGGAGTGTTAAACTACGCCAAAGTGCATGGTAATAGAGCAGCAGCAAGGCATTTCGGTCCACCACCTACCAAAAAAAATGATACGTACTTGGCGTTAAACTGTGGTTACAGGAAGATCAACTGAAGACTGCTAAAAAACAAAAACATAACCTTCGATGTCCAGCTCCATCTTGGCCTAAACTTGAAAATGCCGTAAAAGTGTGGGTGATAGACAAGAGGAAATCTGGGATAAGTGTTTGATGTGTAATATGATAATCAATGAGGCCAAAGGATTTGCAGAAAAACATGGGAATCAGAACTTTTCAGGGCCTGAGGGCTGGTGCTACAGGTTCATGAAAAGACAAGGCTTATCAATGAGCACAAAAACAACTGAATGCACAAGCACAGAAAATGCCAGCAGATTATGAAGAAAAAATACTAGCATTTCATAGGTTTGTTATAAATGAACGTAAGAAAACTTCTTTTGAGCTCGTTCAAATAGGAAATATGGATGAAATTCCACTCACATTTGATGCACTATCCAACAAGACTGTGAGTATTAAAGGGTCTAAATTAATAACCATAAAAACCACAGGTCATGAAAAACCCTATATACGGAAGTTCTAACAGGTTGTGCTGATGGCACAAAACTACCGCCGTTTTTCATATTCAAAAGAAAAACTCATCCGAAAAAAAAAACTTCCAACGGGTGTAATTGTTCATGTTCATCCGAAAGGCTGGAGGGACAAAGCTGGAATGAAACTGTGGTTACAGGACGTATGGGCGAGGCGACCTGGTGGAATCTTAAGAAAACACTCTCTTTTGGTTTTGGATCAGTTTAGCGCCCATAGAATTGAAATCATAAAGAATAATGCGAGAGAATTAAAAACCCAGATAGCTGTCATTTCTGGTGGATTGACTAGCCAATTGCAGCCTTTAGATGTATCGGTGAATAAGCCATTTAAGGAAAAAGTGCGAGAACGATGGAACAAGTAGATGGAAGAGCCACATCACGCCCTCGGCCCACCAGCGGCCGAGCGGTAAAGTCGCTGAACACTGGTAGTTCGGTCCGAGGTTCGAATCCCGCGAACGGGCTGGCTGCATGGGCGTTTTCGTGTTTTTCCCCATGTGTAACGTGTATACGAGCCAGTTTCCCTTAGAAAGTCCTCCACGAAAGGCCTCCCTCCCCTTAGGCAGATAGCCCTAGTGTGCTTTGCCGTATTCTCAATACACACACACACACACACACATCACGCCCTCATACCCTCAGGTAGAATGAAACGGCCTTCTATTTCACAAGTGTGCGAGTGGGTAAAGAGATCTTGGGAGGACGTAAAGGCTGAAGTACTTTTTAAGTCCTTTAAGATGTGTGGAATCAATAATGCTCTTGACAGAACAGAAGACGACGCATTATTCGAAGAAGATGATATTAGCGAAACGTAAACAGTAGTGATGGCGTTATTCTCGTTTTCGGTGATGATGATAGTGAAAAGCATTTTTATGGTTTTGAAATTGATTAAAGTCTAATTTCATGATAGGTAACGTATTCCTTGAATCTGTGTTTTTTTGTTGTTTCTGCTTTATTTTGTATTATGTTTGATTGCTTGCCGTTCATTCATTTATTCATTATTGAAATTTACATATCATGTTCAAAATAGATTGCCGTTTGTTAATTTTCGTTAATAAAAATATGTTTGGTAATTGCATTTAATAATTGTTTATTTGGCGTTTACGAAACATGAGAACTAAAAGAAACCAGATTTTAAGTTATTGTGGTACCGCGCTCTCGCGGACTATTCAAACTTTTCTTCCTTGTGTGTGGCCTTCTAAATAAGGGTGCGTCTTATATGCCGTCAAATACGGTATTTAAAACTTTCTGCGTCATTTAGCGATTCGTTATCCTGAATAGTAGTTTTAAGCCAAGCCCAAATATTTTAAACTCGAAATTTTTATCTAAGCAGAATTAAAATCTAATATGGTTGAATTAGAATATCTAGAATTATTATCCTCCACTCTAATTTCAAGTGAGATATCTGTTTATGCGTGTTTTGCAAATTAAAATCTTTTCTTTGTAATTTTGAGTACATGTTATGTCTTTTATAATTTATTCACGTCTGACATATCTACTTCTATTTCTTGATTTTTCTCTGTAACTAATTTCGCTGTTTCTCTTGTTAATACTAAAAACAGTTTTTCCATGAGTTCAGTGGTCGAGTGCGTAAGATTTAGTACTGTTAATAAATTTAGTTTTAGCTGCTCTTAGCGCCGTGCTCTTCTATATATTCTTTTAAGGTGTATTTATTATCTAACAGGAAAATTTCACTTACCTCTTTTTTCTTATCAAGCAATTCTTTTTTCCTATACTCTCTTTTCCGGAATTCCCGGATGTTTGTGAGTCATCATTTGCGGCATATTACCATTCGTCAATTTCTTTTCGAGTATGAAATCCGGTGATTCCGGTCGTTATTAGCACACATAATGTTATATGCATACAACCAGAATCATTAGGGGTGCACCTACAGTATTGCTAGGCTTAAACATCTTCGTCTTCATATAGAAATTAAGTTATGAGTAAAGTCCAGAGACAGGACTCTCTGAGTGTCATCTAACGGCCGAAGCAAACAAATCATAATAGCTAGTATAAAATAATTCAATTTACAAATCTTTCTCTTTAATCACAACCGTCAGGCCCAACTTGGGGTACATCAGCGAATGGTAGAACATCATTGTAGAAAATATAAGATCTTACTTAGTGGGCCAATGTTTCAAGTGCAGCTCCGAATAAAGCAACAATAATTTACAGTTGCCAGACCCGAAGTTATTGATTTCGTTTTTTTTTTTTTCAAAAATATTAACGCTCCTACTTATACTGAGAGCATGACTAAACTTGCTTTGGATCATAATTTGGCAATGGCGTATATCATTTACATAACACAAGAGTCCTTATTACGAACTGGGCATTATATGCCAAAGCTCTACACAACACCTGACATATTTCCAGCTTATACATATGAGAAATGATTTAGATGATTTGACAAAAGAATTTGCGAATACGGTATACAATCTGCACACACCAAAAACATCAAGGAGGTTGCAGAACAAAAACGATATAAAACTTCTGCTCTAACAGAACTGATTTAAAAATAAAACCCTGCTAAGAAAACCTGGAAAATATCATGTTGTCCGCAAGACGAAAGACTCATGAACACAGTCAATGTGGTCAGGACCATTAACAAAAAACAATTTCAACTTGACTGGACCAGATACTTAGAATCACTTTCAACGGATTCAGTTTCAGGTTCTGTGTGGAATGCAATTTCTAAGTATAAAAAAGCAACACAAATATTCCACCTCTTAATGGCACTAAAGACATCCCATAGAAAGAAATTGAAGAAGATGAGTCTCTAGTGACTCTAGTCTTCACTGCGCATCTGAATTTTCCGCTCAAAACACATCTCACCCTCAAACAGAACAAGTTGTGTAATTACTCATTACACATTTTTCTTCAAGAACACACACCAATAACGTCCCAGTTATTAAGCTGTCGCAGGTGATTAGATATATCGAAATAATAAAAATTCGCAAAAATCCGGGATGGGTAAGCTGCAAGTCCATTTTCATCATTTTTGCGATATGGAACGTAACTAAGAGCCAGTTTGTCTTACACAAACCTCCAAATAGTCATATTTACCCTTAGATAAATAACCACATGTGGTTTGCCATAATCAAACAAACCGAAGCATCTTTGGAATATGCAAGGTGTGACACAAAAAAACGAGACTGGTCCAATAAATCATTGTACTTACTGACATCACCACCTTATAAGTAGTTCGCCTTCTGCATTCGGTGTCGCCATTGCTGGTAACAGTTCTGGAATGAGGTAACCCTTTAGGAAATGCCAAAAATCGCGTGGAGCCAAATCAGGTGAATAAGGAGGATGCCCCATCATGGTTATGGTTTTGCTGGTCAGAAACTACTTGACAGATAGGGCCGAGGGAAGGCATTATACTGGTGTAACAGGCATCTATCAAGGCACAACTGTGGATTTTTGTTCCTAATTTCTTCACTAAGACTTTTTAGAACTTCAGTGTAGTAGTATTGATTAAGAGTTTGACCACTGAGAACCCATTCAATCATGACGTCAATCATGATCATTTTCCATAGTGTTCCTTCTACCTGAAAACCTCTTATGCCATTCAAACATGCATGAGACAAAGTTACATTCCCATAAGCCTCGGTTAACATTTGAGATATTTACTCTGTGGCTGATTTCTGAAGTTTCACAATAAACTTAATGTTGATTCGCTGTTCGATGGTTGCATTAGACAATTTTCTGGCAGAATATAAATTTACGTGTTCACTCAATGACGAAGTACTCCCCATTGGCTTTTCCCATTAAGTCGAAACTGGCTGCATGGATAGAAGAGGCGTTTGACACGACATCTTTAAAACAGTTGTTGCGAACTCCATTCTGTTTTCAAGCTGCACAGTTAGTCTCGCATTTTTTGTGTCACACCTCGTATGAGTATTCATCAGTCATAGTTATCTCTGGGTAACCTTCAATTAAATACTGAATGTGTATGCTATAATGGCGTGGAAATTCGTGTGTCATATCATATGTGTATTTGCGTGATGTTTCTGGATCATTGCCTCAACCGACGAACATTACTTTAAAAAGACCAGCTGACATTAAAAAGACTAATTGCAATCAATATGCCGGCATAGTTCAAGAAAGCAATTAAGAATAATTATGCGCTCAGGTGCATTAGAGACTGTACTAGCAATGCTAAAAGCATTTCTGACAGCCTGGAGTGACTTCTTTCCTTGGACACAGTACCGTCAGCAGTCCGCTCTGTACATATATTAATTTATTTAATGCCTTTCTTGTCTTTTTTACCTTGTTTTCTTTTTAATTATATTTAATATTACGATTAATCCAGAAATTATTTAATGTATCCCCCAATTTGTAATGCATTTGTTCATCTTTACATCTGCACCTGATTATATAGCATATCTTTAATATAACTGTATGCTTAAAATGTACCATAATAGAGAAAAGTGTTCCCCTTAGCCTCAGCAGTCCCCACCATGCCCCTTCTTTCCATGTTTTGGTCCTTATTTCAATATTTCTCGTTTACCGTTACATTTGCAGGAAGACACAGTACTAAGCTCTTTATTTCTATTTATTTATGCATTTGTTTTTAATTCCATCGGCGGAATCCAACAGGCTGAAAAGGGCCTAACCCAGTGGGCTAGCTCTTCCGACGATGGCGAAAGTCGATGGGAGTGTTTGTACTATTTAAGCAGATAGAAAGCTGGCTTAACACCTATATAGGATGTTATGAATCTGTATAGGCTTCAGTAACATTTAATGTTCAATTTTAAAATTTTAAATAATTATCCCCCCATGTGTGTATTTGTAGCATTTAAATATGAACAATTAGAATGCTTAAACAGAATGCCGTAATTCCAAGCGTTATTAGCTTCTTAAATTGTTTATTCTTCTCGTTTAAAACTTACTTTGCGGTGAACGTATGTGTCATCCCATCATAAAAAGAAAGAAATAGTAGTCATGTAATAACCGTAAAGCCAGAAGGCAAACATCACAGAACTCCTGTCCCATCTTTGAAACTTATGATCCCTGTCTGTTCTTTTCAAAATCTTAAAACGCTTATCCTTATATATTTTGTAAGCTATTGTTTTTCGAAAAATCGTTTTTTTTTTCAACATTTTCCTACTGCTGCCATTTATCATTTGCGAATTTTATCTTGCCGTGACGACACGCATGAAAGCTCTTGGATTCCAGATGCCGATTTTCGTTATTAAAAAGAAGTTAATTAATCCTTTTTTCTGCTTAATTATTTCCACCAAATTGCTTAACATATAGTTCAAAATCCTTTATTTGTTGCACGGGGTTTTATGAACGTAATTTGAAGTTAAATATTTTTTTTAATTTCCAAGAGAGTAAAATTTCTGCATTAAAAACACATATTTTATATCTATCTATCTATGTATGTATGTGTACATATGAAAAAAAGTGACACTGTTACAGACGCACATGCATTTTTAGAGTTTCGAATTTTCAGACATGCAAACATATGCAGATATCCGAAAACGAAATTTTGCTGTTCAATTTATTGCGAGTTTTTATTACGTCCTTGCAATCTCTATCTGAAGTTACATTCGTTTACACAAGTATTATTCCTATATTTTCCAGTGGATCACAATGGATATCACAATGGATATTTACTGAGTTTCACTGATAGTTTTGTCTGAAATGTGAAAAATTAAAAATAATGTTTTAAAACTGTAGCACTGCATATACCAAAGAAGAAACCTGAAAATTTTGATAGTACTACTTTGTTTACTGTACGCAATTTTCTTCCCGTAACAAAATTACATCAATTTAACACAATTACTGTTGGCTCTGCCACTTCAATTTTTGTATAATAAATTCAGCTTTGTTAAATTCCGAAATGAGTAACTATATTGAGATGCTAAATTCTGAAACTATAAAGGACCCTTGAAGATATTTAATAGTACAATTAAAGACTAAATATGAGTGCTGTGACGGCGTGGAAACTCGCGTGTCGTTTCGTACCTGTATTCGTGTGAAGTTTTAGGATCTTTGCTACAACCATCGATAAGCTCTTAGCTTAGGAGATATCATTTTGAAAGAAGATACTTTCAGAAGGTGGTGTTTGTACAATTGAAGCAGATAGAAAGTGCAATAGCCCTCTGAAATCCTGTATGGGAATTTGTGAACCAGTATAGTGTTTAGCAAAACTTTATTGTTCAATTTTAATGTTTTATATAATTACACCTGATATGTGTATCTGAAGCATTAAAACATGAATAATTAGACTGCGTAACTAGAATGCCGTAATTTTAGTCATTATTATCGAATTCATTAATCAAAGTAAAACAATTTTAGTAAAATGATCTTTATGCAAGTAAAATTTAAATCATTTTACGTTCTTAAACTTTCTAAAACTTTTTCTTGCTGTTGCCATTAATCATTTTGTGAATTTTATCTTGCTTTAACCACACGCTTCAAACCCGTTTGCTACATTTGTAGATTTTGGTAATTAAATACATATATATATATATAAATCGAAAGGTTTCAGATTTTAAATTACGTCCAAAGAGGCTTTTTTTTAACATTTCGTGTGTTACATTTATTTATTAAATATCACATTCTTCGCACTTAAACCATAAAATTCAGTTCAACAGCAATATCGCAAAATAGTTTTAAAAGAAGCATATCTTTAGAAATTCGAATACAGAGATTCAACGCGCTTTAGATAAAAGTGTTTTTTGCGTACAACGTTGCCAGTGCCCGTTTTGAAATCCTTGAGTTTTTTTAATCAAAAATCGTTAAACTTTTACAAAATAGGAAATCGACCATAAAACAAATTTCAAATTTGGTCTTGCACAGGCCCATATTCATAGGAGGATTACGTTATTCAAAATTCGATGGCTCTATGTACCGTTGTTTCATCACAATGCGAGAAATATACATACATTTATGCAGATTTTTCATTACTTAATTTCTTCAAATATAAAGCGCGACCCTTGGTAGCAACAGTTTGAAAAGAGATTCGCCATTTGTAGCCATTCAACGCAAAATCTCAAAACGAAAACAATAGACTTTCAGGGACAAAGCCCTATTAGACTAATCAATAATTTTTTTTGTCTAGATAATGGTTAACATCAAATTTCTTAATACCCAACTCAAAATGCTTTATTAGATGCACAAGGTTTTCTTAACCTAATTTATATTTAGAATGTTTTTTTTTTTTTTAGATCTGTAGGATAGCATTATTTTTCATTAAAGATTTATATTCAAAATAAATTAATATATAGGTATATAAAGAAGGTGCAGCTTGCATGTATACAGATGCACATTTATTTTTACAGTTTGAAATTTTCTGCAATGCAAATCTATGCAGATGCCAAGAAACTAAATTTCGTGTCGAAATTTGTTTACGAGTTTTCATTCTCGATTAACTGTCCGACGCAGTCGTAGTTACATTCGTTCGTAGGCGTATTTTCCGTGTATACTCTGAATAACCTCAATTCTAACTATTTTATTTCTAAATGTTTGCTTCTGTCAGTTTTTTCCTATTCATCACTGCAAGTGAAGATAACTTTTCTTATTAGCTTTAACTAGATTAGGTTAGGTTAGTTTATTTAATTACGGTACTTCGTGGAGGACTTTCTAAGGGAAAATGGCTCGTATACATGTTACACATGGGGAAAACCACGAAAACATCCATGCAGCCAGCCCGTTCGCGGGATTCGAACCTCGGACCGAGCTACCAGTTTTCAGCGACTTTACTGCTCGGCCGCTGGTACGCAGCTTTTACTAGAAAAACAATGGATACTAACAGATATTCACAATTTGTTTTAATTGAAATGAAAAAGAATAAAAACCATACTTTAAAATCAGCCGGATTTGATGTAATCGACAGGAGGAAACTGAAAAATGTAATGTTCACTTTGTAAGAAATTTCTTTCTTGGAGTAAAATTACATCAATTTTATCCGGCTACTGTCTCCTACTACTGGCTCTGCCACTTGAAATTTTGTATCTAAATTTAAGCTCTCATCTTTGTCAAAGTCTGCGATGAATAACTGCACCGGGATCCGGAATTGGGAAACAGTAAAGCATTCTTCAGGATATGTAATAATAGTTTCGTCTGCAAACTCACTGTGAACGCGGATGTCGAATATATGGACGGATATATGCAACGCTTGTCCCCAGGAGTCTTTCATTATTAATTCAGTCTCCCTCTTTTACAGAGTTTTATTCATCTTTATGTTTATATCATCGCCTCTAATCTGTAGATTTTCTGCATCAATAACCAAGAAAAAACAAGCGCGAAGTCGAAATGGCGGAGTGAGACTTCAAAAATAAGCAGCAGTTATAGCTCTAAGTGGTATTCCTGCTTTCGTTACGCCATTAACATAACAGTAGGTTCACTGGGTTAGGTGCTCCTTGGCCTGTTAGATCCGTGTGAATGGAATAATTAAAAACAGGAGGTTAGTGCAATGTTTTCCGGAAACAAACTTTTCGCAATAAAATATTCAAACTGGTAAACTTATTTTAGTTCATGAAACATTCTGGATTTTTGTGAAAAAATCTCTCTAGATAAGAATAAATTCGCACGCATTACACTGAATGAAAAATTGCGGCACTCAATTTTCCAATCCGAGTTCGGAATTATGTTGCTGCAACATAAAAAATCAAAAAGCATTCAGAAAAATGTAGCAGGAACATCAAACATTTTAAAGCCACCGCTCTCCATTTAACAGACAATGCAGTTTCATTAAAAGAATTAATGTTAAATTTTTCAGAAACATTCGAGTTTCCCAAAAGGCAGACAAACTTTTATACCATATAAGTGCAGGAGAAACCTGGTATGCAATAAACGGGCAACATTTGTTTTCTTAAAGAGTTCAAGATTTGTTTGCGTATGCGTTTTCCTATGAATGCCTGGTTCCAGAAATTCCCACTGTTGCAGTCTCTGGCTTCGCGTCGTTCGGCTGCCAACATACAGGTGTTGTTGACCACTTTACCGAAACTACCGTATTGGGTTTTGGGTGAGTTCCAGTATAATAATCATAAAAATGTACAATCACGGAAATAAACTCAATAAAACTGCAAAAATACATATACTAAGGTAAGATTTTTAATTATTAAATGCAAGAGAAAATTCAATATTTATAATAAAATATCAAACGTAGTGCGTGTTGATGTAAATAGCGGCATAAAATCTGGTTTATTAGTATTTATACTATTGATAATTTCATGTACAGAAATACTGCTGATGTGGGTTGGCTTAGATCACATTGATATATTCCGTCATTATCTAGTTTTTGGTAAAGTTGAAGTGAAATGGCAGTACTATGTCACCATGAAACTAAAAAGATGGTTAGATTAGGTTATTTAATTATGGCAAAACCTCGAGGGCTATCTGCCTAAGGGAAGGGATGCCTTCGTGGAGGACCTTCTAAGGGAACCTGGCTCGTATACACGTAACACATGGGGAAAACCACGAAAAAACCCATGCAGCCAGCCCGTTCGCAGGATTCCAAACTCGGACCGAAATACCAGTGTTCAGCGACTTTACCGCTCGGCCGCTAGTGGGCTGAAACCAAAAAGAAAAATGACTGATTCTTCTGTTTATCGAATTCGATACGAAAGAAGTTAAATAAATACTAATCTTATCGGAGGCAGAGTAGTGTTTAGCATTCTCCTACATTCCAGACATTATCAAACATTTTTTCAAAACCTTTGAATGAATAATATAATTTCCTATAAAAAAGTTTAAAAACGAAAGTAGAAAATTAAAAGCTTGCGTTGTCGACGAGTAAATAAACTCATTCATTCATGATACTGCTTAGTATGAGAAATGAAAACAAATTAAAACTGATATGCAAAATTAACAATATAAATTTTAATATAAATTATAACGTTGCGCGCCTCTAACTTGCACGCAACCAAGAGGTGACTGTGAAAGCTTGTATAAACCACAGAGTCTTATAAAGGGTTTAAGTCCCTTTTTATTCAACGTAATAAATTACAATGGCGTCCTCTTGACGCTTACAGACTGTGCCCACTAGGCAGTCAAATAAAAATAAGAACCTGAAAAGAAAGTAAAGACAATATTCTAACTACGAGGCTCTCTAAAATAACTAACTCACCGCGTTTTACAAATACCTCTGCTAATTCAGCAGACTTGAAGCTCACTGGAACAATTGCAACTACTTCCCGCCAAGCACATAGGCCGCAACGCGGGGTTCTTCAAATTCCGATAACTACCTCCGCGCTCGCTAAGTAAGAATAACTCTCTCACCGAACTCATTTCCTCTCTATTTAAATCATACTACTTCCGCTGATAATTTGAATGCTTGCGCGTTCTACTCAAATTTACATATTCTGGCACTGGCAGTTCCAGGGGAAAGTAAGGATTGACAGGAAAGTTAGTTTAAACTTAAAATAAATGTTAGTTAAAATAAATATAAACCCTACATTTGCCGCTGCCAGAATTTGGAAAACTTGGAAGCAGGTCCTACAAACGACCTGTTGTAAATTTATCTAATTCTGAACTAACTGGCGAAAGCCTGGTTTACACAAAAAAAATCTTATGTAACAATTATATATTAAAATTATGTTACTCGTTACAAAGCTTTCTTCTTACAGCAACTTTTCCTGGACTTCATCAATCAATCTTGGTCTTTCCTTCCAGCATCTGGAAGGAATAAGTATCAGTATCTTTCTACATACATTATAATTTACACTTTCTTGACACAATAAATTTTTGTTTTTAACGTTTCGTTTTTCTTAGTTATTGCTTACTTCACATTCATTCAATTTTTCAAGCATTAATTTTACCCTGGCTCTCCACCGTGTGTGGTGTCAAACGGGAATATTCGTGTTTTAGTCTTACAACACTTCCCCTAACCACCATGATTTGTTAGAATTCAACAACCAAATAGACACACCTTACTCGACATTCTACAACTCAATGAGCTACTTTAATATTCTTAAAAATTCAAATGTAGGTGGAGAACCCTACAAAACACATTCATTCTAACTTCCCCCTCATTCATCTTTAAACATGCAGGCTTTCGCTCTAAAGCATGACTTTACAGTTTAATACTTAAATTTTGACTTCATTGCTTTTAAGCATTCACTTTTAGCATCTACAATTTTATGCTTCTAGACTAAATTCTACTTTTACATAACATGCAAGTATTTACATACATTTACAAAAGTTTAATACATATGCTTTTTACAATTTACCATAAAATGAATAAGAGAAAATAAATTTTTACTTTACTCATTCTTCGCCAAGCTGGCGGCACTGAAACTAAAATTCTTATTAGTACAAGAATACGAAGTTATTTTTATCTCCGGCCAAATTTTGGCTTTAACATAACAGAATTAGTCTTTCGACCAACAGAAAATGCTTGTTTTTAGCTTTTACACTTAAAGAAAATAATACTTTTGCCTTAGCTAAATAAAGTAAAACAAAACGAAGTCTCAACCGAGACATATTGACTTTCGTCAAAACATAGAACTTCGTACTTATGCATAACATTTCGGAACAAAAGAGAAAAATATTTATAGAAGGTTTTAACTTATCTTTGAGTTTTCGATGCTTGAAATTCCGTCATCCGTTTTTGGCAAAATTGATCCCAAGTTAGAGGTTTCATGGATGTCAATCTTCTCCTTATTGATCTCCGAGTGTCGTCCCCGTTGCTTTTTCTTTTGCGTCCTCTACATGCTGGCCTCTTGACGGAGTAATCGTCTGGTTGTTGACCTTTCCGCTTCTGCCTGGGACGGCTGGTCTTGACGTCCTCCGGTCTGGAGTCCTTCTTGACTTTCTTCTGTTCGTCGTATTTTTGTGCCTCCTGTTGGCGTTTCAGTTTCCGGAACGGCGGCCTTGCTGGCACCTGACTCTGTGGCCGTGTGCGCGTTCTCCTTGATGTGTAATTTCTCCTGCTATCCTTTGTAGGTGGTGTTTTTCTTTTTACCACGGTTTCTTTACCCGGTTCATCTGTATTTTTGTTTTTCTTAAACGCCGGAGTTTGAAAATCATTTTTTCTTTTGATACCGACGCCCGGGTTGTAGAAGTGCTAGGTCTCTCTTCAGTTCTCCGTTTCTTGGGTGGTGGAATAGTTGTTGTAGTCTCTGACCCTTCTATTTCGTTTAGACTTGAGTCCTGCAAGAAACTTTTAAGGATTTCAAAATCATTTGGATTATAGTATTTTTTCACCTGGTCGGGACTTGCTTTACAGATTTCCCCTCTCTCGTTTTTAAGATATAAGACTACTCCTTTGATTTCCTGAATTACATAGGGGCCTTCAAACTTTGGAGCTAGCTTTGCCATAAAATTGTCTGGGGCACTTGATAAAGAAAATTTCCGCTTCAATACTTTATCCCCAACTTTAAAATCTGCTTCACGGCGTTTTCTATCATAATATAACTTTTGTCTATTTCTTGCCGTATCCGAGGTTTTAAGCGCCTGCTCAATCAACTTTTGCACGTCTTGTTGTTTAAATTCCTCTTCTCTTTGTTGCACAAAGAATAATTTATCTAAAGGCGTAATTAACTTTCTGCCTAAAAATAATTCTGCTGGAGTTTTTTCCGTAGTATCATGATGTGCTGTTCTTAAAGCATAAGCTAATTCATTTATGTAGCCATCCCAGCGCTTGTGATGTTTGCTAACGTAACTGCGAATTATTTTTACAATGTTTTTATTAACTCTTTCTGCTATGTTAGCCTGTGATCTATACGGAACCATTTTGATATGGCGTATGCCAAGTCCATTGCATATGTTTTCAAATATTTGACTAATGAATTGTTTTCCGTTATCGCTAATGACTTTTATCGGTGCACCGTATTTTAAAATGTATCTGTGTAAGAATGCATCTGCGACTGTTTTGGCTGACGCGCGTTTAAGTGGAACAATTTCTATCCATTTTGAAAAATGATCTACTATTACTAAAAGAAAACGATTTTTATTTAACTCGCTCTGGGGGAAGGGACCAAGGAGATCTATGCCTAAAATTTCATTCGGAAATGTAGCGCGAATGCTATTTAAGTACCCGGCCGGGCTGTAATTAATATCATTTATTAACTGACATTGATTGCAGGACCTGACATACGCCGTTACTATTTTGTATAATTGCGGGAAATATACCGCCTCGCGTACCCTTTTTATAGTCTTTCTGACCCCGAGGTGGCCCGCTGTTTTTTTTTCGTGCAACTCCTTCAAAATGCTTAATCGAAGCGAGGCTGGGATGACTGGCTTATACTCAAGATTTTCGTTTGTTGTTTTCGTATAGAATAATAAATTATCTATTATTTCATAGTTTTTTGCTCTATTTCTTATCGCATCGATATCTGTATGCTCAAAGCTTTCGGGGTCTTTCAAATAAGCATAGATATTTCCAAATTCAGGATCAGCTTTCAGTTCAGTAATAACCGTATCTCTAGAATCTAAAATTTTTGAAGTCAACACAGCGCATTTAAGTTCATTACCTTCATCGTCCAGTTTTATACGAGAAAGTGCGTCAGCTACATTGTTTTCCTTACCCGGTTTATATTTTATTGTGATATTATATTCTTGGAGTTTTAAAGCCCATCTTATTAACCTGGGCGTTAGGTTTTTTCCCGAGTAAAGTCTACCAACAGCCGCTTGACCCGAAAAGACTGTTACTGGCGATTTGCCGAAATAAACTCGAAATTTGTGTACAGCCATTAATACGGCTAATGTTTCTCTTTCTGTAGCTGTATAATTCCTTTGTGTCTGATTCAATGTTTTACTAAAAAATGCCAGCGGATGGTTATTTTGCATAAGAACCGCACCCACCTCATAGTCTGACGCATCTGCTGCAATTTCCAGGTTTTCGTCCCCCTCCGGGAATTTTAAAACAGGGGCATTAATGAGCGCTTCTTTTAATCTTTCAAAAGCTGTGTTAGCTTCCGCTGTCCACGTAAATTTAGCCCTTTTTCTTTTGATTACTAAGAGTGGTTCAACAATATTAGCGAAATCTTTTATGAAAGATCGATAGTAAGAACATAATCCAAGGAAAGATGAAAGTTTCTTGGCGGTGTTGGGCGGTGGGAAATTCTTAATAGCTTTTATTTTTGAATCTTGCGTTTCTATACCCTTTTGCGAAATTTTATAACCGAGATATTTAAGTTCTTTAGTTGCGAACTTGCATTTTGAGGCGTTAATTGTAAGACCGGCCTCTTTTAATAATTTAAAAACTTGTCCGAGGTCATTAATGTGTTGTTCCAACGTACTACTCGTTATAATTATATCATCTAGATAAATTAAAGTTGATTTTCCTAGGACAGGCTTTAGAACAATGTCCATAGCTCTCTGGAATGTTGATGGGGCCCCACACAACCCAAAAGGCATGCGTAAAAATGCATAAGTGCCCGATTTTGTTATAAACGCGGTTTTATGTATATCTTCGGGTCTCATAGCTATTTGATAGTAGCCAGACGTTAAGTCCAAAGTAGACATATATCTCGTCGATTTGATCTGTCTAATGATCTCGTCTACAACCGGCAAAGGGTAAACTGGAAATTTAGTTATGCTATTTAGTTTTCTATAATCGATAGCAAACCTCCAAGCCCTTTTATCCGAAGGAGGAAACTCGTTCTTTTTCCTACATAGTACGACTGGACTCGCGTACTCACTATTTATGGGCGTTATTATTTTATTCTTTAACATCTCCTGAATATGTTCTTCGATGATTAAGTCTTTTTGTTTATCATAGCGATACGGTTTAGTCCTACAAGGTTTTTCGGCATTTAATTGAATCTTGTGAGTCACGATCTGACAGTTTCCCGGTTTTTCTGAAAACAAATGAGAAAAATTACTCACCACTTGCTGTATTGCTTTACTTTCCTGGTCATTCAAATGGCTAAGGTCCAATTCATGTGTCTCCACCGGTTCCACCACCCTCTGGTCCATCTCCAGCACCACGGAACTATCTTGAAAATTTAATTTGGCCCTCGCGGCCCTTAAAAAGTCCATACCTAAAATAAGAGAGTGTTGGAGGTCTTTCACCACAAAAATTAATACTTTGAGATTTTCCTCTTTTATCTGTACGTTTAATGATACTTTCCCGATGCAGTGACATGCTTTTCCTTGCGCCGCTATAATTTCCGTATTTCTGCTTTTAAATAGTCGTATCCTATAAAAATTCTTTTTGAAGAACTTTTCACTCGTGAAATTTCCTTCTGCCCCTGTATCGATGAGGGCTTCTACTGGTACATCGCCAACCAGGACTTGTATAATTGGTAGCTGTGAGTTTTTTACGATGACTGTATTTAGATGTCTATTTGAGGGTTTTTCTAAAACTTCCGGGGTCTGGACCCTCCCTTTCACAGGCCCCTCTAGTCGTTTAAAGCTTTCCTTTCAATCTGTGTCTTCTGGGTACGCGGATGCTTATTTTCAAATTTTCTTTTTGGGCCTTGACCTTCGAGTTTCGATGCGTTAGCTTGATAGTTCTTTCCCCCATACGAGCGATTTCCATTTCTGGTTTCCTCCTTCCTTCTGGTACTTTGAGAATATGTTTCCCCTCTCGCTCTTTCCGCTATTCTGCGATTTTGAAATTTCACCGCCAATTCGAAGAGTTCCTGCAATGTTCTTGGGTTTCTAATTTCAAAGTAGTCTTGGACAGCGGGTAACAATCTTGGTAATATTATTTCAATTATCTCCGCATCGGGTTTTTTCCCATACAGCATATCCGTTAGCTTGATTTTTCGTAAAATAAAGTCCGTCAATTGTGCTGTATCCCGTTGATAGAAACTATATAGCTCGGCTTCCAGCCGTGCGCGATCTTTCACTATGGGGAAGGCCTTTACTAACGATTTTTTGAAATTTTCAAATGTATACGTCGGGCTTCCAAATTCACCTAGTAGAAATTTTCCTATGTTCTTCCACCATAGCGCGGCCTGTCCTCTTAGTGCTGATGTGGCAATAGCAACTTTTTGTCTTTCAGGCACAGGATAGAGCTGAAAGTGGTTTTCTATACCTTCTAAAAATACGGACACCAAATTTTTTCCGTCGAAATAGACGTTTGGCTTGATTGATGCTCTCAAAGTCTGGACCAGGTATCCAAATCCTTCTAACTGCGTTGTCATTTCTTGGTGTTGTCCAGCGGCTTCCATCCAGTTTTCGGCCATTTCAGTTCGATAAGTGTTCGGGCGCCAATATAACGTTGCGCGCCTCTAACTTGCACGCAACCAAGAGGTGACTGTGAAAGCTTGTATAAACCACAGAGTCTTATAAAGGGTTTAAGTCCCTTTTTATTCAACGTAATAAATTACAATGGCGTCCTCTTGACGCTTACAGACTGTGCCCACTAGGCAGTCAAATAAAAATAAGAACCTGAAAAGAAAGTAAAGACAATATTCTAACTACGAGGCTCTCTAAAATAACTAACTCACCGCGTTTTACAAATACCTCTGCTAATTCAGCAGACTTGAAGCTCACTGGAACAATTGCAACTACTTCCCGCCAAGCACATAGGCCGCAACGCGGGGTTCTTCAAATTCTCGATAACTACCTCCGCGCTCGCTAAGTAAGAATAACTCTCTCACCGAACTCATTTCCTCTCTATTTAAATCATACTACTTCCGCTGATAATTTGAATGCTTGCGCGTTCTACTCAAATTTACATATTCTGGCACTGGCAGTTCCAGGGGAAAGTAAGGATTGACAGGAAAGATAGTTTAAACTTAAAATAAATGTTAGTTAAAATAAATATAAACCCTACAAAATATTTCCGTATAAAAGGAAAAAATTAAATATCGATTTCATAGTAGACAAAATATTTAACAGAATCATTTAATAAAATATTAATCACTCCTTGGTAGCAAACTCTCTTAAATATCATCTCTGAAACATGTTAATTTTTTGCAAGGCGCAGTGACAATCAAAAATATTTATTCGGGATTACCAAAACAATATTAATTCGGATATCCGACTTACAATTTACGAAATACTCGTATATAACTGACAAATGTCCCTTCCAGAATCACTTTCATGCAAAAACGTTTCTCATATATTTCCGAAATTAATTTTATACTTAGCTTAGTGGGAAAATTTTACGAGACGTTTGGAACTACTGAGTTTAAATGATTCGTTGTATTCTTGCACTGTTTACAAATCCTGCTATCCTAGATTGGATATATTACACACAACGATTCTCTTTGCTTATAAAGGAATTTAAACGATTCAAACATGAAAGGGCTGAGATTCTTGACACTGCCCATTGCCTACTCACCTGTCTGATATTACAGTTCTTTTTCGCGTCACCTTTTTCTTTTTTTTATGAGTTCTCTGCAAAAATATTTATTTATTTTTTGTATTTGTTTCGCATTTTGTTCCTAATTATCAGAAAGGTGACGTTTCTCCCGAACGGAATAAAAGCGAGATCCCATTAAAGTGCACTAGGCAAAGATATTTTCAAATAAATGGTACAAATAAATGGTATCAACACCCGTGGGCGAAGAAAATTTAGCTGCGTTAGCAGGCATATCTTAATACTTACGAAAGTAGGCGTTCATCATACAAATTGTGCAGTGATAAGCAATGGCATTAAACTGAAGCATGCAGACAGATGCAGTGAGTTGTATGGCAAATGCAGATGGTGAGTGCGATACAGCTAGTAAGAGTGCAGGATAAGCAGTAGTGAGACATCATGAAAATGGCGCGAAGACAGTTTGAAGCTGTGAATGGCATAAGAGTTCAAAGTCTTTCAGAAGTATGCAGTAGCTAGATAGGCCGCAAAAGGTTCAAAAGTTCGTAGAATCATACCATAAAGTAAACATTCATACAAAATAATTTAAAAAATGAAATAGTAACATAAACATCTTGAATAAAAAAAGTTTCTTGATTAACAGAAGCATAAGATGCAACATAAATAATAGGATAGAGTCCAATTTCAGAGTTCAAATAAATTTTAAAATTAAAATTTACAAATTACCACCATGACGAATTGTGATGAATTGTCCTTGGGCGTTTGACAGTGTATTGAATGGTTGGATCACAATCCAACATTTGTTTAATTGCGTTATACTGACTATGCTTCATCTTCTCGAAGAAGTTGTGAGCTGTCATGAGTATAAAGTTGTGCACAGATGGAATATCCAGGTCGTTATGAATCATAGAGTTTCTCACGTACCAAGGTACATTCACAATGCTACGTAGAATTTTATTTTGAAGTATATCCAGTTTTTTTACTTCAGTTTTATTGGCGATTGCCCAGGCCGGCACTGCATATAGCATGATCAGTCGAATTAGAGGTATGTAAAGCATTTTCTTTATTTTTAGACTGAGCTTTGATTTTTTTGCCGATAATGTGATAAATTGCCATGTAGGCTGCATTTGCTTTGTTTAAGAAATAAGAAATATGATCTTTGAAGTTGAGAGACTTGCCTATGTAAACAACTAAATATTTATAGGAATTAGCTACAGGGATTAGAGTTCTATCTAAGTAGATATCAGTATTGACTCTTAATCTTGTTTTGTATCTCCGATAGAGCACAATACAACATTTAGAGGCGTTGAGCTTAATTTTCCAAGTCTTGCACCAGTGATTGATCATATTGAGATGCATTTGTAAATTACTTAGAGCGACCTGGGGACTTCTGGATTCAGTCAGTACTACAGTGTCGTCAGCGTATTTGAGTATTTTCGTGTTGAATGGGTGAGAGAAATCATTGATATAAACATTATAGAGCCGGGGGAAAGAACAGACCCTTGCGGGACTCCGCTATGAATTGTTTTTCTGACAGATAAGGCGTCACCGCAGCGAACTTGAAAAGTCCTGGTTTTCACATAGGAACTAATGAGTTTTACGAAACTGTTTGGAAGCATAAAATTATTCAATTTATGCAGGAGGCCTGCATGCCACACTCTATCAAAGGCCTTTTCGAAGTCGAGATAGCATGCAGCCACCCCGTTTTTCTTAGTAAAGGCTTGCGAAACTAATTCCACCAAATTGAGAATTTGATGAGTCGTGCAGTGTCCACTGCGGAAGCCGAATTGCAGATCATCTATTAAATTGAGTCTTTCGAGATGGTAGTGAGCCTTGAGCAGAGGATTTTCTCAAATACTTTTTCTAATGAAGGTAAAAAACTGATAGGTCTGTAGGAAGTAACGAGTTTAGGATCTTTCTTTGGTTTTAAGATATTGACAATTATTGAATGTTTCCATTGCTGAGAGAAATAATTATTTTGGATGCAGGCATTGAAAATATTGACTATGTTAGTAATACAACGTCTAGGAAGGGCTTTAAGTGCTTTATCGCTAATTTGATCATAGTCTTTGGCTTTCCTTGGCTTGAGTTTGTGAATAATTTGTCTTACTTCTCTTGGTGAAGTAAAGGGAATAAAATTTGTTATAGGATAATTGTTAATACTGTCAATGGTAAAAATAACTTCTTCTTGGGAGTTATTCTCAGGCGGGTGAGGTTGAAAGATTTTTTATAATTAATTAGCCATTATATTAGCAATCTCCGTCCTCAGATTGATAGGATATTCCCATGTGATGAATTACATGAGTTTGATTCGGTCTGCTATTTCTTAGAGATTTAGCAATTTTCCATACTGAATAGAGAATTATCAGCACTACATTTTCCAAGAATATTACGGAACTATGTTGCTGCAACATATACAGTTAATAAACACGCAGAAAAATTTCCCAGCTGTAGCATCTTTTATTATAAAACCACCGCTTTGCCTCTAAGATGCAAAGCAGTTTCGTTAAAGAAAACCCTGAAACATACTACCCCTTAATTGCATTTCGCAAAAGTAGCTAGATTAATATACCGTATAATTTCAGGTGAAAATTGGTTTACAATAATTTGTTTTCCTAAAAGAATCTATACGTCGTTCCAAATTACACTCATGTCCATAAAGTAAGGATAATTCGGAGTCACGCGTAAATCGAACTCTAAAATAAGTATATCACCTGTAAAATCACTACACACATCTTCAAGAATCATATGCAAATTTCAGGAAGTAACCAGATGACACCGATGGTACGTCACAATGACAAGAGTGTAAGAGAGTGATATATAAGGAACACAGGCAAAGAAGTAAAATTGTTCGCAGGCGCTTTATAAGCATTTTAGAGAAGTAACCGAATAGTTATGACAAAAAGGACGCATTTGGATGATTTTTTACATGGTAGAATTATCGGCCGTCTGGAATGTGGGCGTACCCAACTGGAAGTATCATACGAACTTGGAGTTGCCCAGACTGTCATCTCCAGGATTTGGCAAATATTCCGAGATGATGGTAATGTGAGTAGACGTTACAGCACAAGTCGCCCCAGAGTTACAACGCCGAATGAGGACCGGTATTTGGCAGTTACTGCCAAAAGAGACAGCCGGAGCACAGCCTCAGATCTGTCTCGTCAGCTCTCTTCAGCCACTGGTACGACAATTTCAAGGCCTCACTGTCACCTGCGGTTAGCCTGGAAAAGAGAGCATGCATTGTGGACACCGCAACAGTGAGTTTGTGTGATGTTTTCCGACGAGTCCAGCTTTAGCTTGCAGTCTGATTCGCGCCGGACTTTCTTATGGAGAGCTCCAGGTACCCGTTACCACCAAGAAAACATCATTGAACGACACCGTTACGGTGGTGCAGGAGTGCTCGTTTGGGGTGGAATTATTCTGAATTCCAGAACTGACCTGCATGTTCAAATTGGAACCACGACAAGCCAAATCTATCGGGACTTCATTCTGGAACAACATGTACGTTTGTTCGGGGCGCCATAAGCGTACAATTTGTGTGTATAGATGATGACGCCCGTCCTCACTGTGCAAACATCGTAAGCGAATGCTTCAATCGAAGGATATCACTCGTATGGACTGGCCAGCATTCTTACGGACTTGAATCCAGTAGAGCACGTGTGGGACATGCTTGGCCGACGAGTTGCAGCCCGTGAACCTCCTCCTACATGTCTGCCGGAACTTCGGAGAGCATTGCTTTATGAGTGGTGTAATATCCCCCAAGATCAGAGCGATAATTTGATACTCAGCATGCCTAGGCGTTGTACGGACTGTATTGCATCATCTGGGAGACATAAAATGTATTAACAATCATACCAACCGTGTAATATCGGTATTTTGTAAATAGGATTTTTTTGTAATTTGCTCCAGGGAGAAAAAATCGCTAATTTGTTTAATAATATCAAACATATAGCGTCTTTTTTTGCTCTTTACCTTTTGTTTAATAAATAAGCTTTACAAATAAGTCAAATTTGTTTTGCTTCTAACTCTTCCTTTGCCTGATTTTGCATTATCCTTAATTTATGGACATGAGTGTAATTATTAGGTAAAAATTTATAACCAACTTGTTACTCGCTAGTTTTTTCGTACAATCTTGCGGTACATAAAAATTTTAAAATTGAGTTACACAATATGAAACCAGATGTTATTGCAATATATTCAATGAGACTGTATTGCTTATTATAGGCAGAGCGGTGACTTTGGAATACATTATTTTTTTTTTTTGTTGTTCTTTTATAGTGATTAAAATATTTTTTCACCCTTCAAAACGTCTTCGAAACGTAAATCACGAGTTTCATTTACAGATTGGTGAACATTTTTATATTTTTGAAAAAGAACTGATTTGTGCCTTTAAAAGCTGAATAACATTTAATGGAGCAGGGATTTACAAAAGCTCTCACGAAAGGTCTTATCAGTTAAAGTATTTAGCGGGTAATTAGTAAAGTATTTATTTATTTATTTATTTATTTATTTTTTTTTTTTTTTTTTTTTTTTTTTTTTTTTTTGCCTGCCTAAGAATGTTAGTATATCTTGCTCTGATTCGAGATTTCCTTCAAGTGCACGAACAAAGATACATATTCCATTTCACTACATATTTCCTCAAAGTTAGTTACTTCGCTTAACCCTGTAGCAGAAAGTGATCTCTGAATGTTTCACGTGTGAATATCTGTGCACTTTTTGCATTTACAGCCGACTAAAACAGCGAGAGGTACGGAATTAGTTAAACGTAAGTCGCAATTAACGTTTCAAAACAGATTTGCTAATCTTGATGTACATGATAAAGCTATTACTATTGAAAACATTTGTCATTTTTGGTACTGATAATAATGCTGCATTGAATAATATTAGTGACAAGCCTAATCCTATTAAAAATATCCTTGATAATTATAGATGTAAATATTGCCAGTAGTAGTACCCCAGCAGGCACAGACGCGAGGCTGCAGCCGGAACAGCCTAAAACTCCTTATCCTAAAACCTAAACCCTCATAGGGTGTTAATTAGTATGTCATTCGCAAAGACTTATCTAGACAGTCTTCTAACTGTAAATTTTCTAGACTCCTTACCTGTGAATTCCTTACAGTTCAGCCGGTTTCTTCAGACGATCATCTCACACTTAATTCTTTTTTTCTTGTATAAAAATATTGAAAATTATGTTGTCAACCCAAGGCATAAAAGCCTGTAAAAGCGTATCTAATTCTCTCCTCTCAAACTCAGATTGTTGCCAAACCCTTATTTCTAAAAGAATGAAACTATTCAAAATGATGTGATTTCATCAAAAATATATCAAAAACAATAAGACAGGAAAATTGTTGCCAAAATCACATTTTTAAAAATGTGAGATGTGCGAAGTGTACTCGGAAGCTTCATTTAAAAATATTTTTAAAAGTACAAAATATTATCAGTTTTCCAACATTCTTTTTGTAAAAGCAGTCGCAAAGATGAAAGTTTAACGTGTCCAAAAATCAAAGAAAAATCATCTGTACATTTTTAAAAATAAACTTTTTTAGAAAATATCCCGTTAAAAATGTGTTAAGCTCCATTTGTTAAATAAATTCGTACTTTATCGATTTATTGAAACAAGAAATTTATTTTAAGTTCGTAAAATATCTAAGTGCTTACGTTTCATGACGATTTGAAAACGGAGTGTGTAGAGTAAAATCTCGCTTTCCTATAGCCCATTATGTCTCAAAATGACGCGATTTCGTCACAAAACATAAAATAAAAAAAATTTGAATTCGAATTTCGAAAAAATCGCTTCGAGGTGCACTGGCCCTTGTCTAGATACACCTATGTAGCAAATTTTGTAGCCGTGTGTCTATTAGCTTACGCGCAGCGCGAACGAAAGAAACACACACAACACACAGACAGACTCTTTCTTTTATTATATGTAGAGATATCATATGGCAAATTTGGAATAATTCTTAAAATAGAAGAAAAATATATGTAGAATAATACATCAAGTATACAATAACACATAATGTGCCATTATAACAAAATTTTGAATTTTCCAAATTTGGAATAAAAAGCTAAAACAGAATATATCATGACAAATACTGAATAATACTTAAAATATGGGAAATAAAATATAGCTTAATACATAAAGTATAGAATAGTACATAATATATCATATGATAAAATTATAATTTTGAATAAAGTGCTAAAATATAGGATAATATATGATATATCATATAATAAAATTAATAAAATAGAAGTATAACATGTAGAAGAGAATAAAATTGTATTTTAGAGTTCATGATCACAAATAGTTTTCAGTATTCATTAGGCAGAGTTCATAAGTCATTAAAGTGTTCATGATTACAGAGATCATAAAAAGTTCCTCGTTTAAGTTCATATATTTTACATGACTCATACAATATTCATAGCTCATTTTTGTCCTGACACAGCAGATCAATATCATGACTCACCTTTTCAGTTCTAGTTTACTCTAACGACTCAATTTTTATATTTAATTCTGTTTATTATGGATTTTGCAAGGCTTTTTTTATTACGATCAGTACAAATAAGTGTTTGTGACAAAGATCGATAATTATCTTAAAATTCTACAAAGGTGAAAATTAAATATTTTGTTATATTTCGTCTGTTGTAGATCGAGTTACTCTGTATACATTTAATCCAATTGTGTTAAGTTTTGGTGAATTTGTTTTATATTAGAATGAAGATGTTGAAGTTTGCCGATCGTTCTTTTGAATGATATATCAATATTTCTGGGTGCGCGAATATGAAAAGTTTTCTTGAGAGGAGATGAGAAAAGATAGTGATCATTGTCTCCTTTCTAGCAGCATATACAGAAGTCAGTGTCTATTAAGTTTCTTTGATGAAAATAAACACGATATGGCCCATGGCCAGTAATATTACATGTTAAAAAGGATTATGTACTCTTGGTGTCAATATTGCAATAGGGGTAGAACGAGTAATTTCGTCGACCTGTAGATGCGTTATTCCATTCTTCTTGGCATATTTGGGTAATTTCTTGGCATATTTGGGTAATTAATTTTCTTTTATGGGCAGTCGAAGATAAGATTTGGGAAATTTCATATATAGAAAATTGTTTTCTTGATTAGGAACAGCTTCTTTGCAAGTTTGTCGAATGTTAAGTTACTGGTATTTCTACTATGGCCTCTTATCCATGATATATGAATTTTTAAATTATCTGTTTTTTTAGAGAGGTTATTGATGTCATAAGCAATAGAAGTCTGATTTTCTGGGTTAGAGATAGCATAGATGGCAGATTGACGGTCAGTGTTAATATTTGATTCTATAATTAAATACTTCAATTGAATTGTTTTTAGTTTTAGTGTTTATTGCTGTTTTTATTTTTGTGTGTGATACAGCAGGAGATGTCTATTGTAAGGAGCAGGGCACATTTCGTAATCCTCTGTGTTGTATATGGTTTTGTTATAAGTAATATTATGGCGAAGTTGATATATTGTAGAATAAATTGCTTCCTGAATGGATTCGACATGGAGTGGACAGCTAAGATATTAAGAGTAGTACTGGAGGTATTTCGAAAGCCTCTGGAAATATTAAATTGTCGTTGTGTTGAGGTAAGAATTTTTTTCTCTTGTGGTTATAGGGAATGCCCAGATGGCAGAGCCGTAGGTAATCATTTTGGTTATTACTGTACGATATAGTAATTTGGCGATTTAAACCCCAGTTTGTGCCATGCACATGTCGAAGATTTTGACTTATAGAATGTGTACGAATTTTAAGTTCTTTGAGATATTCGATAAGATGTTGTTTTCATGCATTATAATTTCCTAGGTATTTGATTGATTTAGTATGCTTGATTTTTTTCGCCATTTATTTTAACAGAAAGTTGCTTAGTAAGATTTTATCCAGGTTTATTATTTGCATGATTCTAGATTTGAAGGATGAAATTTCAAGTTTAATTTTCTTGCATTCTTGCTGGAATATGGCTATTATTTCTTGACAATTTCTTCGAAGGATTAACTGGGACCTTCCACTGATAACAAATGCGACATCATAGGCGAAAGCAGTAATTTTAGCAAAAGGAAGCCAGGCACTTTTTATAATTTTATTAAATGTAATATTCCATAATTCTGCGCTCATACATGCGCCTTGTGAACATCCACGAATTTGTTTTCTTCTGATTAAAGTATTATTATATAAAATGAGATTATGGCGATTATCAAGGAAATTATTGATTATTTGATATATATTATAATTACATTCAATATTTCTAAGTGCTTCTTTAATTGAAGGCCGCCATAAGGAATCAAAGGCTGATTTAAGATCTAAGCTGATTATTGCGGAGTGTATGTTATTGATTTTATTAACATCGATTTGATTTAGGACTGCACTGGTTGCATGAATGGTAGATTTTTGCTGCCTAAATCCATACTGATTTTCCTTGATCAATTTTTGATGGTGAAAATGGTATTCAAGTCTTCCTATAATACAACGTTCAAGAATTTCTCCAAGAGCTTGAAGAAGGTTAATTGGCCGATAGGAATTAGGATTATCAGGAGCTTTTTTCTTTTTGAGGAAAAATGTGATTTGTCCTGTTTTTAAGCAGTCTTGAAAAATACAAATTTGAAGACATTTATTGCAGATTAGAATTAGCTTACGATTAGTTTTATGTATAATTTGAATGCAGATTCTATCTGGTCCAGGAGCATTTTTGTTATTGAGTTTTTTAATAATTCGATTGAGTTCCATGGATGTAAATGGGATATCATTTTCATGGAAGTAGATTAAAACGAATTAATCTTTGTTCAGTTGAATCATCATATATGCTTTCGTTTGGTAGAATAACATCTAGGATATTTTCTAAAGTGATCTTCGTAACATTTTTATCATTATTTCCCGTATTAATGACTGTAAGTTGCGTTGGGTGGCAGATTTTGTTGGTTTCAATTTTGTACAATGAGCAATACGTATCCTGGTTGTTTGAACAATAGTTGCACCATGCTTAACGTTTTGCAGATATTTTTTGCTTTTTTATGAGGCTTTTGTATTTTTGAAGTAGGTTGAGTCGTTCTTCATCAGTTTGCGATGATTTGAGTTTTCTTCGTAATGCTCGTGTTTTGTGTGTTTCTTTCCGGATTTCTTTCGTCACCAGTTGATTTTTATAATGGGAATTAATGATCTTTTGAAGAATATACGTTCTTAGGTATCTTGAAACTTTCTGATAAGTTCCTTGGTAATATTATTAAGTTCTTTTTTTGTTGTACACAGAATAATAGGAAGTAGAAAGTCATTTGAAATTGGATTGAACTTTTGTTGAAATTTCTTTTCTTTTGTTATTATTGATTTTAAATCTTGTAAGTGCAGTAAAGGACATATATTCAGTTATATCAAAAGAGATATATTTGTTATCAGATTCAGTGTTCATCTAGTATTGATCTGTTGTTAATTTTATTATCAAGATGTGTTGTAGAAATAAGAAGATCACTCCAATCTTTATTGTAGGTATTATCAAAGGTAGGTCGGTCAGTAAAATGATTATGTAGAATGAGATTGTTTGCATTTAAAAATTCTTCAAGTATTTCTCCTCTGTGATCTGTTTGTAAGTATCCCCATTCAGTACTATGGGAGTTAAAGTCTCCACTAATCACATGCGGACTATTATTATTGTTGTAAGATTTCATTTAGTATGGATAAGGTTTGATTTGGATATTTGACGGAGATCTATAGATACTAGTAATAAGAAGCTGAGATGCATTAGTATTGATTGAAATCCAAGACAAATTCGTAAACACGGGCGTTTTCGATGTTTGTTGAAAACAGATTTGGTTGTCTCTCGATGCGAAAGAGTTAAAGCATTTGGCATGATTTGTATGCAATAAGCGACCACCATGAATCTCACGTAGAGCGTAATAGGTTGCAAAGTTTTTTTGCCTCACTTTTCCTTACTTGATTTTTACATAAGTTGTAATATAAATAATAGTGCTAATAAACAGGTGGCTTAAAAGCAGAGGGAAAGAATGGCGAAAATTGCAAAATAGGAGAAAAAAATGAAACTGAAATGAAAAATGAAACAACTACAAACAAAGGATGGAAAAAGCATTTTAGAAGATATACACGTAACGTACTTTCTGAATCAGCAAAATCTGTATTTAAACGAGTATAAGTTTGAGAGCTTTGGATTCATTTACATTTTTGAATCAATTACTATTTCTTACGCATGCCAGATATATTAAATTTCTTCAATTTTTGTATAATTTACTTACGTATTTTGTATTTTAACCTTTTCTTATTATTATCCCAGTAGAGGTAACCTTACACCTCATTAAATTATCTCCGAGTTTCCTCATTAATGTCATCGTCCTCTCAGATCAATCTCTTTGCATCGCTGGCTGCAAAGGTTTCAAATTTTTTCTCGTTATTCCAAATTCGGAATATATTGCTGGTCTGTTTCGTGGTACAGCAGAGCAGCACTAGGATTTTTGCCACCATTCGTTTTCAATTGAAAATTTTATTCTCATTCTTCAGTTGTATTTTTAAAGTTTTAATTATTTAAACAGGAAGAATGAAAGAAATCAAACAAAGCAAAACAAATTACGAAAAGAAATATCTGTTTTCTCCTTTATTTATTGTTCGCTGTAATTTCTTTTGCCTGTTCCATTAAATTTATTGAAGGAAAATTTGCTAAGTCTTACAAAATGTATTTTCTAAATCCTAAGCGAATTAAGCCTTTCTGAGCATTTCGGCTACACTTTAATGGCTTTTAAAATGTAATGTTTGAATATTGACAGCTGCCTATACTGAAATATTTTCTCCATAGTCCTCAAAAAAAGAAGAATTAAAGTTAAAGGAGATTTTACAATGAAGGACACACATTTCTTATTTGAAGGGCAAGAGAAAAAAAAGATATTTTCGGATGGGAATATGTAGCATTTTAATCACTATGTTTGTAAATTTCATGATATAGTTGCAACACTTGACTCATAAGTAATTATGCACATATATGAGAGAGACGACGACGACGAAAAATGAAATGGCAAAACATGGCCGAAAACACTTTCCTGGCCGGTACAAACAACACAAAACACAAGAAAGAACGGACACCAGTTATGCTTAGCACAAGAGAAATTAAAAAATAGGAACAAAATTAGACACTTATGGACCTCAAAGAAGGTGTTCGAAATTACGACCTGCACCCTGATGCAGGTATCACATCTCTCGCACATCGAACATAAGGTTTTCTGGAAAATACCGTGCACCCCCAGGACTTTCCCAGCAGCTGCCACGATATGTGCCACAAGTTCCTGTTGGAGTTCTAACGGGGGTTTCGTGCACTAATGTTTTGACGTCCCCTAGAGGAAGTGATAATGCAAGTGAGGGCTCATGATCTTGCTGAACAGTGCACTGGACTACCCCTACCAAACCCATGCTTAGGATACTTCAAAAGGAACTTTCGAATACTTTTTTTGATGACGATCCAATGTTTCTGTTCCTATTTCTTAGTTTCCGCCGCGCTAAGAATAACAAACAAATATCTTTACACTGTTCGTACCCTATTTTTCTTGTGTTGTCTCTCGTCACTATGGCGCCAGGAAAGCGTTTCCGACAATGCATTGCAATAAACGATTATATGTATATGTATATATATATACCATTAGTATATGGTGAGTAGCATGAAAATGGGCGTTCTGTATCAGGAGGGTCAGAGGGTCAGGGGGCGTGGTCAATGACGTCACACAGAGGGTGGGGCCAAAGGCAACGTCATCACACTAGGAGGCGGGGTCACGAGTGGAGTTGAGTTGTTCGTAAACTACTGATTGAGTTGTAGACCTCCTGCTTTTCATTTAAAGTTAGTTTTTTTATATTGGCAACGGGAAATATTTTCTGCATCTTAATTTTGATGAAATGGCGATGCTGCCCTCTATTAATGGAAAAGTGAATGATATGTTTTAGAAATATATTTTTACGTCTGGTGTTAAAATTATTCAATGCGCGACTCTGAAAACAATGTAAAAGAAACAAATATAAAAAAAGACTTTCCTTTAATGTAACTACAAGATATTTTTTTTATTACTCAATTTTATTCTGATACTTTTATCCTTTCTAGTTTTTCATGAAACTTTTACTTATTTCTCAGGTTTTCTGTTTCATAATCACATATTCATTTACTGTCATATTTTTTTAATACTTAAAGTTTCTAATTTATTTGTAATATTTTATTTAATTTCCACATACTATTTTTTTTCATACCTTTCATAAATTTCAGAATACCTGATTTTTAACTTATACGTTATATTTCACAAACGTTCCCGCACGTGCTGTTTATTTGTTACATTACTTAATTTTAGATGCAATTTCACACTTTTTTTAACGTTATAATGTTCAATATATTCTGAAGTTTAAATTCATTTACTTTTTTAAACCATTCTAGTATTCTATACACACTTTAACTTAGTGGTATGAAATTGTATTTAAAAAGAAACGTTTATTTTTCATGATCTTAGTTCTTTTACTAAATTTTCTACAGAATTTCTAATTTCTTTCACGTGTTTAACAATATTTTCCTTACATTACCGAATATTTTTTAAAAAAACTTAAGTCTATAACTGTTAATTCCTTTTCTTACGTTCATGATTTCCCTTCTGTGTTTATATTTCTTAATTCTAGCTTAACTTATTTATTATAATGTTTTTATTTCTGTCTCATCACTCGTAATTCCAACATTTTATCCCTTTTTATTCATTTTAACGATATGGATTGTTTTCATTTACTCCATATTCAAATATTTCCTTACAATTTTTATAATACTTGTTTTATTCCTAGATCATAATAGAACATCTACAGGTTTTACTCAGAAATTTCCATTCACAACTTTACAGTTTAATACCATTTATATCTAAATGTATTTCTTTCTCATATAGTTTTATGGTCTTCAAAGTTTCTAACATCATATTTAGTTTTAAATCCCGACTACCTTTAAGTGTGTTGATAATTTTCATTTCTAATTTTACAACCACGTTCAGTGTTTCATCCACACATACCAAAATATTTCTTACATTTTCTGATATTTAGTCTATGTCATATTTCAGTACTTCAAATGAATTTACACTGCTCACACTATTATTTTTTCATGTTTTAGAGACACTAACTATACTAATTTTACTATTTTTCCTGCACTAATTGCATCTATGTCAGCACTCATGATAAACTAGCAATTGTTTTGCATCACATGCATAAAGAAATTCTTAAAACCAACTTTTTCAATATCGTACTCAAATTACTGTTTTCCAGGTAGGAATTACCAGTAATCTTTGGTTTTACTCTGTTACATCTTTTTAAATTTTAACATCTTACTTTTAATTCTAACATACATCTTTTAAACAGTTTTTTCTTTTAATGATAGCCTTACCTTATTTGTTCAAATTAATTCTTTCATTCACCTTCTTTACTACCTTTCAGTACCTTCATAATTCACTATGCAAACGCAATGTCTTTCACTGACATTCTGTTTAATAATACCACAAGTTTCCTTAATTGACAAAAAGCGAATTATTTCTCATTTCAAAATAGAACTACTATATTTTTGCACAAACATTTCCTTTATCCATTCAAGCCACCTCTTAACCTGTAACTGATGTAGCGATAGGAAAGGAGATTCTTATCATATGCTCTTTCGACATTTGAGGTTTCTAGAACTTCTTTGACAAGTATATCAATACCATCAGAAAATATACTTAACACTTTTACCCAGTTTAAAGGCAACATACTGTTATAAGAATGGTTTTAGTTAAATTTATAACACAAATAAACGCATTTTGTGCTAAATAGGCATAAACATTTAGATTCAGAGTATTTCTTTTTAATCCGATGTAAGACTTGAATTTCATTCATGATACGGATTGTCTATTGATTTTCTTTTTGTTTACCTTACACTAATAGAAAATTTTTATTTTACAAGTTCAGCTTTTAATGAAATAGAAATAAAAACTACGATACACCTGCTGATTTTAAGAAAAGGAACTTTGATATATTTCTGGAAATGTAAATGCTTTTAGAGTTTTCTTTCAATAACGTTGATTTTCATTACTTTACTAACTTCAATAATTCTCTTATTAGCTAATATGAATGAAAGAACATTGTCAAAAATGTGACACAGTATAATTCTTACGAACATATGTACCTTTACCAGCATACAGATATTACCGATTGAAATGAAGAAAGATACAGATATTTTACTCCAATCTACATTAAATTAAAAAAAAAATATTTAAACTTTCATACATTCCAAAGAATAAACGAAAACTCAATAGATATTGTCATGTTTGTATATATGAGATAAAAGTTTTATGAATGGTATTTAAAGTAATGCTTAGAACTTCATAAAAGCGAACATTCACTATGTTAATACACATATCATCAGTTATTTACATTAATCAATGTAATATTAATCATTACATGTACTATATGCATATATATTTAAAGTTTAATTGTCTTACAATTGAATAATTAACTATTGAGAGAAAGAGGTTCATATCTTACACTATTTAATTCACATGGAACAAATTTTTCCATCAACCACATTGAACCAAGTTTATTAAATTCGCCAAAGCTCTTTTATTTCTGCATTTTCACACTCACGACACATTTTAAATGTAACTATTGATTACCATTTCAAACACCGATATCATAACTCAGTGTAAAACTACATCATAACTCATTTTTTCCCTACTAACTACAATTTTATATATTCAAGAAGAACATCTAAGACATGATCATTTTCTATGTTCTAGCAAATCGATTCAATTGCGAACATACTATTAAGACTTGCGATTTTAGAAGACTTGCATGTATTATCGATGTCAACGTTTCTTCGTTTTTGTAAGATTAGCATCAAACCATGTCGCATTCGAATGTGGTGTCAGAGATCACTTTTTCTTTTAAACACTTGTAAACAATGGATGCAATTTATAAGAAGAGAAGTATCATGCTGTTTCAAAACATCATCATCAGCATATTTCTGTTTCTTTTGACACCGGCTACATTTTAAAAAAAAAGTTTCGTGAGATATTCTTCAAATTTTCTTTTACTTGAAAAAATGTCCGATCATTCAATACGATGTAAAGTTTCATATTGTTTTAAATTCTCATGCTCACTAAATATTTTTGTCATGATTTACTCTTAAAAGTAACTTTATAAGTTTTCATATCCTTTTTACATGAAAAGAACTTGTGATTATTCACTACAAAATTCTAAGACGAGAAGCTTCGCGACTTTTCAAACTACAAATTTAAATTTCTTAGGACATACACTACATCTGATATTTCTTTCATGAGATTTCAAATATCTCTTCAGATTACTCGTATTCAAGAAACCTTACAAATATATCACATAAGTTCAGCGAATAATCGCTTCATAAACTCTTAAATTTTCAACACGAGTGAATCACTTGAAGCATATACTGCACTGTAAACATACAATACTTAAAAAAATTGTTATAAAAAATAAAAATACATTCATTTCACCAAGAAGCTTTTCTATTTAAATACATTTATTTATTTCCAAAGAACAAGTTTCTGTATTATACATAAAATATACTTAGAATTTTCTTTCATTAGTTAATATCAAATTAACAACAATATCCATTTACTGATATTTGATATACATGTTTGCTTTAAAATTAAAACTAAAATTTCAATATATTTCTATTAAAAAAAACATAAGGAAAAAAAAATACTCATAACATCAACCAAAGACAGAAATTTAAATAGAATAGCTGTACTTATATTAGTGCATTTTTATAATCTTCATAACATTTCGATTCAAAAAACCTATTACAAAATAAATGAAACATTTTTTTCTGCCTTAAAGAATCTCTTATATTTTTAAAATTAATACATAAAAATATATCTTCCCCAATATATTTAATTCTATCCTCAACACTTATTATAATGCAATCATGTCTTGTTTGTGAAGGATGATTTACAATACAACCTTCGCATTTAAATAGTTTTTTAATCACTGAATTTAATTCAGTTTTGATAGAGTTTATGAGTTCTTTAAAAAGTTCATCATCATCACTTACCATATCCGAACAATTGTTTTTACATTTGATTTGCAACGGTAAAATAATTTCAATACTTTTATATAAAGTATTAGATACATCAGGAATAATTTTTTCAATTTTTTTAAAATATCACAGTTTACTTTTAGGTATGTAGGTTTTAATTTAAAAGAATTTTCATCTTGTTTAAAAACTTGTTGAAAAACACACTCACCTTCTTTGTTGAAAACTACCAACTCATTATTGCAAATGATGCTGGCAGTCGTATAGACAAGATTAAATTCATATATTTTTGAGGAAAATTCTTGCCATGTTGCAGGAGTTATAACAACACCGCGTGTAGTAGGGTATAATATTTTATTTTGTTCTACACATTCACGTAGATGAATGTTCATTCTGTTTTCAAACTGATTTATGGACACAAAATATCCCCAACCAAGAGTCCACTGTGCAATCAACTTCGAACTTTCTTTTTTCTGTTCTCGATTATTCGGCATGAAGATATTTTCAGGAACAGACTTCATATAGTGGGCAAACCAGTCATCCTCTGGAAGTTCATCCTCATTATCTTCCAAGCGTCGTTTTTTAATTTTCGAAATTTCTATGTTTCGGAATGTGATACTAATTCTAGGATCTTTAACGTCAGGTTGAGAGGGTATTCCGTGCATCCAAAATTGATTCGTTGGGGGTTTCATTACAAGGAGAGTTCCATGAGTTAAGTCCACGCTTCGAGATGTGAAATTTCGCCTGGTAAATACCATTTCACGTTTTGCACCTAAACTGATGATAGGTATATCACTTTCAGGTTCGAGACAAGTTTCATTGTCTTTATGCGTTGAAATTTTCGCCACTCCGTCAGGATAATAGTTCAATAAAGCAAAATTATATTTTTTGCCAGTTATCGTTTCAACATAATCTTTTACATTTAGAAGAGTTTGAGTCCATGGTTCTGCACAAATGCTCGTTCCAGAGAATTCGTAACTAAGTCCTTCATCACCAAAACCGAGTACTTTTCTTCGTGGAACATACTGAGTCCCATTAATTTCAAAACTAATATTTTTAAAATCATAATTTGATAGTTCATCTAGCAAAATATCAGCTTCATTTCGTCAATAAAATTCTTCGTATAATTCCACATTTAACTCTGTATCACATATATTCCTCATATTCGCTTTTGAATCTAACGACAATTCTGAATGATATAGAAATACGTAGCATTCTTAAATAGCAAAAATTATCTAAAACATACATTAACGAAATGATTTCATCAACACTTATCGTAATACATTCTTGTCATGTCTTGTTTGTGAAGCCAGTCTTTCCGGCGTCATATGTGTAAAAATAATCATGATAGGATAGTGGGAAAGAGTTATAGTGTCCTAATGTTGTTATTCTGAACCTCGATATTACATATATGCATAAGGAGAATCTTAAAAGCATCATCCACTTATCATGATAGAGTAATGGAAAATTTCTAAAACTCTGATAATCATACGCGAAAGAGTGTATTATCTTAAGGTTATTGTTGCTATTCCAAGTGTGACAGTACATACAGAAGTGAAGGAAGATCCTTGATAAGCGCTGTAGACTTCAGGTTATCATGATAACGTGCAGCACTTATATTCCTTTTCTTAAAATCAGCAGGTGTATCGTAGTTTTTATTTCTATTTCATTAAAAGCTGAACTTGTAAAATAAAAATTTTCTATTAGTGTAAGGTAGACAAAAAGAAAATCAATAGACAATCCGTATCATGAATGAAATTCAAGTCTTACATCGGATTAAAAAGAAATACTCTGAATCTAAATGTTTATGCCTATTTAGCACAAAATGCGTTTATTTGTGTTATAAATTTAACTAAAACCATTCTTATAACAGTATGTTGCCTTTAAACTGGGTAAAAGTGTTAAGTATATTTTCTGATGGTATTGATATACTTGTCAAAGAAGTTCTAGAAACCTCAAATGTCGAAAGAGCATATGATAAGAATCTCCTTTCCTATCGCTACATCAGTTACAGGTTAAGGGGTGGCTTGAATGGATAAAGGTAATGTTTGTGCAAAAATATAGTAGTTCTATTTTGAAATGAGAAATAATTCGCTTTTTGTCAATTAAGGAAACTTGTGGTATTATTAAACAGAATGTCAGTGAAAGACATTGCGTTTGCATAGTGAATTATGAAGGTACTGAAAGGTAGTAAAGAAGGTGAATGAAAGAATTAATTTGAACAAATAAGGTAAGGCTATCATTAAAAGAAAAAACTGTTTAAAAGATGTATGTTAGAATTAAAAGTAAGATGTTAAAATTTAAAAAGATGTAACAGAGTAAAACCAAAGATTACTGGTAATTCCTATCTGGAAAACAGTAATTTGAGTACGATATTGAAAAAGTTGGTTTTAAGAATTTCTTTATGCATGTGATGCAAAACAATTGCTAGTTTATCATGAGTGCTGACATAGATGCAATTAGTGCAGGAAAAATAGTAAAATTAGTATAGTTAGTGTCTCTAAAACATGAAAAAATAATAGTGTGAGCAGTGTAAATTCATTTGAAGTACTGAAATATGACATAGACTAAATATCAGAAAATGTAAGAAATATTTTGGTATGTGTGGATGAAACACTGAACGTGGTTGTAAAATTAGAAATGAAAATTATCAACACACTTAAAGGTAATCGGGATTTAAAACTAAATATGATGTTAGAAACTTTGAAGACCATAAAACTATATGAGAAAGAAATACATTTAGATATAAATGGTATTAAACTGTAAAGTTGTGAATGGAAATTTCTGAGTAAAACCTGTAGATGATCTATTATGATCGAGGAATAAAACAAGTATTATAAAAATTGTAAGGAAATATTTGATTATGGAGTAAATGAAAACAATCCATATCGTTAAAATGAATAAAACGGGCTAAAATGTTGGAATTACGAGTGATGAGACAAAATTAAAACATTATAATAAATAAGTTAAGCTAGAATTAAGAAATATAAACACAGAAGGGAAATCATGAACGTAAGAAAAGCAATTAACAGTTATAGACTTAAGTTTTTTTTTTTTTTTTTTAATATTCGGTAATGTAAGGAAGATATTTTTAAACACGTGAAAGAAATTAGAAATTCTGTAGAAAATTTAGTAAAAGAACTAAGATCATGAAAAATAAACGTTTCTTTTTAAATACAATTTCATACCACTAAGTTAAAGTGTGTATAGAATACTAGAATGGTTTAAAAAAAATAAATGAAGTTAAAATTCAAAATATATTGAACATTAAAACTTTAAAAAAGTGTGAAATTGCATCTAAAATTAAGTAATGTAACAAATAAACAGCACGTGCGGGAACGTTTGTAAAATATAGTGTATAAGTTAAAAATCAGGTATTCTGAAATTTATGAAAGGTATGAAAAAAATAGTATGTGGAAATTAAATAAAATATTACAAATAAATTAGAAACGTTAAGTATTAAAAAAATATGACAGTAAATGAATATGTTATTATGAAACAGAAAACCTGAGAAATAAGTTAAAGTTTCATGAAAAACTAGAAAGGATAAAAGTATCAGAATGAATTGATGAGTCGATTCAAGTTCCATTTTCTTATATAGGCTTTTTTACCTAAATCTGAATGTATCCCGTCAGCTTAGTGGTTAAAATCTTCAAACTACTCAGCTGGTGAGATATTTTGTTTCAGAGTTCAATTCTATATTTTGAATAATAGAGTATTTTTTTAAAAAAAATAGAAATTTCTAAAATAGATTATTTTCTTTTTTCGTCCATAGAGGACGCCATGAGCAATTCCTAAATAGATTATTTTCATTTTTCATCCCTAGAGGACGCCATGACTCCGTTGTCAAATTAAAAAAACTAACTTTAAATGAAAAGCAGGAGGTCTACAACTCAACCCGCAGTCTACGAACAACTCAACTCCACTCTAAACCACGCCTCCTAGTGTGATGACGTTGCCTTTGGCCCCGCCCTCTGTGATGTCATTGACCACGCCCTCAGCTCCTCAGCTCCTCCTGATGCGGAACTCCCATTTTTATACTACTCTCATTTGCCATTAAAATCACAAGAAGAACTTGTTTAATTATCAAATTATTCGGGGTTTGAACATTGATTTTAATACGAAGCCCTTAGAAGATCTTTGGTTAGGAGTCGCAAAAGAATTTCCAACGATTTCTGAAACTGCCATAAATTTTCTTTTAACTTTTTCAACGACGTATTTGAGTGAGGCGACATTTTCGTCTTTAACCACCATAAAATCAAAGTATCAATCAAATGTAACGAATAGTGAAGAAGTCCTTCACCCTGCGGTGTCGACAATTTTGCCAAGTTTTGATAACATAATTAAAAATCACAGACATCCTTCCCATTGATACTTACAGACTTACTTATTAATACTTCACAGACACATCCTTCCCACTGACACTTAATCCTCGCATATGCGCTGATAAGGTTTTCTAAGCAGCGATCTTCCGAATGACTGCCCTTAATGGATGGACTAGAGTTAGTGCTTGAGTTTACTCAAGTAACTGAACTTAATTTTATTATTGCTTTATATTTTGAAGTTTTATACTTACTTAAAATTTTCACATTGTTCAGGATCTTAAAATTAAAAATTAAAATTAATGACCTAAAACTGCAATAGTATATTACAGTACAAGTGAAGAAATTTACAGTTTCGTTCAAGCGTGTGTGGGATTTGCGCGATGAATTTGGGGTTGCACAAAATTGAGTTAATATTAAGGGGTTCCAACACCAAAACTTTTAAGAAACCATGTCTAGACAAACATAAACTTAAAAATGGGAAAATATACAGCCTTACCTTTTGAATTTTGAATGAAATATCAAATAAAATGTTAAAATAATTCTACGTCGCTGTCATTGCATTAAAAACATATAAAGCTTTTAAATTAATTATTATATTTTAAATTATTTTTATCAGCCATCGTTAGAGATATAGGCAATGATGCCTCGCCATATGTAACAATTAAATCATTGATTCATATAAATTTTCTGTATATGCGCTATATATACGTTTTCTTATATACAAGGTGTAACGTAAATATTGCTACAAACTTCTAGGGGAGGTAGGGCACATCATAAGGATTGAGAATTGCGTAGGAACCTATACCCGGAAATGTCAGGGGTAAGTGATAGCACAGGTAGAATATGAGAAAAGAAGCAAGAGTGATTAATTTGAAACACTTATTTGACATGAATACAAATGGTATAAGATAGCTTGAATGTTATAAGAGATTCATATTAATATTAATATTTGTTCGGCGTCTTATTGTATCTTAAGAGTGTTATTGTATTTCTTAAGTTATAAGAAATGCTCGAAGTTTGCACCATCAGAAACCAAACATTCCTGACACCGACGGATCATTCATTCGGATTTCATTTGAATACCCAGAATTATTTTATCTTTCTGGAGCAGGTTCTTCCCGATTTGCTTGACGATGGTCCACCAAATGTGAGGCGAAACATGTGATTCCAACATGATGGAGCCCTTACTCATTTTGGACTAGATGTTCCTAGCCATTTGAAGAGATCATTCCCGCATCGATGGATTGGGCGTGGTGGACCAGTTTCCTGGCCCTCACGTTCACCGGATTTATCCAGTCTTGATTTCTTTTTGTGGGAAGCTATCAAAATTGTCGTGTGTCACGATCCTTTTGTGTCTGAAATGGATCTCGTGGCAAGACTCACCTAAGCTGCTGCTACAATCAAAGAAATTCCCGGTGTGTTTGACCATGTCTGGCAATAAATGGTCCGTCGGCTTCAGGCATGTTTGGCGTGTGATGGTGCAAACTTCGAGAATCTGTTGTAACATTCAAGCTGTCACATTTAGTAATTTTGAAATAACGTAGGCAAACCCGTAAAATTCTTTCTTTTACAGTTCGATTTACAAAAAATTTTTCAAGAGTCAAACTTGAGCAAATCCATCAAATTTCAGTGAAACATACGCAATTACGTGATTTGCTTATTTGTGAGTTTATAACTACTGATTGTACGTTGTGATATTGTGAATTCCTGTACAAGTATTTCTGGGGAAACTTCCAGAAATTTAAAGTGTTTATTTTGATGAAAGCTATTTTTATTAACCTATCATCGTACCTGTGTGCATTCAATGTATTAGAAGCTCGTACGCACGCAGGAAGAATTATTGTCATAATAAAGCTAATTACAGAATGGAAAATAGGTTCACTTGTCATTACGTGATTGCTTCGAATGCCTCTGTGTTGAAATCAGTGGAATAGCGTTTTTTCCGTATTATGAAATATTGTTTCTTAACAGAGTTTCAGTCTAATCAATCATGTACTCTAGTATGCTGTATTATCCTCTAGGAAATCACCTTCATTTTGTAAACCTGAGATATGGTACATGTATGCTTTAGTTTGTTAAACCTATCTAAAAAGCCGAACTATATTTGAACACTATCAGACGCCTCCAATGCGAAATTTCCTTAACTATTTGAAGAAATAGTGCCCTTAGCAACTATGTAAAAGTAATTACAAATCAAGTTTCGTAAAAAGCCAAATAAGAGTTGATTAAGTTAGTCTTGTTGTTTATAACGTAAAATATAACACAAATCTTAAACGATCACTTTTTGTTATACAATTAGCTGCTGGTTTTCCTATTCTCGCTTGTCTGAATCAGATCAATCTCACGAAATTCATTGTGGCAAGGATTCCAGATTGCGCCTGTCTTTACCAAGAATCTTTGCCTTGAATACCATACAAGTGATTGTACGACTTTTCTCAGTTCTGTCCTTAATTTTGAACTAGAGCACCATGGAGAAAGGAAGTAAGAGGAGAGGTCCTGACTGTTTTTTCCCATGCCCTGCCTTGAAGCAGTGACGTAACGTCGTGAAGACAAAAACATTCAGCCACTTGCCGTTAAGATCAACGTGTTTTGACATGATTGGCGGTAAACATTTTGCAATTACGTCGTAAATATATGTACAAATATATATATATATATATATATATGTTCCTTTTTCTACAATATTTCAGAGTCCTAAGTTTGCCAAAAGAATATATGTTGAAACAACATTTCGATCGTAACGGAATGAAATGCTATACATTTCCCAGGACTGTTTGCTCAGAACAGTTCAATTTCAATGAATTATTTTCACACAATTTCGTTAATTACATTAGAAAGAATTTTAAGGTAATTCGATTTTATTCGGTCAATGATTACCAAAATAATATATAATAAGTTTACTGTATTATTAATATTAAACTTATGTATTATTTCTTTTTTATTTACAGAGCATCTTCCTGAAACTCTTTCTCAAATGTGAGATGATTTTTCAGCTTCAGAGATTTCCTTTTGAATCATCTTATAATTAATGCCCTGATCTGTTCATTTCAAATCAGAGTACCCTTTATATTAAATACTGATTAAATTTATAATCAGTTTTGGGGGTTTTAGCTGGCCCTAGAATTTTGTTTGGCACTTAAATACGAACATAATAGGGAATTTGCATGCTTTCCAAAGATGTTTCAGTTAAAGAAATGAACCGTTCCCCCCTCATACAAACTGTAACATGGCATGAAGAAACATTAATAATTTTATTATTAGTATATCAATTAAATTGGAGAAGCATTAATAATTTTATTATTAGAATAATAATTAAATTGGAGAAGCATTAATAATTTTATTATTAGTATAATAATTAAATTGGAGAAACATTAATAATTTTATTATTAGAATAATAATTAAATTGGAGAAGCATTAATAATTTTATTATTAATATAATAATTAAATTGGAGAAACATTAATAATTTTATTATTACTATATAGTATACTATCTATTAATAATAATTCTCTTATTATTTTATTGTTTATTATTGGAAAATTAATTTTACTCAGAAGCTATAAATGCTTTCAGCTATATTGCGTGACGAAAAATTTCATTAACAATTCTTCTGATGAGATAAGAAAATGTAATCTGCGACATTTTTTACAAAAGAACTGGTTTCAGCAGTAAAGGGGTGTCGAAATTTAGATTTTGTGACCAAGAACTGCTTTCCAAATGCCCCGTGATGTTTTTAAAATACGTGGTAGAAATGGATGCTCTATTTAATAGGAAATAAAAGTAAGTTTGTATAAAATAGATAATAGTACCTCTTTAATTCTTTGAGAGTTTATCGAATTTTTAGCATGTCGGTACTTCATATGTCGCCAATTCCTGGCTCATATTGCTTCATTTTCAATGATAATCACTTTTTACATCGGTTTATTGTCTCTAACAATAAGTATTTTGTCTTTTGTTGCTTTGTTTTCCTTATTTTTCTACGCGATTTGATAATGTCGTCGTCTGCTTTGAAGAACTAGTAATATAATGTACATTTAAATACTTCTGAAAAAATAATAAAACAAAACCTAGATTTACAAAATGGAAAAATGGTTAAGATTGACTAAGCGAAAAGGTGACGATTCACAAGTGACGGATCCAGGACAATCTACTAGCACTCAGAATATTGAAAAGAAAGGAAAATTGTTTCTGGAAAATATAATGAAAGATATTTATGATTTAAATTTACTTGGAATGGAGATGAAATGCCTCAATGTGTTGTTTGTGGTGAACTATTATCCAAGCAAAGTATGAAACCGTCGTCTCGTAAAAGACATCTTGAATCTAAGTATGCCAATTTAAAGGATAAATCTGAAGACTATTTTAAGAGGAAATTATCTAAGTTCAAAAATATTAAGCAAGTAATGAAAGGTCCTGTTACTTCGAGTGAAAAAGCTTTGGAAGCTAGCTACCTGGTAAGCGTAAATATTCCTAACAATGGGCAGGCTCACACTATTGCAGAAATCCTTATATTAGCAGCAGCTTAAGATATCATTTTAACATTATTCAACGAAAAGAGGTTAATGAACATAATAATATTCCGTTATCAAATGATTCAGTAAGTCGACGAGTTCATGAAATGACAAATTCCATAAAAGGCACACTTATTTAAAAAATAAAACAGTGAGCATTTGCAACTGGATGAAAAAAATTGATACAACGAATATTGTTCAAGTTTGCATACGTTTTCGAAGAAGATAAACCGATTGCTAAAGAGTATTTATTTTGTGAATCCCTTCATGATAGAGCAACTGAAACTGAAAAATTCAAAGTAATTACCAATTTTATGTTTGAGAATGTCCTTGGAAAAAGTGTATTGACGTATGCAGTGACGGTGTTCGGGCTTTAACAGGAAAACATTCCGAAGAGATTTCTCAAATAAAGAAAGCCGCACCTGAAACTAAATGGACAACGAAATTTTGATTAACAAACTCCACGATTCCAAAGTGAGTAACGGCAAAACTGCACAGAGAAAAACAAGATTTTTATCTCCAGCTCGCGATACTGTGTATCGGAAAAACTAAATATATGCTCATTTTAAAATTATTTTGTTATATATCCGTTGAATTGAATTTTATTTTTTAAGTGCAAAGCAGGATATTTAACAAATAAAGATAACACTCACAAGGTTAAAAAGTGTCCCTTTTGACGTAATGCAAAATCTGAAAGCTTTCGAATTTTTTTATCATTATTATTATTGTTGCTGTTGTTTAATATTTCTATTCAGAAATTCAAACAAAATCATTGTAAAATGTAATGATGGTACTAAAGGTTTCCAATTTTTTTAAATGGTACGCGTTAGTTGAAAGTTTGAGAACCGCTGACATATATATGATTTGACTAAAGAATATACGAATATGTTACACACTCTGCACACACCAAAAACAGCAAGGACGATGCAGAAGAAAAACAACGTAAAACTCCTGCCTTAAGAGAATTGATTAAAAAATACAAATCATGCTAAGGAAACCTGGAAAATATCATGTTGTCCGCAATACGGAAGAATCATGAATACACTCAATGAGGTTCGGACCCTTATGAAAAAAATATTTCAACTTGACTGGACCAGATTCTTATAAACACTTTCAACGGATTATAGTTCTGTCTTGAACGCTGTTTCTAAGTATAAAGACGCAACACAATTTTTACACCTCTTAATAGCACTAGCGAAATCGCATACAAAGAAACTGATAAAGATGAGTCTCTACCAAATCACTACGCCTCTTAATTTTCCACTCACAACATATCCCATCCTCAAACAGAACAAGTTGTGTAATTGTTCAATATATAATTCTTTTCAAGCACAAACACAAACAAAATCCCTGTTGTAATGCCCTCGGATGTGATTAGATGCATAGAAATAATAAAAAATCGCACAAGTCCGGAATGGGTTGGCTGCAAGGGCGTTTTCATGGTTTTTCTGATGTGGGACGTAACTAAGAGCTAGTTCGCCTTACAGAGACCTCGAAGAAGTGATCTTTCCTCTTAGACAAATAACCACAGCGTGTTTTGCCATAATCAAACAAAACGAACCATGTTTGGAATATGCAAGGTGTGACACAAAAAAACGAGACTGGGTCAATGAATCTTTCTACTTACAGAATCAGTTCTCCGTGACATCATCACCTTCCTTCAAAGTAGTTCTCTTCAGCATTCACACACTTCTGCATTCTGTGCTGCCACAGCTGGCAGGAGCTCTGCAACGAGGTTTTTGAAAGGCTCTTCAGGAGATTCTACGTTTTGGAACTGAACTTCTTCAGCTGAGGTAAAATGGGTTCCCTTTAGGTAAGATTTAATCTTAGGAAGTGAAAAAATTTCATGAAGCCAAATTAGGTGAATATGGAGGATACCCCATCACAATAATGTTTTTGCTGGTGAGAAACTGCTTGACAGGTAGAGCCGTGTGAGCGGGTGCATTCATTACCTTGGTGAAACAGCCATCCATCACTCCACAATTGTGGCCCTTTTTTCCTAATTTGTTCACGAAGTCTTTTTAGTACTTCAATGTAGTAGTATTGATTAACAGTCTGACCATTTGGGAACACATTCAATCATTATGTCAATCGTGATCATCTTTCACAATGTCCATTCCCCCTGAAAATTGCTTATGCCATTCAAACACGCATACCTGACACAAAGTTTTATCTCCATAAGCTTCGGTTAAAATTTGAAATGTTTCCTCCGTGGCTGACTTGATGTTAATTCGCTGAATATTAAAAAAAATAAATTAATCGCTTTAATATTAAAATATATATATATTATACTATGTATTTTTTTAATATTAACTTTAAAAATAAACCGTGTAGTGGGACTATACCTACATTACTTATAGTAAACATTGGGTGTCCCACTACATTTCCACCTGAACCTGAACCTCTGAACCTGTTAATTCGCTGTTCGGTGTTTACATTAGACATTTTTCTGGCAGAATGCAGTTTCACATGTTCATTCAGTGGCGCAGTACTGCCCAATGGCGTAGTCTGTTAAGTGCAAACTTGCCGCATGGATAGAAGAGCTGCATCACAAGACGCCATCAAAACAGTTGTTGCCAACTCTGTTTTCAGGCTATACACTAAGTCTCTTTTTTGTGTCACACCTCGTATGAGTATTCATCAGTCATAGTTATCTCTCCGTAACCTATAATTAAATGTCTGCTATGAGGGCGTGGCATTTCGTATGTCATATCGTATGTGTATGTGTGTGATGTTTCCGGATCGTTGCTACAACCGACGAACATTAATAATGTCTTAGCTTAGGAGATATCATTTTTATACTAAAAGTTTAGCATCATTTTCTCTTAGTTTAGAAGATACTATTTTAAAAAGAGATACATTTGAAAGGGAGTGTTTGTACTATTTAACAGATAGAAAGGGCCATAGTAGGCTGAACACCTATATAGGATGTTATGGATCTGTAAAGTATTCAGTAATGCTAAACTCTTCAATTTTAATATTTGAAATAAATATCACCCGATTCGTCTATTGGTAGCATTTAAATAAGAATAATTAGTATGATTAACCAGAATACCATAATTCCAAGTGTTATGAGTTTCTTAAATATTTTATCTCCTTATTTAAAACTCACATTGCACTGAAAGTATGTGTCATCACATCATGAAAAAAATGAATTACTAGTCATGTAAACCCTAAAGCCAGAAGGCAAACATCACAGAACTCCTGTCCTGTCGTTAAAACGTATGGTCTTCCCTGTCTGTTCTTTTCAAAATCTTGAAGACGTTGTTTATCCTTATATATTTTGTCACTTATTGTTTTTCGAAAAATCGTTTTCTTTAACATTTTCCTACTGTTGCCCTTTATTATTTGCGAATTTTATCTTGCCGTGACCACAGGTGTGAAAGCTCTTGGTTGCAGATGCGTATTTTCTTAATTAAGAAGAAGTTATTTTTGTCGTTAATAATTTTCATTAAATTGCTTAACATGTAGTTCAAAATATTTTTAAATTTCCAGTATAGTAAAATTTCTATATTAAAAATATATATTTTAAATGTATCTGTCTATCTATGCGTACATATATAAAGAAGGTGACACTGTTGCATGCAGACGCATATGCACTTTTAGAGTTTCGAATTTTCTGAAATGCAAAGATATGCAGATGCTTGAAAACTAAATTTTGCTGTTCAACTTGTTGCGAGTTTTCATTACGTCCTTGCAATCTCCATCTGAAGTTACATTCGTTCATAGGAGTATTATTCCTATACTTTCCAGAATAATCTGATTTCGAACTATTTTTATTTCTAAATATTTGCTTCTGTCAAATTTTCCCTATACACCACTGCATCCAGAATGAAGATGGCTTTTGTTATTCGCTTTATCCACGATCACAATGGATATTAACTGAATTTCACTGATAATTTTAACTGAAATGTGAAAGAATAAAAATAATGTTTTAAAACTGTTGCACTGGATATAACGAAAGGAGGAGCCTAAAAATGTAATAGTACTACTTTCTTTACTGTAAGCAATTTTCTTCCCGGAACAAAATTACATCATTATACACAATTACTGCTCTCTCTGCCGCTTGAAATTTTGTATAAGAAATTCAGCTTTGTTAAATTCTGAAGTGAGTAACTGCATAGAGATACTGAATTTTGAAACAATAAAACACTGTTCAAGAAATTTAATAGTAGTTTCATTTGTAAACCAATGTTAACGAGGACGTCAAAAATACCGACATACGTCATATACAACACATATCCCAAGGAATCTTTCACAATTAATCGAGTCTCCCTCTTTTAGATATGTCTTTTTCAGCTTTATATTCATCCCATCATCTTATATCTATAGTGTAATTTTTTTTGCCTCAATAAACAAGGGAGAAAAAGCTCCTAGTCGAAATAGAGACTAAAATATTTCAGCAGCTATACCAGTTAGTGTCTTTGAGTTCGTCATCAATAGGTCCGTTGGTGTAAGTGTTCCTTAGCCCATTAGATCCCCGTCAATGGAATAAAAAAAAATTAGATCTTAGTGCAATGTCTCCCAGGCAAACAACAGCTAAAATGTTGACATTGCTATTTTTTCTTAGTTGAAGAAACCGTTCTGGTTTACGCAGACGTTTGTGAAATATTTCTCTAGATCAGAATTTTCGAGCATTCTTATGAATTCGCACACTTTGCACTGAATAGGTAATTGTCGGCACTAAATGTTCCTACAAAAGTCCGGAAGTTAGTTGCTGCAACATATATAGTTAATAAAAATACAGAAAAATCTCCCAAATGTCGCACCTTTCCTTATATAACCACCGCTTTGCCTCTAAAATTCAAGGCGGTTTCATTAAAAAAATGCTGCTATAAAGTTTTACGAGCAAATTTCCAGCAAAAAAATAGCTAAATTTTTATACCATATAAGTTGAGGAGAAAACTGGTATGCAATAATTTGTTTTTCTGTAAACGGTTATTTAATATTCTTGCCTCCCAAATTAATAGCTACATTTAGGAAAACATTATGATCTCAGATGGACGCAACTTGTACAAAATAACCCACCTCTCTAAGAAAAAACTTCGTCACCAAACTCTTCTTCCGCGAAACTTATCATGTAATCCCAAAACCTTATCATGAGCAAGAAACTCCTTAAATATCAATTAAAATTGTTTTATTTGCGATTAACATTATCTTAACTTGGCATTTTCATTCTCAATTTTTACTTTTTACCAACTGTACCATTTATTTTAAGACAACCTTTTCGACGCGAATTTACAGCTTTCGAACGCGGTTAAGCCACGCCCCATTTCGTAAGGTCTCTCACCCCTAGCATATTACAAAGATTATGTTTATGTGATTAAGCCAAAGCCTCGAGGGCTGTCTCCCTAAGGGCAGGGATACCTTCGTCGAGGACTTCCTAATGAAAACTGGCTGGTATACACAATAAAGGTCAGTTCCAGGTTTCACGTTATGAAGGGAATATCGCACAGTTGGTACGGCGTTTCCGGCTGCATAAAAATTAGGTCCGAAGGCCATTGACGGTCGCTTGTTCGTAAGCGACCGTAGATCTCGGAAGAGCAGCAGTGAGGGTAGAAGAGGGGACGCAGATCATTACAGGCCAGGCAAGCCATAAATTTCGTCTATCAAATTAAATAACAAGTGTGTAAAATACATAAATATTTACAGCAATATATAAAGATAATAATGAATGTTCTTTTAGGGAGGGATGTCATCGGATTCGCAGCTAGAAACCGATGCATAAAACGTGAGTTAAGTGCACGTAATGCACAAATTAGGGAACGTAAAATGGAGTGAAAGGAAAAACAGTTGGGGTACATAGGAGTTAGCTTCTGGGCGCGATAAGATCATCCGAATTCACAAATCGTTACATAGTGCGATTACTGTGGAAGTCTCCTTACGAAATGGGGCTTCGCTCATGGACCTTATAAGAAAGGTCCATTATATATTATTGTCCTCTTATAAGGTCTATGTTTTCAAAATTATGTTTACTGTTTATGATTACACTTATTATGAAAACATAGTAACTAATTTCTTACCTACTAGTTTTATCGTAAACTCCTGCTCTATACGTTAGTGATAACACATCCTCAGAGTTAACGCTAATCGTTTTAAACCAAACTGCTTTGTCTATAGTAGGCAGAGCGGTGGATTTGTAGAATTTTTTTAACTCCTTCTCCATGTTTTAATTATCACGGAAGTGGGTTGATACCTATGTGGGTCGTCAAGAACTAACGGAAGGAATAACGCAACTATGAAGCAGACAGCTGATGTAAAATTTAAACTAAAATACTTTTCTTTTTACCCCATTAAATACGCTTCACCTAAAATTTACATTCTGTCAGAAAAACGGAAAAGAAGAACACACAGGGAAGATGCGTAACATAAAAAATCTGATTAATTGAAATATATAAAATGTTTACAGTTTTCTCTATACTATGGAATAGTCTATTCTCTATTTAAAAAGACATTATCTTTCATTCTATTTCAAAATTGCATCATTGCTTTGCTACATGTCTTCATCTCATACAATTATTAATATAAAATAGCCGCAACATAATTTAGACGAATTCAAAAAAATTAAAATCCTCAACCTGGCTAGGCCGTATGCGTAAATAGAAGAACATTTCTAACGAAAGAATTAAATATTATCGTGCACGTGAATCTTATAATGTGGATAAACAACGAAGAATATTTTTGATTAAAAGAGAGCGACAGCGAAATGGAAACATAGCGAATGGAAACATAGCGAGCTAGAAAGATGCAGAAACAGAAGCTGCATTTTGGAATTATAATCATCTTCTTTTTAGATGGCATTTTTGGAATCTTTGGGATTTTCAGAGTCAAAGGACGTTTGGAGGATTTTACTGAATATTTAGTGCTTTAATTTTTATTCGGTTACCAAAATCATTATTTCAGTTATGAACTCATTAAAATTTTGTTTCTTTGCAGCCAAAGGGAAATGTGCATAAAGTTCGCTATGCAGTTTTAATCTCTTACTACATTGTTCATCACTGACAGCAGAGGAGCGAAGTCTGAGAATACCTTCTGGATGCCAGATTTACCCTGTTCCACTTCCAGCCCGTCCATTACAGCATGAAAACTCCCTTGAGCATTCTGCAGTAACTCCAGTATTAAGGTCTCCGGTCAAATATTGGGTCGTTTAATACAGGTACCCAAGTACGTGCTGCAGCCACTTCACCTTTCCTAATGATTTTCTCCTTATCACTGATGCTGGCAATTATCACAGGAAAAGTGTCCTCGATAAGTCGGCGAGTGCCTAAGAGACTAGTTTGGAACTATTAGTTCGTAGTTTAGTATTTGTGAGTAACTACAAAAACTCGTATGCAGTCCGCCCATTCGCCTGGATTCGAACCCAGGGCGAACAACCTGTATTCTGTGATTTTACCGATCAGCCACTATTGCGCGCAAACTATTATCGAGCCGAAAATTTTCTAGAATGGATGATAATAGGAGAAGTTTCAACATACTCCTCGAAGTATCAAAGTGCCTGGTTGCTGAAGTAAGCCCTTTTGAAAGTTTGGAAAACGTGACAAAAATAAAGTGCAAAACGAATCTCTGTTTGATATGGAATCTGCTCCGAACAATGTATTACAAGCACTGACTTATTTTTACACTTACAGTGAAAGTTCTTAAGATAATTAGAATAGCAGCATGAGTTTAAATAATTATTTTTGTCATCATTTCATCCATTTCATTTCACTTCATTTCAGCTGCAGAAACTCTCTAAAAGTAAGTTTAAAACAGAAATCTGATGGAAATACTATGCAGGAAATCTCAATACGTAAATTCTATTTTTGAACAAAATCCTGATATTCTCGTTCATTGCTGTCGATCGGTATTGGCATATATCTCTGATAGGTTTTACGAAAATATGTTATAATTTACTAGCTTGTAAACAAATGAATGCACCTTATACGGGTTAGACTATCAAATACTTCTGAAATTCAGTTTCTCAAATTTCAACAGGATATACATCTTGACATGAAAAAATGTTTCGAGTCGACGATATCATGGATTTTTATAATTATATTTACAGCTTAAGAGTATACTTTTTTAAAAGAATTATAACCAATTCCTTACTCATTACTTTTTTCTTATACGCTTGCGCTACATGCATTTTAAAATTAAGAAGCATTCTTTCACCGAAAACGCAGCGCGACCACTCAGTTATCCAGATGAGGTCACGTGCCCGACTGGGCGAACTGACGCTCATATTCCCCAGGCTGGCGCAACTCAAATGAACACCATGGAGGAGAGACTTAGTGAAAATGCCACTAATGGTGAGGATAACAATAGTATGGACACGGACGCTAGTACGTCTAAACAAAATACGCTCAGATGTCTAAACAAAAAGCTCAGATGAAAACATAGAAGCGGAATTTGTGAACCAAGTCACGGATACCACCCATAACTGTTAAAGTAGATTTCCCTATTTGGAAAAACATAGCTAGGGCACTTAAACAGAGAAACATTGAGTTTAACTCTAATAAGAATAATAAAGGGATTAAAATTTTCATCAGAAACCCTGAACATTACAGGCAGACTGTTACTTATTTAAAAGACACGAAAGTGGAACATCACTCTTTCACGCTTCCTGAGGATAAAGACATAAAAGTAGTGATAAGAGGTCTTTTAAGAGATACAGATACGGTAGAAATACAAGAGGAGTTAGAGGATTTAGGATACAAAGTTGAATCAGTTAAGCAACTTACGCGCAGAAGAAAAGGGGAGGTTATTAAACTCCCGCTATTTTTAGTTACTCTGCCTAAGAAACCCAAATCCAAAGATATACACAACGAAACTCATTTATGTGACCTAGGAATTAAAGTCGAAAATTATAAAGGTAGATCGGGCACGCTACAATGCTATAGGTGCCAAGGATTTCATCATACGCAAACTGGCTGTAACTATGCACCCAAGTGCGTGAGATGCGGAGAGGGACATTTGTCCTTTGAATGCCCTAATAAAAACTCTGACTTGCCACCATGTTGTGCGAACTGTAAACAATCTCCCACCTCGAACTTTAGGGGTTGTGAGATGTTCCCTAAAAGGAAACAGGATAAGCCAAAAGTCTATACTAGTAGGGTTATAGAAAATAAATCATTTTCACAAGCCCTGTCTACTGGTTTGTATGCAGACACGATCAAGGAAGCAAAAACTGTTTTTGCACACCTGGCCGAGCTTGTATCGGTCATTAAGAGCTCCTGCTTTCTTTTAACACAGCAAATAGGACAAAATGCACCTACTCATAAGGACAAAACTACCATAAATAAAGATCTTAATGGATAGGTACACCACACAAGGAGATCCCATAAAATTAGCATTCTGGAATGCTCATGCCATTCAGAACAAGTTGACGGAATTTTTAAACTTCCTTAACAATCACAATATTGATATTACCCTTGTAACAGAGACTTTTGCCACGCCATGCGTGCGTATAAATTTGCCTAATTACCGCACATATAGGTGCGATCGTTTGAGTCACCGTGGTGGTGGGGCCGCAATTTATGTGCGAAACTCGCTACAGTCCTGTTTGATTAGCCAAGATAGAAACGACGGACATGAGATGGTCGCAGTCTCAGTGTACTTACCGCAATATGGTAATTTGAATTTCATTTCATTTTATCATCCGCCCAGGAAACTACTGACGGAAAGTGTTCTTTCCAAACTTCTCTCTGACACTAATAAGTATATCATAACGGGTGATCTCAACGCAAAGCACTCCGAGTGGGGGTGCCGTAAAACTAACCAAAATGGTAAGGTCCTCTATGAATTTATAAATAATCACCCAGTTGCCTTGCATGTTACTGAGGAGTATACGTATAGACCACAGAACCCAAGAAATGCAGACCTTTTTGATATTCTTCTGACAAATACTTCAATCCCTATTTATACTGAAGTAAAGCACGAATTGAGCTCTGACCATATACCGGTCATTGCTTACCTAGGCACTACTAAAGAGGCAGAAAATGAAATGATCCGCACGACTGACTGGAATAAGTTCCAGAAGTTTCTCAGTCAGAATCCGCCCATCTTTGATACTCTGAACTCGCGGAAAGATATAGATGATGCAGTTGATACCCTCACTGATTCAATCAATAATGCTATTGAAAATGCCTCTAGACACGGGAGAAGAAATAATAACGCTGGCATTCTGCCACAGGAAATTAGAGAGATGATTAAGGACCGGAATAGGATTAGGAAAGCGTGGCACCTTACATGGAGCCCTCACGTTAAAATAGATATGAACAAATTAAATAAATTAATTAAAAAGAAAATAGATGAGCATAAGAGAGATGTATGGGAGGAAAAAATTCAGAATCTTAGTCCGAATGATGGCACCCTCTGGACGTTCATGCGTAACTTGAAAAGGCAGCGTACATGCAATAAGCCGATTTATACTGAAAACTCTGTTGCTCTCAATAATAAAGACAAATCGACGGTCCTTGCGGACCATTTAGAAGAGCAGTTCAGACCTAACATGACGCCCATGGACATTAATTTTGTCAATGAGGCATGCTACTTTGTTAGGGATTGGCTTAATGCCCACACTGCTAAGAGGTACATGGCCACTGCTAACCCCAGTGAGATCAAAGAAATCACAAAGAAGCTTAAAGTCAAAAAGGCCCCTGGCATAGACGGTATTAATAATCACGCACTTAGAAATCTGCCCTCCAATGTTGTGACAAAATTCACGAGTATTATCAATGCGTGTCTTAGTCAATGCTATTTTCCCACAAAATGGAAAATCGCAACAGTTATTTTATTGCCTAAGCCCGGCAAGGATAACACTAAGCCAGATGGGTACAGGCCCATTAGCTTGCTTCCGGGACTAGGAAAGGTCTTTGAGAGATTAATCTACAGCAGATTGAAACACTATATTGAATTACTGCCTCCGGAACAATTTGGTTTCCGGATAAAGCTTTCAACAACGAAGCAGCTGGTTCGGCTCGTCGAGTTTTGTGGGGATGCGCTTCACAAGAAACAAAATGTCGCTTTACTCATGCTAGACGTGGCGAAGGCATTCGACCGCGTCTGGCATGAGGGGCTTATTTATAAACTTATAAATCTCCCTATGGATAGAGAGCTGATTCAGCTAATTATGTCTTTCATCACTAATAGGAAATTCACTGTGGCTATTGGAAAGGACATCTCCAGTTTACGCACCATGAATGCAGGCGTCCCACAGGGGTCCATTTTAGGGCCCGTCCTGTATTTATTTTATGTTCATGACTTCCCTAGGGCTCACATTGGCAGAAATTACTTTCTTGGGTGCTATGCGGACGATACGGCATTAGCCGTAAAGTCCGCAAACACACACCATGCAATCAAGAAATTACAGGAGCTTCTACCAGTGGTAGAAAAGTGGTGTACGACTTGGAGAATTGCTATTAATGCCAGCAAGTCGCAATTATTATTGATAAGGAGGAAAAATACACAGTTGACTATTAATAGCAAGCTCTTCTTATTCTCTGAAGAGATTCCTAGAGTTAGTAAGGTGAAATATTTAGGAGTAATGCTAAATGAAAGATTAAAATGGGGAGATCATATAACAGAGGTCAGAAGAAAAATTTTCACTGTTGTAAATAGTCTCATCCCTATATTGGGTAATTATTCTAGCTTAGACCTCAGGAAGAAGAGGTTAGTTTATATCACGGCAATTAGGCCATTGATGACTTATGCGTCGCCGGCCTGGTGCACGGCTACCAAGGAGGATATAAAAAGACTTCAAATCATGCAAAACAAAGTCTTAAGGCTTATCACCCATGCTCACTTTTTTGTGAGCAATGCTACACTGCACTGTGACTTAAAACTGGACATTCTAGAAGAGCACCTGAATAAGATCAACAGGAAATTCTTCACGAAAGCTCTGAACTGTGACCATATGAGAAATTTTGATATCTTTACCTACGAAATATTGAATGAGGACGCTAAACTGCGCCCACTTGCGGCCCACCTTATCAGGGACCCGAACTTTCCCACCTAGTGCCCACCTGTAAATAATGTACCCAATGTGTTTATTAGCATTTTTAATTTTGTATCTTACTCATTTATTGTAATTCACATTCTACACTCATTTTATGACTCCCACTTAGTCACGCCTTTACCGGGCCGGTTACTTGCTAGTGAGCTCTTGCGTTGCTGGTCTTCCTATTCTTTATCCGTCTTTCTCCTCCTTACTGCGGACATTATGTGAAGATAGTTCTATGTTATTGTGCCCATCCGGCATAAATTTGATTGAGCCAGATAAACTAGTGGTATTCTAGTGGTAAACTAGATCTCAGTGGTATTCTGGCTATAAGTTATCAGTCAGTCAGTCAGCACTCTTTTTTTTTTTTTTTTTTCTATAGCATCTCTTAGTGCTTTCTTAAATGTATCTGCGTTGCCTGTAAAGGCAGGGGAGAGGTGGATTTAGACTAAACTGTAGTTTTCTTGTTTCATGGAGCCGACTAGCGGCTCAGCGGTAAAGTCACTGATCGTTAGTAGTTCAGTCTGAAGTTTAAAGGCCCACCAGCGGCCGAGCGGTAAAGTCGCTGAACACTGGTAGTTCGGTCCGAGGTTCGAATCCCGCGAACGGGCTGGCTGCATGGGCGTTTTCGTGGTTTTCCCCATGTGTAACGTGTATACGAGCCAGTTTCCCTTAGAAAGTCCTCCACGAAGGCATCCCTCCCCTTAGGCAGATAGCCCTCGAGGCTTTGCCATAATCACACACACACACACACTGAAGCTTGAATTTAGCGAACGGGTTGGCGGCATGGGCGCATTCGTAGTTTTACCCATATATAAGCTAGGTTTCCTTAGAAAGTCCTCCACGAAGGTATTCTTCCCTTTGTACTTAAATTGTTTCTTCCGTTTGCCATTCACTACAAAAGCATCCATAAACATAATGGATTTAGAGGGGGGGTGTGATTATAATTCAACACCTGATTAAAATTAACGGAATTTTAAGGAAATTATGAAGTCCTTTTCTAGTGATGCATTCCCAGGAGTATGCGTAAAAGCTAATTCTTCCAGTGAAACAAAATTAGCAGTTTGAAAATTTTAAAATTTTTCAAAAAAGAAAAAGGATTTAGGCTTTAAAAGATCGATTATGTTTCATTCTGGGCCTTTACCCTAAAGCCCCCTCCCCCGAAGAAGGCTTTTATCAGTTGAAGGACTTTAATAACAGTAAAGGATTTTTGCAAAACTTTCAAATGTTAAATTGCAAATTTACCTCTCGGTTGCTGGTGGATCCGCAAATATAACAAAAAAAGACCTAACATCTAATTTACAAAAGGCTTCTCTCAAGGAAAGTTATTGGCTCGCTTTGATTGAATTGAAAAAGTGTTTATTATTGGAAAGTATATTTATACTCAATATTTGATAGTCAATAGTAATACTTCCCGGAGTTTGGTACCTTGTCGTGGTCTGAGGGCTCCACATCCTAAGGGAGGTGGTTTGAATCCAAACTCCAAAAGAGATTGACAATGGATCAGAAAATTCAGACAGAGACTGTTGTGCAAAGTGATTTGATTGAAGAAGCTCGAATTATAATAAGTGAGCTTGAGACTTGTTTGGAAGATGCAAGCAGAGTTACAATTGCAATAAGAAAGAAAGCTTTTAACACGCAAGAAGTGTTGTTTAGTTATTTGGTATTCCAAGCATTGGAGATTGAAAATTTAAAAGGAAAACTAAAAATTATTGGACAAGAAGCCACAACATGAAAGAACATCTGCTGAAGTTCTAAAATGGCAGAAAACAAGTATTAAGAAAATGTATCTGACAAAGGAAAAAACTAAGAAAATTGAAGAACATGCGGTTCTACTATATCCAAGTGAAACAAGGACTTCTTCTGAAGACGTCAAATCAAAAGTGTTTGAAGTGATTGATCCAGTTGAGTTGAAGATTAGCATTAAAAATGTCAGAAAAGTGAATAATGGAGGATTGGTTGTACAATGTTCGAAGAAAGAAGATATTGTTTCTTTAGAACGAGAAATAAAAACGAACTCTCTCTTGTCATGTAAAAGTCATATCTCTTATTCATGTAAAAGGTCCTAAAAAGAAATAATCTAAAATTATATTGTATAACGTGGATGAAGAATTGGACAAAGATGAAATTTTGGAAGCAATTAAGACACAAAATCAAATATTAGAAAATGGAGGAATTGAACTTTTGTTCAAAATAAAAGCTAAACCCAAAAAGTACATTAGGTAGCAAATATTCAATCAGATAAGTTTGGTCCGATTATGAACCAGAATAAAATTAATTTGAAATGGTATAGAAGCACAGTAAAAGAGTACCTAAATGGTATAAGATGTTTTAAATGTCAGGAGTTTGGTCATTTTTTCAAAGTAAATGTGATAAGGATTCGATATGTGGGAAAAGTTCAAAAAAAGGACATACACTGACTACCAATAAGTATTTGGACAACTGTGATAGAAAAGAGAAACTAACTTTATTCAAAATCAATAATTGGTAGAGCCTCCACGAGAGTTAATTACAGCATGCACCCTCCGGGGCATACTTTCCACAAGTCTTTGTATGACAGCTAGTGGTATTTTCTTCCACTCGGCTTGGAGAAGACATAGAAGTTCCTTCACCGATTATGCACGGGTAGTGCACCCCTGAATTCGGCGATGCAACTCGTCCCAGAGGTTCTCGATAGGGTTCAGGTCTGGACTCTGGGCAGAACAGTCCATTCGATAAACTCCATTGGCACCATACCAACCCTTGGTTAACGTCGAAACATGACATCTGGCATTGTCGTCCTGAAAGTAACAGGGGTCCAACCCGTAAAACTGCCACAACGTAAGAAGCACATTGTCATCCAAAATAGTGCAGTAGGCATCGGAATTGAGTTTACCAAGAATGAGGACCAAGGGTCTCAGCCCATACCAGGAGAAACACCCCCAGACCATAATTCCACCTAAGCCGAACTTGACTGTTGGCACAATGCATTCTGGCAGGAGACGTTCTCCAGGTAGACCCCAGACCCTGCCATCCGAACGTAAAGGGTGAACCTTGATTCGTCACTCCAAAGAACCCGTTTCCACTGATCTACGGTCCAATTTCGATGTGCTTTGCACCATATTAACCGAGCAGCGCGATTGGACTTTGTGATCAAAGGCTTATAGGCAGCAGCACGACCATGAAAACCAAGCAGATGTGCTTCCTTACGGTTGGTATTCATTGAAACAATACTCCCGAATGCCTGTTGAAACTCCTCGCGGATGAGGGCCATCAGTTGGGTGTGGTTCTTCCGAATTTCTCTGGACAGCACTCGTCGGTCTCTTATCTCCCAGTTTCGTTGGTCTGCGAGCTCGGGGCACATTCCGACAATTACCGCTCACCTTCCACCTCTTAATCACATAGGCCACTGTCGATTTTGGGTGCTTCAGATCGCTAGATATGTCCCTTAAGGATCGGCCACATTTGTGATACCCGATAATTATACCTTTCTCGAAATCAGAGAGCTCCGAACTGCGAGACATCTTGCATGCGACTAAAGCCGATGCTGTTTCCTACACGATAGATACCGGCGGAGTCCATGACGTACCTTAGGACCTCAGATATCGTCATTTGCATAGGTGTCCAAATACTTATTGGTAGTCAGTATAATCATTCGGAATGCAAAAGTGAACGTAAATGCATTAATTGCGTACAAGCGAATAACAAATATAAATTAGCGTTGAAATTGAGTTTACCAAGAATGAGGACCAAGGGTCTCAGCCCATACCAGGAGAAACACCCCCAGACCATAATTCCACCTAAGCCCGTTTCCACTGATCTACGGTCCAATTTCGATGTGCTTTGCACCATATTAACCGAGCAGCGCGATTGGACTTTGTGATCAAAGGCTTATAGGCAGCAGCACGACCATGAAAACCAAGCAGATGTGCTTCCTTACGGTTGGTATTCATTGAAACAATACTCCCGAATGCCTGTTGAAACTCCTCGCGGATGAGGGCCATCAGTTGGGTGTGGTTCTTCCGAATTTCTCTGGACAGCACTCGTCGGTCTCTTATCTCCCAGTTTCGTTGGTCTGCGAGCTCGGGGCACATTCCGACAATTACCGCTCACCTTCCACCTCTTAATCACATAGGCCACTGTCGATTTTGGGTGCTTCAGATCGCTAGATATGTCCCTTAAGGAACGGCCACATTTGTGATACCCGATAATTATACCTTTCTCGAAATCAGAGAGCTCCGAACTGCGAGACATCTTGCATGCGACTAAAGCCGATGCTGTTTCCTACACGATAGATACCGGCGGAGTCCATGACGTACCTTAGGACCTCAGATATCGTCATTTGCATAGGTGTCCAAATACTTATTGGTAGTCAGTATAATCATTCGGAATGCAAAAGTGAACGTAAATGCATTAATTGCGTACAAGCGAATAACAAATATAAATTAGCGTTGAAATTGAGTTTACCAAGAATGAGGACCAAGGGTCTCAGCCCATACCAGGAGAAACACCCCCAGACCATAATTCCACCTAAGCCCGTTTCCACTGATCTACGGTCCAATTTCGATGTGCTTTGCACCATATTAACCGAGCAGCGCGATTGGACTTTGTGATCAAAGGCTTATAGGCAGCAGCACGACCATGAAAACCAAGCAGATGTGCTTCCTTACGGTTGGTATTCATTGAAACAATACTCCCGAATGCCTGTTGAAACTCCTCGCGGATGAGGGCCATCAGTTGGGTGTGGTTCTTCCGAATTTCTCTGGACAGCACTCGTCGGTCTCTTATCTCCCAGTTTCGTTGGTCTGCGAGCTCGGGGCACATTCCGACAATTACCGCTCACCTTCCACCTCTTAATCACATAGGCCACTGTCGATTTTGGGTGCTTCAGATCGCTAGATATGTCCCTTAAGGAACGGCCACATTTGTGATACCCGATAATTATACCTTTCTCGAAATCAGATAGCTCCGAACTGCGAGACATCTTGCATGCGACTAAAGCCGATGCTGTTTCCTACACGATAGATACCGGCGGAGTCCATGACGTACCTTAGGACCTCAGATATCGTCATTTGCATAGGTGTCCAAATACTTATTGGTAGTCAGTATAATCATTCGGAATGCAAAAGTGAACGTAAATGCATTAATTGCGTACAAGCGAATAACAAATATAAATTAGCGTTGAAACTAAGCATTCAAGCTTAGATAAAAAAATTGTTCTTTTTTTTTACAAGACAAATGGATCTCATTATAAGAAGAACTGATTATGTTTAATGTTTCCATCAAAGAAGAGGAATGGAAAAAAGGAAAAAGAAAGAAAAATGAATGGTGGACAATCTTGGATTATGAACTTTTATTGACTATTGTATATATTTATATGTAAAAATATGTTAAAAACAAATTGAAAAATTATTCAATTTGTTAAATAGTGTCTGTGTATGATAAAAATTTATTTGAAAGTATATATTGTTGTACAAATAATCTTATTTACGACAAAGATGTCATTTATTATAATTAGTATTATTGAATATGAAGAAGTGTTCTATTTTTCCTAAGTTAGGAGTGTGTTATTTTTAATAATTAAAAGTATATATTATTATATTTTTGTTGTAACAAGTTGTTTCATTAATAAAGTTTTTAATTTGTGGGCGAGGTTAATGGATCTTCCGGCTAGTAACGGGTACAGTATGGTGGTTGAATTTAAATTCAATTAGTAGTTTCCATAAGCCCTGCATATACTGAAAAGGTTCGCAGGATAAAGTACCAGTCCTAGCCTACTAGTCTTACAAAGGGCTTCATCAATACATGAATCTGCATGTTTACGCCTGCAAACAATCAAAAAAACAAAAACCTCTCATACTCGCATACTTGCTTGAACATAAAAATTCATCAACTATAGCAGAGAGGCTCTTTTGCGTTTTATGCTTTAATGCGATGAAGGTTAACCTTTTAGCTTCCCTACGCCACACTGGAAGATGATGAGATACTTTGTGGTACAGAAGTAATCTCTAATATCAGTTTCAACTCGTGACCTTCCAAATTAGGAAATCACATAATTGCGTAGGTTTCAGTGAACATTTTTTGATTTGCTCAGATTTGACTGCTGAAAGAAATTTTTGAATTTCATTTCTAGGAAACTGTTATACGGCATTGACTACATCTCTCAAATTTGCTCAGTGTGTGCTATATGACCTGCCCTCCAAAAGCTAATTAACAACATGTTTTTAAAGCTCACTATTACGAGATGAGTAAAATTTAAAGTTACATTTTATATGCAAGATGGTAATGTAATTTAAGGAAAAAACCTTCTATTCCGGCGTATATTGCGGAGTTTGAGTACAAAAATTAAGATCTAAGTTTCCAGGTGCGCGCTATACGCTGGGTATAATAACGGTAGATTTAAAAATAAGGAATGAGCATAAAAAATAAATTTATGTATATACTATTCTATATGTACTATATTTTTATAATAAGATATCTCTATATAGTGTTACGAATTTGGTATTTAAAAAGCTAATGTTAGTTCAATTAGAAATTAAATGGTTTTATTTCTCGCGCAGTGCAGCGCGTGACGAATATTAAAAGAAAGCTAAGCCGGAAAATTGAAAATACAAGAGCGCGTGCATTAAATAAATAAATATCTCTTTTTATTTCGAGAAAGTACTGGAAAATTCTAGCGCGTGATTTTAAAATCTTATAAAAGGAGGAAAACATCTCAGTTTGTAGTAGTTGCTTAGTTTGTTGTTGTTTAGAAAACTACTGTTGTTGATTGTAGCGAATTCGCGGATTAGCGTTCTTTAGCTGTTTTGAATTACGTTCTATTGGACATTTGAGTAGTTAAAAGAAAACTACTGTGAGATATTGTAATACTGCATGATAATTTGAGAAAATTTAAGCATTTTTGTTGTGATAATAATAAATTTTTGTTCATTTTTCATCGGACTTGTGCATTCATTTCATAACGAACCCGTACGCACGCAACAATTTTTGGTGTCAGAAGTGGGATTTGAATGCCAATAACAAGAGCGATGGAAGAACAATTGAGACAGCTCATTAGTGCTTTTGCTGCATTCCAAGAAAAGATGGAAGCTGGCCAAGCATCATTTAAGGAAGAAATGAAATTGGGCCAGGAATCCGTTAAGGAAGAAATGAAATTGGGCCAGGAATCCGTTAAGGACGAAATGAAAGCCGTTCAAGCTGGTCAAGAAGAAATGAAAAGAGAAATTACTTGCATAATAGAAAATAAATTTGAAGCTATGGAAGGCAGAATTGACGCAGTTGAAAATAAAGTTGGACATATTGAAGAAAGAGTTTCTTCGGTGAAAGAAGAAATAGAAGAAAGAGTTTCTTCTGTAAAAGAACAAATTGACGAGAGAGTTTCTGCAGTTGCCAAAGAAATGGATACTTTAAAGGAATTCGTAGCGTCGGCAGGGAGCAGGAGTGATGATTTTAAATTCTTACCAATGCCTGCTCGTCCACCTCTGAAGCTATCCACATATGATGGGAAGACCCCCTGGCAGGTGTATAAGACACAATTTTCTATCGTGGCGGATGCGAATTAATGGGATTCCCAAGCTAAGGGCTGTCATCTCGTCGCTTCTCTGAGAGCAGATGCAGCGGATATCCTGCAGACTCTTCCCGAAAACCAGAGACTAGACTTTGAAGCTCTATCTGGCGCATTGGAGCTGCGCTTTGGTGAGAAGTGTTTAAAAGACTACAGCAGGCTCCAATTAAAATCTCGTCAACAGAAGCCTACCGAAACACTTCAGGAGCTCGCCGCGGATGTTGAAAGGCTTTCCCATCTCGCCTTTTCGGAATGCCCGACAGAAACAAGGGAAATCCTGTCCTTGCAATACTTTATCGACGGCATCCGAGATACTGAAATACAGAAAGCTCTACGAATGGCGGATGTAAAAGATTTAAAAAGTGCTCTAGTGTACGCCATGAAATTTGAGGCAGCCCAGCAAGCCACTCGTCGAGACCGCCACCCAGTCAGAGCTGCTCAAGTCCAGGAGCTAGGGGATCAAGTCACCGCTCGACTTGACGATTTAACTAGACAACTGAATGCCTTGAGACGGAATATTGGTGAGAAGAAACCGACCGTTAAGTGCTGGAACTGCGGTGCTGAAGGACACATACGACGAAACTGCAAAACACCCCAGGGTACTGATGTTAAGACCGCTTCTAACAAGCAGCAGGGAAACTAATTAGTGGCCATCTCGCGGGGCGGAGGTTGCCAGATAATGAAAAGCCCCCGTTTAAAGCGCTTCAGATTTCTGCAGTGAGAGGCGGCAGTAATGGACTTTTCATAATAGGACATATTAATGGAGTTCCGTGCAATATGACTATAGATACAGGAGCCAACGTCACCATCATCCGAAAAGATTTGGCTCAACAACTAGGAAACAAACTTATCTGGACGCCGCCCTGCGTTACCCTCCAGACTGTGTCCGGTGAGAAGATCGACATCGACGGAAAAGTAAATGTTAACATCACGTTTGGAAGTGCCGCTTACCATCACACGGCATAGGTAGCAGAGATCACTGATTCTTGCACACTCGGATTGGACTTTCTAAGGAAATACAATTTTTCCTTGGATTTTAAAAATAAAGAATTGCATTCTACATCTGAGGACATAGCGTTATTTCTCGTTAATGATGAAGAAGTTAAATCTGTCCATAAAATCATAGCACAAGACTATATTACAATACCGGCAAGAACAGAAATTTTACTTCCTGGATCCATAGCCGAAAATAGAAATTTCCGCTACGGCATCATAGAATATCCCAATAACTGTAATATCCCAAAAGGAGTATTAGTAGCCTCAACACTCGTCGACCTATCCAGAACGGTTATCCCGGTGAGAGTCGCCAATGTAACTGAAAAGTCGAGAATTATTAAGAAAGGTGAAGTGGTTGCAACATGTACTCCAGTAACCAGCGTTGAAAAAAAGAGTAACATCCCAGAATCCGTGTCCTCAGAGAGCATCACATCGGAGTTATTGCAGAATGCACAATTAAACGATAAAGAGAAAAATGCTGCCGATCGCGTCATTAAAGATCTTCAAGTTGTTTTCTCCCGCTCGTCTTCTGACGTGGGTCGAACTAGTTTGACACAACATAGAATAGATACTGGCGATCATCCCCCGATCAAGCAACATCCAAGACGTCTACCGTTTGCTAAACAGGAAGAGGTGCGAACACTGTTAAAAGATATGGAAGAAGGCGATGTCATCGAGCCTTCAGCGAGTCCATGGGCATCTCCCATCGTTCTCGTCAGAAAGAAAGACGGCTCAACAAGATTTTGCGTTGACTATCGCCGGTTGAATGAGGTTACGAAGAAAGACAGTTACCCTCTTCCTAGAATTGATGACATTCTAGACACTCTTTCTGGAAGCAAGTGGTTCTCAACACTTGATTTAAAGAGTGGGTATTGGCAGGTAGAAATCCATCCTGATGACCGAGAAAAGACGGCATTTACTACGGGACAAGGACTTTGGCAGTTCAAAGTGATGCCGTTTGGACTGTGTAATGCGCCGGCAACATTCGAACGTCTTATGGAGACTGTTTTGAAAGGCCTTTCTTACGAAGCCTGTCTGATATACCTGGACGATATCATCATCGTCGGAAAGAGTTTTCAAGAGCATCTAGAAAATCTTAGAAAGGTGCTTCAGAAACTGAAAGAGGCCAATCTGAAGCTGACTCCGGCTAAATGCAAATTGTTTCGAAAGGAAGTGACTTACCTGGGACATGTCATCTCTGCAGAAGGTGTGCGCACGGATCCTGAAAAGGTATCAGCGGTTAAATCCTGGACGCGTCCCGAAAATGTCCATCAGCTGAGAAGCTTCCTAGGGCTTTGCACCTACTATAGGAGATTCGTGAAGAACTTTTCTTCCATCGCAAGACCACTTCACAAGCTGACAGAGAGCAAGCAAAGATTCTTGTGGACAAAGGAATGCGAGGATGCATTTAACAACTTAAAGGAAGCTTTAACATCTGCTCCAATCCTGACGTATCCTCAGCTCGACAGACCATTTATTCTCGACACCGACGCGAGTAATGAAAGTGTTGGTGCTGTTTTGTCCCAAGAAATAGACGGCCAAGAACGTGTAGTAGCTTACTGGAGCAAGTGCCTGTCTAAACCGGAGAGGAATTACTGTGTCACAAGGAAAGAGTTGCTCGCCATAGTCAAAGCTGTAGAACATTTCCATCATTATCTATACGGGAGAAAATTCCTCCTCCGCACGGACCATGCCTCATTGGCGTGGCTTTTAAATTTCAAAAATCCTGAGGGTCAAATAGCCAGGTGGATACAGAGACTCCAAGAATATGACATCACTATCCGTCATCGTAAGGGATCATCACACGGAAACGCCGACGCCCTGTCTAGAAGACCTTGCCAAGAAAACTGCCGATATTGTTCCAGGGTGGAAGCGAAATACGAGCTGCTGACTCCGGTCGCAAGACAAATTACAACATCAACATCGGCTGCTCGAGACCCGTGGAGTGATGATGAAGTCAGGAAAGACCAGCTGGAAGACCGCGACATTAAACCCATACTTGATTTAATAGAGTCATCAAACAGAAAACCTACATGGCAGGACATTTCTATCTGTAGTCCTACAACAAAACAATACTGGGCATTCTGGGATTCACTTCACATTCGAAACGGCGTCTTATACCGGAAATTCGAGTCGGATGATGGGAAGACGTTCCGATGGCAACTGATACTTCCAAGATCCCGGATTCCTGATGTCCTCAAAGAACTACATACCCTACAGGTACCTCAAAGAACTACTGCTCAAAGAACCCTACAGGAGGTCACTTTGGAATTATGAAAACCTTACAGAGAGTTCGTGAGCGCTTTTACTGGAATAATGCAAAGAATGACGTGCAAAAGTGGTGCCGATCTTGCGATGCCTGTGCAGGTCGGAAAGGACCGAGGAAACGCAGCCGAGGCAGACTGCAACGTTACAACGTAGGTGCGCCTTTTGAACGTATCGCCTTTGACATCCTGGGACCTCTGCCACGAACTGCTGATGGCAACAAATACATACTCGTTGTCATTGATTACTTCACCAAGTGGCCTGAAGTTTATCCTATTCCTGATCAAGAGGCAGTCACAGTAGCTGAGGTAATGATACAGCACTGGATTTCCAGGTTCGGAGTGCCTCTTCAGTTACATTCCGATCAGGGAAGGAATTTTGCCTCGGCAGTAATCAAAGAACTATGCAAACTACTTGGCATTGACAAAACTCAAACGACGCCATTGCATCCCCAGTCGGACGGCATGGTAGAGAGGTTCAATCGAACCATCCTTAATAACCTCTCATTAGTGGTTTCCAGAAACCAACAGGACTGGGACAAGAAATTACCACTCTTTTTACTGGCTTACCGCAGTGCTGTCCACGAGACTACCGGCTATTCTCCATCACAGATGCTCTTCGGTCTTGACCTTCGTCTGCCTTGTGATCTATTGTTTGGCCGCCCTCCGGATGCTCCTTCATCGTCTGAGGAATATATTCAAGATCTCCAGGCTCGGTTTGAAGTGATGCACAATTTTGCACGAGAGCGAGTCAACTTGGCGACGGAGAAGATGAAGACCCGATACGACACAAGAGCTACTGAACATCAATTCCACGAAGGAGACAAGGTGTGGTTGTGGAATCCGACTCGACGGAAAGGACTTTGTCCGAAATTACAGTCACCTTGGGATGGGCCGTACACAGTCCTAAACAGGCTGAATGACGTCGTGGTTCGGATTCGTAAATCTTCGAACTCTAAACCTAAAGTCGTTCATTACGACAGGTTAGCTCATTACTATGGCCATAGTACATAATGTAAATAATTGTAAATAGTATAAGACCATGGTCCATTTTGTTTTTAAATGTGTATTTGGTTTGTATTTGATAGCATTTGATTTGTTTTATGTATTGCATTTATTGTTCATGTTGTTTATTATTGTAATGTAATGCTTATTAATGCATTTATGCCACAGTTGTAAGTTTTGCTTCCTGTCCAGGGATTGTACTGCCCGGGACGTGCAGTCCTTGGGAAGGGGGCAGTGTTACGAATTTGCTATTTAAAAAGCTAATGTTAGTTCAATTAGAAATTAAATGGTTTTATTTCTCGCGCAGTGCAGCGCGTGACGAATATTAAAAGAAAGCTAAGCCGGAAAATTGAAAATACAAGAGCGCGTGCATTAAATAAATAAATATCTCTTTTTATTTCGAGAAAGTACTGGAAAATTCTAGCGCGTGATTTTAAAATCTTATAAAAGGAGGAAAACATCTCAGTTTGTAGTAGTTGCTTAGTTTGTTGTTGTTTAGAAAACTACTGTTGTTGATTGTAGCGAATTCGCGGATTAGCGTTCTTTAGCTGTTTTGAATTACGTTCTATTGGACATTTGAGTAGTTAAAAGAAAACTACTGTGAGATATTGTAATACTGCATGATAATTTGAGAAAATTTAAGCATTTTTGTTGTGATAATAATAAATTTTTGTTCATTTTTCATCGGACTTGTGCATTCATTTCATAACGAACCCGTACGCACGCAACAATATGTTTGTTTCTTTTCATGAGAGCTATATTACTACTAAAAGGATGAACTTTATTTAAAAACTGTACTAAATGATCAACAGTATTTTAATTAAAGCTAATGCGATTTACTAAAGCCTTCGATTCGCCCTTTAAAATCATAGCTTCAAATGACTACAGCAAGAGAAAATATGCAAATCCTAATTCCATGAATTATATCTCCCTTTTCTCGGAATTCCACAATAGCATACTTTTGGACAGCTGCATTGAATAAAATCCACCCTCTTTGCGGGAATTTTTTACTCCATCAAGCATTTAACCCATACTCATATTGTTAGCCTTATGGCTTGTCAATTTCGTATACCAAGATGTCTAGGAATGAACGAATGTCTATGATAAATCTTCTAATATGTGACGTGAAACGATAAGAGCATTGCAAACGTATCATTTACGTTTCATCGCAAAGAATTGGGTGCGCACTATACGGCGAATATACCCCAAAATTAACAATTGTTGCTTGAAATTATAGACGTGCGTTACACGCCGGAAAATAGGGTATGTGCAAAAACATTAACTACGACATTTATATTATATAAAAAATATTTATAATGGTGTTCTAGTATACTGGGAAAAATGATAGCATTTGTGGATATTTAATTTTTTTTACAAATTTCGTTTTCGTTGACAATATCCAGGACAGTGTATGATTTGAGATTTCCTACCGGGATAAAGTTTCTCTTGACACAAGCTTAGCCAGTAATATCAAGGAGAGTTTTTCAAATGTCGAAGAGATGTCGTTTGGACGATTCTTTTAGGTTGCGGGCGATCGGATAGACGGAAATGGGGATGTCACAACCTCATGCTGCTAGACGTCTCTATGTTTCCTGTAGTGCTGAATATCTCGTATGAAAAGACTGGATCTTCAGACTGTGATATGCAAAACAGAAATGCATCTGAGAACTGCAGTGGAAAAGTATTTGACCCGGGTATGTCTTAATGAAAAGACTGAGACTGAAATTTATTCGGAACTTTAATTTTATAGAAATTTAAAATTGTTATTTGCAATTTCTGTATATAACTTGTACATAGTGTAAATACCTGTTTGTCATATTATGTTTTGTTTGTATCGAATTATGCTTCTGACCAAGGGTTGTATTGCCCGAGACGTGCATTTCCTGGGAGGGGGCAGTGTTACAAAATGTAAAGGAGCGGTAAGATGGCTTCCCCTCAGAGCAGTTTTAGTGTTGCCACAAATTGGCAAGGAAAAGCACGGTTGCCACATTTGTCGAGAAATCGCCCATTTGACGACAAAATTGGCGATATACCATGGACGGATGGAGAACCTTCTGGAACGAATTCTTACCAGTTTATCCCAGAATGTTCTCGAACAGAACCCGAAAGCTATATAAACCCTGCTGGTCCGCAGTCAGTTAGTGTGTGTGCCTCGTCTAGCGAGCAGATAGTCAGTCATTGAGCGAGTATCTCGAAGTCTAGCCCCGAGCTGGTCGTCGAGTGCATCGAGAGAGTGTTTTAGTGCATCGTCGAGTTTTGCCTTAGACTGTGCTGAGTCGAGAGCTATACTCTTGTGTTTCATCGAGTGAATCGCGTGGACAGTCTCGGGAGTACGTGGAATTCCAAGAACGAAGAAGCAGAGTTGAGAGCTGTACTCGGGTGCTTTGCAGTGAGGCTGTCTCCACCGTTATTGCCTGACAGTGTAAAGGCTGTGTCGCTGAACGTGTCCAGCGTGTTTATAGCAGTTCGACGACTGTAAACGAGATTTTGGAGTTGTCCCGATTAATATCGGCGAATAAAGTGTGTTTTGATACTTCATCAAATGTCGTCGTTATTCAGTCCAAATCCACACGAACCCCGTATGAACGTGAAGGAAGAAAATAACGTAACAACTGGTGTCAGAAATGAAAAACGTAATAATATGAAAACGTTTGCAAATAATTTAAATTTTTCCTTGAATTTTTGTTTAAAATGTTTCCTTGAAGTGGAAAATTCAGCTCATTTAGTTTTCCAAATAGTATATCATTCAAATAAAATAGTTTTTGTAGCCACAACTTATTACGGAATAAATTCACAAAATCAGATTTTTATTCATGTATTATTTTATTTTTTAAAATCATATTTATTCTTTCCAAAAGAGAAGAACTTTACCTTTGAACTTTAATAATTTTTAAACTGTGGCTTCTTGAAAGCCTCCTTGCCTCTGCATGTAATAATTTAGCTTTCGTATTCGGAACTAAGTTGTTGTTGTTTTTGTCTTGTCCATATTACATGAAGCAGTGGTTCGCAAAACCTACTCAGAAGAGAGGCTGGATTTATGGTTTTCACCCCCAATTTTGAGGGAGAGCACATTCGGGGCCCTCCCACTAATCCACACGAGAGGACGTTTGGCTCGCCGCATATTTAGTGTGCCTCCATACCGCACCGACACTATACATTAATCATTTAAAGGTTTTTCTTTCTTTTAATTTTATGATAATGTTACATGTACGAATAAAGTATTATGTTTATTTGTTTTTCTAATATTTCTCGAATAAATACTTTTCATTCCCAGTCACAACGTTCTGAAAGCCAAAATGTGCCGATTTAATGACTTCAAAAGTCGTTCAAAATATTCTTTAGGTTTCTTGCAATCCGCGGTATTCTTTGTATTTAGATATAATTTAATGAGTCTTTAATTTGATGAGTTTCGGGCTTCTGTAGCCAAAACATCTTTACAAATTAAGCACAACGACTTTTCATTTCCATCATAATTACAAGGAGTAAAACAAAATTCCAAATATAATTCGCCATATTTCCGTTTTTTCGGTATTTGAACTGCGCTCATGCTAGGTTCGGAAGATGGCGTTTTACTGTTTAAATAATTGATAATAATTCTTGTTGAGAAAACAAATGTGTTGTTTGTTATATATAATAAATAATGAAAATAAGTAACGTATTTGTTAAATCAAACGAACGAAACTCCGATGGCAAAAGCCATAGAACGCTTGTTTTATCATGATAATACCATCGTATATATCAGGGTTTCTTAAAAGTTTTTCCGTCGGGACCCTTTTTTATCATTGAGATTTTTTCGCGATCCGCAGGACCCCATAATATTTAAAAAATTTTGTGTGGTCCCTTAAGTATTGCGCAACTCCGACACACGCGTGAGTGAAACTGTCAATGTTTCACTTGTCCTGTAATATACTACTGCAGTTTTAGGTCATTAACATTAATTTCTAATTTCAAGACATAGAACAACGTGAAAAGTTTAAATAAATAACAGACGAAATGAAAGCATCATGTGCAAAGCAAGGAAAATGAACGTTTATATTATAAAAAGAATGCGTCGAAACGTTTTCGCTTTTTCTTTGTCTGTATTGCCTTATTTTTATATATTTTCAGATACATTGTGTAAAAATATTTGGAATTGTAAAATCATTATAAGAAGTTAAAGAAATATCAAAACTGCTAAAATTTTTGGGCGAGCTCTGATGCAAGTCTCGCTACCGCAATCGGAGTCGCGACGCACAGTTTAAAAACCTCCAATTTATATGAATTGTATTACATTGTTTTTAAAACATTTTATAATCATAATTACGTTTTACTTTTATTGCAGCTTTGAAAACTCAGGAAAGTTCCGGCATTAAATCAGCGCACACATAGACATGTTGATTTAAAGAAGGAAAGAAAAAGAATCTTCTAAAACAATTTTTATACAGTCAGAATCAATTTTCCGTACCAAGTCTATCGATCGATATCAGTATTTATCTCTGATAACTTTTAAAGAAAATCTTTGCTAACTTTTAGATGCAGCTTGTACAGATTAGACCGTTAAATACTTCTGCAATTGAATTCTTCAAATTTAAATTAATTACTACGAACATTAAATACTGGATGTAAAATTTAGGAAAGAAATTTTAAAATCCTTATGTAGGGATGCATTTAAATTTTTTTTTTTTGTAAATTCTCAGGTTTCAAGTAAAAAAATAGCAGTTTAAAATTTTAAAAGTTTTCAAAAATACAAAATGGCTTAGGAAAAGAAAAAAAAAATCTAAGCATTGAAGAATCAACATAAATGCATATGTGTTTCTCGCATCGTGAAAAAACATTACGTAGAGTCATCAAAATTTGAATAAGGTTATTTTCCACACGAATATAGGTACCTGCATGCCCGAGTATGGAAAACCTTTAACGAATTTTTGATTAAAAACTCAACAATTTCTATGCGAGCAGTGGCAATACTGTAAGCAATAAAATAATTTTATTTCCAGCGAGCGAGACTGTCTATCAGAAATTCTAAAGATATGCTGTTTTTCAATATTTTTAGCTCAATGTGGCGTTAGACCAAATGCTCTTGAAATGTGTATGTGTATGTACATTAACAAGTCGCCTCTTTGTGTGTAATCTAAAATTTAATAGCTTTCGAATTTTTTTGCATTTAAACTTATTTCTTAATATTAAATTTTTCAGTTTTCAATTCAGATTCAATTAGAATTTCAGTTTTAATTATGAAAAAAATTACAAGGTTGTTACTTACCAGTTTTTTCGTATATTCTTTGGCTCTATGAATTTAACAATTTTTGAGGACGACATGTAATGTTGACGTTTTTTTAAATCAAACTGCTTTGCCTACTCTGGCAGAGTGGTGGCTATGGAGTGAATTTACGTTCTGTTTTTGTCCCAAGATCTCTATTCTGCGCCCTATTTACGTGAAAAGCTTTCAGGAACATATTTCAGAAATTCGATTTAGAGCGTGTGTGACGATGATTAAACGCTGGATGCAATATTGACGGAATTTTAAGGAATTTCTAAATTCATTATCTAGGGATGCTTTCTCAAGAAGTGTAAATAATCATTCTTCAAGTGAAACGAAACTTTCAGTTCGAAGATTTAAAAACTATTAACAAAGAAATCAATCAAGTTTTAAAAAGCTTTACTATGTTTCATTCAGAATCGTTTTCTAAACCCCCACAGGAAATTTTTATCGTATTTAAACTGTAAAAAAGGATTCCTACTAAACTTTCAAATGTTAATACGCATTGTAAGTTTAACGTGTTTTAGCAGTAAATTTTCCATCCGCCCGGGTTGATGACTAGACCAATCACAGTACCAATTGCAAATATAAAATATGCCATCGGAGAAGGGTCTTAAAATTCCCTCTGGCGCTTCGTCTTCGCTTTTTTGAGTCTCGATGATCCCTGCTTTACTGTTCTTTTTAATTCTATTGTTCCATGCGAGCTATACTTTTGAGTAAGAGTTTAATAGCAAACTGTTCTATAATTTTTAAAGTGTTTGAACTTCATTGTTATACGTGTGCAAACTGACCTGATTAGAATTTACAGGCTGTCGTTAACTGACCGATTTCTGTGAGGAATACATTCCATACTCAAAAACCTCTTAATGAATTCGCAGTGATCAATATAATAAATACGCGTCGTGAGGCAAAGGACAAGCAAAGACCATATTAGCCTACGGAACACATTATCACGTAGACTGAAATGGAAATTTACAGAATTCAACGCTTCTACTGATAAACTGAACCTTTGTAAAAAATAAAAAAATATATCGTCACGAAATAAGGCGCTAGTTTGCTAGACGCGCGCACGGGATTTTTTGGCGCAATTGTTTCCACGATGGCACCCATTGCTTGAATACTGACGATTTATGGCCCCCCGCAGTTCGCGCGTTTGGTTTCTGACGTCATTTTATTAAAAAAATAATGCGGTTTAGTATCTACATATTTTGTGTTTTAAATATTATTTACGGCTGTTAAATATTAAATTTAATTTAATTTTGCACTTTTATTTAAAATATTGATTTGATTTTTTATGATATTTTGAATAATTTTATGCCGGGGATGATGTAATAAATGACGTCTCTTTTTATTTTGAATGTAACCCGTTTTAATATCTATAAATTTTACTTTTAATATTTATAAATCTTGCGTTTTGAATATTTTTTACGGCTGATAAATATTAAAATATGATTTACTTTTGCACTTTTCTTTGAAAAATAGTGTTCATTATTTCCGATCATTTAAATAATTTTATTTGTGGTGAATCAATATTAGCAAAGGTGCGCCGTGTCATATGACGTGATTGATGAGGCTAAAATTGGGAAAAGAAACTATATAGGAAAGTATTATAGGATATTCGGAACCTAGAAAAAAAAAAAAGAAAGAAAGAAAAAAAAGAAAAGAAAAGAAACTTATTTCTGGAAAGTTTTTTTTTTTTTTTTTTTTTTTTTTTTTTATTTTTCCAAATTTTTTTGTAACTTTATGATCCGTTCATTTGGCTATAAATTGTTTTATCTACGTATGAAGTTTTTTAAAAATTTTTATACATACCCGTGCATTTTATTTTTCAAATTGTTTCATTGATATCTGAATTATGATTCTGATTTCTCTTATGGTGGCACTTACCAATATTGCTCAGAAGTTATTAGACACTCGGCAAAGGCGCAAGTACGTATTTTTTTATTGCTTTATATATGCATATTCCATTTTCATTTTTTGTAAGAAAAATAATACATAATTTTCAGCAATTACTGTGTTTTATTATTACCCCAGATGTTTTATACTTAAATGATTGTATTACATAATATTACTTTCTTCTCAAGTGCTTGAATTCAAGCACTATTTTAATCATATTAAACGATGGCGCGATGTTTTTAAAGCGGTGATTTTATTCTATTTCTTGGCTATAGAAGTAGTAATTTAACCACACTTAACTATTTTATATTTGCAGTCATCCACTGTCTTGAAAAACGATGTTTTCAACAAAAAAGTAATATAGTATCTTCAACGATATCCCACATTTTTTTTTTTTTAAATAATATTTTGCTACGCATAACGGCGTTTCTCAAGATGGCAGTAAATTGTAAAAACCACGCCAACTATCGCTAAAAAAATCGCCAAAAATTCGTACGGCCATCTACCAAAGTAACACTCGAAATAAAAATTAAAAAAAGAATTAAATTCAAAATTTTAAACCCGTGAAAAACATTGCAATTTAGCACATGTATAAAATGTTTTAAACGGTGGTATATGGCAATCCAACCCCATACAAATGCAACTGACCCCAAAATAAATTTCAGGACCACAATCAGACTCGACCCTTAGTTATATACCATCAATTCGGACGTTTTAGAGCTTTATTCACATTACAACCCCTCTGTAAATTTTCGAAATTCCAAATGGAAATGGCATCCATAATTTCAATACCATTGTTTTCAATAATTTGAAATTGCGACAGCCAAACATGTGAACCTACGGGTTAACAAAGTAGTTTGTTAATTCAGTTTTTTATTCCCAATTTGATGTGACATGTAAATAAAAATTTCAATCTCACCTTTAATAAAAGAAAGAAAATCTAGGCAATAAACGAACGTTAGTCACAGGTAAAAAAAACTGGGAAATTAAATTAGGATACAAAGACCACTTTTGTATTTTCTAAGGAATGCAATACTGATATTTGGAAGTTTACTTTCATTTCTGCCAGGAATAAATATTTCATTACTGCTATTATGAAAATTTTATTCAAACGAAAATACATTTATATACGTTTATAATTGTATCATTCGGTTTAGTTTTAACGCAGACTATGAAAAAGATTAAAAGGTCATGTAAAATCTAAAATTATATGGCAGAAAATTTTACTTGAAAAATCCAAAACTGAAAACATCTAATTGCTGTCATTCTGAACGTATAGTATTAAAATGAAAACAAAATTATGTTTTACAATTACAAACAATTTATGTTTCTATACATTTATAAACATAAGAATGAGTATTAGTTTCTAAATAAGACCATTTTACCAAATTAAAGATATAACAAAAACTCATTTAGAAAGAACACGTTATAAAATACCTCTCTGATAAGAGCTGTTATTCAATATTTCAGAAGCATAAATGCTGAAAGAAACTAATGTCTGATGCTAAACGTCATACTAATATTCTTAAAACCCTTCATCCTGAACGTTTTGCATAGATGAGGTAATCAGATTCAATTTCCGTAAGAATTGGTAGGAACCTTTGCATATTATATGTCTAACTTAAACAACCGACTGCAGGGAAGACTTTACGGATTCAGAAAACATTCTGTGAGAACTTAAGTTACCATTTGGAAGCAGAAAATAAGAAAGATATTGTGTATTGAAAACCAGAAAGTTAAAAATAACTATAAATATTAAGATCTTTATGGCAATTAATTTTTTGTTTTCTTAGACAATTGCCTATCTTCTTCAGAATAAGATAGTATTTAAAGTTTCAAATCTGAAATTTTGTGATATGACACAATTTCATACACTCATAAAAACCTATTAATTTTACATGAAAATAACTATACTCAAATATAACATCGAGGGTAAAATATAAAAATTACTCCTTAAGAATCTGCTGAATTTTGTGAAAGCTGGGACGTAATCAGATCGACAAAGTAGCTTCGCCAGAGATGACGAATCGTTTCGGATTAGTGTGCCAGTTAAATTAAAATTCATTATTATCACATGTATAGTGTGCCGCTTGTTAAATTTCTTTTTAAAAAATCATGTTTAAACCCTGGTGTGAATTCAATAACCAGTAATGATTTCAATAATAATTTCATTTCAATAATCCTTTAAAAGACCGGAAATTTCAAACTCCGAATTCTTTCTCATATTGTCAAGGAGAATTGAATATACGTAAAAATGTTTAATTATCAAAATTATTCTTTGTCTCCTTGGGACAGTGTGAAAACTACAGCTCTAATATAAAGGTTTTAGGAGACATTTAATTAAAAATTCATGTTATATATCGTCTAGAACTCTTTTATCTTGTCATTTTTTCTGATTGTTATATTTAAGGAGATGATAGCGTTCATAGGTATTTCGAAAACGATCCATACGCGAAAAATTGTTCCGTTCTATCTCGAAAGGTCAGGTTTGTTGCATACTACCTTCATTGCCAAATTTACGTAACCCAATGTATGTGGTATTTTCATGGACCTTATAAGAGATAGACTAACCCAGTGGGTGGGGCGCGCGTCACTGACATGTCGGCAAGAAAGAGTAGGGACGATCTGGTTTACTTTAACACTGAAACCTATGGCGTTTGGATCACATAACTCTTTTTAATTATTAAATGTGATACGTTGTATAGTGATGAGATTATGAAAGCCACAGTTTTTCCGAAAAGGATTAAATATATTTCATTAAAGCACTTTTTACTGCATTTCGCGCATTTTTTTCACGCGTAATTCTTGTACAAACATCTTTGCTTTAGTAAAACGGTAAAACTCTAAGCAAAAAATTTATGAACTTAATTTTGCGTAAAAATAACATTAAATAAGATCTGATAACTTTTTTTAAAATTTAATGAACATTTTCAGGCAGTGATTTTCCAAACTATAATAACATTGCAAAACGATCATATTTATTTGATTATATGATCATTAAATTATTAACATTAGTAGATTAGTTATTTTAATAATTCATAACATTTTCTAAGCGTAATGAAGGAAAAAAAAATCAAATCAAATCTAGAAGCACTCTTTTTTTTCAAAGTTTTGTGTGTTACCTATATTTATTGAATATCATGTTCTTCGCCCGTAAACCACATACATATAAAAACAGCATATCTTTAGAATTTCCGCACTGGAGATAAAACATTTATTTTCCGTACAGTGCTCGTTCTGAACTCGTTGACTTCCTTAATCAAAAATTTGTTAAAGTTTTACAAAATATGAAATAGATTAAAACAAAATCGAAATTCAGCAGTCCAAATGCTCATGTTCGGATGGTGGATTACATTATTCAAAATTTGATGGCTCTAAATACTGTCGTTTTTGTTACAGTGCGAAAAACATACATGTATTCATGGAAATTCTTCATTATTTAATTTCTTTACATATAATACAGGGCGATAGTATTTGGTAACAAGAATTTGCAAGGAGACACGAACATTTATGGTAAAACAGCGCAAAATGCCGCTTCGAATCTAACAGCCTTTCTAGGCTACCGTCCCTTTGCGCTAATAAATTAAATTAACAGTAAATAAAAAAAAAAATCTTATGCAGAACTAAAAATAAATTTAAAAAATAATCGCTATAAAATACAAGCAAAATTAATTATTACTGTTAAATACAATTTTAATATTAGAATTAAATGTATAAAAATCTTTAAGGAGTCAAAAGTGTTTATCAGTATGATTTATTATAAAATATAATTGAAATAAAATTCCTTTACAGAAATTGTGCTATAATACTCATCTATAATTTTAAAAAGAAGCACAATTTAGAATTTTAAACAAAAGTTTCAAAAATTCGTTTCAAAATATTTTAGTATTTTTTACTTATTTACACCAATAAAAAGCATAAAAATTGCAAGAGAAAATTGCTTGTTTGAAATTTTCTATTAGTTCAGATTTACAATATTATTTTCTAAAAGAAGTAGCTACAAATCTCCTTTCAGAATGGGAAAAGTTAAAAAAATGCCCAGCCCTGAAAGCATGCACTAGCTTTATAATTATATGGAACGTTAATTATGCTTGATAAATATGCTAAATTTTCAAAAATCAATCTCAATTTCAAAAATAAAAATATGTAGAAATTCTAATTTGTGAAATGAGGCGCTACAACCAGCTTTTTCTTGACAATTATACAGGCTGTGATAGGCAACCACTGTTAAATTTCTGCAAGTCGTCCCTACTCCTCCGGATGTGATCAAGGTGACAGCCGCCAACGCCTCAGACGAAGGAGAAAACCCGTTTGGGTTAGTCTATTTCTTATTAGGTCCATGGGTATTTTACAGTATAATTCGGTTCTTTCTTTACAAGTCATCCCACTCACTTACTTTCTCAAGACAAAGTCAGCCTCACCTACAGCGCTTCCATGGTGGAAGGGGCAGTAGTCACCTTTCCGTTCTGGAAAATGTCATAAAGGCGTCCATGATCACGCTCGTCTCTGAATCCGCCTTTGATGGCCGCTACACTTAAAAACGGTGTTTTTTTTTTTTTTTTTTTTTTTTTTTTTTTTTTTTTTTTTTTAGTGAATGTAAGTTAACAAAAGTAATTTAATACTTGGAAATTTGATAATAAATAGTAAATACATTAATATATGAATAATAATATAAACACTGTAAATAGTTATGTTATGTTATGTAGAAGTGAGGGGGATAAATAATATTTACCCTAAGTCAGCAGGTACTATAAATAGTATTAATAGTATAAATATTAAAAGCATGAATAATAGTAAATAATAATAAAAAGCAATTCAACAATTTAATAAATTAAGCACTTGTGGCTTGCCACGGAAATACCTGGTGTCCCGCGCGTCATTGGCTTGTCATCCCTGTTCTAGGCAGACTGATCACATTGTTTGCCTGACAAGCCGCTTTGGATGATGCGATCAATGGAACCGAAATCAACAGTTCTCACTAATACTGAACTGTCGTGACAAACAGTTAATTTTTTAGCTGTGGTCATCTCAAATGCTCTTTACTTTCTACGTATCTTAGCCAACTGGAAAACAGACCATCTGCGTGCTGTTATAACTATCGATTCTGAAAGAGAAAGAATGCATTAGTTTAAGGAAATGATAATGTATACATTTCACATTTTCAGAAATAGTTTTTGTGCTATTGAAAACAGGCGAAAGAATGTCACTTTGTCAATGAACGTGAACATTACAAGGGAATAAAATTCGTTGGACTTGAATGTAAGGATTCAGTTTCCTTAGGGCAGCTCGTTGTGGCGTAACATTACTTGCAGGAAAATTCAAAATTCTCGCGTATTCAACGTTGGATATCAAGAAATGAACGTTATTTAAAAGAAACCAAAAACATAAATAAAAGTGTATTTGAATAAATTAATTAAAATATTAAATTAAAAAATAATGTAAAAAGATAAAAATTTGCGGTGGAAACATTTTAATATCTTCTAGACAGATTACTATCAAACATTTGAAATTTTTATTTTAATAGTAAAGTTAATTAACCATTAAAATTTAAAAATTAAAATATTTTAATTTTAAATTTAAATTTTAATTTTAATTTTAAATGTTAAAAAGTGTGTATGGACTGCATATTTTATGCTTGCGGTTTGAGCTTGTATTTATTATGAAAAAAAAAATCTTATAACCAGTTTGTTACTCATTAGTTTTTCCCTTCATTATCGCGCTATATAAATTTTAGAAACTTCATAGCCTCATTCATTTTTAACAATAATTAGAGTTCTTAAATCAAACTGCTCGGCGTATTTTAATCAGAGCGGTGGATTTCGCTTAAATTGAAATTCTGCTATTTGCTTTTTTTCCGTGGTCTTGTTCATCGAAAAATCTTTTAGGATTTTAGTTAAGAAATTCGATTTAAAGTGTGTGTCAAAGATTCAACATCTGACATGAAATCAAAATAAGTTTGTAGGAATTCTATGATCTTCATCTAGGGATACATTCATTGATGTTTCATTCAGAGTCGCTTTTCTAAAGCCCCGAAGTAAAGTTTAAACAATTAAAATATTTAAATAACAGTTTAGGCTTCCTGCTAAACTTTCAAACCTTAACACATATATTATAAGCCTAACTTGGTAAGTATTAATATAGATATTTTAGCAAATTTTCGTACATTTTATCGTCACGAAAATCTGTCCTATTTCTTCCTGTGATTCGACCTGAATCAAACTATCAGTTTTCAGCAATTTTAAACCTCTGCTACTGGTGCGTTCGCGTCTATAAGCAGAAAAAGACCAAATATTTAATTTTGCACTTGGTCTAATAATAATACACGAAACTGCATATTTACCCAAGCAAATAAACAAACGGACAGAAACCAGACTCGGACACTCCGTTGAATACAGGCATTCAGCAGACAGAGCATACAGAGTTTTTTCTGTTTGATGATTTGGAGCAGAGACGTTCGAGCATTTAGCCGCCAAGGACCGCACTGGGAAAAGATAGTATATTTCAGGTTACACATATAATTTCGAATATAAGTGCCAACTCGTGAGCTTCGAAATAAGCAAATCAGATTACTTGCGTATGTTTCATTTAAAATTCTCCAGTTTGCTGAGGTTTGACTGCTGAAAGAATTTTTTTAACTTTCCCTCTAAGAGAGAAATGTAGGAGTTTGACTGTGTTATTTATAGTTTGCTTAATGAATGCTTTATATAAGAAAGGCGCATATAACATATCACAGATATAGGAAATGTAAGTGAATCTCTCATTTACGTGACCGATTCGACGAGTCGACGCCGCGCAATACTAATGATGGCTGATGACATAAAATAACTTAAAAACATATATAATAAATTAAATAATATTTTCAATTTATGATTTTTTAATATAGTGATAGCGAAAGGGAATTATTTTCTTATTTTACTTGATATTTTACGTATAAAATTTCAATGTAAATGTTGGTTGTAATTACAACAAATCATAAAGTTAAGGTACTATTCGACCTTAAATTTGAGAAATTAATACTTTAATTTCTGGTTCGAGTGAAGTGGCTAAATTCTTAGAGATTTCTTAAGACGTTTATCCGATGTTCTGGTTCTAATTTTACTCTTAGTTTGCTTTAAAATTCAAAATATTTGCTCACAAACATGCGTACTGCCAAATAGTGGTGACAAAGAATATCTCGTGACTATGCCTTGAGGCATATTTATCTCTTCCTAGTCATAATTTATAAAATCCAACAAAGAGATGGCATCCACTTTTCCTTAAATTGAATATCAGATAGCGAATCTGTCCATTATATTCGAAGATCTGTTGAAAACACCAATATCGATTTTAAGTAGAGTCGAAAAATAAAAAAAAATTATTCGTTTGTTAAGACATTAGGTATTTTTGTAGCGGGATATGTGAAAAATGAGCAGTGCCCTCGCCGGGAGTCGAACCACGAACGTCTCGTATACCCGCCGAGAGTGCTGACCACTGCACCGAAGGCACGCTAAGAAGGCGGGGGAGAAATACCTTATACACTCCCCCTTTTAAAGGTCGAGTGGCGATGAGGGGACCCAATCGTCAAATCCTGGTAGTGGAGAATTATCATCCGCCAAAGCTTTTAGTTCAGGCGCCACTGTAGGGTCATTAGGTATTTTTTATAAAGCAGGAGAGATAAAAAATTAGCAATACCCTCACCGGGACTCGAACCACGGACCTCTCGAATACGCACCGAGCTTACTGACCACTACACTACGAAGGCATGATAAGAATGCGGGAGAAATACCTTATGTCTTTTCCTAAAATTTTTATTTTTATTTTTATTATATTCGTGTACAAAATCAAAAAGAAAGGCTGCATATTTCTTCCCATTTTTACGGTTACGTTTATCAAACGTGTTGATGTGTAAATAATTATACGTGTTTATTTAAGCTTGCTTTATCTGGCCATTCAGAATTCATATTTTTTAAATCCATTTCGGCGCGCCAAACAGCCCTTCTATCAAGTTAGGGTTTTGATATTTCCCTCCGCTTCGGTCTCATTCATACTTTTGATCCGCCAATTACGTGCTCTTCTTTTGTTAATCAAAAGAAGCGCTGTTAACGCTGTTATCTTTGTTAACGCAGTTTTTGAGTGGGAACCTATGCACCTCTTATTGATCAATGTCTATATCAGGATGATATGGCTTTATTTTAAATTCTAGCTGCCCCTAATTCTAATATAATCTTTAAAATATGTTGAACCAGAGGAAAGTCTAACAAATAAAAGAACAATTTTATTGAAAAAAAATTTCCAAATTCTCTCCGAAGCAATTTGAAATGTCAGGAGAATTCCTATTAAATTGAATTTTGTTAGCGGCTACCCAGTGAATTAACAAATTTCAGATATATTTTTACTTATTTTTTAATTTCCGCTACACATGATGCCTAATGATTCATGTTTTAATATATTTATAAGTTATGTTAACTAAATTTACAGGGATAATATATTTCAGTGTCTTTTTATTCCAGTCTGAGCCTTAAATCTGATAAAACATTACCTTAACTTTGAATCATAGAAATTAAACTCTACTTACCTCAACTCTCATCAACCTTTAATTTTGGATAACAAAAATTGTGTTGAATTGTTAAACGAACTCCATAATTTTATACGTACTTAGACATTTGTCTAAGTCCATATTATGCGACCCATTACTTCTCCAAAGAAGTGAAGTCTTAAGTACAGCGTTTACTTCGGTTGCCTGCGAGTGAAGTCTATTAGAAGGCGGATCTGCCCATTTGTTGACGAATAAATGCTAAGCATTCATTTAGTAAATTAAAAGTGTAAATCTTGTCATGCAGATTAAAATCTCTTCGAAGCATATCGTTATTGATTTAAGTCCCTGAGCTTTTTAAACAACAAAAACATTCGTTTATTTCCGGGTGAAACCTTGCGTTAAAAATTTAAAATTAAAACCTACAATAAGTTAAACTTTTAGTGGAGCTTTTCATTTATAAGTATTTGAAACTTAAATACAAACGTAAACAACCTTATCCTTGACATACTTCTTTTATTACCTGTCATCGTTTTGGATTTGTGTTATGTTTTTGGTTATAAACCACAGGGGAATGGCTTAATTTCCATAGTGCTTGTACTACTTAGATTGATATTGTGTCTTTTCAAATGTATAATTTCTGGGAGAATACCAGCATCGACACTGAGCAGTCTCCAGACCTACCCGGTCTTCAATTTTTAGAAGCAAAACCCTTCAATCCCACTTACCGTCAGATACTTATCTCTTTTGGAGAATATTCTGTACGGTTGTTACAAGTCAGGCCTTAATGGGACTCATTTCTCTTAATGGGACTCTTTCAATAACTGGCAAGAGCAGGGATCACTTCACCTGCTGCAGGTCAGTAATACCGACCAAGCATCAAAGCATCGAATGACTTTATTTGGATTCTTACTAAACTTACTTTGTAATTACATTTAGTAGTTGTTAATTTGACTAATATTTCGAAAGGTTAGGGTAATTTTGAATTTTAACTCGTTATTGTGTGTGTTCATAGTTTCACAGGTTTTTTTTTCTCATTGTAAAAAGGTTTACCCAACTCAAGCGAACATTGTTTGTAATTAGACCTCCCTTACAATTTCTGCTATCTGAGGTTAAAAACAGAATGTGATTTCCGAGCCTATCATACAACATATTAGACTGACACTTTCTTAAAAATTAGCATTTCATATGACGAAAAAACACGAAGACTAAAAGCTAGTGGTCTTAATCCAGAGGCCCTTGGTGAAATTTTCACGACGAGCCAACACATGTCATAATATTTAATATCATGATAATGCCGTTAATTCGCATTATTATGATATTAAATATTATGACAATCATTTGTAAAAATGTTAGGATTTTTAATGGTTTTGAGTCCTCTTCCACATTACATTGATTACCATTAAAAATGAACACGAGTAATGCATCTGAAAATTTATACCTTATTCAAAGATATAAAGATATGAGGCTACAGGTTTGATTACTTATATGACTCATTCTATTGTCGTTGTTAGTGTACTTTATTTTCACAATTATATTTTATTTTTCTTTAGCTTGTATAATGATGATTTAACTTTCAGTGTTTTTCCAGTATTAAATTGGTTCGCATATTGATTACAGACATGTTGTTTAAAAAAATAACATATAAGGAAAAACAAAACGTTCTGAGAAAATGCAGATCAAGTTTTCACAGTGTGAATCAATTTTCCATGCCTATTTGAGTCACTTAAATTATGTCAGACTTGTAGTGATTAATATTAAAATATTAAAACTGAGACTCGGTCAGGTAGGAAATCTCACAAAAACGTTGCCTCTGTTTCTAAAATTATATTATATTGTTGTTCATTGCTTTTGATCAATATCACCATTTATCTCTTATAACGCTTCATGAAAAATCTGCAATAACCCTTTACTAGCTTTTTAAACAAATGAATGCAGCTTATACAAGTTGTTCACTCAAGTACTTTGGAATTTAATTCTTATTGCGCTCTTAAATTTATTAAAACTATTTCACGTTTCTTCATGAAAAGCGCTTGACATGGAAACAGTTTTCCATTCGATGACGCCATCGATATTTAAAAGTGCATTTACAGTTTGAGATTATAATTATTGTGACAAAAAAATATAACCAATTTGTTAGTCACTAGTTTTCTCATATAGTCTTGCCGTATATGTAATTTAAGTTTAGAGATAGGTGCAGAATATCGCAATGTTCGTGAACTTTTTTAATGAAACTGTTTTACTTATTTGAGACAGAGCGGTGGCTTTAGAATAAAATAGCTTACATCTAGTGCTCTGTTTTGTACTTAAAATTCTTTATTAATGAAATGCGTTTGGCATGGAAACAGGTTTCCATTCGATGATGGCATAGAAAGTTTAAAATGCATTTTCAGTTTGAGATTATAGCTATGACAAAAAAATATAACCAATTTGTTACTCACTAGTTTTCTCATCTAGGCTTGCCCTATATGTTATTTTAAATTATACTGCAATTATCAGACCAATTTTCTGTTACGCATCACCTGCCTGGGCGACCTACACTCAAAGTGACATGAAAAAACTCCAAATTACGCAAAACAAACTTCTCAGAATAATTACTAATTCGCACTTTTATGTTTCAAATGAGACCTTACATAGAGACCTACGTATAGACAGAGTTGAAAAGTTCCTTCATAAAACTAATAGAAAATTCTTTGAAAAAGCAAAAAATTGTCCTCATATGAAACACTTCAAAGTATTTGATTACCAGATTTTCGCAGAAGATGCACGTATTCGACCGCTTGCGGCCTTCACCGCTCGAGATTCGAACTTCCCTACATAACTTTATCACGAGTGCTACGTCGCTGTATATATGTATATAGACTTTTTGTCGTGTTTTATTTTATATTCTTTTCTTTTTATTTGTATGTATTTTATTATTCTAATAAGTTGTATTTGTTTCAGCTTATTTGTATAACTTTATTATGACATGTACCTATCATGAACAACAGAACAAGTCTGATTTTCACCCTGTCTTTGCCTCTCCTGGTTCTGAGCTTCGTCTGTGTGTTTAAATGGACTTGTGATGTCATGCTGTCACCCCCTCTTCGCACTACTGACGCCTCCTTTCAATTGTCATTGCTTCCTACCGTCATGCGCCCTTTGGGCCTAAGTATCATGAGCCGGAAACATTGCGTAAAAGCAGCAATATGCCGGCAATATCGATGATGATGGTGATGATGATGATTGGTGCAAATCATTTCTGAATATTAATTCTTCTTTTTAATGAAACTGCTTTGCTTATTTGAGGCAGAGCGGTGGCTTATCTTACATGTATTGCATTGTTGTGTACTTAAAATTATTTCTTTGGTTGCTATTTCCCTCAAAACCTTTCTGAAAGTTAGTTTAGATGTCTTTTTAGAATGTGTGCGACAATGGTTCTGCTCTTGATATAAAGTAGAGGGAATGTTTTTGGTTTGATTTGAACAGAAGTAAAAGAAAATAAAGCTACAGTCCATTAAATCCTAGTGTTTGTACTTCATGAATACTTTTATTCTCGAATAGAGAATTTCATAATTAAAAACTTGAGAATAATTTACAAAGTCACAATACACGGCTTTGGTAAAGAATTTATCGTTGGATCTTTTGATATATTCTGGAATTGTCTCAAGTTTTAAATATCTGTTCAAAAGTTCATTACAAATAAGACAATGGGAGTCAGTTATAATACACAAAAATTTATTCTGTACAACTTGCAGTTGATGAAGTAGATTTTGAGTAACCGTATTCCAAGCAGGAGCTGCATAGCATAGTATTAGTCGAATGCAGGTGGTGTAGATATGCCTCTTGGTGCGCAAGCTTAGAGTATTTTTCGATAACAGGGAGAAATCTGCACATGATACCAATGGCCTTGCTTTTTGACACTTTTAATGTGGTTGGACGAAGTGAGTCTTTGATTTAAAATGCCTAAATATTTAACCTTTGTGACCAAAGCAACAGGTTCTTGAAAAAGGAATAGTTCTTTAAAAATAATGTGTCCCTTGGTTTTGCTGAAGATTCATACTTGCAATTTGCTAGCATTAATTTTTTCACGCCAATTAGTGCACCAATCTTCAACAGCGTAAAGATAATTAGTACGTTTCCGTTTCGCCGGCGCAAGTCTCGCAAAGCAGACTTTATTGGCGACAACACCCATTATACACATAAAAAATGTTAACAAATGTTAGTTCTAATTTTTTTTTAATTTTTGAAGGCATAAACTATTTAGTATCGTTTAAAATTTTGTAAAAAGACCATAAATTTGTAAAAAGACATTAATTTAAGAATTACTATGCTTTAATGGTACAACATCCTGATTCGTCATTTCATATCACGTGACCCCAAGTAATCTCATCTCACGTAAACTACTCTACAAAAATCTAATTCTGACAGTATTTATCTACGTTAATTTCAAGTTAAATCTTGATTTGGAATACAAGATTAAATGCAAGAATTATTTGACTTCGTACGAAAAGCTTACTCAGAAATTATGTAAAACCGCAGTGCTTTACTTCGATAGTGCATTCTCATTAGAATCGATGAATTTAACACTTGACTTTGCCTTTTCTATATTTTCTACTTTGGATGAGCAGTGTGATTTCATCCTAATTGAATTAATTACCGCGAATGGTCTTAGCATAAAATTGAGCTATCTGGTAAAAATTCTATGCAATTGTATGCCAGTATTGAAAGAAACAATCTGTTAAGAAATGGCTGCGACTTATTTTGAAAATGAGCCGTATAAGGTTACCAGCTAGGATATTCGGTTTGGCATCGGTTGTACCGTTTTTGGCGACTTGCGCCGGCAAAATGGAAAGGTACCGGATAATTTGCATTTGGTCGGTAGCGTGATTTGCTTTGATAGATTTAATTGAAATCGCCGTATCATCGGCATAACATGCTAAAAGAGAATAATTGTCCAAACCATGGTGCTGAAACTCCGAGATGAACAAAAGATAAAGAGCTGGACCGAGGAACGCGGGCGACTTAGACACTTAAAATATATACCGAACCATTGCACTACGCAACTTTGCCGGTTCTTGAAGGAAAGCCCGAAGGTCACATGACATAATAGGTTCCAGACGTGGGAGGATCTCTAAAGAGAATTCGGAGTAGGTTGGAGCAGGAGGACCTACAAAACCTTGCTGGGCGGAGCAAAGGAGAACATCAAGAAAATTTACCGTAATATGATGCCATCTATCGACGGTAGAAGGAACTAGGGCAGTCATCTTTCAAAAGCAGATGTAAATTAAACTTCAATGTCACCTAAAAGTTCAACAAGACAAAATGCAAGCTTAAACTTTTCAGCTGCAGTCTGCATTTTCTTGAATTGATTAACAAATGTAATCAATCTATTGAAAACATCTTTAATTTTTTAAAAGTCCATTTCTGAGGGTGCAGAAGAATCATTTGAAGCTTTAGACACAGCAGTAGAAACATGCTGTGTGGAGACAGCTTTTCCAGAATTCTTGGGTGGCTGATGAACTTTCCTTTTATCATTTCGAAACTTACGAAGTTTTACAATTACATACAATTCACAAAATTTAAATGAGGCCTAGTGATTTTTTCAGCATCTGACACAAGTAGGTTGATTCGTTTTCGGATGTTTACATGTATATTGTGAGATCATCTGGGCCACAAATTAAGCATCTTGGAAGGTTGTTGCAAAAGAGTTGACCATGGCCAAAACGCTGTCATCTGAAACACATAGTTGTAGCTGTGATATTTATGCAAGTGCAAGATCACGAAAATGAACAGAATCAAAAGTAATGATAATTTTGTCTCCGGTGAGAGTACTAGTAAAATATATGACACCATGTTTTAAAAATATTTCTTTAACATCTTTCCAGGTTACCTCCGGTCTAGGGCAAATGATGAGTGGCAGTCGTTTCTTTTTACAGTCCGCATCTGAAGAAGCTCAAGAGAAGTAAGCTCGCATTTAATCATTCATAGAGTGATGGACATTTGTTCTCGTGAATTCTGTTGAACAGAAGTGGTGTCAACAGCAGGCAATTCTAAACCAACAACTACAGAAGATCGGTAGGCATATTTCACAAGTGCACATCTGTGTAGCCACCGAGGGAGTGGCTTCTAGGATGGACCAATGAGCATCCAGTAATATTTCTTTCGTGTCACATGACCTTTCGCACGCTTTAAGATTTAGGCAAGATGGTTGAAAATATTTTGCCACGGAATTTTCTGTACATCGTCTATTTCTTCTGAAAATTTTCATTGCGAAGATAGATCAAATATAAGCAATTATGAAGATTTCACTACCTGTTTGAAAGAATTTGAAATAAATACAAACACATGTTGGATACTCCTCAAAAATATTTAATAAGTGATAAATAAGACGAAAGAAATATGTGATACACATCTGAGCCCAAATGCTATATTTACATAAAACTATGCATATGAGAAAAATATTTACACCAGTTATACATGTAAATAGAAGTCAGTAGTTTTTTTTTATTTCAGCACATATGAAAAAGATGTTCTATAATAATAGCCAATGCAGAATTTTTATTCAAAGTGAGCTTCGCTAATTTGCATTAGTGTGTTAAATTTCAGATTTAATAATTGCTCACTCTTAAATATACTGTCTACACAAGAAATACTCATCAAACAGAATGAATTTATCTATTCATAACGAATATATTCAGTTTATTCACATATAACGTTTAATGTTAACAATGGATATAATCAGATGATACACAATATGTATTCTGAATTTTACACTTTCAAAATCAAATGAATACAAGCACTGAAATAAGAAAACACTAGATTCATTGTAAAACTTCCAGTCATTCTCAGCTTAAAATAAAATTTAAAAAAAAAAAAAAAAAAAAAAAAAAAAAAAACTATATACATGAATTCTCTTAATCCACATTTGTTAGTAAATGCATAATATTCGAGGCTAAATGTAGCTTGAGTTATTTTCTCGGTGTAAAAAGCGATAATATGCCGTGAACATGAACCCAAATATCAATGCGTGATAAAAAATCGCGAAAGTGATATGTGGGCAATTAATTAAACTCATAAAATGAAAGCAAGACGAGATTTTCTACTTTTTACGCCATACACTTATAACTACGAAACAAATGCAAATTAAAACGTAAACAACATACGCTCACATGCACGAAGATTTAGCGTCACAAGAGCAATAGAAGCTGATTCGTCCAATTTCGAAACCCCTCCCTCAGTGGCTACGCTGATGTGCACTTGTGAAATATGCGATCGGCAGCTTTCATAATTCTTATCTTACTAGATACGATAATGTTCAGTTACTTAAATAAGGACAATTTCAGACACTCTAATGGCACGCCATTGTGTCTATGTTACGTATATGCATGGCAGCCATGTTTAGTGCAGTACATAAGTAACTTTGCCGGAACATTTTACCTGCTAGATGCAGATTATTACAATCAATGTCTGTCTATTTGTACTTCAGTGTCGTTTCTATTCATTATTAATAATTAAATTTTATTGTATTTACTTAATTTGTGTATTATATTCTGTGTATTTCAATTTACATATTAGTGTATTGACCTGTTAAGTAGTAAGTGTTATGTTTTCAAATAAGTTTGGGGTATAATAGTAAATACATATATAGAGCTCTCAGCTAGTACCATGAAATATTGTATGCCAATGTTTTGTTACTTTTTCTAGTATTGTGCAAAATATAATAGTTTCTATCAAATATTCGTAGCCGCAGAGCAAACTTTCTGATAAGCACATTGTATATCGATTGTTATTTTTTAATATTCGCCATTTCACTTCTGCTTCCAAAGGGTATTGTCTAGTGTTCTTTTGATTAGTTTTAGCGTTACAGTGCAGCGTCATGTACAGAATTGTCTACTTTTCTGATACGAGCCGTGTATATGGTGTGTTTTATTTGTAGTATCAGCTTTACTATGTCAGTGTGTTGTTTAGTATTCTAGTAAATATTGCATCATATTTTTTTTTAGTAATGTGCGGAATAATAGTAAGTGAATAGTTGTATAATAGTAAGTCAGTGTGATGTATAACTGCAGGCTTGGAATTCCATTGTTAGTCTTGAATTTTATTGTTTTTGTTTTACCCTAACCAGTTTTGTATCAATGCAGTTCTGTACTTCGAAGTATTTTTTTTAATCTGTGCAATCAAGAATGTCATATGTATTCAAGGTAGTCCTTTGTATCCCCTATTTAGATGTGACTCTCTAATCTGTTTTTTTTTTTAATTGAGACTCAATAAATGCCGTTATGGCTTCTGCAGGGTGGACATCATACTGCAAGGGCTTGTTCCCGGTCAGTAGTCCTCTTTAGCAGTGTAAAAGTAAAAAAAAAAAGGTCCGCATCTGAATTCAAGGGAGGATCCGGAATGTAGTCATCCTTAGGGGGTGGAGCTTCACGGCAGTCCATTTTACCTTCTGTGTCTGGAATAGACTTCAAAACTTGCAATTTATTCGACGAAAAGCAAAATTTCGTCTCTTAGAAGAGATAGAATTCCTCTCAGACACAGAAACTGTGTGAGTAAGAGTATTTTTAGCGCATTCAGTAGGAGGAGTCCAACTATTTTCTTCATTAGAATCATTGCAATTTGAGACTGCTAAGTTTGCAGGCTTATGAGATTTCTTGTGCTTCTTTCCTTTTCTGGAATAGGAAACTTCAGTAGCGTTACATTCCAACGAATTACAGCTTTCCGTTTTCTTAACATCAGTATCCATAAGCTGAGCGATGTTCAGAACTTCATTTATTAAAATCTTTTGAAATTCGACGAAAGCGAGCTGACGTTTATCTTCAACTATCTTCTTTCAACGTTTATCTACCATTAGCAATTTGAAGATCTCCAAGTGCTACCATCAGTTCAATAGGTTCTTTATTATTATCCAACTTCCATCGAGTCATAGGTCATAGGTCTTCGCTCTTTAATAGGTATACGACCCTGAAGTGTTTACCTTTGATACTTTGATACAGACGTAATTATGCATGGTTTCTACTGCGGCAGCAGTACTTCCCTGCAACTTGAGATGTTTGTACATTGGGCATGATGATGAGGTTTACATGAGTAGATCGTAAGATAGGATATCAGCTATTCAGTATCTTTGGGAAATAGTGGTGGTCATAATGAATAAAAAGGCGTGAAAAGCACAACAGCGAAAACACAATTAGAACATGGAATAATCCAAGAAGAGCATCAAACAGAGCAACCTTCACTCGTAAAGATCCAAAATCATGTATAACGCGGGCGATCCAAGTTACACTTATGCCGAGATTATAAAAAACACTCTACTTGATGTGTTCCGGCTGTCATCAGATGTTTGCTCTGTGGGCGCTGAAGAGAGAATGAGTTCGAAGTGTGAGTCCAGAAGGGCAGGAGCTAATGGTGAATATAACGCGGGCGACTTAGACTCTATAATTGACGGATCTATTGCGAGAACAACATTGCCGGTTCCATAATTAAAACCCAAGGGCACTTGACATAAAGAAATCCGGACGTGAAGAAAATCTCAAATGACAAAACGGAGAAAAGGGGAAGAAGAGAAGTACCAAAAAGGAGAAAGACAATCCAATCAGACAAGTTCGCAAAACGTGACGAGCGATCACAGCTTTCAAGAAGGATCAATGCAAATCAATGCATTGATCCTACAGAACTACAGAACAATCAAACTACAGAACAATAATCTACAATAAAATACAGAACAATAATCTCCAAAAACAATAATCAAACTACAGAAGAACTTCAATCAAAATCAGATGCATTGGAAGTATAAACAGCTACCAATTGAGGAGCTAAGTGATAAAGTGTTCGTCTCCTCCCATGAAGGTGTGAGCTGCAAGTGGTCTGAGGCTTCTATCATCGAAGAGATTTTCATAATTAAATATTTGATCTTCTGATAGACTTTAGAGTAATTAACAAAGTCACACTGCACAGCTTTGTTGAAGAACTTTTAATTAGATCTTCTGATATAATGCAAATCAATGACAACTATATGAGAAAATTACTCTACTTCAATGGTTCTAATGACAACTTCAAATACAACAAAACAACCTCCATTTAATGCTACTAAATACAACACAATTCAATACAACTATACAACGCAATTCACTACAGCAAGTCAACAACAACCTAAGGCTACCTAGTTACAACACTACTATTTCATCACAACAATGCGAAAAATCTCACAGCACTAAACAATAATCTACAATAAACAGACTAACAAACTACAGAACTACAGAACAATCAAACTACAGAACAATAATCTCTAAGAACAATAATCAAACTACAGAAGAACTTCAATCAAAATCAGATGCATTGGAAGTATAAACAGCTACCAATTGAGGAGCTAAGTGATAAAGTGTTTGTCTCCTCCCATGAAGGTGTGAGCTGCAAGTGGTCTGAGGCTTCGATCTTCGAAGAGATTTTCATAATTAAAGACTTTAGAGTAATTAACAAAGTCACATTGCACAGCTTTGTTGAAGAATTTTTAATTAGATCTTCTGATATAATCTGGAATCGTCTCAAGTTTTAAATCTCTATGTAAAAGTTAATTACGGATAAGGAAGTATGAATCAGTAATAATGCGCAGAAATTTGTTTTGCACTAGTTGTAATTGATGTAGTTGAGTTTGAGTGACCGTGTTCCAAGCAGGAGCAGCATAGCAAAGTATCCTGCAAATGCAAGTGGTATAACGTGTGCGTGTGCGTGTGATTATGGCAAAGCCTCCAGGGCTATCTGCCTAAGGGGAGGGATGCCTTCGTGGAGGACTTTCTAAGGGAAACTGGCTCGTATACACGTTACACATGGGGAAAACCACGAAAACGCCCATGCAGCCAGCCCGTTCGCGGGATTCGAACCTCGGACCGAACTACCAGTGTTTAGCGACTTCACCGCTCGGCCGCTCGTGGGCCGCAAGTGGTATAAATATGCCTTTTGGTGCGAAAGCTAAGATTTGAATATTTTACAATGACCGGGAGAAATCTGCACATTATGCCCATGGCTTTGCTCTTCACACTTTTAATATGGTTGGACCATGTGAGCCTTTGGTTCAAAATAATTCCTAAATATTTGGCCTTTGTGACCAAAGGAACAGCCTCTTGAAGAAGGTAATGAAGAATCTTTAAATGCAATGTTTTTCTTAGTTTTGCTGAGAATTTTAAAAGTTGTGATTTGCTAGCATTAATTTTTGCATGCCAATTTGTCCACCAATCTTCTACAGCATAGAGGTAATTTTGCATTTTGTCTACGGCATGTTTAGCTTGGATAGATTTAATTGCAATCGCCGTATCGTCGGCATAACATGCTAAAAGAGAGTAATTTTCCAAACCAGGGTGTGGAAAGTCTGATATGTAGAAAAGATACAGCACAGGACCGAGAAAACTTCCTCGTGAGACGCCAGATATTACAGCTTTTGAATTGGATATTTCATTTCCTTGAGCGATGAAGAAAGTGCGGTTGTGCAATAAGGAGAAGATCAAAAGAATGAGTTCCCTGGGAAGTCCCAAATTGATAAGCCTGAAGTTGAGCCCCTCATGCCAGACACGGTCCCCCTCATGCCAGATGCAGATCCCACATATTCTACAATTCGAACAAGTTGTCGAGTTACTACTCGACAACTTGTTAGAATCGACAACTTGAGGTTTTTTCTGAATCTGTACTGATCATTAAGTAGCAGGTAAAGAAAAGGTTCCAATCTTGTAAGTATATGTCTTTCATAAATTTTGCCAAGGCTGGATAACAAACTGATTGGACTATAGCCATCAGGTTTGGTCACATCCTTACCCGATTTGGGAATAAGGAAGATCTTGGCCTGCTTCCAGGGATCAGGGAAATAGTTGAGAGTAAGGCAAGCGTGGAGAATACTGGCGAACTTACTGATAAGATTTCTAGATAAGGGGGGGTACGAAACATTATATTAGTAATTTTATCACTTCCACGAGATTTTTTGATGTTGAGATATCTAATAGTATTAGTAATTTCCATAGGAGAAGTAAGCGTTGGGATGTTATGAGCCGAAAAAGATTGAAGGCAGGAACACACATAGCTTTCCATAACATCTTTAAAGGTCTGATTCATGGGCTCCATATTAGGAGTAAACTGCATTTCTAGGTATTCGGCGAAAATATCAACTTTATCTTTAAGTGGGTAAGCAATTTTAGTATCAGTATGAATAGGTCTATAGTTAATACTACTTCTTTTAAGATTTTGAAGATACTTCCACAAAGAACCGTGATTAATATTAAGTTTAGATATAAAATCTTCTCTTGTTTCCTCTTTAAAATCAGTGATAAGATTCTTGATTCTTCTATTAAAAATATTGATTTCTTGTTTAAGGGCAGGATCCCAGTTACGGTGCCAAAGCTTCAGCAATACTACATTTCTTTCTTTGATAATGTCTCTGATACTGCGAGGGAGTCGAATATTATTGTTAGTTAATTGAATGGTAACTGTAGCATCTCTGAAAGCTTTCATTATACTGTCAGTGAAGATTCGAATAGCAAGATCAATATCCTGTTTGTTAGAAAGCGAAGTGAAAATAGGAGGATGTTTGATTAAGATATTGTGAAAAGTAATCCAGTCAGTATTATTGCTGGTAATAGGAGGATCTTCTTTAGAAACACCAAGAGAAGCAATGACAGGTACATCATCAGATGTAAGTTCTGCATTGACTTCCAAGGAAATAGAGATAGAAGAATTTGTAAAGATGATATCCATGATGTCCGAGAGATTTGGTGAGGCAGGACGATAGAACTTGGATCTTGGATCATGGGCGAGGCGAATATGAAGACCTCGCCCCATGCTTAACCGCAGCGGTGTCTGTACAAGGCTGGCCGTCAGCATAAACGGAAGGGATATTTACTTGTTTGAACTAGATTCAAATAAAATGAGTTTTCAATGGCCAGACAAACCAAGCCCAGATAAATGCTTACATTAAAATTTATATTTCAACACGCTAGACAAACATACGAGTAAATGGGAAAAAATACGCAGCCTTATATTTTCATTTGATAGACGCATATCAAATATCAAGATTTTCGGAAAAGTTGCCAAAATTATTGTATTTTCGCATCTTCTTAATCAGTTCAAACATTATTGTTTATGATCATAAACTTAACATGATTGTTTTTACCAGAAAAGCATTAAAGCAGGAGCGTCACATACCCTCACGAAATCAAATATGAACGAGCTACAAGAAGTGACTGGGAAGTCCCAGAGAAATATTAAGACACGCCCCGATGATATACTTTACGTTCCCACAGGGATTCAAGCCCGGCCCTTAGACAAACGGCCATACCGAACACTCCGAACTGGGTTGAAATAAAATGTTTTCTGAATGCTGAGATAAAGCCAGTCAAAATAAAAGCATACAACAAATTTACACTTCAAACAAGCTAGACAAAGATAACTCTAAAAATTAGAAATAATAGGCAGTCAAAATTTTTTATTTCAGACACGAATAGGAAAAAGAGAACAATTCTTGTATTTTCGTGACTCTGTTTACATTCGATACAGATATTGCCAAAACAATCATTTTGTCAGATACATCATTTTGTCGGAATTTTATAAATCATGCCTATCGAGTGATAAATATGCTTCAATGCATGGTCATGCAATGCTCATTGTCATCTTTATATGGCAGTACGTATATTGTGAACAAATAACTTCAATACTCGGCTCCGTGAGCTCGATTGTTTTATCATTATATGTTAGTAAATTCCTGCACTTTTTTGTTTTAAAAATGATGAAATTACGTTGTTCTTATCTTCTGGATAATGTATTTATTCTTTTAGTTAATCTGCATGCAACAGTTGTAGAATTATCAACAATTTAAAAGTTGTTTAAGCCTAATTTTTTTTTACAATAGCAGCCACATTTGTTTACATTTGAAACTTAGCAGAATACTGAATTAAGTGAGTTTCTGCGCTTTCGGTGCCTTTTTTCCGTTTAGGACCAAAAGTAAGCTTTCACTTTTGTACACCGAAAAATTTGCCTTCTTGTTCGCTGGCCGAGTTGCTTGTTTTTACCTGCAAACTTTAATTTTAATTGGAAAAAATCGTTTTTTAAAATTATTTTAACTGAATGTGCTGTTTTATACTTTTCTATATTTTTCAATTTTTAATGAAAGTATTTTGAGTTTTTCAGGCATTTTTGCCTTGCAAGAATTGAATTAATTGAATAAGAAATATATCTCTAATGAAATTCGATTAAAAAGTTTAAATGAAATGCAGCACAAAATACGTATAGTTGGAATATTCCCTATAAGGAATTCATGTAATGTACACATCAGATGTTTTTTTATTATTTGTTGGATAAATATGCAGCTTTGTGACTGGAGTACGTGGAAAATTAAAAGTTCTTTTTTGATTACAGTGGGGTACTCACCGGCGGCCGAGAGATGAAATTGTTGATCACTAGATATTTAATCCAGTTCGAATCAACAAAGGATGTAGGATGGATTTTCGTGGAGACAAAAAAAAAAAAAAAAAAAAAAAAGTGACCGGTGAATGTCGACATTCACCATGTACTAATGGTGAATGTTGAACATATAAGAATATTATATTTCCTTCTCCTTAATTCATTCGCGAAAAAACGCACTTGAGACTCAGAACAAGAACTTAAGAACATAAGAACTTAAAACACACATTACATTCAAAATGAGAAAGGAAAATAATAGAAGTTATAAACTTACCAAATTATGTGATTCAAATCTTATTTATTGCAACAACTTAAACTATTATGACACTTTGAATTGCACAAGAGGCCCTTGCTTTTACAACTGCATTTATTTGTGGAACACTTAATTTTGGAATGCCAGCGTGTACATATACTCCTCTCTTTTCGACCTACACCAGACCATATCTGTGATTGTCGACATACACCGGTGAGGGTCCGAATGTACAAGAATGTAAAGAAATATTCGATCTTTTACCGACGTATTTGGTGAATGTTGACATTCTCCGGTGAAATTCGACATTCTCCAATTTCGGTCTTTCACGGTAACATATACATATAATATTCCAAATGATTCACAGATGACGATTACTCTTTTCGCTGATGGCACGTGAATAATAACCAAGCGTCTACGATTACAGTAGTACTGTTTCAACTTCAGCGTTACCTAAATATTCTGGGAAACTGGTTCACGCTGAAGGGTCGCAGTCAATACTAAAAAATACAAAGCAATTATTTTTAGAAAAGGACACTCGAAATTTATTCCACCAAGAACAATAATATTTGATAAGGATACAAACAGGGTTGATGAAGTTAAATATCTAGGAATTATCCTAGGTAAAATTTAACATTTCGCAAATGCCTAAGAGAAACTGTTCAAAAATTCAACGTAAGACTTAGAACAATGTGACCATTAGTTGGAAGAAGGAATAACAGACCAATTCCTAATATATACATCTTGCATAAATCTGTTTATAGATGTCCTCTATTTATAGCCTAGTGTGAAGTCATTTTACAGAAAACTCACATTCAACAAATCCAGGTTTTGAAAAACAAATCTCTCTGAGAAATTTTCAACACTTCCTGGTTCACCCCCAAATGGTACACCCACAGAGACCTCAAAAGAGACACTATGCAGCTCAATATAATTAAGCGTATATATCTTTATTGGTATAATACACAGCTGACCAAAACTTCACACGGAATACAAATTCTGAAGTAAAACCTTGTGCTTGAATTTCATTCGTCGAAACTGAACTGCCGTTCCAGAAATGAAAACTGAAATATCATACAACTCAACTGATATTCTACACATTTCTCACGACTGATGAGTACGTCCCTGACAGCGCAAACTAAGATAAAAGTATCGTTTTAAAGCTAAGAAATGGAAACAGAAAGCGTTTTAACAGATTAAGCAGCTGCTATCTTTATAATATATTATAAGACCCTGCAAGTAAACTTTATGGTTTCTGTTCATTTGATAGTGAGATGAAATCATACTGATAATAACTCATCAATACTGATCATAACATGTTCCCTCCCGAGAAGCGCATTCGTCGCCTTAAGAGCCGTTCCCACTGGGGTTTATCTGAGCTAACGAACACAACTGACGTAGCCGACCCATCTCCAAAACCATTTTTTTTCCATAGGGCAGCAAGTTGAAACATCTGAAATGCAGGCACTTCGGAGCTAGTCGACACATGGAACTGACTTCGTTACCTCAGATAAAACCCAGTGGAAACGGCCCTTTAGATATAATGCTCAGAGTTAAGAGAAAGTCTAAAAAATACAGTGACCACAAAATGGCAACACAAATTTTGATCAAACAAATGAAATATAAGTAAGACCTCCAAAATATGCAGCTCCCCAAATTAAAATGATTTAATGAACATGTACTAACATAAAAAGTAAATACGAAATTATGTACAGTACAAGATCTGGACTCTTCGGGACTTTAGCGACTCCGTATTTGGAACTTTTCCACGTATTAGAGCATCAGTTAAATCTAGTAAAATGGCATGTAGTTTTTAAAAATTAAAAAAAATATGAAATCGTGGTTTATGATATATAAGCATTTGTATGGTCTAAAGAATATCAGTATTTACAAAAAAAGGCTTAATATTTATTATATTTCTCCCGAACAAAAAAAAAAAAAAAAAAAAAGGAAAGGTACAATTTTTACAAATCTTAACTTATAATAATGCCATCTGAACGGTTCATATTATTCCTTTTTTATACAAAGTAAAGAATGAGATTCAGTATTTTAAAGTACTCTCAATTTTCATCAGATTTTCCATATTTGCATTGAATTAAAAAATTGAATTTAAGAAAACTGAATTTGAAAAAAGTAACTGAAATTTAAAGGAATAAAATGAATTTTCTTTATTAAAATTTTTCTCGGTAGATTGCTTTTTATATCTGGATAAAAAGTTTATAACTTTAGTATTATAAGTGAAATTTAAAAATAATAAATGAAAAAAATGAGATAATCAATATTATTTTTAATATTAAATTTTCTTATGAGCGTATATTTGTGTATTAATTACGTTCATTTTCCCCCTAAAAGTTTTGTATTTTAAGTATATTTTTGTAGCTCCGTACTATATTGGATGTTAAAAAACTTTAAAATAAATTATACCAAATCCAGATCATATCCGACAGACTGGTTTGAAACATATGGTGCGATTGAAAAGAATAAAACGACTGTGTGTGTAATTTATAACGAAAAGTTAACTTCAGGTACATTCAACGGAAAAATTACATTTTGAAACATAGTATTCAAAATTAGCTTTTTGACAGATAGAGACATGAAAGAACATTTTTTACAAAAGGAAAAACAGAATAATTCATAAATCAGTGTTTAAAAAATACTGATAACGAAAATAACATTATAGCTGCTTATTGGAAACTGTATACCTGGTATTTCCGATATGTTATTATATATACTACACATACAATGATCATTTTGCTTTAATTTACATTTTTTCCATTATTGAAATCAGCAGACGCGTCGACCGATGTGTCTTATCATTCGGGTGTCGTCACTATCAACAACCAATGTCACGCATTTTACGTTGGCCTGACCTTTAATGTATTAAAGAACCTTGTTGGCATAGCATGCGAAGATTATTTGCCTAAGGAGAAATGTAATCCACGTTCACATGGAAACTTTGAAAGAGAGATTAAAGGGCCAATCCAATCCTTGATGCAGATATACCGCACATACCACTTCTTCCCTGTAACCTGAAATACTTCCACACTGGGTCTTGCGTTGAAACATTTCCTAAATAAATACCAAAGGATCAAGGATTATAACTTTCGAAACATCTTACTACCCTAAAGGTCGTTTCAGATACTCAAAAAGTCAAAATAGACAATAGCTAAAAATGGGAAAATTGAATGTGGACACTTTATTGTTGGTCTGCTGCGCTTTACCAGCTCAGATCAGGTGACAGATAACTGATACTTTAACACACGGGATTATACTGAGTTTCTACTGTTAAGGTAACCTAATGATATCCAACTGTGGGCGTTGTGAATAAAAATCCCTTATTTAATTCTCAAGCCGAACAGATAACCACATGTATGCTTTACTCCAAAGCCACCGCTCTGCCTGAAGAAGGCAAAGCAATTTGATTAAAAGAACATGCAACACGAGCGAACGTACCAGAGGCAGCTGTAAATTTAAAACATGTAAAGCGCAGAAGTATGTGAGAAAACTAGTGAGTAACACATTCGTTATAATTTTAATAATAATAATTTCAAGCCGTGAACATAATTTTAAATATCAATGGCATCAACGAATGGAAACCTGTTTCAGTGTCAGACGCATTTCATAAGGAAATATGAAATATTTTTTAAATTTAAGAACACAATTTCCAAAGTTTTTGACACCTCAAACTGTATAAGCTTCATTCATTTGTTTAAAGTTTCTAAAGAGTTGACACAGATTTTCTTACAAAGTCTTAAAGATAAATTCTGAAATTTATTTAGATGTTCTGCCCAACCGAGTTTCTGTTTTAATATTAATCTCTACAAGTCTGACATAGTTAATGTGACTCAAATAGGTAAGGAAAATTGAATTATACTGTGCAACAATTTATCTGCATTTTCTTACGAGGTTTTCCTCTTAAATTTTATTTTTTTAAACAACATGTCTGTAATCAATGTGCTCACCAATGTAATGCTGGAAAAACACTAAAACGTCAATCCTCATTATACAAACTAAAAAAAATATTGTTGTGAAAATAAAATATTCTAACAACGACTTTAATCTTAAGCCATAAAAATAATCAAATCTGTACCTTCAAATCTTTGATTAAGATTTATATCTCTAATTGTAATCTTAATCAAAGATTTGAAATCTTTGGATAAGTTGTAAGAGGCCTTACTCATGTTCGTTTTAAACGGTAATCAAACTAAGATGATGAAAGCGGTCTAAAAGCCATTTTTAAATGAACTCCATTACAGTGAAACATCGCAATCTGGAGAATTTCGACTTTCACCGGTGAATATCAACATTCACATAGTCGAATTTAAGAAATATTTTAGTTTATTGTATGTAAGAATTTATTTATTGTATGTAAGAAATATTTTCCAAATACTCTTATTTCAGACTTATACCGGTAAATGTGGACACTTACCATGTACTAATGTTGAACATATAAATAATATTATATTTTCTTCTCCGTATTTCAATCACAAAGAAACGCATTTGAGACTTAAGAACTTAAAACACACAGTACATTCAAAATGAGAAAGGAAAATAATAGAAGTAAAAACTTAATTAATTATAAAGTACGTTCTAAATGAGAAAATAAAATAATAGAAATAAAAAAACTTACTAAATTATGTGATTAAAATATTATTTACTGCAACAACTTTAACTATTATGACACTTTATGACCTCTCTTTTCGACCTACACCAGAGCATATCTGTGATTGCCGACATACACCAGTGAGGGTCCAAATGTACAAGAATGTAATGCAATATTTGATCTTTCACTGACGTATTTAGTGAATGTTGACATTCTCCAGTGAAAGTCGACATTCTCCATAATGGAATCCGGAAAATATAGAAGCTTTCTTGCCAGTGGTCCTGTATTCTTTTAGATATGCTTACTTGTAAAACATTTTGTAAAAATGTTAAATTACAAATCTTAATTTCTCACTATTAAATAAACTGAACTATGTTTTTTAACTCTGTTTTTATACATACCCGTTTTTACGTTCTTAGCACAGTTATTTAAACCTAGTTACTGACCTTTTGATTTTTTCTTCGCCATTAGCTCCTGCCCTTCTGGACTCACAATTCGAACTTCTCTTTTCAGCCCCCAAAGAGCGAACATGTGATGACAGCCGGAACACATCAAGCAGAATGCTTGATAATCTCGGCATAAGTGGAACTTGGAACTTTCGATCTTTTTTAAAGAATAAAGTTGAGTCTTTCTTCAGCAAATGAGATGTTTTCGATAAGCGAAGTTATTTTTATTTATCATATGCGACACTTCGTCCATTGGGAATACTTGATACTGAAAGATTAATTTTGAGTGATAATTTATGCACTGCTTCGGCTTCTAACTTTATTTTTAAGCTAGTCTAGGGAATTTGAATCTTACTGAAGATTCTTGGCATCATCAATCATCGTTTCAATAACATTTAACAGTTGTTAATTAAAATGCCCAAATTTTCAGGCACAGTAAATATAGAAAGATCAATCAGAAATCCGAATTTACATTTGGGTGAAATGAATAATAATAATATCTACTGATATTTAATACTGATTTGATGAATCATTCCAGTTAGCTTTAAATAAATTCCTGAGTGAATCGTAACTCAGTTTTATACCCCATGTAATCCACGTTTTGATAAAAAAAGGGCTAGATTAGGATTTTTTATTTTTGTTACAATTTGAAATTAACTGACGTTACAAATCAAAGTTTCAAGAATATCGCGGCCACCGCTTTGCCTAAAAAAGGCAATACTGTTTCATTTAAAAAAAAAAAAAAAAAAAAAAAAAAAAAAAAACTCTCATCGAGAACTTTCAACGTAACGTAGAGTTGTTTTTAAATATTTTTACCACAAGAGGGAACGGAAAAATTGGTGGTCAGCAATTTGCCCATGCTTTATATTATTTATTACATTGTTTTATGTTACATTTTAAAATGCATTACTTCTTCGCGAATCAAAGCTTGTATTGAAAAACTCGATATTAGAATTTTCATCCAAAGTGAAAATCAGTATCTTGGCTGAAAACTCAAAGGACAAATCTGCCCAGTTTTGCATTCACGAAACTGTACAAGCTTGCTTCTGTTTCCTATAATATTATTAATTAAAATAAATACCCTGCAATTTATATATATATATGTAATAATAAAAACACAAGGAAAGGAAAAGCCGGAGCAGTTTCGATGAGTGATTAGATCCATATTGAAGAAGATTTTTATTGCGTAGTATGCTAGTAATGCTAACTTGGTAATATCTAAAGAACTTCGCAGTCGAAGCAGTTTTAATTCCATTTTTATTTCCAATTGATATTTGTGGCCACAATCACTTGGCACTCTACTCGTGCCTTCCACAGAAGATTTACATTTTTGATATTGTTGGGATAGAAAGCAAGCCAGCGAAATCACATCTTAGCACAGTAACGAGCAAAAGCTGAAGTGCGTAGTTATGAAAGATGGAGGCACGCGAAGAGAAAAGTTTTGGTTTACAAGGACAGTTTCTGTTCCCAATGATTACGTCATCAGAGCTGCGCGGGCCATAGAGTGATCTAGAAATGACGCAATGCAAAGAAGTTATTACGATTTTAGAATAGAGAGGAAGAATTAAGGTTTATAGTTTAATCTATAATTTTGATTCATATATTTTTATCTTACATATTCCCCCCTTCAAAAAGAAAAAGGCGTAGCGACAGAGAAGCCTTTTTAAAGAGAGAGTTAAAGCACTAGCAAATAAAAAAGAAAAACATAAATCATAAAATTTTGATTCTATAAAAGTATAACTTATAAATATCAATTTTTTAAAAATAAATTGTTAATTTTTAGAGTCCTATTGCATTTTTCAGCATTTCAATCCAAAAGTCTTTTTGTTTGAGAGTTCACATAATCATAATTCTTCAGGGAAGGTTCTTGTTATTACAGAATATCACAAAAACTTTTACATACAATTACAATCATTTCTTATAATTAAATGCAATGCACATAAATATTTATGATACTTATTTCCATACTGATAAATTATAATTTAACATCATAAATAATAGGATTAAGATTTTCAGAATTTATGGTTTCACTGTTAACATCTTTCATTTACAATTCCTGATTTTACCAAACTGGAAGCCTCGCAATACTTCTAAACAAACATATCCATCAATAGGGCTGTCCTCTTGAGCTAACCAGTGTGTCCTCTGCACTGGTGGCCCAGGGTGCCTAGACAGTTACTTGAAAAGGCCTCCGTTCCTTATATTAAGGTAACTGGCCTTTGAGAACTGCACTAATACATTCCATAATAAAAAAATATAATAATAATAATAAAAAAATTTACACACACTCATAAAATGAGAGCCTCCAACATTATCTTACTTGAAGAGGGTGAAGGAAACAACTGTACAGAGCTAATTACAGGCCTCTGTTGAGGGAACCAGTACACCCTCATCATACTATACTTAACACACAATAACCCACAAATTTTAACATGCATTTACCATAATTTCATATTACTTATCTGTACTAATTTCACTTATTTTTAACATCTTTATTTTTAGAATAATTATAAAATTCGTATTCAAAATTCTCAACAAAATTTCAAAAACAAAAACTTATGTTAATATCCTTCCCTATGAATAATTTAAATAGCTTAAAATTCGTTACTTAATTTGCTCACACATAATTATGAAAAATTAGAAAATTTAATGAACAAGAATTTCAGATTTTATCAAAACAAATTGCAGAAATTTTAACCAAAGTTGAAATGAAAACTATAGAATCCACAGCACATTAAATAATTTAGTTCCTGAGCTAGATTCACACGAATGTAATAATTTTTGAGCTGTTGCAAAAGCGGAAGTGCAAATAGTAATTTTCTGTCACACATACTTGCAAACACCAACTCAGATCGACCTTGAACTCGCTGTAATGCTGAATTCCTAAACGGTAATTCACTGATGATTTAAAGCACTTTTTGTTTCTAAATATTGTAGAGATCGGCGAAGCAAATTGAATATTCCTTTTCACTAGGCATTCGAACTTCTCAATTTATCGAGAGATTACTTTCAATCTGTAAACACTACGCGTGATTATTTTTTTGAAGCACTTGCAAAACACGACAGCAGAAGAATGATCTGTTATTTTTTAAACACTGAAAAAACAAATTGGATGATTCACTTCTTTCATATTATCTTGGATTTATCACAAAACGATGATTGGAAGAGCAGAACTAAATTTTCCATTGAGGTTTGCAGCAGCAGGAAACCATCCTGTCGACTTAATTGTAATAATAAAGACACAAGGAAAGGAAAAGCCGGAGCAGTTTCGATGCGTGATTAGATCCATATTGAAGAAGATTTTGATTGCGTAGTATGCTAGTAATGCTAACTTGGTAATATCTAAAGAACTTCGCAGTCGAAGCAGTTTTAATTCCATTTTTATTTCCAATTGATATTTGTGGCCACAATCACTTGGCACTCTACTCGTGCCTTCCACAGAAGATTTACATTTTTGATATTGTTGGGATAGAAAGCAAGCCAGCGAAATCACATCTTAGCACAGTAGCGAGCAAAAGCTGAAGTGCGTAGTTATGAAAGATGGAGGCACGCGAAGAGAAAAGTTTTGGTTTACAAGGACAGTTTCTGTTCCCAATGATTACGTCATCAGAGCTGCGCGGGCCATAGAGTGATCTAGAAATGACGCAATGCAAAGAAGTTATTACGATTTTAGAATAGAGAGGAAGAATTAATGTTTATAGTTTAATCTATAATTTTGATTCATATATTTTTATCTTACATGTACATAATTTACAATTAGAGGAAAAGAAGAAAAAAAATACAGTATCCTAAAAAAAATTAATGGATTTAAAAAAAGTACGAATTGTCAAATTTTAGAGCCATGCAAATTGCAATGTTAGAATACATTGAAATTTTCTATAAACATTTTAAAATAAAATGAGAAGTATTTATTGATATTTTAAAGAAAATAATTATTTATATTATTTCAAATTGGCTCAAGGGGTAATAATTTAAAACATTAAAATTCGTACGAATATGTTCTTCTGACCTCGCGTTTCGTTCAGGCTGACCTGTTGAGCGGCAACAAACACACACACACACACATACACACACACAAAAATATATATATATATATATATATATATATATAAGTACTGCAATAAAAATATAATAAGAATAATAACATTAATAATAGTAATAATAATACTAATAATATTAACAATAATGTAATAATAACATTAATGATAATAATAAAATAATATAATAATATTAATACTACTAATTATATATATGCATATATATATAATTAGTAGAGATATATATATATAATATTAGAGATATATATAATATTAGAGATAGAGATAGATAGGTGACAGGTGATGGAGGAGGACGGGGACGCCTGGTGTTTAACGGAGGTAAACAGGCATATGTCCCACGCTCTCCCCTATATAGATACAAGAACTCCCTGGGGTCCCACAAGGGCGCACCGGGAGTTACTGAGCCTTCATGAAAAAGTTTACATGGCCATACAGGGGCTATTCCAGTTTGACATTGGTTCTGTACAGATTCTTATGTTAATGGTTGACCTGGGTGTTCATAGGCCATAATGCATACATGAAACATAACATTACATACATGCTATATGATATAACATTAAACTTATACATAATACTTGCATGAATTAATACATACATACTTTACACTTTACATGACATTAGACTACACATACATAATGCATGACATTAATCTACACTTATTAGAGTTATAACCTGACTGTATACTACGTTAAGCTAATTGTATTGCGAATTTGCTAAGTTACTTTATAACTGGATTACTTATAGTTTACATTATTGCTATTACTTCTTAAATGACATTATGCTATATAACAAGATAGGCACACATACTTTGCCTTATAATCATATATGCGTTACTTAAAATAATACACATGGGGCACGCGTTACACGCGCTAATGACTACATTACCGATTACGTTATGTTAAAAGTACACATAGTACGACGTATTACACTCATTGATTAAATTACTTACATTACACTATTACTTACATTACACAGTTACTTATACACTTACATATTTACAATTTTAGACATAACACCTGTTAAGTTACAATAGAGATATAGAATTATTGCGCTGTGTATGCTATTATTCCTATGTTGGTTGGCAGACATCCTGCCCTAGGGCGCTCAGCTGCTGTATAATTTTACATATATTTCTTATCGCAGGTGCGTGTTTGATGATGAATCTCTTGTAAGGTACTATATCCGTAGTGGGATATGGTAGGTGATGGCGCGTCGTGAGGCTACAGTTGAACACGTAGTGGTCGGGGAGCCAATTTCCCCCCCACACACACGCTTCTGTCATGGAGATAGTACGCTTATAAAAGAAGGTGGGAAAAGGGCCATGCCCCGTGATATAGTTTACTAAAGGGGGTATGGCCTGTAAGCGTTCTTTATCTACTACAGGGTAGAATTCGAAAGTCCTTCTGCCGGTATCTCCATTCTCCCATTCGTGTTGCCATTGTTTATTCCCTATGTCTCTTAGTTGTCTTTTTAAAAATGACGGCGGAATTAGTGCTGAGACAGCCTGTTCATTATTATTGATTGCTGCCTCATTGGCCAAATAGAGATAGATAAATAGACAACTTATTAGATAGATACACATACGAAAATGCAGGCTTTAACATAGAACAAATGTGAAAGCAATTACGAGTACAAAGGGCCCACTAGTGGCCGAGCGTTAAAAGCCGTTTAACACTGGTAGTTCGGTCCGGGGTTCGAATCCCGGCGAACGGGCTGGGTACATGGGCGTTTTCGTGGTTCTCCCCATGTGTAACGTGGATACGAGCCAGTTTCCCTTAAAAAGACCTCCATCCCTTCCTTTCCGTGTAGTTCCTAAGGGTGGAGCACGTAATAATTAAAAAAAATTACGAGTACAATTGCCATGTGCATGGATGCTGAATATTTTAAATTTTAGAGAAAGAAAATTTTAGAATTTTAAAATATCTCCCCCTTTGGAAACCTGAAAATGAGTGAAGGTTCGTTTTTATCGATATCATTATTATTAATCTAGTTGCAGTATTTACTTAATTTTAACGCAATTTATTGCTACATGAAATTTCACAAAAAGAATTATGCGAATCGGGTTAAATATCATTCCATCATTAATATATTTTTGCGGTCAGAATTAGGATACACAGAGGCTAGCAACACATACGGTCTTTGTGACTTAGGCAATCCAGTGAGTTCTCAGGATGTTTGAAAGTCTAACGAGTATACATCTTCGGAATAAGGATGACTCATTAATTTTTATTATTTCGAGATGTGTTTTACACTTTATTCTTCCGCAGGCAGACATTGTTATACTAGTAAAGAATGCAATGAAGCTGATGTTTGGTTGCATCTATTGTGGTATTTAATATGATTAGACAAGATAAGAAAGCCATGACAGAAAATAAGCTAGTGGCGCCATCTGTTGATGAAACCAGAATTAAAACATAATTTCTTTAAAAGCCAAAGACAAAGATGGATTGGAATTAGGATCGTTAACTAGAACAGAAAGATTTTTTTTGAATGTGAAATGCCTCTGGAAAATCCAGTTCTCCAATGAAAGACATTTTTTGAATAATTTTGGCAGCAGAAAAATTGAAACTGTGATTTTCGGACTAACAATGTTGGGCAACAGAAGACTTCTGTGTTTCCTTTTTCTAACATCGAATGATATACTTCGAGATCTCAAATAAATTAAATTAAAAATACATAATTAAAAAATATATTAAAGTTGGATTGTTCAAGATGACATAGTTATACTTTTATTTAGTGCATCGGCTTTTACATGAGGCTTGCAGCAAATATTTACTTCATGTGGTAATAAGAAAAGCTATCGAGCTTGAGAAAATTTCTAAACAAACCCGAAGGTAATCGTATCTTAAGACGCTGCCTAACAGATAAAATAAAGACCAGAAGCACAGAATAGAAGTAATCAAATAGTACAATTTTCATGATCTTTCTGTCCTAGATTCTCAAAAATGTCCTGCTATTTATAAATGCAATTAATACTATTTTACTTCATTTCTTGCTGATAACATGTGACTGAGTCCACCGGTATGTCTTCCAGATCTCTTCTCGAAACTAAACTAAACATCTGTCTACGAGGAATTTCTTAGACTCAACACTCACGAGAAATTAAAGGATTTTGAGAGGAACTTTAGTTTGTGGGTTAGTTTTGTGAAATAAAAACATATTTCACCATTTTCAACTTTAGAATACCTTTAGTAGAAACTTATATTATTAGAGAAGAATTATGGAATAACGAATGTTCGCATCTCGAAACTCTGGTGTTACAATTTGAAACTTCTTTTCCGAAATGCAAATATATACTAATTTTTGTGGATTCTTAATTCTTTCCATTGTGATTTTGAAAGTGAAGCTTATATTTATCGTAAATCATTTCTGTTATTATGGTAACAGTATATGTTTAATTTTAATGCCATTCATTACATGAAATTTCACAAAACAAAATAATTTTGTGCTTCCGTTAAATTCCCTTTCTCGATAATTTTGCTGTCAGAACTAAGATACAGACAGGCTAACAGCATTTATCCTCTTTGCGTCTTAAAGAAGGCAATCCAGTCAATTCTCAAGATGTCTGAGAATCAAAGAAGTATACATATTCGGAATAAGGGTATATTAATAAATTTTATTATTTCGAGAATTGTGTTACACATTCAGCCGAAATTGAGTATGCACCTCGAAGTAACCCTGCCGCTTTCAAGCGATTAATTGTCCTTCTCTGCTTACATATTGCACCTAAATGTGGTGTAATAAACACTGAAATATACCGAAAATAGTTCTACAACACCACCTATCGCAGCTATTACATCATTTCCCCAACATTTTGGCATTAAAAGAACAATTAGCGCACATGAGGTTTATTTTTTTATCGTTTATTTTTCCGCAGGCAAAATTTTACACACCAGTTAAGATGCAATAAAGCCTGAAACTGATATCTGCGTTGTATTGACTTCTACATTTTAATCCTTACTATATCGATAATATATTGATAAGGTCTATCCTCCCATTCTCAAGTATAGTCGTTTCCTAGCTGCCAGAATAAATTCCAGGGCTGTTGAAAGATATTCAGTTTGAATGAAATAATTCAACTAAAGCTATGAGAAATGAATGGAGCCTCCCCGAAAAAAAGGAAAAAAAAAAAGATTTGCTTACATCAAATTCCGTACAAAAATTACGGAAAATTTTGTTTTTCCTTGATTCTTAAGTAATAGACTTAAACAGTGCTTATTACATCAACAAATGAATAATACTGACAGTATTATTTCTGAAAGCTATCTAACTTATGAGCCGATAAATATCCAATTTATTAATGACATACCAAAATCGCTTAAAAAGTCCTCCACAAAGGCATCCTCAAGTCAGATAGCCCTCGAGTGCTTTGCCGTAATCTAATAAAACCAAACATACCAAAATCACCCACTGTCACCCTAGCTCTCTATGCGCATGGCACAGCCATCCTAGCAAGACACAAACACCTGGACAGATTGTTTCATAATATAACATCTCAAGCCTCGAGCACTGGCTCATTACTTGCAAAATAAAAATTACTGTCGCTAAACGTGATGCTATGATTTTTAAACGAGTTCCCCTCCCATTTACCCTACCATTAGCTTAAAGTACTTTAACGATTGTGTTTCTAGACTAATTCTTACAAGTATCTTGGTGTTATACTTGATTCCAAAATAATCTGGCACCTTCAAATTGATAACATGATCAAAAAAGCAAAGGGAGTCAGATCCCAACTTTATCCACTTTTAGCTCGTAACAGCCAACTGTTAATCAAAAACACATCTATTTCTCTATCTCTTCTCTACACTATAAAACACATCTTAACTACTTAAGAACACCTCTGTATCTCTTACACATCTATTTTAAGACCTAATATTTTATACGCATGCACTATTTGGGGCACTGCGGCTAAGACTCGTGTGAAAAATCTTCAATCTTTTCAAAGTAATCCTACGTATGATTCTAAATGCACTCTGGTACGTCCGTTCAGATGTGATTCACTCGAATCTGAATATTAAATCCATTGAGGTTGAAATTAAAAAACTTAAGAAATCAAATGAAGGAAAAAAAATTGCACAGGGAGAGGTGGGTATGGGCTAAAACACGAGTTTTTCGATTCAACCGCCTATAGTCCAAATGTTTATAACAATATAGACAGTTAGAAACTTCAATTGGGCCGCAAAATGTCTGCAATTGGGCCTTGGGCCGCGGGTTAGGCATGCCTACTCTAGGGAAACCCTCTAGGAGAGAAGAGGCGGTTCTTCCCATCACTTTTAAGCAACAGAATTAAGATGATGTTTTACATCTCTTATAAAGTTACATAATGTACCCCATCGAATTTTCCTAAATGTTTAATACATGGTGAGCACAGCACAGTGCGATGCGGTCGAAGGTAGGACTTAGAAGTAAAAGTAGATGTAACAATAATTTCATATCTCAAATCTGTTTTGAAAATAATAAAGAGCTGCAAATTTAGTTTGTATAAACCTTCAAACTACTTTTATAATAGAAATTCTGTTCATATGAGGTATTTTAATCAGTTATACAAAGAGTAACACCGAATAATGTTTTCTATCCTTACTCAATATTCATCTAAGGAGTGTAAAGTTGTGACATAGACTAAAGAAGGAGCTGAAGCTTCAACTGTCATTTTGCCTAGACTAATCAGTGCACATTTTGTCAGTGCAGTAATAAAGGGAGCACTGGTGATTTGGTGCATCACTTTAACGTAACGTATCACCTGGGATATAATTTAATTAACACCAGTTTTGATTGTATAATGTTAAGAAGACAGGATTGTTCGGCACCGCGATATAAAATTAATTACTTCTCTAGAGCTAAGCTTCGATTTCAAATATTGAACCGTCTTGTGTGGCCAAATGAAAGACCTATTTTAATTATGCAGGTGTCCATACATGAGCCTTTGAAAAACACATATTATTTTAATTCGCAATTACTTACTTAATTATTCGAAGAAAACTTTTAATGTAATTTTCTTTGCGATATGTTGTAGGTAAAAAGTAATTAAGTGTCCAAAAATAGGTAAAAAGTAAAATGTAGAAATTGATAGTTCATATAACATTGCAGATCAAAATTAGCGCTTAGATGAAGTAAAATTGCGTTACTTCGGGCATTCGTTTAATAATATTGGAATTCAGAAAATATAGAAGATGTCTTTCTATTGGTTCTGCATGTTTTTAGTTAAGATTATTTTTAACTAATTTTGAAAAATTTTAAATTATCAATATTAATTTGTCACTATTAAGTAAACTGAACTATGAACGTTTTATACACACCCGTTTTAGTACAGTTATTTAAATCTTGTTACTGAACTTATGATGTATTTAAAAAAATAATGAATAAAGTTGACTCTTTTTTTCAGCAAATGAGATGTTTTCGCTAAAGGGAGCTATGTTTTTTTTTACCATTGCGATATTTCTCCATGGGATGGTCTAGGAATACTTGATATGGAAAGTGATGCTGAAAAGTAAATTTTGAGTAATAATTTATACATAAGGCAAACTTTGTGCAAAAATTTATGCACTGCTTCTAGCTTTATTTGCAAACTTGTCTAGAGAATTTAAATCCCATTGAAACTTCTAGTCATTAGGAATCATCATTTCAATAACTATTGTCAGCTGTTAATTAAAATGACGAAATTTGCAAGTAAAATAAAAGTACAAAGTATGTAGGCAAAGTCTAGAAACTTCTGTTAGAAATCCCAATTTATGTTTGAGAAAAATGAATAATAATCTCATGCTGCTATTTAATTAGGTTGATTTGTAAATCATTCCGTTTGTCATTAAATAAATTTTCAAATAAAACGTAACTCGGTTTTATTTCTAGCTTTACTTTATTTTACGTAACAGTTTCCCAAACTCTCAGTTTGTAAATCGCAAATATCAGTTGGAAAAACGTTCTAACGTTGGTTTTAATTTTCGAATTAATTCTGTAATTTCTCTGGGTGTGGTAAGTGGGTTGGTCTGATTCTTGAAACTTTCTAACTGCTGAGTCACGTGATCAATGACTGCCGAATCATTAGCGTTAAAAAAATGATTGACAGTGAATTGATTTTTATACGATTTGGCAAAAGCGTTTGCAATATCTTTTGGATTAATTAGAACTTTATTATTGTAATTAATAGGTTTTATTTCATCTTTATTTCTTGTAATAGCTTTAGCAATTTTGCACACGGAGTAACGGATATGTGACAGACTGTTAATGAAGTTGTTTCAGCTGTCGTCTTTATATTCTTTGATGAGTTTTTTAACTGTTCTGTTACCTTGATTGAAATTTCGTTTATCGATGGGGTCTAAAGTTCTATGATAAATTTTTCGAAGCCTGTTCTTTTCTTTAATCTTGTTAAGTATGTACACAGGGAGAGTGAATTTTTCTGGATGAATGGTCGATTTGGATTTATTGAGTGCTTCGTGCATGCTATGGGTGAATTTGTCAATTGAATTTGTCAATTGTATCTTCGATATCTTGGGGAGAGTTTAGATTTCGATTAATAACTGTGTTCTCTTGCATAATATAACTGAAGTCTTCCCAGTTGATCTTGCTATTTACAGGTGGTAGTCCGTAGCATAACCCGTAAAGAGTAAAACGTACAGGAAAGTGATCAGAGGATAAAACATTATCGGTGAAAAGATAAGGTTGCTGGTTAATATTGGCGGCAATAAGAATATCCAGTGTGTCTTTGCAGCCATAAGCTGAAGAGATAAAAGTAGGATCATCAGGTGCATGAATGTTCATATCCTTAAATTGGCAGTAATTATATAGAATAATGCCATTCAGTTTATTAGTTCTGGAGTTCCAGGTGGTATTTTTGCAGTTGAAGTCTCCAGCTATTAGTGTGGGTAATCCTAAGTTAACTCTTGCATCCAGCTCTTCGGTATTGAGATGTAATTGCGAAGGTTTCTAAACAGAAACTATTAAATAATTGCAGTTGCTGCAAGGTAAGATACAAGCACAAGCCTCTACGCTATTAAAAGCAGGGAGAGGGTATGCATAACTTTTTAGAGAGCTTTTTATGGCAATTGCGGCTCCACCGCCTCTGTTGTGAAGTCTCTGCTCTATAAATATCGTAATTAGGAATTTTTAATTTATGTGTACATCGTAGATGCGTTTCATTAAGCATGACTACGTCTAAATTATTATTAGAAATATAATCTATGAGTTCTAGTAGTTGACGGTAAATTCCGTTGCAATTGTAGAGCATAAGTTTTGCGTAAGAAATCTGTTTTAAATTATTGGTATATTTATTTCGGTTGTAATTAATCATGTTCGTGATTAATGAAAAGCCTTACAGCCTCGAGGGCGATGTTCAATCTGCTTGAAGAATCTTTTGCTCTTTTACTTTGTAGATACATTACGTGTAAATTTATGATGAAATCTTTGAATTCGTCAAAACTTTCTTCTTTAGCTTCATTATTATTAAAATTATTAGTAGTATTTTTAGTAAAAATATTTTTTTGTTGTTTAGAGAGGCTGCGGCAGCAGCGGCATAGGATTGATTGGTTTGAGGAGTCGTACTATTTCCTGATTTGTTGTCAGTAACTGTAGTGCGATTTTGGTCAATTTTTGGAGTTAAATCTTGGTTTTTGTTGGTATTCGAATTTTTAAATTTATTATCTTTCGCGAATGGTAATTATGTTCGAAAGGTCCAGATTTCTTGGCTTGTCAAAAATAGAGGTGGACAGAGACCGAAAGCAATCTTGGTTATAGTTACTCTTCTCGTTTAGTCTTGTTTTTCTCGTTTAGTCTTGTTTAGTCTTGTGATATGTGAATAATGCTGCTTTTCTTGAAAATCATGATTTTTAAAATATCTCTGCTCAATGATATTTAGTACCAAATAGCTATTCCATGAACACTGTACATAATTTTTAGGCTACTATAAACAATAATAACAATAACAGGAAAATATATGGCTCATTTAATTCCGCAAATAGTCTTGCATTCCAGGCTCCGCAGTACTGCGGTGTGATGAAAATCACAGCACGAACTAACTAACTGAATTCTTCAGGCACAACACAAAAGGAACGACGATGAAGCATTCTTCCTCTGATATACTTTGCTAAATTTACTGCAAATATCGTTTTAAATTATATGGCAAATACGTCGATTCAGATGCGCGACGGTGCAACGTGCAGTTAAAACTTGCGGTATTTCTGTTTCGATATATGAACAAAATACAACATTTTACCCATTACTGCAAAGACACAATTACTGCAATTTGAGTACACAATCCACATTTACGAGTAACTGATTTTTATAAAACAAATTGACCGGAAACATAATTTTTTGACTCACATAATTTGATTTTCCTTCTGAAAACAACTCCACTGTCTAAAAATTCATCCTCCATTCTCCTTAATAAATCTCAAAAATGCCATCCACTGACTTCAATTTACGAATATCATTAGCATCGCTCAATTGAATGCCCACTTTTAAAGGAGTAGCATCGATACCTACTATTATTTGCAGCAAATTATCAATAGTCTAGTGGCATCGTGGATGCGCTATGAATCACATGTTTGGTAAAGTGAATCTGCTGAATTTTCTTTCACATTCATTATCCAATGCAATTTGAAGTACACATGAGTTCAGCATTTAAACAGCTATTTTATAATATTTGCTTTTCTTAGCACCCAGATAAAAAGCTTTTAGCAAGGGCATCTCAAGAGGTTTTCCAAATGAAAATCGCACTTTAACCCATTAGCCGCTGGTGTTGCGTTGACGCAACAGTCAAAATAAATGATACTTAAGATATTTTCTACCAGCATATGATTTTGTGTAGGAAATATTATAAAGATTATTTCTGTAAAAAAATATTTGCCTTTAACAATCATTTTGTTTATAATAATTACTCTCATACTTTAAGCAAAATTTAATCAAAACTTTCGACCGGGTATTTTTGCTGAAAATATTTAACGAAAGAATCGTCGTCTTTATGAGTGATCTATTTGTAGTCAAGGTCACCGTTTATCAGAACATTACATCAGTCAGATGTTTATATTTGTGTTGGGAAGGAAGGGAAAACAGGTATTACGTTGACGCAACGTCAGCAGGAAACGGGTAGTCAATCTCCTTTTTCACCTATTCCTTTCGATGTTTTGGTTCATGTTCTGAAATGCCTAGAACGAGGTATATTACATTAGAAGAAGCCCTTCAAAGATTTTTTGATGAAGAAACAGCTGATGATAATGTTAATAATGACCAGAATGAAACTGATATTATTGTTGTTCCTCCAGAAATTGCAGAGTCTAGTGGCGAAGAAGAAAGGAATGGCAATGTTTTAAATAATGATAATGATATTTTACCCAATGATACTGCTGTGGAAGTTGAAATTCACGTAAGAAGTAAGTTTCAGCCTTCTAAAAGCAGTTATAGTCATACTAAAAAGTTTAAAAAGCAGAAGACTGAAATCTTGAAGTGGATAAAAAAGGAACTGTTAGTTATGCCTCAGGAAGACCATGAAGAAAGAGATAGAAGAGAAATTATAAAAGACAAAACACAAGGTAAAATTAGTGCACAGATTTTCGATTTTCTTTTAGGTTTAGACATTTACCCTTTTCTCGTTGAATAGACAAATATATACGCTCAGGAGAAAAAAAAAAAAAAAAAAAAAAAGCCCAGAATTTATTGCATCTAAAGCCTATATGAGAAGATTTATTGGAATATTATTGCTTACAGGATATCATTCTTTACCTCAAGAAAAAATGTATTGGTCTTTTGATAAGGACATTTCTGTTCCTGTTGTACGAGAATTGATATCACGTTTGCAGTACAGGAATATATGAAGCAGAATTTGCATTTGACAATAGTCAAATTGACAATACTGATAAATTATATGAGATGAGACCTATCTAAATTTATAAATATCACCACTTTTGCTACTGGAAATATAAAGTCTCTTTTAGATTTCAGACGCGAGAATGCATTATTCCTTTTGCAAACTCCTATTGAGAGTCTAGAATTAGCCAGAAATAGATCAGCAACAGGAAGACCTAGTAAATTCAGCATTCAAAAACCATTGCATGGAGATGGTAGACATTTTATCGTAAAGTCCATTGATAACAAAAGTGTTGTAAAGAGTACCATAGCCAGACTGTTTATAGATGCAAAGTATGTAATGTAGCTTTACATCATGGTTGTAATCAAGCGTTTCATGTTTGAATCTTAAAAATGAAATAATCTGTATTTGTAAAAGAAATACAATGATATTTTAATATTAAATTAATTACAAGTAAAGTGATTTGTAGATTTATAAAACGTTATACAGTTAAAAAGTAATCCTGCGCTCCACTCAAAAGAAACATCACATGAGTACAATCCTACTCACTAAACGTCCGTAGTCTTCTTCCGCTGACGTTGCGCGAACGCAACACTCGCTTTTTCCACAGGTAAGAACATTTTTTTTTTTTATTTTCAATGTAAATTTATGTTATAAATGCTTAATTTAATATTTGTTATTATTTTCATGAGAAAAGAAACATTCCTTGTAGTTTTGGCGGTTAATGGGTTAACGCTAGATTCCAATAAACAGAATCCTAAAAAAACTCTTAAAGAGGTTAAAAAAGGGGAAAATGTGCAAATCGTAGTTTTAATACTCAAAATTATTTTTCGCATTTTAGTACAAGGTATGTAATTTTTGCAGAGAGATAGTAAAATAGCAATTGTATTTTATATTGGTATTAAACATATCAAAAAAGTGTATATTTGCGATATTAATGACCGAGAAAAAAGGCTTGAAAATCGTTTAGAAGTGAGACTGGGTGGTATTTTCTTGTTCTATAGTATTAATTTTCATGTGTTGATGAATAATACAAATAAATCTACAAAACGAGGAGCTTATTTTGTAGAACTCGTAATTTTTCCTTGTTTTTAATAGAGATATTTAGTCACACCAGGGCAGCATATAGAAGTATTGGCCTGATCATGTGGACATAAGTCTAACATACTTTTCAATAATGAGAAACGTCTTCCTTTTTAGGATGAGATGCAGTGCTATAAAAGCCTTCTGAGCTTTAAGTAAAATGTAATTTATATGCTAACTGAATTCGACTCTTTTTCGGACTGTTTTCGAGATGGTTCACAGGACATTTTAGAGCACTGCGAAACGAAGTTTCGTATTTTTCAGGTAAATGATACTGGCTCCTGGTTGTATGAATTCTAAACAAGATTACAGCAGATATGGAGGTTTTAATCCTTATAAACCAAAAATCACACAAGTGTAATATTTCCTTTAAAGTGTACGCTGTCTTTTCTACTCTAAAATTCGTTGCACTTTATGCACAGCATTTTCAGTCATTCAAACTGCTGTTATGCATAAAAGGTTTCAAAACAGGCAAGGGATTACTAATCGGTATCTAATTATTGTACAATTACTAAACATTTCAGATTTCCTTTTTTATTATTATATTCTTATTATTATATTTTTATTTAGTATTTATATTTATTTTTGAATTTGTTGGCGCTCAAAAAGTCAAGTGGAACGAAACGCGTTGTTAGAAGAACACATTTGTACGAATTTTAATGTTTTAAATTATTACTCCTTGATGAGTCAGTTTGAAATAATATAAGAATTTATTAGCATTAAAATATAAATAATTATTTTTAATTCTATTTTAAAATATCTATAAAAAATTTCAATGTAATCTAACGTTTCAATAACATTTTACCTCGCTTTAAAATTTGACAGTTTATTATGTTTTATTTTTAAAATCCATTTAAAATTTTTCCTAGGATACTATATTTTTTCTTCTCTTCCTCTAATTTTAAATTATATATATATACATAAATTGCAGTATATGGACTTTAATCACTAATATTGAACGAAACAGAAGTAAGCATACGCGGTTTCGTGAATGCAAAACTGGGCAGATTTATTTTTTGATCGTTAAGCCAAGATATGCGTTTCACATTGAACGAAAATTCTAAAATATAATTTTTCAATACAAGCTTTGATTTACGAAGAAAAAATGGATATTAAAATGTAACATAAACCAGTTTAGTAAATAACATAAAGCGTTTCCAAATTGCTGGCCACCAATTTCTTCGTCTATTTTTGTGATATAATTATTTGAAAACAATTCTGGATAATAACCTGTCCCGGATAACGCTGTATATAATTTTAATTAAACTGCGTTGCTAATTTGAGGCAAAGCGGTGGTTAAGAAAAAAATTTGGTCATTATTTGTTGTGTGGCTAGTTTTTTCACATTGATAATTTAACAATTTGACAGGATGAATTGAAAATAAGCAATAACTTAAAAAATACAGTGCCAATGGGAAGAAATAGCTTCTATATTTTCCGGATCGGAATGTTAATAAATTAACGTCCAGAGAAACACAAATTTATCACTTGTAAGTGCTAATTTTGATCTGTAATGAGCTATCAATTTCTGCAGTTTTTAAACAGTTAATTATTTTTTACCTGCAATATATTACGATGAGCAGTACATTATAAATTTGCTTTGAGTATTTAAGTAAGTAATTACGAATTAAAATCTGAGTTTAGGTTATAATATGTGTTTTTTAAAGGATCATGATATGTGCACGTGCATAATTAATATAGGTCTTTCATTTGGAGCACACAAAACGGTTCAGTATTTGAAATAGAAGGTTTAGCTCTTGTTCATTAAAAATTACGGAGTGCCTATGGTTCAAAACCATGTACCTCCTCATCGGATTTACATATAAGCGAGCTGAAATTGCATAAGTATTAAACTTGAAGCTCACTAGAGGGAGCCACATGGCTCGAGAAAGGTTAGAGATAACTAGAATTTATAAAATTTAAGAATACATATTTTTTATAAGTTTTTCGATTTATAATGTTTTTTTTTTATTTTTAATTTTTTATAATTTTTTTTTTTTTTTTGTATTTTATATTTTTTATGAACACGATACAACACTAAAGTATATAGCGGAGAGGAATGATTTTACGGTGACAGGCTCATTGGCATGAGCCATAAAATGGGAGTGAAAATAATAAAGTTATCGCGAGAAAAAATTCAAAGCAGAAATAAATTCTGCGGGAGATGTGATTCCACAGTGAACAAAATGATAACTTTTCAAAATGACCACTTCTCAGATTGCAGGAAAGAATGATGGCATATCTTTAGTAAAAATAAGAAATTCTATGGCAGCTCGTTGGGGAGGCATTCTTCCTTCACGGCGTGGCGTTTGGAACTGGTGTTAGATACTTTGATACTTAGATACGAACGTGATTATGCAGCGTTTCTACTGCGGCAGCAGTACTTCCCTGCAACCTGAGACGTTTCCACGATCGGCATGGTGATGAGGTTTACATGAGTAGATCCCAAGATAGAATATCAGCATTCAAATAAAGAAATTGGCTCAAAAACATGGCTTGGGAAATTGAAGAATCTGCTGGAGATCTTGGAGGGAATTTCAGAGTTACATATTAGTGGCTAGGATGAATTTAGCTAAGTTCTAATAGGCGGTGCCATAGATGAAAGAGCGATGCTGAATAGTCTAATTTAAATTTAATAACAATATTCCAAGAGCAGGAAAAATGCAGATTTAGTTTCAAAACGTCGTCGTAATAATATAGTTAAGTTCGAGAAAACGGTAGAAGTTGAAAAGACCAGTACTTCCAAAAGTCATTACCAGCTGAATATCGAACTGACGATCTGCGGATCTCTAGGTCTATGCTCTATCCGTTCGGTACTCTGTTGATGCTCGATGCTTGTGAAAATATGAAGTGATTAAGAAGCAGATCAGGAACTTGTGTGGAAAAAATGTCCAAAGTCCGACATGGGATGAGATAGTTTAAGCTGTTTTGTCTTAACATATTAAAGACATGAGCTGTGAAGGGCCGAGCAAAGTAGTCTTCATGGTGTTAGAGCGGCGTGTCTACGCCTTTTGGTGGTGGGTAGATGCCGTAGTCCCGACCAATGACCTCACGAAAGAGACCTCTTGGCATGGACCTTATAAGAGATAGACTAACCCAGTGGGCGGGACGCGCGTCACCGACATGTCGGCAAGAAAGAGTAGGGACGATCTGGTTTACTTTAACACTGAAACCTATGGAGTTTGTATCACATAACTCTTTTTAATTATTAAATGTGTTACGTTGTATAGTGATGTAATTATGAAAGTGACAGTGTTTTCCAAGTAGGATTTAATATACACTCATGTTCATAAATTAAGGATAATGCAAAATCAGGCTGTAGAAACTGTATTGCACCAGATGGCGCTGTGTGCGCTTGAATTCTTCGGTCTGGTGCAGAACCTTTATGATTGCGAAAGATGTAACACCAACGCGAAACATTAATCAAAGTTTATATGTGCTTCTGTTTGTTGTAAATGTATTTAATTGTGTCGTCAATAAAATATAGAGAAAATGATAAAAGTGGTGAATGCATCTGACAGGTAAGTGAGATTTCTTTATATATTGAATTGAATTGAGTTTTAGCGACAAAGAATGTATATGCGTATTTACAAATCTTTTTGGTGCCGAAACCCGGGATTTAAGCATTCATTAAGAGATTTGCACCCATTACCTTTTGACAATGCATCGAAAACCAATCTGACTTTCGTAGTGTCCCTATCCGATCTTATTACAGCTGAATGAGGCATATAATAAGAATTCTCTTCTAAGCCGAAAGGACATTCTTCAACGATATTCAGTTTTAATTGCTCCTTAACTATATTCTTATATTCATTATAAACCCAATCATTTTCTTTCATTTTTACACTTAAGTTACGAAATCTTCGTTTTGCTACCGCGAAATTGTTAGACAAGTTTTCTGGTTTACCGTCCCAGAATAATTTAGTTGTATACATTCCATTTTCATATTTTAAATTACTTTCAAATTGAGAAATAAATTCCTCTTTAAATTTAAAATCTCCACTGTGAGTATCATTTATCCCCATTGAATCTAACTGCCAAAACTGCGTTAGTTTCTCATTTAATGCGGCGCAACATTCAATTTTCATAATAGAAATATCCCGATTCGCATTTAAATCTGATGGAGGGAATCGACCTTGAACAACCCTTCCAAACAGAGTATCAATCAAATACAAAGATTTATTTAATCGCTGTTTTTCTCCCGTATGAATATCCCAAAAATACTGTGCTCCAATAAGGAGAGACAATTCATTTCCTGACGATTTACTGAAGTTTGACAACTGAATGTTCTTCCTCGAAAGTATTTGTATTAATTTGTTATATGATACTTTAAACTGCGATCCAGAAATACAGTCAGTCAAAAGTGCTTCAATCGTTATTTTCTTGTCCGAATCACATAAATTACAAAGTGAAAACCGAACTACGTCATACGTTTTTTGTATTGGCACTCTAGAACCGAAAGTGTAAATAGCTAGACTTTCTTGTCTAATTATGGGTAGTTTTATTTTTTACGGCTACTTCTTTTCTCAAAAAACATCTCTGTGACGCATTATCTAACATAATATTAATCTCTTTGCTTTTATTGCTGCCTATTAATACTGCCGAGCAAGTTTCAAGTAGTATGTCGCAGTCATCGGATTCATTCACACATGCTACAGAGGACACAACATTTAATTTATTCGCGTCGACGGTCTGACGCGACTCCAGAGAGGGAGTAGAAGAATAAACATTGGGTTGATCGCAAATCAATTCGTGATGCATAAAACGTTTACAAATTCCACAAATAGATTTCTTTTGACACTGCTTATATACGTTGCCCCTTCGAAAAGCAAGCATAACATATACCATATTTTCTAAGAATTAATTTTCTCTGTTCTACCGATAAGGGACAAGAAGTAGAATCGTGCTCTATTTTCGGTTTTGTACAAAATATACATTTTTTCACATCAACAATATCTGAAGTAGTAAAAATCCTGAAGTAGTAGGAATGTTCGAATTTAATTTTTTCCCGCTATAATCAACCTTGGTTTTATTAAATCTCCCATACTTTTGATTAGGTTTTTGTAAAGGATTAAATTTAGTTTCCAATCGCGAATCTGAAGTGTTCAAATTAAAGTCTCTACTTAAGTACTCGTTACGTTCACGACACTGAATTTCAATCTTTAAAAATTCCAATAAATCAGATATTTTGTTTTCATCTTCCGAATGTGTTTTACGAGAAAATTCTAAGGACAAATCTTTGGGTATCGATTTTAACAACACTGGATACAATAGACAACTGTAACTATTAGGATTAATTCCGTTATTTTCTAATCCTCGAATATGTGTTTCGCATTCTGAGTAAAGTCTACGCAACGCTACAATGTCATATGATTTTCGTACTGGACTTAAGTTTAAAAGTCTTGATAATAATATTTTTTCGACCAAAGCTTTCTTTTAATATGTTCAGGGCAATTTCATAGTTTTCAGAACTTAATGCTAAACCTCGTAGAGCTACCTCAGCTTCGTCTGTTAAGTACGATTTTAAATAACTAAACTTCTCTACATTACTAAGATTCACATTTTTATGGATAGCTACTTCAAACTGAGAATAAAATTCGTTAAACTTTAATATATTGCCATCGTATTGAGGTATCTGCAAGCGAGGAAGTTTTACCGTATTCTGCTGCTCACTTCTGGTTTCTACAACATTCGTTCTTTCAGTTTCGCCAACAACTTCGCTTTCTTTCATTTTCAGGATTCTATTCGCGCGAATTTTCCAAGTAATGTACCACATATATTTTTGTTTTGATGCACTGTATTCATACGATAAATCTGTATTTATTTTGAAAATTTTAGAGTGAGAATTACAGGGGTACAAGTTGGTGGCATTTAAATTTTAAGTAACTTTGTGGCATTTGTGTATATAGCAGAGCTTGAATTGCATCGGTACTTCTCAGGTTTCGAGATAAATTATAATTTCAGCCGGAGCCCTAAATAAAAGAGCTCAGGCACTTTTTTTATGCAAGTGAGCTACAATTTTAACACAGAAATTTTGTTTTAATAGTAAACATGTCTTAAAAAAATTATTCTAACTTCTGAATGCAAGCCTGTCTTTCCATCGCACTCAAGCCTTGCACAGAGATTGAGACTTTTGAGGAAGGAAAAGCCTTCAATTATACACAGTCCAGTCACATTAATGTGACCATCTGTCAAAAGCCAGAATAACCACCTTTCGCAGAGCGGACTGCTGCGAGACGTGCAGGAAGAGAGTCACATAGGTCCCTGAAGGTGTTCTCTGGGATGTTGAGCCATGCCGACTCTAATGCCGTGGCCAGCTGCGCTAGATTACGCGGTTGAGGATCCATGGCGCGAACAACTCGATCGAGATGGTCCCACAGATGCTCGATTGGGTTTAAGTCAGGTGAGTTTGCTGGCCAGGGGAGGACGGTAAACTCATCCTGGTGCTCTTCGAACCACGCACGTACACTGGCAACTGTATGGCACCTCGCATTGTCCTGCTGGAAGATGCCATCATCCTGAGGAAAAACAATGCGCATGTAGGGGTGAACATGGTCCGCAAGGACAGATGCGTACTTGTATTGATCCATTGTGCCTTCCACAAAGATCAGTGACCCTAGAGAATGCCAGGAAAACATTCCCCAGACCATAATGCTCCCGCCTCCAGCTTGGACCGTTCCGGCAATGGTTGCAGGGTGGTTCCTTTCAGAGGTTTCACGCCTTATACGCCAACGTCCATCTGTCCGATGGAGCATAAAACGCGATTCATCCGAAAACGCAACCTGTCGCCACTCAGTGGACGTCCAGCTGCTGTACTGGCGTGCAAATTCTAGCCTTCGCCGTCGATGAACAGCAGGCAGCATAGGTGCACGAACCAGGCGTCTGCTTCGGAGGCCCAGACGCAGCAATGTTCGCTGAATAGTACTTTGGGAGACACTTTTGGTAACCCCTTGGTTCATTTTGGTGGTCAGTTGCTCAACGGTAACCCGTCTATCTGCCCGAACGCATCTCCGCAACCGTCGTTCGCCTCTGTCATCTATGGCCCGTGGTGCACCACATTTGCCACGTCGCTGATTTTGGACAGTCCCATTTTGCCATGCACGGTACACTTTTACCACGGCGGCACGCGAACAGTTCACAAACTCAGCCGTTTCGGAAATGCTTCCACCCTTGGCCCGAAAGCCAATGATCATGCCCTTTTGGAAGTCGGATAAATCGCTTCGTTTCTGCATTACGCCAACCATTGAAATGTTTTCCGAAGCCCTCACACACCCTTTATATACGCTCAACTGCACTGTGCTGCCACCTGCCTTCTGTGATTGGTTATTTAACTCTGACATGGAAAGTACGTGGTGGTCACATTAATGTGACTGGACTGTGTATATCAAAGGCTTATTTTCCAGGATATGCAATGAATTTATGAGAGCGGGTAAATTTTGTATTCCCTTAAAGAACTAAAAGTGACACCCTGGTCGTGGACGTTCCATGCTAGTGACTTCCTTCTGCAGAGCTGTAGACTTTCTGAATGATGTAACCAAACGGGGGGCTGCCACTTGTACCGAGAAGTTATATATTTATTCTAACGTTGTATTCAGGAAAAGTTATCAGGGAACATTTCTGTTTGACGGCTAAAATTATATCGACAGGGCATCGCGATCAGGTAGTCTTGAACTCTTCCCTCTTTATCTTCAAAGCTACACATTTCAGTTAAATTGCTTTCCATCCCCTCATGATCTTTCTAGAATTCTCACTTTTCTCCTTAGTGGAGCTTTAATCGTTTTATCTTTTTTCCTTGGGGTGCTGCAAAAAAAGAGCGATACTTGTTATCCCTTGGAATAGTACATTTTAATGTATAATCAGGGTTAACTCAGACGGAGATTAGCTGAGCTGCTTCTTAGCATCTAAGTGGAATTGCCATTCCGGACAATGCCTCTCATAAGACGAGGTCTGATGCTTTTTTCCTATTTAACTAATCAAAATTAGTTTAATAATTTATTAAATTTCTCTTTATCTTTAAATTTTTCTTAATTTAATTAATTAAATTAGTTAATTTAATCAAATTAATTAATTAAAAGTTATTATCTAATTATTAGCTATTTGAATTTTTTTTTTTTCTTTCCTTCGTCACAGTCTTCCATAGGGCTCCAGTACTTCTAATTTTATAAATTAAGCCCTGGTATATAGCATGGAAAAATAAGTCCTCAAGAGTTAATGGGAACGGAATAGAAATTATAAATTTATTCATTATTCCATAATGTAATGGATTTGATCTTTGGATCTATCTCCTGGTCATTGTTTCAAAATGAGATAGAGCTGGGCAAATTCATATCGTCACCTATAATGTGTCCAAGGTTTAAACTAATGACAGACATAATCAAGTGCACTCTTGGCCAATGATTTCGTAGACGTTTTTGATGTTACTATCAGAGGAGTCTGTGATTATATTTAGAATTTAACTAAATCAAAAGTTACTATGTGTTATTAATTGCTTCAACATTCAATTAATATATTATTAAATAATCAATTAGTTAAGTGATTTCTCCTTCTATCGTGTCTGAATAATTTTATATTCTGAAGCTGTCATTTCAATATACATATAGAAATTATAAATTTATTCATTATTCTATAATGTAATGGATGAATTAATATTCTTAAGCATATTAATTCTAAGCAATTGCAATCTAATGTGCTTTCAGCTGTTGCAAAAAAATCCTTCAAAGCTTCTTAACTAGGGCAATTAAAATAATGCCGATATCTTAAGTAAAATTCATTGTACGAAATATGAGATACTGAATATCACGAAAAGTAATAAACATATTGCTCATTAGGTAGAACAATTCTATGTTCAGATACAGGTTTATGAGACTGCCTTTATCGTCACCATTTTGACGGTATTTATTAACAGTGAATTCTGTGGATGTATAGCAGAATAAAAATATTATATTATTAATTGTTATTTTACCGGCACGAAAGTAGTTGATGAACACTTCTTTCCCCGAATCAATTGGGTACAAGCAATTCCACGCTTCAGCAACATCACATCGATGTATATGCCGAAATGAAATTTTAATCGAAGTGCACAGATTCTTTTTTACATACTCATCACGACATCTTGTATACTTATTATTTTTTAAAATTCTGACATGCAAAGCAGCTGAACATTCTTTATTTCTGAAACTAGCCTATTTCTTATTTAGTCTTGCATGTTGACACATATGGAAGACACTACTTCGTAGGAATATCCATCAAATAAAATTTTATAAAGTTCATTTTACGCTTCCTTTGAGATACTCACGGCCATCACAAATTTGAAACATAAATTGACAGCGATATTTCCTTTTGCGCATGCGCTTGGTGTCACAATTTCGCCAAGACCCGATAAATCGGCAAATGTAGTCGCGAGTTGCGTTTCCTATTATGGAAGTAAAAATACGCACCCGGGGTTTGTGTAGCGGTTTCGGTCACTACATCACAATGTTTATAAATGTATATTTAATTATTTTACCTTATTAAATCTTTCAAGTAGTTCCCTTTTTCTGTTCGAAAATGCTAATTCGTTTCCGCTAATGTCTCCTGGAACTAATTTTTCCTGATAAAAATATCATAACTCAATTTTAATTGTTAGTGTTTTTTAAACATAAACTATAATAAATCGGCTGTATCAAAATACTTAAAAAATGTTAAAGCAGGTGAAGATTTTCTACATAAAATTTTATTGAAGTATTAAGAGCAGGCAAAGACTCACTTCAGGATAATAAACTGACATAAGCTTTTCAGATTTCCAGACTTTAACCTAAAACTCTCGTACTTGAGCAAATTATCGTATTTTTTTAAACAGTTATCCTAGCACATTATGATTCGCAATTAGAAGTCTTCGATCCGTACGGACCTTTACCAATTACTGACACTCTTGAACTTGAAATGTAAATCATACTTTATCCACCACTGCCAAAACATTTAGCCAAAAAATGGCTTTTCTTGAGATGGCCATGAATATATTGCAAAACGATATGGTCTTTGCGCCGCCGGAGGCAGACCTTTGATTTGTATTATGTGTATAAAATTTCAACGTTTGGTCAGTGCAACTATGCTCCGCTCACTACTGTTACATTCCTCAACTATTATGCCCACGCTATTCTGTTGCTCCAAAACACGGAGGAAGGAGGACACTCAGCCGTAGTACCTACGAGGAGAAAATTATGACGAAGTTTTTATGCTACAGATGTGTTAAATTTCTCTTACGATGTGAAAGTTATGCTTCAGATGTTAAATCGCTATTTTGCCCAAGTTATGCCACTGTTACATACTGCCACATTGGATGTCATTCAACACTTCAAGTGTACAGGTTTATTCCAATATTTGGAGTTTTTTTCACTTTTAGGATTCCTACTAAGGACAGTTATAGATAGGTAAAGACTTCAGGGTCGTATACCTATTGAATAAGCGAAGACCTAAGACCTAAGACCTTCATGAATATCTTACCTCCCAATCTAGGATCTAGGATCGTATTTTTTCTTCTGGCATCAACTAGTAGGAGTTCTAACCAGTAGTTAAACATTTTACCTGCAAGCTAATCTAATCAACAAATGCTGTGAAGATTGGAAAATTAAACTTCACGCAGCTAAATGTTGTGTTGTTTTATACCGCAGATACAAGAAAAATTATCCTGTTAACTATAATATAAAAATAGATGGTTCACCAGTTCCTGTAGCAAGCTCATATAAATACTTAGGAGTGTACGTCGACAAAGCTTTAAATTTCAAGGATCATATCCAGTATACCATCAATAAAGCTAATGCAGCATTCATGTCTCTTTACTCCCTGCTTGGAAGGAAATCTAAATTAAATCTCAACATCAAGAGAAAACTTTACATCACCCTCATGAGACCAATTCTACTTTATGCAGTTCCTGCATGGGCGACTGCTGGAAAATCTGAACGCCAGTCTTACAGAATAAGGTTCTTCGAAGCATTACCAAAGCACCTTGGTTTGTGCGTAACGCGCAAATTCATAAGGATTTAAAGATTCTGCCGATTCACGATCAAATGCTAACTACTGCACACAACTTGTTTGAAAAAATGAAAAACTCGCAATACCCGGCTATTAAAGAACTCACAAACTATGATCCCACAGAGGAACATGTAGTAAAAAGACCGCGAACTATCCATCATAATGCATTATGGTGGTAGTGTACAATATATATATTTTATTCTACTTATTTCACGTATTTTAATACTCTTCATTTAATTAAGTTATGCTTATGTTTTGGACTATGCTCTGACAAAGCTTATGGACTTTGATTGCAACTTGTATTACTTACTTATTTTACTTATTATTTCTATTTTACCAAGAATTTATTTAGTACTGTGTAGTGTTTTATAGCAAAGACTTTGCTTACAGTGAAAAAATTTAGTTCGCTGTCTTATGACTCCTTCACTCCCTACTGGCCATCTCGCATCACGTGGTTGTTACCCTGCAACTTTAAAGAAATAAATTTTCTTGCATGATTAATTAATTGTACTGTACCCTAATTGTGTTTCTGAAGAAAAAGGACATTATTATCTCTTCAAATTCGCCTTTTTGATCTTCTACAGTCTTGGTTTACGTTTTATTCAGCAATTTTTTGAAACTTAGGACTTATTTTGCACCGTCCACTGCTAATGACATGCCATTTAATTGCATTCAAAAATTACTATTTACTGAGTTTATCTCATGACTTCGATCTCGCCTTCGGGTGTTTTCAATACACCTCTTATTTTATTATAATTACTGAGGGCCTGTCCGAGGTTCGAATCCCGCAAACGGGCTGGCTGCATGGGCGTTTTCGTGGTTTTCCCTATGTGTAACATCACGAGCCAGTTTCCCTTAGAAAGTCCTCCACGAAGGCATCCGTCTCCTTAGGCAGATAGCCTTCGAGGCTTTGCCATAATCACACACACACACGCACAAATTTTAAATTGATATTATCACCGTTGAAGACCTTAAATAACTCCTAAATGTTTTGTTTATCACTTTTAAAAACAGATCAGATGTTTAAAAGTTAATACCGTAATGTTTGTATTAAAAAATCTCGAAATTATTGCTTAAGAAAAAGTGGAAACAAAGGCATTATTATTATTTATTTTATACCAAGGGCACGTTTAATTTCTTTGAGATCAAGAAGATATTTTAAAAAAATGTTAATGTTATATCCTGAAATCGCTTAATTTTTTGTTTTCATAAATCAGATGAAAAATAAGTCACATTTGAAACCCATTTCAAAGCAGCTATCCACGTATAATCATAAAAATCTTTTTTTTCGCCCTTGAAATTAAGACATTCAGTTACCAAATTTTATCTCGCTGAACTTTACTTAAAAAAGCATATTTGTATACATTTTTACGTATATATTGTTCATTCAAAAGACGAAATCTTTCCAGAAAATTACATCCGTTTTAAAAACTAAGTAAATTTCAGCATTAAATATGCCTGAAAAGTTAAAATTTTGAAATCTCCTTAATATTTAACTAGAGTTTATTTAAAGAGCAAGTTTAAAAGTGACATCAAGTTAAATTGATTAAATTTGGCAGAAATAATAAAACAGATGTTTTTCAGAATAATTATACAAATATTATGCTAAATATGTATAAAATATCTATCTATAAATATCTATAAAATCTAATAAATATCTATAAATAAAAGAAATTATTAAAAAAATTAATATCTGCATGTAAATGAAGAATATAGGAAAATTTTGAAAGATTTAAAGATTTTTAATTTATGACAAAAACATAGAAAATCAGAAATAGTATCAAATTCAATCGAACTATAAATATTGCTTTCCAATTGTTTCAGGAATTTCACAGAAAGAAAAATATTGCACCATATTATTTTTAATACGGATTTTATTAATAGCAGTTTAACCAATCTGCATTGAAATTCATATAATAATCAATGACCCAAAGATTTAGGTAATTTAGATTAAACTTTAATAAAAATTAAAAAAAGAGCGGGTAAATTTTAAAGCGAAGTTGTTTCAAAATAAGAGGAAAGAAAACGTTTAAGATAGTATTCGCACGTGTACCCTGCAACATTCAGACGGTCATCACTGAGAAACGAGTCTTTTGCAACTTTCTTGACAGCTCACATCTACGGGTACTAATATTTATGGTAGTAATCCATCTCACATAGAGTCGGAACCCTTTATCAAGTGTTCTGGGAGGGGAAAGAACTAACAACAGCAATAGCTGGCATTTTTCAGAGGTTTAGGGTTATTTTTCCGACATTTTAAGGGAAGCTCGGTCCAAAATTAGTGACATTTTTAAAGGTATTCGTAGAAAATCACTCGACAGGCTAAGGGTTAAGCTGTCACCATCATTACTGGGAGGCATATAAGCATTATGTAACGCAACACGCACATAGAGAAAAATTCGTACTTGTGATTGGACATACTTTCCGATGACATCATTTTCTCTTGACGTAATGACGTTTAGGCGGAATTCATACGGTTTTGTTTTCGTTGAATGACACGCATGAGTTAAACGGAATTCGGAAAATTATCGTTTATTTTCTTTTAAGCGCAAAAAAATTACCCGCAGCGTTCTGCAGATGGCTTCCTGTTTCATGAAATATTAAAATTATAAAATATTTCAAAGACGCTGTTAATATCAGAAGCAATCTAAAAGTTATATAATGAATTTGGTGCGAAAAGCAAAGCGCTACGATCTCGGTCCAGTTATAAAGGCATCGTGTGCCATTAAGTATATTGTCGTCATTGCAGTTTTGCTGCATTCTGTTCTTTTCACATTGGAGAATATATTTCCTCTACAAATGTTACGTTATTTCCATGCCATTTCTAAAATTCTGTTTCCTTAGATGAAATAAAAAAGAGCATTTAATATTGTCGCTGAATTTGATATATGTGTATAAGAAAAGAAACTTCCTTATCTTATAAACGTTAATTTTATGTAAAGGTACAAAAGATGTTACACATTGAAAAATGAGTAATATTCATAACGTAATATTTTTAAGTGTCAAATACGTATCTCTATTTCTCTGTTATAAATCTATATTATTGTAACTTCAAAATTAAATTTTACTATTTCAGACTGATTATAAATATTGTGAATACACTATGTTAGCTCCCAAAAACGTTTTTACTACTTCCGAAAAATGACTTGAACGATGTTTACGGAGATTGCACCTGCAAAGAATGAACAGGAAATAATGATAACATCTTTAATACGAAGTATTTCTTAATTTAAAAAGTATTTTTGATTAGAATACATTTATTAACAATCTCTGTACTTAATACACATTTGCGAAGTTAGCCCATGAAGAAATAAAAATTTTCTCTCTAGGGGAAAAATCAATACATTTTTTATATTAAATTCGCCACACTAAAGCGTTGTAAAAAGTGCAATCTCATAGCACAAAAATACAAAGCACGTAATAGTCTTTTTGGTTCTGCTATCAAAATTTAAACAAACTTTATGGAGGTATATCTCGAGCCCAAGCAAAGGCACTCCTAAGCGTAGAGGAAATGATGTCATTGGAAGCCATAAATACAATCACGAGGGATCTTCCCCTGTGCGTGTGGAGCGGTACAGAATGCTTATATGCATTATCCGGGAGGAGTAGAAACTCTCTAACTGATATTTGTTGGACAGCATAAACTGAATTCTCCGTTTGTTGTTTGACGGCAGAAACTCTTTCTCCAATTTATCTTTTGACAGCAGAAACGCTTCCTCAAGACTTGCTGTTGGAAAGACGGAGCTCTTAGTTAATTTTCCCAATTCTATTTGTAACCATGTCTAATGTGCCTTCCATAGCTTGAATTTGTTTTTCGTTGTAGCAGTAATATCTCTTTTTCCCTTTAACTACTTCCATGTTCTCGTGGCCCTCTTCCATCTTTCTTGAACTGATTTGACGGCTCCTTTCATCATTTCTTGACCTTCCGTCATCTCTTTTTCTTCACATCCAATCCGCCCCACACGGCCCTACATTGAAACAACCAGAACCACCCGTAAACGGCCGAGATTGTAATCTTGTTTTCTTCCCTCCTACTTAAGCTATGCAGTAGCAGGTGCAGTTTCTCCAAATGCATTGTATCAGTTTACTGTAGACAGCTTGTCCTAAGAGGTTTTTATCTTTTGGTTGATCGGGGCATTTCATTGTTGATTCTTTTGTGGTGCAGGTGTTTTTAAGCTTTAAACAGCAATAAAAGATCAGTTTAAAATGTTAAGGTTTATATTTATTTTTAAACAATTTATTCCTTCCTATAAAAATAACGGAAATAAACAAAATATCAACATAACAAAGCCAGAAAGGCAAATTGGTCTGACCTTCAGAATATTTTTATAAAGAAAGCTGTCAAAGTCTAATGGAATCTTTGCTAGAAAGTACAAGGATGTCACTGGAAATCTTTACACCTATTTTCTGCTTTAATGGACGGGGAGTGGTGGAAATTTCTGTGAAACTGGAAAACTATTTCGGGCGGCTCGGTATTTTAAGGATACAAGTTAGCGAAGGGATTGGATTTCAAAGATGTAATAATTTAAGCACTAAACATTTTAAATTAAACCCTGCTATCATCGCAATGTTAACCAAACAGAATCTTCAATATAGGATTCCTGCTGTGGTGAGACTTAAACTTTCAACTTTTCTGGACGGAATTGAATTATCCATGATTAGGGAGTTCCAATATGGAATTTTCTCCTTTCATACTGCTGCGATTTTAGACGATCCTGCAAAATGTTGAATTAAAACTTTTTGTAAAATAAACTTGATGTGAAATCTATTGAAAAAGAAGTTTCTAGATTTCCAATTGTTAATTTTATGCTATAATTGCTGAATTTTGAGTTTATGCCTTTAATAAATATAAGTGAATTTATAGACTGCTGTGTGATATTTTAATAGGTAGTTTTAAATATTCACTTCAAATAATCACAATTACACAATATTTCATTCCTTTTCTAGAAATCTTTTGAGATTTGAGCGACTTTCATTTCCACCGGTTTCTGTTTCAGCGTAAAAGGTTAATAAAAAAAAAAAAATAAAACCGATCGAAAATATGATGATGTCATGTGTCTGATGAAAGTCTCATGAAAAGCCATTTTTTGGCTAAATGTAAAGCAGTGGTGGATGAACTATGATTTACATTTCAAGTTCAACAGTGTCAGTAGTTGGTAGAGTTCCGTAAGGGTCGAAGACTTCTAATTTCGAATCCTCATGTGCTAGGATAACTGTTTTAAAAATACGATAATTTGCATCAAGTAAGACATGAGTATGAGAGTTTTAGGTTAAAGTCTGGAAATCTGAAAAGCTTATGTCAGTTTATTATCCTGAAGTGAGTCTTTGCCTGCTCTTAATACTTCAATAAAATTTTATGTAGAAAATCTTCATCTACTCTAACACTTTTTAAGTATTTTGATACAGCCAATTTATTATAGTTTATGTTAAGAAAACATTAACGATTAAAATTAAGTCCGATTTTGTTTGTCAGGAAACATTCGTTCCAGAAGACATTAGCGGAAAGCAATTAGCATTTTCGAACAGAAAAATGGAATATTTGAAAGAATTAGTAAGGTAATATAATTGAATATCCATTCATAAACATTGTGCTGTAGCAGCCAAAACCACTACACAAACCCCGGGTTGTGATGCAAGGTTGAAATGAACTTCAAACTCACGTTCTAACAATAACATGAATTTTAATAAGATAAAAACATTAATAGTTGCAATTCTTGACAGTATGGGACTTGGATACATTTAATCCCGTAATGTCAGAATTTTGTTACAGGAAAAATGCTCTAACGCATTATACACGAGGAATGATCGTTCTTAGCAGCCCACATGCACATCGCTCTTAAAAAGGAAAGTTCTCTCTTGTTCCTTGTTCCACTTGTATGCCGTGGTTATCGTGGGAGAAAACACGTGCAAAACTACGCAGTTTATAGATACAACAGACCAGCCACGGTTCCGAACCCTGGTGGGGGAGGTACTGCACTTCTGATTAAAAGCTGCATCCCTCATCACTCTGTTCCAATTCCACAGCTTTCAGCCGTTGAGGCCTCAGCTATTTCACTCACTACAAGCACCACCACAACATACACTTTTGTCTCCACACACATTCCACCACAACGAAATTCTTAGCTTGTCCGTATGGACCTGGAGGTCTTAGTCTCACTTGGCACACAAGTTATTGGTAGAGACCTGAACGCTAGACACCGCGCTTGAAACTGCTACAATTCCAATGACATAGGCCGCGTAGCATTCAACTTGGCCAATTCGGCGACCCTACGCATTGCAGCTCCAAAAACCTCAACACGGTATACTGCCCGTTAAACAGGAATGATCGACTTCTTCCTACTCAGAAATAGCAGCATTCTGCTAGATATTTCTGTGCTGGATGAACTGTCTTCTGACCATAATCCGGTCAGAATGATTCTGAACGTCAGTAGTTATACCCCACCAGACACTAGAGTCTATCACGGACTGGAGAAAATTCGCCAAAACTCTAAACAACATGCAGTACACGCTACCCACAGTTCATACGAGGAATCAAATTGATAGTTTAATTCAGAACTTCACCTCAGGAATAAAGAATGCACATGCAGATGCACAAAAAGCAGTTCTGCATATGCTTATAGAAGCACAGACCTACAGCAACTTATCAAAAGCAGGAATGCTGCCAGAAGGCAGTTTCAGAAATCTAGAAACAGGGAGGATAAGCAAAGATTCAACCGCCTGTGTATAGAAGTCAGATCCCTTTTATATGTACAAACACAACACAGCTGACCAGGTACCTCCAAAACCTTACCATTGATGACAATTCATTATGGAAAGGTATCAAGAGTTACACTAAATGCCACAATATTCCGCCCCTAAAAGGTCCCCAAGGGATCTATTACACAGAAATTGAGAAAGTAGAACCCTTAGCTCAGCATCTGGAATCTCAGTTTCGCACTAACTACATTCATAACACTGATACAGAACACATGTTTCAACAGTTTCATTCCACTTTACCTACAAGCCCAAGCACAAACAACATTATTCCAGCCTTTCTTTCTGAAGTCTTGGCTATTATCAAAAATCTAAAGCGCAAGAAAAGCCCAGGACTTGATGCCATCACGAATGACATGCTCAAGAGGCTCCTACTCAAGACGGTTTTTCATCTTTACTAAAATAAGTAACATTATACTGGACTGGTAATGTTTTCCCAAAACCTGGAAAACTGCTAACATTGTTCCAATTCTTAAGCCTGGGAAGCCAGTAGCGAAACCTGAATCCTGTCGACCCATAAGTCTCCTCTCTACTGCAAGCAAAGTATTTGAAGCCATACTGCTGAAAAGAATCAATATGCACCTGGGCGACAGAAATATTATAATACCACAACAATTTGGCTTCAGGAAACAGCTATCTACGACTAATCTATAGAGCTAATGAAACCATCTCTGAAGATATTGCTACTAAGATGATCACAGGAGAACTCTTCCTTGATATAGCCAAGGCCTTTGATAGAGTCTGGCTGGATGCTCTCGCATACAAATTACACGTTCTGGGTTTCCCGGAATACATCATAAACATTACTAATTCTTACCTCGCTAGTAGACACTTTGTTGCTCACGTATAAGGAACAAACTCTACTCTAGGCCCAATCCTTGCAGTGGTCCCCCAAGTGTCCTTGCTGGGACCTACTTATTTTAATATTTACGTGAACGACATTCCCACCACGCATGGCACATCACTTGCTATGTATGCTGATGGCACAGCGATCTGGCACAAAGTGCATTTATTGGTCCAATCATCCAGCGATCACAAAACTATATACACGCACTAGAGCTTTGGCTTACCAAATGGAAAATTGCCATCAATGTTGACAAAACAAAGGTTGTCTTATTTACGAAGAATACTAAAATTAAAGGCAATCTGAAATTCTACAATACTAGCATTCCATGGGCCAAGCAAGTCCTTTATGTTGGGGGTGATCCTCGATAATACTCTTACATGGTCCCAACACATCACTTCTATTATCAGTAAGTTCCGAGTTCGTAAATCCCAACTCTACCCCTTAATTGCTGAGAATAGTGTATTATCTAGAGACAATAAGTTACTTATTTACAAGTCCATTCTCATACCATTGTAATGCTACGCAAGCCCAGTCTGGGCACATACTCGCAAAACCAACAGGAAAAAATTGCAAACTTGTCAAATTTCTGTACTCATACGGTTAACTAATGCCACGTCGTATATTAGAAATAACAGGATCCACAAAGAACTGGGCATGGAGCAATTGAGATCTCATTATTATAAACTAGCAAACAGTTCTCATGAAAAACAGAATCTTAGCGATAATAGTAGTATAAAAATTGGCAACTATAATTATAATGAACTCAACAATATGGACAGGCCCCTTGCCCAGCTTAACATAACTATTATGTAACATATGCTGTTTTGTTACCTCATCTTTCATCTTCGGTTTTATCTGGAGGGAGAATTTCAGAAGGAATTTCGCTAAAAGTAGTAGCTAAAATTTTAGAAAAAGGTACAATCCATATTCCATAATAGGTTTTCTTAAACGTCATTTTTTTAACTGAATCTTCATAAGACATAAATAATGCCCCAATTTTTCTGGGGACCAGCAAAGAGTTATCACCGAACACCGGTAGGCGACCATTGAGTTAGATGACTTGGCTAAAGAATTCACGAACTAGTTACAATCTGCACTCATCGAAAATAGCAAGAATGTTGCAGAAGAAAAACAATTTAAAAATCTTGCCACAAGAGAAGTGATTAAAAGAAGAATCCATCCTCGGAAAACGTGGCAAAAATCATGTTGTCTGCAGGACAAAACACCACGCCTAATCTCAATCGCGAGGTATTGTAAATTGGTTGGTTTTCGTATGGCTACAGGGCTTTGATTGTGTATGGCTTTGAATGAGTGTGGCTACAATGTAATTACCCTGGAGATCCCAGATTACATCATTAGCATCATTTATTCCTATCTTTAGGATAGATTCCTTGCCACTCGTTGTAACATAATCCACACGCTGGAAAATCCTGGCGGGAGTTTCACAAGGTATCTTCTGTCCTCTTTCCACATTATGCGAACGATATCACGCAATTAAATACTATTGTAGCCATGTACAGAGACGAGACTGCAGTCCTAACAATAAATGCGTCTCTCCGTTCAGTCACACAGTTACTTCAAGAACACATACATCCATTGGCGTCCTAGATCATCAAATGGAAAATAAAAATTAATGTAGAAAATTCTGGAGTTATATTCATCAGAAGAAGAATTATCAATATCAGCATTAATATGTAAAATATTATTATCCCATGGACCGAGCAAGGAAAATACCTGGACGAAATGTTAAACTAAAGAGTTACATGGATCCCTCACATTACATTTCCCTCTTTAAGCTCGCGCCGTCTGAAATTTTTCTTAGTGACACTTAATTTAAAAGATTACAGACTCTTCAGAATTTCACATTGAGTCAAATTACCAAAAGCAGTTAGTTAATTAGAAACACTGCCATTCACGACAAACTAAGTGTTGAACACCGACATGTCGGCAAGAAAGAGTAGGGACGATCTGGTTTACTTTAACATTGAAACCTATGGCGTTTGTATCACATAACTCTTTTCAATTATTAAATGTGATACGTTGTATAGTGATGAGATTATGAAAGCCAAAATAGGATTTAATATGTGACATTAAAGCACTTTTTACTGCATTTCGCACATGTTTTTCACGCGTAATTCTTGTAAAAGCATCTTTACTTTGGTAAAACTCTAAGCACACAATTTATGAACTTAATTTTGCGTAAAAATAAAGTAAAATTAAATAAGATTGATAGTACGTGTTGCTTTGAAATAAATAAGGTAAAATTAAACAAGATCTGATAATTTTTTTAAAAATTTAATGAACATATTCAGACAATAATTTTCCAAACTATAATAACATTGCAAAACGATCATATTTATTTGATTATATGATCATTAAATTATTAACATTAATGTGGATTAGTTATTTTGATAATTCAAAATTTCGGAGCATAAAATTTTTTGAGTGTAATGAAGGGAAAGAAAAAAGATAAAATAAAATCTAGAAATACTCAGATTTTATATTACGCCCAAAAGGAACATTTTTTTAAAGTTTTGTGTATATGAGTTTGTTTAATATAGGTAACCCTATATTTATTGAATATCATGTTCTTCGCCCGTAAAACACATACATTTGAAAATAGCATATCTTTAAAATTTCCGCACTGGAGATAAAACTGTTATTTTCCGTACAGTGCTTGCTCTGAACTCTTTGAGTTTGTTAATCAAAAATTCGTTAAAGTTTTACAAAATATTAAGTAGATTAAAACAAATTCGAAATTCAGCCGTCCAGATGCCCATATTCGGGGGGAGGATAACATTATTTAAAATTTGATGGCTCTAGATACTGTCGTTTTTGTCACAGTGCGAGAAACATACATGTATTCATGCAGATTCTTCAATGTTTAATTTCTTTACATATAATACAGGGCGATAATATTTGGTAACAACAATTTGCAAGGAGACACGGACATTTATAGTAAAATAGCGCGAAATGCCACTTCGAAACTAACAGCCTTTCTAGCCTACCGCCACTTTGGGCTAATAAATTAAATTAACAGCAAATAAAAAAAATCTTATGCAGAATTAAAAATAAATTAAAAAAATAATCACTATAAAATCCATGCAAAATTAATTATTACGGTTAAATACAATTTTAATATTAGAAATAAATGTATAAAAATTTTTAAGGTATCAAAAGTGTTTATCACTATGAAGTACTGTGATATATAATTGAAAGAAATTCCTTTATAGAAATTGTGCTATAATACTCATCTATAATTTTAAAAAAGCAGCACAATTTAGAATTTTAAACAAAATTTTTCAAAAATTTGTTTTTAAATATTTTATTATTTTTTACTTATTTACACCAATCAAAAGAATAAAAATTGCAAGAGAAAACTGCTTGTTTGAAATTTTCTATTAGTTCAGATTTAAAATATTATTTTCTAAAAGAAGTAGTTACAAATTTCTTTACAGCATAGGAAATGCTAAAAAAATATACAGCCCTGAAAAGCATGCAATAGCTTTATAATTATTTAGAACGTTAATTATGCTTGATAAATATGCTAAATTTTTAAAAATCAATCCCAATTTCAAAAATAAAAGTATGTAGAAATACCAGCTACAACCAGCTTTCTCTTGACAATTATACACGCTGCAATAGGCAACCAATGTTAAATTTCTGCAAGTCGTCCCTACTCCTCCGGATGTGATCAAGATGACAGCCGTCAACGCCTCAGACGAGGGAGAAAACCCGTTTGGGTTAGTCTATTTTTTACAAAGAATTTGAAAGGGAGAAGAACGAAAGGTCCCATAGACATAATGTAAACCGGTTCGATCGTTGCATTCATCTCGTCTAGCCTAGTCTGAGCGTAGCAGTGAAGCAATGGCGCAGAGTGCAAGTGAAATCCGCTCACGAATAATTCGTCTTAATAAAATTCTCTGCTTCGAATTAATTTTCGATTTACACGCTTCTTAAATCTCCTAAGCTGTAGCATATTTTAAAGATACGTTTTATAATTTTCGAACTTTATATTTCATAAAATTAATATCTGAAATTATGCTTTGATTTTAAGTAATTACTACTACAATCGATCTGGATAACTTTGGATACTGACTTGTAAAGCTACTTAAAAATTCTTACTAAAGTTTTTTTCTAATAATTCATAGCTTAAATTTTCTTTTCCTTGGATATATCTAAATACCTTTACTAATAATAAATTATTGATTTATTACTTAGCAGCTTTAGCGCAAATTTTAGGCATTTTAAATTACTCTTTATTATATTTACTTAGAAATTTTTTAAAATATACTATTAATACAATAGTATTAAACAGGAAATGAAAACTAATCAGAAGGAAAATTTTATTTTTTGACAGGAGAAAATTTAAAATGCTAATCAGCAATTAAATTCATCTCTTATAAAAATTACCTAAATATTAAATATATGTAGAAGATTTTTTTAGAGTAAAAAGTGAAGACAACACAATTAAAATAATGAAAAAAATTTATTTATATGCAAACAAATTCATATTAAATACACATAATTTTTATATCATGACAAAAGAAATTACCACATGATTATTCCTTTTTCATATAAGACTTGAAAAATCATGAAAATATTGTATTTTTATATTTTAAATTAAACAAATTTTACAGTTAATGATTTTTTTAATTAAACTATAACAAAAATTATTTGACGAAACATTCCCTTTACATTTTATTTTAACTAATATTAGATTACAGCTTATGGAATATATCATATTACTATGAAATAAAGAATCTTTTTCAGAAATTTATATTTTTGTCATATTTATATATACAGTTATAAATGTATCATTAATTTTTTTTACAATTACATTTAGTGAAAATATTCTTGAATTATTAAAAATAATTAAATTTCCTTTATTCTAAAATGATTACACATTAAAAGATTGCTAACTAAAATAACATTTTTAACATTAAATGAATAAAAATTAAATTTTTTCCAATAATATTTCTAAATTAGATTGCTTATTCTTCATCAAAAGTTGCTTTACATATAAAACTAAAATATGTTAAAAGGCTTGGGAAACTAAAAAATTATACACAGTACTGAAATTAACATATTTATGACATATTTTTAGCACAAAATTTATCAGAGATTACTTTGATCAAAGCAAGAGAATTACGTGTTTTTAAAAACGAAAATTACACAATAAGCTTTGCTAATTTGAAAATAATACTACTTAATAGTCTTAAACAATAAGCTTTTCAGTTATTTTAAACAAATTAATTTCATTTAAAATAAACAAAATTACAATGATAAAAAAATATTAATTAAAGTATTCACATTCATGATATGTAAACCATGAATAAATCATACAGCAACAACCGAATACTTCCGAAACAAAATTGATTGTATATTTTATTATTGCATATAATGACATAAAAAATTCAGCTTAAGACTGTTGATTATATTTTCAAATAATTTACTCCACTATGATTCAACATACCAGGAAACTTGACCACTGATGTGTTTTCACTTCATAGATCACAAATAAAAGCATCTATAAACTGTTAAAGAGATTTGGGTAATTTACGACAAAATATCGGAATCTCTATATTATCCATAATAAACAGGTTGATTTTCTGATAATTTACAGAATAAGGAAAATAAAAGAAACTTACATTATAATATAATCTTAATAATATACTGATTTTTAGCAAAACAGTGCAACTTGCAGAAATTAAATTGCTCTAATGAACTTTTCAAAGTACAAAACAAAAATACATACAAATACGTGCAAAAATAAAAATAATTTTTGTTTTCTTAATAAAACTGAATTAAATCACAAAATTTCTGAAATAATAATAAAATATTTTTAGCATTTTTTTACTTAATTTTAAATGCTGTTTACTATCTTTCATTCATAATGCTTTGAAATTGTTTTGGTAAACATACTTCAGAAAACACAAGTGCCCTTCTAAAGATACCCTTACAGCAATAATAAAATCAATAAATTGCAACATTATCAAATATTACATAAATAAAAAATGAACTAAGAATAGATGATAATTCATTAAAGGTTTAACGTTCTCAATCAAACATTTCTATCAATATAAAAATTCATTCATATGTCATGACAGATACAATTTTATGATATATTTACATATTACAAAGACAATATTTGAAATATATGTTTTAATTTTTTTCTTAAAAATTCATATGATTAAGCTTTTTCAATTAGCTACAGAGTTCTATTAACTATAAAAATAAAAATTTGGTGAATGACATGTTATGATAGATAGCAAAATATGTAAATTACAGAAGAATCTTAAATAAATGAATCTCTCAATTTCATGCATTTTGTTTTCTGTTCTCCTCCTAAAATAATTAAGATTTTATCTTCATTTAACAAACTATAAAGTTCCAATTTTTAAATACCTTGCTTTCTAAACATGAGTATAAAAAATATCAAAATTTCGTATAGAAATTTAATAATTAGATGTAAATACTGGTTTAGTTGATTAAGGTAAAGCACACCAGGGCTATCTGCTAAGAAAAAGGAATGTCATCATGGAGGATTTTCTGTAGGAAAATTGCCTCATATACACGTTACACATGAGGAAAAGCATAAAAACGCCCACGCAACCAGCCCATTCACATGGACTGAAATCTTCATTTCACTATATGTACACAAAAATTTTATGTTTCATTTCACAATATTTGAAACATACGTTTGCTTATTTCAAATGCGATTCACTAGTCCAATTTCACAGTTTTTGTTGAAATCTCAGACGACCCATTAATTCTAGATTCAACTGTTCTTTTCTTTCAGGAAAGTCCCAGGAACTGCCATTGCTCGCCACACAGCATGCAAAGGCTTTTGGTGAAGGACCTTTCAGCCTAAAAAAATAAATTAAATCACCTCATTAAAGTCATTTCATTTAAAAATTCATGATCACAATAAAAACATTAGATATTTAGCAAATGGTTTAGAAATAGGTTCTCCTTCACAAAAAGTTAAATATCATGATAACTGATTACATAGGTAATTTATTTCTGCACTAAAAATGTAATATCCTCTAAACCTTTCAAAGAAAATCTTGAACATGTATTTATACATATAAAATTCAATGAAATAAGTCCTTATGAGTAAAATAATGAATAATATAGATAAATAATAACTTGAAATAATTTCTTATAAGGTTCGAATAACCTAAACTTAAAAGTTTCACACAGTGAATGGAAACATATCTTCATGAAAAATATTCTTACGTCGAATGAAAGAGCATGAAAAATGAGATTTGACAAATGAAATTTCACTCAAAAGAAAGGGGGCCGATTATTATTATTTTATAGATTAGGCATGAATCCGCTTTACTTAAAAAGGTGTTTTAATACGGGAATAGGATCCTAATTCCTTTGATTTCTTTTGCAAGTTGAAGTATGTTTAGTGTAAAAGCATTTCACAACAATTAAATTACCATCATTTACAAATCGTCATAAATTAGGAAATATATTTTAAAGTGAGGCGATGCTAACGATTAAGACATTTTATACATTATAAAATAAAGAATTAACAATTTTACATACCTTTAACATTTGAAATTTTCTTCATCGATCTTCTTTGGAGAATCCATCGCTGAAAACATCCGATTTCCACGATCAAAACAACAATTCAATATGGCGCTTCAGGAAACAGTCAGATGTGTGGTTCCGTAGATCATCAGAGCGCATGCGCAAATGAATAAACCAGACTTGGCTTTGCCCCTGTAAAGACTTGGCTTTGCCCCTGTCTTGGTGCCTTTTGGATATACACAGACCAAGCCAGACCGTGTTTCCGCTTGGCGTTGCTGTGCTTTCGAAGCTTTATTTCTTCTCCCTTACAAATTCTTTGATTTCTTATAAGGTTCATGTCTTCCACACCAGGACGTTAGCGACAGTTGTAGGTTATGTTTTTCTGCCAAAGCGGTTCTATACAGGATGGAACAGCCGCCCAAGAACCTGAATATATGACTTCGCTTACCCAAGTCATTCTGTTGAACTCTTTGAAAGGTTTTATCACAGTATTGTTTAAGGACGTAATTTATAATTCGATTTCAGGTTCTGAGTTTTTCTAGTTTCTGGGAACAGTGAAACTAAACGTTTTCGATTAGTGTGCCAGTTACATTAGGGTTTATTACTTTCAGGTGCCCAATGTGCATCTCGTTACATTTCTTTTTAAAAATTATCTTTAAATAACTGGTTTGATGTCAAGCTACAGAATTGTTTTTTGTAATTATATTTGGTGTGTAGTTATTAACTTCATCGAATGTAAATTGGATATTACTATAAATATAATATTAAGTGTCCTAAAGCGGACACACTTTATAGTAAGTTAAAAAAAATAAAGGTAAAGAATTCGAGATTCTTATAATTTTTTATAGTGTGAAAATTTAGGTTTTCAGTTAAAAATATATTATTTGCATTTAAAATTCAAAATATATTATTTGCAAATAAAAATATATTATTCGCACATTATAGCATTTACATTTTCACTTATTAAAGGAGTATCTTCTTTAAGAAGTTTCACTTCATATAGAGCGATACGAATTTTGTATTTAGATAGCTAATTTTAGTAGAATTAATAATTAAAATTGTTGTATTTACCCGTACAATGCAGCGCGAGACAAATTTTAAGAGAAATCTTTGCCGCAAAAGTAAAAATACAGCAGCACGTGCATTTAACATTGAGTAAATGGGTATCTGGGTAGTTTATATTTAAGTTGAATAATGTAATTGAACACTATGTTAGCTGTAACCGTAATTCCGTCTCCTTACTGGTTTCCAGAGATCTCAAGAAGCAGAAAATGCTAGAGTTATCCCGCGATCGGTTGACATCTATAAAAAGCCAGAGAGAGAACATCTCAGCTCCCCCAATTGTTTGTTAACTTCTCTTGTGATTGTTGCGAATTCAGTGTGAGATCGGATTAGCTTTCTCTTTCAATGCGCTGTGCATTGCGTTGTATTTAACGTTTTTAGTAGTTTGAAGTATAACTACTGATTATATTGCTTGATACTATGAACATTTGTACGAATATCTCCGAGGAAAATTCCAGCGTTCTGTTATATATCATTTGATAAAAATAGATTTTATTAACCTTTTATCGGATTTGTGTATTCAAGCTATTTAGAACCCGTACGCAAGCAACAGTACTTTTCACTTTCCAAAATAGATTCATTTAATATTATAAACAAAACTACACTACTGTATTCAAAAACTACATGTGTTTGAACCCATTTAGTTAGACACCTGTTGCTGAACCTTATTAGCCATATCATTTGCATTTCGGTCATAACTACCTAACATACATTCGGTCGGTCTGTTAATACTCCGAACTCTGCTCTGAACTCAAACTGGAAACTGATGCTCCCTCCGGTCTTATAATGTTTTCCCTCTGCCGAAGAGAGACTTCCGGTATCTTCCATTTGTCGAATTCATATACGGTTACAGTTACGGATAATGGCGGGTTACATAGGCATTATTTTTTCGAAAGCACTTTTGGCTTCGGCCGTCCACGAGAATCTTGCCTTTTTCCTTTTTAATTTTAACAATGGTTCAGCAATAGCTGCAAAATCTTTTATAAAGGACTTATAATATAAACAAAGTCCTAGAAAAGAAGAGAGCTTCTTCGTCGTATTTGGCGGCGGATACTTTTGCACAGCGATTATTTTTTATTCGTCCGTCTCGATTCCTTTTTGAGATATTTTGTGACCTAAGTATTTTAATTCATGGGCTGCAAATTTGCACTTTTAGACCGGCCTCATTTAATAATGAAAACACCTGTCTTAAATTCTGTACATGTTGGTCCAGATTATCACTAGTAATAATGATATCGTCTAAATAGATAAATGTGGTCTTTCCTAGAACAGGCCTTAGCACAATGTCCATACATCGCTGAAATGTTGCCGGTGCCCCTGAAAAGCCAAACGGCATACGCAAGAATGCATAAGTGCCAGACTTGGTTATAAAAGCAGTCTTAGGCACATCTTCCGGTTTAACCCCTATTTGAAAATAACCAGTCGTTAAGTCTAACGTAGTCATATATTTTGTAGAAGTCATGTTCCTTAAAATTTCTTCAATAATAGGTAACGGATATATCGGATATTTAGTCATGGAGTTTAATTTACGGTAGTCAATTGCAAAACGCCACCTTTTCTGATGTGTTACCGGATAGTCATTATTTTTCTTACGTAACACAACCGGGCTAGCATAACTACTTGAGATGGGCGTTATGACCTTTTTACGTATTATATCTCGAATGTGCCACTCTATAATTTTTTCTTTATTCTTATCATACCGATATGGTTTGTGGCGAACTGGCAGTGAATCTCCGGTGTCGATACTATGGTTAGTAACTTAATTTGGGAATATCACTAAATAACGAAGTAAATTCACTTACCTCTTGTCGAATTTTTTGTTGCTCTCCCTTAGGCAGGTGGTCGAGGTTTAATGTGGGTGGTTCTCTTTTTTCTTCCCGAACTGGTTGCATGGTCAGCTGGTTGAAATCCAGCGTAGCTTCTGCCTCTGAAAGAAAATCTATCCCTAAAATGACATGTGCTTGTAAATTTTTTACGATAAAAAACATGATCTTTACTTGCTCGTCCTTGATGCGTATATATAATGGTATTTTACCTATGCATTTGCATCTTTCTCCCTGAGCAGCTAACACTGTCGTATTATCTGAATTATATATGCGGTATCTACGGAAATACTTCCTAAAAAAATCTTCTGCCACACAGGAACACTGCGCGCCTGTATCCGCTCAATGAACGATAAACCATACAATTTTTTGAACGAAAAATTTAGGAGATTTTTTGCACGACCAATTCTTAGTTTTAATATTTTAATATTATTAATCTCTACAATTGTGGCATTATTTACGTTACTCAAATAGGTACGAAAAATTGGTTCACATTCTTAAAAAAAACTGATCAATATTCTAACAAAATACTTTTTTTTTTCTTAACAACATGTCAATCACCATTATGCAGGCTAAAAGTATGTAAAAAGCTAAAAGTAGTAAAAAGTAAAATATCATTATGAAAACAAAATATTTTAATAACGATTACAATGATGGGCTATATAAATAATCAAGTCGATAGCTCCATTCAGAGCCATAATAATTCTAATTAAGTGAATGGAAAATGTTATCGGTGGTCGTGTAAAATTTCTCCAACGGCTTCTTTCAGGATTCGTATTTTTTTTCCTATGAAATACTACTTCTTAACAAAGTTTCGGTTTCTTATGTTTCGGTATCATCTGATCGGAAATCACATTCTTCTTGTTAACCTCAGATAGCGCAAACCGTACGAGAACCTAATTTGCAAACTGAATTCGCTTGAGTTGGGTAAACTTTATTACAATGAAAAATAATCTGTGAATCTGTGAACACGCAACCTAAAGAGTTAAAACTCTAAATTATCTTAACTTTTTGAAAAATTAGTTAAGTTAACAACTGCGGTGGCTGGGATGTTGTTCACCAAAACTTCAATCTTTGGAAGAGTCAAATTTTTCACAATAACTGTATTTAACTTGAAGGAAGAGGGGTTTTCTTGGTCTTCGGATTTCCGCACCCTCCCGTCAGCAGAAATCCGTTTCAGTTTAAATTTTCTTTCTTCCTTTCCATGCCTTCCTTGTTTTTCCGCTGGCCTTCAGACATTTTTTCTGGCTTACTATTGAACTGTCGACGTTCGCCGGTTGTTTTTGGAAAACTCAGGTTTCCTTGCCCATAGATTCGATTTGCTTCCGTAGCCGTGTTCTTGCCTTAGCTGTGGTCTTGGCGCACCAAATTGGCTTCGTTGCTCATACTGGCGTCTTCATTCGATGTCCGCCGTTCTTCTACTTTCAAACTGGATTGTTAGCTCAAATAACGTTTCCAGTGTAGTCGGATTCCTTAATTAAATAAAGTCTTGTACTTGGGGAACTAAACTCGGCAAAATCACTTGGATTATCTCAGGATCCGGACGGTTTCCATACAAGAGTTTAAAGACGTGAATTTTTCTTAAAATAAAGGTGGAAAGATTTTCGATTCGTTGCTGGTATATGCTGAAGAGTTCCGTTTCTAGTCTTGCACGATCTCTTACAACAGGAAAGGCTTTTACTAAGGCAGTCTTAAAATTTTCGTAAGTATAGGTGGGACTTCCCGCTTGACCCAAGAGGCTTCTGCCTATATATTTGAACCTATTACGCGCTTGGCCCCTCAAAGCGCTGGTAGCTAAGGTGACTTTCTGGAACTCATGGACTGGATACAGCATGAAGTGGTCATACAATTTTTCCAAAAAAACTGGTTACCGGTGAGTTTCCATTAAATGTTGCTTCTGGTTTCATCGATGCGCTTGGTCTATACGATGTATCCAAAACTTCCAGGGCGGCAGCTGGCATTTCTTGATTCTGAGCCGCTTCTGCAGGCACCACAGGTTCTTCTTGAAACTCGGCCATGGTTATTCTTCTTCGTCGGGCGCCACTAACAGGACTTGTATTCCTCTTTACTTGCTTTGGAAAGATGAACTGTCCTGACTCGGAACAGGGAGCTTACTCAAGCTATGTTCAATAATTTGTGAAGTAGACAATACGCACAGGAAGGGTATACAAAACCCTTTATTTTTCTATCTTTACAGCGATTTCCGGAACTTCGGAATACAGTGACCAACCACTTGTGGTCTGAACGTAAGAATAAAAAAATATTAACTAAATCTCTAACTAAAACTAAATTTGGATTAATATACAAGTGCCTAACTTTAAGACTGGCCGCTATTTAACAAAAATCCGTATGTAGTACAGGGAGCTGCTAACACTACGATACGTTTAAAATTATCAAGAGCATTAAACCTCTGGCCTGGAAGGCAACAAGCGACTGCGTAACTTCTAAGGTAAGCGGCCTGCTTTGACTCACTGCTTCCTCTCTCTCGCTTGGCAAAAAGCCACAACTTAAATACTTGGCGTTCGCCAGACAAACTTTGCATAAAAACCTTAACGCTTATAATTCTGGCCGGAAGTAGAAAATAAGAAGTGATAGTAAAGATTTAAAACAAATTAAACGTTAGTAAAACTTAGGATTCTTACATACTACCCGCCAGAGTTAATTAGTTTGAAACTGAGGTCTAAAACGACCTTGTTGAAAACTTTTAGCTCTGGAATCTAACGCGAGTCCAATCTTTTACAAACATTTCTCTCTAGAAACTAGAAATTAAAAAGTCGTTTTTACATTATCAACTCCATGGACAAGTATTTTCATCTGTACTGCATCTATAAACAGGAGTTTCTTAGTTGAAATCTGGTTCCTTCTGGAAGGAAAACTAGTTTAATGAAATGTTACACAATCAAATGGCAAGTAACATGAAAATTTATATTTCTCCTTTAAAATTCTTATTTCATTCATGACGTTAATTAATTATCTCCCAGTGCTCTCTGACATGTGTTGTAAAGAAAAACACCAAACACGAGCGTGTCTATGTACAAGTGTTCAACACTACCGCCTGCAATCAAAACACTAACGTGTAAACATTCAACATAACAAGACCTCAGAACACACCTTATATTCATCTCTAAACCCTCAGGTACTATTCTGAAAAGTGGCTAACTCTGAAGTGTAGCGTCAGAGAGCCTAACTACATTCATTCAACCTTTATCACATATTCACAATAATTTGCTCTTTTTACAGTCACACGAATAAGTTAAAATTTTTGGCATTACTCTGATATTTTCACTTTCAACATATCACAGTATTTCTTAACTTTTAAGATAACAGTTCACATTGTATATAAGGACATATTAACATGCCGTTAATTTTACGCATTTTAAAACATACATTAGTAGTACATTATTAACTTCTATTCTTTTTCAATCAAGTGCCAATTATTCTACATTGAAATACTACATTTCAAAAGTCTTTCAGATTAAAACTTCTTTCTTGCCAGAATCTTTTAAATAAAATTTTATACAAAAATTTTTACAATTTTTTAAGGTACCTTTCTCAAAGATTATCAATGCTTTTTCAATATTCAAGTATTTACACATTGCTATTATACATTAATTTTATTTTTACTCGCGAGTAATTGAAAAACAATACCAAAATAGGTAACAACTCATTTCTCGCCTTTTTGGCGATACAAAAATTGAAGAAATTTAAAATATCCGGCATGCGTAAGAAATAGTAATTGATACAAAAAATAAATGAATCCAAAGCTCTCAAACTTATACTCGTTTAAATACAGGTTTTGCGGATTCAGAAAGAACGTTACGTGTATATCTTCTAAAATGCTTTTTCCATCCTTTATTTGTAGTTGTTTCACTTTTCATTTCAGTTTTCTTTTTTCCTCCTATTTTGCATTTTTCGCCATTGTTTCCCTCTGTTTTTAAGCCACCTGCTTATTATTTCTGTTATTATTATTGCAACTTATGTAAAAATTAAGTGAGGAAAAGTAAGGCACTGAAACTTTGCAAATTATTACGCTCTACGTGAGATTCATGGAGGCCGCTTATTGCATACAAATAACACAAAATGCTTTAACTTCTCTGCTTGGCTTTAGGTCAGAACAACGAAAACAACAAATTTACCCTTTGTAGAAAACCATTCTGCCAGGCAATATATCTACGGGGAGTTTTATCCCTATGAAACTGAGCCAAAAGTGTTATATAGTATCTAAATATGGAAGTGTTGTACATGTTAAACGTGATCGTCATTGCATTACTTTCACTTTTTTACTACTGAAATAAAGATATACCGATTATTTTGTAGATTGGAAAATCCTCCTTGTGATCAAGAAAAGGAGCAAAAACTGGAAAACGAGAAAGAACTGGAAAACGAGAAGGAACTGGAAAAGAAGCGAGAACCGGAAAAGATGCAAAAACTGGAAAAGAATCAAAAACTGAATAAAAAGGAAGAACAGGAAAAGAAGGAGAAACTGGAAAAGAAGCAAGAAGTGAAAAACAAGAGAAAACTGGAATTGACACAAAAACTAGAAAAGAAGCAAGAACTGAAAAAGAAACAAAAGCTGGAAAAGATACAAAAACTAGAAAAGAAGCAAGAACAGGAAAAGATACAAGAATTAGAACAGAAACAAGAACTGAAAAAGATTCAAAAATTGGAAAAGAAGCAAGAACTGAAAATGAAACAAGAGCAGAAAAAGAAGCAAAAACTGGAAAAGAAGGAAGAACTGAAAAACAAACAAAAACTGGAAAAGCAACAGAAACTAGAAAAGAAGAAAGAACTGAAAAAGAAGCAATTACTGGAATGGATTCAAAAACTGGAAAAGAAAGAAGAACTGAAAAAGAAGAAAATACGGGAAGAAATACAAAAACTAGAAAAGAAAGAAGAACTGAAAATAGAGAAACATATTGAAGAGATAAAAAAACAAGCACACAAAAAGGAACTGGAAAGGCAGAAGTTGAAGGAAAAATTGCAAAAACCAAAGAAGAAAGAACTGAAAAAGAAGAAGAAACTGGAAAAAATGCAAAAACTGGAAAAGAAGCAAGAGCCGGAAAAGATACCGGAAATAGAAAATATAGACCAGTCTGAAAAGACGCAATACCTGGAAAAGAAGGAAAAAACGGAAAAGAATCCAAATCTGAAAGACAAGCTGGAACCGGAAAAGAACTGTCAAACCCGAAAAGGAAACCGGTTGAACTGCGAAAAGAGCCAGAACTGGATACCGACTGTAGAACGATTGATTTAATGACCAAACGAAGCAAGACCCGGAAAAGAAAAATAGAACAAATAAATCATATACCTGCTTCATTTTACCAAAATTTATTATCAACAACATTTTTATTATCAAGAACTTTATGGTATTCTTAGTATATGGACGGCATTTGATAATATTTTGCTCGGTAAGTGTAACTACTGATATATTATTAGCTAGTAAGTAGTCATGCTAACTTTAAGATACCACTATTATTTTAGCAAAACTAAGTACACTTTCGTAGTTCAGATCTATGTTTTCAGTGCCTTTCATGGCTGCGAGGTCTTCCGGTTTTACCTGGAAAGTCACAGTTTATTGACTTTTTTAACACATAGCTTTACACATGACAGTATTTTTCAACAATAAATTTATGTTGTGCTACTGGCTCTAAGTTTTGCAAATAAATATTGCACGGCATATATTTCATAATTGAACTCATGAAATTAATTTATACAAATTTCATTCATACACCCACTAGTGATATTCTAAATAATCATTCTTTTTAAAATTTGTTTGATCCTGAGCTGTCTTATCCAACTGCAGATATTCATAGAACTTTATATCAAGGTTCAAAGAAACGTTCAAAAAGGAATGTTTATCCACTTTTAATTATATGTTAATCAGCCTGATTTGCATTACTAAGATTGTAATTCTAAACAAATTAAAAGCTATTGTAGTATGTACATAACCTTTTCATTTGCTTTCACCTTGTTTAAATTCAGTTTGACATACCACAGTTTCCGTCTCTACTCAGGATTTTTTCAGTGTAAAAATTCAAGATTACAAACTGAAATGAGCGAAAGAAATAACTTTTAAAATGTGTGTATACATTACATCAGAATCATAATAGAACTCGATAAATAAACTGAATAATATGTTATAAAGCGAATTTATATCAATTTCGATTTCTTTCAAAATAGAGATTCCTTCTCACCTCACTAATCTCACAGAAACTCTCGGTTTGTGATTCGTGAGCTTTAGTTTTTTATATTTGGAATTTGGCAGCAATATGATTCACTGTTACGATGCAAATTCTTGCTCACAAATAGGTTATCTAACTAGAAAATGGTATAATTAAAATAAAATAAATATTATTAGATGGAAATGTTGGTTTCCTTTGCTTTTATCTGAATGGTATATGTTGGAGACGTTTTTTTCCCACACATCGAATAGAGACACATAGTCGCATAATATAAATAATCTGACAACAATACTATAGTGTAAGATGAAACTCTACCACATTTCTCTATTACTTAAGACTGCGAAAGATTTGTTAAAGCATTACAGGATCATACTCTGATGGATCTCGTCGTTCTGTTTCATTTTCTGCCCTCGAAAACACATTATCTTAGTACAATAGATTACTTTTGAAGGAATGGATTATTTGAAAACATTGTAACTGTAAGAATTATTCTCTGACGTTATTACTCAAAAAGCGGTTGAGAGCATAATCTTTGGCTATGCGCTTTAAGCTGTATTAAAACCATTTTGAAATGTAAGGCCTACAAACTGAAACGTAACTTTATCTTATTTCTGTACTATTCATTAGAGTTATATACATTCCCATCAATAGATACTGAATGGCTAAATATTCTGGTTACCCAAATCAGTTATTTTTTTCCTCTTTTCTTTTTCTTAATTTTAATTAGTCCGGAAAGTAAAGCTATAGAGAATTTCACTTCTTCATTAGAAATCTGATTTATAATTTTGTTTTCCGAGATAAAAAATTGAATTTATTATCTCTTTCCTCAACAGAAAGATCGAAAAACGTAACATCGAAACTTTGAAAACATTTGTAAACTAATAGAAGGAAACAATCAGAACATAGTGGTTCAGCAAGCATATAAATATCCATATCACTAAAGTTTCAACTCTGTTTGTTACCGTACATTCAGGCGTATAAGGCGCACTTTTAAAAGAAAATGCAAGATGGAAATTTATGGGTACGCGCTGTACGCCAGCTATAAAAATGTTATGTTTAGAAATATGGAAAAATTGAGCATACGAAAGTTAGATTTCTGCGTGTAATTAAATTCTTTTTATTTAAGAGAAATAACACAGTTTATGTACTTAAAAATTTTCGTTATAAAAATTCTGTTTCATTTTCACCTTCACATCTGATCCATACTTTCATAGATCCAAGTTCCTCATATTCGGCTTAAGTTATACCTTCAAGCACATCATCGAATTCTGTTTCATTTTCGCCGTCACTTTTTCTCTGATCTACAGATAAATAACCATCTTCCTTTCATCTAGACCGTCAGATATACCACATATATTAAACGGGTTTAATTTTATTCCGTGATTTTATTATCTACTGACACACTATTTATGGACTGGCGTGACGTATTTGGTCTCCATTTGTAATTGTTTTTTTCACCTTCACTTTTGTTCAAGTATTCCACTAACGTTTAAAATATTCTATCGATGATTTATTGACATATATGTCTAATATCTGAACTAATGGCAATAATCCGCCTGGATAAACTGTCATATCTGTATAACACTGTATAACAACATATTTGTGTTATCCGTTAGATGGAGACTGAACATGTCCCAAACTATTAGACTTTCTTGATTATCTGAGGCAAAAGTAAGCTTTTGCCAAATATTTCTTATCCACAGTTTCACAACATTTTTCTCCCCCGATCATTTCTCGTGAATACGGATGAAAACACTTTCGGGAAACTGCACTTCAGCAAAGTCTTTCTTTTAAAGATATCGATGAGCTTTTAATTTCGTACGGTCGGCTAAGCAGGAAATCAGTACGGTGAGGTGAGATTTCTCGTTCTACTATTGATTTTATGTTAACCGTTATTTTTCTTTCATATCATTGTTTCTTTATCTCCTACTATATCAAAACTACAGGAATGACATCCATATTTGCAACACGTGATAGTAAATAAATTTTTACATATTTTTAAAAACTCATCAAAGTTTTATCTCTATATTTTCGAAGCCTTTGAAAAAATTTTATCTCATTTTCTCGGAGAACTGAATTATTCCGTGAAGTAAATCGAATACACAAACTCAGTTTGTTTTAGAGTTTTCACTTCCATTTGCACTCATTTTTTCTATTTTTAAGGCAAAGAAAAGTACGCTGTTTTTTGTTACAATTAATCCATTCTAGTGATGATGGGGATTTTCTACAATGCAGTTTCCAACACTTTCGCCGACGGTAAGCTATTTCATTACATCTTTGTGCAATACACATTTATTCTTTGGCGCAATAATCATTGTAAAATTTCATGCCTCTTCCACTCGTGTACGAAGCATTCACGAAAACCAAACTGCATGATTTCCATTTTCTTTCGCAAACTGAATGACTTGGCATTTGAAACTTGCATTGTGTTTGTTTCGTTTGGCGAAAGCCATAACTACTGCTGAAGAAAGCACTGGAAGAACTACACTTCACTAAAATCAAATGTGATATCGTTAAGTCTTTGATGTTCACATCAGAACCACGGCTTCAAATGACTACAGAAAGAAGAAACATGACTCCTAATTCCGCAAATTCACTTTGGTCGAAAGTGCACTCTTATCCAAATTATGTTCCTTATTTCTCGAAATCCTAGAATAACATTCTCTTCCACATCCAGAATGAATACAAATAATCTCCTACCTTGCAGAAATATTTTCCCCTATAATCATTTCTCCTGCGCACCACCTTATCGCTTGCCAACCTGCAATGTTTCCGCATTTGACATATTTGATCGTGTTTCCTAAGGTATGAAATAATCAAGAAGAGCTGTTGCGGGATATGATGTTTTTTGTATTGCCAAACCACCATGTGTATTTTATTGCTTTCTTTATTTACTAAAGACCTGATGCACTGTAATTAAGCGATATAAGAACTTGATTTATATGCGATCACGTTTTCTTATACAAAATGTTCCAACAATGTGCTTATGCGTTGTAATTTCATTTATTCAAAACTCAGCCTAGTTATATTTATAAAATTTTCAATAGCAAACGAATGTTTTAAGAAAACAGTTTAAACGTTTTGGGTCAAGATACTTTTCAAAAAAAGTCTAATCCAAGAATTATTTATATGAGAAACTTTTATGTAAAAACAAATGGCGCACATTTTTACGTTTGAAATTTACTGGCATATTCCATGCCAAATTTAGTAAGAGATTTCAGGATTTTACCAGCTAAAGAAAGTCAAGGATTTCTAGAATAATTTACAAAGTCAAGGAAGAGTTCTGTCTATTGTTAATTGGTATTTTCATTTCCAAAATAGAACGTTAAAAATTAAATTTTCAGAGAAGTCTTTTTATTTTTTTGGCACGCTGCATAATGAGTTCATTTCAAAAAAGCTGAAAATAAAAGTATCAGTTTTCTACATTTTACTAATTATTCTTTCCTCCAATACCTAGACTTCTGTTTCGGAAACTTTCCTTTTGGTTATAAGAAATAAATCACAAAACAATTGACTGTTGTCAATCGAAATCAGACGGAGATACTTATGTTCAAAATTATTTCATAACGAGTGCAAACTTTCTCCTCATAAAATTATGAGTGTCAGAGAAACATATGAAGAGCTAGGCTTCGTAATTTTTACAAAACAAATGACTTTAAATTTAAAAGTACCAAAGCGCAAACATTTACGTTTTTCAAAACACTTTTGTACTTGGAAGTCAATGCCTACCACAAACGACCAAGATCCGGTTTGAACGGCAGACAGTGCACAGTCATCCATTTCGAGTACCTTTCATTTTGGTTATTTGCGTATGCCATATAACCTTCTCAAATATTCTCATGCTTGTGACTCAGAATTGAATTATCATTTTAACTGATATTTTTATGTGATGTGTAACAATAATTTTGTTTATTTTTCAGGATGAAGATTCAGGCCCCCTTTGCGCATACCGACTGTCTGTAATTTGAATAGCCAGTTTACAATAACAAGCTTAATAGTAACCGACCGTCATAGGGAGATGCCCGAGGCTTAAAGGAACGGGAATCTCTATCAAAGTTGCAACTTGTGTAAATGCAATTTTGACTTTAAAATTATTTTATTTTCCCTTTCTCGTGTCAAAAATGTTTTTCTCTTCAATATTTAACTTTAATAACGTGAAACTTTAATTTAAATTTTTCTTTTCGCTATTTTTACTTTAAAAAGATTTTAAGTTCTTTCATTTTACAAAAGTAATACTGATTTTAAAAACTATAAATATTTCCTTTTGGTTCTTTATTTTAAAAAATTGCTTTTAAGTGCTCGCTTTATTTATTTTACAGAAATAATATATACTCTTATAAGCTAAACATATTTCTTTTTCGTATTTCTATAAATGCCATTTTTTAAAAATATTTTACTCCTTTTTATTAAGGGGTGTTGGAAACCCTATAGCAACAATGTTAAATTGGCCATTTTTGGATTACCTTTTCTGAAAATCTACTGTTCTTACAGGCTTGAAGGTTTTCCCGTAATTAAATTAATTCCGTAATTAATTACCTCGCGCCCTTTCAACCAACCACGAGTCAGGTTCGTCTATGCACTCGCCATAGTAGGAAAATAATCTCTATCTTTGAAATTTTATCCTCTAATTTATTACACATAACGGTACACAATACACAATAAAACAAATATCACTAGTATAGTATACACTTAATTATATACATAATATAAGGCGTGCAAAACATGTTTTAAGTAATCTCAACTATATACATAATATAAGGCGCGCAAAACATGTTTTAAGTAATCTCTTTCCACACGGCATGGCTGCCGGTCCAATCGCTAAAGTACCAAGTCTCGTATTCACACCACCAGCCTGCTTCGATCGGTTTTTCCGAGGAATCTCGAATTCTTTTAATACGGTGTCTTTAATCATAATATTGTTATTTCAATCCATTTCATCGAAAGTCGCGATCAAACTTTTAACTTTTGTTTTTAAACTCTGCAAAGTAATTTTCCCTTCTTCAGAAATTTTATAGAGATTAAGAATCACTTCAGCATGATGTAAAAAGAACGGCCATTTTTCAGCTTTCGATGGTGGGTCAATCATAACTCCTTTCATTATTTTCAAATGTTTCAATAATCGTTTCCCTTGCTCTAAGAATCTCTAAGAATCTCCTATATCTTAATAAAAATAAGAACCTTAATTTCTCATTTGCATATAAAATATACTCTCTCGGTGTCTACTGGCTTTAACGCCTGACATTCGAATCATGTTAATAACAGACATAAAAACAATTATAATTTTCTAAGTTAATATGCTTAATATATAAATTAAGAAGGACTTACCTTTGATCCCGATAGTGAAAATGTCGAACGAAACGCGCCATTTTCTTCGTCATAAAAATCTTCTCACATTCGTGAATCACATCGTAGATCCATTCGTGAACTATCACCGAATTTCATTTTATAAATTTCAGTAACTTTTTACGACCATATATATTTATTATTTTCACTATTTAGTGATTTCCTTTTTCACAATCTTATCCTATCGACTTCGCCGATTTGCACCTCGCGCCGTTTCCACTGCGAGGCGGGTTCGTCTATTTCTCATGCACTCGCCATATGAAAATAATCTCCATCAGCTTTGAAATTTTATTCACTAAATTATTACACAATACACAATAAAACAAATACCACTACTATACATTTAGCTTAAGTTATCTCTTTGCACACGGCATGACTGCCGGTCCAACCGCAAAAGTCACAAGTCTCGTATTCTTCCCACCAGCTTGCCTTTACTCTGCTGTCCGGCGTAACTACGTCCCTTCCTTTAACCGTCTTTCGCCCCTCGCGGATAAAATGTTCTGGAAACGTCTTTCGCTAAGGGAAGGAACATCACAATACCTAGCTGAATATCCTGAAGCGAGCTTTTTATCATTTTAAATTTTAGAGTATTTTACGGAATATTTTGTTACGCGTAGTAAAATTTAACACTGATTATAATCAAAAGCTCATTTCGGCAAATATTTGGAAACGTAGTAAATAAGGTATAAAAATTTCAGATACCTGTGAGCAGTACTTCTTGAGAACAGGTACTACATCGGGTACAAAAAATCACTTTCGGGGAAAAACGCGATTTTATGTAAAAATTCTCAATTATCAAAGCATTCAATAACAAATTAAAGCTAGATTTTGTACAGTCCTAATTTTCATAGATTAAAGAATGGTGTTTTAAGAAATCTAAAATTGTAGAGAATTTGAAAATGCAAATATCAGAAATCCTCATTTTATGAAATGTTTTAGCTTTCAACACCCCTTCAACTATTCTATTCTTTAAAGTCCTTTCTCTTCTTTTCTATTCTGATAAAACTTGATATCTAAATTTAATTCTTTGTCTTTTAAATTTTAATTTTATATCTCTGGTCGCATTTTTCTTTAACGATTAACATTTTGCATTTGGCTTATTATTATTGTATTAAAATTATGCAAAATGAACAAACAGTAAATAATGAGAAGCTCAATTAAAAGCAAATACAGATTTAATGATAAAAGGGAAATTTTTAATGTCATTACAAACAAGATTTCAAGAGGTTCTAGAGACCGTTGCCTAAAAAAAAAAAACAATTCGTCGTTTCCGGAAGAAATGAAACTTTAAAAAATATTTTCGTTGTCACAAAAACCAAACTTTTTGAAACATTACGTTATTCAAACTCTTACGTCACTTCCGAGTGTCACGTTATCTAAGATGGCATAGGTTTCGGCTACGTCCCCAAGCCTCTGGCATCTCCTGAGGGCGGTTGGTTACTACACCTGTACCAACGATAGTGAACTTCCGGTGATATCCTTCTGTCTGTACCTGAATGAAACTGGCTCTATTTGACGGCACACTAGCGAAACACTAAAAAGTCATGATTTAAACGACGATGATTTGAATAATTTAACTGGAATTTTGAGGACGACAATTTAGATTAACTGCTGATGATTTTTTATTTAGGTGATCGTGAGTATATGGTTTAGTGATGAAGAGTATGAATAATTGAGTAGGATGATAATAAAACTTTAGGTGATCGGGCTTTGTATCTAGGTGAAGTTCTTTTATTCTGACAACGACTTCAATGATGATGATGAAGATGATACATAGGATGGTTTAGAATGACTGATGTGATTTGGGTGATGATGGTTTATCTTATTCTGACGATGATCATGGTGACGCGATATACATGATGGTTAAAATGACGATGTGTATTAAGTGATAATAAAGATTTAGATGAATTTGATGGTGACATAGTTTTGACTGATGACGATTTTATACATGATGTGAGAGTGATTTATATAATAATTTAGAGGAGTTAGACAGTGAAGACGATGATTAAATGAGGATGAAGAAGATGATGATTTGGTTGATATTCCTTTCTATTTAGATGATCTGGAGGATTATGATTTATCTATCTCGACGATGATAATGGTGATGATGACATATACGACGGTTTAAACTGAAGGTATGATTTCGATGATGATGATTATTTAAATGATGGTATTGAATTATCTGGTGATTATTTTATAATTTCTTTCTTGGTTATTCAGATAACAATTTTGATGGTGATTTAGACGGTTGAGGTGATGAAGACGATGATCAAATGAGTATCATATTGTTGATGGTGGTGATTTAGATGATACTGCTTTTTATTTAGTTGATTTTAGCTATGATGATTTATCTTAATTTGGCGATATTTTCAATGACGATGATGATGATAATATATATATGATGGTTTAACATGAATATGCGTTTTGGGTAGTTATGCTTAGTTAGATGTCTTAGATTAGCAGATGAAATTGATTGGATTTAGAAGGAAATTTATATAGATGATGATTTCAATGAGTTAGATATTGATTTAGATGAAGGTATATTCATTTGATAATGATTATTTAAGCAATAAGAGGGTCGTCCGAAAAATTACTTTGCCGTAAACCATAAAAAACAAAGTCTTATTACCTGGAAAGACCTACTGCAAAAGATACAGCTATATTTCTGCTACATCTCAGCATAAGAAACATCGGAACTATACCAATTGTCATAGCGTCGGTTACCTATTTCCATTAGAGTGTCATAGAAGTCTGTCGCCTGGGAAGAAAGGCAGCCCGTCACATTTGTCTGCAACATTTCACCTGTATGAAAGTGTGCCCAGACAAGAACATCTTCAGGTGCAATAGCACGTGGAAGTACTTGACAGCAAGATCGGAGCCATAGGATGGATGGACATCTCCCAGTGAAACGTTTGCAACATATATTTTGTGGAATTCCCCGTATGCGTCCGATGTTGTCGTAGGACACCACAACACCAGCACTGAGCATCCCAAACCATTTGTTCTGAATGGCTCTTCAGATGTTCTCTAGTAAAGCGCAATAAAGATCAGCTTTCACCGGAGCGCCACTCGCCAATACGTCAATGAGCAGAATGCCTTTACTATCGCAGAATACCGTGGACTTCAATTTCCGTGCATAGACTGAGGATCGTCCGGCGCGTGGATCCCTGTGACGCCAATCAGTCGTGAGTTGCTGGTTTCTGTGGTGAAGTGAGCTACCCACATCTCTTCACCTGTAACGATTCTGTTAAATTGCTTTCAATAAATTGATTTATGTATCTGCTGCCTCTAGTTCTTTGTGTTTAAGTTTTGAGTATTCGAAATGGAACTCAAATGCAATCAATCGCATATATAGATTACATATCAATTCATATATTTGAATTAAATACATATTTACTTACCGGCCCGAAACTTTCTTAACACGTTGAGCTCGGCGCCGGTCACTGGGGACCGACAGTGAACTTTCCGTGTGGCCGGCGTCGGTCCCTGGGGACCGGCACTGGAATTTTCGTTTGCCTGGCGTCGTTCCACGGGACCGACAGTATAAGTTAAAAAATAAATATAGTCTCAATGAAATGTGATCAAATTTAGCTTTAATGAAATGTATTGAAACATTCTAAACAAAAATACGGCTTAGCTTTAAGGCTTAGCTCGCTGCCGGCTGAACGGAAAGGACAGCAAATTCGGCGCCGAACTCAACGTGTTAATTGGAAAGCCACCGCTCGGCCTTAAAAACGCACAGCAGTTTGATTTAAATAACCCTTGATAACACTATTCTATAACGTTCTTTGTACGTTAAAGTACATATAGCACATGAGTGTGCATCACACAGTAACATTTAGTTATTGTACATTGTTTTTAATCAGCACTTACTAGCTGAAGTTTCGTCTTATTAAACTATCCATATTGGTGTTTTTCATGCTCCTAAATTTTTTTTTGTATATAAATAATGGAAATTACAATTGGGATGATCAGTTCCATAAAACTGTCAGTATTCTGCAATCCTAACCACATGACCAATGGTGCCCCAAACATACAAGAAACAAACAGGTATGTACAAGTAGGAATGATTTCCGAAACGTTTGCTTGAACAAAACTCAGAACAAAATAAAACAAAAAGGTCGAATCAAAATGTTAATATTTCATACAAATGTGCAGTATAATGTTAGATGTAAAGCCTGTTTTCGTTTCCCTGGCAGACGTACTAGGAAGTTTCATAAATGAAAGGTTTCTCTTTTAGTGGGATAGTGGCTGTGACCTATACATCGAACATTCATTGCTGGACAGTACGTGTATAATTACAGATAGATAGAGATAAGTAATTAATAGAGTATTTGGCAGATATAAACTCATCATTCAGATCTTCGAAAGTGTTCAAATAGTAAAAACACGATACCGTATGCTTTCACCACTTCACTTATGATGTATACTATGCCCATATGAGGTAATTCTGCCTGTTAGAGTTAACTAAATCTTAGCTATTGAAATATAGCATTTTAAAATTCTTTCCATGTGAATTTAACATGAATAATTTTACTCTGATCACTCTCTTTCTTTTCTGTTTGTTTCTTACTTCTAGCCATCTATATCCAGTTCTATATCTTCTACTTGTGCCTCTGATATTTAATGTAACGGCATTTTGCTTTAGAGTAAATAGTTTTAAAATAATTTAAAATTACATTCCTATTTTCAAGATACTTTTATTAATTTTTCAAGGTAAACATTTTGATATTCGTCAAATGGAACTCGAACCTAAAATTTAATTTTTATTAAATCTTTAATCTAAACTTCCACGCAATGCCCTTATGAAATAATTCACTGTATATTAGAAAAATACGAGAAACAGACGCGTATTTTTTCGAATGAAAAAAGTCGAAAAATTAAGTGCTTATTTAAGTCAAAAATCTCAGGCGAACAACTGATAAGGCCTTATAAGGCCTTATGTGTTGTTCCTTATAAGTTATGTGAACTTCCTTATAAGGCCTATTAAATTATGCACACTTTTTGCTGCTGATAATTTAAATTTATTTCTTCGAATTGATCTTTCAAACTTGAATACCCGATTCCTAAAAGAAAGTTGCTGATTTTGAAATTACGTATACTGCACAATTTTGGTCGTGCGTTTATGAATTTTTTCTATTTTTTTTTTTCTTTATTAGCGGAAGTACCCGATGTCAATTAAGTTAGATTGAAAGCAATGTATCTAACAACAGAGAGAACGATACCGTTGTAATCCTTCTCTAACGATGTAAAAAATACGATTCATAGTTATACATTTTTCAGTCTGGTGCGATATGGAACCCCACATAAAAAATTTTAATAGAAAAATATAATTCTCTCTCATTGTATCAGAAGCAATGCCACTCAGCTTTTAGTGATTTTCGTCTTTCTAATCAAATGGTCATAACAGCTCAAGTTCCGTCCAATATTTCACCTATATTCAACTTTAGTCGATTTAGTGTCGCAAAACATTTATCATAATTGATCAGAAATCAATAACGCAAACAAACAAACAAACACACAAACAGACATTCTTCTTTATATGTATAGGTTTTGTAAAACTTACAAATTTTTTATTAATAAAATGTACGATTTGCAAGCGAGCAGTAGCAACACTTTTCGAAATAAAGCAATTCTATCTCCAACGCCCGAGACTGTTACCACTAGGAAAAATGAGTGCGAAAATTAGTACTTTCAGAATTTTTAATTAGTATTTTGGCTCATGAAAGTGGTAAAGATGAGAATAGTCGAAATGGCTTCCCTCGAATTTTCGGAATCGGGAATAACGTATTTAATGTTTGGGAAAGCTATTTTTATTTCATCTTTTATCTATTTTCGTATTTTAACAAACTCTAGGATTTGAAAGAGAGCAATGGTAACAACTTTCGAAATTAAGCAGATTTTCGTCTCCAGCTTGCGAGACTGTTGCCATTCGGAAAATGAGGAAGAAAATTATCATTTTTCCGAGTTTTTAATTTATAGCTCTGATTTTATCTACTTTTTTTTTTTTTTTTTTTTGGAGAAAAGTGACGTCGACCTATTCCGGGACCGATAAAAGAATTGTAGAAAGTTTGGTGGTGATAGCTATAGTAATGACCGAGTTATAAGAGGACAAACACACAAACTTTCTTCTTTAATACTATATAGATAAAAAGTATGAAACTTTCCCAAATGTAAGTATACGAACCGCGAGACTGTATTAAAATTTGGATTTACTTATTTGACAAAAAAGATTTTTTTTTAAAATTTGACATCGCCAAAACATGAATATTTTCGTGATTTGAAAACATTTCGATAACTGGAAGTATATTACTACAAGCAACGATTGCAAAAATAAAGGTCGTGTAGGGACTTTTAAGCCGGATAAAGGATGTTGGTGTACATATACGTGAGCATATACATATACGGTTGGTACAGCTAACCTGCAGTATGAAAGAGAGAAGCACGCCTACTCTTTAGAAAATTTCTATATTATTCGGCTAATCGTTTTTGAGTTATACATACACACATATATTATATCTACATACATACAGAGAACACGAAAAAATCCCTTTTGAATGCATTATAAAATATACTATGAAAAGGAAGAAGTCTTTATTCTGTCCGTATGAGATGTCGCACAAAAATCATCCAAGTGGATTCAGAAATGGACAAAATGGATATTTCCACTGAAATGTGATACTTGAAATTTTTCGTAATTATAATACTTCCTTTATATTGTAAAAGGCAGTAATAAAAAATTACCTAAATGGGAAATCTTAGAAAGAGGAGAATTAGTACCAGATTTCCGCAGCTATACTTTTAAGAAGTGGTCGTAAAAGAAAGTGGTTCGCTGAGAACTTCGTTCTAAAAGTTCAAGCAATAACTAAAAAATTTTCGAATGAATTGTGTGTGAAAACTGTATGTCCCGTCGTTCAAAAGTAGTGGACTGTAAATTCACTTGATGTTCCCTCAGTGTAGAACCCAAGAAACCTCAGAGTCATAATGTTGACCGAAACTACTTTATTGGCTTTCAAACATTAAGTTGGCTGAGGAACCGCGAAGAACACGTTGAAATCTTCGACTTCAGTAGCGGCTCACCAAGTAAACTCAGGAGAACCTATGCTTAGTTGAAACTCACAGCAACCTAAAAGCTCTAAACCCGAGCTTTACGATCCTAACAAATTTGTGTCCGCGCCGCTCCTCGGTACAAAGAGAGAAATACAATTTGCGTAACATAGAACTAAAACATTTAATCTTTTGCAGAGCACTGTACGTTAACGTCGGAATTTCAGCAAGAAACGTTGTATGCAGTCTATTTAGTCCTAAAGGAGTATACAGGTAAAATGTTGTAAAAATTGCACTTACCGTTTTAATTCTGTGGGTGTTCCATGAGGTGGAACACTGCGCCGCCAGAGCTTTTAATACGGTTTCTAATATTACCTTTCATGACTGAAAATAACTGCTCGCACCGATAAGTGCTACCAAACATGGAAATAATTTCATATGCGAATTTTCGAGTATTTTCAAACCTGGCTGGTAAATATTTGTAAAGTTCAGGCACGCCCACTTCAATGAATTTTGCTTTCAAATTTGAGTTGCATTGAATCTCCATCACCTCCATTTGCATATGGCTGGGTACTGAGACAATGCTTATTGAGAAAATCGAAGAAAACCTCTTGAAGATAAAATCAAGTGGTTAGCGTAACGTTAACTTACGTTATATAATTAGCAAGAACAATACACCAAAATGAGTTTTGGTGAAAGATGTGCATAGTGTATATACTGTTTTTTCTACTTTTCATTATTTATTCCTTATTATATTTCCTTAATTAGTGCTGGAAAATCGATATGGATCTTGCGCCCTCTGGGGCAGCACTTTGATGTGTATTATGCGTTAAAAATTTCAACAACTGGTCTGTGCAACTATGCTCCGCCCACTTCTGTTGTATGCCTCAACAACTACCCCTACGCTATTCCGTTAGCTTCAAGACACGGAGGAAGGCGGACGCTACAGCCGTAGCACCTACGAGGAGAACGTTACTACAGAAAGTTTTTATACTACAGACGTGCTAATTTACTTTTACGATGCGAAAGTTATTTTTCAGATATTTTAAATCGCTATTTTACCCAAGTTGCTGTTACATATTGCCACACTGGATGGGATTCAGAACTTCAAGTGCACAGGTGTGTTCCAACATTTGGATTTTATTTTTCACTTTTATGATACACACTAAGGACAGATATGGATAGGTAAAGATTTCAGGGTCGTGTTCCTATTAACCAGGCGACGACATTTCATACGACCATCATAACAGACATTCTGAACATGTAAAACCGAGTGAATAGACTACAACACTTCAATTCTCTACATTCCTCAATACTAAGATATACTAATTTGGAAAGATGCTCAGTAGAATTCAAGTCAGGGCTTTTAAGTAGCCAATTCATGACAGAGACGTCAGACGAATGCTCATCCATTCAACCAACCAGTAGCCAACCTTAACCTGTGAGAGGCGCAGTTATCTTTCTGGGATACTCCCTTTTCGTGTTAATGACAGGCACATAAATGGATGTAGATAGCTCATCAACTCTACGTACAGAATCACATTGAGGGAGATTGGAACAAGGACCTAAGATCCCAAACACAACCAGAAGAAAGCATCCCAGACCAAGATTAAGCTTCCACGGCCTTCTACAACTCCAATCTGCGATACCGGATTTATAACTTTATGATTCTCTCGCCATATTCTCAGCCTCCCATCGGTATTATTATTATAATACGCCAGAGAACTGGGGCTCCGTTGCCTTGCAGTATAGCAGACTGCCTTACACGGATTAAGGTCTCTGCCTCCGGCAGCTGTCTACTACCCGCTTCCCCACAACCGGTTAAATTAGACGGATCGAGACTCATCACTCCTACACATTTCAACTCCACTAGTGTCTATTCTCTATATTTTCCTGCTCAGGTAAGAATGGCAACTCGATGGCATGTATTTAGGAAAGGTACCCTCGTGTGTCTACGGCTTCCGATGGCCATATGTTGAAGGGAGCGATACACGATCTTTTTACTGACTGTACGACTTTCTCCTGCTTCAGCTAGGTGGTAATTTGTGCTATTGTTTACTTCGTTGACCATGTACAATACGGCTGAGACGTCTCACTCAACGATTATTGCACTTTGCCCCATCGCTAGTTCGTTTTCCCACCATGCGTGCATTCTTGGTACACTCTTGACACTGTCTAATGTTAAAATGCTATCCCGCTGAGGATTTTGGAAATTGTATTTTACATGGCACGAATGACTACTATTAGCCGGATATTGAAGCTGTCTATGTCAGAAAGTTTACTAAACTGGTATGTGAAACCACTGATTATCAACAACCACAGTGCTAGCTTAATGTGCATTTAGCACAACTTCCTCACGTAAGCCCAGATACGGGGCAGCGCTATTCAATTTGCAAAGCCATGTCTATCCCTAATTTAGTGGCACTTCAGTGTAGTTACAAATCATGAAGCTTGGACATAGGTATAACGATTGCAATAGAAAAAGATTAATTTACGACCAAAAAAGAGGAGAAAAAGACACAGTATATTGGTTCAGAAAAATCAAGGACAATTTTTCTAAAGGTTTTATTGTTCTTACTGGATTCTTTTATAACGAGAAACGTAAAGTAAGGAAAGTAGAAACAAATATCAAAATTAATTCGGATTACAATCAGAAAAATCTTTAAACACCTATATTAAAAGACTAAATTTCATCTCTTTATCCAAAAGATCTTGAATGTATTAAGTTCCATCAGGTCAAGGCTACAATTCATACCTCTAAATCTACTGCTTTATGGTTTGAAAAAATGAGATATGAAATCGGAATTAAATCTGTACCCTCTAGATGCATATCCCCAAAATCTCCTGATGTGTCTCCTATGGATTAATGTGCATTTGTACGTTTAAAACAAGCTCTTTATACGTGGCATCACCAAACATTGGATGGACTGTGGAACATTTTGAAGGAGAAGTGGCATAAAATCAACATTGATGTTTTGAGAAAAAGGCTTTTCTCTTGGAAATCAAGATGTAATATGATGGTTCAACAAAACGACTCTCAGACGGAATATATTAGATAATGAGATTATAAGATTTGTTTATATATCTAAATATTTGCAAAATCCTTAAAAAATACCTGAACACCCCCTGTACTCAGTGATTTGCGATTGTTACGTTGAATTTTAAATTTCAGACTAAACGTTTCAGGATTATTCATACTGTTTCCTTTATTCTCAATTTTATTAATAATGCCTCATAAATATTTATTCAAATATATGAAAAGTTCATTTTGTAATTTATAAAATACGCTGTTTTTAAATATTTTTAACCCAGAGTTATATTAGCCCGAATTCTGTTCAAGCGTCTTATGTGTGCAAATAACAAAATGATCCCTTTGCGGTAATACAGAGTCTGAAAGCTTTCAGTTTAATATATGTTTTTCATGTATCTGTGGGGTTGTAAATTCTTTAACTTCCAGTATATATCCAATCGAGACATTTTTATAAAAGTTATTTAAATTAATTTCTTTCAAATTTCATGTCATGACTGATTTGTTTGAGTAAAAGTTAGGTTATCTGAAAAGGGCAAAGAAAAGGATGGTTACCTGCCTGGCGCGAGGGATGGCTTAACGGAGAACGTTCTATGGGAAATCGCCTAATATACATCGAGATAAGGAAAACTGCAGAAGCCAACCATGCAGCCAGCACGTTAGCGGGGAATCAAAGAGGGTAAAACTCTTAGCATTCTTAAACACAGGGCATACTGCTATGGGACACATATTGAAAATACTTCGTTTGAAAAGAAAGCAATATATTTTCATTTATTATTTCTAGTACGTTTTGACATGAAGGCCACAGAGAGAAAAAAATCTAAAATAAAAAATAACATCCTTATTCGTATTTTAATGATAATCTGGAGACTTTTTATGCGAAATGCCGACAAATCACTTACGAAAAACAAAAAGGAAGTGGCTGACGATCACTTTGAATTGAGAGCATAGACAACAAGGGAAAATATGCCTAAGAAAAATTTCAATAATAGCTACAGCTTTCCTTAATTCAATGAGAAGTTATAGTTAAAAATAGAGCATATTGGTAAATCATAACTGAATATGGTGTGTAAACTAGTAAATTAATTTAAGAACACAAGAAAAAGTAATTTAGCAATAGCATTTAACTGCAAATAATCATTTTAATTTCAGGTTAACATATAATTTCATTTTTATTTTACAGTTCTGAAAAATAGCTGCAAAAAACAATTTTAAAATTACTTTCTGTTTGCATTTCAGCTGTAGCGAAATCGATTGGACTGAAAACATCCTTCCTCTCTCTTATCGAAAAAGGCAATTTTTTCCGTCAAAATGCAATGCTCAGTCAAGGAGATCGTCACTTAGTCAGTCATTTTTCAGTCAAAGTCCAATTTTTATTCAGTCACTGGTCAGGCAAGGAGATCTTCCCTTCCTCGGTCCCTGTTCAGTGAATGTCTAATTTTTAGTCTGTCACTGGTCAGTCAATGAGATCGCTACTTAATCAGTCATTGCTCAGTCAATGTCCAATTTTTAGGCAGTCACTGGTCAGTCAATGAGATTGGTGTCATGGCAAACGAATTTTTGACGAATATGCATTGAAATTGTGTAAACTTATCTGAGATCTCGATAATATGCTATAAGTCCTTTGTTTATTTTTAATTTTTTAAAACAGAAATATTTTACTAGTGGTTTTCATAGGTTTGTAATTTTGAAACGCTTGCTATGATTCGAAGAAGGATGTTGAGTGTACTCGTCATCAATATAGATAACAGGGACGGTACCAACGACGACATCAATAGGGTGTTCTTGAAAATCTTGAATTGTTTTGTGTTCTATTCTGTCTATTTGATCCACTTTGCCATTCATTCCTGGTTCATTATTTGTGTTAAGGAGATTACCAGAATCGATGTCACTTTTTGCTCCAAGATCGTTATGCGATACAATGCATTCAGCATCCAATGATTTAAAACAGGCATTCAAACTGAATTCTTCTTGGTTCAAGATGGTTATACAGCTATTCGTGCCTCTTTGATTACCTGAGTTATCAGGTTTGTGAAAATCAAAATCCTTTTCTGTCTTTAAAATTATTTATTTATGTAACATATTTAAACACAATTCCATAATTTTTAATACAGAAACAAGAAATTAAATTACAAAAATAATAAAATTACACATATATTTACTAATGCATGTTTAGTGAGCAATTAAAATTAAAAAAGTGAAATGCACTAAAATTATTTTCCAAGCCAAAAAATTATATTGGTACATTTCTAATATATTCTTTGTTAGTTATGCTTACACAGCAACTGTTTTTAGTTTTCTTTTATCTGAATATTTAGAAAAGCTGTCATTTTTGAATTTACAATAATTGTTTAAAAGAGTATTTGTGCATGAGTATATAAGCAGTTGCATAATTTTACGTGACAAATGGTTTTTACAAGAAATAATTTTAATTTCTTTACACATAAGAATTTCTAATGTAATAGTGGATATTAAATTACGTTGGTTACATACTTGGAGAAAACTATTTTCATATTCAGGGCTTATGAGCTTATGACAATAAAATTATGCAGTATTACATTAATGACATCAGCAGATGGGTACTTTAACCCACCTCTATCACAATTATGAATATGTTTGAAATTGGGAGGAATTATTAGTGGTTTTTCAATAACTAAATTACCTCCACAGTCATCACATTTTAGCCTATTCATAACTGAGTGGCAACAATATCCAGCCAAGTATGCATTTAAAGGTAATTTATCAACCATAGTTTCAAGATCAGTATCTGTGACATTAATATGCTTGAAATTATGAAAATATTTTACAATAGATTCATGGGAAGTATCATTAATCAAATCAAAAGAGTTAGAAAATCATCGATAACAATTGTCCCTTTACTTTTCGATAACATAGTTAGATTTAATACAGAAAATGCACGTAGTTTGTTTTCTACTTCAAAAACCTGTCGAAGTGATATATGATAATTTGTTCCAGCCATCCTGCGATATAAACTAAAACGATGTTCCAATTAATCTGTCTGAATTTTACCGGGCAAAAAATACGGTATGTTGAGTTCACCTAGACAATACCTACACATTTCTATCATACACGTTGTTGTTAATATAAGAGCAGAAAGTGTCTCTTTTGTCAACCTACCCGTATCACTCTTCATTTCTTTCCATTTCATCAACCAATCAAGAAAATTATTTAAAAATACAAACTTTTGCCTGATTCATTTCATACTAATGGTTTACAGAAGTCATCACAAGAGTGTACTCCCTTGTTTGGTGTTTTAACATTCATTATTGAAAACCACGACGAAAATATTTTAATATATGCAGATGTTTCGTGAAAATTTAACAAATTATGCTTTACTCCTAATTCTTTCAGGCCTTGTGATGTTTGATCGTTGAAAATTTGTAAAGCCAGTTTCCCACTTTGACGTTCTAAATTTGTAGGCCACAGAGCTTTACGAGATATTGTACATCCATATTTTAACAAATTACCACTTTTAGCTTCATACATATTTTTTAAAGTAAGAAATGAAGAGGTACATACATTATTTGAAGACAAGTCAAAATTTGGAAAATACATAGCTTGTTTAGGGTTTTTCTGGTTTAACCAGTTGTTACGAACACTTTTAATAATATGAACAGAATCAACTGCATAAAACAATGGACGAGTTGCATCAACAGGATGAGGAAATACAAAATTTGATAATGGATTATTAAACAGAGATATACATCTTCTATTAATGGAATTATTGTCACTAACAACAACAATTACTTTGAAACCTATTGCTTCAAGACCAACAATACCCTCAGGGGGCTCACTTTTGTGAGTACGGGTGTGGCAATCCCGAGGTACCCTAGCCCTTCAGGGGATCATCTTCTTGGTGAGACGGGTGTCACGATCCTGGAGCCCCAGTGATCTATCCTCTTTTCCGTCTCCTCTCCTCTTGGCTGGAACTTTTCTCCTTCCCTTCTCCCTTGTGGTTTCTCTCTACGGAGTTTGGGGCTCGTCACGAGAAACTGGAACAACCCTTGCGTCCAATTTTCAAATGGCGAGAAAACTGCCCACGTGTTTGCCGTGCGTGGAGACCCGTGTCGCTGGAAAGGAGGGTCCTGGTAGTTGAGGGGCGAGATACTGTCCCCAACACACTGCTTTGGCCTCTGCTTCAGCTAAACGGGAGGCACCTTAGTCGTCCTCACGGGTGTCAATCGGCTGGTCACTAGTCCTTGTGTCAGTGGCTTGGGGTCAAGCTCTCGGGAGTACCTGCTTTCGGGAAAGCCGACTGTGGGGCTTCAGTTTGCGTATAGGTCCGGCTAGCCCTAACACAGGAATCTGTGTTCCCTTGTAGGGCTCCGTGGTGGGCGGGGCCGTCGGACCCGAATCTTTTCTTTTCTCATTATGGCTAACCCTCAATTTTTTCTAATCAAGGATTTTGAAGTTACTCCAGTCACTCAACCGAATTCTGAAAAGTCTACTGCTAAGCCAGTCACTCAACCTAGTCCTGAAAAGTCCACTACTAAACCAGTCACTCAACCTACTTCTGAAAAGTCTACTGCAAAAAAATTACGCACAGATACAAATGAAAAAAATCATAACAATAGTCCCCGTTTCCTAGTTATTTCTAGTCCTTCTGGAGAGCTGCAGAAGATGTCTCCTTTCATAATAAATAAATATATTCATTCTTGTATTGGTGAGCCGAGAAATATAAAGCGCCTCCGCTCCGGAGACTTGCTTATTGATACAATCTCAGCCACCCAGTCTACTTCTTTACTTCAAATAACTACACTTGGGCAAGCGAATGTCACTGTAACAGCACATAAGACACTGAATTATTGTCGTGGCGTAATATCGGAATTCGACCTTCTGTATGTTCCTGAAGAAGAGATCGCTTCCGAGCTATCCGACCAAAATGTCTGCGGTGCTAGGCGGATCAAGATGCGTAAGGAAGGTAAGTTGATCGATACGAAACACGTGATCCTTACCTTCAACACGCCTGATCTGCCTAAGAATATTAAGGCCGGATATTTAAATTGTCCTGTAAGACCTTATATTCCCAACCCTATGCGATGCTTCCAATGCCAGCGTTTCGGCCATTCTAAGATGTCTTGTCGTGGCAGCCTCACATGCGCCCGATGCTCACAGATTGGCCACGATTCTGAAAATTGTACCGCTGCGCCTCTTTGTATAAATTGCAAGGGTGAGCACCCAGCATTTTCACGCCTCTGCCCAAAATGGAAATTGGAAAAAGAAGTGCAGACTGCAAAGGTTACGAGGAACATCTCATATGCCGAAGCCAGAAGATTAGTCCAAAGCACACAGCTACGACCAAATACATCTTACGCGAATGCTCTTAAAAGATCTCGCACAGTTGCCACCCAAACATCAGTTAGTATGCAGACTCCACCAAACAAAACTCAACAGACTACAAACAAGAAGAAAGAAAACCCAACCCATACAGTACAAAATAAAGAAATAGTAATTCAAAGCAAACCCAAAACTACCACAGGAAAAGAAACAAATAAAAATAGAAGTTCCAGCAATAGCTCTTTTGATGGAATGGTTTCTGAATCTGCGGATTCAGACGGTATGGAAGTAGAAGAGGGTCTGGAAGTTCCCAAGCATCTACTTCCACGAAAAACCAAACACGAGTACAGAAAGAACAAAAACTATTCATAATGGCCACCCTCGTATCATGGAACTGTCGCGGTTTCCACCGAAATCTGCTCGACATCAAAGCTATAATCAATGTTCATCAACCTGTATGCTTCGCAATACAGGAAACAAATCTAAAACCAGAACAACAGGCAAAGCTTCGGAGGTTTTCTTTCGTCAGGAAAGATAACATTGCAGGTGAGCGTGCCAGTGGAGGTGTAGGTCTCCTCACCTCACTGGATTATCCCTCAAAAGTGCTTCCTTTGACGACATCCCTCCAAGTTGTCGCTACTCAAACAAATTTTGATATTGTTGTTACAGTCGTTTCTCTGTATTTGCCTCCAAATGAGCATATTGATCAGCAAGATTTAAATGGTCTTTTAGAGCAGCTGCCTGAGCCTTTCATCATAATAGGAGATTTTAACGGCCATAGTCCGCTCTGGGGTAGTAAAGATACAAATTGCCGAGGAAGACAAATTGAGCAGATGATCGAAGATCATAGCCTTTGTCTCCTCAATAATGAGCAAGATACTTACTTCCATGAGCCTTCAAAGACATTCCATGCTCTCGACCTTGCCATCTGTTTACCATCTCTGTTGCCTTTTTGCACTTTTAATGTGGGAAAAGATCTTTACAACAGTGATCATTATCCCATTTTTGTGTCTCTTGCACGAAGAGGAGCAACTCCCATGACGAGACTCCCTCGGTTTATACTGGACAGGGGGCCCACCAGCGGCCGAGCGGTAAAGTCGCTGAACACTGGTAGTTCGGTCCGAGGTTCGAATCCCGCAAACGGGCTGGCTGCATGAGTGTTTTCGTGGTTTTCCTCATGTGTAACGTTTATACGAGCCAGTTTCCCTTAGAAAGTCCTCCACGAAGGCATCCCTCCTCTTAGGCAGATAGCCCTCGAGGCTTTGCCGTAATTAAATAACCTAACCTATACTGGACAGGGCAGACTGGGAACTCTTCTCTTCCATTGCAGAGCTCAGAGATCAAATGGTAGAAGATGGGCATATCGATGACGCTGTTGAAGCTGTTACTAATACTATTATTCAGGCAGCTATGCTCTCCATTTCTAGAACATCAGGAACACTACTAAAATATTCAAAACCATGGTGGAATCGCGACTGTCATGAAGCACTGAAAAAACAGAAAAAAGCATGGGGTATTTTTCGTAGATATCCTACTCTGCGAAACCTCATAGCCTTTAAAAGAGCCAAAGCAAATGCACGAAAAGTAAGAAGGCAGAGCCAGAGGGATTCCTGGATTTCATATGTGTCGTCAATAACATCCTCCACGCCTAGTAAGCGGGTTTGGGAAAGAGTTCGAAAAGCATGCGGGATATATAAAGACCACTCACTTTCCTTTTTGGAAAAAGATGGCCGAGTGATTAGCTCCATAGAAGAAATTGCAAATACTATAGGTGAGACATTTGCTGCCGTTTCTTCCAGCAGAAACTATTCACCTGCATTTCTCTCTATCAAGCAGCACTCTGAAATAAATCCCATCGCATTCAACTCTACCAAATCTGAGCCTTACAATAGAGCATTTACTATGCTGGAATTAAAGAGAGCTTTATTGCTGACACATAGGTCTTCTCCGGGTCTTGATGGCGTGAATTACGAAATGCTAAAGCATCTGTCCTATAAGTCACTGAATGCCCTTCTCACTCTTTATAATAGAGTGTGGAAGGAGCATATTTTCCCCAGTGCATGGAGGAGAGCTATTGTAATTCCTATTGCTAAGCCAGGGAAAGACCCAAGAAATCCCTCGAACTATCGGCCAATTGCCCTTACCAGTTGCGTATGCAAACTTTTGGAAAAGATGGTAAACAGCCGCCTAGTCTACTTCTTGGAAAAGAATGATATTATATCGCCTTATCAGAGCGGTTTTCGAAAGGGAAGAACGACTGTAGATAACATGCTCCTCTTAGAGACATCTGTTCGAAAAGCATTTGTAAAAAGAAGCCACCTTGTCTCGATATTCTTCGACATTGAAAAAGCTTATGATAAGGCATGGAGATACGGTATACTCCGGGATCTTCACGAGAGTGGCTTGCGCGGCAACCTACCAATTTTCATTCAGAATTTCTTGAACAGTAGAACTTTTCAAGTAAGAATTGGCTCTGTTTTTTCGGATGTTTTCCAACAGGAAGAGGGTGTGCCTCAAGGCTGTGTGCTTAGTGTAACGCTGTTCAGTTTAAAAATAAATTCTGTATTAAAAGAACTTCCTCCTACCATCTTGGGATCACTATATGTAGATGATTTACAGATTAGCTGTCGAGGAGCAGACATGAGATACATAGAGAGGCAATTGCAGATGGCTCTGAATAAGATCCAAGAATGGTCAGACAAACAGGGATTTACCTTTTCGAAACAGAAAACTGTGTGCGTACACTTTTGTAGGAAGCGAGGTCTCCATCCTGAACCTGAGTTATATCTAAATGGTACAATTATTCCAGTTGCGCCCGAAGTGAAATTTTTAGGAGTGACGCTCGACCAGAAATTGACTTTCCTTTCTCGTGTTTTAAACCTGAGAAAGAAGTGTCTAAAAACACTAAATATTTTAAAAGTGTTGGCGAACACCTCTTGGGGTGCAGAGCGTTGCTCCATGCTTCGCATTTACAGAGCGCTTATCCGCTCTAGACTGGACTATGGCTCAGTGGTTTATGGATCTGCTTGCTCATCTGTTTTGTTAAAACTCGATCCTGTTCACCATCAAGGTTTGCGGATTTGTTCAGGAGCTTTCAGGACTTCTCCTGTACAGAGCCTATACGTTGACTGTAACGAACCATCACTTTATCTGAGGCGTGAGCAATTCTCCCTTTTACAATATTTTAATATCTTATCCCAACCTGAACATCCCAATAAGCTGTGCTTACTTGATAATGAGTGTAACACTTTATTTGAAACACGTCCATCCTGTGTTCTTACCTTTCCTTTAAGACTTCGCCCTATCATTGAGGAACTTTCCCTCTCTGATATGCGCCCCCAAGCAGTACAGAACTTTGAAATCCCACCTTGGGAAATTTCACAGATTCAGCTTCTTGATGTTTTCAAACATCACGTTAAGGCAAGCACTAAAGAGATCGTTTATAGACAACTCTTTGCTGAGCACAGGCACAAATATAGCAGTTATTATCCGATATACACAGATGGATCAAAATCAAATGATCATGTCGGGATGGCTTTTGTATTTGAAAATTACATAGAGGGCAGATGCCTGCACCATGCTTTCTCAGTCCTAACATCTGAACTGACTGCAATATATTATGGTCTTTTGTACATCTCAAAGCTCTGCCACAAAAAGTTCATAGTTTACACAGACTCGTATAGTGCTCTTAAATCCTTGGAAGCTTTTCCCAACACTCAGAATCCTCTGGTAGTGGATGTTCTCAAAATTCATATAAATTTAACGATTCGAGGTTATGAAGTCCTGTACTGCTGGGTTCCTGGACATGCTGGGATAAAGGGAAATGAGCTTGCAGATATCGCAGCCAAATCTGCTGTTGAACTGTCCAGTCAACAGCAGATATCCCTTTAGATTGCAGATATCTCTTTTAGAGATATCTGCAATGTCATCAAGGGAAAGGTCCGAAAAAAATGGCAGCAATTTTGGGATGTTCAGCATCACAACAAGTTGAGAAACGTCAAGCCTAGAATTGAGCATTGGGATTTTGTTGGAAATCGTAAGGAGGACGTTCTTTTGACTCGCCTCAGAATTGGTCACACTCGAATCACACATAACTATCTTCTCAAAGCTGAAAATGAGCCTATTTGTTTTAATTGTAATGTTTGTTTATCTGTTCGTCATATTTTAATTGAGTGTCCATGTTTTAATAGTCTTCGCCAGAAATATTTTAATAGCTGTGACTTACCTCTCGACCGTTTAATCGGAAGAGAGGTGAATTGTAATTTATTTTATTATTTAAAAGAGATTGGCTTTTATTACCAAATGTAATTTGTTTTGAAGACTGTGTCTTGAATTTTAATATGTGCTTTTAACTTGTGTTTATATGACTTCATCCTCTGGATTTGGTACATTTATCTACTTGTTTTTATTGATTGAATTTTAATGTCATCAATAGTAATCATCCCATCTTGTGTTTGGCGCGTCATAACCATCTCTGGTCTTTGCGCCATAATCACTCACTCACTCACTCAAGACCAACAATTATTTTTTTCAAAACAATGAATAAAACTTCAGCTGTCATTTTCTTCGATGGTAATATATGGACAACATCTTTAAAGCAGCACAAAATACTCTGTATCATAAATACATGTGCACTAGAAGCTAAGTTATGAACTTCCTGGCCAATTCCAACAATATCTCCACTTTTGTAGTCAAGAAAAGGTCTGATGTGAATTTCATCCATCATTAATGAAACATATAATTCATGCTCTTTCAGATAGCAAGCTTTTTGCTTAGCATATGCCAAAAACAACATATCATCTGTTTCCTTTTGGGGATTTACATTTAATTTAGAACTTATTTTATGTATAGTACTTTGATGAGGCAAAATTAAATTACCAGATTGTCGGACAAATTTATATGCTTGGGGCGATAACAAGTAAAACATAGAAGCTAAAATTAAGGTATTGGACATATATTGACGATTTTGGGGCTTACATTATACTAGAGAAAGTTGTTCAATCATGAACTCAAATAAAATTTTATCGCCTTCATTTGTGAAACTTAAAGATTTCATCAGGTTGATTATAATTTCAATCGAATTCATTAAGTCTTTAGTTTCTAACATTTAAATATGATCAAGTATTTCACGAATTTCATTAATATTACTTACTTTTATAGGTAACTCATTATACTTACTACTGATATGAGTCAATAACTTATTTTGAAACGATACAGATAATAAAAGATCTGCAGTAATGTGGACTGCATAAAGCAATTTTACACATCCATCAGTGCATTTTAAATTCAAAAACATCAAGATATTGTCTTTGTGCTCAACGTTCCAAAACGTAGAAAATTTATATTGCGTACAACAGGTTAAAAGTTCATTAAAGTCTGAAAATGTCCTCGATTTATAATACTCAGCAGCTGATAATTTACTATGAGCAATAGCATTCATCATGAGGTTTGCTTCTCGTTCCAATTTTTTCTCATTTGGACTTTGTCATTGTATGCAAATACACAGTATAAATTTAGAAACCACATAAAATACATTTTCAAATAGTGATAAGTTAATATATAATTAAACTCACAATAAAACAAACGTTTTTACTAGACTGTTCTTCAAAAACTGAACGCTTTGATCACATAACTTTTAAAGTTTGCCATTATCACTTATACTTACACTCATTATACAATGCACTCACATTTATTCTACTCACTCACATATTAGCGTAAGTAGTAACCCGGGGTACTCAATAGGCGGAAGTGACGTCACAGAAAAGGGGCGTGGTCGCCGCCATCTTGAATCACGTGACAACCGGAAATGACGTAGATGGAATGACATAGATGGAATGACATCCTCAAAGTTTCGTTTTGATTCTGTGGCAACGATTTTATGTCTCAAAGTTTTTATTTTTTGTGGCATTGAATATATATTTTTAGGTTTTGTGGCAACGAACTCTTGAACCACGTGTTTGGAATGACATCATCCATTTCTTGTTGGGGCATGTTATTTTACAAAATGGCGTCTGCCGTATCACACCTTTGTATGCCTCCGCTAAGGTGTATGGATACTTTTCTGTGAACCAATCAGATTCTTTGAAATATGACCTCACCGTCTCTTAACCAATCACAGTTGAGATGAAATAAAGAGTTCCTACCCGATATAAGGTTATCCCGAGCAACGTTCCGCATTTCTTTCCTGCCTGTCGCCCTGAGTGTACGTACCTGCTTTTGCTTCGAAAATCTTTCTTCACTGCTTCGAATGGATCAGGCACGAAACAACAAAGAAGTAAGTAACGTTTTGAAAAGTTACTGTTTTTAGATTTTTAATCTTTAAATACTTACTTTATACTTAAAATACTTTATACTTAAAATATTTTTATACTTAAATACTTTTATACTTAAAAAAGAGTTGAATTTGCAATATGTGCTTAATTTGTCTTTACTTTTTTCAGATGGAAAACCTATTTGAGAATGAACCTACGCCTTTGAACGATAAAGTGTTGAGCCATGAAAACCGCACCCAAGATGTTCCCAATGAATCAGCTAGCTCTTGTATCAAAAGAAAAGCAGAAGAAACATCCCATTTCGAGAAAAAAGTACGTATTTGCGAAAATCTTATATATTAAAGTTGATATTGTATGTGACCCCATTTTTATGTATTATATACTAACTGTTTTTTTTTCAGCGCAAAGGACTCTTCACCGAAGACGCTATTCCAGAGGAGCTCACTCACATGGGAGACAATGTCTTTGTGGGACCCAGCATTTACAAGGGAAAAGTGACTGTGCACATCCGAGAGTATGCCAAATATGGTAAAGCTTACTATCCGACAAGACGAGGAGTAAATTTTGAGCCATGGTGTTTGAATGTTCTCGCAACCAACATGACAGTGGAGGAACCAGACCTGATGACACTGAATCTGGAATTGCCCAAGAATTTTGTGGTCACGTATAAAGATTCCCACTTCACTTTGAAGCAACTCTCTTCGACAGGAGATGAAAAAAGTAGCCTCAGCATTACAACGACGCAGTGGGAAGAACTGATGTCCAACTTTAGCCGTATCAGCGATATTGTGACCAACCTCGTTTATCAAAACATGAACTTTTGTGAAGCCTACGAAAGCGTATCCGACGAACCTGTCAGAGAGGAAAATCTACCCCAATCCTTTGACATTTCTATGGGAAGAGCGCGACTTCAAACCATTCTAAAGACGTCACTTGAAGAACTTCTTAATCAACAAGACGAACTGAAATATCCCCAGCTGAAAGACTGTGAAGAACTCGTTCATAAAACAGAAACTGTGAATGCCATTGCTCTGAGATTCAATGCTGTTGACATCGCCAGGCAATTTTATGGAAACATTTGGGGTGAAGAACCCTATTTAATGTTAGTGAAACCTGCTCACTACATTACCAAGGACTTTTTAAAATCTGTGTGCTTAAACCATGTACTCGATGAAGTAAGAAACACATTTTGTACTACCAATGGTGTCTTAGGTATTGAATACTATGAATATTTGTAAAATAATTAGGATGCTCAATAAATGTTATTTTATTTTACAACGATCTCATGACTGTCTCCAGGTTCAGACCTTATTTAAAAGAATTAATATGTAATGATTACTCACATAAATTATTTTCAAAATACCTGTTGACTTTTATAGAGTATAAATAGTGTTGTTATTCTTAAACGTGTATCATTCATTATTCAGCCTTTGAGATGTTAAGTAACATTCATTTTTCTCTCTTGTTTTTTAGACCTATTTCTAGAATCTTAACATACGTGAAACTAGGGTATTTTTTTCTGTTCTAGTTAAACATATATAAATGAATATCAGTGTACGTTTAGATCATAACAACTGTTGCAATGAACGCAGCTCTGGCTCAGACCTATCGGGATCCACAGGTCCCCGCAAGTTTCGGGGGTGTTGCTGCTTTGCATCGTGCTTTAAAAGGTCCCGTAAAAACAAAAGACATCCAGAAATGGTTGCAAACCAAGGATTCTTATACTTTGCACAAACCTTTGAGGCACAAGTTTCCCAGGAACAGAGTCATCGTAGGAGGCTTAAACGAGCAATTTCAATCTGATTTAGTGGATATGCAATCCCTGGCCTCTTTTAATGATGGATATAAATATTTGCTGACCTGTATAGACATCCTTTCCAAATACGCTTGGGCTATCCCTCTCAAAGATAAAACATCCGTGTCCATCCAATCCGCTTTCGGAAAGATATTTTCGGAACGTACACCCGAATCATTACAAACAGATGCAGGGAAAGAGTTTACCAATAAACAAGTTCAAAATTTTTTGAAAAAGAGAAACGTTCGCTTTTTCACGACACATAATACAACCAAAGCTTCTGTCGTAGAACGATTTAATCGAACTCTAAAAACAAAAATGTGGAAATACTTTACCGAAATGAATACACGAAAGTACATTGATGTGATTGATAAATTGATATCCAGTTATAACCATACATGGCATCGCAGTATTAAGACAGAACCTGTGTCCGTTACATTACAAAATCAAGAAAAAATTTGGAAAACGCTGTATAGTCAGCAACCAGTACAAAAACCCTATTTCTTCAGATTTAAAGATTGGAGACACGGTACGCATCAGCCGAGAAAAAATGCTCTTTGAGAAAGGATACGAACAAAACTGGACACGAGAAATTTTTACAATCTATAAAATTATTCGACGAATTCCTGTTGTCTATAAACTGAAGGATCTTGCAGGAGAAGTTATACAAGGAACGTTTTACAAACAAGAACTTCAAAAGGTTTCGGACTCTGGTTATTATCCTGTAGAAAAAGTTTTAAGAAAGAGGAAACGTCGCGGGAAAATAGAATATTTTGTGAAATTTCAGGGGTACCCCGAAAGCTTCAATGCTTGGGTGGATGATGTGAGAAGGGTATAAAAGGCCCGTACATTCTGCTTATCGGTCATTTGAACGAAACATGTCTTTCTTTATCACACTGATCAGCGACAGCTCCATGCGTTTTTTTTCCAGACAACAAAATATCACAATTTACCACTCAGCTTCCTACTCCGATGGATTTAAATAGTCAGTGGGAGTTATCTCTTGTGGACTTCATTTACCCTTACACATGGTATAACGTCCGAAAAGACAATAATTTATTTGGATTTGATTTGGGTGATGGAAAATTGGAAGGTCGAAGAGTGCCTCCAGGATGTTATGAAACGATACCAGATTTATTAAAAGCCATGAAAATACCTTCCCATAAAAATAAGATTGAATTCAGTTATCATCCTGTTACGAAAAAAGTGACCATTAAGACCGACGAAAACTGCAAAGTCATTCTTCACGAAGGATTAGCGGAGCTTCTAGGGTTCGAGCCGGGTGTTTACAAAGGATTGGAACAAAGTCTTTTTGTAGCCGATCCCAAAGTATCTTTTCCTGTCATGTATGTGTATTGCGATCTCGTAGAACCTCAAATTGTGGGAGATGTACAAGCCCCGTTGTTAAAAATTGTCACCGTAGAAGGAAATGACGGAGACATCATAAACGCTCATTACCCCCGGCCCTTTTACTTGCCAGTTATCCGTCAACATTTTCAGACTATACATATTGACATAAGACTTCACTCTGGAGATTTAGTACCATTCGAAAGAGGCAAAGTATTTCTTGTGTTGCATTTTCGTCTGAGACAAATTCTATAAAAGAAGCCTTCATTTGCAAATTGATTTCATTTGGATTGTGTATGCAAGATTAGAAGCATCAAACATGCGGGTGCCTTATACGTGTTGCACGAAAAAATTTGAAGATTATTATTTAGCTCAAACTGGAAATGGATTACCTTACTATCAAGGAACCATTTTACAGAAAGGTTATGGTATTGGTGGATTTTTTGCAAAGCTGTTTCGCAGTGCTATGCCTTTTTTGATGAGTGGAGCCAAAACAGTCGGAAAAGAAGCCTTGCGGACTGGAACACAAATTGCAAACGACGTATTGTCGGGAGAAAATTTTAAAGTCTCCCTCAAAACCAGATCTAAAGAAGCTGGCAAAAAATTAGCGAGGAAAGCAGTTCAGAAAGCAGATGAGATGATTGGTCACGGAAGGTTTAAAAGGAAGCGCAAAACCCCCAAACACTTCATTTCGTCTAAAGCCAGGAAGGTGCAACGACGTGATATTTTTGACTCGTAATGGCTTTTCTGTTAAAAGATTCTCCGGAATGCGCAAAATCCGAATTGGATTTATTTTCGTTACCTCCCACACAAAGAGTTATCGAAAAAGGTCAGTGGGTTGAATTTCATCCATTAGCCAATGTATCGGAAGGAAGTCCTGTCGAGTTCAATGTTTCTGGAAGCGGAGACGACTACTTAGACTTATCACAGACACAACTCTACGTCAAAGTGAAAATTTTAAGAAATGGTGGCAAGCCAATCACGGCTGAAAGTAAAGTGGGACCTGTCAATCTCTTTTTACATTCTATGTTTTCTCAAGTGGATATTAGCTTAAATGAAAGACTCGTTTCCACCAGTAGTAACACGTATCCTTACAGAGCCATGATAGAAAAATTATTGAATCATGGTTTTGATACGAAAACGTCTCAACTGTCATCAGAATTGTTTTTCAAAGATACAGCAGGACGTATGAACGTTTTTGATATTCAAGACACTCAGCCGAATGAAGGATTCAACCAACGAGCAGAATTGTTTAAACTGAGTGCTTCGGTCGATATGATTGGCCGATTGCACTTGGATATGTTTCATCAGGAAAGACTTTTGCTGAATATGGTGGATATGAAAATTAAACTCATACGCAGAAAACCTGAATTTTGTTTATTGGGCGAAGGTGAATTTAAAGTTTTACTCGAACAAGCTTCATTGTTTGTACGCAAAGTGAGAGTCAGCCCAGGTGTTGTGCTAGGACATGCCAAAAGCCTAGAAAAATCAACAGCCAAATATCCCATTAATAGATTGCTCTGCAAAGCCTATTCCATTCCAAGGGAAATATGAGTTTTATTCAAGACAATATTTTCATAGGTCAAATGCCTAATCGTATTGTGGTGGCATGTGTCGATAATGATGCATTTAACGGAAACTATAAAAAGTCTCCTTTTGAATTCAAGCATTATAATATGAACTTTATCGGCGTTTATGTGGATGGGCAACCGGTACCTCATAATCCTCTTCAGCCTAATTTTGACAAAAATCATTTCATACGAGCTTATCAGAATTTGTTTATGAATGCAGACGACAGAGGACTTTACCTTTCAAGATCAGAATTTTCAAAAGGATATTCCTTATTTCGCTTCGACCTGTCACCTGACCTTTGTGATGGCTCTCATTTAAATCTAGTTCGACACAGCAACTTAAGATTAGAAATAAAATTTGGGACTCCCTTACAACAAACTGTTTCGTTATTAGTGTACGCTGAATTTGAAAATTTGATAGAAATCAATAAAGCTCGAAATATTCTGTACGATTTTGGAAACTGATGAATTCATCACAGATTCATCAAATCTTATCTCGAGATCCTATTTCTTTGAGATATTATGCGGGTGTTTTTCCTTGTGATAAAATACCTGCGATTCAAAGTTTTCCCTGTGCACTGGTGCTCAATACGGATAAACATGATGAAAAAGGAACTCATTGGCTAGCTGTCTACATTGCAGACAAACAGACTCTGGAATTTTTTGACTCTTATGGACTCCCGCCTGAAGTATATGGAAAAGATATCACATTCTTTGTCAAGAAATATCGTCATGTTTGCTGGAACAAGATTTCGCTTCAGAGTTTAACTTCTAATGTATGTGGACATTATTGTATTTATTTCATTATTAAACGCTGTCAAGGACTCTGTATGGAACTCATTGTATCACCCTTAGATGGGAAGAATCATGATTTCCAAATATTTCAATTTGTCAAAAAAAGATATGGTGTAAATATGATTTTTAAAAAATAAAGTTGTTTTAATTTGTAAAAATGTCTCTTGTGTTTCTTGTTTCTACACTTATTTAAACAAAATGAATAAATGTCTCATGCAAAAGGATTTTCGATAAAGTATAAAAGTCAGTGTTTTCTTAACATGCTGTCATTTCCAAAAATGGAACTGCCCAAGTTCGTACATCCTTCTACTTGTCTTCTGAGCGGACCTACCGGTTCGGGAAAAACATTTTTTGTGAAGAAATTGATAGATCATAAAATGTTCCATCCCATGCCGACGAATATTATTTATTGCTACGGAAGTTATCAACCTCTTTTTAATTCCATGAAAAACGTAAATTTTGAAGAAGGATTACCATCTAACCTGCAGACTCTTCAAAATGCTTTAATTATCATAGACGATTTAATGTCTGAATTAGCAAGTGATACTCGCTTAAGCAAACATTTTACAAAAGGAAGTCATCACCGAAACCTTTCAGTCGTTTTTATAACACAAAATCTTTTTCACCAAGGCAAGGAGATGAGAAATATTCATTTAAATTCCCATTACCTTGTCCTATACAAAAATCCTAGAGATAAAAGTCAAATTATGCATTTAGCTAGACAAATGTTCCCCGGAAAAGTAAAGGCCTTTCAAGAAATTTTTCAGGATGCTACTTCAACTCCATTTAGCTACTTGTTGATTGATTTACGACCTGAAACAAGTGAAACGCTTCGCCTTCGTACAGGCATCTTTCCTGGGGATAAATACTATGTCTACCAGCCCCGATAGTTCATTTCAGTTTGAGACGTCGAATGGCTAACATGTCTTCTCCCATCGTGATCGATTTCGAAGGTTTTCAGTGGATGCTTCATTATTACATTGTTAAAGAATTAGCTTTTTACTCCGTGCATGAAGGATATCACAGTTGCTGGTCATTTTTACCTCCTCAGCCTTGGAAAACATTATCACGATCTCAGCAAAAGTGTTTTGCTTGGGTCACAAGAAATCGTCATCATGTGAATTGGAGTGAGGGTGTTTTACCTTATACTCATCTTCGTATTATTTTGCAATATTTGTCATCTATTTATTCTGTCATATACGTGAAAGGATTAGAAAAGAAATTATTTTTAGAAAATTTATTAGGTAGAGACATCATATATCTAGACTGTCCTAAGATAAAGAATTTAAAAAAGAAAAGTTCTTAAACATGTTCGATTCATGCAAAAGGATTTAATTGCTGTGCTTTAAACAAAGCGGCTGCATTTGCTACCTATATAAAAGAAAGTGTGCAAGAAAAAGAGATCATTTGTCATCAGCATGTCTCATCTGAAGGATGTGGATTATCTAAAACTATTAGGAAAAAGTCGAATAAAAGCAGCTGTACTGAAAAAGTGTCCGAATCATCTCATCAAATCAGTTTGTGAATGCGTTTTAAATCTTCTAAAAGGAAACGTACCCATCACTAAACGCGTCAAAAATCGACTCGCCCCTTTTAAAAGCACTTTAAGAAAACTAGCGGACAAAAAAGTACCTCTTTTTAAGAAAAGACGTCTTTTGGTTCAAAAAGGTGACGGTTTCCTATCTTTCCTGATTCCTGCAGCAGTCAGTGTCTTATCCTCCCTTATCCATGGAACACAGTAAGAAATTTGCGCTGGTACCCCTGGATCGTATGCAACAATTTGAAGATGAACATTTGAGTGATTTAGATACCCAAATTCAAAACATCTTAAAAAAGAAAATGGACGATGAAGAAAAGTCTAAATTGTACATCCAGGTTCTGCAAAAGTATGTTACATTTCCTCATGTGAACACTTCCGAAGAACAACCGCCTGAACAACGTTCTGAGAAAGATATAGAAAAAGAAATTATGCAAACAGTTCCTGTGAAGCAGAAAAGAACGGCACAGAAAATAATAGATTTTCTAAAAGAGCATCAGATTTCCTGGACACAGAATAAAGAACTCATTCTGGATGATCATGTGTTTTCTGGCTCTGACATTGTTCAGTTGATAAACTTTCTGTTGAGAAATAGAACTCAAAAACCTTTTGCCTTTGAACAGTTTAAAAATGTACTGAATGTTAACAACTTTCCTCAAGACTTTGTGAAAAACAAACATTTAATGAATGTAAAAACTATGTATGCTAGACCTAAAAGAAACGCATCTTCCAAACTATGGCTGAAATTGTAATGATACGTGAATAAATGTAATGGCTGATCATTGGTGTTGTATTTCTTTCTAATTAAGTTAACATAATTTTTGAAAATAAAATATGACAATTATTTTCTAGGAAAAACTTACCTTTCATGAAATCCTTTCAAATAAGAAAAACACAATTTTATCATTCAAACTTCTGTTTATTTTTTTTTTCTAAATAAATTTTCTTTTATACACATACAAATGCATGATTCTGCACATATATATATATATATATATATATATTTACATACAAAATTTCATTTTCAGATAAGGTTCTAACATAAACATAAAAAGTTCTTCTTCAATATACTAATGACCATACGGCAATGTGCTCAAGTCTTTTTGAATTACCCGTTTGTCTAATACAATTCTGTACATTTTTGTCTCGGGTTTATTCATCACCTTTCTTCTCTTCGCTTCTCGGGTGATTTTGGAGGGGTTGTGGAGAGAGATGATCTCACTTCGGTCGAGGCTGCAGACCAACCGTTTCATACTTTCAAAATTCAGCAACTGAGAATTCCGGAAATTCAATGAAAATCCTCGGACTTTGCAGCAGGTTTTCCCAGTGGCCGTCTGATAAGCATAGTTTTTCGGACCTCCTGAAAAAATAAAAGATCATGAGAAAAAGAGATAATAATAAAAAACATGCATTAAACATTTTTGGTACACATTAAATAAAGAACTTTTTAAAGGTCCTTACCAGAGACGAAGGTTTTAATGACATCTCCATCCAGTTCATCCGGGAACTCTCCAAGAAAATTTCCTAACGGGGGATCATTTCTTCCATTTGAGGCATATATTATGGAGTCTGTGTCGTGGTACAGGACATCTCGACCCAGCTTCTCCATTTCACTATACAGCTTGAGACGAGCCCAAGCTGTCGTAAAAGTTGCTAGGAAAATGTTGGTCGAGGCATCCTGCGGCACAAACTCTTTCGCAGACTCCCAGGAAATGGCAGCCACCTCAGGCGTGGGCAGAAAGACATCTTTGATCTGAAAATAGAAGAGTCATGAGTTAACAGCTCAAAATACATTGAGTTTACACATTAATAAAATCGGTAAGGAAACTTACTGTTTTAGTAGGATCCGCCAACATCTTATTAAATTCTGGCACCGTATGCACATAAGTAAGCTGTCCTTTGTTGACGTTCATACCCCATCTGAAAAAAAAAATCCAACATAAATCACAAAGAATTAAAAATGTTTACAAAAAAATTTAAGTCCAAAAGAAATCATCTTACCTGCCCCAAAAGCTATTCAGGGCCAATTTGGCGACTTGGCGACGCCCAGGGTTCTTGGAAATCTTTCTTGCGTCTAACTTGACACCCTCTCTTTCTTCATATTGGCGAATGTACTTCAGTCTGGCTTCTTCCGTCACACACTCCGAAGGCCATCCGCTACTTTCCTGCTTGATCTTCAGAAACAGATCAATGTATGATCTGAACAGAGAAGTAGACGATGCCTGGAAATGGTACACTTCGTAAATCTAGAAAATAAAAAATAAATGTCAGTTATAAAAAATTTTTAAAAGTAACCTCTGAAACTAAATAAAGATTAAAATAATCTTTGAGTACTTACATGTGTGATGCGGTAGCCTTTCTTTTTCGCCAGTTTGACTTCCTCCGTTACCCACGTTCCGACAAGAGCTCGCTCGTCGTCTGTGTGGGTACACGGAGTCTGCAGTTGAAGAAGGGCGCAAGTCCGACACAGGGGGAACATCAGCTTCTTCCGGCACCGATAGGGCAGTACCGGAAGATGCAGATTCCGTGGAGGATTCACTCGGCATTGAATAATTCCAAAATAATCTTCCACATCTCTAAAGCTTTCCGTGATGATTGTTGGATGTCCCACAGGGTAGACGCAATACTTGTTCACCTGTGAATAAAAACAAAAAAAGTCAGAAAAAACACATCATAAAAATATACAGAAAATTTAGAAAAGTTTAAGTAAACATTTTTGAAATAATAAAAAGTACGAACCCAGGGATAGAGTGAGGTAAAATCCACATATTTAGCGTCTCCCTCGTGGAACAATTTGAGGGCATTGGTCCGTCCTCCGAAAAATGAGTCTCGAGGATTAAGCCGGTCCCTCAGATGGTGTAGCTCCAGGAAAGCTTGGAGATCTGGATTTTCCTCCTTCTCTCTTTGAAATTCATGCTCCCACATTTCGATGACGTGGAAACCCTGGGTGCGAAGCTTTCGTGTCGTCTCTTCTGTCTTTTCTCTTAACGTTGCCATGGAAACGCCTTTCAGTGGATGCATGATATCACCATCGTAACACGAACTACATCCATGAAAGAAACAGCCCTAAAATAATACAAATATATATTAATAGTCTTTAACATATAAAACACTAAAAAGAATCACATAGAAAAGGAATGGTTATATTTTCTTACCTGAAACTGATAGACGGTTTGTGTTTCTTGGCATAATCCGTCTACCGAGATTCCGGCGACTCTGTGCTCTCCGGAACCGTTCAACGCATGTTGAATCTGTAGGCCTTCCGAAGCAGCAACAAAGTCCAACCATCGGATCGAATCAGGGCTGTAATTCGTTGAGTTGATGTAGCCGTGTGTAGGCACCATGGCAATCGTGTCGGGTTGAATGTGGCCACTCCGATACGTTGCCATACAGGCTGACGCAATGGTCACGTATCTGAAAAGACTAAAATAAGAACGGTTTAATGAACTGTAAATATGATTATTATTGTATAAGAAAATGAGAAAATGACTTACTGGAATGGATCCACATTCGCCACATCCAAAAACTGGGCTCGAAACTCCAGACAACAGCGGCGAAGAATATCCACGTCCGATCTATGAATATTGTTACGAATTTGCTATTTAAAAAGCTAATGTTAGTTCAATTATAAATTAAATGGTTTTATTTCTCGCGCAGTGCAGCGCGTGACGAATATTAAAAGAAAGCTAAGCCGGAAAAATTAAAAATACAAGAGCGCGTGCGTTAAATAAATAAATATCTCTTTTTGATTTCGAGAAAGTGCTGGAAAATTCTAGCGCGTGATTTTAAAATCTTATAAAAGGAGGAAAACATCTCAGTTTGTAGTAGTTGTTTAGTTTGTTGTTGTTTAGAAAACTACTGTTGTTGATTGTAGCGAATTCGCGGATTAGCGTTCTTTAGCTGTTTTGAATTACGTTCTATTGGACATTTGAGTAGTTAAAAGATAACTACTGTGAGATATTGTAATACTGCATGATAATTTGAGAAAATTTAAGCATTTTTGTTGTGATAATAATAAATTTTTGTTCATTTTTCATCGGACTTGTGCATTCATTTCATAACGAACCCGTACGCACGCAACAATTTTTGGTGTCAGAAGTGGGATTTGAATGCCAATAACAAGAGCGATGGAAGAACAATTCAGGCAAATGATGACTGCATTTGCTGCTTTCCAAGAAAGGATGGAAGGAGCCGTCAACTCCGTTAAGGAAGATATAAAAGCTGTACAAGAGAAAATGGATGCTGGTCAAATATCCGTTAAGGAAGAAATGAAATTGGGCCAGGAATGCGTTAAGGAAGAGATGAAATCCCTTAAAGACGAGATGAAAGCAGGGCAGGACGAAATGAAAAGAGAAATTACCTGCGTAATAGAAAATAAATTTGAGGCTATGGAAGGCAGAATAGACGCGGTTGAAACTAAAATTGCACAAATAGAAGAAAGAGTTTCTTTGGTAAAAGAACAAGTAGAAGAAAGAATTTCTTCTGTAAAAGAATATATAGAAGAGAGAGTTTCTGCCGTCGAACAACAAATTGATGATAGGGTTTCTGCTGCCGTCGCCAAAGAAGTTGACAGCCTAAAGAAGTGCATAGCGACGGTAGGAAACAATTCTGAAGGTTTTAAATTTTTATCGATGCCTGCTCGTTCCGTTCTGAAACTATCTACATATGATGGGAAGACCTCCTGGCAGGTGTATAGGACACAATTTTCTATCGTAGCGGATGCGAATGGATGGGATTCCCAAGCTAAGGCCTGTCATCTCGCCGCTTCTCTGAGAGCAGACGCAGCGGATATCCTGCAGACGCTTCCCGAAAATCAAAGGCTAGATTTCGAAGCTCTATCCGGCGCTTTGGAGCTGCGCTTCGGCGAGAAATGTTTAAAAGACTACAGCAGGCTCCAATTAAAATCTCGTCAACATAAGCTCACCAAAACGCTTCAGGAGCTCGCCGCGGATGTTGAAAGGCTGTCCCATCTCGCCTTTTCGGAATGCCCGACAGAAACAAGGGAAATCCTGTCCTTACAATACTTTATCGACGTCATCCGAGATACTGAAATACAGAAAGCTCTTCGAATGGCAGATGTAAAGGACATAAAAAGCGCTCTGTTGTACGCCATGAAGTTCGAGGCAGCCCAGCAAGCAACTAGTAGAGATCGCTACCCAGTTAGAGCTGTGCGAGTCCATGAGCCAGTGGATCAACTGATGGCTCGTTTAGATGATTTAGCCAGACAAGTCGAAGATTTGATACGGAGTAGGAGCGAGAAGAAAGTGGCTCTAAGGTGTTGGAGATGTGGTAGTGAAGGTCACCTAAGACGGAATTGCAGAACACCCCGAGGTACGGAAAATAAGACCATTTCCCAGCAACAACGCAGTAAACAAATTAGTGACCATATCGAGGAACGGAGGTTGCCAGATAGTGAAAAAACTTGTTTTAAAGCTCTTAAAATTTATACAGTGAGTGGCAACAATAACGGACTGTCCATCAATGGGAATATCGATGGAGTTCCTTGCAGTATGATCATTGACACAGGAGCTAATGTTACCATCATTAGGAAAGATTTAGCTGAACAGTTTAAAGATAAACTTATTTGGACGCCATCCTGTGTTACCCTTCAGACTGCGTTTGGTGACAAGATCGAGATAACTGGGAAGTTAAACGTAAACATCACGTTTGGAAGTGCCGCCTACCATCACACGGCATATGTGGCGGATATTACAGATCCATGCATACTCGGATTGGACTTTTTAAGGAAATACAATTTTTCCTTAGACTTGAAAAACAACAAACTGCTTTCAGGATCTAAAGACATGACTATCCATCCTAAGAAGGGATCCTCACCTGGAAATGCCGATGCTTTGTCCGAAAGAACCAGCTCGAAAAACAGCCGAAATCATGCTAGGGTCGAAAAGAAACACCAGACTACCAGCTATTCTCCATCTCAGATGCTCTTCGGTCGAGACCTTCGTCCGCCTTGTGACCGCCTGTTTCATCGCCGTACGGATGCGCCTTCATCGCCTGAGGAACACATCCAAGATGTCAAGGCCCGTTTTGAAGTGATGCACCGTTCCGCACGAAAGCGAGTGAACTTGGCGACGGAGAAAGTGAAGACCAGATACAACACGAGAGCTGCTGGACATAGATCCAACGAAGGAGACAAGGTGTGGTTGTGGAACCCGATTCGACGAAAAGGAGTCAGGCCTGATTTACAGTCACCTTGGGATGGTTCGCACACAATCCTAAACAGGCTAAATGACGTCATGGTTCGGATCCGTGAGTCTTCGAACTCTTACGACAGGTTAGCTCATTACTATGGCCATAGTACATAATGTAAATAATTGTAAATAGTATAAGACCATGGTCCATTTTGTTTTTAAATGTGTATTTGATTTGATTTGTATTTAGTATTTGATTTGCATTTAGTGTTTGATTTGTATTTGATAGCATTTGATTTGTTTTACTTATTGCATTTATTGTTCATGTTGTTTAATATTGTAATGTAATGCTTATTAATGCATTTATGCCACAGTTGTAAGTTTAGCTTCCTGTCCAGGGATTGTACTGCCCGGGACGTGCAGTCCTTGGGAAGGGGGCAGTGTTACGAATTTGCTATTTAAAAAGCTAATGTTAGTTCAATTATAAATTAAATGGTTTTATTTCTCGCGCAGTGCAGCGCGTGACGAATATTAAAAGAAAGCTAAGCCGGAAAAATTAAAAATACAAGAGCGCGTGCGTTAAATAAATAAATATCTCTTTTTGATTTCGAGAAAGTACTGGAAAATTCTAGCGCGTGATTTTAAAAGCTTATAAAAGGAGGAAAACATCTCAGTTTGTAGTAGTTGCTTTGCTGTTGTTTAGAAAACTGCTGTTGTTGATTATAGCGAATTCGCGGATTAGCGTTCTTTAGCTGTTTTGAATTACGTTCTATTGGACATTTGAGTAGTTAAAAGATAACTACTGTGTGATATTGTAATACTGCATGATAATTTGAGAAAATTTAAGCATTTTTGTTGTGATAATAATAAATTTTTGTTCATTTTTCATCGGACTTGTGCATTCATTTCATAACGAACCCGTACGCACGCAACAATATAAAAAGAAAATGTTAAATATACGAAACATAAAATATAAAATTAAAGCAAGAAAAAAGGAAAAAAACATACCTGCAATAGGCCAGCATCTCGTCTTGAAAATTGAACACATCCCCCTTGTGTTCCTCATGCCAGGACAGAAATGCCTGTCGGGCTGAAGTGCTCATGGTATCCGGGCTGTAGTACCGGGCTTCAGGCAGCGGTCCGACATAACTCTGATTTTCTCGCGAGTTAAAGAGATGCGGGAAGTAACCCTTTTTTAATTCGGTGAGACCGAAGCATCCCGGTAGCTTGGCCAACGCCATCGGCAAAAAATTTAACGAGTCTATGACCCGAATGTTCAGACTAGGGTGTCTTACACTCATGATCATAGACCCGTTAGGGATCACCTCCGGCGCTGTACCTTGCTCCAGGAGACAGGCCATCACGAACTGCCCATCAAACCTGTAAGTAAAAAAATTTTATGAATAATACTGAAAAAATAGTCGTACTTAAAAAGCATGCAAACTATGATATTTTTTAACTTACCCTTTCATGTTGTGTGCCACGGCGGTGAAGCCCTTGTGCTGTGTAGAGAACAGCCAAGCACAGAAATCTTGGCAAGCCGTGTATCCCGGAAACACTTTTTCTGTGCCGTCGGCATACTGAGCCACCGCGAAATTTACGAGATGCTCCCCCGAAGACTGGTCCGTTTCAAAGTAAAAAAAGATGAACTTGTCATCAGACTTCTTCAGAGCAACACGTCGCAAATAACAACGGTGCTCAGCAGCCACGACAAACTGGCCGCAAGACGGACATTTGGTGGTGCCGCACTTATGCAGATCTTTCGGGCACTTACGGCGTTCAATCACTTGGCAGCAGTCCCTGCACTGGTATACCTGTAACGACAATATTTTTTTTTTAACATAACAATTTTGAGAAAATTATATGGTAAATAACTTTGTTCATTAAGATATATTTTCAAAACACTTACCCTATCGCAAAGTGAAAATTCTTGGTTTCCAGTGAGGGCTTTGTGTGCTGCATAACAGGCATCGGATCGGCAGAGACGGTCACAGTCCGGGCATCGTTGGGGCTGGCCTGGAGCACAGTCCATCCTCAAACATATGGGACACGCATTGACACATCGATGTTCTTCAACGCGCTGGTAGGTCTTCTCACAGGTCGTGCAATAGTGATCACTGCCGAAAAATCCTTTGAGGGATTTGATCACATCGTAATGTCCATCGTGGAGCCATAAATTGATCCGCTGAGACCTCTCCTTTCCTTTATAGACCACCTAAAACACAGAAAGACAAAAATTTTCTCTTGAATTCTAAAATCAAACCCTTTTAGATATATTTTTAACATCGAAATGCCTAAAGTTAATCATCTAAAAATTACTTGTGCATTAAGCATCTAGACTAATTACATGCCTAATCATCTGAAAATTCATTGTGCATTTAATTAAAACATCAAAACGAACTGCATATAAAAATAATCTAAACAAGTTAATGTAACCTAAACATAAAACTTTTTACAAGTGAAAGTTTTAACGAATTACATATATAAAATGAATCTAGCAATTTAAAGTAAACTAAAATCTCACTACGCATTTAATTTTTATAAGGTATATTTTTTAACATCAAAGCGAACTGCATACATTCATGCATTCTATGCGTGAATATGCATAAAATATAATCTTAAAATTTAGAGTAATTCAAAAATTCACCATGCATTTTTTGTAAGACATATTTTTAGCGTCTAAAGAAATGCATGCATAAAATATAAATTTTATCTTAAATGTAAAATTAATCTAAAATTTTTCAAGTTATGTTTTTAGCATCTAAATAAATTTCATACATAAAAATGATCTAAAAAATGTAACACAATCTAGGAAATTCACTATGTATTCAGTATTTTCAAGTTATATTTTTTTAACGTGGAAACGAACTGCATACATGCATAAAGTTAATCTAAATAAAAACAGAATTATCTTGAGATAAAAATATTGACTTACCCGGTTCAAGTTTTCCGAAGAAAAGACGGCAATCTGCACGTCTAGGTGGTCTTCAAATATGGCTATCTCCGCAAACGTGCAGGGGCCTAGAGGCACATTCGCAACCATATGAAGTTCCTTTGCACGTTTCACGAGGGCTGGTCGGCGACGATCTTTCATGGCATTGATGGCGGTCGTATCCTTATGTAAATGGGCCAACGCATAAACAATTGCTTTGGCACAACACAGTCCTTCGTCGTCATAGGGAATAGACAAAATAGATTTCTTATCCAGTCTGTCCATGGAGATGTTGACTACTTTCCTATTTCGTCCGGCACCCACAGAGCGTTTTATGGTGATCACATCAACTGCAAATCCCGTATCCAGTTCAATTTTGTCTTTAGACTGCAACACTTTCATCACGGCAGCCAGAATCTTTTCAACTGTTAAAGTCGAAACTGCCATCAGGGACGTGCTAATCGGCTTATCCAACCCATCTGCTTGGATACATAATCGGATGAGGTCTGATGGGCCCAGATTTGCTGTTGTCCGGCGAATAAGTTGCTCAAACAACTCCCGGACGGTGTCAGGAATTCGGACCATCGGGATGCCTTGCACGTTCCGAGGCAGCCGTTCCATATCTATACTGGCCCGGAAGGTAATCTCCTCGGCCTGATATTTATGGTTCCGTCGACGAGACTTCTCTGTGAGTACAATCGCCTCATCAATCTGGAAAAAAAAAATAATTTTCAGTAATAATTAAACATTTTCAAAATACATTATTTTAATAAATCATGCAAGAAAAGAAAAATATATACCGATCGTTCATTCAAAGCAGCCATATACACAGGGCCATGAGCTGATGAGGAAGAAGTCTAAAAATAAATACATTAATTTTAGTACTAAGAAAAAAGTATTCTAGCAGAATCTAAAAATGCTGAAATACTTAAATAAAGATATACTTAAATATTTACCTCAAATCCGGAACCCACTTGATAATACAAGGGTAGATCCATAGGATTTTCCAGAAAAATCTGATCCACTTCATCGATTAACTATCAAAATAAAATAAAATACGTTTAAAATACATTCAAATAGTAATAAAATACGTTAAATAAAAAAGTGCGTTAAAAATACGTGTAAAAACTTACATCGTCATCTGAGTCCCGAAAAGGAAAGTCAGGATCTTCAAACAGGACCTAACAATTAAAAATTTAAATAAATAAAACATTCAAAAAGAAATAAAATTCGTGTTTAAAATAGTAATCTAGACATTAAGTACAAGCGAAAAAATACTTACATTAGATGCAGAATAAGTTCGTTTAGCAGACATCGTGTACAAGAAAACGAAATGGCGCAGGAAAATGAGAGAGTCAAAATGACGTTCACTCAGCAAGAATCAGAGTAGAAATGATGAAATCGTGAAAGCGAGCGAATTTATAGGCGATGTATAAGAAACAAACACGCTGATTGGCTGAAATAAGATAGAAAATATTAGTGAGAATCTGATTGGTTGTTAAGATTGTATACGTTCGCCACGGCGGATGTAGAAAGCGTGGTTTCGACAGGCTGCAACGTGAAAGAGATGACGTTTGCCTGTTTCCCCCCCAGCCTATTGACGTCATGGTGATTTTCGCTCCAAACGGAAAAATAACAGGTTTGATAACAGGAAGGGCTTAGACCAGCGGTAAAGCGCTAGACTCCCATCTCAGAGATAGCAAGTTCGAATCTCAGTCGTGGAGTTACTTTTAAAATTCAGGAAAAATAATATTAATTTCCACAAAAATTCATTAAAGGTAATAAGTAAAATAATGATGTACTAAATAGTTAAAAATAATAGTTAATAATTAAAAAGTTAAAATTAATGACGTATTAAAAATTAATCAAATAACAAAATAATATTAATCACATGTCAAATAATTAAAAATAATAAATTAAAAGTGATGTCATTCCAAACACGTAGTTCAAGATACTGTTGCCATAAAACCTAAAAATATATTTTCGTTGCCACAAAAAATAAAATCTTTGAGACATAAAATCGTTGCCACAGAATCAAAACGAAACTTTGAGGATGTCATTCCATCTACGTCATTCCTTCCATCTACGTCATTTCCGGTTGTCACGTGATTCAAGATGGCGGCGACCACGCCCCTTTTCTGTGACGTCACTTCCGCCTACCGAGTACCCCGGGTTACTACTAGCGTACATACGTTTGTTAACTGATATACGTAATTATTAATTTAACTAGATTTATTGTATATTAATTTAACTAGATTTATTGTATAGGTTACATCACATGCGATAGTAGAACTTCAAGAGCAGATCCGTAGGAATAAATCTTCAGCTCTCCATACAGCAGTACTCTGCATGGATCTCAAAAATGCGTTTGATTCCGTGTGGTGGCCTGGTATCCTTGAAGCCTTGCGCAACATTAAATGCCCTCGGAACATATTCAAGCTAATGAATAGTTTCCTAACAAACAGAGCAACGATAATCATCAGCAACAACTGTATAGTAGAAAGAAGAATAACGAGGGGCTGTCCACAGGGCTCTTGTCTAAGTGCAGACCTGTGGAACATCACCTTCAATTATATCACCTCATACAAGTGGCCGGACCATACAAAGCTCATCGCCTTTGCCGACGATGTGGCCTTTGTAACAAATGGCCATTCAAGAGACATACTAGAAAAGAATAGTAACGAGACTCTCTCCATATTCCATTCCCTCTGCGTCAATCAAAAACTAATAATTTCAGAGCCCAAATCACATATTATTTTATTTCCAAAACCGGGCAAATCGCTACAAAGGCTACCTTGCATTAAAATCAATAATAGAAGAATCAAGATCTCAAAAGAAATCAAATTCCTCGGATTGAAAATTGACCAAAAGTTTTCTTGGATCCCACACCTCATGGAAATTCGGAAGAAGACCCAAACTATTTCTAGAGCCCTCGCAAGGATGCAAGGCACAACGTGGGGCCTCAAGTCGAAGATGCAAAACATTCTCTATAATACCGTGATCAAAAAAATAATCCTCTACGGGGCATCAGCATGGACTCACCCTATGACAGTGAAAAAGAAAAGACTCTTAGCTTCGATCCAACGCCCCTTCCTCTTACAAATAGCAAAAGCATACAGAACTACCTCAACGGCAGCTCTCTGTGTATTAACAGGAATCCCACCCCTCCACCTGAAAGCAAAAGAAGATGCAGACTTAGCCACGTTATTCCACCTCAAGAAAAACATAGAGGTAGAAGATCAAAACCTGTGCCCCCTTGATTTTGAACAGCCACGAAATCCTTACCTAAGACACCCTGCAGTACATGCAAAACTCAGAATATCTACAAAAGAAGACACCCTCAGTGTACCTTCATTTCCAGTCGTGTACACAGATGGGTCAAAGTTAAACGAAGAAGTAGGATGCGCGTTCTTTGCACTCCTCTCAGAACAAGAAACAACAGAATGGAAAGGACACCTAAGGAACAACAACAGCGTTTTCCAAGCTGAGCTTTCAGCCATAAAACACGCTATTCTATGGTCTCATCAAAAGCATCTAACATATGTTACCATCTACAGTGATAGCCAAGCGGCAATTAAAGCTGTCAATGATGCAACAAACAAATCATCAATAGTGCAAGATATCTACGATTTATTATCACAGCGCAAGAGAACATCTATAAAAATAAAGTGGGTAAAAGCGCATGCTGGACAAGCCCAAAATGAAAGGGCAGATGCGCTTGCTAAAAATGCAGCTCAAGACCCATCTCTACCTCCAATCAATGTCCCATTCCCTAAATCGTATGTGAAACATATGTTGAAAAAAATTACATTAAAAAAATGGCAAACTGAATGGGAAAATGCAGAAGTAGGTAGAAGGCTTTTCAACTTCTACAAGAAACCTACATATGATCCAATCTCTTATAACTTCTTCATCAACATATTCTTATCTGGACATGGTCCTTTCCCCACGTACTACTTTGTACGAAATTTGAGCGAATCAGACAAGTGCGTATGTGGGGAAAAGGGAGACCCAGAGCATTATATTTTCAAGTGCCAGCTCACAAAAGAGCTACACTGCAAAGGAAGGTCACAAATTACGCCTGAGTACATTAAATGCATGCTAACGATACCTCATTTACAACAAAAGGTTTCCTTGATTATGAAGAAACTTTTTGCATATAAAAGAGAAGACATATGTCAAGATGCTATCGCATCTGTATAAATACCTCTTATTCTACAACTTGCAAAAATAATGCAAGATTTCAGAAATATTGCAAGTGTCTGAAACAGGCTAAATATGGTATAAATAGTTTTTATAAAATAGTTACATTAAGAATTTGGACTGTATTAGTGTAATAATTAAATCATTAATTAAAAAATAATGTAAATAATATACGACTCTATTAGATATATTAGTGTAAATGTAAGTATTATGTGATTTTCTAATGTATATTTTCTGTATTTATGATACATTAATTTACAAAAATAATAATGTAAGACTTCAGTGCTGGTGCATTTGTGTGTAACAAGTTAAAAAAAATGAAAGGAAATGTATTAATAAGAGAATTCGCCTTAGTAATTCAACTAAGTATGATAAAATGCACAAAAAAAAATCTTCAATTAGCTCCTTAAAATGATGTTTATTTTAATTCGATGTAACTAGATATACTAATGTAAATATATTGTTTGTATGAAGTACAATGTACAATGAAAGTTTGTATGTATGTTCGAAGTAATTATGTTATTTCAATCTGCCATAATCCAACTTTTGTTGATAGGTTAATTTCTTTGCAATAATTGTATACTATGTCTTTGTAATTGTATATTCAATACGTAAGTCTAATATTAATGTAAAATTACTATGTAAATGTCTTGGTAGGCTAGCATCCGATGCGGGCCAACTAAAAGCCCAGCGGGGTACAGTAGTGCGGCGGAGCAACACCTGTAAAAGTCACTGACAAAGTTCTGGTGCTCCGTCCACTTTTCCCTGTCCCTGTCCCTGTATAGGTTTACTTTCAATTACATTTTTAAAAACTGTTAAGCTTTATATAAATGATTAGGTTAAAAATTCGTAAAACAGTAATGAAATAATAAAAAACTTTTATAAAAGAAAATACGTAACATTAGATACTGCACACATAAAATTAAAACTTCGCTGATGCACTTAAACAAAATATATTAAGTAAATTCAGAAATAAGATTAATAATACAGTCAAAAGTCATTAATCCGGACTCGTCGGGACTTCGGCGACTCCGGATTATAGATCATCAGTTTAAATCTCGTAAGATGGCATGCAGAAATTCTAAAATTAAAAATATGAAACCGTAATTTATGAAATAAAGAACAATTATGATCTAAAAGGTATCAAAATTTACAAAAAAAAAGCTTAATATTTATTTGTTTACTTTATTAAACATTTCTTTCAATGTAAGTTGTTTAAATTGCTTCGTTTTATGTGATAATACTTTCTCTTTAATTCTATAAACAGACATAATTTCTTGTTCAGTTACAAAGTTCTGCTGTTCAAGTCCCGTTAATTGCTATGCCGAGGATACCGACTAACTTGTCAATCGAAATTTTTTCGTTTTCACTAACCTCTCTGTCACATTCTTCATGTCTTTATCCATTTTTTGCAGCAATTCCACTTTTTGTTTGTTGAACATCGAAGCATACTTTCGTTTTGTAGATCCTTTGGAAGTTCCAGCATCGGAAATTCTATTTGACATAATCGAAAGTTCAAGTTTACTTTTATAAAATTGCTCTTACAGTCTGCAAAAAATAATAAGCGGGATCCAATTCGAAGATTAAGGAACAACGCAATCATTAACATTAACTGAAATAGATAATTAGATAATTTTAGCTTACACCGCTCATTATACATTAAACGCGCAGGCGAAAACGTATTCTGCACTTGTGCACACGCATCTGCGCAGTAGTCAAGATCTTACGCGCACGCGTAAAACGCTTGTGCGCATGTCCCAACGCGGCGCATTCGCAGACAGTTTTTAGCTTTGAAGTCTGGATTATAGATCATTCCGGATTATGGGTGTCCGAATTAACGACTTTTGACTGTAATAATAATGGCTAATCAATACAAAGATAAACATAATAAGTATACGTGTGTTACTAATAATTAAGCAATTAATACTTAATTTAATTCAACATTAGTAATAGCAAGCATTTATTTCAATGAACAAAATATAAAGTTACATTTCAATAAATACGAACTTACCCAGTATTTCTTCTCCCCGACAGCACGTGCTAACATTCCAGTCTATGTACACCACAAAGCGATGGCTCCCCAATTGAGAATCCAAACCTCGAGAACATCACGTGGGCCTACTAACTTTGACGTCACACTTGTTTCTACAACCTGTCCATTGGCTTTATAATCTAGGAGGCACTAGCCAAGGGAGAGAGAAGAGCACTGTCGCTCTTGCAGTGCGGAAATTCTGGCGTGTTGTTGGAAATCTGATTTCTTTTTACTCCGCGCGTGTAGTATTCCTTCATCATATGAACCATAAACAGAGTTCATGAAAATTTGCAACCTTAAAAAAATTACCTTGCTGAAATTCAATCAACATCAAATGCAGATCAAACTATTGCAAAAGCAACAGGAATTTTAAAATATCTAAATGATGATAATTTGAAGTGATGATTAGAGCTTTTTTATCAGATTATGCCTCATGTTGAAATAATATACAACTAAATGCAGTCCAGAGAAATTAGTGTGCTTAAAGTTAATGAATATATAACAAATTTCAAAACTGCTATTTTAGAATTAAGAAACTCAAAGTACTGTGAGAATTTTTCAAAGACACTGATGGCAGAAGCTAAGGAAATATGTGACTTGTACCGTGTACATTATATCAGTACTATGTACTGATATAATGTACACGGTACAAGTGCATTATATCAGTACTATGTACTGATATAATGCACTAATAATCTTCCACTAAACACTTAGCAGCTGCTAAATTGTTAACAAGAAATGCTTTGCTAGTTTTAGGAATGAACATCCTGTAGAAGAAATAGTACTGACCACTGAAACATATCCAATGACTGACAAAGAAAAGCTTGAAACTGAGCTAAAAGTATTCTTTGTAGGTCTGATATCCATGAATACTGCAAATTAATTGAGCTGCTGAAATTTATCTTCGAAAACAATCTAGATAATGTTTTTAGTGAAATTACGAAACTGATAAAAATTCTCTTGAGAGTTCCCATGACTACATCAGAGGCAGAACGCTGCTGTTCAACACTGAAAAAAAAATGAAAACTTTTCTAAGAAGCACTAGGAATTCAGGAAGACTAAATGCCCTAGTATTGCTTTCAATAAAGAAAAATTTCCTCAGTTGTGATCGAGAGATCAAGGAGAAAATTATTCATCTTTTCGCGCAAATTAAAATAAGAAGAATGGATTACGATTTTATATGACTAGATAAAGTTTGAACTTGTAAGATTTCATGAAGTTTCAAAATAAAATTTATTTTTATACATGTTAGTTTCCTTTTACACAATTTTAAAACAGATGTTAATTTTTTTTTTTGGAACAGCACCCCCACTCATTTTAGCTACGAGCCGCCACTGCTGCTTTTCTCTAAAACTGCATACACTGCGTCATTTTTCTTTCAATTTTTAAGTAGTAATATTGATTGAAAGGGGAGGAATCGAAAGTAAATACTGTGCTTAAGATGTCCAGTAAAATCTCAGTGCATTCAGCTCAGTTTCACTGCACAATGTGAAAGAATACTCAAACATGTTCAGCATAAATTTAGATTTGACCTAACAATATTTTATGACAAGAACAGTAGATGTGTTTATCCTTTTGACTGCATTGATGGAAGTCAGATCTAATGTGAAACAATTCCTGTAAGAAACCAAGTGTAATGTGCAATAATCCCTGTTAGAATTCAAATCTAAAGAGAAATGACATTAGATTTGGTTTCTAACTGGAACTTACTAAATTCATAATTCAGCAAAATCATATATATGAATAGGAATTTTAATATTACCCAAGGACTCCTTTGTGCAAGCCTATGTGCAAAGCAGTCTGGCCTTCTGAGTCCATGCTGACAGGATCTAAACATCGCAGTGAGGTCTTCAGAACGTGTATACGAACAAAATTCGACGTATACACGTTCTGAAGACCTCATTGCGATGTGGACTGCTTTAATTTCTTCCATTTCAGCTATATCAATAACGGTGTCCCTTGTAACATGGGCATCCAATGCTAAAAATAAATTTTAAAATATGTAATAAAAATAATTAAATAAAGATAAAACATTTAAATTAATGTAAAGTTATACAAGTTTCAGTGAAAATTTAAAAAAACATATTCATTGAAAAATGCATTATATAGCAATATGAATCTCTACACGCTTTCTTCTGCATAAAAAAATGTTTACAAATTTTCATTACTTATTAGAAAACTTAATAAATGTAATAACCAGTATTCACTGTAAAGGTGAATTATTCATGGAAACAAAAGAGGTAAAAAAAATGATAAATTGAGTCAACATTAAAAAATATACCTTTAATTATAGTCAGCAGTCTAGTAACATTACCTATCAGTCTAGCTCATGTACACCATCATTAAAATTTGAAAATGGAGAAAAGAGTATTTTTTAATAGCACAGATTGCATTGTAATTAAGTCTCATGTAATCACCTTTTGCTTTCTTAACTTCCCATTGCACCTTGGAAATGTACGATGTTGTGAATAAAAATTGCTTTTTCCTTCGAAAAAGAAAACAGTTTGGAAGGCAGAATTCTTTAAAATGTGCAAAGTTTTTCCTGTATGAGATAAGAATAACTGATAAAATGTAATGCAAAGCATTATTTTTAGTCCAAAGAGGCTTTGTCCCTGAAGGACTATTGTTTTCGTTTTGCGATTTTGCGTTGAATCACTATAAATATCCGTTTCTCTTTTCAACTGTTGCCACCAAATGTTAAGGGTCCTACATTATATTTCAAGAAATTAAATAATGAAAATCTGCATAAATGTATGTACATTTCTCACATTGTGATAAAACAATGGTACATAGAGCCATCGAATTTTGAATGATGTAATCCTCCTACGAATATGGGCATGAGGAAGACCAAATTTGAAATTTGTTTTATTATAGATTTCATATTTTGTAAAACTTTAACGAATTTTTGATTAACAAACTCAAGGATTTCAAAGCGAGCAATGGCAACAGTCTACGGGGGTGAACCTTTTTATCTCCAGCGCGCGGAACTGTGTATCGGAAATTCTAAAGATATGCTAATTTTAAAATTATTTTGAGACATTTTTATGGAACTGAATTTTATGGTTTAAGTGCAAAGAATGTGATATTTAATAAATAAAGGTAACACACAAAATGTTAAAAAAAAACACCCCTTTGGACGTAATTTAAGATCTGAAACCATTCACCATTCAGATTTTTTTTTCTTATTCTTTTTTGTTTAAAAGGCCAGAAGTTAGAGATTTTGCTTGCTTACCTTTTAGTTATGAGACTGGCTTAATGAATAGAAAAGCTTTTTTGGCTAGTTTATTCGAGACTGGGAAAAGTTTCTTCACAAAGCACTTTAACAAGTAGCTTATACCTGAAGTTTTTAGTATAAAATTCTGTTTTCACATGTAACATTATATGTACAGGTGCAGGTAAAAGTAAACGGAATACCAGGATTTCAAAATGGTAGCACAGGTAGAGTCCCACCGCATTAATAGTGCAGTTACGCCTTGCTTTTGATGCAGAACATTCAGGAGGAAAATCCGAGTGAGTGAGTGAGTGAGCGCCACCAAGGAAGACCACTGACCTGGCCTTAGCCTCACAGTGTGTTATCTTCCTGGCAGAAACCATCTACTCTCTGCTCCATCCTGCTCCGGGAACGCAGCCGAATAGACGGCTAAGAGCCTCATATAGTCTACATATAAGCTTGGATGTTGTTGTACGGGGAAAGAGTATCCTGTTAGGAACTACTTAAAATTAAGCAAAGAAGCAATCAAAAGACTGTTAAGAATCGCTGTTAGAATAGACAGAAACTTGTGTTAGATAAAGTAAAGATAGAAGGACTTTGCCTGAAAAATTAACTGCCGTGGATTTTCTGGACTTGCTAAATGTCTACATGCGGGTGCTTATCGTGACACAACCGTCATATCTTTATGGGGCTTCTGTGAAATCGTTGGTCCTGCATGGAGGAAAGTTGTAACCTATTAAATTATTGCACATAGTAAACTTTAAAAAAAATAAATAAATAATAAAAAAATAATAAAGAGAGAGATTAAAAGATGATTAAAAAAATCCTAGCGCCCAAACATAATTTAACGCAGTTTACTTTCCATGTGCCTGACTCTTATGTAAGAACATTTAAAAGATTGTGTACCTGTTATCACTAAGATAACAAATTCCTGCATAGTTTAGTTCTTTGCGCATACTTAAACTGTAGTTGTTTTACAAATTGAACCATTCACCTACATTTTCTTTCGTAGTACTTGCAGACAGGATAATACATACATAAGTACAAAACTGAATATTAAAGTGAAAAACTAACATGATACTGAGTACAGAAATACAGAAAGCTGATCCCTAATGCCTGCATACATAACACTTAAAAATGCATACATAATACATGAAAATTAAAAATAAAACTGATAAGCATAATACATAAAACTGATCATTAAGTACTGCTATGTAGTCTAAATCCTAGCCAAGTACGAACTGACCTTCATAGTACATGCTGAGAAGGAATAAATACAGACTTGAGTACTTTAAAGTGAACATAAACAGAAAAGTACAGCACCATACTCAGTAAAACTGATATCTGATTCCAAACACTTGAATACATAATGCTGATACATAATTACAAAGAGAAACTTACCTACATTAATTCCATAGTTAGTTTTATCACCTTAGAACATGCACATAATTTATACAAAACATAATTAAGCACGTAATGCTGATCACTAGGATTCAAACATGCAATTGATCACATAAATACAGATATTTCTTCCCTAAGATTTGCATAAAAAGTTGAATATTTATTAAAATTAAGAAGGCAAAAATGCCATACCAATAATAATATCATTCATAAACTTGAGGTGATAACATAAGTTGACCTTGCCCTTCTTGGACCTATTTATCACAAACTTGTAATTTAAATACACGATTAGTAAGTGTAAGAAAAACTCATTGCTGTTGAAGATTTTACTGGCACGATCTGGTCTTGCGAGACCAGATCGTGCCATCCGGCCCCGGTGCCTTTTTCTTTGCCAAACCATTTATGCTTAGGTCTACCTCCTCTATTGTTGGTGGGAGATAGTCTCCATTTATGGAAGACCAGAATTTTTCCTGAAATTGCGTCCTTATTAATGTATGCGTTTCTGAGTCATTGGCGGGATCATCTGAAGGAAAAACCGTTTTCAGTATTACCGAAAGAATATTTCTTGTATTTGGTGCGTCAGGGGCCACATTCGCAGTCAATTGAGTCGGTCTAAAGACCTTACCTGCGGCGATTTTTTGTATTTTCCCAAAAATTTCCGGTATTCTACTACAGTGTTCCTGCCAGGAGTCGGATTTGGCCTTTATTATCTGTAGTTTGTATTGCGCAAGTGCCTTCTTGTACGTCTGCATTTTTTGGTCCCTTTGTATGGAATCTGTTTCTGACTGTGCCAGTCTTCTGAGCGCCCGAACTCTGCTTCTGTTTGCCGTTAGTTTGTCATTCCACCAGGAAAGTTCTTTCTTCTGGCTGGGTGTTTTTTTCTTATACGTTTGTTTTGCTGCACTTGCTCTCCTACCCTGACATGAAGGTAGAAAGTAATAGTTTCACTTACGCATCGCTGAAAACTGAATTGTGAATTCATCGCCAAGCCAAACACACATACATGTTCTTTGGCCAAGCAACGAAGTTTACAATGCTGAAAATATGCCTATTGCGCATGCGTGAAGCGTAAACCATGCTAGGGCTGGATGCTACTAGAAGTAAGTCCCCTATAAGAAACAGCGGACAAGTTCGAACTGGTTTTTCCCATACACTGCTACACTACTTTGAAGCAGTGACCCACCCCTCTTCGTGACATTCGGTGATTTGCCATTACAGGGGAGGGAATCAATAAGTTTTGACAAGATTGGAAATAAATATTTCGTAATTACGTCGTAAATATAAGTATAAATGTGTATATTTTCTTTTTATACAATATTTCAGAGTCCTAAGTATTTGAAAGACTACATTTTTAAACGACATATCATTCTGAAAGGAATTACTTGAAACATTTTGATATTTAGAACATAAAATAAAAATAACAAATACACAATCAAGGGTATTGAAAGATGTATACAAATTTACACGCTTATACTCATTAATTATAAGGAAATTGAGTTTTAAACTGTTATACTTGAGCGATATTTTGGCATTTTAATGCTTCCTTAAGGTATTTATCATTCTTAACACACTGTAGAGTCATTAGTTTATTTTTGAAGCAGGAAACGTGAAAAATGTGTAATGCCCTCGCCTGGACCTCTCGAATACGCGAAGTGTGCTACCGTTACACCGCAAAGGCATGCTAGAAGGAGGAAGAAAATACCTTATATACTCCCCCTTTTAGAGGGCTAGAGGGCGACCGTGAATTAGGGGACCCAATCGTCAAATCCTGGTGGTAATGAATAATCTTCCACCACCCTTTTTGTTCGAGCATCACTGCAAAATAATTAAGTTTTTTTTTTTTTAAAGCAGGAAACATGAAAACGTGCAACAATGCCCTTGCCGGGACTGGGATCTCTCGAATACGCGTCGAATGTGCTACCGTTACTCCACGAAGATATGCTGGATGGATAACGAAAACACCTTATTACATAACAGAAACATTTTGCTAAAATATATATTTTTGTAGTCCAGTAGCTTAGAATTTTCTAAAACAAATTCATAATCAAAACCGCTATTGCAAGTTATCGAAAGATAATCAGGATGTGATTTGTGTGAAAATGCCACTAAACTATACAAATTGCTATTACCCATCAGTAGTATACCCCCCACTATATGCGGCAAAAGGATGCCGCCATGACGTAATAGAACAAAGGATGACGCAACGGGGGCGTGGCCTCCGCCATATTGGATCACGTAACTTCCATCCGCCATGTTGGATCACGTGACGTCCGCCCGCCATATTGGATCACGTGGTGTTCCTTTGGAATGACTCATCCTTTTCCCGCCATGCCGTGCGTGCTGAATCGCCGAGGCATTCATTAATTTTATTCGGTAAGTATTTATGAAGGATTTAATTAATTATTATTTAACTTACCTAATTAATTTATTAATCACGTGGTCTTTGGAGAACATCGGCCATTTTGTTTTGTACGGTGATTTATGCTGCCCTTCATGACAGTTTCAAAAATTGCGTGGGCCCGAACCCATGATGTCGAGATCTCCAGCTACGCGCTTTAACCACTGAGCCACGCTTTTGTTACCACAGAAGACTAAAAATTCGTACTTAGAAAAAAAAAAGGCAAAGCGTTCAACGAGTTTACCGATCGAAAAGTTTCTTTTAAACGATGAAAGAGGGGTAGAAGACATATATTTTAATTTCTTAATTTTTTTTCGAACATTGATTACCTTCTTTAAGATATTATAAAGATTATTTTATGCTTAATTTTTAATTAATATTTTCAATTTATCAAATGAATTTTTTTTTCTTCTAAGTGGGTGATATTATTTTCGAATGGAAGAAATTTTTTAAAATTATTTATTATCTGCAGGGAAAGAGTTAAAATGATATTTTTACATCTGTACTGATTTTCTTGAAGCTGTGCTACTGCTGGCGCCATCTAGCGTCCAGAACATCATCTAAAAGTAACAGGATCGTAAAAAAAATAATATGAAAATGTAATATATTTCCTTTTCACGGGGTACGAACAACCAATAATTAATAAAAAGGGATTGAGGGGGACCGCATCCAAGTCTTTAAGCGATACCCCACAATTCCTTGGTTGATATGGTTCTTAATTATCTGCATAAGGTTTTTCCGTGCTCCGCCATCTTGGATTTCCTCTATAGCCGCCATTTTGAAGAATTTTCTTGGTGGGTAAATGACGTCACCCTTATCATGTTTGTGCATGATTTGGTTGGGAAATGGCGTCTGCCTTTTCACTCCCTTTGTGTAGACATCCGCGTAGGTGAACGAATACATTTCTGTGGACCAATCAGAAAGCAGAAAAATGATGTCATGCCCTCTTAACCAATCCGCGTATTCAGACAAAGTAAAAAGTTCGGAGCCAAGTTTCAACCGCTGGATTGCCTCCAAAATTCATTACTTGCTAAATTTTGGAAGTTGTTACCACGCGTTGCTTATTTAGTTTTGTGTTTGCTTTGTTGTACTGTTGTGCATAATGAAACGTCTAGCTGCAAATTCATGTTTATCATCAAAGACGTTTTTCGGTGCTTCATATGACGAAACTTTGCTGAAGCTTGATTCTTTGCCAAAGAATATGTTTCATCTCGGAGGGGATATTTTTGTCACTGTATCGTGTTTTTTAGGTTTGACTCGTGTTCACGTTCGGAAATATGTGACTGATGACAACGATTTGCTACATCCTAGCAAAGATGGAGTTTCGCTTTCTCCTATAGTATGGAAAGAATTGAGCGATCATACCAATACATTTGCTTCCTTTGAAGGTTCCGATAGTGTTTTTATTGTGAAGAAAGATGTGTGTGTTTCAAAACAAAATGTCAACGGTGAACTAATTATATCACTACAAAGATTGTTCCAAAGAAAAGATTTACGATTTGAATTTGTACCGGAACGTGTTCTGTTGAGGAAAGAACATTTACGCAAACTGGACTCCATATATAGCGAAATATGTGGTGTCGCGAAGGAAACACTTATTTCTAAAACTCTTAACTATTTTGTGGAAAAGCAGGTGGTTGGTGATACACATTTTGAATTGAATGAATATGCTGGTGATCCAGACCGTCCAAATGGATTTCATGAGCTGCAGGACTCTTTGTGTAAGTGTATTGAAAAATTTATTTCTAAAAAAATTTCAGAACTTTTTGTGTGTTTTGGTTGCAAACAAGGGATTAATAATCAGCTCGGACATGAATGCTTATCAACAAGCCGTGCTGAAAAATGTGAAACTTATTTTGACCAGGCTTTGTTTACAGTTAATTGGCCTGAGATAGCAAATGACTTCATTCGTGAAAATGAATGTAATATAAATTTTAAAAAACTAATTGTTACTGATGACTTTTTTGATGTTATTAATGTAAATGATGTACTGAATATTATTCAAAATTTATATGTATGTGAAGAAACTAATTTGTTTAAAGATTTACTGAATAGTTCTTTTTGGAAAAAATAAAATAAAATATTAGTTTTTATTCACTTTTTTGTATTGCTTTCTTTTTTGTTTCAAAATATTGTTTTGTTTTTTTTTAAAAAAAAATTGTATACTTTTTGAGTGACTCGGCATGAATTTTAATTTTCTAACTAAGAAAATACTAAATAGTTAATATTTTTAAAAAAGATGTTATTAGGATTAGGTGAAGCGGGGTATAAAAAAGTATAAATAAATGTTCACTTTGATTTATCATTTCATTTGGGTAGTGCTTGCCCGAGGATGAACATAACTTTTTCTGTTGATAAAAATTCCTGTTGTAATGTCAGAAATTCTGAATCTGACATATCGGGATCCAGCGCAGCCGGCAAGCTTCGGTGGTATAAATGCTTTACAACGTGTTTCTGGAGTAAAAAGCAAAGAAATCAAAAGATGGTTGCAGGCGAAAGATTCTTATACGCTTCACAGACCTCTGCGGCACAGATTCCAACGCAACCGAGTCATTGTAGGGGGCATCGACGAACAATTTCAGTCTGATTTAGTGGATATGCAATCGCTGGTATCTTTTAATATTGGTTATAAATATTTACTGACGTGCATAGATATTTTTTCCAAATACGCTTGGGCTATCCCTCTCAAAGATAAAACAGCTGTGTCCATTAAATCTGCTTTCAAAAAGATATTTTCGGAACGTACACCCGAGTCTTTACAGACAGATGCAGGAAAAGAGTTTACCAATAAGCAAGTTCAAAATTTTTTGAAAAAGAAAAATATCCACTTTTTTACGACACACAATAATACAAAAGCTTCTGTCGTGGAACGGTTTAATAGGACCCTTAAAACTAAAATGTGGAAATACTTTACCGAAATGAATACACGAAGGTACATCGATGTTATAGATAAATTGATATCCAGTTATAACAACACATGGCATCGAAGTATTAAGACAGAACCTGCATCGGTTACGCTACAAAATCAAGAAAAAATTTGGAAAACTTTGTACGGTCAGCAATCAGCACAAATACCTGTTCCTTCAGATTTAAAGATTGGAGACACGGTACGCATCAGCCGCGAAAAAATGCTCTTCGAGAAAGGATACGAACAAAATTGGACAAGAGAAATTTTTACAATCCATAAAATAATTCGTCGAAATCCTATCGTCTATAAATTAAGAGATTTAGCGGGAGAAGATATACAAGGAACCTTCTATAAACAAGAATTACAAAAAGTAGCGGACTGTGGGTACTATCCTGTCGAAAAGGTACTGAAGACAAGAAAGCATTGGGGAAAATCAGAATACTTTGTTAAATTTCAGGGTTACCCTGAAAAATTTAATACTTGGGTTTCAAATTTGAAAATGATATAAAAACATGCGTACTGTATTTTACTTTTCATTTGAGCGAAAATGTCCTTCTACGTAACACTCATAAGCGATAGCTCTAGGAGATTTTTTCCAGACAATAAAATTTCTCGATTTATTACCCAACTACCGTCTCCTATTGATCTTAGTAATGGGGACTGGGAACTAGCTCTCCTAAATATTATTTACCCTCATTCATGGTATAATGTCGGAAAAGATAATAATTTATTTGGGTTTGCTGTTCACAATGGAGAACTGGAAGGACGGCATATTCCTCCTGGTTATTATGAAACGATACCGGACATATTAAAAGCTATGACTTTAGTTTCTCATAAAAACAAAATTGAATTTTCTTATCATAACATTACGAAAAGAGTAATGATAAAGACGGATGAACAATCAAAAGTGGTTCTTCACGGAGGACTAACTGAGCTCTTAGGATTTGAACCGGGTGTTTACGAAGGAAGTGTCCAAAGTCCTTTCGTAGCGAATCCGAATGGTTTTTTCCCCGTTATGTATGTATACTGTGATTTAGTTGAACCACAAATCGTAGGTGACGTACAAGCCCCCTTCTGAAAATTGTAACAGTGGAAGGGAAAGACGGAGAGATTATTGACAAACATTACTCTCGACCTTTTTATTTACCAGTGATTCGTCAACATTTTCAAACGATTGAAATCGAAATAAGGTCTCATTCGGAGAGTCTGGTGCCGTTTGAAAGAGGTAAAGTTTTCATAGTGCTCCACTTTCGTTTGAGACAAATTCTATAAAAAGCTTTACCAAAAGAAAAAATTATTCATTCATAGTGTAAACGTTCTAAAAGCTGTATCAAAAATGCTCATTCCATATGCTTGTTGCACCAAACACTTTGAGGATTATTATGTGGGACAAACTGGAAAAGGTCTGCCTTATTATCAGGGAATGGTTTTACAGAAAGGATACGGAATAGGTGGATTTTTTGCGAAACTTTTCCGTAGTGCCATGCCATTTTTAATTAAGGGAGCAAAAACTGTTGGAAAAGAAGCTCTACGTGCAGGAACGCAAATTGCAAACGATGTGATATCAGGAGAAAATTTTAAATCAGCCTTTAAAACCAGATCTAAAGAAAGTGGAAAAAAATTAGCAAGGAAAGCAGTTCAAAAAGCAGATGAGATGATTGGTCACGGAAAGTTTAAAAGGAAACGCAAATCTCCCAAACGCTTCATTTCGTCTAAAGCCAGGAAAGTGCAAAGATGTGACATTTTCAACTCATAATGGCTTTCCTCTTAAAAGATTCTCCAGAATGCGCCAAATCTGAACTCGATTTATTTACATTACCTCCAACCCAAACAGTTATAGAAAGAGGACAATGGATAGAATTTCATCCCCTTGCGAATGTGTCGGATGGAAGTCCTGTCGAATTCAATGTCGCGGGTAGTGGCGATGACTATTTGGATTTATCTCAAACTCAGTTATACGTCAAAGTTAAAATTTTGAAAAGCAATGGCGGCTCTCTCGGAAAAGATGATAAAGTGGGACCCGTGAATTTGTTTCTGCACTCCCTCTTTTCTCAAGTTGATATAAGCTTAAATGAAAGACTTATTTCCTCCAGCAATAACACGTACCCTTACAGAGCCATCATAGAAAAATTACTTAATCATGGTTTTGATACGAAAACTTCTCAATTATCATCAGAATTATATTTTAAAGATACAGCAGGCCGTATGAATGTTTTTGATACTGCGGATAAGCAACCTAATGAGGGATTCAATAAAAGAGCAGAAGAATTTAAACTTAGTGCTACAGTGGATATGATTGGACGGCTACATCTAGATATGTTTCATCAAGAAAGACTTTTGTTGAACATGGTCGATATGAAAATTAAACTTATCCGCAGCAAACCGGAATTTTGTTTACTGGGGGAGGGGAATTTTAAAGTGTCATTGGAACATGCCTCATTATTTGTACGCAAAGTTCGAGTCAGTCCAGGTGTAATTTTAGGGCATGCAAAAAGTTTAGAAAAAGCGACAGCGAAATATCCTATCAACCGAGTGCTTTGCAAAGTGTATTCCATTCCATCAGGAAATATGAGTTTTGTTCAAGATAGTATTTGTACGGGCCAGATGCCTAAACGCTTAATTGTTGCTTGTGTCGATAATGATGCTTTCAACGGAAACTATAAAAAATCTGCCTTCGAATTTAAGCACAATCATATCAATTTTATTGGCATTTACGTAGATGGGCAACCTATGCCTCGCAATCCTCTTCAACCTGATTTCATGAATAAATCCTTTATTCGTGCTTATCAGAATTTATTTGCCAATGCAGAAAACCGAGGATTGTATCTTTCGAGATCAGAGTATCCAGAAGGATACTGCTTATTTCTTTTCGATCTATCACCTGACTTGTGTGATGGTTTTCACTTGAATTTAGTCCGTCATAGTAATTTGAGACTGGAGGTAAAATTCGGTTTCCCTCTGCCAATAACAACATCGTTAATAGTCTATACAGAATTTGAAAACTTAATAGAAATCAATAAATCTAGAAATATTATCTACGATTTTGGTAACTAATGAATTCTTCAGAAATTCATAGAATACTCTCTCATGACAAGTGGACAGCAAAGTACTACACTGGAGTTTTCCCTTCAGATAAAATCCCAGATGTTCATCGTTTCCCAGCAGCTTTTGTAGTCAACACTGATAAACACAACGAGAAAGGGACGCACTGGCTGGCTTTCTTCATTGAAAATAATCAGACTTTAGAATTTTTCGATTCTTATGGACTTCCTCCCATGACTTATGGTGATGACATAGCAAAATTTACTAGCAAGTTTAACTGTGTGACATGGAATCAAGTTTCTGTTCAGAGTGTAACATCAAATGTTTGTGGACAATATTGTACTTATTATTTGTTAAAACGATGTCAAGGATTATGTTTGGAATCAATTGTATCTAATCTTTCTGTAAGAAATAGCGATTTTCATGTATTTCATTTTGTGAAGAAAAGGTATGGTGTAAAAATGATTTTTAAGAAATAAAATATTAATTTGCTTGGAATTTTAGTTTTGTCTTTCTTATTAATAAAGTGCAATTTACAATTTTCTTAAATAACTTTTCTTTTACCTTTAAGTTATAGAATAAATTTTAAAGGTTTCATTTAAGCTTAAAAATTATTTTCCATTGTAAATTACTGGAAAAAAAAAAAAGATTTATTTTACTCCTGACATCTGCACATTTTTTTAAGGAAAAAAAACTTACCTTTAAAAAAAAAATCTGGATCATTTTTTTTCAACCTGAAATTAAAAAATATTTTTTCACACATAAAAACACACCAAATTTAACTAATATCTTTCTTTTTATTTAATATTTTATCCAAGAAGTTGAATACAATTTTCTTTTCTTTTTTACACATTTAGGTTTAGCATACATTGTAAACAGATACTTGTTTTTTACAAACTCCCTGGGAAAATCTACAACATCTAAGAATTTTTTAAACTCTTCATAACCTACAGGCTTGGTCTGTTGATTTCTTAACAAATAATTCACCAAGTCTTGAACATTAGAATTATTAATTTTAACTTGGTTCATGATTAATTCTTTAGATGGAGTCCATGTAATAATATCATTGTGAAGTTTTAAAAAGTCTATAATTCTTTTGGCAATGTTCTTAAATTTCACTGGAGCGGAATTCACAATTTCTTCTTCCATGGTAAACTTTTTCTCTTCTTCTTTGCTAAGCTGAACACTTTCTTGTGTTTCTGATTTTAATTGGGGAAATGTTACATATTTTTGAAGTATTTGAAGGTATTGCTTGGCTTTTTCATCTTCGGATAACTTCTCGTTTAAAATGGTGCTCATTTGCTGATCTAAATCTGATAAATGGTTTTCAGCAAATTCTAATTCTCGATCCGAGGGTACAAGGATAAATTTACGAGCGAACTCCATTAATTAATGTGCTCAGTACAGAAACTGCGGCAGGAATGAGCAACGAAAGAAATCCATCACCTTTTTGTACCAATAGTCTCCGTTTTTTAAATAAGGGTATCTTTTTATCACCTAATGTACGCAAAGTCCGTTTATATACGGCCAGTTTACGTTTCTGTCTTTTAGACAAAGGAACGTTACCCTGTAATACATTTAAAGCACATTCACATACACTTTTAATAACACTATTGGGACATTTTCTTAGAAGAGTTTTTTTTACTTTACTTTTGCCTAGGAGTTTAAGATGTTCCAGGCTCGACATCTGGACCTCAAATGATTGGTACTTTAACAATTCCTTCTCTTTTATAAAGGTCGCATAAGCAACCGCTTTTTGTGCAGATCTTATATTTTAGGACATTTTTTAAATAATCTAATTTTCAGAAAAAAAAAAAAAAGTTCGGTGTGGCAAATTTTATTCTTTTACAATGTAAAAGAGAGTTTTAAATTTTAAAAAACCTACAAATTAAATCACTGAAGGAGAAAACTTGTTGAGTGCAACAGCAACTAACGGAGTTCATAAACAAAATACTTATCTGAAGGGAAAATGCCTGTACGTAACCTTAACATTTCTTGGGTTTCTGGTCTTAAATCTATTAGTAAATAACTGTAAGGGTTTGAAGTTGCATCCTGGAAGACTTCCTGAAAAGCCTTTGTTTTCCCGGGGAACATCTGCCTTGCCAAATGTACGACTTGACATTTATCTCTAGGATTTTTGAACAGTATCATGTAATGACAATTCAAATGAATGGTTCGCATCTCTTTACCCTGCTGAAATAAATTTTGAACGATAAATATTATAGAAAGATTTCGGTGATGGCTTCCTTTCGTATAAAGTTTACTTAAACGAGTATCGCTCGTTAACTCAGACATTAAATCATCAATGATAATTAGTGCATTTTGCAGGGAATTGAGGTTCGATGGTAGTCCTTCTTCAAACTGCACATTTTTCATTTTACTAAAAATAGGTTGATATGCTCCATAGCAATAAATTATACGCTGAGGCATAGGAGAAAGCAGACTTTCTTCGATGATTCGTTTCACAAAATATGTCTTACCGGATCCTGTCGGACCGCTGATGAGAGATGTGGAAGGGTGTTTCAACACAGGCCACTCCATTTTGTGGGGTACTGATGATCTTCAGAAATGTGTGAAGCTTTATATACTCCTCTCGTTTAAGAAAAGGCTAAGAAAAAAAAAGAAAAAAAGTCAACCACACAATTTTAAAATTTTACTGCAAAATATAATTTTTTTTAACATTAATTCAACAATAACCCTGCAATGAAATAAAATAAATGAGATGCATACCACTTAAAATCCATAGGGAACAGTAGTTAGATCTTCTTTTAGGACTCTTTTGTTGTAAACAATTTTGTACAGTTTTGTTTCTGCCTTAGTTAAAACTTTCCTCTTTTTGGCATCTCTCATGATTTTATGTTCATCGTACATGGCGATTGTTGTTTTTCGATCCATCGAGCACACTAAATTCTTAATCTCCAAAAAATTTAAAATCTGTTGATTTTTGAAGTTGAGGGAGAAACCTCGAACTTTACAGCAAGTCATTCCTCGGGCTGTTACATAAGCGTAATTTTTAGGGCCTCCTGAATGGGGGAAAAAATATGCTACAGAAACTACAAGAATAAAAGATCAACGTAATAAAAAATAAAAATAAAAATGAAGCTCACCAGAGACAAATGTAGTAATAGTATCTCCATTGAGTTCATCTGTAAAATCCCCCAAAAAATTACCAAGAGGCGGATCGTTGGTAAAATCGCTTGCGTATATAATTGAATCCGTGTCATGATACAACACAGCACGGCCCAACTTCTCCATTTCACTGTAAAGCTTTAACCGTGCCCATGCAGTAGTAAAAGCTGCCAAGAACACATTTGTGGATGTGTCCTGTGGAACAAAATAATGTTTATAGTCCCATTGCACAGCAGCTACTTCAGGAGTCGGAAAATATAAGTCTTTGATCTGGAGGAAAAGTTAGCAGGCTGCAAGATTAATCATTTAAAAATATACATCTTAATTTACATTAGAAAATAAAATTACAAAACTTACATTTTTTGTTGGATCTGCTAATAATTTATTGAAATTAGGTAATGTATGAACATAAGTCAAACGTATCTTGTTCAGGTTCATTCCCCATCTTTAAAGAAAAAAAATATATAAGAAAAGAATGAGCATTTTTTTAAGAAATAATAAATGATATAAAGATGTGAAACAACTCTTTCTATTAAAAACATTATAATAAATATTTACCGCCCCCAGAAGCTGTTCAAAACCAATTTGGCTACTTGCCGTCTTCCAGGATTCTTCTTAATATTAAATTCATCAAGCTGCACACCCTCTCGCTCAAAATAGGCTTCAATGTAGCGTTTTCGTTCGGTCGAGCTTACACAATCGGCTGGCCAGCCGCTGCTTTCTTGTTTTATTTTTAAAAACAAGTTGATATAAGATTGAAATAGAGTATCCGTAAATTGAGAAAAATGGTACACTTCATAAATATGAAAAAAAAAAAAAAAAGATAGTGGGAATATGAATATAATAATATACAATAAAAATACATGCTGTGACATTTATAACACATTCAATAATACTAATAATTACCCAAAATACTTACCTTTGTTATACAGTAACCTTTTTTCACTGCTAATTTGACTTCTTCAGTCACTCATGTGCCAATGATGGCTCTCTCATCATCTGAGTGCTGGCAAATGCCTTGATACATTAATTCAGCACAAGTCTTGCAGAGGGGAAACATCAGTTTATTTTGTGCTCTGTACGGCAATACGGGGAGGTATAAACCTCGAGGAGGCAGTATTCGGCACTTTATAATACCGAAATAGTTTTCCAAGGCATCAAAATTTTCAGTAATAATATTAGGGTGTCCGACGGGGTACAAACAGTATTTATTGACCTAGGAAAAATTGAAAAAATATGAATAATCGGAAAAGCGATTTTCTTTTTAAATAAGACATGCGCGTTTAATAAGATTATTTTATGCCAAAACACAGAAAAAAAAGTATTTACCCATGGATACAGTGAAGTGAAATCCACATACTTTGCATCACCCTCATAATACAGCTGAATGGCATTTGTCCGCCCGCCGAAGAAAGCATCTTTAGGATTCAATCGATCCTGAAGCTCGTGACTTAGAAGAAAATATTTTACTTTTTCATCTGTTTTCTTTTTCATCTCAAACTCATGCTCCCACATTTCAATTACATTATACCCTCGATCACGTAGCTGGTAAGTCTTGTCTACCGTTTGTTGTCGCAATGTCGACATGGGTAATTTTGTTATGGGGTGGAGTGCATCTCCGTCAAAACAGGTGGAGCAACCGTGAAAGAAACATCCCTGCGATAGTTAAAAATTTTTTCGTATAATACCAATAAATAAATGAATTAAATAATATATTTATAAATAAATAAATATTGAACTCTTACGTAGTATTGATAAACAGTATTTGTTTCTTTGCAATATCCGTCTACAGATATACCATCCAATCGTCTTTCTCCTTTTCCGTTCAAAGCGTGTTCGATTTCAATGCTCTCTTTTTGGGCAATAAGCCAACGAATACAGTCAGGACTATGATTCGTGCGATTGATATAACCTCCTACAGGTATCATTGCGATGGTATTAGGTATTATGTGTCGGGATCTGTAAACCGCCATACACGCTGATGCAATGGTTATGTAACTGAAAATAAAACGGACAAGAAAAGTGTAAATCATATATACATAAAGTATACATGCACGTATACAATACGTTGTTACAAAATGACAAAACCATGTAAAAGAAAAGGTTTGTAAAATACCAAAAGGGGTCTACTCCTGTAATTTCTAAAAACTGATTTCTAAATTCAACACAACATCTACGAAGGATATCAACATCTGATCTGAAAACGAAAAGAGTAAATAAATAAATAAAACATGGTACCAAAAAAAATACACCTAAAAGACGGATCATAATGAAGGATTAGAAATAGATTGTTGATACAAACCGGCAATACGTGAGAATTTCTTCTTGGAAATCAAATATATCCTTCTCGTGTTCTTTATGCCATTCCAAAAAGGAGGTTCGCACCGCACTAGTCATACAATCAGGATTGTAGTACTTAGGCTCAGGTAAAAATCCCACATAATTTTGATTTTCTTTCTTGTTGAAAAGGTGCGGAAAATATCCTTTTTTTAGTTCTGTAAGGCCGAAACAAGCAGGCAGCTTTGAGAGAGCCATCGGCAGGAAATTAAAAGAATCAATAAGTTTTATGTTGAGGGCGGTATGGGTGATTACCCTCACTTTAGAGCCATTAGGGATTACTTCAGGTGCCGTACCCTGTTCTAAAAGCCATGCCATTATAAACTGACCGTCAAATCTGTAAAGAAAAAAAAATTATTATATTTTAAAAAATGTATTATATTTAAAACAATAGCCCTATAATATATATATGCAGATTAAAAATAATAAGAATACATTTACCCCTTCATATTGTGTGCAATAACAGTGTAATTTTTGTGCACTGTTGTAAACAGCCAAGAGCAGAATTCATGACATGCTTCGTATCCTTTAAATATTTTCTCTTGGCCATCTTTGTACTGCGCTACAGCAAAGTTTACGATGTGTTCCCCTGATGATTGGTCAGTTTCGAAATCAAAGAAAATTAATTTATCGGATGGACTTTTCGCAGAAATGAGTTGTAAGAAACAATGATGTTCTGACGCTATAACATACTCTTTACACGAAGGGCATTTGATAGTCCCGCAACGATGTAAAATTTTAGGACACTGCCGTCGCATGATAACTTTTGAGCATTGTCTGCACTGATACATCTGTAATTAGGAAAAAAAAAGTAGAACAAAGATTTTTTAAAAATATATTTAGAAAAAAAAAAACGTTTTAAAAATGTAAGTATTAAAAACTTTTTTTCCCCTAGTTGAGTAATACTTACCCTATCGCATACTGAATGCTCTTGTCTACCTGTGACGGCTTTATGCGCTGCAAAGCAGTCCTCAGATTGACAGAGGCGATCACAATCTTTACATCTTTTAGGCAATGCTGGAACGCATTGAAATCTTAGGCAGACATGGCACATATTGTCACACCTGTGATCTTCTGGACGGTCATATGGCTTTTCACAATTTTCGCAATAGTTTTTCGAACCATAAAAACCGTGTAAATTTGTAATGACATCAAAATGGCCATTGTGTTGCCACAAATTAATGCGACGAGTTCGATATCTTCCTTTATACGAGACCTAGAAATAAACAGTTTATAAATATAATTTCATTTTACATTTTTTTTTCAATTTAATTAATTTTTTTTGTTTAAAATCTTTGGCTTACTTTATTTAAATTTTCACTGCTTATTACTACGATTTGTATATTTAGATGATTTTCAAATGTGCAGATTTCAGTGTATGTACAAGGACCAAGAGGAACTCCAGCACACTTGTGTAATTCTTGAGCTCGTAGCATTAGAACAGATCGTCTACGATCCCGTAGAGAATTAAGCGCTGACTTGTCTTGCTCAAGATAAGCTAGGGCATATACGATTGCTTTTGCGCAACACAACCCTTCATCATCTGACGGGATGGAAAGGACAGAGCGTTTTTTAAGACGATCTACTTGAATGTTGATTATCTTTGCTCTACCTGCACCGATATCCCTGCGAATCGTGATCACATCTACTAGGAAGCCTGAATCCAGCCGAATTTCATCTTTTGACTGCAGAACTTTCATAATAACCGATAATACGGTCTCCACCGTCATGGAAGATACGGCAATAATTTTCGTAGACATGGGTTTATCCAATCCATCGGCTTGGATACACATTCGTATCCAATCTGTCGGCCTTAGATTTTCTGTTGACCGTTGAATTAATATTTCAAACAGCTGTCTAACAGATTCAGTTACGGCTAGAAGAGGCCTGTTGCGAATATTTTGAGGCAGACGATTCATATCAACACGTGCCTGGAAGGTTATTTCCTCGCCTTGATACTTTCGGTTACGACACCGTGCCTTCTCTTTGAGTATAATAGCATTTTCCATCTGGAAAGAAAAGAACATAATTCAGTGTAAATGAAAATAAGCACACACGCAAACACACCATAAGCCCTAAAACAGGAGAAAAACTCACATTTACGGAAATGTCATGTTCCACATATGCAGGTCCTTTAGATGGAGCAGAAGGTTGAGTCTAAAAGATGTATAGACATCACAGTGATATGAAAAACATAACAAACATAGAAAAACATAAAAAACATAGAAAAAATAATTCTCATATATATTTATATATATATTAAAAACTGATATTACCTCATATCCCGAGCCTACTTGATAGTAAAGAGGCAAAACCAAAGGATTCTCCAAAAATATCTGCGAAGTTTCACTTAAGAGCTAAAGAAAAGTAACAGTTGTGTTTAAAGAAATTTAGGTTCAGCTTATATAAAAAAAAATACAAAAAAAATTAATGACAGGGGAAAAAAAAAAAAAAAAAACTACGTACTTCATCTCCTGAATCACTAAAATAATTTTCAATGCCGTCAATAGGATTTTCGATGAATATTTGAGATGTTTCACTCAGGCACTAAATAAATTAAAAATAGTGAATAGTCTTTTTCTAGGTGGGGCAAAAAACTATACATTGTAAAAATAAGCCACAGAAGGAAATAAATAAAACTAGCTTACCTCATCATCAGAATCTCTTAAAAGCGCATGGAAATCCTCACACTACAAAATAATAGTATTTTTAATCATGTAAGTATTACAAACACGTGGTCAAAGAACAATTGAAAATAATATGGCGATATAACTGTTTTGAAACGTTAATATTACAAACACGTGTTTCAACAAAACAGGGTAAAATATAATAAAAAAATCTAAGCCGTGTAAATAAAACACATAAATAAAATTTAGCTTACTTGATCATTAGAATCTCTTACAGATACATCGGAATCCTCACACTACAAAAAATTTTAATTGCGTGTCAGTATTACAGGCACGTGGTCAAAGAAAAAAAACAAAACACTAAAATAATAAAATTAAACACATAATAACCTTAATACATTTTATATATAAATAAAATAAAAATAAATAAAATAAATTTTAAATATGAATACTTACTTGATCAAAAAAGGGTTCCAAAGAACGTTTACTGTTTCTTGAAGCCATTTTCGCAGATACGAAGAGAATTTCTTGTTTTTTCAAAAAGCGTGGTAACAAACTTCTAGAATTTAGCAAGTAATGAATTTCGGAGGCAATCCAGCGGTTGAAACTCGGCTCCGAACTTTTTACTTTGTCTGAATACGCGGATTGGTTAAGAGGGCATGACATCATTTTTCTGCTTTCTGATTGGTCCACAGAAATGTATTCGTTCACCTACGCGGATGTCTACACAAAGGGAGTGAAAAGGCAGACGCCATTTCCCAACCAAATCATGCACAAACATGATAAGGGTGACGTCATTTACCCACCAAGAAAATTCTTCAAAATGGCGGCTATAGAGGAAATCCAAGATGGCGGAGCACGGAAAAACCTTATGCAGATAATTAAGAACCATATCAACCAAGGAATTGTGGGGTATCGCTTAAAGACTTGGATGCGGTCCCCCTCAATCCCTTTTTATTAATTATTGGTTGTTCGTACCCCGTGAAAAGGAAATATATTACATTTTCATATTATTTTTTTTACGATCCTGTTACTTTTAGATGATGTTCTGGACGCTAGATGGCGCCAGCAGTAGCACAGCTTCAAGAAAATCAGTACAGATGTAAAAATATCATTTTAACTCTTTCCCTGCAGATAATAAATAATTTTAAAAAATTTCTTCCATTCGAAAATAATATCACCCACTTAGAAGAAAAAAAAATTCATTTGATAAATTGAAAATATTAATTAAAAATTAAGCATAAAATAATCTTTATAATATCTTAAAGAAGGTAATCAATGTTCGAAAAAAAATTAAGAAATTAAAATATATGTCTTCTACCCCTCTTTCATCGTTTAAAAGAAACTTTTCGATCGGTAAACTCGTTGAACGCTTTGCCTTTTTTTTTTCTAAGTACGAATTTTTAGTCTTCTGTGGTAACAAAAGCGTGGCTCAGTGGTTAAAGCGCGTAGCTGGAGATCTAGACGTCATGGGTTCGGGCCCACGCAATTTTTGAAACTGTCATGAAGGGCAGCATAAATCACCGTACAAAACAAAATGGCCGATGTTCTCCAAAGACCACGTGATTAATAAATTAATTAGGTAAGTTAAATAATAATTAATTAAATCCTTCATAAATACTTACCGAATAAAATTAATGAATGCCTCGGCGATTCAGCACGCACGGCATGGCGGGAAAAGGATGAGTCATTCCAAAGGAACACCACGTGATCCAATATGGCGGGCGGACGTCGCGTGATCCAACATGGCGGATGGAAGTCACGTGATCCAATATGGCGGAGCTCACGCCCCCGTTGCGTCATCCTTTGTTCTATTACGTCATGACGGCATCCTTTTGCCGCATATAGTGGGGGGTATACTGCTCCCATCCAAGCAATGAATGTTTCATTTATGCGGAAATGTCCCCGCTTTTCTGTTTGAGCAGTTTGTAAGGTTTTAAGTGATTTCTCCTGTGCACTTTCCTCCTGTGCAGTGGTTAGCACATTCAGCTTGCAAATTAAAACCCGTGGTTCGATTAACGAGTTAAACTTAAATAATTTTTAAATATTTCTACTTCAAAAAGCTTAATATATTGGCTTCAAAGTTTTAGAAGTATCGCAGTTTGTTCAGATAAACTTTTTAAACAATCCATGCATCAAACGTTATCACCTGGTTTGACGAAGATTGATGGTAGCGATAGTAAGTGAGACAAAAATTTGTTATTACCTTACACTAGGATCAATGTACAGTATGCTAGAATTACGAGCTATAAACTAGCTCAATTTATGGTTTTGGTATGACTTGATTTTTCTGCTGGAGGATGTTATTACTTTTGTAAAGATCACAGTAAATTTACGATTAAAATTATCTTTCTGATCGATCTCAACGGTATCCTGGTTACCGGAAGCTGAGTCTAAAATCCAGGACAGCATAGTTGTTTGTGAGTGTCCTTTCCATGGAGGTAAGAAAGGAAGGAGTGGCCAACCGGGCACTAAAAGTGAAGCACTGCTTCAAAGCTTCGGTCACCAGATGGGGTGTTCTTTGATTACATTCAGAAGCTCGCTTAACAGTGTTCTGATAGTATTTCGACACACGACAGTTCCATACAAATAGAAAAAAGGACACTTTCACATGAAAGAAACATTCATAGAGTGATAGATAATAGCAATTTGTATAGTTTAGTGACATTTACACAAAAATAACATCTTGGTTATTTTTCGATAACTAACAACAGCGATTTTGACTATGAATTTGTTTTAAAAATTCTAAGCTGTTGAAATACAAAAATATAAATTTTAGCAAAAATGTTATGCATAAAGAATGAAAAATACCTTACGGTACCTTTAAAATTGTATACGTCTTTCGATACCCTTGCTAGAGTATTCGCTACTTTTATTTTATGTTCCAAACACCAAAATGTTTTAAATAAAATAAATTTTTTTCACATCCATATATTATTGTAACATGTACCTTTTAAAAATTTTTAGAGGAAAGGCTTTACTGTTCCTCATTTTACTTTTATATATCTGAAAAATAATCCCTTTGGGCTTACACGTTTTATTTATTTGGGTTATTTAAAAATAAAATATAGTGAATGCACAGAAATTAAAGATGCACATGCCAGAAATGAGAAATATGAAAGGGTATTTATGCATGTGCCTGCAAAAAAACATGTATCTGCCTTTAACAAAATACATAAATCATCATTAAATTAATTCTAAATGTATTTGAAATGAAGAATTTATTCATTTATAAACAACTGTAAAGAAATCTAATTATTAAATGTATCTAATTTATAATGATTATAAATGTTATCTAAATATATAACAACCTTAATATTGAATTGTAAACATAAATTGAAATCCTGTTGACAAATACGTTATAAAACTATTTAAGCAAGAATTGTTCGTACCGGAAAGCAATCTATTAAAAGATATTGTAAAGCAAATGCTATGAGATGCGCACTTAAGAAAGTAATAAAGAGTTTTGGAATATGTATTGTTGAAATTAATGAGAAAAAAAATCTGATAATTAAAACAATTATTCCCTCTACATTTTATAATAACTCAGTTACAAGTTTTAAATAATTAAAAAAATCCTTATTTTATTCCCTCTCAGATATGTTCAGAGAAAGTTAAGTACTATTTAAAGTATTTCGCTAATTTTTAATAATTCTCTAATTTAAAATGAACCGAATAGAGCATTAATTATAAATATTTTTTTTTTTAAAAGATGCCTCAGAAGCCAAAAAATCATTTCATATTTAAGAAAGTATTTTAGGAAGAAGCTCTATAAATAGAAAAGAAATAATGCATAATTTTAATATTAATAATACAATAAACTTTGATCTTAATTTTTTTACCTTAACCGAATAAAATCGAATTACCTTAATTTTTTTTTCTAATGTAATTAACGAAAACTTGTGAAAATATTTCATTCAAATTAAACCATTCTGAGAAAACTGTTCTGAGAAAAGTATAGCATTTAATTCTGTTCAGAATGAAATGTTGTTTAAAAATATGTCGTTTTCATATACTTAGGACTCTGAAGTGTTGCAGAAAAAGAAAATATATTCATTTATATGTATATTCACGACGTAATTATAAAATATTTACATCCGATTGCGTCAAAACCCATTGAACTTAATGGTAAATGACCCAATGTTTTGGTCACCACGTAGGGATCGCCGGTGCTTCAGAGCAGGGTACGAGAGAAACCTGTTTAGGGCTACTCCATCTTACTTCCTACCTCCATGATTCAATTGCTTTCAGAGGTCAAAAATCACTTTTTTTTTTTTTTCCATATAACGAAGTATTAAGCCAAGTTCCATAAAAATCGTGAGAAATTTTAAGAATAAGAAAAAGTCAGGAGAAATATATTGTAAATCATGTTGGCCAGAGAGCGGTCGAAAATCGGGAGTCTCCCGCTTAAATCGGGAAAGTTGGCAACTCTGTAAATAGATTAAAAATGAATCCAATAAGAAAAAGAAGCTGAAATAGAACATTTAAAAAAGACTAATAAATAAGATTTTGAATAACTCTTGAGTTCCATTTAATTAAATGAAATTTAAAAAAAAATTTTTAATATTTTCCTTTAAGAAATCAAATTACACTGAATTACCTAAACTCATATACAGTCAAGTCTTTAATCCGTACCTCAACGCTACAAACTTTCTGCGCATGCGTAAACGCATAAAGTATCTACGCATGTACATAATACCTTTACGCATGTGCATAATACGTTTAGGCATGCGTGTTTAACGTATAATGGACGGTATAAGCTAGGCTAAAATTATCTAATTATCTATTTCAGTTAATGTTGCAGATTGTGTTGTTCCTTAATCTTCTAATTGGATCCGGCTTATTATTTTTTGCAGACTGTTAGAGCAAGTTTATAAAACTAAGCTTGAACTTTCGATTATGTCAAAAAGAATTTCCGATTTTGGAGCTGCCAAAGGATCTACAAAGCGAAAGCATGTTTCGATGTCCATCAAACAAAAAGTGAAATTGCTGCAAAAAATGGATAAAGGCACATCCTTTGTTTCTCTAACCATTCCGAAATCTGTTTATCAATTTCACTCTGCTCTGCGGGGAGGCACGTCGTGGCATGCAATGAACTGGAAGTTGATCTGTCAGCACTATCTTTATCTTCAGGGCAGATGTTTTTATTTTATTCGGCTTATAATTCCTTACTAAATGTAGTATTTCATCTCGATGTACTCTGTCTTTCATATGATTTAAATCAAATTCCTCGTCATTATAAATATCACAAATTACACATCAAATAGTTTTCTGGTTTCAATTTTCTAATTTCGACTATGCGTAAAGTAAGCTTTACGCATGCACACGTTGAAAAAATTTTTTAATAAATATTAAGCTTTTTTTTTTTTTTTTTTTTTTTTTTTTTTTGTAAATTTTGATAACCTTTAGATCATAATTGCTTTTTATTTCATAAATTACGGTTTCATAACTTTAATTTTATAATTTCTGCATGCCATCTTACCAAATTTAAATTGATGATCTATAATCCGGAATTGCCGAAGTCCCGATGAGTCCGGATTAAAGACTTTTGACTGTACCCCATTCTATTATTCATTTAAATATGATTTATAATGTAAAATGACATTTTCTCATAATTACACATATAAGATAGGATTATTTTTGGTACTTTAGAAAAGAGTTTCTGAAAATCATTATCCTGCAGCTGATAAGAGACTTTTTACATTTTCATTTGTAAAAAATTGACAGATTGCCCCAGTGTGGTTCCATTAATAGTTAAGTACCTTATATTTAACCTAATAAAGTAATATCTTGATCTATAGCCATCACTGATATAGAAAGAGTATCTCCGCAGACTTTTCCAGCAAGTTATTAGTACTAAAAATAGGGAACACTATTTTTAGCTTTAGAATCGCTTCATGTTTCACTCTACAAATTAAGATGCTAGTGCCCATAGTAACATAGAAAATCTCACTATGATGTATATTTTGCTATATTTGTAAGTGCGACATATAAACAAAACATCCCTAACTTTTAAGTCTCATATTAGTCAAGAATCTCATCTCGCATTAACGACCGTTCTACACTACACTTGAAGGAAAAGGACAAAAATATTTTTTCTCGTTTACCTATTAGTCTAATTTTAAAAAATGTAACAGGAAAAAATTATATTTATTCACACCGAAATCTTTCAAACATTTGCTTTACAAAGGTATTAGTAAAATCTCTGATTTCATTTTACTATTTCTACACTGGAACTCTTTTTAATATATTTCTTACATTTCGGAAAGTTTTACAACAGACAAATGAGCTGATGACCAAAATAGGCGTCTTTCACTGGAAATATATGTCTCATACACGCATCTTTACAAACTTACATCTTTTGGTATGATATAGTGCAAGAAATAGTGCTTTTTTTCTTTTCAATGCAAGTCTACCAGCAGCCAAGCAGAAGGAACATAAGTTCAGAAATCTTTCATCATGTATCAACTACTATCAACCCTGAAGGAAGGTAAAGGTAAAGGTAAAAGAATGGGGGACACCAGCGATGTACCATAGCTCAACTGGTAATGCCTTCCTATACTAACTCTTCGAGAGAAAAAAAAGGGGGGTAATTGAAAGTTTTATAAGAATTTGCATAGATTCAAAAAATTCACTAAGTTTAAACTGTATGTGGAATTACACTTGACAGAGATCTAGGCCGTAGGAAGAGAGTCGTTGCATAATTTTCTGAAACTTTAGATATTGATATTTATCTTTAAGTAAAAACCTTTGGAATGCCAGGAGGTCAGTTTTTGGGGATTTTATGTGAATATCCTCAGTTAAGGGGCATGAGAAAGTGTAATGATCAGGAGTTCCCTGTTCCCCACATATACAGATATCAGAATTTGCCAAATTTCTTGCGTAGAAATATGTGGGGAAGGGTCCATGTCCTGTTATAAAGTAATTTAGTGAAGGATTCGAGTTCAGAGATGCGAAGCTTACATTGGGGATCAAGTTATATGTGCGTCTTCCCTGTGGAGCATTGTTCCACAAATCTTGCCAAGATTTTGAAGCAAGTTGTTTTAATTGGTACTTGAAATTTGAGCAAGGCCACGGAATGATGATTTCAGTACAATCTTGATTAATAGCTTCTTCTTTGGCTAGTTCATCTGCCTGATCATTACCAAAATGGCCACTATGTCCTTTGATCCATGAAATTTGAATTTTGTAGTTTGGAATTTTGTCAAGAAGAGAATTTATGTCGGATATCAATGGAAAGGAAGGTAAGGGATTTTTAATTGCTAGAATAGTTGCTTGGGAGTCAGATTTTATGCTAAATTCGTTGAGATTTTTGAGAATGGCTATTTCAATCGCTGCTTTTATAGCTGACAATTCTGCTTGGAAAACACTATTATTATTATGAGGATGGCCTTTCCATTTGATGATATTTGAGGGGGTAATTTGAAAAAAGACTGCGGAACCAACTTTTCCTTCAATTTTTGATCCATCAGTATCAGCAATTGGAGATGAATTTTAATTTTCTTCAGATGTGGGGAATATTATTTTGCTGAAGCGAAGCGCTGGATGGTTAAGATTGGGGTTAATTTTCTTTTCATAGTTGGATGGCCAAAAGGTTTGGTTGTTGAATTTTGCGGCTTGGTTAAGTTGAAGGACTTTCATATCGGTGCATTCGATTTCTGCACTGATTGATAACGGAAGAGTACCAGCTAAAGTATCAAGTGCTATATTTGAAGTTGTGCGATACGCCCGAGTAATGCAGAGAGTAAAAGCCTTTGAATTGAATTTAAACATTTGATCTTTCCCACTGTCATTGGTTGTGCCCAAATTCCGGCTCCATAATTTACCAGTTTTGAGATGACTGTTTTTAGAATACATGTTATATGGGGATTTAGGCCACAGTTATATCCATGCATATGTCATAGGCAGTTAGCTATTGATATTTTGTAGATGAGGAATCCAGGAGAATTTCTTGTCGATTGTTAAACCGAGGTACTTGATTGTATTCACAGATTTGATCTTTTGATTGTCAATTTTTAGAGCTAAAGCTTTAGTTATATCTTGTCCTGGTTTATGGATCACTAAGACTTGGGACTTACTATGTGAAATTTGTAGTTTTTGAATTTTGCAAAGTTGGTTAAATAACTGAAGTGTTTCGGTGCAATTATTCTGTTAAATGTCTCTGGTATGGCCACTTGTAATAAAAGTTACATCATCTGCGAAAGCTACAATTTTTGAGTGATCTGGCCATGGATAGGCAATGATGTTGTTGAAGCTGATATTCCAGAGATCTGCACTCATGCAATACCCCTGATGACATCCTCGGACTTGATTGCGCACAATTTCAGTGTTGTAAAGAATCATACTTTTCCTGTTTCTGAAGTAATCTTGAATAATTAGAAATAAATTTTGAGGGCACTTAAAGGAACGCAGCGCTTGTAAAACTGCTGGCCACCATAAAGAATCAAAAGCTGATTTTAAGTCGAGACATATTATTGCAGAATGAAGTTGGTTGATTTTATTGTTTCTGACTTGTTCAAGAGCTGAATTAATTGCATGACTTGTTGAAAATAGGCTTCGAAATCCTAGCTGGTTATTGCTTATTAAGTTTTTGCTGTAAACATGAAATTTTAGACGACCAATAAGACATCTTTCCAAAACTTTTCCCAGGGTTGGGAGAAGATTTATCGGACGATAAGATTTAGGTTCATCGGAGCTTTTATTCTTCTTATTGAAGAGTATTATATTACCAATTTTCAGGCAATCAGGAAAGGTAGAGAGCTCTATACATCGATTGCAAAAACTACAGATTATATCAGGATTGGCTTGATTGGTTAATTTTATAATGTGGTTATCGATGCCACCTGGGCCTGGTGCCTTTTTTAAAGCTAGGTTTTTAATTATTTGCTTTATTTCTTGTTTTGAGAACGGATTATCGTTGTCTGCTTGTGGAATGTCATCGCAGTTACGGATTCTGGTTGGAGTAGGCGAATCTTCAGCTGGATCATCTTTTAGAAAGACAGAGTCAAGAATCTCATTTAGGGTTGAGAGAGTGGCATCCTGAATCTCAGCAGAACTTGAAAGCAAATTTGTGGGAAGTTTGAATTGCGACGGTTTAAATATTTTACCTACTGGCGATCTTGTATAAGTTTCTTTATTGTTTGAACAATATTTGTGCCAACTTTTTAAGTTAGATTCGAGAATCATCTTTTTGTAGTTTGCATTTTCTTTTTTGAATTTGAGCCAGGCTTGGTGTCTTAATTCATCGTCAGTAATCGATTTCATTTTCCGTTTCAATGCTCTCGCCTTATGCTTCTGAGCACGTAACTCTTTAGTCCACCAATTTATATGAAAGTAAGGTTTTGAAGATTGTACTAGAAAGGTATTTTCACATATTTCTTGAATTTTTTTTACAAAATCTTCTGTAGCTTTACTTAGATCTTTTGTAGCACTTAGTTGAAAGGAAGAAGTCACTGGAAATGCGGGTTGTTGAATTTGCTTAATAAAGTTCTTCTCTTTCTTTTTAGTAATTTTAAAACGTTTCATTAAAACTGATTCTGAGTTTTCTTTGATTTCAAAAGTACTATATTTATGATCTGATTGGGAGTTGTCTTCTTCAATTTTGCGATTTGAAATCGAATTAATTAGGTGATGGGAAGTAACTACGAGATCTGGCCACCCTCTCCCATACATTGTTTCAAAAGAGGTAAATCCGAAGCATGGTTATGAATGACAAGATTATGTGAATTGAAGAATTCCTCAAGAGACCTTCCTCTTGGACTAGTGGAGTTGTAGCCCCAAAGCTGGTTGTGTGAATTGAAGTCTCCACAAATTATGTGGGGACTTCGAAAGAAAAACAAGATGGATTCTAAATCTTGAAGCAAAGGAGAAATATCCTCATAGGGAGATGCATAAATACTTGAAATAAGAAGTTGAGAGTTGGAACTATTAAGACTGATTGTAACTAGGTCTCGTTTGGCTGTAATTAGAATTGGGTGCCAGCTATGATTAAAACTGATGATAGCTGCTCTGGGATGTTGATTAGGGGACTGAGGAGAATATTGAAAAACATTCGAAGATGTTGGAATGCTACTTACTTTCCCTTCGATACAATAGGGTTCTTGGATTAAAACAAAATCTTTATGGTTATGAGTTAAGAATTCTGCTAGATGATCAGAAGCCGCTTTTGTTCTTTGTAAGTTGATTTGAAGAAAATGGCATAGCGTTTTTTTTAGCAAGGTTGGGGGTAGATTATTTTGTACATCACTGTCCACGTTATAATCTTCAGTTGAAGTGTTGGTCTTTAAATTGCGCTCTTGTATGTTAATTGCAACTGAAGAATTGTTAGTCACGGATGATGGCAACATGTGAGGTTGTGGCTTTGTCCAGGTACAATAATTTGTTGAGCTGACTCCTGTAAGTCTGGCATGTTCTTTCATGAGCACCGTGATCAGTTGGCAACGAAGAACCAGTTTCTTGGTTACTTTACACACAATTTACACAGAGTTTTACGTTTGAGGTACACTCTCTATGCGTTTTTTTTGCGCAGATGGAACAGCAGTGAGGATTTTGACAGCTTCGACTATTATGTCCAAGACCCTGGCAATGAAGGCAATGGGGAAGTGAAATGTAGGGATGGAAGGAATACAAGTTGAATCCAATGAAGACTCTTGACGAAGTAAAACAGTCACTAGAATCAGAAGAAATTTCTACAATCCAATTATTTGTATTTTCAGATCAGTGAACTGGAGAACACGAAATATCAAGATTATTATTTGATGTAATTTTCAGAGAAGCCAATTTGATATCTTCAGCAGCCGCTGAAGAGGGTACATTAAACACTATGAGTTTGGTACTTTTGGGTTTTGAAGTACGAACAGTTACGGAGGCTTGTAGTTGTGAATTTTCAACGATTGAGCGGTGTAAGTGTTCTAAGTCTGCTTTCTTTTCGACACCGATTAAGAGCTCATTAGACTTAGTAGTACGAATATTATTGATATGAATACCCAGTTTTTGTGGATTAAGTGTCGAACTTAGTTGGTGTCTGATATCTTCAGGTGTTCTCTCTGAATCTTTAGGTTTCAGGAGTAGAATATGATCTCTGATTTGACTTTTTGGAGTCTGTTTCAAAGAAATGGTTTTGGCGGCAGCAACAGCGTAAGAATTTGGGGTTTGTTCTAGAAACTTTGTTTCGAATAATTTTTTAACTTCATGTTGTTGTTGCTGCAAATGTTCCTTCACTTCAGAAATAACTATAGTATTTGAACGCTGAAGAGACAGTTGTTCTCTCAGTTCCGAAATTGTACCTTCGTGCTTCGCTAGAGTAAGTTCTTGGTCTCCACTATTTGACGAAGAGCTGTTAAATGGCCAGAAATATCTTTATGTTCTTGAGTATTAAGTTTTCTAATTTTGTCAATGTTTAGAAGATCTTTAATTTTATCAGCAATTTGTAGAATATCATTCAATCTGGAGGAGTCAGCATTTTCAGGATTGCTAGTTAATGAATGGAAGATGTTTAATAATGATGGTGAGGAAGACCTATCTTTAGAAGCCGTCGATAAGAGTTTACAATTTCATAGCGCACATGAAACAAAAATGACAATAAATCAGAAGCTATTCATAATCAGAGCACAAAATTTCTAGTACATGAAGTTAACAAAAATAAATAAATAAGTAAATAGTAGTGAATAATTGCTTATTAGAATAAATGTTATTACTCACATAAAGTCTGACAAAAATAATTCTAAATTCAGGTGTTATACAGTTCCAATGTTTCTTAGGAAAAAGAATATATATGTAAAGAAAGAAACAAAAAATAAATAAAAATAAAGAATTATCTGTTGACAATACTATATTATGTCAAGTCTTAACCAAAGGTTAATTAATTAAATAACTGTGAGTTGTCAGACATACATTGTATTAAGTCGTTAAGAGGAATTCTAAACCTTACTCAGACAGGTATTTCTGCAAGTGAGTGTTAAGTAATCAGTATTATACTTAGAAAACAGATACACCAGTATGTAGAAACTTTTCAGAATTATGCAAAACACACAAAACACAATGTGATAGGTTAGGAGAGTATAAATAAGTATGAAAAGACACACTAGTTACATTAACACATGTACATACGATTCTAAATACCAGATAATAATAATAACAATAATTGTAGTGAAAATAAAATAATATTAAAAAAGAATTAAAAAAAAGTATATTCTTTCCTAAAGTCCAAGACTGCAGGAGTTAATAAATATACCGTGAAAACTGGTAAACTGTGCAGAGTTCTGCTTGCAAGTGAATAAAAATAGTGATTCAAGAATTAATTAATTGAAAGATAAGCGCATGGTATCAAACTAATAATGTGATGATCTGTGAACATGCAGTCTTTGAGCCCGTTTCATTCAGTGCTTTTATCCTTTTAGAACTTTGGTTAAAGATTTAAAACACAATTGTTGAAATTGGGCAAAAATTCTCAGCCGATGAAACTGAGAAAGCCGTGTGCAATAAAAGGGCGCTGTTCTTCTTAGAACTGTAACAATAGAGCACGGTCGTGGGCATACCATGGAGGTAGGAAAGGGAGGAGGGGCCATTCCGCGCTAGAAGTGAAGCACTGCTTTGAAGCTTGGGTCACCAGATGGGGTGTTTTTTGTTTACATTCAGAAGCTCGCTTGACAAAATTCTGATAGTATTTCGACACACGACAGTTCCATAGAAATCGAAAAAGGGACACTCTCGCATGAAAGAAACATTCATAGTGTGATGGATAATAGCAATTTGTATAGTTTACTGACATTTACGCAAAAATCACATCTTGGTTATTTTTCGATAACTAACAACAGCGATTTTGGTTATGAATTTGTTTTATAAAATTCTAAGCTGTTGCACTACAAAAATATAGATTTTAAGAAAATTGCTAAAAGAGATCTGCCAAAATTTATTTTCTAGAAGATTTGAAAAGTTTGAAACTTGATGGCTAAATGTAAATATAAAATTATGTATGTTAAAATATTTGTAATTAGGCACATAGGTCAGATTAAGTTTTTATTAAATAGAGTAACGCATGCAAGGGCTATCTGCCTGAAGAGAGAGATGCCATCGTGGAGGAATTTTGAAGAAAAACTGACCTTTGAGTGGGTATTAAAAATAATACTTATAATTTTCATTCAAATTATATTCATATATATTTTTTATGTAAAACTTTCGGGTGTATGCTAAATTAGTGTAAATTACTTTACACGAAAAATATAGTGAATGCACAGAAATTAAAGATTTGCACATGCCGGAAATGATAAATAGGAAATATGTATGGGTATTTATGCATGTGCTTGCAAAAAGCATGTATCTCCCTTTGACAAAATACTTAAATATTCATTAAATTATTTATAAATGTATTTGAAATGAAGAATTTATTCACTTATAAACAACTGTGATAGTACTGTGAAGAAATCTAATGATTAAATGTATCTAATTTATAATGATTATAAATGTTATCTAAATATATAATAATCTTAATATTGAATTGTAAACATAAATTGAAATCCTGTTGACAAATACGTTATAAAACTATTTAAGCAAGAATTGTTCGTATTGGAAAGCGATTTGTTAAAAGGTATTGTAAAGCAAATGCTATGAGATGCGCTCTTAAGAACGTAATAAAGAGTTTTGGAATATGTATTGTTGAAATGAAGGGTAAAAAAAAATCTGATAAGTATAATTAAAAGAATTATTCCCTTTACATTTTATAATAACTCAGTTACAAGTTTTAAATAATACTTTAAAAAAAAAAAAACTTATTTTATTCCCTTTCAGAAATGTTCAGAGAAAGTCAAATACTATTTTCCTAATAATTCTCTAATTTAAAATGAACCGAATAGAGCATTAATTATAAATTGACTTACATTTTTCGATTTAAAAGAAGCCAAAAAATCATGTCATATTTAAGAAAGTATTTTAGGAAGAAGCTCTATAAATAGAAAAGAAATAATGCATAATTTTAATATTAATAATACAATAAACTTTGATCTTAATTTTTGTACCTTAACCGAATAAAATCGAATTACCTTAATTTTTTTTCTAATGTAATTAACGAAAACTTGTGAAAATATTTCATTCAAATTAAACCATTCTGAGAAAACTGTTCTGAGAAAAGTATAGCATTTAATTCTGTTCAGAATGAAATGTTGTTTAAAAATATGTCGTTTTCATATACTTAGGACTCTGAAGTGTTGTAGAAAAAGAAAATATATACATTTATATGTATATTTGCGACGTCATTACAAAATATTTACACCCGAACGCGTCAAATCCCATAGAACTCAATGGTAAATGACCCAATGTTTTGGTCACCACGTAGGGATCGCCGGTGCTTCAGAGCAGGGTACGGAGAAACTTGTTTAGGGCGACTCTTTCTTACTTCCTACCTCCATGGGGCATACAGATACAGTTCAAGGTCGCCTCGCAACTGGTTTCGGGGGCAAGTATGTGTGAAAAAAAATCTCTCTGTAGAAGATGATGAAGGGACGTTAAATGCTCTTGAGTAATAACACTTGCACGTTAAATGCTCTTGAGTACGATTTCAGCGTTGATAGTCTTGTAAATAAGTTATAATCCAGGAAAAACTTGCATTAATTGAAATTTTTTTACACTAATTTTCCACTTTTTTCTAATTCATCTTTTCCAGGCTTCCCATATTTAGCGATTTAAGCGAACTCAACAAAAATTAAAGTGTTACTTCCAATTAGACAACACGCAGTAAAATTTGTAAGAAACATAGTAACTTTCGAAGACGTTAGATCCGATCCGTAACATATCACTTTCTCATGATCAAATTGGCTGGACCCCTCTTAGTTTATCCCCAAGGGCTCTTTAGAGCTCCTAATGATTCCTTCAATTTAGTACAATATCTCAGTTCTATTTATCAACATGCCTTTGTTCTTAAACAGAAAAAGAGTGCAAAAAATATGTGCCTACAGTTTGTTTTATTTTTAGATGCCTACTTTGTTGCTTAAAAATAAAGAGAAGCTTTATAACATAAAAAAAAAAAGCAGGTTTAAGAATTCTATGAGAAAAGATGTTTAAAAATGAATAACTATCATTTTAAAATTTTAGTCCATGAATCTATATTATTATGTAGTACAAAGTCTTTAATCCGGACGTCCATAATCCAGAATTGAAAGCTTCCGCATAATACCTTTATGCATGCGCTAAGGCTCCTCTAAACCAGACTGAATCACCAACTTTTCTCTCTTGGCGAGGGAGGGAACGCGCTACCAATTTTGGCGCGTTTATCGCACACACTGGCTGAATGTCTGCTGTTTTTTTAAAGATTTATTTTATAGACGCGCGGCATTCAGCGCACATAAACTTTTCGGATAATTTATTAATTCTCGAATAGTATATAGACGTTTTCACTTAAATAAAAATTTCGCGTATATTTTGTAAACATATTCAAAATAACTTATTCTTTAGATGTTTTAGTTTTGTTAGCAGACTAAAATAAATAAGATATGAATAAAAACTTTCAATAGTGTCAAATGGGGAAATAGTTAAAGCGTAGAGTGCGCAAATAAATTTATCTTAATGACATTTTAACAAAAATTTCCATAAAAACACTGTAAATTCATACTAAAAAAATAACTTAAGAATATGTTGTCATTTTAGTCTGAGGTAAATGGAAATAATTGTGCAAGACTCTGAAGAAACACTTTCTTTTAAATGTGTGAAATATTTCATAACATATATGGAAGAAGAAAGTACAGCATTCTGTGTTTTGGATGATTTTCACCAAATGTAATATAAATACGAACTAGAAACCGTAATAAAAAGTCCTTCCTCTCCAATCAGATCACCTTTGTGTTGCATTGTATTTGTAATACTTCTAAAAATGCAATTTTTACCTAAATTAAAAAACAGTTATTCCATAAAAGATAATAAATTTGAACATATATAGAATGAATTTTGTAATTTGAGTTATGTTACAAAATAAGTCATAGTTTATATATTTTATACTAATAATTTAGATAAAACCTGTCCAATTTAAGAATGTGTGTTAACCACATTCTTAAATTGTAAAAGGACGACTTAACCCCACGTAATTCATTTCAAAGCATAAAAGAAAGCTTATTTTCTATTTTACACAGCAACAGCATTTTCATGCAGTCAAGGTTTTTTAATTGCTAGTTATTATACATAATACTTAATTTTTAATTTAATAATTATTAGAAAGCATAACTAAGAAACTTCTTTTTAAAGCACCACAGTGATTGCAAAGAATGTCGTTAAATTTACAAAAGTATTGAAGATATATTGAACAGCATTATAACAAGAAACTACTGTACAAAATATGTAAATTTAGCATAATTTCTTTTTTAGTATTTGCATAGTTTCCTCCAAATGAACCTTAATGGGAAGTTATCTTGCGAAAATTTAAAAGTATTAAAATGGCCTATATTTAAGATGTAACTGCATTTATAATTATTTTGTAATTGTGAATAGATTATATTATTGCAATTAGATTATGCACTTACATAATTGCATAAAGTAATGAAATTAAGAGTTCCCAGATACAATGTAATATAATTACAATGCAATTATCTAAATTGTAATTATAATCACTTATTTAATACCACAATATTATTACAATCACAATGTAATTTAAATTGGGTACTATATTTGTATACCCTCCCCTCAAAAGGAGGTACTGATAAGCCTGGAAGTTATTATCAACTAAAAGCCTGTTCAGGACAGTTTGATGACAATTTCCACCGGGCGAAAAGTACATTCTTAAGCCCAGGCAAATCATGACAATAAAAATCATTTAGTCTCATGATTCACTATATTTCAAACCCTAAATTTGAATTCTGCACCAAATTATTTACCTATATTTTAACATATTTTATGAATTATTAGAAGCGATATGGCAAATATCTTCTAAAAATAACTGTAAAATATTTGTATCCATTAATTGATTCAGATACACACTTTTATTATTTAAGTATATCAAAATAACAGTTTCATGTTCCTGAAATACAAAAATTATGAAAAAAGTTAAAAGTAATATTCTTAGAAGCATGATATTAGTCACCAGCTGCAAAATAGTTAATTTTTTGCCCTAAATACAAGTTTATTACACAGTAGTCAAACATGTAACTTAATAACATGTTATATAAAAAATTAATGATAATAAGTTTATCAGAAATGAATTAATTCTGCAAATAAACTTTCTGCATTTGAAAATTTTCTACACCTGAGGGGACAAAGAGATCTAGTAAAATTAGATTTATTATAACTTCAGTTGGACCAAATACCTTCTCTCTATATATATGCATCACTAAAGAAATAAATAAAATTATCATGCTTAAAAAACAGATGTACCATACCAGTTTTTTTCCCCTTGTTACCCTTTACATTGAGAAATAACAAACAGTACAACGCTGAAAAATACTATCCTTGAAATTTTGTTTAAATGAAGAAACACACGCACTATCTTTTTATTTAAGCATTACACTTCAAAAACATATACACATACCAATTTATTTTCACTAGCCTTTATACTGATAACATGCCATATAAAAATGAAAAGAATTATCCTTGAAATTTAGATAAAATGAAGTAACACAATGGGAAAATTTATGCACACGGACATCAGTTACAGATGGTGGTGGATTTGGAATGCTAAAGAGTGTTGGTACTGCAGTTTTTCTTAGTTTTTTTCTATCTTTGCATAGTGACTCAAATTGAGATTCCTCAAAATGATCCTGTAAATACGTAAAGTAATAAAAAAAAGTATACAAAATAAATAAAAGTACAAAAAACAAACCACACAGTGAGGTTGTGCCAAAGGCAGCAAGCATGAACTGTAAGTAAGTATAGGCAATAAATAAATATGCAGGTAATTAAATTAGGCCCAGTATTATAAAAAACTGAAACAATAAACAAACCATGTCTAACATATCAGCAGCAGCATCTTGTAAGCTTGGGCAGAATTTAATTATCCAATATTTATTTTTTGCCTATAATTTAAAGTGTTCTTTAGAACATTATCCAAAAATTAAATGAAGTAGTGTTTTGCTATAACATTAAAAACAACTAAAATAAAACTTTATATTTCTTGCTATAGTGCTCTTACAATAGATAAGAAAATAAGAGTTCACTTCACCCAACTTTTAAGATACTAGGCCGATAAATACATTTATAATTACAGCAGACTATAATTCTGGTTATAATTGTAGTAATGTTTATTGCTCTAATTGAAATATTTAATTTTTAATTCTCTAACCATTCAAAACATAGCCCTAATTTCGGAGCACAGTGCCAACATGCATTTTAAAAAGCATCAAGGCCAGTTTAAACAACAATTTTTTAAATTACACCGGCACAGACATATCCAATTAAAGTTATTAAAAACTCTAAAACGTAGTTCAGTAGCTTTCTGAATTTGTAGGCAATTTTTTATTTAGAGATGACAACACAAAATAACGCTTCAGAAAATATTATTTATCATGTATAAAAATGTGTTTTGTAACACAGATCAGTAATAACTGTTTATCAATGTCATGAGGATTTAATTTGACGAGATCACATTCTTTAGAAGTATCAAATTCATGAAAGGATTTTGGCTTGGCCTTTGAAATTCATCATTACAGGCAGTGAGTGAGTGAGTGATTATGGCGCAAAACCAGAGATGATTATGACGCGCCAAACAAAAGATGAGATGATTACAATTGATGACATTAAAATTCAATAAATAAAAACAAGTAGATAAATGTACCAAATCCAGAGGATGAAGTCATATAAACACAAGTTAAAAGCACATATTAAAATTCAAGAGACAGTCTTCAAAACAAATTACATTTGGTAATAAAAGCCAATATCTTTTAAATAATAAAATAAATTAGAATTGACCTCTCTTCCGATTAAACGGTCGAGAGGTAAGTCACAGCTATTAAAATATTTCTGGCGAAGACTATTAAAACATGGACACTCAATTAAAATATGACGAACAGATAAACAAACATTACAGTTAAAACAAACAGGCTCATTTTCAGCTTTTAAAAGGTAGTTATGTGTCACTCTAGTGTGACCAATTCTGAGGCGAGTCAAAAGAACTTCCTCCTTACGATTTTTGGTTAATTCCCAGTGCTCAATTCTAGGTTTTACATGTCTTAATTTATTTTGAAGCTGAACATCCCAAAGTTGTTGCCATTTTTTTCGGATCTTTTGTTTCACAACACAACAAATGTCTGCAAAAGGGATGAGACGACTGGACAGTTCAACAGCACATTTTGCTGTGATATCTGCCAGCTCATTCCCTTTTATTCCCACATGCCCGGGAACCCAGCAGTACAAGATATCATACCCACGATTCATTAAGTTTATATGTATTTTGAGAATATCCACTATTACTGGATTTTGAGTATTAGGAAAAGCTTCTATTGATTTAAGAACACTATACGAATCTGTATAAATTATAAACTTTTTGTAGCAGAGCCTTGAGATGTATAAAAGACTATAATATATCGCAGTTAATTCGGATGTTAAGACAGAGAAAGCATTGTGCAAGCGTCTGCCCTCCATGTGGTCTTTAATTACATATGCCATCCCCACATGATCTTTTGACTTGGACCCATCTGTATAAACTGGAAGATAACTGCTATATTTGTTCCTGTGCTCAGCGAAGAGTTGTCTGTAAATAATCTCGTTAGTGCTTGCCTTCACATGATACTTAAAAACATCAAGAAGCTGAATCCGTGCATTTTCCCAAGGTGGGATTTCAAAATTCTGTACTGCTTGGGGGTGCATATCAGAGAGGGAAAGTTCCTCAATGACAGGGCGAACTCTTAAAAGAAATGTAGGAACACAAGATGGACGTGTTTCAAATAAAGTGTTACACTCATCATCAAGTAAGCACAGCTTATTGGGATGTTCAGGTTGGGATAGTATATTAAAATATTGCAAAAGGGACAATTGTTCACGCCTCAGATAAAGTGATGGTTCATTACAGTCAACATACAGGCTCTGGACAGGAGAAGTCCTGAAGGCTCCTGAACATATCCTCAAACCTTGATGGTGAACAGGATCCAGTTTTAACAAAACAGATGACCGAGCGGATCCATAAACAACTGAGCCATAGTCCAGTCTAGAGCGGATAAGCACTCTGTAAATGCGAAGCATGGAGCAACGCTCTGCACCCCAGGAGGTGTTCGCCAACACTTTTAACATATTTAGTGTTTTGAGACACTTCTTTCTCAGGTTTAAAACATGAGAAAGGAAAGTCAATTTCTGGTCGAACGTTACTCCTAAAAATTTTACTTCGGGCGCAACTGGAATAATTGTACCATTTAGATATAACTCAGGTTCAGGATGGAGACCTCGCTTCCTACAAAAGTGCACGCACACAGTTTTCTGTTTCGAAAAAGTAAATCCCTGTTTGTCTGACCATTCTTGGATCTTATTCAGAGCCATCTGCAATTGCCTCTCTATGTATCTCATGTCTGCTCCTCGACAGCTAATCTGTAAATCATCTACATATAGTGATCCTAAGATGGTGTGAGGAAGTTCTTTTAATACAGAATTTATTTTTAAACTGAACAGCGTTACACTAAGCACACAGCCTTGAGGCACACCCTCTTCCTGTTGAAAAACATCCGAAAAAACAGAGCCAATCCTTACTTGAAAAGTTCTAGCGTTCAAGAAATTCTGTATGAAAATTGGTAGGTTGCCGCGCAAGCCACTCTCGTGAAGATCCCGGAGTATACCGTATCTCCATGCCTTATCATAAGCTTTCTCAATGTCGAAGAATATTGAGACAAGGTGACTTCTTCTGACAAAGGCTTTTCGAATAGATGTCTCTAATAAAAGCATATTGTCTACGGTCGTTCTCCCCTGTCGAAAACCGCTCTGATAAGGCGATATAATATTATTCTTTTCCAAGAAGTAGACTAGGCGGCTGTTTACCATCTTTTCAAACAGTTTGCAAACACAACTGGTAAGGGCAATTGGCCGATAGTTCGAGGGATTCCTCGGGTCTTTCCCTGGCTTCGCAATAGGAATGACAACAGCTCTCCTCCATGCACTGGGAAATGTACGCTCCTTCCACACTCTATTGTAAAGTGTGAGAAGGGCACTCAGTGACTTATAGGACAGATGCTTTAGCATTTCATAATACACGCCATCCAGACCCGGACAAGACCTATGTGTCTGCAAAAAACTCTCTTTAATTCAACCATAGTAAAGTCTCTATTGTACGGCTCAAAGTTGGAAGAGTTGAAAGCGATGGGATTTTTCTCAGAGCGTTGCTTGATAGAAAGAAATGCAGGTGAGTAATTTCGGCTGGATGAAACGGCAGCAAATGTCTCACCAATTGTATTTGCAATTTCTTTTATGGAGCTAATCACTCGGCCATCTTTTTCCAGAAAGGAAAGTGAGTGGTCTTTATACATTCCGCATGCTTTTCGAACTCTTTCCCAAACCCGCTTACTAGGCGTAGAGGATGTTATTGAGGACACATATGAAATCCAGGAATCCCTCTGGATCTACCTTCTTACTTTCCGTGCATTTGCTTTGGATCTTTTAAAAGCTATGAGGTTTCGCAGAGTAGGATATCTACGAAAAATACCCCATGCTTTTTTCTGTTTTTTCAGTGCTTCATGACAGTCGCGATTCCACCATGGTTTTGAATATTTTAGTAGTTTTCCTGATGTTCTAGGAATGGAGAGCATAGCTGCCTGAATAATAGTATTAGTAACAGCTTCAACAGCGTCATCGATATGCGCATCTTCTACCATTTCATCTGTGAGCTCTGCAATGGAAGAGAAGAGTTCCCAGTCTGCCCTGTCCAGTATGAATCGAGGGGATCTCGACATGGGGTTTGCTCCTCTTCGTGCAAGAGACACAAAAATAGGATAATGATCGCTGTTGTACAGGTCATTTCCGACACTAAAAGTGCAAAATGGCAACAGAGATGGTGAACAGATGGCAAGATCGAGAGCGTGGAATGTCCTTGAAGGCTCATGGAAGTATGTATCTTGCCCATTATTTAGGAGACAAAGGCTGTGATCTTCGATCATCTGCTCAATTTGTCTTCCTCGGCAATTTGTATCTTTGCTACCCCAGAGTGGACTATGGCCGTTAAAATCTCCTATTATGATAAAATGCTCAGGCAGCTGCTCTATTAGATTATTTAAATCTTGCTGATAAATGTGCTCATTCGGAGGCAAATACAAAGAAACAAATGAAACAACAATATCAAAATTTATTTGAGTAGCGACAACTTGGAGGGATGTCGTCAAAGGAAGTACATTTGAGGGATAATCCAGTGAGGAGAGGAGACCTACTCCTCCACTGGCACGCTCACCTGCAAGGTTATCCTTCCTGACGAAAGAAAACCTCCGAAGTTTTGCATGGTGTTCTGGTTTCAGATTTGTTTCCTGTATTGCTAAGCACACAGGATGGTACGCATTTATTATAGATTTGATGTCAAGCAAATTTCGGTGGAAACCGCGACAGTTCCATGACACGAGGGTGGCCATTATGAATGGTTTTTGTTTTTCCTGTGCTGTTCTTTTGTTTTTCGTGGAAGTAGATGCCTGGGAAATTCCAGACCCTCTTCCACTTCCATAAAGTCTGAATCCGCAGATTCAGAAATCATGTCATCAAGAGAGCTATTGCTGCGACTTCTATTTTTATTTGATATTTTTTGTGTGGCAGTTTTCGGCTTACTTTGAATAATTGTTTCTTTCTTTTGTACTATATGAGTTGCATTTTCTTTTTTCTTGTTGGATGTAGACGGTTGGGTTTTATTTGGTAGGGTCTGTGTGCCTATTGATGTTTGGGTGGCAAGTGTAGGATATGATTTAACAGCACTGGCGTATGATGAATTTGGTCGAAGCTGTGTGCTCTGGACTAGTCTTCTGGCTTCGGCGTAAGAGATGTTCCTAGTAACTTTTGTAGTCTGGATTTCTTTTTCCGATTTCCATTTTGGGCACAAGCGAGAAAATGCTGGGTGCTCACCCTTGCAATTTATACACAAAGGCGCAGCGGTACAATTATCAGAATCGTGGCCAATCTGTGAGCATCGGGCCCATGTGAGGCTGCCACGACAAGACGTCTTAGAATGGCCGAAACGCTGGCATTGGAAACATCGCATAGGGTTTGGAATATAAGGTCTTACAGGAATATTTAGATATCCGGCCTTAATATTCTTAGGCAGATCAGGCGTGTTGAAGGTAAGGATCACGTGTTTCGTGTCTATCAACTTACCTTCTTTACGCATCTTGATCCGCCTTACACCGCAGACATTTTGTTCGGATAACTCAGAAGCGATCTCTTCTTCAGAAACATACAGAAGGTCGAATTCTGAGATTACACCACGACAATAGTTCAGTGAGTTATGGGGTGTTACAGTGACATTCGCTTGCCCAAGTTTAGTAATCTGAAGTAAAGAAGCAGACTGGGTGGCTGAGTTTGTATCAATAAGCAAGTCTCCGGAGCGGAGACGCTTTATGTTTCTCGGCTCACCAATAGAAGACTGGATGTATTTATTTATTACGAAAGGAGACATCTTATGCATTTCGCCAGAAGGACTAGAGATGACTAGGAAACGGGGACTATTGTGATGATTTTTTTTATTTGCATCTGTCCGTAATTTTTTTGCAGAATTTTCAGAACTAGGTTGAGTGACAGGTTGAGTGACTGGTTTAGTAGTAGACGTTTCAGAGCTAGGTTGAATGATTGGTTTATTAGTAGATTGTTCAGAGCTAGGTTGAGTGACTGGTTTAGCAGTATACGTTTCAGAACTAGGTTGAGTGACTGGTTTAGCTGTAGACGTTTCAGAACTAGTTTGAATGACTGGAGTTACTTCGAAATCTTTAATTAAGTAGATATGAGAAGAAGCCATAGTGAAAGAATAAAGATTCGGGTCCGACGGCCCCGCCCACCACGGAGCCCAACAAGGGAACACAGATTCCTGTGTTAGGGCTAGCCGGACCTATACGCAAACTGAAGCCCCACAGTCGGCTTTCCCGAAAGCAGGTACTCCCGAGAGCTTGACCCCAAGCCACTGACACAAGGACTAGTGACCAGCCGATTGACACCCGTGAGGACGACTAAGGTGCCTCCCGTTTAGTTGAAGCAGAGGCCAAAGTAGTGTGTTGGGGACAGTACCTCGCCCCTCAACTACCAGGACCCTCCTTTCCAGCGACACGGGTCTCCACGCACGGCAAACACGTGGGCAGTTTTCTCGCCACTCGAAGACTAGAGACAAGGGCTGTTCCAGTCTCTCGTGACGAGCCCCAAACTCCGTAGAGAGAAACCACGAGGGAGAAGAGAAGGGAAAAAGTTCCAGCAAAGAGGAGAGGAGACGGAAAAGAGGATAGATCACTGGGGCTCCAGGATCGTGACACCCGTCTCATCAAGAAGATGATCCCCTGAAGGGCTAGGGTACCTCGGGATTGCCACACCCGTACTCACAGAAGTGAGCCCCCTTAATTATAGCTATTATTACAGAAATTAGCAGATACTCAGGTTATTGTACACAAGAATTTCACTTTACTTGCACATTATAAACATCAGAGAAGATATAAACTCTAAATGAAGGCGTAATTAACATTATACTTACTAAGCAAAGTTCAGCGTCTGGACCAGGTTTCCAATTGTCTCTTCGGCAATTATTTACCCATATTTTTCTCCTTTCTTCATTTTTAGGAAAATTTACCAATGTATGACCTTTCCGTGAATGATTTGAACAATTAATAGCTGCACATCCGCCCATTTTACACAAAAAAACACAAAAAATTGTTGCACCGTAACTACACAGCCGCCATTAAATCTCCCACTTGGGATCGCGAATGCCTGATGATTCAGCCTGGTATATAGGAGCCTTAGCAAGCGCCCTTAATGTATCCGCGATTCCAGCGCTCTGATACGCCATCTAGTGGCTAAAAGGTAGAAACATTAAAGCTCGGTATTTACGTTTGACAATGCTACCTAGTTTGTGAAGTGTGTTGTAATCGAAAAGTAATTAAACGTTTTATTTTTTATTGTTGTGGGCATATGTATAACTTAAAAAGAAGTGCAGACCGCATGTTTTGTTGTGTACATAAGTGTAAATCACGAGCTTGCAAGGAACCTGAGTTATTATGCTTCTATCGCATTTTTGGTTCGAAAAATATCGAACGAGATAGCAAAGCGAAGAGGGTGGATTCGCGTATTTCGAATTGGAAAGAAAGTGGGACATTATATGAACGTGCGTTTTAAGCATTTAAAAAAGAAAACTGATTACATTTTTTCTCGTAAGAAAAGTTTTCTTTATATATGCTAACTTTCTTTCTCGTGTATCATACATATAAACGTGTATGTGTATTCTTCGAAAGTAAACATGCATATTTGTGTATTGAAGTATAAATCATTATAGCTCATTAATCTCTTAAATATTATTAATACATATACAATTATGCTTTCCTGCATATTTTACCTGCAGAAATTTAAATTGTGTTTCAGTTTATGTTAGCAATGATTTAAATGAAAATTTATAGAATGACATATATAAAAGTAAAAATTAATTATTTTAACGTTAATGATGAACTTTGAATTTCATATTCTAGTAATGTTGAAATTTCTGTGTGTGAGTCATTTCCTGTTAAACTATTTAGAACTGTTTACAGTGGTTCAGGATAGTTAGCATAAAAAATTTCCAGTTCAGAAAATAGGTATGATGATCTAGTATGAGTAATAGTATAAAAAGTATTACAGATATCAAATATTTTCCACTATAGAATAGTATGCACCAAACAATTTCTTATAAAATGATATATATACCATTGTTACTCGCTGAGCACAGTTAAATGTTTTTTCTTATCTTTTATAGCAGTGTTCGTTTCGAAGTAAGTATTAGTAATAAAAAGTTTCTAAAGTAGCTTAAAAAAATTTATCCATGGTGAAAATTAGCTAATGATAAAAGTATTTTTTCTCACTTGAAGTATCAAACGGGCACATGTATCTTTTTCGAGAAAATCTGTTGTTCTGTAATGTAAAACACCCAAGTATTTGTTCAGTGATAAATATTGATAGGGGAGAGACTTTTAAGTAATTTAATTTCTCAGCCATTATTCAAAATATGATTGCATATAACTAAATAACTTTGGAGTAAATTAAACAGCGTGCACAGACATGTGTATACAGATATACAGGTTAGCAAATAAAAGAAAGGACAGTGGATTTGGATCAGTTCAGTAATTTATTAGATTGTTTATGTATTCCTGTTTTATTTATAACAAGCTTTTATTTAGTAGAATAAGAATGTGTAGAACATTTAGTAGAATAAGAATAATACATGAATACACAGCCTTTTAGTTGCAAGAAATAAGATTTTGCATAGTTATTTAAAGATGCAACCATATTTATTATCTCAAACATATTCTATCTTAGTTGTATTTCTGGGGCAAATATGCATTAATTCTCTTACCTATTATTATGTCATTAAAAAAATTTTGATTTTATCGTGTTGCTTATATGTTCGTAACTAGAATTGCTGTCGATTCTGTGCAGTGTTGATACCTGTAACTATAAGCCTCATCGAAAATATATGCATATTGGATGCCTCATCAGTGCTAAGAAGATTTAGCAATTTTTTTTTTTTTTTTCTGGCACAATCTTAAAATTTTCATTGCCAGTATGTAATTGTTTGCATACAGCACTTTTACTAAGAAAATTATAGTACATATAAAAAATGGGTTGATCTTTACATTATGGTAACTGGTAGTTTGGCGACATTTTGGAGGCGATAAAGGTTACTACCTGGGACTTTGGTAATAATGTGAGCAGTACTGAGTTCCGATTACACATTATTTTGTGTGGCGGAAATGAGAGATCATGGGATATGTCATGTGATATTAATGGACGAATTACGGTTCTTTAATCGGAGAAGGGGGGAAATCGGGAAATTTTGTATTTGGCTTTATTCTGTGTTGTGTGAAATAGTGTTTGTGAATTTTTGGATCCCATGACCGTAAGTAAAGTGAATTCGAAATGGGTATTTAGTGGTATTGAAAAGGATAGTAAGAAATGTTTTTTAAGGTTGTGTGAGAGAGAAATAAACATGTTTTATTATGTTATTTATTTTACCTGGTATCTTGCTTTGAAAGATAAGTATGATTTTAAAGATTCTGAAAGAGAATGAAGAAAAGTGTATCCGCCACGTAATGAAGATTCTGAAGGAGATTAGGTAAGTTAGTATTTTTAATTATTTTTATGCATTGTTGGAAATGTAAGGTGGAAAGGAATTTGGTATTATTGGGAAAATTGTTATTAGCAATGATTTAGTTTAAAGTAATTAGGATTGTAAGGTAATTTTTATTAATTGAATGTATGTGCTCATGTATATTTTAAGTGGTGTTTTTGAATTTAATTATATTTTAATGAAATGATAGTTATTTTGTGAATTTTATACTTGTAGGAATTTGGTGTATGTTTAAGTTGAAATAAATGTGCATGGAAATAATTTAAATATTTGATAATAAATATTTGTAATGCTTCATGTATGAATTCGTTAGTGACGTGTATAATGTAATAGATGATTTAGAGGTAAAAGTTTTTGGATATTTTATTTATTTTATATGTGGAAATGTTCATATTTGTAAAGGGTAAATACTTTTTCGCGATCATGTAATTTCATATATGTTCTTTTTACCGGGTTTAAAGATTGAGAAAATTGTCATGTATTTTCGTGAAATTTTTTTAATTTATGAGATAAAAGCAGTGTACATGGATATAGTGAAGAGTGTGCGGAATGCCATTTTTGTGCAATTCTGGGATGTTTTTTTAAGTAAAAATAAGTCGACGTGTACATGGTTCAGTGATATTTTAATGAAATGATAGTTATTTTGTGAATTTTATGCTTGTAGGAATTTGGTTTACGTTTAAGTTGAAATAAACGTGCATGGAAATAATTTAATTATTTGATACTAAATATTTGTAATGCTTCATGTATGAATTCGTTGGTGACGTGTATAATGTAATAGATGATTTAGAGGTAAAAGTTTTTGGATATTTTATTTATTTTATATGTGGAAATGTTCATATTTGTAAAGGGTAAATACTTTTTCGCGATCAGGTAATTTCATATATGTTCTTTTTACCGGGTTTAAAGATTGAGAAAATTGTCATGTATTTTCGTGAAATTTTTCGAATTTATGAGAAAAAAGCAGTGTACATGGATATAGTGAAGAGTGTGCGCAATGCCATTTTTGTGCAATTCTGGGATGTTTTTTTAAGTAAAAATAAGTCGGCGTGTACATGGTTTATGTGTATGTGTTATTTTGAAAAACGCGTAAGGTGTATGGTATTGTGCACTTTTTCCGAATTTTGCAGTGAATATTTGTCATGATTAAGCAGTTTTGTTTGATAAAATTTCTAGCATAAGTGTAATTCGGCTAGTAGATTGTTGGAAGAAGTGTTCAGTAGATAAGAAGAAAAGAAACATGTCTTTACTTCGTGAAGACAAAATGGCGGCGGGGGAAAAAAAATAGAGGGTTGCTGTAGGGGAGTTGGTCGCCAAATTTTCGCCAAAAAATCGCCAAGTTACCGTAATGTAAAGATCAACCAAAAAATGCTAAGGATAATAAAACCTTTGGTGACACCAGATATACATATTGATTTGATATTATCTGATAAACATTGTAAATGAATGAATAAATTTGTCATTAAAATATTTCGGAGGAGTAAAAATACATTAAATCATTAAATGAAGAGGCTAGATGAAATATTCAAATTGTCCAGCTTCTACATTTAGTGCGACAGTAAAAAGTCTGAAAATAATATTAATTCTTTGGTAAAAATATATTTATACCAAGTGTTGCAAATCAATCTTAAGTTATTTTTTAGAATGATATATAAAAATCTGCATGTGTATCGTGTATGCAGTGTCTTCTGGATGCATATTCGTGCAAAACCGATGAACACTGGTACTTCGGTCCAACTTTCGATCCCGGCGAACAGGCTGACTCCATGGGTGTTTTCTTGATTTTACACATGTGTATCGTTTAAGCACTATCTTCTGTATGCATACGTGAATAAAGCGCTAAATCTGGTAGTTCGGTCCATTTTCGAATCCCGGCAAGCGGACTGACTGCATAGGTGTTTTCGTGATTTTCCGCAGGTGTAACATGTTGGCAGTATCTTGTGAATGCATAACGTCAATAAAGCGGGTGCAGCCCGGGTAAAATCGCTGAATACTGGTAGTTCGGTCCAACTTTCGAATCCCGGCGTACTGTCCAGAAATTGTGGATGCATATGTGAATACAGCGGGCGCAGCCCAGGAAAAAAAATCGCTGAACACTGGTAGTTTGCTTCAAATTTCAAATCCCGTCGAATGAAAGCGGGCTTCACTGGTGGTTCAGTCCAAGGCCAACTAGATATCTACAGGCCTGCTCCACCGATTAGTGACGTCACAATCGAAGGCGATCGTTCCCACGGTAGACGCAGCCGACTGTTTCATTTATGTAGTGCGCAGCGTTTTATTTCCAACACAAAAGTCAAGTCAAATTAATTTTTACAACTAATATTTCGAATTTTAGGAATAATAACGTACTATGTTATATCGTAATGATATTTAAATACTAAATACCAATTTATTAAACAGAAAATAAAAATAAGATTTGAGTGATATTGTAAATTTAGCAGAGCTGATTTAAATTAAACTGAAACATATCTGAACTTTTATACGGAAATAAAATGGACACAAAAATTATTTATAAAAATTATACGGTATGATAATATCAATGAAAATATAACATATGTAATGAACTAAACATGAGATGTTTTCATTTTGTAATAAAAGGAAAAAATATGTTAAAGCTCTCAGATGATTTTATATTGCTTAAATTATGAAGACTGATTTATACTGCTTGAATACTAAACAAACACATATAGTATTTCATAATAAAATTAATATCAATTCATTAATTCTAATATAATATTGCTTTATAATTGTTTTTGGTGCAATGATATTGAAGCAAAATGAACTCTTTCTTTTCTTTATTCCCATAAAGATTTTTCAAGATTCAATCAGAGATCCTAAGATGCTTTTTAATAATAAATACACATGTGGACAGTAAGTGAAATACATAAATCTTATTAATACATTAATATATTAAAAGTATATCTGAAGTTTAGTCTACATATTGAAAAAAGATTCATTCTAAAGATGTTTTATAGCAAAAACATTACACAGAATATTCAAAAATATATTTCAAGTTCTCTTAAAAAAAGCAAGATCATAACTATGCAATCAATCCCAATGAGCATCATATCATGCTCCAAAAAATTCCTATGAAAGAAAATCTTATTAAAAATACACTCTTAATACATCTCATTAAAAATACACAATATTAAGCAATGAAAAATCCTGCGAGTCATTACGATAGTATAAGATACTGATTAGCCAGTTGAAATTATCATTTCACATCTGCAATAAGTTGTCATTTGAATTTTTTAAATATTAATAATGGAACATTATTATTGCAGACTCTGATGCGAGGTCCACAAAAATAAACTTCATAAACTTGAATAAGTTTCTACGACTCACTGATATTACAATATATCATCTATATCATTCTATATACCAAAATGGATATAGTTTACAGATGCTTAGTATTCAATTAATTTAGACATTCTTTTTTTTTCTTTTAAAAATATTTAAACTCTTTATACACCACATACTACTACATTAATTTGTATTGCTTAAATTAATTAGATTGATTTATACTGCTTAAATATTAAAAAGGTATGTGATATTTCATAACAAAATTCATAAACATATTAATTTAAATAAAATTTTGATTTACATTTATGATTTTACATGCAATTCTATTGAAGCAAAAGCCATTTTTTTTTTCTTTCTCATAAAAACATTTCAACATTTAATCCAATATCTTAAGGTACTTTTTAATTATAAACATACAAGTGAACATTTTGGGAAATATATGACAAAAAAAGTTTTATTTTAAAGATGTTTTAAAGCATGAACATTATCCGAGAAATCTTGTAGCATATCCAAAAATATATTATAAAATTCCCTGAAAACAAAGTGAGATCATAACTATGCAATCTACCCCAATGAGCACCATATCATGCTATAAAAAATTCTTATGAAAGAACATCTGATCAAATATACACTGTAAATTTATTTAATAATAGACAAATAGTAAAAGATGCATGCAGTATTAAGCAATGAAAAATCCAGCATATCATTAAAATGTTATAAGATATTAATTATTAAGTTAAACGTCATTAATTCACATCAACAAAAAGTTTGCCATTCAAATTTTTGAAATATGAATGCCAAAACAGGCTTATCATTGTAGCCCCTGATTTGAGGTCTACAAAAATAAACATGATTTAGCTAGTTGATTTGGCCTTGAACTACTACTTTGTTTTGTTTTTTTAATCCAATCTATTAATGCTTGACAGTCTGAATCTGATTTAAATCCAGGTGGTTGTTCATGTAAATTGGTTTATTCAAGTATCCATTTAAATATGCAGTTTTTACATCAAAAATCTTATTTTGTAGTTTTCGTAAACATCGTAATTTTCTTATTCATAGATCTTTCAACTAATTTCCAGACTTCATGAGCCTCCATTGAACTTAGTTCTTCTATCATTTCATACATCATACTACATAATCTTTTTTCGGTTGATCTTTACAATATGGTAACTGGTAGTTTGGCGACATTTTGGAGGCGATAAAGGTTACTACCTGGGACTTTGGTAATAATGTGAGCAGTACTCAGTTCCGATTACGCATTATTTTGCGTGAGGGAAATGAGAGATCATGGGATATGTCATGTGATATTAATGGACGGTTGCGGTATGAATTCGTTGGTGACGTTTATAATATAATAGATGATTTAGAGGTAAAAGTTTTTTGATATTTTATTTATTTTATATGTGGAAATGTTCATATTTGAAAAGGGTATATACTTTTTCACGATCAGGTAATTTCATATATGTTCTTTTTACCGGGTTTAAAGATTCAGAAAATTGTCATGTATTTTCATGAAATTTTTCTAATTTATGATAAAAAAGCAGTGTACATGGATATAGTGAAGAGTATGCGCAATGCCATTTTTGTGTAATTCTGGGATGTTTTTTTAAGTAAAAATAAGTCGACGTGTACATAGTTTATGTGTATGAGTTATTTTGAAAAACGCGTAAGGAGTATGGTATTGTGCACTTTTTCCCAATTTTGCAGTGAATATTTGTCATGATTAAGCAGTTTTGTTAGATAAAATTTCTAGCATAAGCATAAAATCATGCGAGCTAGCGTATATCTTGTGATTGCATACGTAAATCAAGTGACCTAACGTGAATAAAGCGGGCGCTCCACGAAAGCATCCCTTCCCTCATGTAGTGGACTTGCCCGCTAGTGATATATAAAACTGTCCTTCTCTAGCTACATCCCTGAAAGTAAGCATTCATTCAAATATTTAACAAATAGATTTGATCATATTTTATGCATCATGCAGACTATATTTCCAGCTCTTTCATTTAAGTGCAATTTATTTCCAATGTATGAACCTGAATACTGTACAAGCTTAGTCACTTATTCGTAATTTAATTCAGTTTTTATATAAAAGTTAAAATTTACCAGGCAATTGCTTAAAAAAATAGTTTAATAGATGTTGCTGTAATTTAACACTTTTGACTTTTATGTTTTCAGAAATTTGCTAAATCAAGTTTATCTTCGTGTGACCTTGCATCAAAGGCACCGATAATAAATTTGTTTTGGCATTTAGTGCTAAAATTTTTAAAGAAAAACTTATTATTGATGTAAAAGAAGGAACAAATTATATTTATCTTGGTAATATGTCTTATGATATGCTTATTTATGGTGTCATGATATTGCAGTAACTTAACGGGCATTTCATATAACTTGTTTCTTAAGTTGCATAACCTGTTTTCATAACAGTTTGTTATCAAATATATATAAAAGGTAAATTTCTAATGAAATATTCTTCATTTCACAGCAGTGTTATTTACCGTGATATAACGTGTGTTCACATTTATTATACGGTTATGATCATTATTCATTATAGAGCTTTATATAATTGTTATATACATTTAATTTATATCATTATGTTTTACATGATTTTGCTTTTAGAATATATCACAATATATATTTCAAGTTGCTAATAGAACTACAGTGGTTCCCAAAGTGTTCGTATACTTATGATTTTCATTGAAATAGGGCTCTATCCATTAATTAAAAGTAAACTTTCTGAATGAGACTTTAATAATAAGATCTATAATCTATTTGTAACAAATTTATATAAAATATTTTTTAAATGTAGTGAAACTTTATTTTTAAGAAATTAATAATAAAAAATGACAAACATTTTATCTCAAAAAAATGAAGATCTTCATTCTAAGAACTTAGTTGGAGGCTATATCCCTTAAGAGAGGGATGCCTTTGTGGACTTTATAAGGGAAACTGGCTCGTATACAAGTTACACATGGGGAAAACCATGAAAACACCCATGCAGCCAGCCCATTCGCAGGATTCGAACCTTGGACCGAATTACCAGTGTTCAGCGGCATTACCGCTCGGCCGCTGGTGGTCTTCGCGGGCGGTAATTATGTGAATTAGGATGCTATCATACCGCTCACCCGATGGCAAAAATATAGAAAAGGCAAAGTCAAAGGTTAAATTCATTAATTCTAATCAGAATGCACTAGCAAATTAAAGCACTGTGGTTTTACATAATTTCTGATTAAGCTATTGAAATCGTACAAACTGAAATAATTCTTGCATTTAAACTTGTATTCCAAATTAAGATTTAACTTGAAATTAATGTAGATAATTACTGAGAGAATTGAATTTTTATAGGGTACTTTACGTGAAATGAGATCACTTGGGGTCATGTGATGTGAACCGGCGAATCAGGATGTTTTACCATGAAAGCATAGTAAATTCTTAAATTAATGTCTTTTTGAAAATTTATTGGCTTTTTTACAAAATTTTAAATGACATTTAAATGTTTATACCTTTAAAATAAAAAATTCTTAGAACTAACATTTGTCTATATTTTTTATGTGTATACTGTGTGTTGTCGCTAATAAAGTCTGCTTGGCGAGATTTGCGCTGGCGAAACGGAAATGTACCAAAATTTGCATTCTATGAAATTGTACTTTTTAAATGATAAAATTTTAAAATCTACAATCTGAATATTAGAATATGGTTGGAAAATTACCATAAAATTTCTTGTTTCTACCAAAACGCTTTTAATATTCTGCGATGGAATGGGATAGTTCTTATGAAAATTATATTATGGTACTGGAAATGGCTTCTTGTTTGCTTAAGAATTATAACCAGATAGTGAAGCTCTTATAAAAAATTTTATCTGATTAAAATAATTTATGCCTTTTTTTATAATGAAATGGCTGTTGTATATAATGATTGTAGTTGTTTAAGAGGTATGTTATATTTTCCCATAAAACCATTATGGCATACTAAAATTCATTTGATAAGTTTAATTTATTTTTGGCTGTTGGGTATTATATTTCTATGCAAATACATTATGGTATACTGATGATTATCGTCAAACTCCTAATATTTTTACTCTACCTTCGACCATTTTTGGCTAACAAAAACTGATAACAATGTACATTAGCTCCAATAATAGATAAGCATGATATCAAAACATACTCATAAATTCTCGGTGGTTTCATATAACACTGAGAAATCCTTAATAAACCACTTTTATCTGTTGATTATCTAACCAAATAAATAGCATCTGTTCCTCCCAAATTTCCACAAATAATTTTTCAAGGTATTTTTATATGCTATATCTCTATAGTTTCTGTTGATCATGTAACTTAAAAAGAAATATCTGTTACAATAATTTTTGAAAGGACAATATTTCCATCAATCTTCTTGACTGACAAGAAAATATGTAGATAATGTGTGGAGTTATTATAGCATAGGGAAAAACATGACACCAATTTTACAACAAATCTGGGCTAATCTTTGGAATATGGTAACAGGTAGTTTCGCGACATTTTGGTAAGGTGATAAAGGTTACTAGTTAGGACTTTAGCAGTGTACATGGATACAGTCAAGAGTGTACGCAATGCCATTTTTGTGCAATTCTGGGATGTTTTTTTAAGTGAAAATAGGTCGACGTGTACATGAATGATACCGTGTATATGCAATTCGTAAAAACGCGGCAAGCAGTGGGCTATTCTGACCTTTGTCCCAATTTCGCACCTAATCTTCGTCATGATTAAGCACTTTTGTTCCATAAAAGTTCTAGCATAAGCGTAATTCGGCTAGCAGATTGTTGGAAAAAAATGTTGGAAATGTTGAGTAAAAAAAAAAAACATGCCTTTACTTCGTGAATACAAAACGGCGTCCGAACAAAAACTAGCAGGTTGCTGTAGCAGGGTTGGTCGCCAAATTTTAGCCAAAAAATCGCCAAGTTACCATAATCCAAAGATTAACCCAAATCTGAAATTTTGTTTTGTGAGTCTTTGGTTAAACTAAATGCTATAATTTATTTAGGATGAAATAATTCTTTGGCATAATGTAATTCACATCATCTATGTTGCTACAATTCTGTTTCAATACAAGACCATCATATCAGTGTAAGATTTCCTATGTGGAGACTGGTTTCTAATCTTTGTGTAATATAATACAGAGAAGCTCGTACTGTGAATTCGTAAGTATAATTTATTGTTCTATTAGATTGGAATGGACTCGGTGTTTTCATATAGAATGTTTCATATTCAAAGTGTTAGTTCGGTGTTTCATATTCAAAGATGTTGAAGTTCATACAATGTAATTAATTAATAGACTTATCACACAGACCTTTTTAATAGACTTATTCTTGAATTTTTAGCTCAGATATAAAGTTATTAATTACAAACAGCATTAGAAAAGCAAAACTGATTAAAAGAACACTTCCATTATTTTTAAAATTGATATATTTAAATGCTTTTGTTCATATAAAAACAACAATAAACACATTTCTAAATAATAAGATTATTAAGAAAATTTGGAACATTTATAAAGGTTTGCAAGGACATGATCGATTTTGTTATAAATCACATGGTTTTGACATGTTTTGAGTATGCTCCTGCCAGATTGGTAGAAGCCTGGTGATCCTGTTATGAACAAATCTTAACAGATAAAGATATAACATGTGAATATAGAATCTAAAGAAAAGGTACGGTTAGATTAGGCTTTTTGAATATGGCTAAGCACATTGGTTATCAGCCTGAAGGACTTTATAGGGAAAACTGGTTCGTATTCACAAAACACATGCAAAAAAATAAAAACTGCACAGCCAGCTTGTTCACCAGGATTTGAGCTGAGATTAAACTACCAGTATTGAGTTGTTTAAACCACTTGTAGGACAAAGCTAAATAAAATGCTTGTAATATCATGTAATCAAAAGTTATCTGCATGTTATATGCCAGGATTGCTTTCTCATACTTAATCTGCTTTTTTTTTTTTTTTTTTTTTTTGAAATGTTTGGTCATGGTATTATTCATTGCTTATTCATTGCATGTATTTTCTATAATACATACAGAATATTAATAGTTCTATAACAAGTATCTTTTTTTTTTTTCATTTTTAAGTGCTTTGCTTGTTGATATTCTCAAAATTGCATTTGATGATTAGTGCTATCATGTGTATAATAAATACAATAGATGCATATAATAGATCAATATATTTTAGTATACATATAATGATTCAATATCATTTTTATGGGAAAAAAAGACACTTTTGACTGCACAGATTTTCTAGAAATCCCAAGTAAAACACATATGAAATCATTTGTTTACAATCAGTGAACGTTAAAATCAGCTACCTGTCACAATACAATAAAACAGCGACACAATTTCCTACAACAGCCAGCAGTTCCTCCTTTACATGAACAAGAATTTTTTTTTTTTCTTTTTAATTTTTATTTTTCCTTTTTGAACAGTGAAATGTCCTTCGATTTCATGCGATCAGGACGCTATAGAACTTATCCTTAAATAGAAAGCCAAAACTTGTACATTGGATTTCAAGTAAAATTCCGTGCATTACCAAATGATCAGCTTTTTAAAATGCTCTCTGCTTCAGTATTACAGCGAGAATTAACGCCTCCTTGAACAAAATCAAACATTTCAGAAGAGCTAAGTAACTCCATTTTTGAATGTACGAAGTCAGATCACAAATCAAAATACCGAGTTTTATCCGCCATACTAATGTGTGAAAGCGCCATCTATAGGTGAATTGAATCGCGGATAACGGACGGCATAAGCTAGGCTAAAATTATCTAATTATTTATTTCAGTTAATGTTGCAGATTGCATTGTTCCTTAATCTTCTAATTGGATCCGGCTCATTATTTTTTGCAGACAGTTAGAGCAATTTTATAAAAAGTAAGCTTGAACTTTCGATTATGTCAAAAAAAGTTTACGATTCTGGAGCTGCGAAAGGATATACAAAGCGAAAGCATGTTTTGATGTCCATCAAACAAAAAGTGGAATTGCTGCAAAAAATGGATAAAGGCATGAAGAAAGTGACAAAGAGGTTAGTGAAAACAAAAACAAGAAAAAAAAAAAAAATTTAGATTGACAAGTTAGTCGGTATTCTCGGCACAGCAATTACAAGACTTGAACAAAGGAAATTTGGGTCATCTTTAGATTATGGTAACTTGGCGATTTTTTGGCGAAAATTTGGCGACCAACTCTCCTACAGCAACCCTCTATTTTTTTTTCCCCCGCCGACATTTTGTCTTCACGAAGTAAAGACATGTTTCTTTTCTTTTTATCTCCAGAACACTTCTTCCAACAATCTATTAGCCGAATTACACTTATGTTAGAAATTTTATCTAACAAAACTGCTTAATCATGACATATATTCACTGCAAAATTGGGAAAAAGTGCACAATACCATACTCCTTACGCGTTTTTCAAAATAACACATACACATAAACCATGTACACGTCGACTTATTTTTACTTAAAAAAACATCCCAGAATTACACAAAAATGGCATTGCGCACACTCTTCACTATATCCATGTACACTGCTTTTTTCTCATAAATTAGAAAAATTTCACGAAAATACATGACAATTTTCTGAATCTTTAAACCCGGTAAAAAGAACATATATGAAATTACCTGATCGCGAAAAAGTATATACCCTTTCCAAATATGAACATTTCCACATATAAAATAAATAAAATATCCAAAAACTTTTGCCTCTAAATCATCTATTATATTATAAACATCACCAACGAATTCATACCGCAAGCATTACAAATACTTAGTGTCAACTATTTAAATTATTTCCATGCACGTTTACTTCAACTAAAACGTATACCAAATTCCTACAAACATAAAATTCACAAAATAACTATCATTTAATTAAAATATCACTAAACCATGTACACGACGACTTATTTTTACTTTAAAAAAAAAATCTCAGAATTGCAAAAAATGGCATTGCGCACACTCTTCACTATATCCATGTACACTGCTTTTTTCTCATAAATTAGAAAAATTTCACGAAAATGCATGACAATTTTCTGAATCTTTAAACCCGGTAAAAAGAACATATATGAAATTACCTGATCGGGATAAAGTATATATCCTTTCCAAATATGAACATTTCCACATATAAAATAAATAAAATATCCAAAAACTTTTACCTCTACATCATCTATTATATTATAAATGTCACCAACGAATTCATACCGCAAACATTACAAATACTTAGTGTCAAATATTTAAATCATTTCCATGCACGTTTACTTCAACTAAAACGTATACCAAATTCCTACAAACATAAAATTCACAAAATAACTATCATTTAATTAAAATAAAATTAAATTCAAAAACACTACTTGAAATATAAATAAGCACATACATTAAATTAATAAAAATTAGCTTACAATTCTAATTACTTTAAACTAAATCATTGCTAATAACAATTTTCCCAATAATACCAAATTACTTTACTTCCACCTTACATTTACATGCATAAAAATAATATCCTCAAATAATTAAAAATTCTAACTTACATAATCTTCTTCAGAATCTTGCTTACATGGTGGATACACTTTTATTATGTATTCAATACAATTATTGAACGATTTTTTCTGCGAATTTTTCCTCCGCTAAATAAAAAGCAAAATTATCACAATGCCTCGGAATGGCGCTTTTTATAGCACTCCACGTGCCCTCTATTGTATTGGTATGTGCACCTGTTTCCGGATCTTTAAAATAATATTAGTGGTTCACAGCAAGATGTTTAAAACCTTCATCTTTCAAACATTCATACGATTTTTCACCTTAGACAGCGCCATACAATCCCAAAATTATTCAACCCTACTTCACACAACACACAATGAAGCTTAATACAAAATAATATACAGCCACATATATTTTTCCAAATTCCCCCCTTTTCCGATTAAAGAACCGTAATTCGTCCATTAATATCACATGACATATCCCATGATCTCTCATTTCCCTCACACAAAATAATGCGTAATCGGAACTGAGTACTGCTCACATTATTACCCGAAGTTCCAGGTAGTAACCTTTATCGCCTCCAAAATGTCGCCAAACTACCAGTTACCATATTCTAAAGATCAGCCGAACTTTGTTACTGAACAAGAAATTATGCCTGTTTATAGAACTAAAGAGAAAGTATTAACACATGAAACGAAGCAACTTAAACAACTTACATTGAAAGAAATGTTTAAAAAGTAAACAAATAAATATTAAGCTTTTGTAAATTTTGATACCCTTTAGATCAGGGATGTCAAACTCATAGGTACACTTGGGTCAAACAAACAAGGTTTAACTTAAAATTTAAAAAAAAAAAGTCACTTTCTTCATGCCTTTATCCATTTTTTTAAGTTAAACCGCAAAAAAAAAAAAAAAAAAAAAAAAAAAAAAAAATCAATATTCATAGAAACATAGATTTATTTCGAATAATACAATAATAAACATATATATATAATTTATATAGAATAGAACAAGAAAAATTTAATGTTTATGTCCAGATACTTGACATCTCTTCTCTGCTATTATCTTTCCTATTTCGGGAGAAATTTTGTTTGCAGTGATAACTTTCAACGCTGACCCAAGGTGAGCATCATTAATACGGTTTCTAATAGGAGACTTATTACCTTTCATGACTGAAAATAACTGCTCGCACTGATAAGTGCTACCAAACATGGAAATAATTTCATATGCAAATTTTCGAGTATTTTCAAACCTGGCTGGTAAATATTTGTAAAATTCAGGCACGCCCACTTCAATGAATTTTGCTTTCAAATTTGAGTTGCATTGAATCTCGATCACCTCCATTTGCATATGGCTGGGTACTGAGTCAATACTTATTGAGAAAAATCGAAGAAAACAAAAAAAAAAAAAAAAAAAAAAAAAAAAAAATTGTCTTCGAGGGAACTAAAATCATTAAACCTCGTTTCAAATTAAGTTGTTAAATTTGCAATTTTTTCTGAGTATTTTTGATACGAACAAGTATCATCTAAACTTGATTTGTTCATGCGGCACGTCGGGAAGTGCATCAAATCTTCATTTTTAAGTTGTTTTTCCCAAAGAACTAGTTGACATTTGAATGCTTTAATTATGTCAAACATGTTCGTAATGATATGATCTTTTCCTTGTAACGATAATTTTAAATCGATTAAGTGTTTGGTTATATCATCCAAGAAAGATAAATCTTGTATCCATATTGGATCGTAAAACAAACTTACGTCTTGATTTTTCGCTTTTAAAAACTGACATATTTCTTCTTTCAAATCGCAGAATTGTTTGAGAATCTTGGAGCAAGATATCCAGCGTACCTCGGTATAGTAGGACAAACCTGAATATTCACTATCTAACTCACTTCAGAAAGCAGTGAATTGACGCTGATTTAAACCTTGAGATCTTATAAAATTTATAACTTTTTTTATATATGACAAAACATTCTCCATATTTATTACTTTCGTGCATAGAACTTTTTGATGTATAATACAATGGATATGATGAATGTTTGAACCGTGAATTTCACTAAGTTTTTTCTTAGTAATGCTACGAAGCCCTTGTTTTTCCCAGTCATTGATGGAGCGCCATCTGTAGCTACAGAATTTAATTTTGCCAAAGGTAGATTGTATTTCTGCAGAAGTCCAAAAACACAAGTAAATATATCTTCTCCTGTGGTAGTACCACGCATCTGTATGGCAACATGAAGCAAATCAAATCTAATTACAATTCTAAATAAAAAAAAAGTAAATAAATAAATAACTATGAAATCCGTAACAATATGAATTAAGTAATAATTATTAATAAAGCAAAGTTTTTATCGTAAGCAAACCAATTTATCGTACAAAACTATGATTGGAAAACTGAGACCATGAGTTCGGCCACATTCGGCTATCGGGGGATGCGTACAAGTTCTGAGTGCACGTGTCCCCCAAAAGCCGAAGGTAGCTGAACACAAGCTACTCACACGCATTTGTAATTTAAGTAGTGTGTGTGTCAGCTCGCTGTGAGTAATCTAACAACACTGAATAAATTATCATTAATTACTTAGCAGTAAACATTTAATTTTTTTCTTCGTCGACATGTTATTTTATTATTATTTGCCGATATATTGGCCGGGCCGCAAAAATATTTGTTGCGGGCCGCGAGTTTGACATCCTTGCTTTAGATCATAATTGCTCTTTATTTCATAAATTACTGTTTTATATTTTTAATTTTATCATTTCTGCATGCCATCTTACCAGATTTAAATTGATGATCTATAATCCGGAAAAAACCCTAATCCAGAATCACGAAGTCTTTAAAGACCAGATTAAAGACTTTGTGCTGTATAATGTAAATAAACCAGAAGAAAATAAAAAATATTTTCACATTACCATCCAAGGACAATTGTGATACTTTTTAATATTATTATTCAATTTTTTCTGTTTTGCATTATAATCAAAGGTACTATTCGGTTTCGAGGGCCGTAAAAAATTGCCAAACTATTGTCGATGATAATGCTGCCAAAAATAATTGCAGCAACCCTAATAACTGTGGCAAGAAAAGAAGTATAATAGTAAATAACTATCTAACATTGATGTTTTAATTTAGATGAAAGGCTAATTTCATATAATACTTTTTAATTATTATAATTTATATGAAAAAGGCTAAACATGACTGAATGGAAGCATAAGAGCAATCGTGTTAAATTAAGAATTTACTTTATTCTCGTTAGCATCCTCTGACAATATATGAAATTAAAGTTAATTTAGATCATAATATATATTAAATAATAATATTAAATTGTATTAATAACAAATTAGCACGCGCGCCCAAAGTTACGGTTACTAGTTACGGTTGCAGTGAACGATGAACTCGGATCGTTAAGTTAATAATTTTGGTAAAATTTATTAAGAAGTTCTGTAAGTTTTTGTAAATAGAATTATTGAAATTAGAACTGCTATTTAGTGCCAATAAACAAATATAAAAACAAATATGAAATAAACAAATATAAAATGTTTGTTATGTAGTATAATTTTTCTTATATTCCTACTCTTATATTTAGTCACAATCTACATTTGATTATATTTAAGGTCTTGTTTTTACAGTTCAGAATGTATAATTAATAATACTGCTTTCTAATTTGATTAAAATAAAATACAGTAAATTATTTCAAACAGAATGGTATAGGTTATTTCGCTGCAAACAATTATACTAAATATACTTATTTATGTACATTTGAGAATTTAGCGCCGAGCAGTTATTAATCATCCATGATGCTCTTCTGTCTGCCTATTTACAATTCTAAATTACATTTTTGGTAAGAAAAATTAAATTCAAGACTAAAAAACTTTTTTTTAATGAAAATGTAACTTTTTTAAAAGCTTCATTTATTAGCTAGAATGGTTCCAGTTTACTTATCAGTATTATCACAGTGCATCAAATATTATTACTGGCTTATCAAACATTAGTAACAGTATAAATAGAGTTTTGGCCCGATTGAATAAACGTAAAAAGACCAGCTAAGAAAAACTGTAGTCGCATAATAGGGTTTTAAAAACGATGTTTCAAATTTCAGCTAATTTTCTGTAATGCATCCCCGTCATTAACGCCACATGGATTGCCAAATATTTATAAAGGCACCTTCAATTTCGTAGCTTAATAGTAGCCACTTTTGCAGTTATTCCAGCAAGCCCTACATCAGAAACAACAGCCATTTAATGCACATTGGTCTTAAGTGTCTTTCCAATGCTGGATTTAAGTATCAGCTACACATATAAGCTACTATTACATATAGCTTAGTGCCCCCACTTTCTTCACCCCCCTAAAATTAAGATATAGTATAACAGACTTATAAAGGACTCCATATTTCAAACAGCCTAGGGCCTTATCAAGTCTAAATCTAGCTCTGTGTCTTCCTCAGAAAGGAATTCGTGCTAAATAATTCATGTGAGTACAGGAGCTTCGACAGAGGTTCATCATGCCCCAACCCATTGCTTTACAAAATTTCACTTAATACTCACATGCATGAATGACGTAATGGGCTGGAGCCACTTGGGTTGGAATCATAAACAGTGGCTCAGAGTCATGGGATTATCTTCAGAAATCATGTGAAATCTCACCTACAAAAATCTTACTCTCCCATCTTGGGTAGTAGTAGGTATAGGCTCAGTAAACAGTCATCCACTTACATATTAAATGGCGAAGCGGTGTTAAGCAACATGGGACTGAGTAGCAGTGAGTTCATCTGGATCCACAGTCTGCGCTGAGATCTCGAAGACCTTTTTATAAGAAAGGAGGAAAATTGACCTTACATAAGTGCATCCTTATATAAGTTCAATTTTTGTTTTCATTACTGACTAATTAATTAAGCAAAGGATCAAATAAATCTTCGGCACCTTATGCAAATTCACTTTACTGGACTTTATCATCTATAAATACAGCTTCGAAATTCTAGATCACAAGGGCTCTGTTAAAAGAATCAAGCAAGCCAACTAGATATCTAGTTTGCCTTGAATCAAGATGGTTTGATAAGGAATACATCATAACAGGGCCGTTCCTAGGCCATTAGATGCCCGAGTACTTTCGAGATTGCCGCCCCCCCCAAATTTAAAACAAAATGCTCAATGATTAATAAAATTTATATTTCATATTCACTAAGTACTTACATATGACAAATTGTATAACAAGTACTGACATATGAGAAGTATTTACAATGAATTTGAAATATTTAGTTATCGCGAAAGTCCGGCCGCCCCTGATTTTCGAAGCCCGCTTACTTTTACGCTCTCCACCCTCACTAGGAACGGCCCTGCATCATAAAGATACTTGCACACCTGTGCAAATCGTGGTTGTTTCATAATCCTTGTTACCTAAAGAAACCTTGTTAGAAATGCGCCTGCCTTGAAGACGAACGTCCCTGATGAGTATCATTTACTAACTTCAGAAAAGCACTCTTCATAAAAGTGCATACTTATGTAAGTTCAATTTTTGTTTTCATTACTGACTAACAGTGGAGTAGCTAGGGTGGGGCAAGGGAGGACATCTATCCCCGGGCGCAGAATTCAGGGGGCGCAAAATTGATGTTACAAAATTTTAGAATGAAATGTTTTCCGTTCTTGACACAGAGAAAGGGCGCAAAATCTTTAGTTGTCCCCGGGCGCCGAAAACCCTAGCTACGCCTCTGCTGACTAATTAATTAAGCAAAGGATCAAATAAATCTTCAGCACCTTTATGCAAATTCATTTCACTGGACTTTGTATAAATGTACCCTTTGAGAAATGTGTGACAAGCGTTTCCGTAGAAAGATCTTGTTTTTCACAAAAGTGCCGAAAATTAATTCCATCCCCTGCATCATTAATTAATTCATCTGCAATGCCAATGAAAACCCCATTCGCATATTAAATTTTAACTTATCTCTTTACATTTTATATAATTTTAATTATTTAATTACTTTAATCTTTAATTATTTCAATAAATAATAATTATCTAATAATTTACAATTAAATTATAATTAATTAATTATATAATAATTATTGATTAAATAACAATTTATAATTAATTTGATAATAATTAACTCTTTAATTTTAAAATTATTAATGAGTTTAATAGTCATTTTATTTATTTATTTACTCTTGTTCCTCTTTGCTGACAATCTTCCATAGGACTCCGGTACTTCTAATCTTAGAAATTAAGCCCTGAATTAAAGTCACGGTTAATAAAGCTTAGCTGAATATTAAATACATGTATCAAATTTATTGAGAATAAAATTGAAGCTAACAGAATAATAATAATAAATTAAAAAATTTATTTACATGCATACAATTTTATGTTAAATATACAGAAAATTTTCATACGAGAATACAAGAATAAAGAATTGTTTTATTAAAGAATCTGGAAATAACTATAGCTTTTTTTTTGAAATTCAATAACTTTTAAAATTATAGTGATATTTATAAAAACATAACCAAAATAATTTGATTAAACATTCCTTTTACATATTAGGTCAACTAATATAACTCATGAAATGTTTCTGGTATAGAAAAAAGGATCCTTCTAAAAAATTTTTCTTTACATATATATAACTATAAATGTATCAGTTCATATTTTCTACAATTATGTTTTATGAAAATATTCTTAAACTATTGAAAAGAATGAAATTTCCTTCGTTTTCAAATGATTATGAGATGGATTTTAATGTAATGCTGATAAAGAAGACATTTTTAACATTAAAACGGAAAAATCTAAAATAGCTAAAACTTACACACCTTGGGTAAAAATTTGCGAGGGAAAAATTATAAATATTAATGAAAATAAAATTTTCATAGCACATAATTTTAGCATTTTAGTAAAAAATTATAAAAATTGCATCATTATACTTTACATACAGCCACTTTACTGAGATATTTATTTCAATATTAAATATATAAATTTCATGTTTCATTTCCTATTTATCTATTTTACTATCTTCTAATTTAACGTATTTTGTTTCAAATCTCAGATAATGCATTAATTCCAGATTCAGCAGCAATTCACAAAACATATATGAAATTAACAAGATGCTATTAATTTTGCATGAAGGCTTTCCATATAAAATTAACTTCTCAGATTTTCTACATTTATATAGTTCTATATAAAAAGAGCATCCATTTTGGAACCTAATATGACCAATATGAAGTAATAATACATAAGTTATAATTTTAATAGTCACAGCATACTGAGATATTACATTTGGCCACAGCCTGCATACCCAGTAATGCAATTATTACCATAGTCTTCATATCCAATGATGCAATCATTTTGCTTATCATATGATAAGCTTGCTTTAAATTGATTTCATTAAAGGGTCCAATAGAATACCTCCCATAGCTTTTCAGTTTATTGGCATCTAACTTTATGGCACTGAGCACAGCAACTGGAAAATTGGTCACAAGATTTGTGGCTTAATTGTCTGATTTTCCGAGATTTAGGTATTAAGTTTTTATTTTGACTGACATTCCAAAGAGGAATGTCAGTCAAAATAAACTGGAACTGGGTTTGCTTGATGCAGCCACTTGCCCTGAAGATGGTTAGCTTGGCTGTTCACTGACACTAAAATGAAGCTTGCCGCAGGGTGGTGAATTTTACTGCATAACTAAGCAAATAGCTCCTTCACATTTACAAGTCTGCTGCTTCTGCACACCTAATCAGCTGGAAGGGATAAAAATTATAAACATAAATAATTACAAAATCAATTCACAATAAATTTTATATTTTAGTTAATTTATTTATTGAATAAAATAAATGTTAAAGTAATTAAAAAGCAGCACTGAATTAAAATATTAGTAATACTCATAGTGTAACAACACTGATACTGCAAATGATAAATTAAACGAGTATTGGGCAGAGTCGTAGCTAGGGTTTTCAGCGCCCAGGGACAACTGAAGATTTTGTGCCCCCTACTGCTCGCCAAGGATGGAAAACATTTAATTCTAAAATGTCGCAACATCAGTTTGGCACCCCTTGGATTCTGCACCAGGGAACAGATGCCCCCCTCTAGCTACGCCCATGGTATTGGGACTTTAAAGCATTAGAAATGAGTGAGTGTTGCATACAAAGGTTAGCATTTTGGATGCATAAATTCATGTCACACATAGAGAAAATTATGAAAACTTCCATGCAGCTAGTCTATTTGGCAGGATACAGAAGTAATAAACATGTTTAATAATGAAACATAACTGAATAAAAATATTCATAATTAATGAGGGGAAATTTATAGTTTTGTTACTTTTTATTTCAGTTAATATTTCTATTGTGAAAACTATCTGACTTAATACACTGTTCACTTTCTCTTTGCCAGTATTAAACATTAATTCTGAATTATAATAAATTTTCTAGCTGCTCTATTATTCATTCACAATGGTAATGGCTTGAGTTAATTTCTTCTGCGTTTATTTCATTTATAACCTCCCAAAGTTTTCAACTACATTTTATCCTATAGTTCCAATCTGAGGTAATGTGGTGCAAATATCCAGTGTTAAACTGTCATAATAATAGTACTATAGACAACTGAAGTTAACAAGCACATATTGTAAAGCTTCAATCATATGCAGAAGTGATTTATATGCAAGTATATCTATATCATTTGGCCAATTTGAATTCAACAAAATAATCTAATTTTCATAACTTTCTCAATTTTCAGTGTCTGCAGATAATCAAAACCATTATTAAAGAGGGACTACTGCACATTATTGTTAAGAAATATATCACATTTACATTCTTCAGCTTTATTAGTTTTTAACTTTAACAAATTAATATTTAAGTACTAAAGATTAAATATAACACAGTTATAGCTCTGAAGCTATGTGACAAATGCAACGAGTGAAAGCTCTGAAGTCAGATCCCAATTAGTTTGGGTCGTATTTATTTTGCATATAAAACAATACATGTGAATTCTAGTTAAATAGAACCAATGACTAAAAAGCACTTGTTTTAAAAAATACATAATAAAAAATGTAGTTTTCCTATTACGTATCGATACAAAATAGCATATTAAAGTAAATTCATAGCTGCCCGGATTGTATAGTGGTTAGGGAAGCCTGAGTACAATACCGAGGGACCCGGGTTCGAATAACGGACAAGGCATGGACGTAAATTGTTTGTCCCTTCATAAGTGGCAAAGGTGGGATGCCTATTAGGTGCCTCCATAATAAAGAGACCACCATATCTGGCCTTGGGCGTGGCCAATGCAGGCATAGGCAAGCGCCCACCATTGGAAAAAAAAAGTACATGTGCAAGAAATGAAGTTATTCTGATGCTAATGGTTTCATAAAATTAATCATTCTTTTCTGATAACTCAATTCATAATTATAATGTGGGGAAAAAAGGAGAAATATAGAATATCAAATCCCATTTACTTTCCTGAACCAAAGTATGAAAGTAACAGCACAATGTATAAAAATGTTGAACAACTGCATCGTCTGTTAACACAATTATAACTGAAGTACTGTTTTGAAGAAGAGTATGGAGTTTTAGCGCAATTAGCATATACTTTGATGCTTCTTATTTCATTAAAGCTAATTCTTATAGATAGGCATAGTAATGTTTTGTTCATCAGCATTTTATGAATTATTGACAATTTCAAAACAAGTATAAATATGCAAAATAAAATAAGGAGCTGTATGACTTCAAGCTCATATAAATTGGAATACCTTATGTTGGAGCATTGCTGAACTCATACTTAAAACAGAATAAAATGATAAATGATAAAAAACACTACTATATATGCACTGTATGTTACTTTCCTGTTAAAGCAGACAGAGTCTGGATATATTTAAAAGTTACAAGTTACAAATTTGGCGATTCAATCAGCTTATTTTGTTATGGTGTCTTTATTAAACAATAATGAAATGTCACCTATGGATATTCTAACATATTTTAAGAACATTAGGCTTAAATAAAAAGTTAAACTTTACCTTTCTGGATTTTGGAAAGCCTAACAGATTTCAGTTCACAAAAGTCCCATTTATTGCTATTACAAAGCTTTCATTTTCATCGAGCAAAAGCTTTCATTGAAGGGCAGTTCAACCTGAAAAAAGAAATTAAATCACCATTTAAAATTTCATGATCAGGGTAACAATATAAAGGTTTAGCACTCGGCTTATAAATAATCCTGCTCTTTCAGAAAAATTTAATTGCCATGACAATAGATTTAAGTTGGTAATTTATTTCAATAAAAAAATGTTATGCACTTTCCAGGAAAAACATGAGCACACATACAGTATTTACCATATAACATATTCCTCCAAGTATAGAACAATGGCTTCAAATCACATTAATTAGAAAGTTTGATTTCATTTCTACTTTAACCAGGTTGTCTTCATGGCCATATGACATACAATATATTCTTTAAAATAAAGACTAATGTAACAGATTCAAAAAACAAATTTAAAAGTTTTGCCCCATAAGTGAAAACATAACTTTGTGAAATAAATCTTGCATCCAATTTAAAGCCATGAGAACTGATGTTTGAGAAATACTAAAGAAGGTTTATTTATATTTTTGATGCATTAGACATGAACCTGATTTAATCAAAAAAACTTTAATATGGGGGATAGGTTGGAATAGCTTTAAATTCTTTGATAAGCATGTTCAGAACAAAATGTTTTAATGACAAGTAAATTTACATCATTTGCAAATCATTATATTATTAGAAAATACATTTTAACGAGATACTAACAACTATGACATTTTATGCATAAAAAGAGTAAAAATTAAGCCAGTTATCATTTGGCTTTGTGGTGTCATCGAAGCTTTGCTTCTTCTCCCAGCATAAATTCTTTGGTGGTACACTACTATACTGTCAACAATATTATTTTCATATTAGTTCCACAACAGTAAATTAACTTGTTCCAGTTCAGAGTTTGAATGCGTCTGAAATGTTTTGTGCACAGTTTGAATTTAAGAAAAATCTCTTTGCTTCAGACTTATATTTTCAGCATAATATTCTAATGATTTACTTTTTTTGAAATTGTATACTACAGCTATATCCATTTGACTTTGAAGGGAAGATTAATAATTTTTATCTTCTTATATCCTACTCATACATCTTTCTTTCTGAGTAGCTATGTGCAGAGTTAAAAAATGTATAGACATATAAAAATAATAAGGATAGCTTAATTATTTTTATTGAGAAAAATTAAATGTGCATAGCTATATATGTAAGAATACATAATTAAATTAGTCCAAATGATATTTAATGCATCTCCTTATCTATTTTAATATTTTCATTTAATATGTATTTAAATACACTAATCATTTTATCATTAGAATTCTAGTAAAAGTAAGAAAAAAGCTATAATAAATTAAATGCTGTTGTTGGTTTCATTTTAACTTTGCCCAGTTTGTCTTCATGGCCATGGCAATATGTAAAACATATATAATACCTAAAAAAGCTGAACTTTTTGTTATGTTAATAATAATAATTTGCTGCATTGAAAAATTACATACTATAAGTAACTGTTCTCTTACCGTAATGTTCGAAAAATAAAAACAGAAAATTTCCCTTTTCCTCCTTCCAAACTTTATTTTTTAACTCCCAAAACCCCATAAACGTTTTGCGAAAATATGAACTAATAATGATTTGCGATTTTCAAACTTTATTTTCTCTTACCGTAATGTTCGAAAAGTAAACAGAAAATTTCCCTTTTCCTCCTTCAGGAAAATTCCCTGTGTGGGTTGCAACAATTATCAGGGTTACCATATTCTGGCGCACGTACGCTCACTTCCGATGTAAACAAATCCAAAATTTCGCCAAGCGCCGGTTATATGAAAACTGCCGAAAAAATTTTAATTTAATATCTTCATAATTTTAGTATTTTTTACCATTTTACCCTTAAGACTAATTAAACTATAAAAGAGCATTTATGATTATAATTTTATTAAAAAATACAGTTTATTAAATCAACAGGTTGAAGAACAGCAAAGTTACTTCAATAAATTCCATGAAATAAAATTTTAAAGTAACATAGCAAATTTCTATGAGAGTCCTGCTTTACAAGCACATCTTATAGCTTCCAGAAAAAGGTTTTCCTTGAATTAGAAATTATAAAAATGGTGGCAAAGTGCCATATATCGCTAGTTTCTATTCCGTTCCGAATTTGCATTATTATGGGAACCATTTAAGACACTTTCATTTTTATGCCCGAGATGCTTATAATGATGATTTTTGCCAAGAAGAATGATACAGTTATAAGTGAAGATTTTTTTTTTTAAATTGTACACACATGTTCATGCTTATAAAGTGTGCAACTCTTGCAAATTAAAAATAAAGTTTCTTTCAATACTGCTTAAAGAACATAGAACAGTTTCTGGCTCTAGTGTAGAATTCGGTGCCCTCCGATTAGCAACAAATTTTCTTCAATTTTGGTGATGAAACCCAATTTCTGTTTACCATGATTGTTTTAACTTTGATTGCTTTAGCATCCTGATTTTTGTAAATGAAAATAGATCAATGTGTACGTGGACAAAGCTAAGGCAGTGCACAATGCCTAGTTTGTGCAATTCTCCAATCTTCTCTTAAGTGAAAATAGAGCGATGTGTACATGGACACCAGGTTTGTGCAATTCTTCGACTTCTTATTTTGGTTTTGTGTATGTTGCGACCATCTTAAAATTGTGCCTTCCTGGCACCGATCTTAGCATCAAAAAGGAATCGCAAAAAGAAAAAAAAAAAAAAAAGGGGGGGGGCCAACCAATTCTAACTTCTATCTAGTTTCTGAATATATATGTACTATATTTTGAGTTTCTTACCTGCATAGAAATACCACAATACAGATTTATTTTTTCAAATGTCTTCTTAGGTACTTTACACACATGGAACTGCTCTACTTGATATGTTCAGGATTTGAAAGAATTTTATCTTACAAGACCTCATTTCCCTTTATCACTATAATATGTAATAACTGTATACTGCTTTAGAATGTTATACACTCGAGACATTTGATAATGCAGCTGGATAGTCATACTGAGAATATTTCCTCATAATAGATTTAATTAGATGAAAAATATGTAAAAAAATGGAACTGTCTAATTTGACTGCAGGTCTTTAGTATTTTAACACAAAAAAGAAATCACCTAATATATTATTTCATTACAGGTACAAGAAAGGCATTTCTATCATTAATTCAATAGCTTTGATTGTTAAACTCTCAAATATTACAAGTACATTTAGTAGCAGACTTCTGACAAGTTACAGTACACATATAGGATGAAGCATTTAGTCCTGCTCCAGAATTGCATCTCAGAAGTATGTCAAATTGGTAACAATCGTATGTTCACTACAGTGCATTTAAGTAGCTAACAGATGTAGCACTGAATATGAGCGATACGAAAATCTGTGAAAAGTTATATCAAGGGTCAAAAATTCAAATTTCCGAAAAGGTGGAAGAAACACAAAACACATCATGGCATATTCTGAACAAAACAACAATTCCAGCTTCTTCAATCAAGGTCGGTATAAGCAGTTTTAGACTCTTTAAGATAGGATAGATAAGCAAATGTAGCTTCAAGTCAGCATTAGTTAAAAATGCAATTGAGGTAAAAACTTGCATAAATATAGTTTTTTGCTTTTTTAAAAAAATAATTAGATTATGATTTATTAGTATCAAATGACAATTCAAAAAACCTCTCCACAGCATCAGCAACACCCAATTTACCTTCAAATCTAAAATTCTGCCACTGAATGGCTCTTATTAAGAAGAATTCTCCCATCAATTAATACTGACAACTGTTGTGATTCAAACTGACCTGACCGCAAAAAATCAGATTTCTTTGCTGTGTACACAAATCTTTACTACACTGATAAATAAAATTTTGATACTAATTTAACATCTCCTCAAAAGAGCTTCTTTTCTGCTTAGATAAACAAATATTTTTTTGAATTATTCTGCTGTCCAAATGAATTCTTACATACATGACAGATTTCTCTCTTCTGTCGATATGCATATCTTAATAATTCTTTATTAAAAATGAACTTATCCATACTTTATGCACAAGTCTTGTCTCCTGTGTGAATAAGTGTATGACTGTTTAAACTACTCTTCTGATTAAATGACATCTTACATACTTCACACACATGAGCATTCTCTCCTGTGTGAATATGTGCATGGGTATAAATTACCCTTCAGACCAAATGACTTCTTACATACTTTACATGAGGCGTCTCTTGTGTGTGACTAAGCATATGCTTGTTTAAAATATCCTTTTGTTTAAATGATTTCTTACATACTTCACACACATGAGGTTTCTCTCCTGTGTGAATAAGCATATGACTGCTTATATGAGACTTCTGACTAAAGGACTTTCTACATACTTCACACACATGAGGTTTCTCTCTGGTGTGACTAAGCAAATGCTTGTTTAAATAATTTTTTTGGTTAAATGACTTACATACTTCCCACACGAGGTTTCTCTCTGGTGTGACTAAGCATATGCTTCTTTAAATAATTTTTCTGTTTAAATGACTTCTTACATACTTCACACACATGAGGTTTCTCTCCTGTGTGAATAAGCATGTGTCTACTACATTTAGACTTCTCACTAAAAGATTTCTCACATACTTCACACACATGAGCTTTCTCTCCTGTATGAATAAGCATATGTGTGTTTAAAGCAGACTTCTGACTAAATGACTTCGTACATACTTCACAAACATGAGGTTTCTCTCCTGTATGAATAAGCATATGGGTGTTTAAAGAAGACTTCTGACTAAATGACTTCGTACATACTTCACAAACATGAGGTTTCTCTCCTGTGTGAATAAGCATGTGTCTACTACATTTAGACTTCTCACTAAAAGATTTCTCACATACTTCACACACATGAGCTTTATCTCCTGTATGAATAAGCATATGGGTGTTTAAAGAAGACTTCTGACTAAATGACTTCGTACATACTTCACAAACACGAGGTTTCTCTCCTGTGTGAATAAGCATATGGCTCTTTAAAGTAAACTTCCGACTAAAGGACTTCTTACATACTTCACACACATGAGGTTTTTCTCCTGTGTGAGTACGCATATGCGTGTTTAAATGCTCTTTCTGTTTAAACGACTTCTTACATACTTTACATGCATGAGGTTTCTCAACTGTGTGAATACGTGCATGAGCATTGAAATTAGCCTTCAGAGTAAATGACTTCTTACATACTTCACACACATGACGCTTCTCTCCTGTGTGAATAAGCATATGGCTGTTTAAATTACCCTTCTGGCGAAATGTCTTCTTACATATTTCACATATATGAGGGTTCTCTCCTGCGTGAGTAAGCACATACATGTTTAAACTGAACTTTTGACTTAATGATTTCTTAAATACTTCACATACATGAGGTTCTTCTCCTGTGAGAATAAGCAGATGATTGTCTGAATTAGTCTTTTAACTAAACGTCTACATACCTCACATATAAGAGCTTTCTTTCCAATTTGAATTAATACATGCATCTTTTAAGTGGTTTTTCGACTAAATGACATCATACAAATTTCATACATACGAGGCTTTTGTTCAGCATGGATATGTATGTGCTGTTTTAAATATTACCTTTTCAACATGATTTGTTACTTTGTTACAAACCCTGAACCTAGAACATGCTCCTCCTAAAACAGGCAATTTGCACTATATTGATAACTGTATTACATTCTTAATATAACTTGCTACGTATCTCGTGAATTTCATCCTCTGAAGGAATGTAAAACTGGCTGCTAAACAGAAATTTCGGTAAAAGTAGTTTTAAGTTGGTTTATTCTAGCATTTCATGCCTGATGTAAATACGCATTTTTCTTCGTAAAAGGATAAACACAAATTATTTATGTGACGTATCTGGTGCTTGCTATTAGGACACCTTAAGAATGCCTTCATTCACAATAATGTTTAATTGAAAATTTATTTCTTATAGTTCACAAAAATAAGACTTCCTGCCCAATCACATAAACATGTTTAAACAGGAATTTGTAAAACTGTGTCACATATGGTTTGTTACGACTACCTGAAATTTTTGTACAGTAGCTACCCAATGATTTATAGCTTAAAGAAGTTACATGATACGTTAGAAATTTAGTAACAACTCTTAAGCTTACACGGAAAAAAAAGTAATCGGCTTTCAAGCTTTGAATACTAAACAGCATGAATTACAATTCAGCATGAAGTAAACTTTAATTAAAGAGTCACATCATAGTTTTAAAACAGCCACTTTCATTAAAAAAAACTATAACTGCTGTAATTATTCAAATAATAAAATCAGTTTCAACGAAAACAAAACTTATCACGTCAGACAACAATTACAGCGGACTAACGTCTTAAAACTACAGCTGGAGCAAACCGCATGTATTCGTTACTGAGTAACGGGTACATCGGTTGACTCGAAGTACCGATTCGGTACTCACAAATTCATTTCGTTACTCGCATCTCTTCGTTACTCGCATCTGTCATACGATGCGGTTTGTTCGAGTACGAATGATGCGGTTTCTATGCGAATACGAATGATGCGGTTGCTGTTCGAATATGAATGATACGGTTGTGTCACAATGCACTCATATTTTTCATAGATAATTTTTAATTTTTTTGGGCATAGGGCAAACTCTTGTTTACATTATGTGTTTTAGTTGAAATACTATTTAGTTGTTGATATTTAAGAAAATGAGCAATTTTGATAGCGTAAAGCGTTATTTTGTATTTGCTTTTTACTATTGCTATTTATATTTGTAATTTGAAAATTTAGATGATTCATCTTTTTTTTTTTTTTTTTTTTTCCCTTGAGCGTGCCATAGTCAGATTTTATTGATTTTAAATATTTATATACTGCACTTAGGTATTGTTTATATAAGAATATGTAGGTTAATATAGGTTCTTTACTTCCTTGTATCCAATAAAATCGCAGTAATTATTGTAATCGAGAAAACTTTTGGGTATCATATTTTAACGGAAACATCTGTTTTTGACGATTACGGAATCCATGTGAATTATTTTTTGGGCTGACGCCTGTACGTACGAACACAATGAAAAACTCTCTCTCTCTCTCTCTCTTTTTTTTTTTTTTTTTTTTTTTTTCAAAAAACTTATTGTTAAATGTAATCCCATTTACTCTAAGCTGATACTTATGACTAATGATTATGAGCCTAAGTTGATACTTGAAAGGGATTTTTTTCGTGATGTGTAAGTACGTATGTATGCATGTTGCATAACTCAAAAACGGTTAGTTATAGAACTTTGAAATTTTGTATATGGGTCCGTTATAACATCTAGATGTGCACCTCCCTTTTTATTGCAATCGGTAATACTACCAAACGTAAATATGTATATATATATCAAATAAATTATAATTAAATGTAAAGTACATATATATATGTCCTTATAATTAAATGTAAAGTACACACACACACACACATATATAGAAAATAAAAGCCAAGTAAGGCGAAAATAAAAGCCTTGGCTTTTATTTTATTTAATTATCACTAAATAAGTTACTTGACTTTTATTTTCGCAATCATTGGTTGTAGTCAGGACTTAATTTTTAAAATTAGAAGTGCTGGAGCTCTATGGAAGGCCATCAGGAAAGATGAATAAATAAATAAATAAAAATAAAATAACTATTACAATAATAAAATAATTAGCAACTAGAATATTAAATTATTATTATTATAATTCAATAAAAATTTAAAGACAAATGAAAATTTAATTAATTCTTAAATTAATGATGAATAACTAAGTAATGAAATAAAATACCAGACATCGTCTTGTTTGGGGGCTGTAGCTAAAATTACAATTTAAGAACTAAGCCGAGCATTAGATAAATTTAGGCTTTTGATGAGCAAATAATGTACTGTTTACCAGAGTATAGATAGAAATTTGGTTATGTAGCCATTCTTCTAAAACGACGTTTCGTAGCTACCTTCCACCACCAATTCCTTTTTTTTTTCTTTCCAGTTTCGGTTTATTCGGTTACAGCAAAGCACACTAGGCTATTGCCTACGGGGAGGGAGGCCTTCGTGTAGGATTTTTTAAAGGGAACTGACTCATATGCAAGTTACACACGGGAATAACAATGAAAACGCCCGTGCAGCTAGCCGTTAGCCAGGAATTGAACCCCGGACCGAACTATTAGTGCTCAGCAACTTTACCGCTCGAGCTCTGGTGGGCTCTTTTTTTTCATTCGCTGTTTGAAAAACGGGTGTTCACTTTACGATAAAGTAAGCACCCGTTTACTTCAATTAAAATGGGTTAGACGATATGACTCTTCCTACTTTAATCTCACTTAGCTTTTGATTTCTAATATTGATTCAATGTTTTCTGTAGACAAAGTATTCTGATTAGAATAATAGATTTCAAACATGTTCAAAAGTTGTGTATCTGAATATAATTAGGTTTTTATAACATAGGGCACATTTTATTAGTTTCACATAGTTCTAAAGCAACTGAACCACAGCATCGCTGTTTTGAAAGTAAAAATGTGAGAAATGTATAATGAACATTAATATACAGGCTTTATTAAAAGTAGTCAGCCTTTTAAAAAGTGACGTCTATGCTTTTAGAGGATTTTTGGAGCTCTGTGCATTTGCTCTGGCATCTTAAAAAAATGATGTTCAATATCAACGTATGTTTATGTTCTCAAAAATACAGGTTTCTTTCAGAAAGCGACCTCTTAGAAGTCGTCAATAAATGATTCAGTATAGTTATTTTCTAACAGACTATAGAATAAATTTATTTAACATCAATTTAAAAATGGCTGCTTGTACTAAGAGTTAAGAGCAATAAGACTCTAACTTTTCTTTCGCAATTAGCTATCATGCCAGCTGAATTGTTTTCTGCATAACCTTTATTGTGTATAATTGAAATCTTTAGCTATGCATTCAACAAATATACAACAAATGTAAGACAAATCATTAAAAAAATTAAAATTTGGAACATTAATGATAATTTTTTGTTATACATAAAATATTATTAATGAATGATGAATTTATATCATATTATATATAAATCAAAATTTAAACTCCTGTTCCTTTATAATAAATTGAAGAAAAGCTATACAGTGAATTAATTTTTAAAAACAAAACGAAAATTAAAAAAAAATATTTTTCATATACCTAGAATCTAAAAATGACGAATACTGAATTTTACGACTCATGTGTGTATTTAATTATGGCAAGGTACACTATGGCTATCTGCCTAAGGGAGATGCCTTCGTGGAGGACTTTCTAAGGGAAACTGGCTCGTATACACGTTACACATGAAGAAAACCACGAAAACACCCATGTAGCCGGACCGTTCGCGGGATTCGAGCCTCGGACCGAACTACCAGTGTTCAGCGACTTTACCGCTCGGCCGCTGGTGGGCCGTTTTACGGCTCATATAATAATAAATGCATATTCATATTGTAACAGAAATTTTGTTAGAAGTCTAGCATATGTATAGTTATTTGTGATCTTTTAAAACTGTCGTAACATGATGCATATTTATCATTATCGTGAACCAAAACAGTATGCTTTACATCCTCACAAATATACGTGATAGATTTTAATATTTATTTCTGCATATACTTACGTTTCCCAAAGACACGAAAGCAAGTCACGCAGATTTTTGTTGTATTAAGCAGACTTAAGTTTTCTGTTAGCTAGTGTAACATAATTTCGGATGTTAGTATAACATAATTTCGGATTCTATGAGCCTTCCAGAATTATTAGCAAAATAGTGGTCTTTACAAAGTGTTTTTATAAGCAAACAGCAGATGTACACTGAGCAGTGATCAACTGATATATTTCTTAAATGATTTGGTTTAGTTGATTATGACAAAACACACTGGGGCTATGTGCCTAAAAGCAAAAATGCCTTCGTAGAGCACTTTCTTAGGAAAACTGGCTCGTATGGTACGTGGTAAGCTGGCTTGTAAGCTGGTACGGGAAAAAAACCACGAAACGCTTATGAAGCCAACCCGTTTGCTTGAGATCGAACCCAGGTCGGAACTACCAGTGTTCAGCGATTTTACCGCTCGACCGCTGGTGGGCCATTTCTTAAATGAATAAAGGTATACTCATAGCATTATGAAATAACACTGATTGAAATATTTAGTGCTTCACTATTATCTCTAATAAAGTAACATAAAACTTTCCTTACCTTTTATAGATTTCTAAATTTCTTTTAAGTTCTTATTCGTACTTAACCTATACATTTGCGAATGTTTTTATCGATTTTATTGTTAAGTGTAAAAAGCAAGTTGATATTTATAATATAGCATTCCTTGTCTCAACAAATAACAGTCTCAACAAGGAGTTTTTGGAGAGGGCATGAATCGGGGAAATTTCACCTTTTCGTCATTAGCGGTTCTGATGAAGGGAATGGGGGAAGCAGCAAACGAAATAACGAATAACGGACAAATAACGCAAGCTAATCTTTAATGCGGTCTCCCAGTTTCTGTATTTGTATTTGGGAAAGTTTTATGGTCATTATGAAAAAGTGAAAATTTGATATGGATTCCGCCTGACTTCCTTCTATGACTATTTAAATTATGCTTATTTTTTCTGCACTTCATTTAAACTTATTTCCTCGAATTATTCTAACTCAATTAAGCGATACCCGAAGGCAAGTTGCAAATGGCATCAAACATTGCAAATTTTGAAACTAAATTTCCCGGTCAATCTTTGTCCTACGGGACAAAGATTGACCGGGAAATGATTTGTCTTGTATTTTTATTTTTTCATAACAAGTATAAAACTTTGCCAGATATAAATAGAGAAACCAGAAGACGACATAAAAGTTAGATTTCATGATTTGTCCAAAATTAATTCTTTTTTAAATTTGACATTGACAAAATATGAATATTTTCGTCATTTAAAGTACTTCTGTATTTTTGTTGCATCGTATTTAAACTTGCTTCCTCGAGTTATTGACATTAAATTACATTAATTCCATTATCTATCGGAAAATAATTATAGCAAATCATCTATTTACGACATCTCTAAGAGGTCACCTTTTAAGAGATCTCTATTTTTGGGAACATAAACAAACATTGGTAGTGAACATCATCTTTTTAAGACCAACATATGTAAAATACTCTAAAAGCATGAATGGTTGCATTTAATGAGGACCCATTACTTTTAATAAGGAATGTAACATTAATCTTAATTATACATGTTTTTGATGTGTGTGCCAAAATAGTGATAACGTACTTCTGTTGCTTTAGAAATGTGTGATATTAAAAAAATGCATACTATACAACAAAAATGTTATTATATTCAGATACGCACCTTTTGAAGACGTCTGAAATTCATTATTCTGCTCAACATAATTTGTCTGCATAAAATATTAAATAATATTAACAAATCAAAAGCTAAGTCGAAGTAGAAACAGTCATCTCTTCTAAACCATTTTAATTGAAGTAAACAGACGTTCGCCTTATCGTAAAGTAAACACCTATTTTTCAAACATCGGATGAAACGGGAAAGAGAGAATTGGTGGGGGAAGGCAGCGAACGAAATAACACTTTTTCGAGCTGGGTATGAAATGAGAAAGGACGAAACGATACTAAGCCAATAAGACAAGATCTGGTATTTTACTTTATTATTTAATTAGTCATCATAAATTTAAAAATTATTTTAATTTTTATTTGTTTTTACATTTTTATTAAATTGTACTTTTAAGTATTTTATATTTCAGTTGCTAATTATTATGTTACTTTAATTATTCATTATTTTAATCACTATTTTTTATTATTTTAATTATTAAGTTTTTTAATAAGTAATTTTTTTGTTATTTTAATTACTAATTAATGTTATTATTGTAATATTTATTTCCTTTCTTTCTTTATTTTTTATTTTATATTTTCCTGTTTTCCTGACTGCCTACCGTACACCCTTCTGACTTTAGAAACTAAGCCCTGACAGCAATAGAAAAATTAATAATGAATCCAGTGTACCAAAAAATAATAGTCAAAATAAAGTGAATTATTTCTACCCAAAAATGCGACGCAAAACTCCCTATCGCAGCACTACCCAGTTCCCGCGGGGTAGAATAGCTCACGTGATTAAATGCAATGCGACGTTTCAAGGCCCTTTTTAGGGCCGTAGACCGATAATAAAGGGTCAGGATACGGATACCGATCGATTTTACCGAAAGTAACGAGTAACGATACGATAGTAACGAGTACTGGTTCACCGAGTAACGAATACATACGGGTACACAATCGCTGAACACTGGTAGTTCGGTCCGAGGTTCGAATCCCGCGAACGGGCTGGCTGCATGGGTGTTTTCGTGGTTTTCCCCATGTGTAACGTGTATACGAGCCAGTTTCCCTTAGAAAGGTCCTCCACGAAGGCATCCCTCCCCTTAGGCAGATAGCCCTAGTGTGCTTTGCCATAATTAAATACACCTCTCACACCTCTCATACGGGTACACAATTTCTCGTTACTTCTACAGCACTACTCAATAGAGCTGGAGCAAACCGCATGTATTCGTTACAGAGTAACGTGTACGTCGGTTGACTCGAAGTACCGATTCGGTACTCACAAATTCATTTCGTTACTCTCATCTGTTCGTTACTCGCATCTGTCGTACGATGCGGTTTATTCGAGTCCGAATGATGCGGTTACGAATACGAATGATGCGGTTTCTATGCGAATACAAAAGATGCGGTTGATGTTCGAATACAAATGATAGGGTTGCGTCACTCATATTTTTCATAGATAATTTTGAATTTTTCGGGGAATCGGGCAAATTCTTGTTTACATTGTGCGTTTTAGTTGATATACTATTTAGTTGTTGATATTTAAGAAGATGAGCAATTTTGATAGCGTGAAGCGGTATTTTGTATTTGCTTTTTACATTAAGATTTATGTTTGTAATTTGAAAATTTAGATGATTTTTTTTCCCCCTTGAGCGTGCCATAGTGAGATTTTATTGATTTAAAATATTTACATACTGCACTTAGGTATTGTTTATATAAGAATATGTAGGTTAATATAGGTTCTTTACTTCTTTGTACCAAATAAAATGGTAGTAAGTATTGTAATCGAGAAAACTTTTGGTTATCATATTTTAACGGAAATATCCATTTTTGGCGATTACGGAATCCATGTGAATTATTTTTTGCGGTGATGTCTGTGCGTACGAACACAATGAAGAACTCTCTCTCTTTTTTTTTTTTTTTTTTCAAAAAGCTGATTGTTATATGTAATCCCATTTACTCTAAGCTTATGACTAATGATTATGACTACTTATGACTAATGATTATGACTTTAAGCTGATAGTTGAAAGGGATTTTTTTCGTGATGTGTAAGTACGTGTATTCATTTCGCATAACTCAAAAACGATTAGTTGTAGAACGTTGAAATTTTGTATATGGGTCCGTTATAACATCTAGATGTGCACCTCCCTTTTTATTGCAATCGGTAATACTACCAAACGTAAATATGTATATATCAAATAAATTATAATTAAATGTTAAGTACATATATATATATGTCCTTATAATTAAATTTAAAGTACACACACACACACATATATATAGAAAATAAAAGCCAAGTAAGGCGAAAATAAAGGCTTTGGCTTTTTTATTTAATTATCACTAAATAAGTTACTCGACTTTTATTTTCGCAATCATCGGCTGTAGTCAGGAATTTAAATAATTTTTAAAATTAGAAATGCTGGAGCTCTGTGGAAGGCCATCAGGAAAGATGATTAAATAAATAAATAAAAAGAAAAAATAAATAAAATAACTATTACAATAATAAAATAATTAGCAACTAGAATTTTAAATGATTATTACTATAATTAAAAAAAATTAAAGACAAATGAAAATGTAATTAATTCTTAAATTAATGATGAATAACTAAGTAATGAAATAAAATACCAGACATCGTCTTGTTTGGGGGCTGTGCGTGAAATTGCTATTTAAGAACTAAGACGAGCATTAACTAAATTTAGGTTTTTGCTGAGCAAATAATGTAGTGTTTACCAAAATATGGATAGAAATTTGGTTATGTAGCCCATTCTTCTAAAACGACGTTTCGTCGCTGCCTTCCACCACCAATTCCCCTTTTTTTTCCGCTTTCGGTTTATTCGGTTACAGCAAAGCACACTAGGGCTATTGCCTACGGGGATGGAGGCCTTCGTGGAGTATTTTTTAAAGGGAACTGACTCATATGCAAGTTACACACGGGAATAACAATGAAAACGCCCGTGCAGCTAGCCGTTAGCCAGGAATTGAACCCCGGACCGAACTATTAGTGTTCACCGACTTTACCGCTCGAGGTCTGGTGGGCTCCTTTTTCGTTTCATTCGCTGTTGGAAAAGCAGGTGTTCACTTTACGACGAAGTAAGCACCTGTTTACTTCAATTAAAATGGGTTAGACGATATGACTCTTACTACTTTAATTTCAATTAGCTTTTGATTTCTAATATTGATTCAATATTTTCTGTACACAAAGTATTCTGATTAGAATAATGGATTTAAAACATGTTCAAAAGGTGTGTATCTGAATATAATTAGTTTTTTATAACATAGGGCCCATTTTATTAGTTTCACATAGTTCTAAAGCAATTGAACCACAGTATCGCTGTTTTGGAAGAATGTAAAAATGTGACAAATGTATAATGAACATTAATATCCAGGCTTTATTAAAAGTAGTCAGCCTTTTTAAACGTGACCGTCTATGCTTTTAGAAGATTTTTGGAGCTCTGTGCATTTGCTCTGGCATCTTAAAAAAGTGATGTTCAATATCAACGTATGTTTATGTTCTCAAAAATACAGGTCTCTTTTAGAAAGCTACCTCTTAGAAGTCGTCCATAAATGATTCGGTATAGTTATTTTCTAATAGACCATAGAATAAATTTATTTTAACGTCAATTTAAAAATGGCTGCTTCTACTAAGAGTTAACAGCAATAAGAGTCTAATTTTTCTTTTGCAATTAGCTGTCATGCCAGCTGAATTGTTTTCAGCATAATCTTTATTGTGTATAATTGAAATATTTAGCTATACATTCGACAAATATACAACAAATGTAAGACAAATCATTAAAAATATTAAAATTTGAAACATTAATAATAATTTTTCTGCTATACATAAAATATTATTAAGGAATGATGAATTTATATCATATTATATATAATCAAAATTTAAACTCCTATTCCTTTATAATAAATTGAAGAAAAGCTATAAAGTGAATTAATTTTTAAAAACAAAACGAGAATTAAAAAAAAATTGTCATATACCTAGAATCTAAAAATAACGAATACTGAACTTTACGACTCACGTGATTCAATGCGATGCGACGTTTCAAGGCCCTTTTTAGGGCCGTAGACCGATAAAATAGGCTCAGGATACGGATACCGATCGATTTTACCGAAAGTAACGAGTAACGATACGATAGTAACGAGTACTGGTTCACCGAGTAACGAATACATACGGGTACACAATTTCTCGTTACTTCTACAGCACTAGTAAAGATACATTCGATACTCACGTCACGAGATTTCTCTGAGTTGTATTAACAAAACACACAAGCGTCTACCCCAGGGGTCGGCAACCTGCGTCTCTTTTGATGTAAAGTTGCGGCTCTCCAGTTCCATACAGAAAAATTAATAATTTATTATGAAAACCCTTAAAAAATAAGAAAATATATTTTTAAGTACCTAATTTCTCAATAGCTTCTATTTATCATAATCGTTAATTACGCTTAACATGACCGTGATGAGATAAATTTGAGCATTAATACTGTACTGTTAATTTGAACTATTGTTCATTTTTTCAGCTCCGCCGTCAGCATGGCAGCTGGTAAAAAAAGAGAACTGAAAAGAAAACGGAGAATTCAATCAGGATTGGGCGGAGTCCTTGCATTCATATGCAACGCAGATGGCCTTCCGAGTTGTGTAGTTGCTTGCAAAGTTCTTTTTATAATAATTTAAAAGGCAAAAAGCAAAAGCAAGAATGTATTTTTTTTCATATATCACATCTTTATTATTCTTTGGGCACAGATTTAGTATTAGTCCTTTTTGGCGCGATTCTATTTGGCGACTTCTTTTCGCGCGATTAATGACAAATTATGGTAACCCTGTTGTTTACTGTTTATTTATGGTAATCCTAAAGCAGGAGTCCGTGATTTCAGTTCAGTACTCCCCTTTTTTTTTCTGTGCAGTGAGCTCGGGATCGTTCGATTGGGATTTTTATTATTTTTTATGGTTTGTATTTCAGGTAAGTTTTTTCTATTTTGTCAGTATGCCTTCCGTTCTAAGTGTGTTTATTAAGTATCAGGGTTTGCTACAGAGTACGGTTAGTTGGACTTATTCCAATAACAATCCAACTTTAGGGAAACAGGGGTTTCCAAATAGGAATTTTGTCACGGCTTTGTATAACAACAGGGATGTATTTCTTGACTTTTTGAGGGAAGCTGATTTAGTGAAAAGCGATTTAATATGTTTGAAGTGTGGAGGGCTTATGAAGCTTGGTCCTAAAAAGACCGTTTCAGATGGTTGTGCTTGGATTTGTAGGAAAGTTAACGAAGGAAAGGTTTGTGGGGCTCAAAAGTCCTATAGATATGGCTCTTGGTTTTCATGCAGTAAGCTGAAGCTGGAAGAGATATTTCATTTAACGTTTGAAATAGTTAGGGGGACGCGAACGTGAGATATTGTTGACGATTTTGGCTTCTCGTCAGCTACTCTTACGTCAGTTCGTTAATGAAGTGAATCTCGATCACGTTGAGCTGACGTCCGAGAAAATAGGTGGTGTAGGCAGGATCGTTGAAATTGACGAATCTAAATTTGGCAAGAGGAAGTATCATAGAGGGCATTGGGTGGAGGGTCAGTGGGTTTTTGGCGGGGTGGAAAGAAGATCAGGTAAGATTTTTCTAGTTGCAGTACCCGATCGAACACAGGATACATTATTAAATGCAATCAGAGAATGGATAGAACCGGGTACACTAATTTACAGTGACTGCTGGAAGGCATACGACGTTATTTCAAGGGAAGGTTTTGATCACTTAAACGTGAATCACTCGATCCATTTTTAAGGATCCTGTGACAGAGTGTCACACGAACACAATGGAAAGCACATGGAGGCATTTGAAAAGTTCTTTGCCGTCTTATAATCGGCAAAATGACTTCTCGTTTTATTTAGCTGTGTACATGTTTAGGCATTCGTGCAAGGAGAAGAATATAAATGCGTTTATTGCATTTCTGGAAATTATCAGGGAAGTAAATTGGGAGAATTTTAGGTATGTCCTTTAGTGGGGTATGATTTGATAAATTTCATGTTTACATTTGCTTTCCATTGTACTCGTGATTAAATGTGATAATTTGTGCAATATTATAATCAAGAGTTTATTTTTTAAGATTGTTATTTAGTATAGATCTAATTTGTGTTGGCATTTCGCTATAAATGTGATAATTTGTGCAATATTATAATCAAGAGATAATTTTTTAAGATTGTTATTTAGTTTCATTGGCGATCCTCCCCGTCAATGTGATATTTTGTGCAATATAATCAAGAGTTTATTTTTACAAAGTCCCGAAACGGTATTTTTACTTTGATAATTTGAGTATATAATCAAGAGCTTATGTTTTAAGAATGTTATTTAGTCCAGATATATCTTTCGTTGAACGGTTGTGTTGGCGATCCGCCATTTTTTCCAATCGTCATTGTCGGGTCTGCCTCGGCGACAAAATTTTGTCGCCAAATCAAAAATTCGCCAAAAGGACCTATACTAAAGCTGTTCCATTCTTTGTAGCGCTCACTAACTCCTTATTGATTTCAGGCATGACAACCTTAGAAACTAAACTGAAACTAAAGGTGAAGTGAAAGTCGTTATTATCTAGTAGAAGTAGTTGTAGTTATTATGGCCAATAATAATTGTTGCCTACATCACTCCCCTACCAGTAACAAAGTTACGTAACTCTGAAAACATGGTGGGAGAGAAGATATAAATATCTATACAAATAACACTGATACAAATATATAAATTGAAATAATGTACACAAAGAAAAACATAATTAAGTTTTAAATTAATGTAAAAGAGTTATAAATTCAAGAAGAATCAATAACACCATTGAAACGAACCTAAAGTTTTACTTGTCTTCCACAGCGTGTTGATTTTTTAGGTTGTTCTAGTTGCTGACTTGGCACTGGTGTTTGCTTACTTGGCACAGATGTATGATCACTTTTTGAAGTTGGAGACAAAAGTTCGTTAGGTTGTAACACATAAGCTGGTTTTAACCTATCCAGAGAGATACTAAGTTGTTTATTTTTAATTGATAGAAGAAAATATTTCGGGGTTCTCTGCAGTACCAAAAAGGGCCCTTCATGTGGGGGCTCCAAAGGTTTTTTTACTCTGTTAACCCGCAGAAACACATGCGAGCATGTGTACAATTGGTCAAAAAAGTATTCGAACACCGGTACCCTATCAGAAAATGACAAGATGGCGTTTTTTCTCTCTTTCTTTCTTGTCTTTCCATGCTAGGTGTTTCTTCTTTCCCCATCTTGGAAGAACGGAACATGACCGCTTACCACGCTTCTCTCACTCTGTTTGAAACGGGAAACCATTTTTGGGGGGACTTTGGAAGTCTGCACCCCGCTGTTTTTTTTTCTGAATTCGGAAAACCATTTTGGGGGGAAACGGACTCTCTGATTTTGGATAATTGAGGGGGGAAATGAACGCTCTACGCGATCTTTCCCTGTCTCTTTGAATTTAGAAGGTATTTCGGGACCTTCTAACCTTGAAGAATGGAAATGAACACTCTATATACCCTCTCTCTGTTTTTTTGAATTGGGTAGCCATTTTGGAGGATTCCCCCCTTAACCTTGGAAAACTGGAAATGAACGATCTACACGATCTCTCTCTCTCATTGAAATGGATCACCATTTTTTTAGACTCCCTAACGTTGGAAAAAAAATTAAAATGAACGTTCTACACCGATTTCTCTCTGTCTTTGAAATGGATCGCCATTTTGCTACTCCTTCTCCTCCCTAAACTTGGGAAAAAAACTGAAATGAACTCTCTACACAATCTCTCTTTTGAAATGGGTCGCCATTTTGCGACTCCTTCTCCCCCAAACTTGGGGAGAAAAAAAAACTGAAATGAATGCTCTACACAATCTCTCTTTTTTGAAATGGGTAAGTCATATTTTTTTAGGATTCTTCCCCCCTCCTTCTAACCTTGGAGAATGGAAATGAACGCTCTACATCCTCTTTCTTTGAATTAGGTAACCATTTTGAGACTCTCCCATCTTGGAAAACTGAAAAATGAACGCTCTACACGCTCTCTCTTTGAATTGGGTAGTCATTTTTTAAGATCCTTCTTATCCTTGAAAATGGAAAAGGAACGCTTTACACCTTCTCTCTCTGAATTGGGAAACTACCAAGATTGGTATCTATAATTTTTTTTATTTTTATCATGACCCTCTCACAATTTGTTACAAAAAATTATTTTTTTTTGTTTACAACATTTCCGATGTGATTTCAGAAATGCAACCCCATAACAGTTCAATTTCCTCCGAAGATAATAAATCTAAACAATTTTTGACCCACCCATTCGTATTATTATTTCCTTCTTCTTCTTCTTCTTCAGGATCCATCCAACTTTGTAAGTCCATATAATCTTTCCATACGGGAAAGGCTGGATCCTCCCCAATTTGTCTTGAAACTCTTGAAGTCTCTTTAGGATGAGTGGGAGGATCCACGATGTCTGAACCCGGCTGAGATTCTATTTCCATGACCTCTGGACACGTTGGAACTTCTGGACCCGGCTGAGATTTTATCTCCATGACTTTTGGACATGTTGAAGCTTCTGGACCCGACTGAGATTCTATTTCCATAACCTTTGGACACGTTGGAACTTCTGGAGCCGGACGAAGTTGGACGACCTCCATAATCTCTGGACACGTTGGAGAAGAAGAAGAAGATTCCAGGTTCTTGGATGAATCTTCCCCGTCAGGAATGTTACGATAAGTCGACCGTTTTTTAATCGGTAATTTTTCTCTTCTTCTTCCTCTTTTTCCTCCTCTTTCTCCTCCTCCTCCTCATCTTCAATGGTGATGATTTCGATTACTTTCCGTTGACTCGTTCCGGGCCAGGACGGTTTGATCCATCTGCACTTATCATCTAAAGGAGGGATGGGAGAAAGTGGCCGTGGTTCCTCTCGAAACATCATCGGCGTTTGAAAAAGAATCTGTTTTTTTATTTGTTTCCAAAGCGTCCACGGGCATCGATCCACGAAAAAGAGGCTCTTCTGGATCGTGAGGATGAGGCAGCTCGTTTTCGGAAGAATGACATAGTTTTGGAAAGGTTTTAAAACATCTTTCTTAAATTTCGTCCTGTCGGCTATGTTAAAACTTCTTTCCTGGAGATGGAGCGACGAGGATTCGTAATAGACGATGGGGGAAGCTGTGGTCTGAACAATATGCACTTCGTCCTTGGCCGTCGTTGTGACTCCAAACGTAAAATATCTTTTCGTGAGAAAAATATTCCTCCATCGAAAACTCATGCGGGGATCCGTATACCTCCGATCTGTTTGAATAGGCCGTCTGAAAGCTCGATTCACCGGCACCAAGAGATGGGAGATTCCTCTTTCGTTTGTTGAGATTGGAAAAAATTCCTATACAGATTTTGAACGAGCAAGTCAGAGGATCCGACATCCTGCTTGAAAGAGACGATGGCTCGATGAGTGGGTAGATGTGGAATAAATTTGGCAGAATGACATGCCAGAAAGATTTTCAGGTTTGTGATTTCCTTGAGCGTTTTCAAATCCTCTACACCCGAAATGGGTTGAGTCGGAAAAACATCGAACAGCGACATGGCTCCTAATGGGAAAAAAAATTCATCTCGCTCAGTGCTCTCCGCCTTCTTATATACACACACACACACACGTAGAATCTCTATGACATCTTAGTTTCATTCATTGTTTTTAGTTTGAGTGGGTCGGAATGCGGAAGTGAAAGTCATCAAGAACTTACCATGAACTTCCCGAATTTATTTTTTCAGTTACCCTTTCTCTATCCCAAGGACGTCCAGAGATATATATAGAGAGAGGAAGAAGGGGGGAGGGAACTCTCTCTTTCTCTCTCTCTCTATATAAAAGAGAATAAGGAGAGTCAAACAGTTGTTATGTTTTTTTTGGAGGAGAAGTCGATCATCATGAAGAATCCCCAGCTCACCACATGTATCCATATGAAATATAAAAATTCTGAACTTTCTTTTTATATCATCTAAGCCGTTCTTTACTTGAAAGCCTCCGATTTTTCAAAATGTGCGGGATATCATATCGTGGGGAGCTACCACAAGATGCGGCATTACTTTCTGGCCGACGAAAAAATTTTCATGGCTCGTGAAATTTCAACTTTGGATTCACAAATTTTGTCGATGAAAGGAGCCAAATATCATTATACGTCTACCTTTCTAACCCTCCCGCAAATGAACCATAACGTGAATTGTCTTCAGAAGAAAAAGGGGATTCTCGTTCATTTTAGCGATTGGTTGCCCAAATTTCTGCACGAAACTCTCTCGATCGTGAGGACTGGGAAGAATCCATATTATATTCTCGAGAACAATCATCTGAACGAGACCACGACTTTTCAAAAAATTATCGAGCAAGAAAATATAGAATGGTTGAAAAGCTACCCTATCTCTCTCACCGATGATGATGAAGATGAGGAGGAACCTGTTCAGAAGAAGAAAAAGTCTATCCTTATCCATGAGGAAGAGGACACGAAGGATTCTGTTCGGATTCATCTCCTTCCTTTGTCAAACGCCCTCGAGAACGAAAAATCAATCCCTTTGTCAAGACCCCTCAAGAATGAGAAACCTGCCCTCCTTTTGTCAAGATCTCTCGAAGAGGAAAAACCTCTCGATTTGTCAAGACTCTCCGAGGATAATGAACCGAAACTTTTCTCCCTTTGACAAGACCCCTCAAGGAGGAGGAGGAGGGACCGCTCAATATCTCAAAACAGGATTCTCCTATATCTCTTGAGGATCCGACAGAAATCATTCCTACTGAAAAACAATGTAGGGACGATCCTCAGAAAAGACCCTCTGATGAAACTAGGCTTCTCTTCCAAAAACGACTCTGCAATAATAATAATATGACATCTTCTTCTCAACAGGATCCTAGAGAATTTGCAGATAAATGCATTCAAACCAATCCCTTTATAGTAACATTTTTGATTGGAGAACCTCTGTATTAGCTTTGGGAGGGAAGGAAAAATGAGATTCTACAATGTTTGTATGACAGTTTAGGAAAAAAAGGGAGGAGATGAGAAGTAAAATGAAAAAACTTGTGAAAATCAATGGGTATGTCTGGCTCAGAATGAAAAAAAAGTAATAAATAGATCAGGAAAAGCTCATTCTTAAAAAAAAGGTGCTGTCTTGCCAATCGAAAAGTCGAGTCGGCTGGGAAAAAATTTCTGACAGCCAGAAAAATATTTTCTCTGGCTCAGATTTAAAAAAAAAACAAAAAAAAAAAACTTTTTGTTAATTTTTATGATGTCTTAGACATCATAAAAATTAACTTGACATCCCCTATTTTGGATCGAATCAGGTCTCAACATGTTTCAACATGCTTCTAAAGCAGATTTCCAAGAAAAAGATGACTCATTCTTTTCTTAGAAATCTATTTTTAGAAAGGGGAGACATCATTCCCAGGCTAGACCTAAAACAGAGTTTCGTTTCATTCAGGAATTTATTTAATGCGAAATGGTGTGATTAATCAATGAAGTCTCTTTTATAGCAGTACAGATTATTATTCAATTCTTCCAAGTATAAATTGGGATTTCTAATAGAATTTTATATTACTTTGTCTGCCAATTTCGCCATTTTAATTAACAAATGCTAATTTTTATTGAAGATGATTGGCAATGCCAAGAATCTTCAATAGTATTCAAATTCTCTAGACTAGCATTTCAAATAAAGCTAAAAGCAAGCATAAATATTTTATACAAAATTTATCTCTCGACTTCACTTTCAACATCAAATATTCTCGAAATCTTCATCCAGTGGAGGAAATGTCCCTTATGACAAAAAATTATAGCTTCGATTTCAGAGAGCATTTAATATGCTGTAGAAAGACACAGTTTTATTTTTTTTAAAAATAAATCAAACGTTTAGTCGGAATATTTAAGGAACTGTGCTAGGAATGGCTGTGCATACAAAACGAATTAAACGAATGTTTAATTCCTTTTATATACTTATTTAATAGAAACAAATTATTTTTATTAATTTAACATTTTTACTAATGAGTCAAAACTAAATATAACTACAAAAATACTAAAACAAATAGAAAGGAAACCATATTTTTCCAGTTCCAATACTAATAATGTCCGAGTTAGGACTAATTTCTTTCAATTAAGTGATAATTTAGTTTCTATGGTTTGTAATATTTATGAACAATTAAATTCTTGAGTTTTTGGACAGTTTAAAATTTTTTGACTCACAAGATATTAAAAAAAGCAATACAGTATAACAGTTTTCTTCAAGTATTTAAGTAATCACGAATTAAAAGCTACATTTAGGGCATAACATTTCTTTTTAGAACTTAGAGACATTTGTGTAATTAAAATGGGCCTTTCATTTGGAACATTCAACAAGGTTCAATATTTGAAGTCGAAGCTTTATCACTTGTACACTATACAGTGTACTATTCTGTATCGTGTTGCCAAACTCTTAACAGCTGCTAAACTATATATTATTAAAACGGGTATTAATTTAGATTATAGCTCCGCGATATTGTAAGTTAGACTGATCATGGATTAATTGAGCCCCCGTTTTCTATACAGGGTGATACTAAATTGTTTTTACAAATTAAGAAGAATATTACCAACTAACTGAATATTATGAACTTATTCCAACTTTCACTGAATGCCGAGATCAGCATGAAATGTTCAAGCAGCGTTCCGGCCGTCAGAACTTCGTGTCCCATAGAAGGGTGCTTCAAGTAAAATGAGCGCAGAACAGTATGTCCAGGAGGAAAAGTTAGAAGGTGGCAAAGGGCAAAAACTGATACTTTGATATCAAGGTATTCAGCCCCTGATTAGATAATTAACTTGTTGCAATCGTTTGCGAGGTTGAGATCTTTATGAACCAAAGATGTGCATGTGAGTGTTTGTCATCAAAGTTTGAGAACGAATTAACACTTGAACGCCAAGTTTTCGGTTTTATCCGTTTTGTGCACTCTCTGGGAGTTTTTCACTAAACTCATTAAGCAACTTATGGTCTCGTTCATTCACTTTCCCAGTATTGTTGTAAGATTAGGTTGAAATTCTAATATTCCTCTTTTCTGCCTCAGAGCTTTGAATGCGACCCAATGTTCTATGGTAATTATTGCTCTTCTGGATGAGTACTATAATCCCTCCTAATTTGTAAAAACTATTTAGAATCACCCTGTATAATCACAGGGACAAAAGGTAGATTAGTGCTTCTAATGAAATGCAAAATTTTACAAGAAGCTCACTCACCCTATATATTAACACAAAACGGGAAACTTTATGTACGATTACCCGATCATGCCTTATTATGTAAATGATTCATGATGTGTTAACGCTCTTAAGAACATTGTATGTCTTTAACACGTCTTCCACGAAAGCATTCCTTTCTCTAGGTAGATACATAGGCCCTACGGACGCTTTTCTACACTGAAATCAAACCAAAATGTTTTTGGTAGCAATTATAAATATATTATACTAAAAGTGAAGCAAATTTACAGGATATGATATTTGAAACAAAGCACGCAATCAGCTGCAAAAAACAAAAACATTAAAGTTGTTTCTCAGCAGGGCCGGACGGGGGTGGGGCAGGTGAGGCATTTGTGTCAGGTGAAGAAATAGAAAGGGTGCCAAATAAGCTATTCGATCAAAAAGTCAGAAATTTATTTTTGAAACTTCTGATTTTGAACTTTTAATTTCGGAATAGTTCAGTGAATATTAAAAGAATTTTGTGTTATAAGTTATCCAACTAAAATCATAAAAACTAATGGCATTAATTTATTCTCACAAGACATGAACGTTCACAGTAGTGTATATAATATTTTCTAAGATTAAAATTTGTTATTGCAAGTAGCTTTGGGGAGCTAATTACACTTTGTGTAACGAATTGTATAGACTAAACTTTCATAGAAAATACTATACTGCCGACATTAGTTGTTCTTTACTGACTCTCATTAGTGTGATTTAACCTTCTAAAACCGGGCCAAAATTCTCATAATATAGCCTACAGACCGGCGCGATCAGAAACAGGTTTGCCCCCTCTTTGACATTTTCCTAATGAGAAAAGTCGTTAGTCCCCCTCCATGGATGAAGTAAAATTTACATGTTTGTCGGACGCTTACGTCCCATAGTGAAAGGGTTGCTAGATTTGCAATTTTTTCGTTGATTATTTTGCTTTCATTTAAATGAAGTTCTAAATAAATAGTACATAAATAAATATGCAGTAATGGATGCATATCTAGTGCACAATTTATTTAGAACAAAATGTATGTAATGTTTACGTTTCACTCACTATTTCTAATCAATCTCGTAAATAATTTGTGAATTTTTTAACTTTGTTTTAACTCTTCATTTATATTCGAGTATTTTCGTATTAGAAATTAGAAAGCGAGAACAAAATTTAACAAAATATAGTAAATACGGACTAGATTTGTAAGTCTGCAGGCTGGAATGCGATTTTTAATAACATATTTTCATTAATAAAATAATGTTAATGACTAATTTAATGAAATAATAATAATAATATTTATTACCATTAGATGATTAGAATGAGATTCAATACAATTAGATTTTGAGATGAACTTACAGCAATAATAAAGCTTTACATAACAATAACAGAGATTTAAATCTGCTTTTTTCGATAATTTTGTTATTATAATATAAAAATCAAAATACGAGATACATTGGTTGTGTTTAATAATTAATTTTAACAAATATTACATTGGACTATCAGGCAAAGAAGGTATATCTTTAACGAGAATTTTTATTTGTAAAATTGGCTTTTGTTTAAGTTAGCCGAGAAAAAAATTCGTGACTTATACATGCAATCATCAAAAGAATTTTGAGAACAGTTTTAAATGTTCATGAAGAATTAATTATACGTCAATTTCTTTCCATAGGTAGAAATTTCGTCTAAAACTATCGTTATATCCAAAAGTTGAAGTCTATTTCATTTTCAACGAATATTCTATTTGCACATAATATATTTTGTAATTTATTTTAGAAAGAGTAATCTTTCACGTTTTCAAAAGAATAAGGATATACTGGGTGTTGACACAATGTAGTAAATCTGTTTTTCATATTTCTTCCAGTAATGAAAACGATTACCCTGGAATATTTTCAAAGCAAAATTAAGAAAACCGTTTAAGCCAAATTTTGCATAAAGTATCTTCTCGTGTATATTTTTATTTAAAGTGTGGAATTTTCTCTTTGAAAATATCAAAAATCATGAAGAGCAAAATTAATTCATGAGAAATAACTTTGAAATGCAATAATTCCATTGTAATATGACATAGTGGATAAAAGTGCAATACAGTTTATTTATTCACAAATAATCCCCCTCATATGCGTAATTTATGTACTGTCGATTGAGAAATATAGGTTAGTAAATTAAACCGGTTATTTCAATACTTTTCCTTCATGAATATTTTTACGGGCTCTTGAGTAGAGCGGTAAAGTTGGCTAAACACTTGTAGCTCGCTTGGGTTTGAATCCTGGCTAAATAGTTGGATTCACGGTTTTTGTGTAACATAAATGCAAGCCAGCTTCTCTTAGAAAGTCCTCCGCGAAAGCATAACTCCCCTTATACAGGTAATTGTTGTGTGCTTTGATGTAATTCAGTAAGCGAACAAAATTAATCCAAACAAACCCGAAGAACGGGTTGATTACATGTGGAGTTTTCCACCAGGAACGTAAATGCGAGCAATTTTCTCTTAAAAAGGTTTACACGAAAGCATCCATCCCCTTAAGATAGCGTTCGCGTTCTTTTCCGTAATCCAATCCTAATTTTTATACATTTAATAGTAAGTTGACATACACCTTATTACAGACAAAATAACAACATTTTTTAAAGATATTTTTTTTATTAACTTTTCTGAATTCACTTTATCTCTTGAGGAGTATAAGAATTCCAGCAAATAAAACTGGCCGAAATTTTATACAATGTAACTGATGTTTTGATTCAATTTAGAAGTAAAGTGAGCTTTACTGATATTTAAATACTTTTTGGCAGATCTTATCCTAAAAGAGGGTCTAAATATAAATTGATTTTATTTAATTTACAATCAATGAAAATCATTGAAAGCAATCACTGAATGAATGAAAATCACAAAAACTATTATGCATACAATTGTCTCTTATTTATCTCCTGATAAATCAGACAAACTTGCCTACATAATAGAAGCACTTTGAAAAAGTTAACCATTCTTAAGGATTTTATGCACTCCACAGAAAAATGTCAAAATAAAATCTTATTATTCATAAGTATGAAAAGAAAGTAAACGATAAAAGCGGTTTTACCTATTTTCTAGAAGGGCATTAAAACTAAAATATTAATCTATTCTTATTTGTTATGATTAAAAAACATTAAATATGGTAAGCTTAAAGAGCGTGCAAAATCGCTGACGTTTTAATCATAGCAAAAGTCAGTACTAAAAAAATTAGCATTAAAATTATGAGACAGATTGAGAAAGACATGGCCTCTATTTGATTTTTAAGTATATTGGCGCGAGACAAAACCTGCCATTTTTGCCAAAATGTAGCTAAACTGATAAGAAGAGGGAAATAATGCGTAGCCAGCGGCTACTCTGAGCAGCGACAATGGACCACCCAGAGATCTACAGATAGGCGATTCTCTAAAATGGGCAGACTGAGACATACCGCAAAGGAAGTTCACATGGGAATGCTGATGCTATGTCAAGGTTAGCAGTTAACTCTTTCTCTCTCAATGAACTCTGAGCAGCATTGTCTCTATGGTGACGAATGTGCTTCTTGTGGGGGGACTTGTAAAGATCATGACTTGTAAAGATCATGACTTGTAAAGATCGTGACTTAAAAAGAACGTGAAATATAGATAATAGGATAAGGACTTGCATTTTACGGTGTGGCAACAAGAAGGGATTCGGTATATCTTAGAAAATTTTGAATAAAAAAGTCTAATTTTTTGCAGATATGCTTAAAAACACACCTACTTTAAGGTGATGGTAAAAATTTTATAGGTTATAATTAAAAAAGTTTTCGAAAAATTTATAAAAATTCTTTAAAAACAGAAATTTAAAAAAAAAACACACAAAAAATGGGTAAATTTTATTTGGAATAAACCTAAATTTCAAAATGTGAAAGAAAAATAATAAAAGTTTAATAAAAAAAAAGAGATATTCATAAACATTTACCAAATTCAATTAACATTGAGGAGCTAATATTTTAAAAACTACTTGTACGATTTTTACAAAATTCTGGGATAATTTGAGTCGTAGAATAGAAATATGGAAAAATATTGATATATTATTTCTAAAAAAGTCCTATTTTGTGTCAAAATGCCTATGTTAGAATAGTGCTATGTATAAATCTAATATATTCTTAAGTCGCGCTTTCGAGACATGAAAAACGCAGTTTGAATTTTGTCAATCGGCCCAATAGAACGGGAGATATAGCACAGTCCCCCTTTTTTTTTTTTTTTTTTTTTGAGCAGTGTACATTTAGCTTGATAACACATCAGCACTGTTTTTCCACCATCTCAAAATAAATTATGAAGATTTGTGCTTTTGCAATTAGTTGAATTTCAACAGAAATACACGTTCATATGAAAACGTTGAAGCTCTTTTAAAGGGCCGGTTTTATACCTTTATGCAAATGTAATTCTACCGCATATAGTAGTACTTCTCTGTTAGCTGAATTACTTTCACACTGAGTCTTCCGATGAGAATTTTCCTAATTAAATACCAAAGGATGAATGATTATAAATTTCAAAGCACCTACTATCTTAACGATCGTTTCACTCAAAATCAAATATTCGAAAAGTGAGCAGAAAGGCAAAATAGACAATAGCTAAACATGGGAACATTGAATGTGAATAGCACTTTATTGTTGGTCTGCTGCGTTTTACCAGCTAAGATAGTACTTGCCAGAAGCCGAAGATTATCCAACTGTGGGCATTGTGGTAAGAAGTCCTTTGCTGAGTTCTCCAGCCGAGTGAACGTGAATGCGATTAAGAGGGTAATGCTTGAGAACCTATTGTAATAATTTTGTGGAAACATTTATTTGGAAGAACGCTTATAAAAGTATAAAGAAACATTACAATGGGAGAGAAAATATAAATTATTATCAGGTTTTAGTCAAATTATCTGTATATGATACGTCGAAATGGTAATATGAGGAGTATTTTATTCATTTGTGCAAGCATTTTATTTACTTGCATACCAAAAAGTTCTGACGAAAAGTCTGCATAGATTTATTACCTAATTATTGGCATTTCTTGCAGACGCAAATAAGATCTAATCAGAAAATAATCAAACATCTGAATAAGTCAGTCATCAACACGCACATTCTAAATCAGATTTCTGAATTACTTTCCTATAAGCGTTTACAGTCCAAATAAAACTGAAGAAACATTTTAAGCATAAAACAAAGCAGCAGAAGTATGAGAAGTATATATTACTATAAAGCCACCCCTCTGTCAGTTAAAGACAAAGTAGTTTGATTAAATAAACAAGGTGAACAGAGACACAGTTGTAGCCGTTTGTAATTTTAAAGTACATAAAGCGCAGGAGTATATGAGAAAACTAGTGAGTAGCACATTGGTTACAATTTTTATTATAAACAATCTGAAACTGTGAATATAATTTCAAGCATCGGTGGCATCATCGAATGGAGACATGCTTCAGTGTCAGATGTATTTCATTAAAAGATATGAAATATTTTTAAACGTTTAAGAACACAGTTTCTGAAGTACTTGACAGCTCACCCTGTATAAGTTTCATTCCTTTGTTTAAAAGTCGGTAAAGAGTTATCACAGATTTTCTTAAAATGTTATCAGAGATACATACTGGTATTGATCAATGATAACGACAATAACATACATTGTTATGGAAAGAGAGAAAGTACTTGTGAGGCTTTCTGTAAGACCGAGTCTCAGTTTTAATATTTTAATATTAATCTCTACAAGTCTGACCTAACTGACACGACTGAAATAGTTACGAAAAATTGATTCCCACTGTTCAAAAATTGATCTGCATTTTTTTTTCTTAAATTTTATTTTTTTAAACAACATGTCTGTAATCAATGTGCGCACCGCTTTGATGCTGGAAAAACACTAAAATTTGAATCATCGTTGCACAAGCTAAAAAAAAAAAAAAACAATACTTGATTGTGAAAATAAAATATTCTAACGACTATAATGACTAACATTTTTAGCGTTATAGTGGTTAGGGAAATCTGAGTGCGATACTGAAGGGCTCGGGTTCGAATCCCGGAGAAGGCATGGATGTAAAATTGTCTGTCCTTTCACAGGAGGCAATGGTGGCCCACCTACTAGGCGCCTCCATGATAAAGAGACTACCGATCTGGCCTTAGGACAGGACGATGCCGACATAGGCAAGTGCCAACCATTAGAAAAAAAAATTGATTGTAATCTTATTGAAAAATTCCTAATTTTAAGACGCAAATTTTTAGACACCTTTCTCATGTTCGTTTTTAATGGTAATCAAACTAATATGAAAGTGGACTCAAAAGTCATTTTTAAATGACCTCCATAATCTTATACGTCTCTGTACATTTGCATAAATCCATACTGGGCCAGGTATTATTTTGTCGAAGGATCATCGAAGAAAACAATCATCGATGAAAAAAAGAAAGCGGTTCCAAAACTTCGCAGTTTAAAAATATCGTCGTGGAAAATATATTCCTATAAAATAGAGTAAATAAAATAATCGCATGACGATTATTCTGCAGATATATCTTTTCTACTTTTAAAAGGTGCTGGTGCGTATTCGAGTAATGTATTCTAGGTGCGAGTAAGAATGAGGAATATTTTTACCTCTATATTTCATATATTTCCTTTTATTAATAATTTTTTGCTAAAAATCCAAGAAGGAACTCTTGCATTGAAAAGTTGAAAGGAAGTAGAAATTTAATGATACGTATGGGAGTACTATGCAGTTTTTTATTTTAAGAGAATTTTAAATTTATGTACTTAACTATTAAACGTTATTATTTAATTCAGTCCTTTCATAAAGTTGTTTGGCAGTTCTTCATGAACAATATATTTTTAAAAAATTAAAAAAGGGAAAAGGAGCATTTACATCAGATTAAATATATTTAAAAGGTTTACGCATGTCTGAAATTTCTAATATTATATTCTTTGAATAAAATTAAGACTTCTTTTGTTCTTTTTCCTTCAGCTTCTTCAAAGTAATCCTTTTATATAAGTATCCTTTGGATGTTGCGATTCGTTAGTTGTGATGAAACAAGTCAGGATGAACTACGTAATATTTCAGTACCGTATTTATATTTATTGGATTATTGGAAGAGCACGTTAGGGCTCTGTTCCTAAGGGGAGGGAAGCGTTTGGGGAGGACTTTCTCAGGAAAAGTTTCGTACGCACATTACACATTAGGGAAACCACAAAATTCTCAAGCAGCGTGTTCGTGTGCTTGGTCTAGCTACCAGCGTTCAACGACACTACCTCTGGACCACTGCGGCCAGATAGAATTATTAACGGAATAGATTATTAACGGAAATGCATTCATTTTCACACTATTTTTTTGAGAAAGATCAAATTTAAATTTAGATCTAGAAAATGTAAACGCAGAATTTTACAAAAAGAAAATATAGGTACAATAAATCCTCTTGTCGACTACCATCCTAAGATAACCGATGTTTCTGAGAAAATAAGTAAATATAGGTATTTAAGAATGTCTCTCTAAGATGACCACATCCACGGAAGATTAAAGAGATATGGAATCGTCAACGATCGCTTTGAAACGAATATTTTATATTTAACTTTACATTTATATATTTTTATAAATGATTTTAAAATATGGTTAAACTTTTGTGTCTAGTGTTCCACTACATCTAACACCCAAATTGAATCGCTTCGAAAACCTTTAAATTCAACCGTAAATATATAAAAATGCTTTTATAATATACTTTGAACTTTTCTTTTTAAACCGTAGATAGCAGCATATCACAAGGAGACACATAATTTTCATTTATTATGTGTTGCTAAAATCCATTTTTTTCAAGTAATTATCTCTATATTTCTAATGATATAAAAATTTTATTTGGAGAAGAAATAGGCATAATTTTGCTGGCTGTACTCCAAATTATTTTTTTAATCTTTCATACAAAAATCATACGCAGAATCATTGAATAAAACCAGGTGTTCCATTACCGGGAACACTGCGCCTTTAGCGATCTCATGCTGTTACTAATCAGAACATCTCTGCTCTTAGGAGAGAACATCCGCTGTTTCCGTTGACTTTTTTTTTTGGGGGGGGGTGGGGAATGAATTCAAACAAAGCAGCATTGAGCGGCGAGGTGTTTTTTGTGTTATGAAAGCTTTAATATTGGCATCTCGAATTTTTTGGGGGTAATTTTTAGTCGGGAATTTCATTAGTAGCTTGACTCATCTTTACTTAGACCTACGCGAATTTTTTGCTGTCTTTTTAGTCTCATTCCCGTTTATTTTCAATAATTGTGTAGATATTTTTCATGTATCTATATATTATAAGCTTATTTTTCTTTTTTGTTAATATTAATCGTAGTTAATTATTTTAATCGTAGTTGGTTTGTGCTTCTATCAAAAAGGTGTGACTTGCTTTGAACAATTTCACGAAGCTAAGAAATAGGAAAATTTATAAACATTTTTGTATATAGGACTTGTGTATATAGATATGTATCTCATTTATCCGTATATATTCAAGAATATTGTGTATATCCAGGAAACCATGTATACAGCCATAATACAGAGTTTTTTCATTCTTATGCAAACGCTTCTACTCATTTTCGTGCTTCACTGCAATGCTCGCTTAGTCGCACTTTTAAAAGCTCTGGCGGCGCAGTGTTCCACTTCATGGAACACCCACAGAATTAAAACGGTAAGTGCAATTTTTACAACATTTTACCTGTATACTTATTTAGGACTAAATAGACTGAATACAACGTTTCTTGCTGAAATTCCGACTTTAACGTACAGTGCGCCGCAAAGGATTAAATATTTTAGTTCTATGTTACGCAAATTGTATTTCTCTCTTTGTACCGAGGAGAGGCGCAGACACAAATTTGTTAGGATCGTAAAGCTCGGGTTTAGAGCTTTTAAGTTGCGGTGAGTTTCAACTAAGCAGAGGTTCTCCTGAGTTTACTTGGTGAGCCGCTACTGAAGTCGGAGATTTCAAAGTGTTCTTCGCCGTTCCTCAGCCAACTTAATGTTTGAAAGCCAATAGAGTAGTTTCGGTCAACATTATGACTCTGAGGTTTCTTGGGTTCTACACTGAGGGAACATCAAGTGAATTTACAGTCCACTACTTTTGAACGACGGGACATACAGTTTTCACACACAATTTATTCGAAAATGTTTTAGTTATTGCTTGAACTTTTAGAACGAAGTTCTCAGCGAACCACTTTTTTTTACGACCACTTCTTAAAAGTATAGCTGTGGAATTCTGGTATTAATTCTCATCTTTTTAAGATTTCCCATTTAGGTAATATTTTATTACTGCATTTTACAATATAAAGGAAGTATTATAATTACGAAAATTTTCAAGTATCACATTTCAGTGGAAATAACCATTTTGTCCATATCTGAATCCATTTGGATGATTTTAGTGCGACATCTCATACGGACAGAATAAAGACTTCTTCCTTTTCATAGTATATTTTATAATGCATTCAAAAGGGATTTTTTCGTGTTCTCTGTATGTATGTAGATATAATATATGTGTGTATGTATCTCGCATTACTCAAAAACGATTAGCCGAAGAATATTGAAATTTTCTAAAGAGTAGGCTTGCTTCTCTCTTTATATTGCAGGTTAGCTGTACCAACCGTATATGTATATGCTCACGTATATGTACACCAACATCCTTTATCCGGCTTAAAAGTCCCTACACGACCTTTATTTTTGCAATCGTTGCTTGTAGTAATATACTTCCAGTTATCGAAATGTTTTTAAATCACGAAAATATTCATGTTTTGGCGATATCAAATTTTAAAAAAAATTCTTTTTTGACAAATAAGTAAATCCAAATTTTAATACAGTCTCGCGGTTCGTATACTTACATTTGGGAAAGTTTCATAGTTGTTATCTATACAGTATATAAAGAAGAAAGTTTGTGTGTTTGTCCTCTCATAACTCGGTCACTACTATAGCTATCACCACCGAAATTTCTACAATTAGGTCAACGTCACTTTTCTCAAAAAAAAAAAAAAAAAAAAAAAAAAAAAAAAAAAAAAAAAAAAAAAAAAGTAGCTAAAATCAGAGCTATAAATTAAAAACTCGGAAAAACGATAATTTTCTTTCTCATTTTCCGAGTGGCAACAGTCTCGCAAGCTGGAGACGAAAATCTGCTTTATTTCGAAAGTTGTTACCATTGCTCTCTTTCAAATCCTAGAGTTTGTTAAAATACGAAAATAGATAAAAGATGAAATAAAAATAGCTTTCCCAAACATTAAATACGTTATTCCCGATTCCGAAAATTCGAGGGAAGCCATTTCGACTATTCTCATCTTAACCACTTTCATGAGCCAAAATACTAATTATAAATTCTAAAAGTTCTAATTTTCGCACTAATTTTTCCTAGTGGTAACAGTCTAGGGCGTTGGAGATAGAATTGTTTTATTTCGAAAAGTGTTGCTACTGCTCGCTTGCAAATCGTACATTTTGTTAATAAAAAAATTTGTAAATTTTACATAACCTATATATATAAAGAAGAATGTCTGTTTGTGTGTTTGTTTGTTTGTTTGCGTTATTGATTTCTGATCAATTATGATAAATATTTTGCGACATTGAATCGACTAAAGTTGAATATAGGTGAAATATTGGATGGAACTCGAGCTGTTATGGCCATTTGATTAGAAAGACGAAAATCACTAAAAGCTGAGTGACATTGCTTCTGATACAATGAGAGAGAATTATATTTTTCTATCGAAATTTTTTACGTGGGGTTGCATATCGCACCAGACTGAAAAATGTATAACTATGAATCGTATTTTTTACATCGTTAGAGAAGGATTACAACGGTATCGTTATCTCTGTTGTTAGATACATTGCTTTCAATCTAACTTAATTGACATCGGGTACTTCCGCTAATAAAAAAATAAAATTAGAAAAAATTCATAAACGCACGACCAAAATTGTGCAGTATACGTAATTTCAAAATCAGCAACTTTCTTTTAGGAATCGGTTATTCAAGTTTGAAAGAGCAATTCGAAGAAATAAATTTAAATGATCAGCAGCAAAAAGTGTGTATAATTTAATAGGCCTTATAAGGAAATTCACATAACTTATAAGGAACAACACATAAGGCCTTACAAGGCCTTATATGTTGTTCGCCTGAGATTTCTGATTTTAGTAAGCACATAATTATTCGATTTTTTTCATTCGAAAAAATATGCGTCTGTTTCTCGTACTTTTCTAATATACAGTGAATTATTTCATAAGGGCATTACGCGGAAGTTTCTAATTATTAGTTTATATATAGTATATAGACATTGTCAAACATTCGTTTCCTCCAGATGTAAACCACCTGTTTCTCGACCTGGCCCAAACAGCTTTTTACATATTGTTAACTGCAAACAATCATTCAATTTACTGCATAGTTAAATGGAATGTATTCTGAGAGCTGAAAAATGTCATCTAAGCAATTTGAAATTTGATTCATTACTAGGAAATCTGAAATCAGTTTCGTTATTTTAACAAGAAAGGGCATTTTTAGTCATAGTGCTGGAAATAGATTAAAGATTAATTAAAAATTAAATTTTAGGTTCGAGTTCCATTTGACGAATATCAAAATGTTTACCTTGAAATATTAATAAAAGTATTTTGAAAATAGGAATGTAATTTTTAATTATTTTAAATCTATTTACTCTAAAGCAAAATGCCGTTACATTAAATATCAGAGGCACAAGTAGAAGATATAGATCTGGATATAGATGGCTAGAAGTAAGAAACAAACAGAAAAGAAAGAGAGAGATCAGAGTATAACTATTCATGTTAAATTCAAATGGAAAGAATTTGAAAATGCTATATTTCAATAGCTAAGATTTAGTTAACTCTAACAGGGAGAAGTACCTCACATGGGCATAGTATACATCATAAGTGAAGTGGTGAAAGCATACGGTATCGTGTTTTTACTATTTGAACAATTTCGAAGATCTGAATGATGAGTTTATATCTGTCAAATACTCTATTAATTACTTCTCTCTATCTATCTGTAATTATGCACGTACTGTCCAGCAATGAATGCTCGATGTATAGGTCACAGCCACTATCCCACCAAAAGAGAAAACTTTGATTTATGAAACTTCCTAGTACGTCTGCCAGGGAAACGAAAACATGCTTTACATCTAACATTATCCTGCACATTTTTATGAAACATTAACATTTTGATTCGACCCTTTCGTTTTATTTTGTTTTGAGTTTTGTTCAAGCAAACGTTTCGAAAATCATTCCTACTTGTAAATACCTGTTTGTTTCTTGTATGTTTGGGGCACCATTGGTCATGTGGTTAGGATTGCAGAATACTGAGAGTTTTATGGAACTGATCATCCCAATTGTAATTTCCATTATTTATATACAAAAACAATATAGGAGCATGAAAAACACCAATATGGATAATTTAATAAGACGAAACTTCAGCTCGTAAGTGCTGATAAAAAACAATGTACAATAACTAAATGTTACTGTAGGATGTTTATTATAGCTTAAATAAACAATATTCTGTTTTTGCTCAAACACAGCGTTAAAAATACCAAGTGGTTGACAAGAAGCCACATAAATTTCATTTGACTAATTATTAATATATTATTATATCATAATATTAGTTAGCAGTGGTAAATCTAGGTATTAAAAAACCGTAAACACGAATTTTTGAAAATTTTAATATTTCACCTTTGGCCACGTTTGAATTATCCATTTGAAATTAGGCATCAAGAAGGTGGCAAGGGGCCTTCATTTTCAAGGAATGATTTCTACCGGCAGTAATTTTACAATAATATTATAAGATTAGACATAATAAATCTGACAGCATGAATGCATTATATGAAAAAAACCAGGAATTTGCATTATTTTGCTGTAGAATGTTATACTAATTCTCGATTATCCGTGTGTGGAATACCCGTCTTGCAATTTGGAACTAGGTACCGTTGAAGCAATTTTAAGCGACCAGCGAATATATTTTTCATTTAGTCAATTTGTCGAAATTTTAATCTTTTTAATTGCAGTTTTACATTATTTTGATTACCATTAAAAACGAACGTGAGTAACTCATCTGAAAATCTATAAGCTGTGAGAGAAATCATATTGAATGATCTGAGCATACAGAGGAGACTAATTATATGCCTTTGGCTTTACAATCCTTGTTAGAATATTTCATTTTCAGAGTTGTGTTTTTGTGTTTATTGCAGCTTGTAGGATGATGAGTGAAATTGCTTGGAACTCCGTGCATTAAATAAGTGCAAACATTGGTTACAGACCTTGTTAATTAAAAAAATTAAACTTTACAAAAAAAAATGTTACAGAATACATATATTTCTTTTACATTCCGAATCAATTTTTCGTACCTAGTTGAGTCACATAAATTATGAAAAACTTTGAGAAATTAATTTAAAAGAATTAAATATGAAAAAAAAGAATTTAACAAAAGAATTATAACTTGGCTGTGCGAGAAATCTCACAAATACTACGTTTATGTTTCTGAACAGATGCATAATATTCCCCCCATTTCTATGTATCAATTTTATCATTTATCTCTCACACCCTTTTTTATGAAAATTTGTGATAACACTTTACAAACATTTAAACAAATAAATGAAACTTATACAGATTGGACTGTCAAATACCTCGAAAAATTAGTTGTTAAATTTCAAAAAATTTCAGATTTCATTACGAGATATATCTGACATCGAAACAGGTCTCAATTCGATAATGTCATGGATTTTTAGAATTATGTTTACAGTTTGAAATTATCCTTATTATATGAAAAATATTAAATAAGTTTGTTATATATCAGTTTCCTTGCACACTCTTGTGCTATATGTACTTTAACGTACAAAGAACGTTATAGAATAATACGTTATAGAACGTTATAGAAAGAACGTTATAGAATAGTGTTATCAATGGTTATTTAAACCAAACTGCTGTGCGTTTTTAAGGCCGAGCGGTAGCTTTCTAATTAACACGCTGAGTTCGGCGCCGAATTTGCTGTCCTTTCCGTTCAGCCGGCAGCGAGCTAAGCCTTAAAGCTAAGCCGTATTTTTGTTTAGAATGTTTCAATACATTTCATTAATGCTAAATTTGATCACATTTCATTGAGACTATATTTATTTTTTAACTTATACTGTCGGTTCCGTGGAACGACGCCAGGCAAACGAAAATTCCAGTGCTGGTTCCCAGGGACCGACGCCGGCCACACGGAAAGTTCACTGTCGGTCCCCAGAGACCGGCGCCGCGCTCAACGTGTTAAGAAAGTTTCAGGCCGGTAAGTAAATATGTATTTAATTCAAATATATGAATTGATATGTAATCTATATATATGATTGATTGTATTTGAGTTCCATTTCGAATACTGAAAACTTAAACACAAAGAACTAGAGGCAGCAGATACATAAATCAGTTTATTGAACGCAATTTAACAGAATCGTTACAGCTGATGAGATGTGGGTAGCTCACTTCACCACAGAAAACAGCAACTCACGATTGATTGGCGTCACAGGGATCCACGCGCCGGACGATCCTCAGTCTATGCACGGAAATTGAAGTCCACGGTATTCTGGGAGAGTAAAGCCATTCTGCTCATTGACGTATTGGCGAGTGGTGCTCCGGTGAAAGCTGATCTTTATTGCGCTTTACTAGAGAACATCTGAAGAGCCATTCAGAACATATGGTTTGGGATGCTCAGTGCTGGTGTTGTGTCCTACGACAACATCGGACGCATACCGGGAATTCCACAAAATATATGTTGCAGGCGTTTCGCTGGGAGATGTCTGACCATCCATTCTATGGCTCCGATCTTGCTGTTAAGTACTTCCACGTGTTATTGCACCTGAAGACGTTCTTGTCTGGGCACCTTTTTCCTACAGGTGAAATGTTGCAGACAAATGTGACGGGCTGCCTTTCTTCCCAGGCGACATACTTCTATGACACTCTAATGGAAATAGGTAACCGACGCTATGACAATTGGTATAGTTCCGATGGTTCTTATGCTGAGAAGTAGCAGAAATATAGCTGTATCTTTTGCAATAGGTTTTTCCAGGTAATAAGACTTTGTTTTTTATGGTTTACGGCAAAGTAATTTTTCGGACGACCCTCTTATTGTTTAAATAATCATTATCAAATGAATATACCTTCATCTAAATCAATATCTAACTCATTGAAATCATCATCTATATAAATTTCCTTCTAAATCCAATGAACTTCATCTGCTAATCTAAGACATCTAACTAAGCATAACTACCCAAAACACATCTCCATGTTAAACCATCATATATATATTATCATCATCATCGTCATTGAAAATATCGCCAAATTAAGATAAATCATCATAGCTCAAATCAACTAAATAAAAAGCAGTATCATCTAAATCACCACCATCAACAATATGATTCTCATTTGATCATTGTCTTCATCACCTCAACCTTCTAAATCACCATCAAAATTGTTATCTGAATAACCAAGAAAGAAATTATAAAATTATCACCAGATAATTCAAAACCATCATTTAAATAATCATCATCATCGAAATCATACCTTCAGTTTAAACCGTCGTATATGTCATCATCACCATTATCATCGTCGAGATAGATAAATCATAATCTTCCAGATCATCTAAATAGAAAGCAATATCAACCAAATCATCATCTTCTTCATCCTCATTTAATCATCGTCTTCATTGTCTAACTCCTCTAAATTATTATATAAATCACTCTCACATCATGTATAAAATCGTCATCAGTCAAAACTATGTCACGATCAAATTCATCTAAATATTTATTATCACTTAATACACATCGTCATTTTAACCATCATGTATATCGCGTCACCATGATCATCGTCAGAATAAGATAAACCATCATCACCCAAATCACATCAGTCATTCTAAACCATCCTATGTATCATCTTCATCATCATCATTGAAGTCGTCGTCAGAATAAAAGAACTTCACCTAGATACAAAGCCCGATCACCTAAAGTTTTATTATCATCCTACTCAATTATTCATACTCTTCATCACTAAACCATATACTCACGATCACCTAAATAAAAAATCATCAGCAGTTAATCTAAATTGTCGTCCTCAAAATTCCAGTTAAATTATTCAAACCATCGTCGTTTAAATCATGACTTTTTAGTGTTTCGCTAGTGTGCCGTCAAATAGAGCCAGTTTCATTCAGGTACAGACAGGTGACAGGTGACGGAGGACGGGGACGCCTGAAGTTTAACAGAGGTTAACAGGCATATGTTGCCGCGTCCTTCCCTGGAGTTTATTTAACAGTTATAAGTGTGGATACATGGCCATACAGGGGCAACTGTTTAACATCTGGCATTTGAAGTACATTTGAATTAACATACAGGCACGGTAAAAAAAAAAAAAACTTAATAGGTTATAACAAAAGAAGAAAACTAAACACCTAAAAATGCTGTTCAATTTTCTTCTGCTCCCTATGCAGTCAGAGATTAGATGGTAGAGCATTAGAGTGCATATGTCAGCGCGCAAGTAATGCATGTAAGCCCTATTACTCTGGTTGACAGAGGTCTTGGCCATATGCTGCAATGGTGGTTATTATTTTGCAGATTTTATTTATGGCCGCTCTGTTTTTCGCTAGGAACTTGTGAAATGCTGAGATATTGGCTGGTATCGGGAAGTGGAACTGTTCCGTGAGTGGGCACTGAAAGATGTAATGATCCGGTGACCCCTCACCCCCGCAAACACAGCGATCCGTGGTTGAGATGGTGCGGCGGTAGAAGTAATCCGGGAAGGGACCATGACCAGTAATGGAGTTGGTAAGGGGAGCAATTGCCATAAGGCGCTCCGTGGTTACTTTTGGCAAGAAGCTATGCGCTCTTCTTCCCGTGTCGCCCTGATCCCATTCTCTTTGCCACCACTGAATAGCGGCATTTCGCAGTTGACTTTTGAGGAAAGATGGTGGTGCTGATACTGATATCGGTCTGGCATTTTGGTTCGAAGCAGCCTCTTTAGCGAGTTCATCCGCTGTCTCATTACCCATGTTACCTGCATGGGCTTTAATCCCTACTAGGTCAACATGTGCGTGTCGATTATCTTTTAGGATATGCTGCAGTCGTATGATCAGCGGGGAGGCGCGACTATGTTTGTCAAGAGCGAGCAGTGTCGACATACTGTCTGTATAAAGCTGCACATGTGTGATGTTGTTGAGCGCCACGTATTCAACGGCAGCTGTTATGGCAACTACTTCTGCTTGAAAAATGCTATTATTTGGTTTGAGGTACCCTTTCCAATGGTGTGCAGCATGGCCTTGCCTGTAGTATATAAAGGCACTACCTACACCCTCAGCAGTTTTCGAGCCATCTGTGTAGAACGCGTGCATATTAGGGTTTCCTTCTGGTTGACTTCGTGACGGTTTGAGGATAGTGTGAATGCCTAGTCCCTTGTGTGCTGGATGCGTGTGGAGAGGAGTACATGGATGTTCGTAATTTGCAGGGCTATGTAAGGTGCCTGCAAAGGTTGCGTCTTTCTGTAGATGTATTATTTTAGTATATGTGGCCTCTAGCTCTGCTTGGATATGAAGTGGTATGATGCCTGCCAAGGTGAGTGCTGCATAAGTTGCAGTGGTGCGGTAGGCTCTGCATAAGCCTATGGCGAATGGGCGCTGTAGTGATAGGAGTTGCTTAACCTTGCGTGCGGTCATCGGTTGTGCCCATATAGCTGCCGCATAGTGCCACCTTCTCAGCTACAGTTTTATAAAGTACCTTTTGAATGTGGGGATTCCGTCCCCAGTTCCGTCCTTGGAACTGTCGTGATCTCCTGGCAATTGCAGATGTTTTAATCTTTTGTGCCTGGATATGCGGAAGCCAAGTCAGACCTGGGTCCCATATTACCCCAAGGTATCTTAAAGTTTTTACGACCTTAATATTCCGGCCTTGTAGTTTGATACATGGGCTACGTGTTGGATTTGTACCCTTTCTTGGAAAGATGATAGCAGTGGACTTTGTGGTGGATATTTTGAGTTTTAGCTCTTCGCAGAGGATGGCAAAGATAGTGCATGACTCACTGCCATGGGCTTCAAGCTCAGCGCGTGTGCGGCCTCTGACCAGTAATGCCGCGTCGTCCGCGTATGCAACTAACACAGTATGTTGTGGCCACCTTGCCTCTAAGACTTTATTAAAGGTGAGGTTCCATAGCAGAGGCCCTGCACAGGACCCCTGTGGACATCCTCTCACTTGTGTTATTGAAACAGTACTACTGTTGTTAGAGATCATCAGTTGCCGGTCCGCCAGATAGTTGTCCAGAACTTGATAGATATTTCTTGGGCATCTTGCCTCAGGCAGGCCACCAGAGGGTATCGAACGCACTTTGCAAATCTATCGATATAAAAGCCGTCTGGTAGCCCTGCGATTTGTTCTGAATTATGACTTCATGGATTCGCTGCAGGGCATGAATGGTAGAACTGCCTTGTTTGAAGCCAAATTGTCTTGGGCTAATGCTTTGGTATTGATGTAGATGAAATTTTAGCCTGTTGACGATGAGCTTCTCGTAAATCTTTCCCATCGCCGACAGAAGGCATATTGGCCTAAAGGAACTCGATACTAGGGGCAGACAGACTTCAGGTACAGACAGAAGGATATCACCGGAAGTTCACTATCGTTGGTACAGGTGTAGTAACCAACCGCCCTCAGGAGATGCCAGAGGCTTGGGGACGTAGCCGAAACCTATGCCATCTTAGATAACGTGACACTCGGAAATGACGTAAGAGTTTGAATAACGTAATGTTTCAAAAAGTTTGGTTTTTGTGACAACGAAAATATTTTTTAAAATTTCATTTCTTTCGGAAACGACGAATTGTTTTCTTTTTTTTTAGGCAACGGCCTCTTGAACCCCTTGAAATCTTGTTTGTAATGATATTAAAAATTTCCCTTTTATCATTAAATCTGTATTTGTTTTTAATTGAGCATCTCATTACTTACTGTTTGTTCATTTCGCATAATTTTAATGTAATAATAATAAGCCAAATGCAAAATGTTAATCGTTAAAGAGAAATGCGACCAGAGATATAAAATTAGAAATTAAAAGACAAAGAATTAAATTTATATATCAAGTTTTACCAGAATAGAAAAAAAGAGAAAGGACTTTAAAGAATAGAATAATTGAAGGGGTGTGGAAAGCCAAAACATTTCATAAAATGAGGATTTCTGATATTTGCATTTTCAAATTCTCTACAATTTTAGCTTTCTTAAAACACCGTTCTTTAATCTCTATGAAAATTAAGACTGTACAAAATCTAGCTTTAATTTGTCATTGAATACTTTGATAATTGAGAATTTTTACATAAAATCGAGTTTTTCCCCCGAACGTGATTTTTTATACTCGATGTAGTACCTGTTCTCAAGAACTACTGCTCACAGGTATCTGAAATTTTTATACTTTATTTACTACGGTTCCAAATATTTGCCGAAATGAGCTTTTGATTATAATCAGTGCTAAATTTTACTATGCGTTACAAAATATACTGTAAAATACTCTAAAATTTAAAATGATAAAAAAGCTCGTTTCAGGGTATTCAGCTAGATATTGTGATGTTCTTTCCCTTAGCGAAAGACGTTTCCAGAACATTTTATCCGCGAGGGGCGAAAGACGGTTAAAGGAAGGGACGTAGTTACGCCGGAAAACAGAGTGGAGGCAAGCTGGTGGGAAGAATACGTGACTTGTGACTTTTGCGGTTGGACCGGCAGTCATGCCGTGTGCAAAGAGATAACTTAAGCTAAATGTATAGTAGTGGTATTTGTTTTAATGTGTACTGTTTAATAAATTAGTGGATAAAATTTGAAAGCTGATGGAGATTATTTTCCTATTATGGCGAGTGCATGAGAAATGACCGAACCCGCCTCGGATTTGAAAAGGCGAGAGGTGCAAATCGGCGCAGTCGATAGGATAAGATTGTGAAAAAGGAAATCACTAAATAGTAAAAATAATAAATAAATATGGTTGTAAAAAGTTACTGAAAGTTATAAAATGAAATTCGGTGATAGTTCACGAATGGATCTACGATGAGAGAAGATTTTTATGACGAAAGAAAATGGCGCGTTTAGGGTCATGTGTGCGAATAAATTCATCCGATTTGTGAAAGCGTGATGTGCTAAAAAGTTAAAAGCCAGTGAGTGGTAAAATGGGATCATCAGTGTTCATCATCCTAGTGAAATCGTGAAAAGTTAAATCAGGGGTAATGTGAATTACCGTGTTGTAATCATGTTAAGTTACGTGCCACTGCACTGTGCTCATGATTAAAGTTAACAGCGTCAAGTTGTGCTCTTCGTTCGATATTTTCACTATCGGGATCAAAGGTAAGTCCTTCTTAATTTATATATTAACCATATTAACTTGGAAAATTATAATTGTTTTTATGTCTGTTAATAACATGATTCGAATGTCAGGCGTTAAAGCCAGTAGACACCGAGAAAGTATATTTTATATGGAAATGAGAAATTAAGGTTCTTATTTTAATCAAGATATAGGAGATTCTTAGAGATTCTTAGAGCAAGGGAAACGATTATTGAAACATTTGAAAATAATGAAAGGAGTTATGTTTGACCCACCATCGAAAGCTGAGAAATGGCTGTTCTTTTTACATCATGCTGAAGTGATTCTTAATCTCTATAAAATATCTCAAGTAGGGAAAATTATTTTGCAGAGTTTAAAAACAAAAGTTAAAAGTTTGATCGCGACTCTCGATGAAATGGATTGAAATAACAATATTATGATTAAAGACACCGTATTAAAAGAATTCGAGATTCCTCGGAAAAACCGATCGAGGCAGGCTGGTGGCGTGAATACGAGACTTGGTACTTTAGCGATTGGACCGGCAGCCATGCCGTGTGGAAAGAGATTACTTAAAACATGTTTTGCGCGCTTTATATTATGTATATAGTTGAGATTACTTAAAACATGTTTTGCACGCCTTATATTATGTATATAATTAAATGTATACTATACTAGTGATATTTGTTTTATTGTATATTGTTTACCGTTATGTGTAATAAATTAGAGGATAAAATTTCAAAGATAGAGATTATTTTCCTACTATGGCGAGTGCATAGACGAACCTACCTCGTGGTTGAAAGAGCGCGAGGTGATAGATGTACTTTAATTACGTAAAAACCTTCAAACCTGTAAGAACAGCAGATTTTCAGAAAAGGTAATCCAAAAATGGCCAATTCAACATTGTTGCTATAGGGTTTCAAACACCCCTTAATAAAAAGAAGTAAAATATTTTTAAAAAATGGCATTTATGGAAATACGAAAAAGAAATATGTTTACCTTATAAGAGTATATAATATTTCTGTAAAATAAATAAAGTGAGCATTTAAAAGCAATTTTTTAAAATAAAAAAACAAAAGGAAATATTTATAGTTTTTAAAATCAGTATTACTTTTGTAAAATGAAAGAACTTAAAATACTTTTTAAAGTAAAAATAGCGAAAAGAAGAATTTAAATTAAAGTTTCACGTTATTAAACTAAATATTGAAGAGAAAAACATTTTTGACACGAGAAAGGGAAAATAAAAGAATTTAAAATTCAAAATTGCATTTACACAAGTTGCAACTTTGATAGAGATTGGCGTTCCTTTAAGCCTCGGGCGTCTCCCTATGACGGTCGGTTACTATTAAGCTTGTTATTGTAAACTGGCTATTCAAATTACAGTCGGTATGCGCAAAGGGGGCCTGAATCTTCATCCTGAAAAATAAACAAAATTATTGTTACACATCACATAAAAATATCAGTTAAAATGATAATTCAATTCGGAGTCACAAGCATGAGAATATTTGAGAAGGTTATATGGCATACGCAAATAACCAAAATGAAAGGTACTCGAAACGCATGTCTGTGCACTGTCTGCAAAAGTTCAGACCGGATCTTGGTCGTTTGTGGTAGGCATTGACTTGCAAGTACAAATGTGTTTTGAAAAACGTAAATCTTTGCGCTTTGGTACTTTTAAATTTAAAGTCATTTGTTTTGTAAAAATTACGAAGCCTAGCTCTTCATATGTTTCTCCGACACTCATAATTTTATGAGGAAAAAGTTTGCACTCGTTATGAAATAATTTTGAACATAAGTATCTTCGTCTGATTTCGATTGACATCAGTCAATTGTTTTGTGATTTATTTCTTATAACCAAAAGGAAAGTTTCCGAAATGAAGTCTAGGTATTGGAGGAAAGAATAATTAGAAAAATGTAGAAAACTGATACTTTTATTTTCAGCTTTTTTGAAATGAACTCATTATGCAGCGTGCCAAAAAATTAAAAAGACTTCTCTCAAAATTTAATTTTCAACGTTCTATTTTGGAAATGAAAATACCAATTAACAATAGACAGAACTCGTCCTTGATTTTGTAAATTATTCTAGAAATCCTTGGCTTCCTATAGCTGGTAAAAACCTGAAATCTCTTACTAAATTTGTCATGGAATATGCCAGTAAATTTCAAACGTAAAAATGTGCGCCATTTGTTTTTACATAAAATTTCTCATATAAATAATTCTTGGATTAGACTTTTTTTGAAAAGTATCTTGACCCAAAACCTTTAAACTGTTTTCTTAAAACATTCGTTTGCTATTGAAAATTTTATAAATATAACTAGACTGAGTTTTGAATAAATGAAATTACAACGCATAAGCACATTGTTGGAACATTTTGTATAAGAAAACGTAATCGCATATAAATCAAGTTCTTACATCGCTTAATTACAATGCATCAGATCTTTAGTAAATAAAGAAAGCAATAAAATACACATGGTGATTTGGCAATACCATAAACATCATATCCCGCAACAGCTCTTCTTGATTATTTCATACCTTAGGAAACACGAGCAAATATGTCAATTGCGGAAACATTTCAGTTTGGCAAGCGATAAGGTGGTGCGCAGAATTGATTATCGGGGAAAATATTTCTGCAAGGTAGGAGGTGATTTGTATTCATTCTGGATGTGGAAGAGAATGTTATTCTAAGGCTTCGAGAAATAAGGAACATAATTTGGATAAGAGTGCACTTTCGACCAAAGTGAATTTGCGGAATTAGGAGTCATGTTTCTTCTTTCTGTAGTCATTTGAAGCCGTGGTTCTGATGTCAACATCAAAGACTTAACGATATCACATTTGATTTTAGTGAAGTGTAGTTCATCCAGTGCTTTCTCAGCAGTAGTTATGGCTTTCGCCGAACGAAACAAACACAATGCAAGTTTCAAATGTTAAGTCATTCAGTTTGCGAAAGAAAATGGAAATCATGCAGTTTGGTTTTCGTGAATGCTTCGTACACTAGTGGAAGAGGCATGAAATTTTACAATGATTATTGCGCCAAAGAATAAATGTGTATTGCATAAAGAAGTAATGAAATAGCTTACCGTCGGCGAAAGTGTTGGAAACTGCATTGTAGAAAATCCCAATCATCACTAGAATGGATTAATTGTAACAAGAAACAGCGTACGTTTCTTTGCCTTAAAAATAGACAAAAAGAGTGCAAATGGAAGTGAAAACTCTAAAGCAAACTGAGGTTGTGTATTCGATTTACTTCACGGAATAATTCAGTTCTCCGAGAAAAAGAGATAAAATTTTTTCAAAGGCTTCGAAAATATAGAGATAAAACTTTGATGAGTTTTTAAAAATATGTAAAAATTTATTTACTATCACGTGTTGCAAATATGGATGTCATTCCTGTAGTTTTGATATAGTAGGAGATAAAGAAACAATGATATGAAAGAAAAATAACGGTTAACATAAAATCAATAGGCCAACGAGAAATCTCACCCCACCGTACTGATCTTCTGCTTAGCCGACCGTACGAAATTAAAAGCTGATCGATATCTTAAAAAAGAAAGACTTTGCTGAAGTGCAGTTTCCCGAAAGTGTTTTCATCCGTATTCACGAGAAATGATCGGCGGAGAAAAATGTTGTGAAACTGTGGATAAGAAATATTTGGCAAAAGCTTCCTTTTGCCTTAGATAATCAAGAAAGTCTAATACTTTGGGACATGTTCAGCCTCCATCTAACGGATAACACAAATATGTTGTTGAAAGAGTGTTATACAGATATGACAGTTTATCCAGGCGGATTATTGCCATTAGTTCAGATATTAGACATATATGTCAATAAATCATCGATAGAATATTTTAAACGTTAGTGGAATACTCGAACAAAAGTAAAGGTGAAAAAAACAATTACAAATGGAGACCAAATACGTCATGCCAGTCCATAAATAGTGTGTCAGTAGATAATAAAATCACGTAATAAAATTAAACCCGTTTTATTTATGTGGTATATCTGACGGTCTAGATGCAGCGAAAGATGATTATTTATGTGTGGATCAGAGTAAAAGTAACGGCAAAACTGAAACAGAATTCGATGATGTGCTTGAAGTTATAGCTTGAGACGTATATGAGGAACTTGGATCTGTCTATGCAATTATGGGTCAGAGGTGAAGGTGAAAATGAAACAGAATCCGATAACGAAAATTTTTAAGTACATAAACTATGTTATTTCTCTTAAATAAAAAGCATTTAATTACACGCAGAAATCTAATTTTCGTATGCTCACTTTTTCCATATTTCAAAACATAACATTTTTATAGCTGGAGTACAGCGCGTACCCATAAATTTCCATCTTGCATTTTCTTTTAAAAGTGCGCCTTATACGCCTGAATATACTATAACAAACATAGCTGAAACTTAAGTGATAGAGATATTTACATGCTTGCTGAAGCATTATATTCTGTTTTTTTCCCTTCTATTAGTGTATAAATGTTTTCAAAATTTCGATGTTACGTTTTTCAATCTTTGTGTTGAGAAAAGGGATAAAGAATTCAAACTTTTATCTCCGAAAACAAAATTCTAAATCAGATTTCTAATGAAGAAGTGAAATTCTCTATAGCTTTACTTTCCGGACTAATTAAAATTAAGAAAAAGAAGAGAGGAAAAAAATAACTGATTTGGGTAAGCAGAATATTTAGCCATTCAGTATCTATTGATGGGAATGTATATAACTCTAATGAATAGTACAGAAATAAGATAAAGTTACGTTTCAGTTTGTAGGCCTTACATTTCCTCGAAAAAAGAAAAATTAAAGTTCCAGGAAATTTTGCAATGAAGGACACATATATCTTATTTGAAGGGCAAGATGAAAAGAAAAAGATATTTTCGGATGGGAATATGTAGCATTTTAAACACCGTGTTTGTAAATGTCATCATATAGTAGCAACACTTGTGTCATAAGTAATTATACACATATATGAGAGAGACGACGATCACGAAAAATTAAATGGCAAAACATGGCCGAAAACACTTTCCTGGCCGGTGCAAACAACACAAAACACAAGAAAAATCGGACACCAGTTATGCTTAGCACAAGAGAAATTAAAAAGTAGGAACAAAATTAGACACTTATGGACCTCAAAAAAGGTGTTCGAAATTGCGACCTGCTCCCTGTTACAGGTATCCCATCTCTCGCACATCCAACATGAGATGTTCTGGAAAATACCGTGCATCCCCAGGACTTTCCCAGCACCTACCACAATATGTGCCACAAGTTCCTGTTGGACTTCTAACTGGGGTTTCGTGCACTTATGTGTTGAAGTACCCCGAAACGAACTGATAATGCAAGTTAGGTCTCGTGATCTTGCTGAAGAATGCACTGGACTATCCCTACCAAACCCATGTTTAGGATACGTTCCGAAGGAACTTTCGAATACTTTCTTTGATGGCGATCCCCTGCTTTTGTTCTTATTTCTTGGTTTCCGCTGCGCTAAGGAAAATAAACAAATATCTTTACAATGTTCGTACCCTATTTTTCTTGGGTTGTCTCTCGTCACCATGGGCCAGGAAAGCGTTTCCGACAATGCATTGCAATCAACGATTATATATATATATATATATATAAACAATATATATAAACGATATATATATATATATATAAACAATATATATATATATATATATATATATATATATATATATATATATAAACAATATATATATATATATAATCTTATAAACATATGTTACCGTGAAAGACCGAAATTGGAGAATATCGACTTTCACCGGAGAATGTCAACATTCACCAAATACGTCGGTGAAAGATCAAATATTGCATTACATTCTTCTACATTCGGACCCTCACCGGTGTATGTCGATAATCACAGATATGCTCTGGTGTAGATTGAATAGAGCGGAGTATATGTACACACTGTTATTGCAAAAGGAAGTGTTCCACAAATAAATGCAGTTGTAAAAGCAAGGGACTCTTGTTCAATTGAAAGTGTTATATATTATATACATATATATAATCGTATAAACATATGTTACTGTGAAAGACCGAAATTGGAGAATGTCGACTTTCGGTAGACTGAAAACAGAAGAGTATATGTACACACTGTTATTGCAAAAGGAAGTGTTTTACAAATAAATGCAAGGGCCTCTTCCGCAATTGAAAGTGTTATATATATATATATATATATATATATGTATATAATCGTATAAAAATATGTTACCTTGAAAGACCGAAATTAAAGAATGTCGACTTTCACCGGAGAATGTTAACATTCACCAAATACGTCGGTGAAAGATCGAATATTGCATTACATTCTTCTACATTCGGACCCTCGCCGGTGTATGTCGACAATCACAGATATGCTCTGGTGTAGATTGAAAAGTGAGGAGTATATGTACACACTGTTATTGCAAAAGGAAGTGTTCCACAAATAAATGCAGTTGTAAAAGCAAGGGCCTCTTGTGCAATTGAAAGTGTCATAACAGTTTAAGTTGTTGCAATAAATAAGATTTGAATCACGTAATTTAGTAAACATAGCTTGAGTAAGCTCCCTGTTCCGAGTCAGGATAGTTCATGTTTCCAAAGCAAGTAAAGAGGAATACAAGTCCTGATAGTGGCGCCCGACGAAGAAGAATAACCATGGCCGAGTTTCAAGAAGAACCTGTGGTGCCTGCAGAAGCGGCTCAGAATCCAGAAATGCCAGCTGCCGCCCTGGAAGGATTTGGGTACATCGTACAGACCATGCACGCATCGATGAAACCAGAAGCAACATTTAATGGAAACTCACCGGTAACCAGTTTTTTAGAAAATTTGGATTACCATTTCATGCTGTATCCAGTCCATGAGTTCCATAAAGTCACCTTAGCTACCAGCGCTTTGAGGGACCAAGCGCTTAATTGGTTCAAATGTATAGGCAGAAGCCTCTTGGGTCAAGCGGGAAGTCCCACCTATACTTACGAAAATTTTAAGACTGCCTTAGTAAAAGCCTTCCCTGTCGTAAGAGATCGTGCAAGTTTAGAAACGGAACTCTTCAGCATATACCAGCAACGAATTGAGAATCTTTCCACCTTTATTTTAAGAAAAATTCACGTCTTTAAACTCTTGTATGGAAACCGTGCGGATCCTGAGATAATCCAAGTGATTTTGTCGAGTTTAGTTCCCCAAGTACAAGACTTTATTTAATTAAGGAATCCGACTACACTGGAAAAGTTATTTGAGCTAACAATCCAGTTTGAAAGTAGAAGAACGGCGGACATCGAATGAAGACGCCAGTATGAGCAACGAAGCCAATTTGGTGCGCCAAGACCACAGCAAAGGCAAGAACACGGCTACGGAAGCAAATCGAATCAGAGGCCAAGGAAACCTGAGTATCCAAAAACAACCGGTGAACGTCGACAGTTCAATAGTAAGCCAGAAAAAATGTCTGAAGGCCAGCGGAAAAACAAGGAAGGCATGGAAAGGAAGAAAGAAAATTTAAACTAAAACGGATTTCTGCTGACGGGAGGGTCCGGAAATCCGAAGGCCAAGAAAAGCCCTCTTTCTTCAAGTTAAATACAGTTATTGTGAAAAATTTGACTCTTCCAAAGATTGAAGTTAGAGTTTTATAAAAGATTTTGCAGCTATTGTTGAACCATTGTTAAAATTAAAAAGGAAAAAGGCAAGACTCTCGTGGACGGCCGAAGCCAATAGTGCTTTCGAAAAATTAAAACAAGCATTAACGCAAGCCCCTGTTTTGAAATTTCCTGAATGCGCTAGGAGCATTCAGGAAATTATTATTCAGGAATTATTATATTTGAAATTATGCGCTAAGAGCGGTACTTTCTCAAAATCAGCAGCCCGTGGCATTTTTTAGTAGAACTTTAAATCAAACACAAAGAAATTATTCCGCGACTGAGAGAGAGGCACTTGCAGTTCTGTTAGCAGTGCAAAAGTTCCGAGTCTATTTTGGAAGGGATCCAATAACAGTGTATTCTGATCATGCGGCGGGAACTAGATTGTACTCAGGGAAAACTTATCCCCAAGGTTAATAAGATGGGCACTAAAGTTACAAGAGTATAATCTGGTAACTAAGCACACGCCCCGGAAAGGAAAATATGGTAGCAGATGCCCTATCCAGAATAAAAATAGATGAAGAAGGTAATACTGTAAAGGTGGCAATGCTCACAGCATGTAAGTTACATTCCCGAGAAACTGTGATAACCGAACTGAGTAAGGATCCTGAATTTAAAAATATTTATGATTATTTAAAGGATCCTGAAAATTTTAGCCACCAAGATATTGTGGCGATAAGTAATAGGGCGGCCCATTACGAACTAATAGATGGTCTATTATTTTATACAAAAACTACGAATTCCAACAACGAATTTCGACCTGTTATCCCAGCTAGTCTTAGATTAAATATACTGCAGGAGTTACACGACTGCCCTTTAGCTTCTCATGCTAGTATTCGAAAAACCATCCAGCGCGTACGCGAAGCAGTTTATTTTCCTGAGCTGCAAAAGTTAACAAGGGCGTATGTCCAGTCCTGCCCAACATGTCAAGCAGTTAATTATATTAATTTCCGCCCGGCTGGGTTTCTAAATAGTATTAAATCGGAATTTCCAAATGAAATAATTGGCATCGATTTATTGGGCCCTTTCCCAAAAAGTCAGTTAAATAAAAGTCGCTATCTCCTTGTTATGATTGATCCGAAATTGTTCCCTTAAAACGAGCCTCCGCGAAATTAGTTACTGATTCTATTTTAAATAAATATATTTTAAAATACGGGGCGCCCCTAAAAGTAATATCGGATAATGGTCCTCAATTTGTAAGTAATATATTTGAAGACATGTGCCAAAAACTGGGCATACGTCATTTAAAAATGGTCCCGTATCGGCCGCAATCAAATATAGCGGAACGGGTCAATAGAAATATAATGAAAATTGTCCGTAGTTATGTTAAAAATTTTCATAAAAGCTGGGTTAACTATGTCAATGAAGGTCATTGGGTTTCGCCCTTAGGACCGCAAAACATGATACGACGGGCAAAACTCCTGCTGAGTTATTTTTAGGCAGAAAGATTATAACGCCGTTAGATAAATTATTTTATGTTCAACAAAGAGCCCCAGAATTTAAAATGGGCAATATAGAAAAATAAATTAAAGAAGCAAAAAAGAACACTGAAGTAGCACAGAGAAAACAGAAGCTTTATTATGATATGAAACGACGGGGAGTAACTTATAAAGTAGGAGATGAAGTGTTAAAAATTAAGCATTAACTTTCATCAGCACCAGAAGATAAAACTGCCAAATTTTATCCACGATTTGAAGGACCATATGTCATAGAAAAAGTAACTCAGGCTTAGTGGTGTTAAAAGCCAGGAATGGTGAAACCTGCACCGCAAACATAGACCAGATAAAACCATTTTATAATCGTAATAAAAGGCCAATATTTCAAGATCTTTTGCAGGATCCGACACGGCAGGCACAAGCTCCAGAGGTGGAACAACGACAATTCCAAGGGCAAGCCATTAGTAGACAGGAGCAATTGAAAAGAAAGTTCCCCCGTTGGAAAACTGAAGGTAACAAACAAAAGAAGTCGTTCCACCGACCAGAAAAGAGAGGGCACGACCACCCCCAGAATGAAGAAGGGAGAAGTACGACTAATGGAAAGAAAGCCAGGAGAAATGACAGCAACTATAACACGGCTCCAAAACAGAAGATCTACCCATCGGATAGGAGTCTACGCAGCAAATGTCGACGAAATGATGAAGGAAGACCAGCTGCAGATGCAAAGACGCAAGAAAAATTTGAACAGCCAGAAACGAACAGTTCCGCCAAGAACAGCTGCCATCAAACGGCCGAGACCACAGGCAGATGCTAAAGAAAAGGTCTTCAAGGGTGACCGAACTGGAAGAAAAAGAAAGCTCATGGAGGAAGGAACCGAAGGGCAAATCCGCACAAGAAGGAAGATCAACCAGACCGTAGTCTTCGCTACCTTCCAGGACTGGGCAGAAAAAAGGATGTCTGAATATCACAAAGATAAGTAAAATTTTATGTTACTTTGAAACCATAAGTTAATTTTTCAATCTTACTGCAAGTGGCAGAATTCAAGAATTTTTACCTCATGTGAGGCCTACCTTTATCGCCAAAAAGGCGAGAAAGGAGTTGTCACCTATTTTGGTATTGATTTTCAATTACTCGCGAGTAAAACTAAAATTAATGTATAATAGGAATGTGTAAATACTTGAATATTGAAAAAGCATTGATAATCTTTGAGAAAGGTACCTTAAGAAAATTGTAAAAATTATTGTATAAAATTTTATTTAAAAGATTCTGGCAAGAAAGAAGTTTTAATCTGAAAGACTTTTGAAGTATAGAATTTCAATGCAGAAGAATTGGCACTTGCTTGGAAAAGAATAAAAGTTAACAATGTACTACTAATGTATGTTTTAAAATGCGTAAAATTAACGACATGTTAATATGTCCTTATATACAATGTGAACTGTTATCTTAAAAGTTAAGAAATATTGTGATATGTTAAAAGTAAAAATATTAGAGTAATGCCAAAAATTTTAACTTATTCGTGTGACTGTAAAAAGAGCAAATTATTGTGAATCTGCGATAAAGGTTGAATGAATGTAGTTAGGCTCTCTGACGCTACACTTCAGAGTTAGCCACTTTTCAGAATAGTACCTCAGGGTTTAGAGATGAATATAAGGTGTGTTCTGAGGTCCTGTTGTGTTGAATTTTAACACGTTAGTGTTTTGATTGCAGGCGGTAGTGTTGAACACTTGTACATAGACACGCTCGTGTTTGCTGTTTTTCTTTACAACACAAGTCAGAGAGCACGGGGAGGTAATTAAATAACTTCATGAATGAAATAAGAATTTTAAAGGAGAAATATAAATATTCATGTTACTTGCCATTTGATTGTGTAACATTTCATTAAACTAGTTTTCCTTGCATAAGGAACCAGATTTCAACTAAGAAACTCCTGTTTATAGATGCAGTACAGATGAAAATACTTGTCCATAGAGATGATAATGTAAAAACGACTTTTTAATATCTAGTTTCTAGAGAGAAATGTTTGTAAAAGATTGGCCTCGCGTTAGATTCTAGAGCTAAAAGTTTTCAACAAGGTCGTTTTAGACCTCAGTTTCAAACTAATTAACTCTGGCGGGTAGTATGTAAGGATCGTAAGTTTTACTAACGTTTTTTATGTCATTTAAAACGCTTAATTACAGGGCCGTAGTACAATACACAACCCCCCCCCAACCCCAGAAGTATAGCGATATACAATAGTGACGTGATCGAAGATTCTTTGGAAATAATCGTTGTCATCGAATGACATGCATATTCTATTTAAGTAATCGTAGTCATCGGCTTTTAATATTCTTTGCAAATGATCATTGTCATCAAATAATCATTGTAAAGAATCATTCTCATCGGATAATCATTGAAAATAATCCTTGTCGTTACATAAAGGGGCATAGTAGCTGATGTATAAAGAATTGTACTCAAATTCTAATCAAAAGAATCGCATATGTATGCAATTTATCATATGATCATTATTTACAGCTATGATTCTTATATGTTTTCGACCTACGGCTCCTAATGACGCCGCGGATAACTTGCGCAACAGTGACAAAAAGAATATTTAAAAATACAATAAAAGCTTGAAAGCTAGGGAAAATGTGTGAATTTATTTTCCTTTTATTTAAATGAAGCTTAATGTTTTTAAAGGAAATTGAATATTGTAAACAGGAATCAGCAGTTTAAATATATGTGGGATTTTGCCTCTTTGTTTTTTTTTTTCTTCGTAACATCATATCCTCCGGAACGGGGGAGGAGATTTGAGTTTAAAAGGAGGTACCCTCGGATTTCAAAAATTCTTGGTAAAACTTTTCGACTATTGTTATCTTCCTACGACTATCACTCGAGATGTTATATAAAATTTCGGAAAGCGCTGGAGATCAAATTGCTTTATTTAGAAAAATGATGGCTCTTCTCACTCTCAAATCTTATTGTTTAAGAGAAATTTTTAAGTTAAAAAAATATGTAATAAATAGTATTGCCAAACTCGAAAATTATTGTTATTATTTACGGTTATATTATGAGCTGAAGAAAATACGTGATTCCATATAACGTCACTGTATGTCGAAAAATATTTCGTTAATTTCAGTATTTTAAATGAATAGCTGCTTTTGGCAACTTTTATGTTTCACCTTTAGATACGTGACACGATATGCTATCGCTACGTTAATTCTTTTATTGAGATTTTGCAAATTTGTTATATTAAAATAAATTTAAATCATAACTTCAAATGTATAACCCCAAGTGTCAAAGGTCTTTGTTTCCTGACTTGGCATGAAAAATTTATTTACGAATAGCTGGTTGCTTGGAAAGAATGAATACATTTTCTTCATAATGAAATGTTTCTATGCATTTTATGCTATTCTAATTTTATTTATAAAAATTTAATTTCTTTTATTGTATAGTTCCTTTCTGAGTAGAAGTTTAAACTTCTGTAGGTATTTAACATATTTTAGATGCAATGTTACTTTACTACAGTTAAATAATTTTTTTTCTTCAATTTACTAAAATGTCTCAACGCAAGAAGACAGCACAAATGTTACAGCGAGCTACAGAAAAAATGAAGTAAAAAGCACTAGGAGACTCAGCAGGCAACTAGAAGAAAACTTGCATGCTTCAAAAATGAATGAAGATACAACTAGAAACTCAGCAGGCAAGCATAGTGACAAGAAAGGTTACGCATTCAAGAAACTGAAGAAGAAACGAATAGGAGTTCCAGCAGACAAGCAACAACTCAAGAAACTTCGCTTGCTCAAACTGTATGAGAAACTAGTAGCAGACGCAAAAGACATTCAGAAAACCAAGAATCACGGCGTGCTCCGGAAAGATAAGCAGAAGCGAAACGGAGGCCCATTAGGCAAGCGGAACGTCAAAAGAATATGCGCGATGACGGGAAGAAGTCGCAAGTAAACGAAGGATGCAAGACTGTCCGCGTCATCGTCAAATTCGACAGGAAATACCAGAACAGCTCAAGAAGCTGCATAAACAACTCAAGACGCTGCAGATTACGGACGATTTCGGTTCGAAGAGGCAGGGCTCATACGAGGAAACAAGCTTCGCATGAACGCATCACGACATACACGTAGTACTCTTCACAATGCAGGAAGTTTAATTTGAGCAACACACTGTATACGTAGAGCTCGTAGACATATATAGTAAAGATTTTGCTTTGTCAACAGCCCCCTAGTAAAATGTATGAAGTTCATATTGACATCTCACAATACCTGAAAGAAATTTTTCTAGTTACTTCTTCATTTACTATTTTCTTAAATTTCTTATCAGTAATCCTGTCTATATATTATAGATATCAAAATCAGAAAAAATTAATTAATTATCTTTAAATGTATCTAACTGATGAATACTTCGCCCCTGTTCGTACCGAAACAACACGATGTAATTGTAGATACCTAGAAAATAAAATGTATTCAGCAGGCTGTACAGCAAGCGACAACTATAAATGGCGATAACACAAGAATGTTATATAATGTTATATACTGGCAGAATTTTAAAAAAAGAACATATGCATCAGTGTTTTAAAAATACGAATTTTGCATCAAATTGCAAAACAAATATCTTAAAATCTGCCTTTCCATGCATAAGAGATCAGGATTCGGAAAATTATATTTTCGTAAACGGTTTAGCAAAAATAACAAAAATTATTGCTTTGAGAAATGGATAATCTTGGTATGAATACGAATTACGCCAAGACTACTCGTCAATGGTTGTTTTGAACAGGCCCTTAATGTATATATATAACCCTTAAAAAACGTAAAGTGAGTGAATCTACTATTCGAGTGTGTCTTTATATCTTGAGTATTTAAGAAATAAGAATTGCATTTATCTATCTCGATAAAGTTAACGCTATTGCCCGAATAACAACGTTTATTTAACACTTGATATAACCAACTTCATATATATCTTGAAATAAAACATAAATTTCCTAATCAGATACTACCAATTGCAGAAAAAATACAAAAATAATGGATTTTCTAATAACACTACAAGTAACATACCGAGGAATAAATTGCGCTGCAAAACTGATGCAATCTACAATATGTAAACCACAAAATTTATGTACCGCTATAGAAATGCAATGGAATGAGAAATGAAACTGTGATGAGATTTATAATGAAACATTTACCATAAACTATTAGTATATGAAATAAGTAAATATATACTTTTAATACTATTCATTTAAATATGTTCAAACGTTCATAATATTCATTACTTACAAACGCTTCTTCATCCATCGAAGCATAGCACAAGCCATTCTCAATTCAGTGCTGGTGCACGTCAATAAAATAAGGATAAATCCAAATTTTTACAAAAAATCAATCGCTTCGACTCGTTTCTCAAAAAACGTATATCTACAAATGCAGTATTAATATATCACATCAATATAATTCGGGATCATAAAATCACCAAACAACGCATTAAACGCAAAAAATCGCATTAAGGCAGAATGAAGAATTTTCACTCTTACAATGACTTTTACAACAATATATAATAGAATCGAATTTCTAAACTAAGTGTTCATTGTTACACCATATTTCATTCTTGGGGAACATTTCATGGTTGTTCAGTAATTCTAACTGTTAACTGGTATAAAAAGAATTATGATTTCATATATATGCACAGACTTATATATGTATTATATTAACACGTATCTGTAGTAACATACATCATCTTATATTATATGTATTCGCATAATTCTAAATTAATTATACTAGTCAACATAATTTGTATATTGATAGCAGCACAGTTTTAAAATTATTTATTACTATCTGCTTGCTAACGATTATATAATTAAGTACAGTGGTGCCTCGACATACGAGTTTAATATGTTTCGTAACCTTGCTCGTATCTCAAAGCAATTTTCCGCATTGAAAGTAATCGAAATGCCATTAATCCGTTCCAGCTCCCAAAACACGACCTCAGCTGTTTTTTTAAGTGTTTTTGAATAAGAAAAATGTAGTTTCTTATTCAAAAACAAGAAGAAACATTTATTTATAAATAACAAATACATATTCTATAAAAACATAATTAAAAGAAAAAGTGCCTACGGAAGAGCTTAATTTTTGCCACTGGTCTTCGCTCTTTTTGTCATGATCTGCTCATTTTCACCCGCAGATCGTTTAAAAAAACTGTCCAAGGAGGTTTGTTTCTTCCTACCTGTCAAGGTATTGCGGAATCGAGTTAGGCAAGTTTCGTTGAACAACTCCGATTTAGGACTAGTTGCAAATTTTTCGCGGTGATTTTTATCCACGAACTCTACAACTTTATCCCACATTCTCAAGATCTGTTTTATATATCTTGTAGGGATAACCTCCTCCATCTCAGGCTCTTCTTCAAAACTAATTTTTCGTTGAACCACCGTATGCTGCTGCAAATGCAGATCGTGCAACTCCTCGGTTGTCAGCTCCTGAGACTGTTCCTCTACGAGTTCGTTCACATCTCTCTCCTCCACCTCCAGACTCATGGATTTTCCCAGAGAAACAAGCTCCTTTACCACTGACACTTTGGGTTCCAATCCTTCGAATTCTCTTTCAGCTACAGCCTCAGGCCACAGCTTCTTCCATGAAGACGTTGTAACACCCAGCCAGGCCTGAACAATAATTCTTAGGCACATCACGATGTTAAAGTGGTTTTTCCAGAACTCTCGAATGGTAAGGTTTGTGTTCTCTGTCACCTCAAAGCAGCGGCGAAAAATGTGCTTGGTGTACAAATTCTTAAAATTAGAAATCTCCTGCTGATCCATGGGCTGCAGGATAGGAGTGGTGTTGGGTGGTAGGTAGGGAAATTTTATATACTTGAACTCTTCGAGTAAATGATCTTCGAGATTTGATGGGTGAGTAGGGGCATTGTCGAGACCAACACCAGAACAGAACACCAGAATTATCCACTCCACAAAGAAGTTCATTCTGTCCCACGCCTTCGGATTTGCCATCCACATATCTTCTTAAAATTATAACTGGCAGGTTTTCTTTTAAAATATTATATGACTTAAAGCCTCTGGGGTTTTCCGAATGGTATACTAGCGGAGGCTTGATTTTACAGTCGCCACTCGCATTGACGCAAATTGCTAGATTTAATCTATCCTTAATGGGTTTGTGACCTGGCATCTTCTCCTCTGCCGTTATGTAAGTTCTATTCAGCATCCTTTTCCAGAAAAGCCCTGTCTCGTCACAGTTGAGGACTTGCTGGGGGGGATGTATCCTTTTTCTACTATCTGTTCGGAAAACATTTTGATGTAAACATCAGCTGCCTTTACATCCGGATTTGCTGCCTCACCATGCCTGACGACGGAGTGAAAGTCGGTCCTTTCCCTAAAGTTGTCAAACCAGCCCCGACTGCCTTTAAACGGGTCTTCCGATTCCACGTTTGTAGAAGTCTGTGGGATCTTCGTTAGAAAATAACCGTAAATCGCTCGTAAATAACACGTAATAGTGCCTTCTCACATATGATGCTTTGTGTTAAGGTTCCTCCTTGAAGCTGCTTCTCTCTCACTCACACCATCAGTAGTTTCTCCATGTCTTGACGGAGAGAGGTCGGAGCTTAAAATTTATTGTAACGCCCTTAGTTGGCGTTATACTTTATCAACTCCTTTTGTTCAAGCACAGTAAATATCATTGATGTGTTACGCTCGTACATCCTCCCCAAGTCAATTTCTCGCACACCTTGCTCATGGTTTTCTATTATTTAACGCTTTAATTCAATAGACATCATCATCTTCTTTGGACCCAGGGTTATAAAAATAAATATGATAATGTTTTCTAAATGTACAAAAAGCAAAAAACGCGAACCCAACTTATCAAAAATGCTTCCAAAACGAGGGAAACAAGCACTCAGACTGAGGACTAGTCTGAGGTGGGAGAAACTGTTAGAAGCTGCACACGACACCTACATGCGCGCGCATGTTGCGGTCGTGTACAGCGGTGTAGTGTGCGAATCCTCGTATCTCAAATCTTGCTCTCGTCTCAAAGCAAAAACATCGCTCGCTCGGTAGCTCCTGTCTCAAAACACTCGTATGTTGGGGCACTCGTATATCGAGGTACCACTGTAAATACAGTTTATAGTTTGTTTAATGTGACAATCATTATAAGCCATGTAGATTTTTCATTGTGGCTTCATTTGTTTTCTCTTCCAAAATTTCGGACGTCCAACAGTTTTGTCAGTTTCGGGCTTTTGGTATGGAGAGTGAGAAAATGAGATAAGACCAGAATGAACTTCAGTTCTGAACTTTGCAGTTCAGCATAGAGTAAGGAGTATTGACAGATTTATGTTCGCTCTTTACGTGCGCTTTTCATCGTATTTTCTTCATCATTCTCAGCACGTTAAAGTGTTAACTACTAGCAGTGTTCCTTTATATTTCGTATATTTTTGGAATTATATTTTTTTACTCGTACTTTTCGAAAAACTCCAGAATTGTTTAGTGTTTTTTCGGGACAAATAAATTCTAACAAGCTACCAGCTCTTCCGCATGCTTTACGAACCTTTATGCCAGGAACAATTTTGGGTGTTAGAAGTAGGACAGAATGCTAGTGACAAGAACAATTGAGGAGCATCTGAGGCAGCTTGTGACAGTCTTTGCTGCGTTCCAGGAAGATATAAAAGGAGAGGTTGATTCCTTTACAGAAGAGATAAATGCGTCCAACAAAAGAGGGAAAGGGGAAATAATACCAGTTCAAGGAAAGATGGAATCTATCCAAAATTGATACTTAAGCCTGTCAAGAAGAAATAAAAGACAACAGTAGAAGATTTTCGAGGATTTTGAAAGCAGAAATAACATGGTCGAAAGGAGAGTTAGAGAAACTGGAGAACGTGTTTCTGTTGTCAAACAGCAAATCAAAGAAAGAGTTAATGCTGTCAAACTACAAATCAAAGGAAGAGTTTCTGATGTCGAACAACAAATCGATGACAGAGTTTCTGCTGTTGTCGCCAAAGAATCTGACAGCTTGAACACATTCATAATGACAACTGGAGACGATTCTGATACCTTTAAATTGGTACCTATGTTTTCCGACCCATTTCTCATGCTTTCCACGTGTGATGGAAAAAACATTTGGCATATGTACAAGGCTCAGTTCTGTATAGCCTCCAAATGGAAATGGGTAGGATTCCGAAGACAAACCTGTAATTTCGCAGCTTCTCTGAGAATAGAAGAAGACGATATCGGTCCCACTCTTCTAGAAAACCAGAGGCTAGATTTTGATGCTCTACCCGGTACGCGAAAGCTCTACTAAGAAGTGTTTAAAAGGCTACAGAAGGCTTCAGTTAATATCTCGATAGCAGAAGCTCACCAAAATAATCCAGAAGCTCGCCACTGATATCGAAATGCTCTCCCATCTCTCCTTTTTTGACTGCTCAACAGAAATACGTGAAGTACAATCCATGCAATACTTCCTCGGTGGCATACGGGAACCTGAGGTATAGAAACAACTGCGAATAGTGGATCTTAAGTATTTAAAAAATGCCTAGAGTGTACGCCGTGAAAAACGTGGCAGTCCTTTCAGAAACTTGCACACACCATTGCCCAATCGGAACTACTCCAACCCAGAAGCTAGTGGACAAGTGACAGCTCGTCCAGGCAGTCTACCCACTTAAGGAAGTGCCTTGAGGCGGAACAGACGTCAGACGAAAGCGACCTTAGTATGCTAGAACTGCAGTGGTGATGAACACTTACAAAAGAACTGCAGAACACATTAGGAGACAGAAGATAATGCTGCTAATCAGCAAGAAGTCACGAAAACAAATCGTGGATGTTGAGCGGAATTTGCCAGAGATTGCCAGATATTGAGAAATCCCACATAAAATCCTTTCAGATTTCGGTTATGGTTGGTGGCAATAATGGACTTTTCAATCATGAGGCATACAAATAGAATTCCCTTAGTATAACAATCGATACATGAGTAATTTACCATCATCCAAAACCTCAAGTCGAGATGATAGAACCAGCATGAACAGAACTTTTCCTTCCAGGATTATAGCTGAAAACAGAAATTTCCGGTAAGGCATTATGAAATATGCTAAGGACGTTAAGAGCACGAAATGAGTACTAATAATATGTTCTTTCGTTGAATTATCAAGGCCGTCATTCCGGTGACGGTTGAAACGTAAGTGCCAAAGCTAAAGTCATTGGGGAATGCGAAGTGGTTGCATCACGTTCTCCATTGAACTACGTTAAGGGGTCTCGTACACCTTAAAACCCTCAAAACCTCTGAATATGATCCTGTTGTAAGAATTGGGATAACATATTTATTTTTAAAGCTATTACTTCCAGTTTTTTACAGCTGACTACATAGCACAGCTGAATTAGTAAGCAAATAGTTTGTGTTGCCACAAATGTTTTTATAATTTAATCTTCTTTGTGAGGTAATTTTTTATATGTTCACGTAATACCCCCACTTTGCGTGCACAATTTAAAATATTCTGTTATATATTTTAACTTCATAGTTAATATACAGCTTGTATAGCATCTAAAGACTACTGTGAACCAAAAATCTTAAGAATTTCATGTTAAATTCTCATTTTATTTAGAACTAAATTTATACAATGCATTTTAATAAAAAATTTTTAATATTTCCATGCGTAAAATTTTTGACTATTAAAATATTCAATATATTTTTGGTTCAGTTAGATGATAATACTCATATAAAGAAGTCCATTAAATTTAAAGTGTGTACCAAGAACCGTTTTTAAAATATCATGCGCGCAACAGTGAAAATTTATGTTTTGAGATAATCAAGTTTTAATATCAATATTTTTTTAAATACTTCTCTTGTTATAAAATATATAAAAAGCTTATTTTCTGAGAGATATTGTAACATTATACAATTTCCAATAGTTGGTATAAGCATAATTAATGTAAAATAAGCTGCCATCATCAAAGTATAACATATCAACTAAAAATGATTTGAAACTTCTACGCTATCAATGATACAACTAAAATTTTTCTTACAAATTGGAACTTACTTATAGGCAAATGTTTCAGGTAAAGTTCTCTGTAATGTATTATTGTATATCAAACATATAAATCATTTAATAGTTCTTCCACAGGGTAACTTTAGCATACTCTAAATGCTATGTATACAACTGGGAAAAATGCATTTTAAGAAAATCGAGTTTTGATGCAAATATTTCAGTATTCAACTTTCTAATAATAAAGTGCATAGTATATTTATTTTCAAAATGATATATTTAAAAAGTATAAATCCTAATAAATTGCATAAGCTTTTGTCAATATGAAACACATTAAAATTACCATACTATATAAAATACCATGACAGAATGATAGCTGTGTATTAAAATACGTGTAGCATATTTGAACAAATAATTTATTTTTACATAACCACATCAGTTAAGTACTTTCAAGCATTTAAGCATATGATATGTATCATATTATGCAATATTATTTAAACATAGGTGGGAAAAAACCTTTACGACTTATTTGAAATTGTATGCTAAACTGCTACATTCATCGAAGTATAACATACCGACTAAGAATGATCAAACTAAAACGTCCTTACAAATAAGAATTTACTTATAGCCAAATGTCTTAGCTAAAGTTCTCTGTAATATATTACTGTATATCAAACATATAAAACATTTAATAGTTCTTCCACAATGTAACTTTAGCATACTTTAAATGCTATGTATACAACTGCGAAAAACCGTATTTTAAGAAATTTGAGTTTTAATGCCAATACTTCAGTATATAACTTTCTAATAATAAAGTGCATAGTATATTTATTTTCAAAATATAATTAAAAAGTATAAATCCTAATAATTTGCAGAAGCTTTTGTTAGTATGAAACACGTTAAATTTACCTTGCTATATACATTACCATGACAGAATGATAGCCGTATATTAAAATACATGTTGCATATTTGCACAAAAATTTATTTTTACATAACCACTTTAGTTAAATAAACTCAAGCATTTAAGCATATGATATGTATTATATTGTATAATATACATAATATTTAACAATTATTAGTTAAATAAACTCAAGCATTTAAGCATATGATATGTATTATATTGTATAATATACATATTATTTAACATGGGTGAAAATATCTTTTACGGCTTACTTCAAATTGTATGCTAAACTGCTAAAATTTTATTTACAAATTAAAACGCACCAGCACAATAAACATCCCCATCATTTTTATAGAGCCCTGCACTTCTGACATTTTTTGCTGCCTTTCAAGTTTAGCTGTTGTTTTGTTTCTGAAAAGCCTTTCTTTTCTGCGTTATCTATTCTCTTGTTATCAATTTGTAAAAATCCTTCAATAGAAAACTTACTTCTAAAAAGCTGTAGCTCATTCATTACAGAATGTCTACCAACAGACCTTTCGTTAAAAGCAATTACTGCTTCATTTCCAGCAATTTGAACTATCCTACTACCAGCACGACATGACTTTGGACAAAATTTCCAAATTAAGGAAGTAAATAATTCATTATTATTTTGTGTTTTGCCGCCAAGGCAACGTCTCAATAACGAAGGTTGTGACAAATCTATAAAAACTGGCTTTATTGCCTCCATTACAGCGACTGGTTCAGAATTTATATGCTTATAATCACCTTTATTTTGCTTAGCTTTATTGTATTTGCACCATGTGGTTTCATTTGTAGGACAAACGTCATGAATCGGCTTTTCATCACTCGATATTTTGTGGTAGTAAATTGCCCAAATGGCTTTTCTCATATCACTAACTCTCATATCTCATAAGTTAGAGTTTAGTTAAATATTTTTATATTCTTACGTTTAGACCACAAGTAGTGGGTCTTTGTATTCCGAAGTAAGGAAATTATTGTAATGAGAGAAAAATAAAGGGTTTTGTATACCCTTGTTGTGTATCCTGTCTACATCCCACAGTTATTGAACATAGCTTTAGTAAGCTCTCTGTTCCGAGTCAGGTCCTTGCATATTCCCGAAGAAAGTAAGACGGAACATTGAACCTGATAGTGGCGCCCAACGAAGAAGAATAACCATGGCCGAGTTTCAAGAAGAACCTGTGCTGCCTGCAGAAGCGGCTCAGAATCCAGAAATACCAGCTGCCGCCCTGGAAAGATTTGGTTACATCGTCCAGACCATGCGCGCTTCGATGAAACCAGAAGCAACATTTAATGGAAACTCACCGGTAACCAGTTTTTTGGAAAAATTGGATGACCACTTCATGCTCTACCCCGTGCACGAATTTCAAAAAGTTACCTTAGCTACCAGCGCATTGAGGGGCCAAGCGCTTAATTGGTTCAAATGTATAGGCAGATGTCCCTTGGGTCAAGCAGGAAGTCCCACCTATACTTACGAGAATTTCAAGACTGCCCTAGTAAAAGCCTTCCCTGTCGTAAGGGATCGTGCGAAATTAGAAACGGAACTTTTCAGCATATATCAGCAAAGAATCAAAAATCTCTCAAGCTGTATTTTAAGAAAAATTCACGTCTTCAAAATCTTGTATGGAAACCGTCCGGATCCTGAGATAATTCAAGTGATTTTGCCGAGGTTACTGCCCCAAGTGCAAGACTTTATTGAATTAAGAAATCCGACTACTCTGGAAATGTTATTTGAGCTAGCAATCCAGTTTGAACGTAGAAGAACGGCGGACATTGAAAGAAGACGCCAATATCAACAGCGAAACCAATTTGGTGCGCCAAGACTACAGCAAACTCAAGCACACGACTACGGAAGCAAAGCGAATCAGTGGGCAAGGAAACCTGAGCATTCAAAAACAGCCGGCGAACGTCGACAGTTCAATAGCAATCCAGGAAAAAAGTCTCAAGGCCAGTGGAAAAAGAAGGAAAGCACGGAAATGAAAAATAATTTAAACTAAAACGGATTTCTGCTGACGGGAGGATGCGGAAATCGAAAGGCCACGAAAACCCCTTTTCCTTCAAGTTAAATACAGTAATGGTGAAAAATTTGACTCTTCCGAAGATTGAAGTGTTGGTGAATAATATCCCAGCCACCGCACTCCTGGATACAGGCGCGCAGTGTTCCTGTGTGGCAGAAGATTTTTTTAGGAAGTCTTTTCGTAAATATCGTATATATAATTCGGATAATACGACAGTGTTAGCTGCGCAAGAAGAAAGATGTAAGTGTATAGGTAAATTACCTCTGTATGTCCGTATCAAGGACGAAGAATAAAGAATAAAGTCCGTATAAAGAATCTGCAAGCAAATATTATCTTAGGAATAGATTTTCTTTCAGAGGCACAAGCAACGCTAGATTTTAATGAAGCGTCCCTTAAGCTGACAATGAAACCAGTTCGTGAAGAAAAGGCTGAACCGCCGATGTTAAACCTTGACCACCTGCCTAATGAAGAGCAACGAAGAATCCGACAAGTGGTAAGTCAATTTGCTTCGTTATTTAGTGATATTCCAGGATTTACTCAGGTTACTAACCATAGTATTGACACCGGAGATTCAATGCCAGTTCGCCACAAAGCATACCGGTATGATAAGAATAAGGAAAAAATTATAGAATGGCATATCACCGATATGCTACGTAAAAATGTCATAACGCCCATCTCAAGTAGTAATGCTAGCCCGGTGGTTTTATGTAAGAAAAATAATGACTATCCATTGACACATCCAAAAAGGTGGAGATTCGCAATTGACTACCGTAAATTAAACTCCATAACTAAATATCCGGTATATCCGTTACCTATTATTGAAGAAATTCTAAGGAACATAACATCCACCAAATATATGACGACTTTAGACTTAACGACTGGTTGTTTTCAAATAGGGGTTAGGCCTGAGGACGTGCCTAAGACTGCTTTTATAACCAAGTCTGGCACTTATGCATTTCTGCGCATGCCGTTTGGCCTTTCAGGGGCACCGGCAACATTTCAGCGATGTATGGACATTGTGTTAAGGCCTGTTCATGGAAAGTCCACATTTATCTATTTAGAGGATATCATTATTACTAGTGATAATCTCGACCAACATGTACAGGATTTAAGACAGGTGTTTTCTTTATTAAATGAGGCCGGTCTAAAAGTTAATGTCGAAAAGTGCAAATTTGCAGCACCTGAATTAAAATATTTATGTTACAAAATATCTCAGAAAGGAATAGAGACAGACGAATCAAAAATAATCGCTGTACAAAAGTATCCGACTCCAAACACGGTGAAGAAGCTCTCTTCTTTTCTAGGACTTTGTTCATATTATAGGTCCTTTATAAAAGATTTTGAAGCTATTGCTGAAACATTGTTAAAATTAAAAAGGAAAAAGGCAAGATTCTCGTGGACGGCCAAAGCCAATAATGCTTTCGAAAAATTAAAACAAGCATTAACGCAAGCCCCTGTGTTGAAATTTCCTGAAAAGGATGAGAATTTAGAAATTTCAGCGGATGCTTCGGATTATGCGGTAGGAGCGCTACTTTCGCAAAATCAGCAGCCCGTGGCATTTTTTAGCCGAACTTTAAATCAAACACAAAGAAACTATTCCGCGACCGAGAGAGAGGCACTTGCAGTTCTGTTAGTAGTGCAAAAGTTCCGAGACTATTTTGGAAAGGCGCCAATAACAGTGTACTCTGATCATGCGGCGGTAACTAGAGTGTACTCAGGGAAAAACTTATCCCCAAGGTTAATAAGATGGGCACTCAAGCTACAAGAATATAATCTGGTAATCAAGCATACCCTCGGAAAGGAAAATATCGTAGCAGATGCCCTATCCAGAATTAAAATAGATGAAGAAGGTAATACTGTAAAGATGGCAATGCTCACAGCATGTACAATAAATTCCCGAGAAACTGTAATAACAGAACTGGGTAAGGATCCTGAGTTTGGAAGCATTTATGAGTATTTAAATTATCCTGAAAATTTAAGCCACCAAGATATTGTGGCGATAAGAAATAGGGCGGCCCATTACGAACTAATAGATGGTGTATTAATTTATACAAAAACTACGAATTCCAACAACGAATTTCGACCTGTTATCCCAGCTAGTCTTAGATTAAATATCCTGCAGGAGCTCCATGACAGCCCTTTGGCTTCTCATGCTGGTATTCGAAAACCTATCCAACGCGTACGCGAGGCAGTCTATTTTCCTGAACTGCAAAAGTTAACAAGGGCGTATGTCCAGTCCTGCCCAACATGTCAAGCAGTTAATTATATTAATTTCCGCCCGGCCGGGTTTCTAAATAGTATTAAATCCGAATTTCCAAATGAAATAATTGGCATCGATTTATTGGGCCCTTTCCCAAGAAGTCAGTTAAATAAAAGTCTCTATCTCCTTGTTATGGTTGATCATTTTAGTAAGTGGACCGAAATTGTTCCCTTAAAACGAGCCTCCGCGAAATTATTTACTGATTCTATTTTAAATAAATATATTTTAAAATACGGAGCGCCCCTAAAAGTTATATCGGATAATGGTCCTCAATTTGTAAGTAATGTATTTGAAGACATGTGCCAAAAACAGGGCATACGTCATTTAAAAATGGTCCCGTATCGGCCGCAATCAAATATAGCGGAACGGGTGAATAGAAATATAGTGAAAAGTATCCGTAGATATGTTAACAATTTTCATAAAAGCTGGGATAACTATGTCAATGAATTTGCTTTCGCCCTTAGGACCGCAAAACATGATACAACGGGCAAAACTCCTGCTGAGTTATTTTTAGGCAGAAAGATTATAACGCCGTTAGATAAATTATTTTATGTGCAACAAAGAGCCCCAGAATTTAAAATGGGCAATATAGAAAAATAAATTAAAGAAGCAAAAAAGAACACTGAAGTAGCACAGAGAAAACAGAAGCTTTATTATGATATGAAACGACGGGGAGTAACTTATAAAGTAGGAGATGAAGTGTTAAAAATTATGCATTAACTTTCTTCAGCACCAGAAGATAAAACTGCGAAACGTTTTCCACGATTTGAAGGACCATATGTCATAGAAAAAATAACTCACGCTGTAGTAGTGTTAAAAGCCAGGAATGGTGAAACCTGCTCTGCAAACATTGATCAAATCAAACCCTACTATGATCGTAATAAAATGCAAATATTTACAGATCTTTTGCAGGATCCGGCACGGCAGACACGGCGGGCACAAGCTCCAGAGGTGGAACAACGACAAGTACAAGGGCAAGCCATTAAGAGGCAGGAGCAAGTGAAAAGGAAGTTTCCCCGCGGGAAAATTAAAGGTAACAAAAAAAAGAAGCTGTTCCACCGTCCAGAAAAGAGAGCTCACGAGCACCCCCAGAATGAAGAAGGGAGAAGGACGACGTATGCAAAGAGAGCCAGGAGAAATGACGGCAACTATAATCCGGCTCTAAAACGGAAGATCTACTCATCCGACAGGACTCTCCGCAACAAATGTCGCCGAACTGCGGAAGGGCCACCAGCGGCGGAGGAAAAGTTACAAGGAAAATTTGAACGGCCAGCAACGAGGTCCAAGCAGGAACGCGAGAGAAGTCTCCCGGTTCCGCCAAGACCAGCTGCCATCTAACGGCCAAGACCACAGGCAGAGGCGAAAGAGAAGGTATTCAAGGGTGACCGAACGGGAGAAAAAAGAAAGCTTCTAGAGGAAGGCACTGAAGCGCGAGCCCGCACAAGAAGGAGGATAAATCAAACGAGAATCTGCGCTACCTTCCAGGACTGGGCTCAGAAAAGAATGTCCGAATATAACAAAGATAAGTAAAATTTTATGTTACTTTGCAAACTTAAGTTAAACTTTCATTCTTACTGCAAGTGGCAGATTTCAAGAAGTTTTACGTCATGCGAGGTCTACCTTTATCGCCAAAAAGGCGAGAAATGAGTTGTTACCGATTTTGGTATTATGTTTTTCAATTACTCGCGCGTAAAACTAAGGTTGATGTATAATAGGAATATGTAAAGACTAAAATATTGTAAAACTTATTGTATAAATTTTATTTAAAACATTCTGGCAAGAAAGAAGTTTTAGTCTGAAAGACTTTTTGAAATGTAGTATTTCAATGTAGAAGAATTGGCACTTGATTTGAAAAGAATAGAAGTTAACAATGTACTACTAATGTATGTTTTCAAATGGCATGTTAATATGTTCTTATATACAACGTGAACTGTTATTTTAAATGTTAAGAAATACCGTGATATGGTAAAAGTGAAAGCAATGTTAAAATTTTTTTTTATTTGTGTGACTGTAAAAAGACCAAATCATGGTGAATATGTGTTAAAGGTTGAATGAATGTAGTTAGGCTCTCTTACGCTACACTTCAGAGTTAGCCACTTTCAGAATAGTACCTCAGGGTTTAGAGTTGAAGTTGGGGTGTGTTACGAGGTCTTGGTATGTTGAATTTTTAACACGTTAGTGTTTTGATTGTAGGAGGAAGTGTTGAACACGTATACATAAACACATTCGTGTTTGGTGTTCTTTTAGAACACATGTCAGAGAGCACGGGGAGAGATAATTAAAATAGTCATGAATGAAATAAGAATGTTAAGAGAAATATAAATATGCATGTTACTTGCCATTTCATTGTGTAACATTTCATTAAACTAGTTTTCCTTCCAGATCTCTGGAAGGAACCAGATTTGAATAAAAGCTCCTGTTCAGATGCAGTACAGATGAAAAATTGCGTGTCCTTGGAGCTGCTATTGTAAAAACAAATTTCTTTTTTTTTTTTTTTTTAATTTCTAGTTTCTAGTGAGAAATGTTTGTAAAAGATTGGCCTCGCGTTAGATTCTAGAGCTAAAAGTTTTCAACAAGGTCGTTTTAGACCTCAGTTTAAAACTAATTAACTCTGGCGGGAAGTATGTAAGGATCTTAAGTTTTACTAACGTTTATTTTATTTTAAATCTTTACTATCACTTCTTATTTTCTACTTCCGGCCAGAATTAAAAGCGTTAACTTATTTATGCAAAATTTGTCTGGCGAACGCCAAGTACTTAAGTTGTGGCTTTTTGCCAAGCGAGAGAGAGAGGAAGGAGTTAGTCGAAGCAGGCCGCTTACCTTAGAAGTTTTACTCAGTTGCTGGTTGCCTTCCAGGCCAGAGGTTTAATCCTCGTGATAATTTTTAAACGTATTGTAGTGTTAACAGTTCTCTGTACTACATGCGGCTTCCTGTTAATATAAGGCCAATCTTCCACGTTTATTATTCCAAAGTTAAGTTAGAGTTTAGTTAAATATTTTTATATTCTTACGTTTAGACCACAAGTAGTGGGTCTTTGTATTCCGAAGTACGGAAATTATTGTAAAGAGAGAAAAACAAAGGGTTTTGTATACACCTCTTGCGTATCCTGTCTACTTCCCACAGTTATTGAACATAGCTTTAGTAAGCTCTCTGTTCCGAGTCAGGTCCTTGCATGTTCCCGAAGAAAGTAAGACAGAACATTGAACCAGATACCGTCAAAAATATAAGAAGTATATTTTACACCTCTTTTTTCCATGGAACATGAAAATTTTTTTATCTTTCCATTCATTTCCATTTTTCCTGAAGAACCAGCATGATTCTCCAAACAGGCCTTGTGTTCACTTACGCCATTTCCTAGAAATGACTCGCAACCTTTGCAATATAAAGACAGTATTTCTGTATCGATTCTGACCCTATTACGGAACAGACTCCAACCAAAGACGTATGTCCTCGAGTCTTCCACGTACCGTCTCCACTTACAGTCACATTTAACGACGAATTTGAAAGAAGGATGTGCAATCACAGGAGGGAGATCCATAACGCAGCAGAATTTTTGCATAGCAGCTTTCCCTTGACCAAGAGTTCGCATTGCATACGCAAATCTTCTGTTTAGCTCTGATATATTTTTTCGGACACCCATCATATTAGAGTTTCTGAAAGTTCTTCTACATGAACACTTTGAGCATAGTAACTCAAATTTTGAGCTTAAACCATGATGAAATAGTTCACTTAAATGAACATTACAAATTTTACAACATAATTTATTTTCAATAAATTGAAATAGGATATCCAAATCAAATAGTCTATAACCACTAAAATTAGGCTCTAAAGTTATTTTTATCTCTTCGTGGCAAAACAGTGTCACTATTTAATTTTTTAAACGAAGAACTGACACCACACTTCTTATTCATTGTATCATTATGCTGATTTTCCTGGAACTTTCTTTTCTTTGGTCGATGAATATAAGATCTTTTATTTTTTACATCTTCCTCACAGTTTTCCATAATTATCAGGTGATAAAAATACTAAACAAAAACTGCAATGTTATAATAAAAACACCTTCAAAAAAGTCAAAAGAAATTTAGAAATCGCAAAAGAGCTTGTAAAATATTCGAAAAGTGAGCAGAAAGGCAAAATAGACAATAGCTAAACATGGGAACATTGAATGTGAATAGCACTTTATTGTTGGTCTGCTGCCTTTTACCAGCTAAGATAGTACTTGCCAGAAACCGAAGATTATCCAACTGTGGGCATTGTGGTAAGAAGTCCTTTACTGAGTTCTCCAGCCGAGTAAACGTAAATGCGATTAAGAGGGTAATGCTTGAGAACCTATTGTAATAATTTTGTGGAAATATTTATTTGAAAGAACGCTTATAAAAGTATAAAGAAACATTACAATGAGAGAGAAAATATAAATTATTATCAGGTTTTAGTCAAATTATCTGTATATGAAACGTCGAAATGGTAATATGAGGAGTATTTTATTCATTTGTGCAAGCATTTTATTTACTTGCATACCAAAGAGTTCTGACGAAAAGTCTGCATAGATTTATTACCTAATTATTGGCATTTCTTGCAGACGCAAATAAGATCTAATCAGAAAATAATCAAACATCTGAATAAGTCAGTCATCAACACGCACATTCTAAATCAGATTTCTGATTACTTTCCTATAAGAGTTTACAGTCCAAATAAAACTGAAGAAACATTTTAAGCATAAAACAAAGCAGCAGAAGTATGAGAAGTATATATTACTATAAAGCCACCCCTCTGTCAGTTAAAGACAAAGTAGTTTGATTAAATAAACAAGGTGAACAGAGACACAGTTGTAGCCGTTTGTAATTTTAAAGTACATAAAGCGCAGGAGTATATGAGAAAACTAGTGAGTAGCACATTGGTTACAATTTTTATTAGAAACATGCTGAAACTGTGAATATAATTTCAAGCATCGGTGGCATCATCGAATGGAGACATGCTGCAGTGTCAGATGTATTTCATTAAAAGATATGAAATATTTTTAAACGTTTAAGAACACAGTTTCTGAAGTACTTGACAGCTCACCCTGTATAAGCTTCATTCCTTTGTTTAAAAGTCGGTAAAGTGTTATCACAGATTTTCTTAAAAATTATCGGTGATCAATACTGGTATTGATCAATCATAACGACAATAACATACATTGTTATGGAAAGAGAGAAAGTACTTGTGAGGCTTTCTGAAAGACCGAGTCTCAGTTTTAATATTTTAATATTAATCTCTACAAGTCTGACCTAACTGACACTACTGAAATAGTTACGAAAAATTGATTCCCACTGTTAAAAGATTGATCTGCATTTTTTTTTCGTAAATTTTATTTTTTTAAACAACATGTCTGTAATCAATGTGCGCACCGCTTTGATGCTGGAAAAACACTAAAATTTGAATCATCGTTGTACAAGCTAAAAAAAAAAAAAAAACAATATTTAATTGTGAGAATAAAATATTCTAACGACTATAATGATAAGTCAAGAATAAAATCAAATCTGTAGCTGCAAGCCTTTGTTAGCGTTATGGTGGTTAGGGAAAACTGAGTGCGATATCGAAGGGCTCGTGTTCGAATCCCGGAGAAGGCATGGATGTAAAATTGTCTGTCCCTTCATAGGAGGCAATGATGGCCCGCCTACTAGGCGCCTCCATGATAAAGAGACTACCGATCTGGCCTTAGGGCAGGACGATGCCGACATAGGCAAGTGCCAACTATAAGAAAAAAAAATTGATTGTAATCTTATTCAAAAATTCCTAATTATAAGACGCAAATTTTTAGATACCTTTCTCATGTTCGTTTTTAATGGTAATCAAGCTAATATGAAAGTGGACTGAAAAGTCATTTTTAAATGAACCCCATAATCTTATACGTCTCTGTACATTTGCATAAATCCATAATGGGCCAGGTATTATTTTGTCGAAGGACAAGAGTCTAAATGGAACGATTACTTCGCTTGCTTGCGAGTGAATTCTAGGAGGACCGACGAAGACATCGCGGACGAAAACGTAGCGGAGAAAACAACGTAAGACGGAAACTTCGTTGTAGAAAACATGTGGGAGATAAGAAGGCAGGAAAACATATCGTAAGTCTAAAACATCATCGAAGAAAACAATCGTGGTACAAAACATCGACGAAGAACAGAAAGCGGTTCCAAAACTTCGCAGTTTAAAAATATCGTCGTGGAAAATATATTCCTATAAAAGAGAGTAAATAAAATAATCGCATGACGATTATTCTGCAGATATATCTTTTCTACTTTTAAAAGGTGCTGGTGCGTATTCGAGTAATGAATTCTAGGTGCGGGTAAGAATGAGGAATATTTTTACCTCTATATTTCATATATTTCCTTTCATTAATAATTTTTTGCTAAAAATCCAAGTAGGAACTCTTGCATTGAAAAGTTGAAAGGAAGTAGAAAATTAATGATACGTATGGGAGTACTACGCTGTTTTTTATTTTTTATTTAAAGAGAATTTTAAATTTATTTACTTAACTATTAAACGTTATTATTTAATTAAGTCATTTCATAAAGTTGTATTGGCAGTTCTTCATGAACAATATAATTTTAAAAAATTAAAAAAGGGAAAAGGAGCATTTACTTTAGATTAAATGTATTTAAAAGTTTTACGCATGTCTGAAATTTCTAATATTATGTTCTTTGAATAAAATTAAGACTTCAAAGTAATCCTTTTATATAAGTATCCTTTGCATGTTGCGATTCGTTAGTTGTCATGACACAAGTCAGGATGAACTACGTAATATTTCAGTACCGTATTTATATTTATTGGATTTTTGGAAGAGCACGTTAGGGCTCTTTTCCTAAGGGGAGGGAAGCGTTTGGGGAGGATTTTCTCAGGAAAAGTTTCGTACGCACATTACACATTAGAAAAGCCACAAAATTCTCAAGCAGCGTGTTTTTGTGCTGGGTCTAGCTACCAGCGTTCAACGACTTTACCTCTGGACCACTGCAGCTAGATAGAGTTATTAACGGAATAGATTATTAACGGAAAGGCATTCATTTTCACACTATTTTTTTGAGAAAGATCAAATTTGAATTTAGATCTAGAAAATGTAATCGCAGAATTTTACAAAAAGAAAATATAGGTACAATAAATCCTCTTGTCGATTACCATCCTAAGATGACCGATGTTTCTGAGAAAATAAGTAAATATAGGTTTTTCACAATGTCACTCTAAGATGACCGCATCAACGGAAGACTAAAGAGATATGGAATCGTCAACGATCGCTTTGAAACGAATATTTTATATTTAACTTTACATTTATATATTTTTGATTATATGATTCTAAAATATGGTTAAGCTTTTGTGTCTCAGTGTGCCACTACATGGAACACCCAAATTGAATCGCTTCGAAAGCCTCTAAATTCAACCGTAAATAGATAAAAATGCTTTTATAATATACTTTGAACTTTTCTTTTTAAACCGTAGATAGCAGCATATCACAAGGAGACACATAACTTTAATTTATTACGTGTTATTAAAATCCATTTTTTTCAAGTAATTTTCTCTATTTTTTAATGATATAAAAATTTTATTTGGAGACAAAATAGGCATAATTTTGCTGGCTTTACTCCAAATTATTTTTTTAATCTTTCATACAAAAATCATACGCAGAATCATTGAATAAAACCAGGTGTTCCATTAGCGGGGACACTGCGCCTTTAGCAATCTCATGCTCTTACTAATCAGAACATCTGTGCTCTTAGGAGAGGACATCCGTTGTTTTCGTTTTCTGTTTCCGTTGATTTTTTTTTGGGGGGGAAGGAATGAATTCAAACAAAGCAGCATTGAGGGGCGAGGTGGTTTTTGTGTTATGAAAGCAATTATACTGGCATCTCGAAATTTTTGGGGGCAGTTTTTAGGCGGGAATTTCATTAGTAGCTTGACTCATCTTTATTTAGACCTACGCGAATTTTTTGCTGTCTTTTTAGTCTCATTCCCGTTTATTTTCAATAATTGTGTACATATTTTTCGTGTATCTATATATTATAAGCTTATTTTTCTTTTTTGTTAATATTAATCGTAGTTAATTATTTTAATCTTAGTTGGTTTGTGCTTGCATCAAAAAGGTGTGACTTGCTTTGAACAATTTCACGAAGCTAAGAAATAGAAAAATTTATAAACATTTTTGTATATAGGACTTGTGTATATAGATATGTATCTCATTTATCCGTATATATTCAAGAATATTGTGTATATCCAGGAAACCATGTATACAGCCATAATACAGAGTTTTTTCATTCTTATGCAAAAGCTTCTACTCATTTTCGTGCTTTACTGCAATGCTCGCTTAGTCGCACTTTTAAAAGCTCTGGCGGCGCAGTGTTCCACCTCATGGAACACCCACAGAGTTAAAACGGTAAGTGCAATTTTTACAACATTTTACCTGTATACTTATTTAGGACTAAATAGACTGAATACAACGTTTCTTGCTGAAATTCCGACTTTAACGTACAGTGCGCCGCAAAGGATTAAATATTTTAGTTCTATGTTACGCAAATTGTATTTCTCTCTTTGTACCGAGGAGAGGCGCAGACACAAATTTGTTAGGATCGTAAAGCTCGGGTTTAGAGCTTTTAAGTTGCGGTGAGTTTCAACTAAGCAGAGGTTCTCCTGAGTTTACTTGGTGAGCCGCTACTGAAGTCGGAGATTTCAAAGTGTTCTTCGCCGTTCCTCAGCCAACTTAATGTTTGAAAGCCAATAGAGTAGTTTCGGTCAACATTATGACTCTGAGGTTTCTTGGGTTCTACACTGAGGGAACATCAAGTGAATTTACAGTCCACTACTTTTGAACGACGGGACATACAGTTTTCACACACAATTTATTCGAAAATGTTTTAGTTACTGCTTGAACTTTTAGAACGAAGTTCTCAGCGAACCACTGTTTTTTACGACCACTTCTTAAAAGTATAGCTGTGGAATTCTGGTATTAATTCTCATCTTTTTAAGATTTCCCATTTAGGTAATATTTTATTACTGCATTTTACAATATAAAGGAAGTATTATAATTACGAAAATTTTCAAGTATCACATTTCAGTGGAAATAACCATTTTGTCCATATCTGAATCCATTTGGATGATTTTAGTGCGACATCTCATACGGACAGAATAAAGACTTCTTCCTTTTCATAGTATATTTTATAATGCATTCAAAAGGGATTTTTTCGTGTTCTCTGTATGTATGTAGATATAATATATGTGTGTATGTATCTCGCATTACTCAAAAACGATTAGCCGAAGAATATTGAAATTTTCTAAAGAGTAGGCTTGCTTCTCTCTTTATATTGCAGGTTAGCTGTACCAACCGTATATGTATATGCTCACGTATATGTACACCAACATCCTTTATCCGGCTTAAAAGTCCCTACACGACCTTTATTTTTGCAATCGTTGCTTGTAGTAATATACTTCCAGTTATCGAAATGTTTTTAAATCACGAAAATATTCATGTTTTGGCGATGTCAAATTTTTAAAAAAATTCTTTTTTGACAAATAAGTAAATCCAAATTTTAATACAGTCTCGCGGTTCGTATACTTACATTTGGGAAAGTTTCATACTTGTTATCTATATAGTATATAAAGAAGAAAGTTTGTGTGTTTTTCCTCTCATAACTCGGTCACTACTATAGCTATCACCACCAAACTTTCTACAATTAGGTCGACGTCACTTTTCTCCAAAAAAAAAAAAAAAAAAAAAAAAAAAAAAAAAAAAAAAAAAAAAAAGTAGCTAAAATCAGAGCTATAAATTAAAAACTCGGAAAAACGATAATTTTCTTTCTCATTTTCCGAGTGGCAACAGTCTCGCAAGCTGGAGACGAAAATCTGCTTTATTTAGAAAGTTACCATTGCTCTCTTTCAAATCCTAGAGTTTGTTAAAATACGAAAATAGATAAAAGATGAAATAAAAATAGCTTTCCCAAACATTAAATACGTTATTCCCGATTCCGAAAATTCGAGGGAAGCCATTTCGACTATTCTTATCTTTACCACTTTCATGAGCCAAAATACTAATTAAAAATTCTGAAAGTTCTAATTTTCGCACTCATTTTTCCTAGTGGTAACAGACTCGGGCGTTGGAGATAGAATTGCTTTATTTCCAAAAGTGTTGCTACTGCTCGCTTGCAAATCGTACATTTTGTTAATAAAAAAATTTGTAAATTTTACATAACCTATATATATAAAGAAGAATGTCTGCTTGTGTGTTTGTTTGTTTGTTTGCGTTATTGATTTCTGATCAATTATGATAAATATTTTGCGACATTGAATCGACTAAAGTTGAATATAGGTGAAATATTGGATGGAACTCGAGCTGTTATGGCCATTTGATTAGAAAGACGAAAATCACTAAAAGCTGAGTGACATTGCTTCTGATACAATGAGAGAGAATTATACTTTTCTATCGAAATTTTTTATGTGGGGTTGCATATCGCACCAGACTGAAAAATGTATAACTATGAATCGTATTTTTTACATCATTAGGGAAGGATTACAACGGTATCGTTCTCTCTGTTGTTAGATACATTGCTTTCAATCTAACTTAATTGACATCGGGTACTTCCGCTAATAAAGAAATAAAATTAGAAAAAATTCATAAACGCACGACCAAAATTGTGCAGTATACGTAATTTCAAAATCAGCAACTTTCTTTTAGGAATCGGGTATTCAAGTTTGAAAGAGCAATTCGAAGAAATAAATTTAAATGATCAGCAGCAAAAAGTGTGTATAATTTTATAGGCCTTATAAGGAAATTCACATAACTTATAAGGAACAACACATAAGGCCTTACAAGGCCTTATTTGTTGTTCGCCTGAGATTTTTGATTTTAGTAAGCACATAATTTTTCGATTTTTTTCATTCGAAAAAATATGCGTCTGTTTCTCGTACTTTTCTAATATACAGTGAATTATTTCATAACGGCATTACGCGGAAGTTTCTAATTATTAGTTTATATATAGTATATAGACATTGTCAAACATTCGTTTCCTCCAGATGTAAACCACCTGTTTCTCGACCTGGCCCAAACAGCTTTTTACATATTGTTAACTGCAAACAATCATTCAATTTACTGCATAGTTAAATGGAATGTATTCTGAGAGCTGAAAAATGTCATCTAAGCAATTTGAAATTTGATTCATTACTAGGAAATCTGAAATCAGTTTCGTTATTTTAACAAGAAAGGGCATTTTTAGTCATAGTGCTGGAAATAGATTAAAGATTAATTAAAAATTAAATTTTAGGTTCGAGTTCCATTTGACGAATATCAAAATGTTTACCTTGAAATATTAATAAAAGTATTTTGAAAATAGGAATGTAATTTTTAATTATTTTAAATCTATTTACTCTAAAGCAAAATGCCGTTACATTAAATATCAGAGGCACAAGTAGAAGATATAGATCTGGATATAGATGGCTAGAAGTAAGAAACAAACAGAAAAGAAAGAGAGAGATCAGAGTAAAATTATTCATGTTAAATTCAAATGGAAAGAATTTGAAAATGCTATATTTCAATAGCTAAGATTTAGTTAACTCTAACAGGGAGAAGTACCTCATATGGGCATAGTATACATCATAAGTGAAGTGGTGAAAGCATACGGTATCGTGTTTTTACTATTTGAACACTTTCGAAGATCTGAATGATGAGTTTATATCTGTCAAATACTCTATTAATTACTTATCTCTATCTATCTGTAATTATACACGTACTGTCCAGCAATGAATGCTCGATGTATAGGTCACAGCCACTATCCCACCAAAAGAGAAAACTTTCATTTATGAAACTTCTTAGTACGTCTGAACGAAAACAGGCTTTACATCTAACATTATCCTGCACATTTTTATGAAACATTAACATTTTGATTTTACCCTTTTGTTTTATTTTGTTTTGAGTTTTGCTCAAGCAAACGTTTCGAAAATCATTCCTACTTGCAAATACCTGTTTGTTTCTTGTATGTTTGGGGCACCATTGGTCATGTGGTTAGGATTGCAGAATACTGAGAGTTTTATGGAACTGATCATCCCAATTGTAATTTCCATTATTTATATACAAAAACAATATAGGAGCATGAAAAACACCAATATGGATAGTTTAATAAGACGAAACTTCAGCTCGTAAGTGCTGATAAAAAATAATGTACAATAACTAAATGTTACTGTAGGATGTTTATTATAGCTTAAATAAACAATATTCTGTTTTTGCTCAAACACAGCGTTAAAAATACCAAGTGGTTGACACGAAGCCACATAAATTTCATTTGACTAATTATTAATATATTATTATATCATAATATTATTTAGCAGTGGTAAATCTAGGTATTAAAAAACCGTAAACACGAATTTTTGAAAATTTTAATATTTCTCCTTTGGCCACGTTTGAATTATCCATTTGAAATTAGGCATCAAGAAGGTGGCAAGGGGCCTTCATTTTCAAGGAATGATTTCTACCGGCAGTAATTTTACAATAATATTATAAGATTAGACATAATAAATCTGACAGCATGAATGCATTATATGAAAAAAACCAGGAATTTGCATTATTTTGCTGTAGAATGTTATACTAATTCTCGATTATCCGTGTGTGGAATACCCGTCTTGCAATTTGGAAATAGGTACCGTTGAAGCAATTTTAAGCGACCAGCGAATATATTTTTCATTCAGTCAATTTGTCGAAATTTTAATCTTTTTAATAGCAGTTTTACATTATTTTGATTACCATTAAAAACGAACGTGAGTAACTCATCTGAAAATCTATAAGCTGTGAGAGAAATCATATTGAATGATCTGAGCATACAGAGGAGACTAATTATATGCTGTTGGCTTTACAATCCTTGTTAGAATATTTCATTTTCAGACTTGTGTTTTTGAGTTTATTGCAGCTTGTAGGATGATGAGTGAAATTGCTTGGAACTCCGTGCATTAAATAAGTGCAAACATTGGTTACAGACCTTGTTAATTAAAAAAAAAATTAAACTTTACAAAAAATAATGTTACAGAATACATATATTTCTTTTACATTCCGAATCAATTTTTCCTACCTAGTTGAGTCACATAAATTATGACAAAATTTGAGAAATTAATTTAAAAGAATTAAATATGAAAAAAAAAAGAATTTAACAAAACAATTATAACTTGGCTGTGCGAGAAATCTCACAAATACTACGTTTATGTTTCTGAACAAATGCATAATATTCCCTCCATTTCTATCAATCAATTTTATCAATTATCTCTCACACAGTTTTTTATGAAAATCTGTGATAACACTTTACAAATATTTAAACAAATAAATGAAACTTATACAGATTGGACTGTCAAATACCTCGAAAAATTAGTTGTTAAATTTGAAAAAATTTCAGAATTCATTATGAGATATATCTGACATCGAAACAGGTCTCAATTCGATAATGTCATGGATTTTTAGAATTATGTTTACAGTTTGAAATTATCCTTATTATATGAAAAATATTAAATAAATTTGTTATATATCAGTTTCCTTGCACACTCTTGTGCTATATGTACTTTAACGTACAAAGAACGTTATAGAATAATACGTTATAGAACGTTATAGAAAGAACGTTATAGAATAGTGTTATCAATGGTTATTTAAACCAAACTGCTGTGCGTTTTTAAGACCGAGCGGTAGCTTTCTAATTAACACGCTGAGTTCGGCGCCGAATTTGCTGTCCTTTCCGTTCAGCCGGCAGCGAGCTAAGCCTTAAAGCTAAGCCGTATTTTTGTTTAGAATGTTTCAATACATTTCATTAATGCTAAATTTGATCACATTTCATTGAGACTATATTTATTTTTTAACTTATCCTGTCGGTTCCGTGGAACGATGCCAGGCAAACGAAAATTCCAGTGCCGGTTCCCAGGGACCGACGCCGGCCACACGGAAAGTTCACTGTCGGTCCCCAGAGACCGGAGCCGCGCTCAACGTGTTAAGAAAGTTTCGGGCCGGTAAGTAAATATGTATTTAATTCAAATATATGAATTGATATGTAATCTATATATATGATTGATTGTATATGAGTTCCATTTCGAATACTCAAAACTTAAACACAAAGAACTAGAGGCAGCAGATACATAAATCAGTTTATTGAACGCAATTTAACAGAATCGTTACAGGTGATGAGATGTGGGTAGCTCACTTCACCACATAAAACAGCAACTCACGATTGATTGGCGTCACAGGGATCCACGCGCAGGACGATCCTCAGTCTATGCACGGAAATTGAAGTCCACGGTATTCTGGGAGAGTAAAGGCATTCTGCTCATTGACGTATTGGCGAGTGGTGCTCCGGTGAAAGCTGATCTTAATTGCTCTTTACTAGAGAACATCTGAAGAGCCATTCAGAACAAATGGTTTGGGATGCTCAGTGCTGGTGTTGTGGTGTCCTACGACAACATCGGACGCATACGGGGAATTCCACAAAATATATGTTGCAGACGTTCCGCTGGGAGATGTCTGACCATCCATTCTATGGCTTCGATCTTGCTGTTAAGTACTTCCACGTTTTATTGCACCTGAAGACGTTCTTGTCTGGGCACACTTTCCTACAGGTGAAATGTTGCAGACAAATGTGACGGGCTGCCTTTCTTCCCAGGCGACAGACTTCTATGACACTCTAATGGAAATAATTAACCGACGCTATGACAATTGGTATAGTTCCGATGTTTCTTATGCTGAGAAGTAGCAGAAATATAGCTGTATCTTTTGCAATAGGTTTCTCCAGGTAATAAGACTTTGTTTTTTATGGTTTACGGCAAAGTAATTTTTCGGACGACCCTCTTATTGTTTAAATAATCATTATCAAATGAATATGCCTACATCTAAATCAATATCTAACTCATTGAAATCATCATCTATATAAATTTCCTTCTAAATCCAATCAATTTCATCTGCTAATCTAAGACATCTAACTAAGCATAACTACCCAAAACACATCTTCATGTTAAACCATCATATATATATTATCATCATCATCGTCATTGAAAATATCGCCAAATTAAGATAAATCATCATAGCTCAAATCAACTAAATAAAAAGCAGTATCATCTAAATCACCACCATCAACAATGATTCTCATTTGATCATCGTCTTCATCACCTCAACCTTCTACATCACCATCAAAATTGTTATCTGAATAACCAAGAAAGAAATTATAAAATTATCACCAGATAATTCAAAACCATCATTTAAATAATCATCATCATCGAAATCATACCTTCAGTTTAAACCGTCGTATATGTCATCATCACCATTATCATCGTCGAGATAGATAAATCATAATCTTCCAGATCATCTAAATAGAAAGCAATACAAAACAAATCATCTTCTTCATCCTCATTTAATCATCGTCTTCATTGTCTAACTCCTCTAAATTATTATATAAATCACTCTCACATCATGTATAAAATCGTCATCAGTCAAAACTATGTCACCATCAAATTCATCTAAATATTTATTATCACTTAATACACATCGTCATTTTAACCATCATGTATATCGCGTCACCATGATCATCGTCAGAATAAGATAAACCATCATCACCCAAATCACATCAGTCATTCTAAACCATCCTATGTATCATCTTCATCATCATCATTGAAGTCGTCGTCAGAATAAAAGAACTTCACCTAGATACAAAGCCCAATCACCTAAAGTTTTATTATCATCCTACTCAATTATTCATACTCTTCATCACTAAACCATATACTCACGATCACCTAAATAAAAAATCATCAGCAGTTAATCTAAATTGTCGTCCTCAAAATTCCAGTTAAATTATTCAAATCATCGTCGTTTAAATCATGACTTTTTAGTGTTTCGATAGTGTGCCGTCAAATAGAGCCAGTTTCATTCAGGTACAGACAGAAGGATATCACCGGAAGTTCACTATCGTTGGTACAGGTGTAGTAACCAACCGCTCTCAGGAGATGCCAGAGGCTTGGGGACGTAGCCGAAACCTATGCCATCTTAGATAACGTGACCATGCCTGCCAAGGTGAGTGCTGCATAAGTTGCAGTGGTGCGGTAGGCTCTGCATAAGCCTATGGCGAATGGGCGCTGTAGTGATAGGAGTTGCTTAACCTTGCGTGCGGTCATGTGTTGTGCCCATATAGCTGCCGCATAGAGTGCCATCTTCTCAGCTACAGTTTTAAAAAGTACCTTTTGAATGTGGGGATTCCGTCTCCAGTTCCGTCCTTGGAACTGTCGTGATCTCCTGGCAATTGCAGATGTTTTAATCTTTTGTGCCTGGATATGCGGAAGCCAAGTCAGACCTGGGTCCCATATTAAAGTAAGGTATCTTAAAGTTTTTACGACCTTAATATTCCGGCCTTGTAGTTTGATACATGGGCTACGTGTTGGATTTGTACCCTTTCTTGGAAAGATGATAGCAGTGGACTTTGTGGTGGATATTTTGAGTTTTAGCTCTTCGCAGAGGATGGCAAAGATAGTGCATGACTCACTGCCATGGGCTTCAAGCTCAGCGCGTGTGCGACCTCTGACCAGTAATGCCGCGTCGTCCGCGTATGCAACTAACACAGTATGTTGTGGCCACCTTGCCTCTAAGACTTTATTAAAGGTGAGGTTCCATAGCAGAGGCCCTGCACAGGACCCCTGTGGACATCCTCTCACTTGTGTTATTGAAACAGTACTACTGTTGTTAGAGATCATCAGTTGCCGGTCCGCCAGATAGTTGTCCAGAACTTGATAGATATTTCTTGGGCATCTTGCCTCAGGCAGGCCACCAGAGGGTATCGAACGCACTTTGCAAATCTATCGATATAAAAGCCGTCTGGTAGCCCTGCGATTTGTTCTGAATTATGACTTCATGGATTCGCTGCAGGGCATGAATGGTAGAACTGCCTTGTTTGAAGCCAAATTGTCTTGGGCTAATGCTTTGGTATTGATGTAGATGAAATTTTAGCCTGTTGACGATGAGCTTCTCGTAAACCTTTCCCATCGCCGACAGAAGGCATATTGGCCTAAAGGAACTCGATACTAGGGGCAGACAGACTTCAGGTACAGACAGAAGGATATCACCGGAAGTTCACTATCGTTGGTACAGGTGTAGTAACCAACCGCCCTCAGGAGATGCCAGAGGCTTGGGGACGTAGCCGAAACCTATGCCATCTTAGATAACGTGACACTCGGAAATGACGTAAGAGTTTGAATAACGTAATGTTTCAAAAAGTTTGGTTTTTGTGACAACGAAAATATTTTTTAAAATTTCATTTCTTTCGGAAACGAGGAATTGTTTTCTTTTTTTTTAGGCAACGGCCTCTTGAACCCCTTGAAATCTTGTTTGTAATGATATTAAAAATTTCCCTTTTATCATTAAATCCGTATTTGTTTTTAATTGAGCATCTCATTATTTACTGTTTGTTCATTTCGCATAATTTTAATGTAATAATAATAAGCCAAATGCAAAATGTTAATCGTTAAAGAGAAATGCGACCAGAGATATAAAATTAGAAATTAAAAGACAAAGAATTAAATTTATATATCAAGTTTTACCAGAATAGAAAAAAAGAGAAAGGACTTTAAAGAATACAATAATTGAAGGGGTGTGGAAAGCCAAAACATTTCATAAAATGAGGATTTCTGATATTTGCATTTTCAAATTCTCTACAATTTTAGCTTTCTTAAAACACCGTTCTTTAATCTCTATGAAAATTAAGACTGTACAAAATCTAGCTTTAATTTGTCATTGAATACTTTGATAATTGAGAATTTTTACATAAAATCGAGTTTTTCCCCCGAACGTGATTTTTTATACTCGATGTAGTACCTGTTCTCAAGAACTACTGCTCACAGGTATCTGAAATTTTTATACCTTATTTACTACGGTTCCAAATATTTGCCGAAATGAGCTTTTGATTATAATCAGTGCTAAATTTTACTATGCGTTACAAAATATACTGTAAAATACTCTAAAATTTAAAATGATAAAAAAGCTCGTTTCAGGGTATTCAGCTAGGTATTGTGATGTTCCTTCCCTTAGCGAAAGACGTTTCCAGAACATTTTATCCGGGAGGGGCGAAAGAAGGTTAAAGGAAGGGACGTAGTTACGCCGGAAAACAGAGTAGAGGCAAGCTGGTGGGAAGAATACGTGACTTGTGACTTTTGCGGTTGGACCGGCAGTCATGCCGTGTGCAAAGAGATAACTTAAGCTAAATGTATAGTAGTGGTATTTGTTTTAATGTGTACTGTTTAATAAATTAGTGGATAAAATTTGAAAGCTGATGGAGATTATTTTCCTATTATGGCGAGTGCATGAGAAATGACCGAACCCGCCTCGGATTTGAAAAGGCGAGAGGTGCAAATCGGCGCAGTCGATAGGATAAGATTGTGAAAAAGGAAATCACTAAATAGTGAAAATAATAAATAAATATGGTTGTAAAAAGTTACTGAAAGTTATAAAATGAAATTCGGTGATAGTTCACGAATGGATCTACGATGAGAGAAGATTTTTATGAGGAAAGAAAATGGCGCGTTTAGGGCCATGTGTGCGAATAAATTCATCCGATTTGTGAAAGCGTGATGTTCTAAAAAGTTAACAGCCAGTGAGTGGTAAAATGGGATCATCAAGTTTTCATCATCCTAGTGAAATAGTGAAAAGTTAAATCAGGGGTAATGTGAATTACCGTGTTGTAATCATGTGAAGTTACGTGCCACTGCAGTGTGCTCATAATTAAAGTTAACAGCGTCAAGTTGTGCTCTTCGTTGGATATTTTCACTATCGGGATCAAAGGTAAGTCCTTCTTAATTTATATATTAACCATATTAACTTAGAAAATTATAATTGTTTTTATGTCTGTTAATAACATGATTCGAATGTCAGGCGTTAAAGCCAGTAGACACCGAGAAAGTATATTTTATATGGAAATGAGAAATTAAGGTTCTTATTTTTATCAAAATATAGGAGATTCTTAGAGATTCTTAGAACAAGGGAAACGATTATTGAAACATTTGAAAATAATGAAAGGAGTTATGTTTGACCCACCATCGAAAGCTGAGAAATGGCTGTTCTTTATACATCATGCTGAAGTGATTCTTAATCTCTATAAAATATCTCAAGCAGGGAAAATTATTTTTCAGAGTTTAAAAACAAAAGTTAAAAGTTTGATCGCGACTCTCGATGAAATGGATTGAAATAACAATATTATGATTAAAGACACCGTATTAAAAGAATTCGAGATTCCTCGGAAAAACCGATCGAGGCAGGCTGGTGGCGTGAATACGAGACTTGGTACTTTAGCGATTGGACCGGCAGCCATGCCGTGTGGAAAGAGATTACTTAAAACATGTTTTGCGCGCCTTATATTATGTATATAGTTGAGATTACTTAAAACATGTTTTGCACGCCTTATATTATGTATATAAATTAATGTATACTATACTAGTGATATTTGTTTTATTGTATATTGTGTACCGTTATGTGTAATAAATTAGAGGATAAAATTTCAAAAATAGAGATTATTTTCCTACTATGGCGAGTGCATAGACGAACCTGCCTCGTGCTTGAAAGAGCGCGAAGTGATAGATGTACTTTAATTACGTAAAAACCTTCAAGCCTGTAAGAACAGCAGATTTTCAGAAAAGGTAATCCAAAAATGGCCAACACGTTATTAAACTAAATATTGAAGAGAAAAACATTTTTGACACGAGAAAGGGAAAATAAAGAATTTTAAAGTCAAAATTGCATTTACACAAGTTGCAACTTTGATAGAGCCTTTAAGCCTCGGGCGTCTCCCTATGACGGTCGGTTACTATTAAGCTTGTTATTGTAAACTGGCTATTCAAATTACCGTCGGTATGCGCAAAGGGGGCCTGAATCTTCATCCTGAAAAATGAACAAAATTATTGTTACACATCACATAAAAATATCAGTTAAAATGATAATTCAATTCTGAGTCACAAGCATGAGAATATTTGAGAAGGTTATATGGCATACGCAAATAACCAAAATGAAAGGTACTCGAAACGCACGTCTGTGCACTGTCTGCAAAAGTTCAGACCGGATCTTGGTCCTTTGTGGTAGGCATTGACTTGCAAGTACAAATGTGTTTTGAAAAACGTAAATCTTTGCGCTTTGGTACTTTTAAATTTAAAGTCATTTGTTTTGTAAAAATTACGAAGCCTAGCTCTTCATATGTTTCTCCGACACTCATAATTTTATGAGGAAAAAGTTTGCACTCGTTATGAAATAATTTTGAACATAAGTATCTCCGTCTGATTTCGATTGACATCAGTCAATTGTTTTGTGATTTATTTCTTATAACCAAAAGGAAAGTTTCCGAAATGAAGTCTAGGTATTGGAGGAAAGAATAATTAGAAAAATGTAGAAAACTGATACTTTTATTTTCAGCTTTTTTGAAATGAACTCATTATGCAGCGTGCCAAAAAAATTAAAAAGACTTCTCTCAAAATTTAATTTTCAACGTTCTATTTTGGAAATGAAAATACCAATTAACAATAGACAGAACTCGTCCTTGACTTTGTAAATTATTCTAGAAATCCTTTATTTCCTATAGCTGGTAAAAACCTGAAATCTCTTACTAAATTTGGCATGGAATATGCCAGTAAATTTCAAACGTAAAAATGTGCGCCATTTGTTTTTACATAAAATTTCTCATATAAATATTTCTTGGATTAGACTTTTTTTGAAAAGTATCTTGACCCAAAACGTTTAAACTGTTTTCTTAAAACATTCGTTTGCTATTGAAAATTTTATAAATATAACTAGACTGAGTTTTGAATAAATGAAATTACAACGCATAAGCACATTGTTGGAACATTTTGTATAAGAAAGCGTAATCGCATATAAATCAAGTTCTTATATCGCTTAATTACAATGCATCAGGACATTAGTAAATAAAGAAAGCAATAAAATACACATGGTGGTTTGGCAATACCAAAAACATCATATCCCGCAACAGCTCTTCTTGATTATTTCATACCTTAGGAAACACGAGCAAATATGTCAATTGCGGAAACATTGCAGTTTGGCAAACGATAAGGTGGTGCGCAGGAGAAATGATTATCGGGGAAAATATTTCTGCAAGGTAGGAGGTGATTTGTATTCATTCTGGATGTGGAAGAGAATGTTATTCTAGGATTTCGAGAAATAAGGAACATAATTTGGATAAGAGTGCACTTTCGACCAAAGTGAATTTTCGGAATTAGAAGTCCTGTTTCTTCTTTCTGTAGTCATTTGAAGCCGTGGTTCTGATGTCAACATCAAAGACTTAACGATATCACATTTGATTTTAGTGAAGTGTAGTTCATCCAGTGCTTTCTTCAGCAGTAGTAATGGCTTTCGCCGAACGAAACAAACACAATGAAAGTTTCAAATGTTAAGTCATTCAGTTTGCGAAAGAAAATGGAAATCATGCAGTTTGGTTTTCGTGAATGCTTCGTACACGAGTGGAAGAGGCATGAAATTTTACAATGATTATTGCGCCAAAGAATAAATGTGTATTGAATAAAGAAGTAATGAAATAGCTTACCGTCGGCGAAAGTGTTGGAAACTGCATTGTAGAAAATCCCCATCATCACTATTATGGATTAATTGTAACAAGAAACAGCGTACGTTTCTTTGCCTTAAAAATAGAAAAAAGGAGTGCAAATGGAAGTGAAAACTCTAAAGCAAACTGAGGTTGTGTACTCGATTTACTTCACGGAATAATTCAGTTCTCCGAGAAAAAGAGATAAAATTTTTTCAAAGGCTTCGAAAATATAGAGATAAAACTTTGATGAGTTTTTAAAAATATGTAAAAATTTATTTACTATCACGTGTTGCAAATATGGATGTCATTCCTGTAGTTTTGATATAGTAGGAGATAAAGAAACAATGATATGAAAGAAAAATAACGGTTAACATAAAATCAATAGGCCAACGAGAAATCTCACCCCACCGTACTGATCTTCTGCTTAGCCGACCGTACGAAATTAAAAGCTGATCGATATCTTGAAAAGAAAGACTTTGCTGAAGTGCAATTTCCCGAAAGTGTTTTCATCCGTATTCACGAGAAATGATCGGCGGAGAAAAATGTTGTGAAACTGTGGATAAGAAATATTTGGCAAAAGCTTCCTTTTGCCTCAGATAATCAAGAAAGTCTAATACTTTGGGACATGTTCAGCCTCCATCTAACGGATAACACAAATATGTTGTTGAAAGAGTGTTATACAGATATGACAGTTTATCCAGGCGGATTATTGCCATTAGTTTAGATATTAGACATATATGTCAATAAATCATCGATAGAATATTTTAAACGTTAGTGGAATACTCGAAAAAAAGTGAAGGTGAAAAAAACAATTACAAATGCAGACCAAATACGTCATGCCAGTCCATAAATAGTGTGTCAGTAGATAATAAAATCACGTAATAAAATTAAACCCGTTTAATTTATGTGGTATATCTGACGGTCTAGATGCAGCGAAAGATGATTATTTATGTGTGGATCAGAGTAAAAGTAACGGCAAAACTGGAACAGAATTCGATGATGTGATTGAAGTTATAGCTTGAGACGTATATGAGGAACTTGGATCTGTCTATGCAAGTATGGATCAGAGGTGAAGGTGAAAATGAAACAGAATCCGATAACGAAAATTTTTAAGTACATAAACTATGTTATTTCTCTTAAATAAAAAGCATTTAATTACACGCAGAAATCTAATTTTCGTATGCTCACTTTTTCCATATTTCTAAACATAACATTTTTATAGCTGGCATACAGCGCGTACCCATAAATTTCCATCTTGCATTTTCTTTTAAAAGTGCGCCTTATACGCCTGAATACACTATAACAAACATAGCTGAAACTTAAGTGATAGAGATATTTACATGCTTGCTGAAGCATTATATTCTGTTTTTTCCCTTCTATTAGTGTATAAATGTTTTCAAAATTTCGATGTTCCGTTTTTCAATCTTTGTGTTGAGGATTATATCTTTATCCTAAAGGGATAATATATCTTTATCCTAAAGATCAACTTTATCCTAAAGTGATAAAGAATTCAAACTTTTATCTCCGAAAACAAAATTCTAAATCAGATTTCTAATGAAGAAGTGAAATTTTCTATAGCTTTACTTTCCGGACTAATTAAAATTAAGAAAAAGAAGAGAGGAAAAAAATAACTGATTTGGGTAAGCAGAATATTTAGCCATTCAGTATCTATTGATGGGAATGTATATAACTCTAATGAATAGTACAGAAATAAGATAAAGTTACGTTTCAGTTTGTAGGCCTTACATTTCAAAATGGTTTTAATACAGCTTAAAGCGCATAGCCAAAAATTATGCTCTCAACCGCTTTTTCAGTAATAACGTCAGAGAATATTTCTAACAGTTACAATGTTTTCAAATAATCCATTCCTTCAAAAGTAATCTATTGTACTAAGATAATGTGTTTTCGAGGGCAGAAAATGAAACAGAACGGCGAGATCCATCAGAGTATGATCCTGTAATGCTTTAACAAATCTTTCGCAGTCTTAAGTAATAGAGAAATGTGCTAGAGCTTCATCTTACACTATATTCTTGTATTCATATTATTTGTATTATGTGACTATGTGTGTCTATTCGATGTGTGGGAAAAAAGCGTCTCCAACAGGTTTATATATACGATACCATTCAGATAAACGCAAAGGAAACCAACATTTCCATCTAATAATATTCATTTTATTTTAATTATACCATTTTCTAGTTAGATAACCAATTTGTGAGCAAGAATTTGCATCGTAATAGTGAATCATATTGCTGCCAAATTCGAAATATAAAAAACTAAAGCTCACGAATCACAAACCGAGAGTTTCTGTGAGATTTGTGAGGTGCGAAGGAATCTCTATTTTGAAAGAAATCGAAATTGATATAAATTCGCTTTATAACATATTATTCAGTTTAATTATCTAATTATATTATGATTCTGATGTAATGTATACACACATTTTAAAAGTTATTTCTTTCGCTCATTTCAATTTGTAATCTTGAATTTTTACACTGAAAAAATCCTGAGTAGAGACGGAAACTGTGGTATGTCAAACTGAATTTAAACAAGGTGAAAGCAAATGAAAAGCTAATGTACATACTAAAATAGCTTTTAATTTGTTTAGAATTACAATCTTAGTAATGCAAATCATGCTGATTAACACATAATTAAAAGTGGATAAACATTCCTTTTTGAACGTTTCTTTGAACCTTGATATAAAGTTCTATGAATATCTGCAGTTGGATAAGACAGCTCAGGGTCAAACAAATTTTAAAATGAAATTTGTATAAATTAATTTCATGAGTTCAATTATGAAAGATATGCCGTGCAATATTTATTTGCACAATTTAAAGCCAGTAGCACAACATAAATTTATTGTTGAAAAATATTGTCATGTGTAAAGCTATGTGTTAAAAAAGTCAATAAACTGTGACTTTCCAGGTAAAACCGGAAGACCTCGCAGCCATGAAAGGCACTGAAAACATAGATCTGAACTACGAAAGAGTGTACTTAGTTGCTGCTAAAGTAATACTGGTATCTTAAAGTTAGCATGACTAATTACTAGCTAATAATATATCAGTAGTTACACTTACCGAGCAAAATATTATCAAATGCCGTCCATATACTAAGAATACCATAAAGTTCTTGATAATAAAAATGTTGTTGATAATAAATTTTGGTAAAATGAAGCAGGTATATGATTTATTTGTTCTATTTTTCTTTTCCGGGTCTTGCTTCGTTTTGTCATTAAATCAATCGTTCTACAGTCGGTATCCAGTTCTGGCTCTTTTCGCAGTTCAACCGGTTTCCTTTTCGGGTTTGACAGTTCTTTTCCGGTTCCAGCTTGTCTTTCAGATTTGGAATCTTTTCCGTTTTTTGCTTCTTTTCCAGGTATTGCGTCTTTTCAGACTCGTCTATATTTTCCATTTCTGGCATCTTTTCCGGCTCTTGCTTCATTTCCAGTTTTTGCATTTTTTCCAGTTCGTTCTTCATTTTCAGGTCTCTCTTTTTTGGTTTTTGCAATTTTTCCCTCAACTTTTGCCTTTCCAGTTCATTTTTGTGTGCTTGTTTGTCTCTTCAATATGTTTCTCCATTTTCAGTTCTTCTTTCTTTTCTGGTTTTTGTATTCCTTCCCGTATTTTCTTCTTTTTCAGTTCTTCTTTCTTTTCTAGATTTTGAATCCATTCCAGTAATTGCTTCTTTTTCAGTTCTTTCTTCTTTTCTAGTTTCTGTTGCTTTTCCAGTTTTTGTTTGTTTTTCAGTTCTTCCTTCTTTTCCAGTTTTTGCTTCTTTTTCTGCTCTTGTTTCATTTTTAGTTCTTGCTTCTTTTCCAATTTTTGAATCTTTTTCAGTTCTTGCTTCTTTTCTAATTCTTGTATCTTTTCCTGTTCTTGCTTCTTTTCTAGTTTTTGTATCTTTTCCAGCTTTTGTTTCTTTTTCAGTTCTTGCTTCTTTTCTAGTTTTTGTGTCAATTCTATTTTTCTCTTGTTTTTCACTTCTTGCTTCTTTTCCAGTTTCTCCTTCTTTTCCTGTTCTTCCTTTTTATTCAGTTTTTGATTCTTTTCCAGTTTTTGCATCTTTTCCGGTTCTCGCTTCTTTTCCAGTTCCTTCTCGTTTTCCAGTTCTTTCTCGTTTTCCAGTTTTTGCTCCTTTTCTTGATCACAAGGAGTATTTTCCAATCTACAAAAAAATCGGTATATCTTTATTTCAGTAGTAAAATAGTGAAGGTAATGCAATGACGATCACGTTTAACTTGTGCAACACTTCCATATTTAGATACTATATAACACTTTTGGCTCAGTTTCATAGGGAAAAAACTCCCCGTAGATTATTGCCTGGCAGAATTGTTTTCTACAAAAGGTGAATTTGTTGTTTTCGTTGTTCTGACCTAAAGCCAAGCAGATAAGTTAAAGTATTTTGCGTTATTTGTATGCAATAAGCGGCCTCCATGAATCTCACGTAGAGCGTAATAATTTGCAAAGTTTCAGTGCCTTACTTTTCCTTACTTAATTTTTACATAAGTTGCAATAATAATAACAGAAATAATAAACAGGTGGCTTAAAAACGGAGGGAAACAATGACGAAAATTGCAAAATAGGAGGAAAAAAGGAAACTGAAATGAAAAGGGAAACAACTACAAACAAAGGATGGAAAAAGCATTTTAGAAGATATCCACGTAACGTTCTTTCTGAATCAGCAAAACCTGTATTTTAACGAGTCTCTTTGCATCGCTGGCTGCACAGATTTCAAATTTTCTCTCGTTATTCCAAATTCGGATCATATTGCTGGTCTTTCTCGTCGTCCAGCAGAGCCGCACTAGGATTTTTGCCACCATTTGTTTTCAATTGAAACTTTTATTCTCATTCTTCAGTTGCATTCTTAAAGTTTATTTATTTATACAGGAAGAAAGAAAGAAATGAATCAAATCAAAGTAAATTAGGAATAGATATACCTGTTTTCTTCTATATTTATTGTTCCCTGTAATTTCATTTGCCTGTTCCATTAAATTTATTGAAGGAAAATTTACAAAATCTTTCAAAATGTATTTCCTAAATCCTTATGCGAATTTAGCCCTTCTGATCATTTCGGCCACACTTTAATGGCTTTTACAATTTGATGTTTGAATATTGACAGCTGCCTATACTGAAATATGTTCTCCATTGTCCTCGAAAAAAGAAAAATTAAAGTTCCAGGAAATTTTGCAATGAAGGACACATATATCTTATTTGAAGGGCAAGAGGAAAAGAAAAAGATATTTTCGGATGGGAATATGTAGCATTTTAAACACCGTGTTTGTAAATTTCATCATATAGTAGCAACACTTGAGTCATAAGTAATTATACACATATATGAGAGAGTCGACGATGACCAAAAATTAAATGGCAAATCATGGCCGAAAACACTTTCCTGGCCGGTGCAAACAACACAAAACACAAGAAAGATCGGACACCAGTTATGCTTAGCACAAGAGAAATTAAAAAGTAGGAACAAAATTAGATACTTATGGACCTCAAAAAAGGTATTCGAAATTACGACCTGCACCCTGTTACAGGTATCCCATCTCTCGCACATCCAACATGAGATGTTCTGGAAAATACCGTGCATCCCCAGGACTTTCCCAGCAGGTGCCACAATATATGCCACAAGTTCCTGTTGGACTTCTAACAGGGGATTCGTGCACTTATGTGTTGAATTACCCCGAGACGAACTGATAATGCAAGTGAGGTCTCGTTATCTTGCTGAACAATGCACTGGACTATCTCTACCAAACCCATGTTTAGGATACGTTCCGAAGGAACTTTCGAATACTTTCTTTGATGGCAATCCCCTGCTTTTGTTCTTATTTCTTGGTTTCCGCTGCGCTAAGGAAAATAAACAAATATCTTTACAATGTTCGTACCCTATTTTTCTTGTGTTGTCTCTCGTCACTATGGGCCAGGAAAGCGTTTCCGACAATGCATTGCAATAAACGATTATATATATATATATAAACAATATATATAAACGATATATATATATATATAATCTTATAAACATATGTTACCGTGAAAGACCGAAATTGGAGAATATCGACTTTCACCGGAGAATGTCAACATTCACCAAATACGTCGGTGAAAGATCAAATATTGCATTACATTCTTCTACATTCGGACCCTCACCGGTGTATGTCGATAATCACAGATTTGCTCTGGTGTAGATTGAAAAGAGCGGAGTATATGTACACACTGTTATTGCAAAAGGAAGTGTTCCACAAATAAATGCAGTTGTAAAAGCAAGGGCCTCTTAGGCAATTGAAAGTGTTATATATTATATACCTATATATATATATATAATCGTATAAACATATGTTACTGTGAAAGACCGAAATTGGAGAATGTCGACTTTCAGTAGATTGAAAACAGAAGAGTATATGCACACACTCTTATTGCAAAAGGAAGTGTTCCACAAATAAATGCAATTGTAAATGCAAGGGCCTCTTGTGCAATTGAAAGTGTTATATATATTATATATATATATATATATATATATATAATCGTATAAAAATATATTACCTTGAGAGACCGAAATTAAAGAATGTCGACTTTCATCGGAGAATGTTAACATTCACCAAATACGTCGGTGAAAGATCGAAAATTGCATTACATTCTTCTACATTCGGACCCTCACCGGTGTATGTCGACAATCACAGATATGCTCTGGTGTAGATTGAAAAGAGAGGAGTATATGTACACACTGTTATTGCAAAAGGAAGTGTTCCACAAATAAATGCAGTTGTAAAAGCAAGGGCCTCTTGTGCAATTCAAAGTGTTATATATTATATACATATTATATACATATATATATATATAATCGTATAAACATATGTTACTGTGAAAGACCGAAATTGGAGAATGTCGACTTTTGGTAGATTGAAAACAGAAGAGTATATGTACACACTGTTATTGCAAAAGGAGGTGTTCCACAAATAAATGCAATTGTAAATGCAAGGGCCTATTGCGCAATTGAAAGTGTTATATATATATATATGTATATAATCGTATAAAAATATGTTACCTTGAAAGACCGAAATTAAAGAATGTCGACTTTTACCGGAGAATGTTAACATTCACCAAATACGTCGGTGAAAGATCGAAAATTGCATTACATTCTTCTACATTCGGACCCTCACCGGTGTATGTCGACAATCACAGATATGCTCTGGTGTAGATTGAAAAGAGAGGAGTATATGTACACACTGTTATTGCAAAAGGAAGTGTTCCACAAATAAATGCAGTTGTAAAAGCAAGGGCCTCTTGTGCAATTGAAAGTGTCATAACGTTTAAGTTGTTGCAATAAATAAGATTTGAATCACGTAATTTAGTAAACATAGCTTGAGTAAGCTCCCTGTTCCGAGTCAGGATAGTTCATGTTTCCAAAGCAAATAAAGAGGAATACAAGTCCTGATAAAGGCGCCCGACGAAGAAGAATAACCATGGCCGAGTTTCAAGAAGAACCTGTGGTGCCTGCAGAAGCGGCTCAGAATCCAGAAATGCCAGCTGCCGCACTGGAAGGATTTGGGTACATCGTACAGACCATGCGCGCATCGATGAAACCAGAAGCAACATTTAATGGAAACTCACCGGTAACCAGTTTTTTGGAAAAATTGGATGACCACTTCATGCTGTATCCAGTCCATGAGTTCCATAAAGTCACCTTAGCTACCAGCGCTTTGAGGGGCCAAGCGCTTAATTGGTTCAAATGTATAGGCAGAAGCCTCTTGGGTCACGCGGGAAGTCCCACCTATACTTACGGAAATTTTAAGACTGCCTTAGTAAAAGCCTTCCCTGTCGTAAGAGATCGTGCAAGTTTAGAAACGGAACCCTTTAGCATATACCAGCAACGAATCAAAAATCTTTCCACCTTTATTTTAAGAAAAATTCACGTCTTTAGACTCTTGTATGGAAACCGTCCGGATCCTGAGATAATCCAAGTGATTTTGCCGAGTTTAGTTCCCCAAGTACAAGACTTTATTTAATTAAGGAATCCGACTACACTGGAAAAGTTATTTGAGCTAACAATCCAGTTTGAATGTAGAAGAACGGCGGACATCGAATGAAGTCGCCAGTATGAGCAACGAAGCCAATTTGGTGCGCCAAGACCACAGCAAAGGCAAAAAAACGGCAACGGAAGGAAATCGAATCAGTGGGCAAGGAAACCTGAGTATCCAAAAACAACCGGCGAACGTCGACAGTTCAATAGTAAGCCAGAAAAAAGTCTGAAGGCCAGCGGAAAAACAAGGAAGGCATGGAAAGGAAGAAAGAAAATTTAAACTAAAACGGATTTCTGCTGACGGGAGGGTGCGGAAATCCGAAGGCCAAAAAAAGCCCTCTTTCTTCAAGTTAAATACAGTTATTGTGAAAAATTTGACTCTTCCAAAGATTTAAGTTAGAGTTTTATAAAAGATTTTGCAGCTACTGTTGAACCATTGTTAAAATTAAAAAGGAAAAAGGCAAGATTCTCGTGGACGGCCGAAGCCAATAGTGCTTTCGAAAAATTAAAGCAAGCATTAACGCAAGCCCCTGTTTTGAAATTTCCTGAAAACAATGAGAATTTAGAAATTTCAGTGGATGCTTCGGATTATGCGCTAGGAGCGGTACTTTCGCAAAATCAGCAGCCCGTGGCATTTTTTAGTAGAACTTTAAATCAAACACAAAGAAATTATTCCGCGACTGAGAGAGAGGCACTTGCAGTTCTGTTAGCAGTGCAAAAGTTCCGAGTCTATTTTGGAAAGGATCCAATAACAGTGTATTCTGATCATGCGGCGGGAACTAGATTGTACTCAGGGAAAAACTTATCCCCAAGGTTAATAAGATGGAAACCAAAGTTACAAGAGTATAATCTGGTAATTAAGCACACGCCCCGGAAAGGAAAATATCGTAGCAGATGCCCTATCCAGAATAAAAATAGATGAAGAAGGTAATACTGTAAAGGTGGCAATGCTCACAGCATGTAAGTTACATTCCCGAGAAACTGTGATAACCGAACTGAGTAAGGATCCTGAATTTAAAAATGTTTATGATTATTTAAAGGATCCTGAAAATTTTAGCCAGCAAGATATTGTGGCGATAAGAAATAGGGCGGCCCATTACGAACTAATAGATGGTCTATTATTTTATACAAAAACTACGAATTCCAACAACGAATTTCGACCTGTTATCCCAGCTAGTCTTAGATTAAATATACTGCAAGAGTTACACGACTCCCTCTTAACTTCTCATGCTGGTATTCGAAAAACCATCCAAAGCGTACGCGAAGCAGTTTATTTTCTTGAGCTGCAAAAGTTAACAAGGGCGTATGTCCAGACCTGCCCAACATGTCAAGCAGTTAATTATATTAATTTCCGCCCGGCCGGGTTTCTAAATAGTATTAAATCGGAATTTCCAAATGAAATAATTGGCATCGATTTATTGGGCTCTTTCCCAAAAAGTCAGTTAAATAAAAGTCTCTATCTCCTTGTTATGGTTGATCATTTTAGTAAGTGGACCGAAATTGTTCCCTTAAAACGAGCCTCCGCGAAATTAGTTACTGATTCTATTTTAAATAAATATATTTTAAAATACGGGGCGCCCCTACAAGTAATATCGGATAATGGTCCTCAATTTGTAAGTAATATATTTGAAGACATGTGCCAAAAACTGGGCATACGTCATTTAAAAATGGTCCCGTATTGGCCGCAATCAAATATAGCGGAACGGGTCAATAGAAATATAATGAAAATTGTCCGTAGTTATGTTAAAAATTTTCATAAAAGCTGGGTTATGTCAATGAATTAGGTTTCGCCCTTAGGACCGCAAAACATGATACGACGAGCAAAACTCCTGCTGAGTTATTTTTAGGCAGAAAGATTATAACGCCGTTAGATAAATTATTTTATGTTTAACAAAGAGCCCCAGAATTTAAAATGGGCAATATAGAAAAATAAATTAAAGAAGCAAGAAAGAACACTGAAGTAGCACAGAGAAAACAGAAGCTTTATTATGATATGAAACGACGGGGAGTAACTTATAAAGTAGGAGATGAAGTGTTAAAAATTAAGCATTAACTTTCTTCAGCACCAGAAAATAAAACTGCCAAATTTTATCCACGATTTGTAGGACCATATGTCATAGAAAAAGTAACTCAGGCTTAGTGGTGTTAAAAGCCAGGAATGGTGAAACCTGCACCGCCAACGTTGACCAAATAAAACCATTTTATAATCGTAATAAAATGCCAATATTTCAAGATCTTTTGCAGGATCCGGCACGGCAGGCACAAGCTCCAGAGGTGGAACAACGACAATCCCAAGGGCAAGCCATTAGTAGACAGGAGCAATTGAAAAAAAAGTTCCCACGTTGGAAAACTGAAGGTAACAGGAAAAAGAAGTCGTTCCACCGACCAGAAAAGAGAGGGCACGACCTCCCCCAGAATGAAGAAGGGAGAAGTACGACTAATGCAAAGAAAGCCAGGAGAAATGACAGCAACTATAACACGGCTCCAAAACAGAAGATCTACCCATCGGATAGGAGTCTACGCAGCAAATGTCGACGAAATGATGAAGGAAGACCAGCTGCAGATGCAAAGACGCAAGAAAAATTTGAACAGCCAGCAACGAACAGTTCCGCCAAGAACAGCTGCCATCAAACGGCCGAGACCACAGGCAGATGCTAAAGAAAAGGTCTTCAAGGGTGACCGAACTGGAAGAAAAAGAAAGCTCATGGAGGAAGGAACCGAAGGGCAAATCCGCACAAGAAGGAAGATCAACCAGACCGTAGTCTTCGCTACCTTCTAGGACTGGGCAGAAAAAAGGATGTCTGAATATCACAAAGATAAGTAAAATTTTATGTTACTTTGAAACCATAAGTTAATTTTTCAATCTTACTGCAAGTGGCAGAATTCAAGAATTTTTACCTCATGTGAGGCCTACCTTTATCGCCAAAAAGGCGAGAAAGGAGTTGTTACCTATTTTGGTATTGATTTTCAATTACTCGCGAGTAAAACTAAAATTAATGTATAATAGGAATGTGTAAATACTTGAATATTGAAAAAGCATTGATAATCTTTGAGAAAGGTACGTTAAGAAAATTGTAAAAATTATTGTATAAAATTTTATTTAAAAGATTCTGGCAAGAAAGAAGTTTTAATCTGAAAGACTTTTGAAATGTAGAATTTCAATGCAGAAGAATTGGCACTTGCTTGGAAAAGAATAAAAGTTAACAATGTACTACTAATGTATGTTTTAAAATGCGTAAAATTAACGACATGTTAATATGTCCTTATATACAATGTGAACTGTTATCTTAAAAGTTAAGAAATATTGTGATATGTTAAAAGTAAAAATATTAGAGTAATGCCAAAAATTTTAACTTATTCGTGTGACTGTAAAAAGAGCAAATTATTGTGAATCTGCGATAAAGGTTGAATGAATGTAGTTAGGCTCTCTGACGCTACACTTCAGAGTTAGCCACTTTTCAGAATAGTACCTCAGGGTTTAGAGATGAATATAAGGTGTGTTCTGAGGTCCTGTTGTGTTGAATTTTAACACGTTAGTGTTTTGATTGCAGGCGGTAGTGTTGAACACTTGTACATAGACACGCTCGTGTTTGCTGTTTTTCTTTACAACACAAGTCAGAGAGCACGGGGAGGTAATTAAATAACTTCATGAATGAAATAAGAATTTTAAAGGAGAAATATAAATATTCATGTTACTTGCCATTTGATTGTGTAACATTTCATTAAACTAGTTTTCCTTCCATAAGGAACCAGATTTCAACTAAGAAACTCCTGTTTATAGATGCAGTACAGATGAAAATACTTGTCCATAGAGATGATAATGTAAAAACGACTTTTTAATATCTAGTTTCTAGAGAGAAATTTTTGTAAAAGATTGGCCTCGCGTTAGATTCTAGAGCTAAAAGTTTTCAACAAGGTCGTTTTAGACCTCAGTTTCAAACTAATTAACTCTGGCGGGTAGTATGTAAGGATCGTAAATTTTACTAACGTTTTTGATGTCATTTAAAACGCTTAATTACAGGGCCGTAGTACAATAAACAACCCCCTCAACCCCAGAAGTATAGCGATATGCAATAGTGACGTGATCGAAGATTCTTTGGAAATAATCGTTGTCATCGAATGACATGCATATTCTATTTAAGTAATCGTAGTCATCGGCTTTTAATATTCTTTGCAAATGATCATTGTCATCAAATAATCATTGTAAAGAATCATTCTCATCGGATAATCATTGAAAATAATCCTTGTCGTTACATGAAGGGGCACATTAGCTGATGTATAAAGAATTGTACTCAAATTCTAAACAAAAGAATCGCATATGTATGCAATTTATCATATGATCATTATTTACAGCAATGATTCTTATATGTTTTCGACCTACGGCTTGCGCAACAGTGACAAAAAGAATATTTAAAAATACAATAAAAGCTTGAAAGCTAGGGAAAATGTGTGAATTTATTTAGATCAAATTGCTTTATTTAGAAAAATGATGGCTCTTCTCACTCTCAAAGCGTCGTATTTAAGAGAAATTTTTAAGTTAAAAAAATATGAAATAAATAGTATTGCCAAACTTGAAACTTATTGTTATTATTTAAGGTTATATTCTTGAGTTGAAGAAAGCACGTGATTCCATATAACGTCACTGTATGTCGAAAAATATTTCGTTAATTTCAGTATTTTAAATGAATAGCTGTTTTTGGCAACTTTTATGTTTCACCTTTAGATACGTGACACGATATGCTATCGATACGTTAATTCTTTTATTGAGATTTTGCAAATTTGTTATATTAAAATTAATTTAAATCATAACTTCAAATGTATTACCCCAAGTGTCAAAGGTCTTTGTTTCCTGACTTGGCAAGAAAAATTTATTTACGAATAGCTGGTTGCTTGGAAAGAATGAATACATATTCTTCATAATGAAATGTTTCTATGCATTTTATGCTATTCTAATTTTATTTATAAAAATTTAATTTCTTTTATTGTATAGCTCCTTTCTGAGTAGAAGTTTAAACTTCTGTAGGTATTTAACATATTTTAGATGCAATGTTACTTTACTACAGTTACATAATTTTTTTTTTCAATTTACTAAAATGTCTGAACGCAAGAAGACAGCACAAACGTTACAGCGAGCTACAGAAAAAATGAAGTAAAAAGCACTAGGAGACTCAGCAGGCAAGTACAAAAAACTTGTCGCAAGTAAACGAAGGATACAAGACTGTCCGCGTCATCGTCAGATTCGACAGGAAATACCAGCAGACAAGCAACAACTCAAGAAACTTCGCTTGCTCAAAATGTATCAGAAACTAGTAGCAGACGCAAAAGACATTCAGAAAACCAAGAATCACTGCGTGCTCCGGAAAGGTAAGCAGAAGCGAAACGGAGGCATATTAGGCAAGCGGAACGTCAAAAGAATATGCGCGATGACGGGAAGAAGTCGCAAGTAAACGAAGGATGCAAGACTGTCCGCGTCATCGTCAGATTCGACAGGAAATACCAGAACAGCTCAAGAAGCTGCATAAACAACTCAAGACGCTGCAGATTACGGACAATTTCGGTTCGAAGAGGCAGAGCTCATACGAGGAAACAAGCTTCGCGTGAACGCATCACGACATACACGTACTACTCTTCACAATGCAGAAAGTTTACTTTGAGCAACACACTGTATACGTAGAGCTCGTAGACATATATAGTAAAGATTTTGCTTTGTCAACAGCCCCCTTGTAAAATGTACGAAGTTTACATTGACATCTCACAATACCTGAAAGAAATTTTTCTATTTACTTCTTCATTTACTATTTTCTTAAATTTTTTATCAGTAATCCTGTCTATATATTATAGATATCAAAATCAGAAAAAAAAATTAATTGATGAATAGTGATGAATACTTCGCCCCTGTTTGTACCGAAACAACACGATGTAATTGTAGATACCTAGAAAGTAAAATGTATTCCGCAAGCTGTACAGCAGGCGACATCTATAAATGGTGATAACACAAGAATGTTATAATATGTTATATACTGGCAGAATTTAAAAAAAAGAACATATACATCAGTGTTTTAAAAATACAAATTTTGCATCAAATTGCAAAACAAATATCTTAAGATCTGCCTTTCCATGCATAAGAGTTCAGGATTCGGAAAATTATATTTTCGTAAACGGTTTAGCAGAAATAACAAAAATTATTGCCTTGAGAAATGGATAATCTTGGTATGAATACGAATTACGCCAAGACTACTCCTCAATGTTTGTTTTGAACACGCTCTTAATGTATATATATAACCCTTAAAAAACGAAAAGTGAGTGAAACTTCTATTCGAGTGTGTCTTAATATATTGAGTATTTAAGAAATATGAATTGCATTTATATATCTCGATAAAGCTAACGCTATTGCCACAATAACAACGTTTATTTAACACTTGATATAACCAACTTCACATACATCTTGAAATAAAACATAAATTTCCTAATAAGATACTACCAATTGCCGAAAAAATACAAAAATAATGGAATTTCTAATAACACTACAAGTATTATACCGAGGAATAAATTGCTCTGCAAAACTGATGCAATCTACAATATGTAAACCAAAAAATTTATGTACAAGTATAGAAATGCAGTAGAATGAGAAATGAAACTATGATGAGCTTTATAATGAAAAATTTACCATAAACTATTAGTATATAATATTAGTGAATATATACTTTTAATACTATTCATTTAAATATGTTCAAACGTTCATAATATTCATTACTTACAAACGCTTCTTCATCCATCGAAGCATAGTACAAGCCATTCTCAATTCAGCGTTGGTGCACGTCAATAAAATAAGGATAAATCCAAATTTTTACAAAAAATCAATCGTTTTGACTCGTTTCTCAAAAAACGTATATCTACAAATGCAGTATTAATATATCCCATCAATATAATTCGGGATCATAAAATCTCCAAACAACGCATTAAACACAAAAAATTGCATTAAGGCAAATGAAGAATTTTTACTCTTACAATGACTTTTACAACAATATATAATAGAATCGAATTTCTAAACTAAGTGTTCATTGTTACACCATATTTCATTCTTGGGGAACCTTTCATGGTTGTTCAGTAATTCTAACTATTAACTGGTATAAAAATATATATGATTTCATGTATATGCACAGACTTATATATGTATTATATTAACACGTATCTGTAGTAACATACATCATCCCATTATATGTATTCGCATAATTCTAAATTAATTATACTAGTCAACATAATGTGTATATTGATAGCAGCACAGTTTTAAAATTATTTATTACTATCTGCTTGCTAACCATTATATAATTCAGTACAGTGGTACCTCGACATACGAGTTTAATATGTTTCGTAACTTGCTCGTATCTCAAAGCAATTTTCCCCATTGAAAGTAATCGAAATGCGATTAATCCGTTCCAGCTCCCAAAACACGACCTCAGCAGTTTTTTTAAGTGTTTTTGAATAAGAAAAATGTAGTTTCTTATTCAAAAACAAGAAGAAACATTTATTTATATATAACAAATACATATTCTATAAAAACATAATTAAAAGAAAAAGTGCCTACGGAAGCGTTTAATTTTTGTCACTGGTCTTCGCTCTTTTTGTCATGATCTGCTCATTTTCACCCGCAGATCGTTTAAAAAAACTGTCCAAGGAGGTTTGTTTCTTCCTACCTGTCAAGGTATTGCGGAATCGAGTTAGGCAAGTTTCGTTGAACAACTCCGATTTAGGACTAGTTGCAACTTTTTCGCGGTGATTTTTATCCACGAACTCTACAACTTTATCCCACATTCTCAAGATCTGTTTTATATCTCTTGTAGGGATAACCTCCTCCATCTCTGGCTCCTCTTCAAAACTAATTTTTCGTTGAACCACCGTATGCTGCTGCAAATGCAGATCGCGTAACTCCTCGGTTGTCAGCTCCTGAGACTGTTCCTCTACGAGTTCTTTCACATCTCTCTCCTCCACCTCCAGACTCATGGATTTTCCCAGTGAAACAAGCTCCTCTACCACTGACACTTTGGGTTCCAATCCTTCGAATGCCCTTTCAGCTACAGCCTCAGGCCACAGTATCTTCCATGCAGACGTTGTAACACCCAGTTCCTCGTTGTAACACCCAGCCAGGCCTGAACAATAATTCTTAGGCACATCACGATGTTAAAGTGGTTTTTCCAGAACTCTCGAATGGTAACGTTTGTGTTCTCCGTCACCTCAAAACAGCGGCGGAAAATGTGCTTGGTGTACAACTTCTTAAAATTAGAAATCACCTGCTGATCCATGGGCTGCAGGATAGGAGTTGTGTTGGGTGGTAGGAAGGGAAATTTTATATACTTGAACTCTTCGAGTAAATCATCTTCGAGATTTGATGGGTGAGTAGGGGCATTGTCGAGGCCAACACCAGAACAGAACACCAGAATTATCCACTCCACAAAGAATTTCATTCTGTCCCACGCCTTCGGATTTGTCCTCCACATATCTTCTTAAAATTATAACTGGCAGGTTTTCTTTTAAAATATTATATGACTTAAAGCCTCTGGGGTTTTCCGAATGGTAAACTAGCAGAGGCTTGATTTTACAGTCGCCACTCGCATTGGCGCAAATTGCTAGATTTAATCTATCCTTCAAGGTTTTGTGACCTGGCATCTTCTCCTCTGCCGTTATGTAAGTTCTATTCGGCATCCTTTTCCAGAAAAGCCCTGTCTCGTCACAGTTGAGGACTTGCTGGGGGATGTATCCTTTGGCTACTATCTGTTCGGAAAACATTTTGATGTAAACAGCAGCTGCCTTTACATCCGGATTTGCTGCCTCACCATGCCTGACGACGGAGTGAAGGTCGGTCCTTTCCCTAAAGTTGTCAAACCAGCCCGACTGGCTTTAAACGGGTCTTCCGATTCCAGGTTTGTAGAAGTGTGTGGGATCTTCTTTAGAAAATAACCGTAAATCGCTCGTAAATAACTCGTAATAGTACCTTCTCACATATGATGCTTTGTGTTAAGGTTCCTCCTTGAAGCTGCTCATCTCTCACTCACACCATCAGTAGTTTCTCCGTGTCTTGACGGAGAGAGGTCGGAGCTTAAAAATTATTGTAACGCCCTTAGTTGGCGTTATACTTTATCAACTCCTTTTGTTCAAGCACAGTAAATATCATTGATGTGTTACGCCCGTACATCCTCCCCAAGTCAATTACTCGCACAACTTGCTCATGGTTTTCTATTATTTAACGCTTTAATTCAATAGACATCATCATCTTCTTTGGACCCAGGGTTATAAAAATAAATATGATAATGTTTTCTAAATGTACAAAAAGCAAAAAACGCGAACCCAACTTATCAAAAATGCTTTCAAAACGAGGGAAACAAACACTCGGTCTGAGGACTAGTCTGAGGTGGGAGAAACTGTTAGACGATGCACACGACAGCAACATGCGCGCGCATGTTGCGTTCGTGTACAGCGGTGTAGTGTGCGATTCCTCGTATCTCAAATCTTGCTCTCGTCTCAAACCAAAAACATCGCTCGCTCGGTAGCTTGTGTCTCAAAACACTCGTATGTTGGGGCACTCGTATATAGAGGTACCACTGTAAGTACAGTTTATAGTTTTTTTTATTGTGACAATCATTATAAGCCATGTAGATTTTTCCTTGTGGCTTCATTTGTTTTCTCTTCCGAAATTTCGAACGTCCAACAGTTTTGTCAGTTTCGGGCTTTTGGTATGGAGAGTGAGAAAATGAGATAAGTCCAGAATGAACTTCAGTTCTGAACTTTGCAGTTCAGCATAGTATTGACAGATTTAAGGAAGTAGTAAGGAGTATTGACTAAGTAATTTGTTAGTAAGTAATTTGTTAGTAAGTGATTTGTTAGTAAGGAGTATTAACAGATTTAAGTTCGCTCTTTATGTGCGCTTTTCATCGTATTTTCTTCATCATCCTCAGCACGTTAAAGTGATAACTACTAGCAGTGTTTCTTTATATTTCGAATATTTTTGGAATTATATTTTTATAGTCGTACTTTTCGAAAAATTCCAGAATTGTTTAGTGTTTTTTCGGGACAAATAAATTCTAACAAGCTACCAGCTCTTCCGCATTCTTTACGAACCTTTACGCCAGGAACAATTTTGGGTGTTAGACGTAGGACAGAATGCTAGTGACAAGAACAATTGAGGAGCATCTGAGGCAGCTTGTGACAGTCTTTGCTGCGTTCCAGGAAGATATAAAAGGAGAGGTTGATTCCTTTACAGAAGAGATAAATGCGTCCAACAAAAGAGGGAAAGGGGAAATAATACCAGTTCAAGGAAGATGGAATCTATCCAAAATTGATACTTAAGCCTGTCAAGAAGAAATAAAAGGGAACAGTAGAAGATTTTCGAGGATTTTGAAAGCAGAAATAACATGGTCGAAAGGAGAGTTAGAGAAACTGGAGAACGTGTTTCTGCTGTCAAACAGCAAATCAAAGAAAGAGTTAATGCTTTCAAAATCAAAGGAAGAGTTTCTGATGTCGAACAACAAATCGATGACAGAGTTTCTGCTGTTGTCGCCAAAGAATCTGATAGCTTGAACACATTCATAATGACTACTGGAGACGATTCTGATACCTTTAAATTGGTACCTATGTTTTCCGACCCATTTCTCATGCTTTCCACGTGTGATGGAAAAAACATTTGGCATATGTACAAGGCTCAGTTCTGTATAGCTCCAAATGGAAATGGGTAGGATTCCGAAGAAAAACCTGAAATTTCGCACCTTCTCTGAGAATAGAAGAAGACGATATCGGTCCCACTCTTCCAGAAAACCAGAGGCCAGATTTTGATGCTGTACCGGTACGCTAAAGCTCTACTAAGAAGTGTTTAAAAGGCTACAGAAGGCTGCAGTTAATATATCGATAGCAGAAGCCCACCAAAATAATACAGAAGCTCGCCACTGATATCGAAATGCTCTCCCTTCTCTCCTTTTTTGACTGCTCAACAGAAATACGTGAAGTACAATCCATGAAATACTTCCTCGGTGGCATACGGGGTATAGAAACAACTGCGAATAGTGGATCTCAAGGATTTAAAAAATGCCTAGAGTATACGCCATGAAAAACGTGGCAGTCCTTTCAGAAACTTGCACACACCATTGCCCAATCGAACTACTCCAACCCAGAAGCTAGTGGAGAAGTGACAGCTCGTCCAGGCAGTCTACCCACTTAAGTAAGTGCCTTGAGGCGGAACAGACGTCAGACGAAAGCGACCTTAGTATGCTAGAACTGCAGTGGTGATGAACACTTACGAAAGAACTGCAGAAGACATTAGGACACAGAAGATAATGCTGCTAATCAGCAAGAAGTCACGAAAACAAATCGTGGATGTTGAGCGAATTTGCCAGATATTGCCAGATATTAAGAAGTCCCAGATAAAATCCTTTCAGATTTCTGTTACAGTTGGTGGCAATAATGGACTTTTCAATCATGAGGCATACAAATAGAGTTCCTTTAGTATAACTATCGATACAGGAGTAATTTACCATCATCCGAAAAGTTCTGGCTCAACGATTGAAGGTAAACGTATCTGAACGTTGCCCTGCCTTGAAAGTATTCGGTGATAAAAGCGACATCGATGAAAAATTATACGATAATGTCCCGTTTGGAATTTTTGACAACCATCACATGGCTTATTAGGCAAACAGTACCGACCCTTGCTCGGATTAGTTTTTCTAAGGAAATATTGTTTTAATTTTTTTTACTTTAAAATTATGGAATGGCATTCAGCATCTGGTTATGTAATTCTATTAGCAATTAAAAACAAGTTAAGGCTATTCGAAAAACTCCCAAAAACCTCAAGTCGAGATGATAGAACCAGCATGAACAGAACTTTTCCTTCCAGGATTATAGCTGAAAACAGAAATTTCCGGTAAGCCATTATGAAATATGCTAAGAACGTTAAGAGCACGAAAGGAGTAATAGTAATATGTGCTTTCGTTGAATTATCAAGGCCGTCATTCCGGTGACGGTTGAAACGTAAGTGCCAAACCGAAAGTCATTGGGGAATGCAAAGTGGTTGCATCACGTTCTCCATTGAACTACCTTAAGGGATCTCGTACACCTTAAAACCCTCAAAATCTCTGAACATGATCCTGTTGAAAGAATTGGGATAGCTTATTTATTTTTAAAGCAATTACTTCCAGTTTTTTACAGCTGACTACATAGCACAGCTGCTTTGTGAATTAGTAAGCAAATAGTTTGTGTTGCCACAAATATTTTTATAATTTAATCTTCTTTGTGAGGTAATTTTTTATATGTTCACGTAATACTCCCACCTTGCGCACACAATATAAAACATTCTGTTATATATTTTAACTTCATAGTTAATATATAGCTTGTATAGCATCTAAAGACTACTGCGAACCAAAAATCTTAAGAATTTCATGTTAAATTCTCATTTTATTTAGAACTAAATTTATACAATGCATTTTAATAAAAAAAAATTAATATTTCCATGCATAAAATTTTTTACTATTAAAATATTCAATATATTTTTGGTTCAGTTAGATGATAGTTCTCATATAAAGATGTCCATTAAATTTAAAGTGTGTACCAAGAACCGTTTTTAAAATATCATGCGCTCAACAGTGAAAATTCATGTTTTGAGATAATCAAGTTTTAATGTAAATATTTTTTAAATACTTTTCTTATTATGAAATATATAAAAAGCTTATTTTCTGAGAGATATTGCAATATTATACAATTTCCAATAGTTGGTATAAGCATAATTAATGTAAAATAAGCTGCCATTATCAAAGTATAACATATCAACTAAAAATGATTTGAAACTTCTACGCAATCAATGATACAACTAAAATTTTTCTTACAAATTGGAACTTACTTATAGGCAAATGTTTCAGGTAATGTTCTCTGTAATGTATTATTGTATATCAAACATATAAATCATTTAATAGTTCTTCCACAGGGTAACTTTAGCATACTCTAAATGCTATGTATACAACTGCGAAAAAATGCATTTTAAGAAAATCGAGTTTTGATGCAAATACTTCAGTATTCAACTTTCTAATAATAAAGTGCATAGTATATTTATTTTCAAAATATATTTAAAATGTATAAATCCTAATAAATTGCATAAGCTTTTGTTAGTATGATACACGTTAAATTTACCTTACTATATACATTACCATGACAGAATGATAGCCGTATATTAAAATACATGTAGCATATTTGCACAAATAATTTATTTTTATAAAACCAGTTTAGTTAGATAAACTCAAGCATTTAAGCATATGATATGTATTATATTGTATATTATATATTTTATTTAAGATGGATGAAAAAACCTTTTACGACTTACTTCAAATTGTACGCTAAACTGCTAAAATTTTATTTACAAATTAAAACCCACCAGCACAATAAACATCCCCATCACTTTTATGGAGGCCTGCACTTCTGACATTTTTTGCTGCCTTTTAAGTTTACGCTGTTGTTATGTTTCTGACAAGCATTTCTTTTCTGCGTTATCTATTTTCTTGTTATCAATTTGTAAAAATCCTTCGATAGAAAACTTACTTCTAAAAAGCTGTAGCTCATCCATTACAGAATGTCTACCAACAGACCTTTCGTTAAAAGCAATTACTGCATTATTTCGAGCCATTTGAACAATCCTACTATCAGCACTACATATTTTTGGACAAAATTTCCAAATTAAGGAATTAAATGATTCATTATTATTTTATGTTTTGCCGCCAAGGCAACGTCTCAATAACGAAGGTTGTGACAAATCTATAAAAACTGGCTTTATTGCCTCCCTTACAGCGACTGGTACAGAATTTATATGCTTATAATAAGTTTTGTTTTCCTTAGCTTTATTGTATTTGCATCATGTGGTTTCATTTGTAGGACAAAAGTCATGAATCGGCTTTTCATCACTCGATATTTTGTGGTAGTAAATTGCCCAAATGGCTTTTCTCATATCACTAACGAACTCATTATATTCTCTAATCGCATTACCATAATACGAAGTTATTTCATTTATTAACTTATCTGTTAGTCTCCCTTTCCCAGACAGAGGTTTACAGTCATTTAATTTTACTTTTTTTCTTTGAAGTTTTAATTTGCGTAGCCTTGTTCCCATTCGTTTTTGAATATGTCCAACACACTCAACTTTTTCTATATTTAATGAACCATATGGTTTGGCGTCAGTTATACCTGCAAAAGTTTTTGCATCACCGTCACCAATATAAGAAGTATATTTTACACCTCCTTTTTTCCATGGAACATGAAAAAATATTTATCTTTCCATTCATTTCCATTTTTCCTGAAGAACCAGCATGATTCTCCAAACAGGCCTTGTGTTCACTTACGCCATTTCCTAGAAATGACTCGCAACCTTTGCAATATAAAGACAGTACTTCTGTATCGATTACTGTGTTGCTTTCTGACCCTATTACGGAAAAGACTCCAACCAAAGACGTATGTCCTCGAGTCTTCCACGTACCATCTCCACTTACAGTCACATTTAACGACGAATTTGAAAGAACAATGTGCAATCACAGGAGGGAGATCCATAACGCAGCAGAATTTCTGCATAGCAGCTTTCCTTTGACCAAGAGTTCGCATTGCAAAAGTAAATCTTCTGTTTAGCTCTGATATATTTTTTCGGACACCCAACATATTAGAGTTTCTGAAAGTTCTTTTACATGATCACTTTGAGCATAGTAACTCAAATTTTGAGCTTAAACCATAATGAAATAGTTCACTTAAATGAACATTACTTTTACAAATTTTACAACATAAATTATTTTCAATAAATTGAAATAGGATATCCAAATCAAATAGTCTATAACCACTAAAATTCGGCTCTAAAGTTATCTTTATCTCTTGGTGGCAAAACAGTGTCACTATTTAATTTTTTAAACGAAGAACTGACACCACACTTCTTATTCATTGTATCATTTTGCTGATTGCCCTGGAACTTTCTTTTCTTTGGTCGATGAATATAAGATCTTTTATTTTTTACATCTTCCTCACAATTTTCCATAATTATCAGGTGATAAAATTACTAAACAAGAACTGCAATGTTATAATAAAAACACCTTCAAAAAAGTCGAAAGAAATTTAGAAATCGCAAAAAGCTTGTAAACAATCACGTTTCACGCTAATCCAAAGCTGGAGTAAGATTTCAACACATGCCTATGTTAGATGCCTGTGTTAGAATAGTGCTATGTGTAAATCTAATATATTCCTAAGTCGCGCTTTCGAGACATGAAAAACGCAGTTTGAATTTAGTCAATCGGCCCAGTAGAACGGGAGATATAGCACAGTCCTCCCTTTTTTTTAGCTTGATAACACATCAGCACTGTTTTTCCACCATCTCAAAATAAATTATGAAGATTTGTGCTTTTGCAACTAGTTGAATTTCAACAGAAATACACGTTCATATGAAAACGTTGAAGCTCTTTTAAAGGGCCGGTTTTATACCTTTATGCAAATGTAATTCTACCGCATATAGCAGTACTTCCCTGTTAGCTGAATTACTTTCACACTGAGTCTTCCGATGAGAATTTTCCTAATTAAATACCAAAGGATGAATGATTATAAATTTCAAAGCACCTACTATCTTAACGATCGTTTTACTCAAAATAAAATATTCGAAAAGTGAGCAGAAAGGCAAAATAGACAATAGCTAAACTTGGGAACATTGAATGTGAATAGCACTTTATTGTTGGTCTGCTGCCTTTTACCAGCTAAGATAGTACTTGCCAGCAACCGAAGATTATCCAACTGTGGGCATTGTGGTAAGAAGTCCTTTACTGAGTTCTCCAGCCGAGGAAACGTAAATGCGATTAACCTCTCGAAGCCGGCTGGTACAGCAGTTGTACAAGGAGAATGACTTTCTCAGACACCGGCATTGGTACAACTGTCGTATCATCCATGCCCTCCCCATTTTAGAGAATCGCCTATCTGTAGATCTGTAGATGTATCATTGTCGCTGCTCAGAGTAGCCGCTGGCTACGCATTATTTCCCTCTTCTTATCAGTTTAGCTACATTTTAGCAAAAACCGCAGGTTTCGTCTCGCGCAAATATACTTGAAAATTAAATAGAGGCCATCTCTTTCTCAATCTGTCTCATTTTAATGCTATTTTTTTTTAGTACTGACTTTTGCTATGATTAAAACGTCAGCGATTTTGCACGCTCTTTAAGCTTACCATATTTAATGTTCTTTAATCATAACAAATAAGAATAGATTAATATTTTAAATTTAATGCCCTTCTAGAAAATAGGTAAAACCGTTTTTATCGTTTACTCGTTTACTTCCTTTTCATACTTATGAATAATAAGATTTTATTTTGACATTGTTTTGTGGAGTGCATAAAACCCTTAAGAACTGTCAACTCTTTCAAAGTGCTTCTATTATGCAGGCAATTTTGTCTGATTTATCAGGAGATAAATAAGAGACAATTGTATGCATAATAGTTTTTCTGATTTTCATTCATTCAGGGATTGCTTTCAATGATTTTCATTGATTGTAAATTAAATAAAATCAATTTATCTTTAAACCCTCTTTTAGGATGAGATCTGCCAAAAAATATTTAAATATCAGTAAAGCTGACGTTACTTCTAAACTGAATCAAAACATCAGTTACATTTTATAAAATTTTGGCCAGTTTTATTTGCTGAAATTCTTATACTCCTCAAGAGATAGAGAGAATCCAGACAAGTTGATTAAAAAATATCTTAAAAAAAGTTGTTATTTTGTCTGTAATAAGGTGTATGTCAACTTACTATTAAATGTATGAAAATTAGGATTGGATTACGGAAAAGCACGCGAACGCTATCTGCTTAAGGGAATGGATGCTTTCGTGTAAACCTTTTTAAGAGAAAATTGCTCGCATTTACATTCCTTGTGGAAAACTCCACATGTAATCAACCCGTTCTTCGGTATTGATTGGATTAATTTGTTCGCTTACTTAATTACATCAAAGCACCCAACGATTACCTGTATAAGGGGAGTTATGTCTTCGCGGAGGACTTTCTAAGAGAAGCTGACTTGCATTTACGTTACACAAAAACCATGAATCCAACTATTTATCCGGGATTCAAATCCAAGCGAGCTACAAGTGTTCAGCCACCTTTACCGCTCTACTGAAGAGCAGGTAAAAATATTGATAAAGGAAAAGTATTGAAATAACCGGTTTAAATTACTAACTTATATTTCTCAATCGACAGTACATAAATTAAGCATATGAGGGGGATTATTTGTGAATAAATAAACTGTATTGCACTTTTCTCCACTATTTCATATTGCAATGGAATTATTGCATTTCAAACTTATTTCTCATGAATTAATTTTGCTCTTCTTTGATATTTTCAAAGAGAAAATTCCACACTTTAAATAAAAAAATACACGAGAAGATACTTTATGCAAAATTTGGAGTAAACGGTTTTCTTAATTTTGCTTTGAAAATATTCCAGGGTAATCGTTTTTATTACTGGAAGAAATATGAAAAACAGATTTACTACATTGTGTCAACACCCAATATTTCCTTATTCTTTTGAAAACGTGAAAGATTACTCTTTCTAACATAAATTAGAAAATATATTTGTTGAGATATTTGTAATCGCATTCTTACTGCTTAAAAGGAAGTATAGCTTTCTGTCAAGTCCGAAACATTCATTAGCTTTCAGCCAGGTCCGAGTTATTCTGAAACTTAAATCTCATTCTGTATGTTACTTTTGATTGGTTAGTTATTGTGTCTTGTTTATGATTTGTTAAACCATGATCTGTTGTAAAGTTATATATATGACCTCTGTAAGCGCTTATCGCTGCTTAGTATTCTGTTATTCTGCTTGCTTAGTATTATTCTGCCTGTACTTATTTATCTGTGCTATTGCTTGTAGTTAGTATTATTCTGCTTGCATGTAACTCTGCGTATTACTCTGCATATCTCAGTAATAAATATTTGTTTTGCGAACCACGGCATTTTCTATGTTTAACAGCAGAGCGTGGTTCCTTCAAAAGTTAGAATTCGCTGATAGTTCCCTAATTGAACCTTCAGTGTAGTAATTTATCGTTCGCGTGATTTTGATTTGGTATATTGTGAATGATGGCTTTTTCCGGAGGTGAAAGGGAAGCTTTTGGTGTAGCGCCATTTGACGGTGTTAATAACTTTACTGTTTGGTGTCGAAGAGTTCGAGCAGTATTTACGGCAAGAGAATTGGATACGTTTTTGGAAACAGAAGCAGTTGCGGAAAGAGTTGCAGATGTTTTGAAATCAAAAAAGGCTTATGCCTTAATACTTGCCCTTCTAAGTGACAATGTTATTGCTTCTCTTCAACGTGAAGACACTGCATGTAAAATATGGAAGAAACTACAAGCTACGTATAGCGCTAAAGGTGCAGTGAGTCAAATTGTAACGCGTAAACGTCTAGCTACCATAAGGAAATCCAAGGATGTGTCAATGAGACAACATATCGACAGCATAATGAACCTGGTGAGTAGTCTACGCGTCTCTGGCTCTGAAGTAAGCGATTTTGATATTATTATTTACATTTTAATGTCTTTGCCAAAAGAATATGAAAATATTAAGGCATCTCTAGAGAATCAGCCAAGCAATAATTTGAGTTTAGATTTTGTTACAAGTAGACTTATTGATTGTGAATCTCTTATGTTTGATTATAAAAATGAAAATAAGTATTCTAAACCAAATACAGATAACTCTGTTTTTATTAGTGCTCGTAAAGAATTGTTTTGTACTTATTGTAAAAGAAAAGGACATTCTGTTAAATTTTGTAGGAAAAAGAACTGCGTTTGTCATAACTGTGGGAAAACTGGTCATTTTAAAAATGAATGTTTTGATAATTCTAAAAAGCAGGCAAATTCAAATAGTAATAAGTATGCTTCCCCTGCAATATCTTTTATGGCTGGAAATCTTGTTCATGATCAATTTATTATTGATTCTGGTGCAACTTCTCATATGTCTTCTCACAAGGAATGGTTTACCTCAATTAAGCCTAAGACTGGAACTGTTAAGTGCGCGTCTAAGTCGGCGGTTTTACAAGTGGAAGGAATTGGTGATATTTGCGGTAAAACTAAGAATGGTGTTGAAATAATGTTAAAAGATGTTCTTTACGTTCCAAAATGAAACGGACAATTAATTTCTGTTAAAAATATTGAAGCAGCAGGTTTAAGCGTAATTTTTTAAAATGAAATAGTTTATATTGAAAACAAAAACAAGCGTTTTAGATTTGGATACTTGAATAAATGCGGACAATATTTTAGTGATTTTTCACCAAATTTATTTACAGCTTTAGCAGTAAAGAATGATGATTTATGGCACAGAAGGTTATAACACTGCTGTGATCAAAAATTAAAACTGATGAATCTTCTTGGAAAAGAATCCTTTTGTGAAGTATGTGTTCGTGCCAAACAAAGTGCTTTCCCTATAGGAAAGCGTCCTCGCATAAAAGAATCCAAACCGCTTATAACTATACACACTGATATATGTGGTCCAATAGAACCTCAAACACTCCATGGGGAAAGGTATTTCATGACTATAATTGATGACTATTCGAAATTTATGGAAATCAGACTGCTCAAAAGAAAAAGTGACATTGCTGATGAACTCAAGCAATTCTTTAAATTGAATCCAACTGTTGCAAAACTTCGCTGTGACAATGCCAAAGAATATGTCAGTGGAGAATTGCATGAAGTTGCTAAAAGAGCAGGTGTAAAAATAGATCCTGCACCTCCCTATACACCTTTTCTAAATGGTGTTGCTGAACGAGAAAATAGAACTGTACTGGAAAAAGCTAGAGCAATGATACTTGAGGCAAAATTACCAAAATTTCTTTGGGGTGAAGCAGTACTTACGGCTGCTTACATAAATAATCGACTCCCAAATAGTTCAATTGACAATCATGTTCCTTATTTTCTGAAGTATGGTGAAAATCCTGATTTAAAAAACACGCGTGTATTTGGCTGTGATGCTTATACTCTAGTGCCACCATCGCAAAGAAAGAAACTAGATGAAAAATCTGTCAGAATGATATTTGTAGGTTACTCCACAATGGGATATCGTTTAATGATTCCAGAAACAAGACGCATCATTGTTTCCAGAAATGTTAAATTTAATGAAGAAAAGAAGAAAGTAGAAAATCAAAAATATAATTGCGATAGTTCTGATTTGAGTGAAAATGACGATGATGACATTAAAAATGAAGACTAATCAATTTCAGACACTGATAACGGCGAATTAAATGATGCAAATAAGAAGGAGGAACAAAGAAAATCCTCAAGAGAAAAGAAACAGCCAGTTAGGTATCCTGATCCTGAGATTTACCAAGTAATGTTTGCACAAGACACTCTGACATTTGAAGATACTGTAAATCTACCACAAGTAGAACAAGAACCATGGAAAAGAGCTATGGACGAGGAAATGAAATCTATGGAAGATAACGATGTCTAGGATCTACAAAGTTTACCCCCTGATAAAAGAGCTATTTCCTGCAAATGGGTTCTACGTAAAAAACGAGATGGAACTTACAAAGCGAGGCTTGTTGCTCGTGGCTTTATGCAAAAAGAAGGCATAGATTATACAGAAACGTTTTCTCCAGTGATTAGTATGTGCTCTTTACGTTTAATCCTGGTAATTATCAATAATGAAGGTCTGCAAACTTTTACTTTAGATGTCAAGACAGCTTTCTTGAACGGTAAGTTAGATGAAATCATCTACATGGACCAGCCAAAAGGATATGATGATATGAGTGATAAGAAATGTAAACTTAAAAAGAGTTTATATGTAGTTGCCTTGAACTAAAAAGCATCAGCTTTGTATAATAACTTTATTGCTATTCTAAAAGATGAAATATTTAAGAGAAAAATTGCCTGCAGCGCAGTGCGGCTAAGAACGCTATTCTGCTGAAACATAAACATGAACAACTGTTGCCACTCACACAAACTTAATAGTAAATAAAGCACGTTGCCAGTAACAAGATTATTGCAAAAATCATAACATAAAATTAAGCAGTGAGGAAATAAAATATACAAAGAAAAAAAAGAAATGCAAATATTAAATATGCATCCAACATTAACTCCCACCCTTGCCATTGCATTAACAATAGATCATTCCCGATGCAATGGCAATGGTAAAAGTTTTACTATAGGTCTTAAAATAACCATTAACAGTTTTTACTGTAACAACTCTAACATTGCCATCCTTTCCTGGATGGATCTCAACAACGCGACCTAAAGGCCAAACACCAGGAGGCATGTTGTCCTCCTTAATACAATATCACCTACAGACAAATTTGGAAGTTGTTGCTTCCATTTGTATCTTTGTTGTAAGGAATTTAAATACTCCTTATAATATCTCTTCCAAAAGCCTTGTTTCATTTGTTGTAATAATTCCCATCGTTTTAATAAAGTGGGTTTGGGAATATTAGAAAAATCCTGTTCTGGGATGCTAGTAATAACATCCCCAGTTAAAAAATGTGATGGAGTCAAAGCATCTAAATTACCTACATCATTGTGATTAGTTTTAGATAAGGGGCGTGAATTTAACACAGCTTCAATTTGAGTTAGTAAAGTAGTTAATTCTTCAAATGTTAACTTTGTCTCTCCTATCATTCTTTTCAAATGAAATTTTATGGACTTGATCCCTGATTCCCACAAACCACCAAAGTGGGGAGAAGCAGGTGGAATCATTTTCCATTCCATAGTATTTTCAGCCAAATAATTTAAAATCAATTCATTGCTGTTAAGTGAAAGTAGCAGAGTTTGCAATTCGGACAATTTTCTTTTTGCGTCAACAAAGTTCGTACCATTATCCGAAAATAAGTATCGAGGTGTACCACGCCTCGATACAAATCGCCTAAGAGCAGCAATGAAAGAATCTGCAGTTAAGTCGCTAACTACCTCAATATGGTAAGCTTTGGTAGCTAGACATACAAACAAAGCTATATAACCTTTAGTGGTCTTAAAGCAACGACCTTTGTAACATTTCAAAATTACAGGACCGGCATAATCAATACCTGTGCTAAAAAATGGTCTCTCAAGTGTTACTCTTTGTTTTGGCAAGTTTCCCATTAACTGATTATTAGATGACAATTTATATCTGTGACAAACAATACATTTATGGATAAAAGACTGAATAAGTTTCTTACCATTTACAATCCAATAGCTTTGCTTTAAAATGTTAGCTAGTAAACTGGGCCCTGCATGCATATAAGTTACATGATATTGTTTAACAAGCAACAAAGCAATCCTGTGTTGACCTGGTATAATTATGGGATGCTTAGCATTGAATGACAAGTCAGAATTTTGCAGCCTACCTCCCACCCGTAAAACACCATCATCATCTAGAAAAGGAAAAAGTGAGCTTAAAACACTTTTAGGACTTAAAGATGAATTATTTTTGAGATCCTTTATATCTTTATGGAAGTGCACAAACTGGATCCATTTAAGGGCACAGTACACCTTTAAAATTTTCAAAAATTCGATTTTTCAATTTTCTGATATTTTTATATCCCAATCATTTCTGAGTAATTTGGTGCAATTGTTTTTTTCATACGTTCATTAGTTTGCGAGATATTGAAAATAATGTAAATATCGAAGCAACTGTTTTTCTTACACCCGCAATGATCGTGGCAGCTGCTGTAGTGTTTGTTTATAGTTTTAAAGGGCCTCAGTTTGGATTTCGTGTGCTGAAAGCCAGCCGTTGCTATTTTTAAATAAAAATATGCCAGTGGAAGAAGACGAAATGAGACTTTACTTCTACTTTAATTTTGTTTTGATACGTTATCACTTGCTTATCACGTTGTAGTAGAAAATGAGAGCTAAGTTTAAGAACTGTGATTTTGTTTGAAGTTTGTTGCCTTGTTTATAAGATTTTACCGTGGTTTATTGTGTGTATTTACTAATTATATTAACTAAATAGTACGCTTTAAATACTCTTTACAAGTACTTTATTAATTTAGTTATTAATATGGATTGTGAAACTCCTAAACGTTCTTCTGGCAAGCGTCAGAAGAAGCGAAAGTTTCATGGTAATCGTTTCACAACACCAGACAAGCAAAGCATTTTTGTGAGTGCTTCAGCAAGAAAACTTAATTCTAGTTGTTTTGAAAACGTAACTGCTGATTCTAAATTTAAAGGATATAGAATTTTGGATATCGAAATTTTATTCAGTAATGTTTCCAAGTATCTGTGTTGTAAACAATGTAGATCAGATGTACAAGTGTGCGAAAACAACACTAATGGATTATCTTCAAAATTTTTTCTGCTTTGCGATACTTGTGGTGAACTGACTTCTTTTTATTCTTCGTCTATGATGGGTGACAAGAAAAACATTCCAGAAATTAATGAAAGATTTATGTATGGAATGAGATGTATTAGTCAAGGTCTTGCAGGTATGCGCACATTTTGTGATGTAATGGACTTACCACCACCTATCCAAAAATCTGCATATTGTAGAAAATTAAGAAAAATGCTGTCGACAACTTCAAAAGTTGCTGAATTGTCTATATCGTATGTTGCGGAACAAGAAATTTAAGCAACTGGCTGCTCAGACCTCACAGTTAGTGGGGATGGATCATGGAAAACGCGTGGCCATTCATCACGCGTGGGATTTGTGAGTGTAATTGGTGCAGAAACTGGTAAAATTTTAGACATTGAGGTACTTTCATCATACTGTAAAGGTTGTGAATCTTGGAAAGGGCCAAAGTATGGAGCACAATATCTTTTATGGAAAGCAAATCATGAACAAAAATGTATCAAAAATCACGAAGGATCTGCAGGTAAGATGGAAGTTGATGGAATATGTAAAATATTCAATCGTTCCATAGAAAAGCACAGTGTCCAATATGTCAGCTGTATTGGGGATGGTGATACGAAAACATTTTCTGAATTGCAGAAAAATCATAACTATGGAAGTGATATTGTGTTGAAAAAAATCGAATGTGTTGGTCATGTACAGAAACGAATGGGTAATAGGTTGCGACAATTAAAAATCAATATGAGAGGAAAACAATTGGCTGATCATAAGCCACTAAGTGGTAAAGGTCGATTAACAGATAAAGTTATAGATCAAATCACAACGTACTATGGTAATGCTATTAGGAGCAACAAGGGATCATGCATGGATATGCGTAAAGCTGTGTGGGCTATATTCTATCATAAACGTTCTACCGATGATGAACCTCTTCACGAATTTTGTCCACAAGGTGAGAATTCATGGTGTGCGTTCCAAAGAGCAAAAGCTGCTGGTTCTGAGAAAAGATTCCAACACAAGAACACCATGCCAGCTGCAGTGATGGACTGTATAAAACCTATATTTAAAGATCTTTCAGATCCCAAACTTTTGAAACGTTGCCTTGGAGCAAAAACACAAAACTCCAATGAATCATTTAATTCCCTTGTGTGGAAACTATGCCCTAAAACAAGCGGATCGAGTAAACTTATCGCACAGCTTGCTGCATATGAAGCAATTATATCATTCAATGGTGGGAGAATAGGTCGACTTGAATGTATAAAAAGAATGGGCTTTCGTGTAGGACAGTATGCAATTGAATCAGCAAAAAAAGCTGATCAAAGTCGAATTTTTGATGCAGAAATTAGTAGTTCAGCTATGAGTTTAGAAAGTCGCAGAGCAAAACGCATGGCAAACTCTGTAAAATTTGAAACTCAGAAAGAAATAGAGGGCATTCTATATGAAGCTTGAAAATTTTAAAACTGTTTTATATTTTCTTTAATAAATTAAAATATTCTATAATACTTGTGTTATATAGATCTCTATTATATAGACTATGATCAACTTTTAATTATCACTTAAATTTTCTTCTTTTATTTAAGTAAATTTGCAAATTTTGTATTTTTTTAAAGAATTTAGCTTTTTTTCGAAGATATTTGTGGCACGTAAGTATACATAAGAAGTCATATTTTTGTCATTTTTTGATGTTTCATTCCAAAATTTATTAATACACTGGCAAATAGTCATAGTTACATGTATAAAATGTATTTTTTCATGAAAGTTCAAAATAGATTACTTTATTCATAAATTTATACTTTAATTGCATTTATCTCAAAACGCTGTTTTTACAAGTTGCGCGCAGGATATTTCCAAAACTATTTAAGTAACTCTTTTGCAAATTTGTATACACTTAACAACAATTATGATTACCCTTGTGTTCTACTGACATTGATATACATTGTAAATTAACACTTTTATGACCTTATTAAAAGCAAAAATTATGCAAAATTAATTTTTATATATATATTGTAATATTTAAGAATAAAAATTTTAAAATAATTCATATATAATAGAATAAAATTAGAAACTAAATCTTTTCTTTAATTTAGCATTAAATTTATTACTAAAAAATAAATATAAAATTAAATATCTTGCGCGCAGTGAAAAGTTGAATTTTCGAAAAATGAAAACATAATTTTATTTAAGATAATTTTTAAGTATCTAAATATTAAATTTTCTTCATTAATTATTTTTTTATTTTATTATAAATAATGGATCTACATACTCTGAAAGTTTTATGCATATAACTGGAATAGTTGTTTTTTAAAAAAATGAGAAACATTGGTCAAATTTTGAACATTTTCGGATTGTTAAAGGTGTACTGTCCCCTTAATGATCAACTTCATAGCTGCTTGCCTTTCATTAGATGAAGGTACTACTGCAGGACGTTTTAACCTATTATCTTCAGAACCAAAGACCCGTTCTTTGCACCTAGAAATAAATCTTAAACAAAAGGAAATTACATTAACTATTTTAGATAAAGAAGAACAGTTCTGAAATAAATTGTCCAGAGTGTCATTAGTCAAATAAGCTGTTGTACAAAAAATTGATTTTGTCCTTTGTTCAGTTAAGACAGTTGCATCACTGTTAGTCTCATTACTGACAGAACATTGTAGAGGCCACTTTGAACTGTCGAACGCTAAGAATGATGGCCCATGCCACCATAGGGATATGTTCGGTAGAACTTTAGGATCGATTCCTCTAGAAGGAAGATCGGCAGGATTCTGTTTCGACGAAATATAGCTCCACTGTTGATAGGGAATAGCATCTAATATTTCTGAAGTCCTGTTTGCCACAAAAGGCTTCCATTTTCGAGGATGAGCTGCTAACCAACAGAGAACAACCTTAGAGTCAGTCCAAGCGTGAAAGGAAATTTCAGTACTGGAGAAGGCTTTACGGACAGCTTTGATTAATCTGGCAAGGAGCAATGCACCTAGGAGTTCCAGTCTAGGTGTGGACACTTGTTTAATGGGAGCAACTTTGGTTTTAGCAACCACCAAATTGACTTCATTTCTGTCGTGAGATGTTGGTTGAACACAGCAGATAACAGCAGCGTAAGCAGATTCTGACGCGTCACAAAAACCATGCAGATAGATGTGGTTAGACGTAGTTTGAAGCCACCTTGAAATTTTAACATTTTTGAGAGCCTTAAGATCTTCTTGAAGTCGCTGCAACTTCTCTTCCCATTCTTTAGGCAGTGGGGCATCCCAGTCCAGTTTTAAAAACCACAATTGCTGATAAAACATTTTCAACTTGACTGTGCATGGTGATAGCAAGCCAAGAGGATCAAAGATTTTAGAAGATTGAGAAATGAACCTTCTTTTAGTAATTTCAGTCCCAAAATCCATAGAAATGTTAAATAAAAATACGTCTTCTGTAGAGTTCCAAAACAGCCCTAAAGTCTTGGCACATTCATCTGAGTGAACTTCCAGGTCACCTTCTTCTTGATTATCAATGGATAAATTTTCGAGAAGCTTTGAGCAATTTGATCTCCATTTCCTTAAATTAAATCCACGTTTCTGTAATAGCTGTGAAAGCTTAGAACATAGGTCAACTGCTTCCTCTAAACTATTTGCTCCAGATAAACAATCATCTACATAGAAATCATTTTTAAGAACGGAGGATACATGAGGATGATCCTGTTCTGCATCCAAAGCAATTTGCCACAAACAGCGTGTTGCTAAAAATGGTGCAGATGCAGTGCTATTTGTAACTGTACATAATTTATATGTCTGCATTTTTGAATTAACAGATTATCTCAAAACAATTCTTTGTAAATGTTGATCCTCATTATCTACTAAAATCTGGCGGTACATTTTTTCTATGTCAGCAGAAAAAGCTATTTTATGTATACAAAAGTTGAGCAATATTGAAAATATATCTCGTTGTAGTGTTGCACCTACCCCTAAAACAGAGTTCAAAGAAACTGAATTTTTAGGTTTACATGAACCGTCAAATACTACACGAAGTTTAGTGGTAGAGCTACTCGGTTTAACAACAGCATGATGCGGTAGATAATATACTTGCTTATTTTCTTCATTCTCAACAACTGGAACCATATGATTTAAAATTTCGTATTCTTGCATGAACTCCTTGTATTGCCTACCAAGTTCTTTATCTAAATCAAATTTTCTTTCCATGGATAGAAGACGAGAAATAGCCAAAGGTTTGGAGTCGCCTAACTCTTCAGCATTACTTAAATTGGGCAGTCGGACAACAAATCTGCCATTCCCGTTTACTCGATAATTTTCTTTAAAATGCTTCTCACAAAACTCTTCTTCAATCGTTGATTTATGATTTTGGAACGTTAATTCTTCCAACTCCCAAAAACGCTTAAGTGTTGCATCGACGTTATCCTCAATATGTAAACTAATGCGATTAACACTAATGGGATGCGGAGTATTGCCTTCTGTTTTAATTCTGCCTGATACAATCCAACCAAAAATAGTATTTTGCGCAATTACATTTTTATAGCCAACAATCTGCCCTGGCTGAAAAGAAATAGTCAGCTCCAATTATCATGTCTATTTGTTTGGGCGTACTGAAATTCGGATCTGAAAGATTAATTGAATTCAAATAATCAAGGTCCTTGCTATCAATCTTTACTGAAGGCAAATGCGAAGTTAATTTTTTAAGAATATATGCTTGTATTAAAACACCATTTTTTTTCAACTCAGATTTCGGAAACAATTTTACATTTACATAACCACGAGTCAAAGCTGCTTCAGAATCACCAAGTCCCTTTACGCAAATACGGGCATTTTGTCTGCGTATATTTAGTTGTCGAATAAATGATTCACTGATGAAAGAAGCTTCACTTCCACTGTCAAAAAGAATGATACATTCGTGACCTTGACCAGCAGAATCGTAAATTATTACTGCCGCCGTTGGTAAAAATGAAGTACTCTGACCCTGAATAGAAAAACTCGAAATATTATTTTGTTCGTCTGAATTAGAAATTTGTTCATCAGATGGAGATGAATTTGACACAACTACGTTAACACTTTTAATATCTTCATGCAGTAAAGTATGGTGTTTTGCTTTGCAAATAGAACACACATTTTGCGATGAACAAAATTTTAATTGATGATTTCCGAAACAATTGAAGCATAATAAATTCTTGCGAATGACATTTTTCCTAGTCGTAATATCTGCACCTTTAAATTTATAACACTTTGATAAAAAATGAGAACCATTGCAATGCTGACATTTTAGAACAGAATTTTTATTATTATGTGAAACATTCTTCGAAACAGAGCACTGACTTTTATGCGATACTCGCTTTTCATTATTATGAGTGTTTAACATTTCAAGTGAAACACATCTTGAGTTTAAGAATTCCAAAAAACATTCTAAGCTAGGAAATTCTTCTTCACCATTTTTTTGTGACCATAAATGGCGCGTTTCCGTATCGACTTTTTCTAACAAAAAATAAATTAGCCAAACATCTCTAGACGAAGCCTTTTCGCCAAGAGATTTTAATCCACGGATAACTTCATCAGATGTATCAGATAGTTTTCTTAGATTAACAGAATCAGCGCTAGTAATTTTGGGTTGCTCAAGAAATGTTCTGACAAGCGACATTACAATTTGATTTTTTCTATCATAACGATTCATCAGTTTATCCCAAGCCTCATCATATGTAGCTTCGGAAATCGGAATGTGCTTAATAATAGCAGCTGGTTCGTCTTTTAAAAGTCCTATCAAATATTGGAATTTCTGAATTTTTGCTAATGACTGATTGGTATGAACTGTCGCCATGTACAGATCTTTAAAATTAAGCCAATCAGTATATTTACCATTGAAACTCGGAATGTTTAAACGCGGAAGTTTAAAGCTAGCCTCAACTGCAGTGGGGTTTGAAATCAAAACATTTCTGACCGTTACGGATTCAATGGCGGATTGATACATTACTTTCGTTTCAAAATATTTAGCTTCGAATTCAGCAATTTCAGAAGCTTCTTCGGGTAAAGCAGCATCATATTGATCAAATTCTTTAAATATTTGATCAATTCTTTCTAATCGTGCTTTTAATTCCGTTAAACATAACTGATTACTGAAACTATTGTGAAGCCGCGTTAGGGTAGATTTCGTTCGTCCTCTTAATCTTTTAAGATCAGATTCACTTAATTCTGTCATTATTACCATGAATAATGATTAATAAGCACAAATAACTTCAACAAGATACTTAAGCAGCAAAAAATATTTCCGCTTATCTTTCTGACGTCACGCAGACGATTCGCAGTACCAGTACTTAAAAGTTCGTTAAACACAGTTCTAAAGTATATAATAATAACACATTAAATAGCATTAAATGCCTCACCTGGGGAACCAAATAGTTGCCTTGAACTAAAAAGCATCAGCTTTGTATAATAACTTTATTGCTATTCTAACAGATGAAATATTTAAGAGAAAAATTGCCTGCAGCGCAGTGCGGCTAAGAACGCTATTCTGCTGAAACATAAACATGAACAACTGTTGCCACTCACACAAACTTAATAGTAAATAAAGCACGTTGCCAGTAACAAGATTATTGCAAAAATCATAACATAAAATTAAGCAGTGAGGAAATAAAATATACAAAGAAAAAAAAAGAAATGCAAATATTAAATATGCATCCAACAATATGGTTTTAAACAGTCTCCTCGACAATGGTATCAGAAATTTCTTAATTTTGTTATTAAATTAGATTTTAAGCAATTGGACTCTGAACCATGTATTTTTATCAGAAATTTAAATTGTAAGAAAGTAATTATGGCTCTTTATGTAGATGACTTATTAATTGCAGGTTCAGATGTAAAAGAAAGAAATATTATAATATCATTGTTATCAAATGAATTTAAAATGTCAAAATCTGAAAGTGTTTCTGAATTTTCGGGTATTAGACTGAAATTTGAGTCTGGTTGTTTGTATTTAGATCAGAAACCATATATTGAAAAATTACTTGATAAATTTAAAATGTCTGATTGTAAAACAGCCCAAACTCCCATTCAACCAAAATCTACAGCAGCTGATTTTCAGAAAGGAAATGCATTTCATGGCCCATGCAAAGAATTAATTGGGTCTTTACTTTACTTAGCATATATCACAAGGCCAGATATTATTTTTGCAGTAAATTGCTTGAGCCAACTGCAGGAGCATCCTACTGATGTTGCCTGGTGTGCTCTAAAAGGAATTCTTAGGTACTTGAAAAACACCTTAAATTTAAAATTGATATACAAAAAGGGTGATTTGGAAAGGGCAAACTTGCGTTTGTATGTAGATGCAGATTGGGGGGGAGATACTCAAGATAGGAAATCAATTACTGGTTATTTTGTAATGTTTTCAAACTGTCCTATTATGTGGTGCTGTAACAAGCAAAAGTGTATTGCACTTTCATCAACAGAAGCAGAAATAATTGCTTTATGTAAAGGTATTCAAGATGTTTTATGGATAAAAAATGTAGTAAATGAAATTTCTAATGTTAAAAATGTTTATATTTTTGAGGATAACCAGTCATGTATCAAAAGTATTGTTAATGAAAACTTTTCAGGTAGGTTGAAACATATAGATATAAAATTAAAGTTCACTCGTAAGATTGTTAAGGAAAATAATATTACAATTGAATATGTACAATCAGGTTTACAAATTGCAGATATCTTAACTAAGGCTTTGTCCAAAACAAAATTCTATGAACTGTTATCTTTGAGCTGTTTAAAATTTGTATAATTCTTTTATGTTTTGTATAATGTGCGATTAAGGGGGAGTGTTGAGATATTTGTAATCGCATTCTTACTGGTTAAAAGGAAGTATAGCTTTCTGTCAAGTCCGAAACATTCATTAGCTTTCAGCCAGGTCCGAGTTATTCTGAAACCTAAATCTCATTCTGTATGTTACTTTTGACTGGTTAGTTATTGTGTCTTGTTTATGATTTGTTAAACCATGATCTGTTGTAAAGTTATATATATGACGTCTGTAACCGCTTATCGCTGCTTAGTATTCTGTTATTCTGCTTGCTTAGTATTATTCTGCCTGTACATATTTATCTGTGCTATTGCTTGTAGTTAGTATTATTCTGCTTGCATGTAACTCTGCGTATTACTCTGCATATCTCAGTAATAAATATTTGTTTTGCGAACCACGGCATTTTCTATGTTTAACAATATTATGTGCAAATAAAATATTCGTTGAAAATGAAATAGACTTCAACCTTTGGATATAACGATGGTTTTAGACGAAATTTCTACCTTTGAAAAGAAATTGACGTATAATTAATTCTTCATGAACATTTAAAACTGTTCTCAAAATTCTTTTGATGATTGCATGTATAAGTCACGAATTTTTTTTCTCCGCTAACATAAACAAAAGCCTATTTTACAAAGAAAAATTCTCGTTAAAGATATACCTTCTTTGCCCGATAGTCCAATGTAATATTTGTTAAAATTAATTATTAAACGCAACCAATGTATCTCGTATTTTGATTTTTATATTATAATAACAAAATTATCGAAAAAAGCAGATTTAAATCTCTGTTATTGTTATGTAAAGCTTTATTATTGCTGTAAGTTCATCTCAAAATCTAATTGTATTGAATCTCATTCTAATCATCTAATGGTAATAAATATTTTTATTATTATTTCATTAAATTAGTCATTACCATTATTTTACTAATGAAAATATGTTATTAAAAATCGCATTCCGGCCTACAGACTTACAGATCTAGTCTGTATTTACTATATTTTGTTAAATTTTGTTCTCGCTTTCTAATTTCTAATACGAAAATACGCGAATATAAATGAAGAGTGAAAACAAAGTTAAAAAATTCACAAATTATTTACGAGATTGATTAGAAATAATGAATGAAATATAAACATTGAATACATTTTGTTCTAAATAAAGTGTGCACTGGATATGCATCCAGTACTGCATATTTATTTATGCACTATTTATTTAGAACTTCATTTAAATGAAAGCAAAATAATCATCGAAAAAATTGCAAATCTAGCAACTCCTCTACTATGGGACGTAAGCGTCCGGCACACATGTAAATTTTACTTCATCCATGGAGGGGAACTAACGACTTTTCTCATTAGGAAAATGTCAAAGAGGGGGCAAAACTGTTTCGGATCGCGCCGGTCTGAAGGCTATAATATGAGAATTTCAGCCCGGTTTTAGAAGGTTAAGAGGGTAATGCTTGAGAACCTATTGTAATAATTTTGTGGAAACATTTAATTGGAAGAACGTTTATAAAAGTATAAATAAACATTACAATGAGAGAGAAAATATAAATTATTATCAGGTTTTAGTCAAATTATCTGTATATGAAACGTCGAAATGGTAATATGGGGAGTATTTTATTCATTTGTGCAAGCATTTTATTTACTTGCATACCAACGAGTTCTGACGAAAAGTCTGCATAGATTTATTACATAATTATTGGCCCTTCTTGCAGACGCAAATGAGATCTAATCAGAAAATAATAAAGCATCTGAATCAGTCAATCATCAACAAGCACATTCTAAATCAGATTTCTGAATTACTTTCTTGAAGCGTTTACGGTCCAAATAAAACTGAAGAAACATTTTAAACACAAAACAAAGCAGCAGAAGTGTGAGAAGTATATATTACTATAAAGCCACCACTCTGTCAGTTAAAGACAAAGTAGTTTGATTAAATAAACAAGGTGAACAGAGACACAGTTGTAGCCGTTTGTAATTTTAAAGTACATAAAGCGCAGGAGTATATCAGAAACCTAGTGAGTAGCACATTGGTTACAATTTTTATTAGAAACATGCTGAAACTGTGAATATAATTTCAAGCATCGGTGGCATCATCGAATGGAGACATGCTGCAGTGTCAGATGTATTTCATTAAAAGATATGAAATATTTTTAAACGTTTAAGAACACAGTTTCTGAAGTACTTGACAGCTCACCCTGTATAAGCTTCATTCCTTTGTTTAAAAGTCGGTAAAGAGTTATCCCAGATTTTCTTAAAAATTATTGGTGGTATTGATCAATAATAACGACAATAACATACATTGTTATGGAAAGAGAGGAAGTACTTGTGAGGCTTTCTGAACGACCAAGTCTCAGTTTTAATATTTTAATATTAATCTCTACAAGTCTGACCTAACTGACACTACTGAAATAGTTACGAAAAATTGATTCCCACTGTTAAAATATTGATCTGCATTTTTTTTTCGTAAATTTTATTTTTTTAAACAACATGTCTGTAATCAATCTGCGCACCGCTTTGATGCTGGAAAAACACTAAAATTTGAATCATCGTTGTACAAGCTAAAAAAAAAAAAACAATATTTAATTGTGAGAATAAAATATTCTAACGACTATAAGTCAAGAATAAGATCAAATCTTTAGCTGCAAGCCTTTTTTAGCGTTATGGGGGTTAGGGAAAACTGAGTGCGATACCGAAGGGCTCGGTTTCGAATCCCGGAGAAGGCATGGATGTAAAATTGTCTGTCCCTTCATAGGAGGCAATGATGGCCCGCCTACTAGGCGCCTCCATGATAAAGAGACTACCGATCTGGCCTTAGGGCAGGACGATGCCGACATAGGCAAGTGCCAACCATAAGAAAAAAAATTTGATTGTAATCTTATTCAAAAATTCCTAATTATAAGACGCAAAGTTTTAGACACCTTTCTCATGTTCGTTTTTAATGGTAATCAAACTAATATGAAAGTGGACTGAAAAGTCATTTTTAAATGAACCCCGTAATCTTATACGTCTCTGTACATTTGCATAAATCCATAATGGGCCAGGTATTATTTTGTCGAAGGACAAGAGTCTAAATGGAACGATTACTTCGCTTACTTGCGAGTGAATTCTAGGAGGTCCGACGAAGACATCGCGGACGAAAATGTAGCGGAGAAAACAACGTAAGACGGAAACTTCGTTGTAGAAAACATGTGGGAGAAAAGAAGGCAGGAAAACATATCGTAAGTCTATAACATCATCGAAGAAAACAATCGTGGTACAAAACATCGACGAAGAACAGAAAGCGGTTTCAAAACTTCGCAGTTTAAAAATATCGTCGTGGAAAATATATTCCTGTAAAATCGAGTAAATAAAATAATCGCCTGACGATTATTCTGCAGATATATCTTTTCTACTTTTAAAAGGTGCTGGTGCGTTTTCGAGTAATGAATTCTAGGTGCGAGTAAGAATGAGGAATATTTTTACCTCTATATTTCATATATTTCCTTTTATTAATTATTTTTTGCTAAAAATCCAAGAAGGAACTCTTGCATTGAAAAGTTGAAAGGAAGTAGAAAATTAATGATACGTATGGGAGTACTACGCAGTTATTTATTTTTTATTTTAAGAGAATTTTAAATTTATTTACTTAACTATTAAACGTTATTATTTAATTAAGTCCTTTCAAAAAGTTGTATTGGCAGTTCTTCATGAACAATATATTTTTAAAAAAATAAAAAAGGGAAAAGGAGCATTTACTTTAGATTAAATATATTTAAAAGGTTTATGCATGTCTGAAATTTCTAATATTATGTTTTTTGAATAAAATTAAGACTTCTTTTGTTCTTTTTCCTTCAACTTCTTCAAAGTAATCCTTTTATATAAGTATCCTTTGGATGTTGCGATTCGTTAGTTGTGATGACACAAGTCAGGATAAACTACGTAATATTTCAGTACCGTATTTATATTTATTGGATTATTGGAACAGCACGTTAGGGCTCTTTTCCTAAGGGGAGGGAAGCGTTTGGGGAGGACTTTCTCAGGAAAAGTTTCGTACGCACATTACACATTAGAAAAACCACAAAATTCTCAAGCAGCGTGTTATTGTGCTGGGTCTAGCTACCAGCGTTCAACGATTTTACCTCTGGACCACTGCAGCCAGATAGCGTTATTAACGGAATGGATTATTAACGGAAATGCATTCATTTTCACACTATTTTTTTGAGAAAGATCAAATTTAAATTTAGATCTAGAAAATGTAAACGCAGAATTTTACAAAAAGAAAATATAGGTACAATAAATCCTCTTGTCGATTACCATCCTAAGATGACCGATGTTTCTGAAAAAATAAGTAAATATAGGTTTTTCACAATGTCTCTCTAAGATGACCGCATCAACGGAAGACTAAAGAGATATGGAATCGTCAACGATCGATTTGAAACGAATATTTTATATTTAACTTTATATTTATATATTTTTATAAATGATTTTAAAATAAGGTTAAACTTTTGTGTCTCAGTGTTCCACTACATGGAACACCCAAATTGAATCGCTTTGAAAACCTCTAAATTCAACCGTAAATAGATAAAAATGCTTTTATAATATACTTTGAACTTTTCTTTTTAAACCGTAGATAGCAGCATATCACAAGGAGACACATAATTTTAATTTATTATGCGTTATTAAAATCCATTTTTTTCAAGTAATTTTCTCTATATTTTTAATGATATAAAAATTTTATGTGGAGAAAAAATAGGCATAATTTTGCTGGCTGTACTCCAAATTATTTTTTTAATCTTTCATACAAAAATCATACTCAGAATCATTGAATAAAACCAGGTGTCCCATTAGCGGGAACACTGCGACTTTAGTAATCTCCTGCTGTTACTAATCAGAACATCTGTGCTCTTAGGAGAGAACATCCGTTGTTTTCGTTTTCTGTTTCCGTTGATTTTTTTTTTTGGGGGGGGGGAATGAATTCAAACACAGCAGCATTGAGGGCGAGGTGGTTTTAGATAATTGTGTAGATATTTTTCGTGTATCTATATATTATAAGCTTTTTTTTCTTTTTTGTTAATATTAATCGTAGTTAAGTATTTTAATCTTAGTTGGTTTGTGCTTCCATCAAAAAGGTGTAACTTGCTTTGAACAATTTCACGATGCTAAGAAATAGGAAAATTTATAAACATTTTTGTATATAGGACTTGTGTATATAGATATGTATCTCATTTATCCGTATATATTCAAGAATATTGTGTATATCCAAGAAACCATGTATACTGCCACAATACAGAGTTTTTTTTATTCTTATGCAAACGCTTCTACTCATTTTCGTGCTTCACTGAAATGCTCGCTTAGTCGCACTTTTAAAAGCTCTGGCGGCGCAGTGTTCCACCTCATGGAACACCCACAGAATTAAAACGGTAAGTGCAATTTTTACAACATTTTACCTGTATACTTATTTAGGACTAAATAGACTGAATACAACGTTTCTTGCTGAAATTCCGACTTTAACGTACAGTGCGCCGCAAAGGATTAAATGTTTTAGTTCTATGTTACGCAAATTTTATTTCTCTCTTTGTACCGAGGAGAGGCGCAGACACAAATTTGTTAGGATCGTAAAGCTCGGGTTTAGAGCTTTTAAGTTGCTGTGAGTTTCAATTAAGCAGAGGTTCTCCTGAGTTTACTTGGTGAGCCGCTACTGAAGTCGGAGATTTCAAAGTGTTCTTCGCCGTTCCTCAGCCAACTTAATGTTTGAAAGCCAATAAAGTAGTATCGGTCAACATTATGACTCTGAGGTTTCTTGGGTTCTACACTGAGGGAACATCAAGTGAATTTACAGTCCACTACTTTTGAACGACGGAACATACAGTTTTCAGACACAATTTATTCGAAATTTTTTTAGTTATTGCTTGAACTTTTAGAACGAAGTTCTCAGCGAACCACTTTTTTTTACGACCACTTCTTAAAAGTATAGCTGTGGAATTCTGGTACTAATTCTCATCTTTTTAAGATTTGCCATTTAGGTAATTTTTTATTACTGCCTTTTACAATATAAAGGAAGAATTATAATTACGAAAACTTTCAAGTATCACATTTCAGTGGAAATATCCATTTTGTCCATATCTGAATCCATTTGGATGATTTTTGTGCGACATCTCATACGGACAGCATAAAGACTTCTTCTTTTTCATAGTATATTTTATAATGCATTCAAAAGGGATTTTTTTCGTGTTCTCTGTATGTATGTAGATATAATATATGCGTGTATGTATCTCGTATAACACAAAAACGATTAGCCGAAAAATATTGAAATTTTCTAAAGAGTAGGCTTGCTTCTCTCTTTTATATTGCAGGTTAGCTGTACCAACCGTATATGTATATGCTCACGTATATGTACACCAACATCCTTTATCCGGCTTAAAAGTCCCTACACGACCTTTATTTTTGCAATCGTTGCTTGTAGTAATATACTTCCAGTCATCGAAATGTTTTTAAATCACGAAAATATTCATGTTTTGGCGATGTCAAATTTTTAAAAAAAATGTTTTTTGACAAATATATAAATCCAAATTTTAATATAGTCTCGAGGTTCGTATACTTACATTTGGGAAAGTTTCATACTTGTTATCTATAAAGTATATAAAGAAGAAAGATTGTGTCATTGTCCTCTCATAACTCGGTCACTACTATAGCTATCACCGCCAAACTTTCTACAATTCTTTTATCGGTTTATCTACATCGTTAGAGAAGGATTACAACGGTATCGTTCTCTCTGTTGTCAGATACATTTATTTCAATCTATCTTAATTGACATCGGGTACTTCCGCTAATAAAGAAACAAAATTGGAAAAAATTCATAAGTGCACGACCAACATTGTGCAGTATACGTAATTTCAAAATCAGGAACTTTCTTTTAGGAATCGGGTATTCAAGTTTGAAAGAGCAATTCGAAGAAATAAATTTAAATGATCAGCAGCAAAATGTGTGTGTAATTTAAGAGGCCTTATAAGGAAATTCACATAACTTATAAGAAACAACACATAAGGCCTTACAAGGCCTTATGTGTTGTTCGCCAGAGATTTTTGACTTTAGTAAGCAAATAATTTTTCGATTTTTTTCATTCGAAAAAATATGCGTCTGTTTCTCGTACTTTTCTAATATACAGTGAATTATTTCATAAGGGCATTACGTTTAAGTTTCCAATAATTAGTTTATATATAGTATATAGACATTGTCAAGCATTCGTTTCCTCCAGATGTAAACCACCTGTTTCTCGACCTGGCCCAAACAGCTTTTTACATATTGTTAACTGCAAACAATCATTCGAGTTACTGTATAGTTAAATGGAATGTATTCTGAGAGCTGAAAAATGTCATCTAAGCAATTTGCAATTTGATTCATTTCTAGTAAATCTGAAATCAGTTTCGTTATTTTAACAAGAAAGGGCATTTTTATGCATAGTGCTGGAAATAGATTAAAGATTTAATAAAAATTAAATTTTAGGTTCGAGTTCCATTTGACGAATATCAAAATGTTTACCTTGAAATATTAATAAAAGTATCTTGAAAATAGGAATGTTATTTTTAATTATTTTAAAACTATTTACTCTAAAGCAAAATGCCGTTACATTAAATATCAGAGGCACAAGTAGAAGATAAAGAACTGGATATAGATGGCTAGAAGTAAGAAACAAACAGAAAAGAAAGAGAGAGATCAGAGTAAAATTATTCATATTAAATTCAAATGGAAAGTATTTGAAAATGTTATATTTCAATAGCTAAGATTTAGTTAACTCTAACAGGGAGAAGTACCTCATATGGGCATAGTATACATCATAAGTGAAGTGGAGAAAGCATACGGTATCGTGTTTTTACTATTTGAACACTTTCGAAGACCTGAATGATGAGTTTATATATGTCAAATACTCTATTAATTACTTATCTCTATCTGTATTTATACACGTACTGTCCAGCAATGAATGCTCGATGTATAGGTCACAGCCACTATCCCACCAAAAGAGAAAACTTTTATTTATGTAACTTCATAGTACGTCTGCCAGGGAAACGAAAACCGGCTTTAAATCTAACATTATCCTGCACATTTTTATGAAACATTAACATTTTGATTCGACCCTTTTGTTTTATTTTGTTTTGAGTTTTGTTCAAGCAAACGTTTCGGAAATCATTCCTACTTGTAAATACCTGTTTGTTTCTTGTATGTTTGGAGCGCCATTGGTCATGTGGTTAGGATTGCAGAATACTGAGAGTTTTATGGAACTGATCATCCCAATTGTAATTTCCATTATTTATATACAAAAACAATTTAGGAGCATGAAAAACACCAATATGGATAGTTTAGTAAGACGAAACTTCAGCTCGTAAGTGCTGATAAAAAACAATGTACAATAACTAAATGTTACTGTAGGATGTTTATTATAGCTTAAATAAACAAACACTGTTTTTGCTCAAACACAGCGTTAAAAATACCAAGTGGTTGACACGAAGCCACATAAATTTCATTTGACTAATTATTAATATATTATTATATCATAATATTAGTTAGCAGTGGTAAATCTAGGTATTAAAAAACCGTAAACACGAATTTTTGAAAATTTTAATATTTCTCCTTTCGCCACGTTTGAATTATCCATTTGAAATTAGGCATTAAGAAGGTGGCAAGGGGCCTTCATTTTCAAGGAATGATTTCTTCCGGCAGTAATTTTACAATAATATTATAAGATTAGACATAATAAATCTGACAGCATGAATGCATTATATGAAAAAAGCACGGAATTTGCATTATTTTGCTGTAGAATGTTATACTAATTCTCGATTATCCGTTTGTGGAATACCCGTCTTGTAATTTGGAACTAGGTACCGTTGAAGCAATTTTAAGCGACCAGCGAATATATTTTTCATTTAGTCAATTTGTCGTAATTTTAATCTTTTTAATTGCAGTTTTACATTATTTTGATTACCATTAAAAACGAACGTGAGTAGCTCATCTGAAAATCTATAAGCTGTGAGAGAAATCATATTGAATGATCTGAGCATACAGAGGAGACTAATTATATGCCTTTGGCTTTACAATCCTTGTTAGAATATTTCATTTTCAGAGTTGTGTTTTTGTGTTTATTGCAGCTTGTAGGATGATGAGTGAAATTGCTTGGAACTCCGTGCATTAAATAAGTGCAAACATTGGTTACAGACCTTGTTAATTAAAAAAAATTAAACTTTACAAAAAATAATGTTACAGAAAACATATATTCCTTTTACATTCCAAATCAATTTTTCGTACCTAGTTGAGTCACATAGATTATGACAAACTTTGAGAAATTAAATTAAAAGAATTAAATATGAAAAAAAAAAAGAATTTAACAAAACAATTATAACTTGGCTGTGCGAGAAATCTCACAAATACTACGTTTATGTTTCTGAACAAATGCATAATATTCCCTCCTTTTCTATGTATCAATTTTATCAATTATCTCTCACACCCTTTTTTATGAAAATCTGTGATAACACTTTACAAACATTTAAACAAATAAATGAAACTTATACAGATTGGACTGTCAAATACTTCGAAAAATTAGTTGTTAAATTTCAAAAAAATTCAGATTTCATTACGAGATATATCTGACATCGAAACAGGTCTCAAATCGATAATGTCATGGATTTTTAGAATTATGTTTACAGTTTGAAATTATCCTTATTATATGAAAAATATTAAATAAATTTGTTATATATCAGTTTCCTTGCACACTCTTGTGCTATATGTACTTTAACGTACAAAGAACGTTATAGAATAATACGTTATAGAACGTTATAGAAAGAACGTTATAGAATAGTGTTATCAATGGTTATTTAAACCAAACTGCTGTGCGTTTTTAATGCCGAGCGGTAGCTTTCTAATTAACACGCTGAGTTCGGCGCCGAATTTGCTGTCCTTTCCGTTCAGCCGGCAGCGAGCTAAGCCTTAAAGCTAAGCCGTATTTTTGTTTAGAATGTTTCAATACATTTCATTAATGCTAAATTTGATCACATTTCATTGAGACTATATTTATTTTTTAACTTATACTGTCGGTTCCGTGGAACGACGCCAGGCAAACGAAAATTCCAGTGCCGGTTCCCAGGGACCGACGCCGGCCACACGGAAAGTTCACTGTCGGTCCCCAGAGACCGGCGCCGCGCTCAACGTGTTACGAAAGTTTCGGGCCGGTAAGTAAATATGTATTTAATTCAAATATATGAATTGATATGTAATCTATATATATGATTGATTGTATTTGAGTTCCATTTCGAATACTCAAAACTTAAACACAAAGAACTAGAGGCAGCAGATACATAAATCAGTTTATTGAACGCAATTTAACAGAATCGTTACAGCTGATGAGATGTGGGTAGCTCACTTCACCACAGAAAATAGCAAGTCACGATTGATTGGCGTCACAGGGATCCACGCGCCGGACGATCCTCAGTCTATGCACGGAAATTGAAGTCCACGGTATTCTGGGATAGTAAAGGCATTCTTCTCATTGACGTATTGGCGAGTGGTGCTCCGGTGAAAGCTGATCTTTATTGCGCTTTACTAGAGAACATCTGAAGAGCCATTCCGAACAAATGGTTTGGGATGCTCAGTGCTGGTGTTGTGGTGTCCTACGACAACATCGGACGCATACGGGGAATTCCACAAAATATATGTTGCAGACGTTTCGCTGGGAGATGTCTGACCATCCATTCTATGGCTCCGATCTTGCTGTTAAGTACTTCCACGTGTTATTGCACCTGAAGATGTTCTTGTCTGGGCACACTTTCCTACAGGTGAAATGTTGCAGACAAATGTGACGGGCTGCCTTTCTTCCCAGGCGACAGACTTCTATGACACTCTAATGGAAGTAGGTAACCGACGCTATGACAATTGGTATAGTTCCGATATTTCTTATGCTGAGAAGTAGCATAAATATAGCTGTATCTTTTGCAATAGGTTTCTCCAGGTAATAAGACTTTGTTTTTTATGGTTTACGGCAAAGTCATTTTTCGGACGACCCTCTTATTGTTTAAATAATCATTATCAAATGAATATACCTTCATCTAAATCAATATCTAACTCATTGAAATCATCATCTATATAAATTTCCTTTTAAATCCAATCAATTTCATCTGCTAATCTAAGACATCTAACTAAGCATAACTACCCAAAACACATCTTCATGTTAAACCATCATATATATATTATCATCATCATCGTCATTGAAAATATCGCCAAATTAAGATAAATCATCATAGCTCAAATCAACTAAATAAAAAGCAGTATCATCTAAATCACCACCATCAACCATATGATTCTCATTTGATCATTGTCTTCATCACCTCATCCTTCTAAATCACCATCAAAATTGTTATCTGAATAACCAAGAAAGAAATTATAAAATTATCACCAGATAATTCAAAACCATCATTTAAATAATCATCATCATCGAAATCATACCTTCAGTTTAAACCGTCGTATATGTCATCATCACCATTATCATCGTCGAGATAGATAAATCATAATCTTCCAGATCATCTAAATAGAAAGCAATATCAACCAAATCATCATCTTCTTCATCCTCATTTAATCATCGTCTTCATTGTCTAACACCTCTAAATTATTATATAAATCACTCTCACATCATGTATAAAATCGTCATCAGTCAAAACTATGTCACCATCAAATTCATCTAAATATTTATTATCACTTAATACACATCGTCATTTTAACCATCATGTATATCGCGTCACCATGATCATCGTCAGAATAAGATAAACCATCATCACCCAAATCACATCAGTCATTCTAAACCATCCTATGTATCATCTTCATCATCATCATTGAAGTCGTCGTCAGAATAAAAGAACTTCACCTAGATACAAAGCCCGATCACCTAAAGTTTTATTATCCTCCTACTCAATTATTCATACTCTTCATCAATAAACCATATACTCACGATCACCTAAATAAAAAATCAGCAGCAGTTAATCTAAATTGTCGTCCTCAAAATTCCAGTTAAATTATTCAAATCATCGTCGTTTAAATCATGACTTTTTAGTGTTTCGCTAGTGTGCCGTCAAATAGAGCCAGTTTCATTCAGGTACAGACAGAAGGATATCACCAGAAGTTCACTATCGTTGGTACAGGTGTAGTAACCAACCGCCCTCAGGAGATGCCAGAGGCTTGGGGACGTAGCCGAAACCTATGCCATCTTAGATAATGTGACACTCGGAAGTGACGTAAGAGTTTGAATAACGTAATGTTTCAAAAAGTTTGGTTTTTGTGACAACGAAAATATTTTTTAAAGTTTCATTTCTTCCGGAAACGACGAATTGTTTTCTTTTTTTTTTAGGCAACGGCCTATTGAACCCCTTGAAATCTTGCTTGTAATGACATTAAAAATTTCCCTTTTATCATTAAATCTGTATTTGTTTTTAATTGAGCACCTCATTATTTACAGTTTGTTCATTTCGCATAATTTTAATATAATAATAATAAGCCAAATGCAAAATGTTAATCGTTAAAGAGAAATGCGACCAGAGATATAAAATTAAAAATTAAAAGACAAAGAATTAAATTTATATATCAAGTTTTACCAGAATAGAAAAAAAGAGAAAGGACATTAAAGAATAGAATAGTTGAAGGGGTGTTGAAAGCCAAAACATTACATAAAATGAGGATTTCTGATATTTGCATTTTCAAATTCTCTACAATTTTAGCTTTCTTAAAACACCGTTCTTTAATCTCTATGAAAATTAGGACTGTACAAAATCTAGCTTTAATTTGTCATTGAATACTTTGATAATTGAGAATTTTTACATAAAATCGCGTTTTTCCCCCGAACGTGATTTTTTATACTCGATGTAGTACCTGTTCTCAACAACTACTGCTCACAGGTATCTGAAACTTTTATACCTTATTTACTACGCTTCCAAATATTTGCCGAAATGAGCTTTTGATTATAATCAGTGCTAAATTTTACTATGCGTAACAAAATATACTGTAAAATACTCTAAAATTTAAAATGATAAAAAAGCTCGTTTCAGGATATTCAGCTAGGTATTGTGATGTTCCTTCCCTTAGCGAAAGACGTTTCCAGAACATTTTATCCGCGAGGGGCGAAAGACGGTTAAAGGAAGGGACGTAGTTACGCCGGAAAATGTGTTAGTGTAGTTACGCCGGAGTGGAGGCAAGCTGGTGGGAAGAATACGAGACTTGTGACTTTTGCGGTTGGACCGGCAGTCATGCCGTGTGCAAAGAGATAACATAAGCTAAATGTATAGTAGTGGTATTTGTTTTATTGTGTATTGTTTAATAAATTAGTGGATAAAATTTCAAAGCTGATGGAGATTATTTTCCTATTATGGCGAGTGCATGAGAAATGACCGAACCCGCCTCGGAGTTGAAACGGCGCGAGGTGCAAATCGGCGCAGTCGATAGGATAAGATTGTGAAAAAGGAAATCACTAAATAGTGAAAATAATAAATAAATATGGTTGTAAAAAGTTACTGAAAGTTATAAAATGAAATTCGGTGATAGTTCACGAATGGATCTACGATGAGAGAAGATTTTTATGACGAAAGAAAATGGTAAAATGGGATCATCAGTGTTCATCATCCTAGTGAAATCGTGAAAAGTTAAATCAGGGGTAATGTGAATTACCGTGTTGTAATCATGTCAAGTTACGTGCCACTGCAGTGTGCTCATGATTAAAGTTAACAGCGTCAAGTTGTGCTCTTCGTTCGATATTTTCACTATCGGGATCAAAGGTAAGTCCTTCTTAATTTATATATTAACCATATTAACTTAGAAAATTATAATTGTTTTATGTCTGTTAATAACATGTTTCGAATGTCAGGCGTTAAAGCCAGTAGACACCGAGAAAGTATATTTTATATCGAAATGAGAAATTAAGGTTCTTATTTTTATCAAGATATAGGAGATTCTTAGAGATTCTTAGAGCAGGGGAAACGATTATTGAAACATTTGAAAATAATGAAAGGAGTTATGTTTGACCCACCATCGAAAGCTGAGAAATGACTGTTCTTTTTACATCATGCTGAAGTGATTCTTAATCTCTATAAAATATCTGAAGAAGGGAAAATTATTTTGCAGAGTTTAAAAACAAAAGTTAAAAGTTTGATCGCGACTCTCGATGAAATGGATTGACATAACAATATTATGATTAAAGACACCCTATTAAAAGAATTCGAGATTCCTCGGAAAAGCCGATCGAGGCAGGCTGGTGGCGTGAATACGAGACTTGGTACTTTAGCGATTGGACCGGCAGCCATGCCGTGTGGAAAGAGATTACTTAAAACATGTTTTGCGCGCTTTATATTATGTATATAGTTGAGATTACTTAAAACATGTTTTGCACGCCTTATATTATGTATATAATTAAATGTATACTATACTAGTGATATTTGTTTTATTGTATATTGTGTACCGTTATGTGTAATAAATTAGAGGATAAAATTTCAAAGATAGAGATTATTTTCCTACTATGGCGAGTGCATAGACGAACCTGCCTCGTGCTTGAAAGAGCGCGAGGTGATAGATGTACTTTAATTACGTAAAAACCTTCAAGCCTGTAAGAACAGCAGATTTTCAGAAAAGGTAATCTAAAAATGGCCAATTCAACATTGTTGCTATAGGGTTTCCAACACCCCTTAATGTAAAGGAGTAAAATATTTTAAAAAAATGGCATTTATGGAAATAAAAAAAAGAAATATGTTTAGCTTATAACAGTATATAATATTTCTGTAAAATAAATAAAGTGAGAATTTAAAAGCAATTTTTTAAAATAAAAAAACAAAAGGAAATATTTATAGTTTTTAAAATCAGTATTACTTTTGTAAAATGAAAGAACTTAAAATCTTTTTAAAGTAAAAATAGCGAAAAGAAAAATTTAAATTAAAGTTTCACGTTATTAAACTAAATATTGAAGAGAAAAACATTTTTGACACGAGAAAGGGAAAATAAAAGAATTTAAAAGTCAAAATTGCATTTACACAAGTTGCAACTTTGATAGAAATTCGCGTTCCTTTAAGCCTCGGGCGTCTCCCTATGACGGTCGGTTACTATTAAGCTTGTTATTCTAAACTGGCTATTCAAATTACAGTCGGTATGCGCAAAGGGGGCCTGAATCTTCACCTGAAAAATAAACAAAATTATTGTTAGACATCACATAAAAATATCAGTTAAAATGATAATTCAATTCTGAGTCACAAGCATGAGAATATTTGAGAAGGTTATATGGCATACACAAATAACCAAAATGAAAGGTACTCGAAACGCATATCTGTGCACTGTCTGCAAAAGTTCAGACCGGATCTTGGTCGTTTGTGGTAGGCATTGACTTGCAAGTACAAATGTGTTTTGAAAAACGTAAATGTTTGCGCTTTGGTACTTTTAAATTTAAAGTAATTTGTTTTGTAAAAATTACGAAGCCTAGCTCTTCATATGTTTCTCCGACACTCATAATTTTATGAGGAAAAAGTGTGCACTCGTTATGATATAATTTTGTACATAAATATCTCCGTCTGATTTCGATTGACATCAGTCAATTCTTTTGTGATTTATTTCTTATAACCAAAAGGAAAGTTTCCGAAATGAAGTCTAGGTATTGGAGGAAAGAATAATTAGTAAAATGTACAAAACTGATACTTTTATTTTCAGCTTTTTTGAAATGAACTCATTATGCAGCGTGCGAAAAAAATTAAAAAGACTTCTCTCAAAATTTAATTTTCAACGTTCTATTTTGGAAATGAAAATATTAATTAACAATAGACAGAACTCGTCCTTGACTTTGTAAATTATTCTAGAAATCCTTGACTTCCTATAGCTGGTAAAAACCTGAAATCTCTTACTAAATTTGGCATGGAATACGCCAGTAAATTTCAAACGTAAAAATGTGCGCCATTTGTTTTTACATAAAATTTCTCATATAAATAATTCTTGGATTAGACTTTTTTTGAAAAGTATCTTGACCCAAAACGTTTAAACTGTTTTCTTAAAACATTCGTTTGCTATTGAAAATTTTATAAATATAACTAGAATGAGTTTTGAATAAATGAAATTACAACGCATAAGCACATTGTTGGAACATTTTGTATAAGAAAACGTAATCGCATATAAATCAAGTTCTTATATCGCTTAATTACAATGCATCAGATCTTTAGTAAATAAAGAAATCAATAAAATACACATGGTGGTTTGGCAATACCAAAAACATCATATCCCGCAACAGCTCTTCTTGATTATTTCATACCTTAGGAAACACGAGCAAATATGTCAATTGCGGAAACATTGCAGTTTGGCAAGCGATAAGGTGGTGCGCAGGAGAATTGATTATCGGGGAAAATATTTCTGCAAGGTAGGAGGTGATTTGTATTCATTCTGGATGTGGAAGAGAATGTTATTCTAGGACTTCGAGAAATAAGGAATATAATTTGGATAAGAGTGCACTTTCGACCAAAGTGAATTTGCGGAATTAGGTGTCATGTTTCTTCTTTCTGTAGTCATTTTAAGCCGTGGTTCTGATGTCAACATCAAAGACTTAACGATATCACATTTGATTTTAGAGAAGTGTAGTTCATCCAGTGCTTTCTTCAGCAGCAGTAATGGCTTTCGCCGAACGAAACAAACACAATGCAAGTTTCAAATGTTAAGTCATTCAGTTTGCGAAAGAAAATGGAAATCATGCAGTTTGGTTTTCGTGAATGCTTCGTACACGAGTGGAAGAGGCATGAAATTTTAATATGATTATTGCGCCAAAGAATAAATGTGTATTGCATAAAGAAGTAATGAAATAGCTTACCGTCGGCGAAAGTGTTGGAAACTGCATTGTAGAAAATCCCCATCATCACTAGAATGGATTAATTGTAACAAGAAACAGCGTACGTTTCTTTGCCTTAAAAATAGAAAAAAGGAGTGCAAATGGAAGTTAAAACTCTAAAGCAAACTGAGTTGTGTATTCGATTTACTTCAGGGAATAATTCAGTTCTCCGAGAAAAAGAGATAAATTTTTTTCAAAGGCTTCGAAAGTATAGAGATAAAACTTTGATGAGTTTTTAAAAATATGTAAAAATTTATTTACTATCACGTGTTGCAAATATGGATGTCATTCCTGTAGTTTTGATATAGTAGGAGATAAAGAAACAATGATATGAAAGAAAAATAACGGTTAACATAAAATTAATAGGCCAACGAGAAATCTCACCTCACCGTACTGATCTCCTGATTAGCCGACCGTACGAAATTAAAAGCTCATCGATATCTTGAAAAGAAAGACTTTGCTGAAATGCAGTTTCCCGAAAATGTTTTCATCCGTATTCACGAGAAATAATCGGCGGAGAAAAATGTTGTGAAACTGTGGATAAGAAATATTTGGCAAAAGCTTCCTTTTGCCTCAGATAATCAAGAAAGTCTAATACTTTGGGACATGTTCAGCCTCCATCTAACGGATAACACAAATATGTTGTTGAAAGAGTGTTATACAGATATGACAGTTTATCCAGGCGGATTATTGCCATTAGTTCAGATATTAGACATATATGTCAATAAATCATCGATAGAATATTTTAAACGTTAGTGGAATACTCTTACAAAAGTGAAGGTGAAAAAAACAATTACAAATGGAGACCAAATACGTCATGCCAGTCCATAAATAGTGTGTCAGTAGATAATAAAATCACGTAATAAAATTAAACCCGTTTAATTTATGTGGTATATCTGACGGTCTAGATGCAAACGAAAGATGATTATTTATGTGTGGATCAGAGTAAAAGTAACGTAAAACGGAAACAGAATTCGATGATGTGCTTGAAGTTATAGCTTAAGACGTATATGAGGAACTTGGATCTGTCTATGCAAGTATGAATCAGAGCTGAAGGTGAAAATGAAACAGAATCCGATAACGAAAATTTTTAAGTACATAAACTATGTTATTTCTCTTAAATAAAAAGCATTTAATTACACGCATAAATCTAATTTTATCTAATTCTAATCACTTTTTCCATATTTCTAAACATAACATTTTTATAGCTGGCGTACAGCGCGTACCCATAAATTTCCATCTTGCATTTTCTTTTAAAAGTGCGCCTTATACCCCTGAATATACTATAACAAACATAGCTGAAACTTAAGTGATAGAGATATTTACATGCTTGCTGAAGCATTATATTCTGTTTTTTTCCCTTGTATTAGTGTATAAATGTTTTCAAAATTTCGATGTTACGTTTTTCAATCTTTGTGTTTAGAAAAGGGATAAAGAATTCAAACTTTTATCTCCGAAAACTAAATTCTAAATCAGATTTCTAATGAAGAAGTGAAATTCTCTATAGCTTTACTTTCCGGACTAATTAAAATTAACAAAAAGAAGAGAGGAAAAAAAATAACTGATTTGGGTAAGCAGAATATTTAGCCATTCAGTATCTATTGGTGGAATGTATATAACTCTAATGAATAGTACAGAAATAAGATAAAGTTACGTTTCAGTTTGTAGGCCTTACATTTCAAAATGGTTTTAATACAGCTTAAAGCGCATAGCCAAAGATTATGCTCTCAACCGCTTTTTCAGTAATAACGTCAGAGAATAATTCTTACAGTTACAATGTTTTCAAATAATCCATTCCTTCAAAAGTAATCTATTGTACTAAGATAATGTGTTTTTGAGGGCAGAAAATGAAGCAGAACGGCGAGATCCATCAGAGTATGATCCTGTAATGCTTTAACAAATCTTTCGCAGTCTTAATTAATAGAGAAATGCCGTAGAGCTTCATCTTACACTTTATTCTTGTATTCATATTATTTGTATTATGTGACTATGTGTCTCTATTCGATGTGTGGGAAAAAAACGTCTCCAACAGGTTTATATATACGATACCATTCAGATAAACGCAAAGGAAACCAACATTTCCATCTAATAATATTCATTTTATTTTAATTATATAATTTTCTAGTTAGATAACCAATTTGTGAGCAAGAATTTGCATCGTAACAGGGAATCATATTGCTGCCAAATTCCAAATATAAAAAACTAAAGCTCACGAATCACAAACCGAGAGCTTCTGTGAGATTTGTGAGGTGCGAAGGAATCTCTATTTTGAAAGAAATCGAAATTGATATAAATTCGCTTTAAGACATATTATTCAGTTTATTTATCTAATTATATTATGATTCTGATGTAATGTATACACACATTTTAAAAATTATTTCTTTCGCTCATTTCAATTTGTAATCTTGAATTTTTACACTGAAAAAATCCTGAGTAGAGACGGAAACTGTGGTATGTCAAACTGAATTTAAAGAAGGTGAAAGCAAATGAAAAGCTAATGTACATACTACAATAGCTTTTAATTTGTTTAGAATTACAATCTTAGTAATGCAAATCATGCTGATTAACACATAATTAAAAGTGGATAAACATTCCTTTTTGAACGTTTCTTTGAACCTTGATATAAAGTTCTATGAATATCTGAAGTTGGATAAGACAGCTCAGGGTCAAACAAATTTTAAAATGAAATTTGTATAAATTAATTTCATGAGTTCAATTATGAAAGATATGCCGTGCAATATTTATTTGCACAATTTAAAGCCAGTAGCACAACATAAATTTATTGTTGAAAAATATTGTCATGTGTAAAGCTATGTGTTAAAAAAGTCAATAAACTGTGACTTTCCAGGTAAAACCGGAAGACCTCGCAGCCATGAAAGGCAGTGAACACATAGATCTGAACTACGAAAGAGTGTACTTAGTTGCTGCTAAAATAATACTGGTATCTTAAAGTTAGCATGACTAATTACTAGCTAATAATATATCAGTAGTTAGACTTACCGAGCAAAATATTATCAAATGCCGTCCATATACTAAGAATACCATAAAGTTCTTGATAATAAAAATGTTGTTGATAATAAATTTTGGTAAAATGAAGCAGGTATTTGATTTATTTGTTCTATTTTTCTTTTCCGGGTCTTGCTTCGTTTGGCCATTAAATCAATCGTTCTACAGTCGGTATCCAGTTCTGGCTCTTTTCGCAGTTCAACCGGTTTCCTTTTCGGGTTTGACAGTTCTTTTCCGGTTCCAGCTTGTCTTTCAGATTTGGAATCTTTTCCGTTTTTTGCTTCTTTTCCAGGTATTGCGTCTTTTCAGACTCCTCTATATTTTCCATTTCTGGCATCTTTTCCGGCTCTTGCTTCTTTTCCAGTTTTTGCATTTTTTCCAGTTCCTTCTTCATTTTCAGGTCTCTCTTTTTTGGTTTTTGCAATTTTTCCCTCAACTTTTGCCTTTCCAGTTCATTTTTGTGTGCTTGTTTTAGCATCTCTTCAATATGTTTCTCAATTTTCAGTTCTTCTTTCTTTTCTAGTTTTTGAATTCCTTCCCGTATTTTCTTCTTTTTCAGTTCTTCTTTCTTTTCTAGTTTTTGAATCCATTCCAGTAATTGCTTCTTTTTCAGTTCTTTCTTCTTTTCTAGTTTCTGTTGCTTTTCCAGATTTTGTTTGTTTTTCAGTTCTTCCTTCTTTTCCAGTTTTTGCTTCTTTTTCTGCTCTTGTTTCATTTTCAGTTCTTGCTTCTTTTCCAATTTTTGCTTCTTTTTCAGTTCTTGCTTCAGTTCTAATTCTTGTATCTTTTCCTGTTCTTGCTTCTTTTCTAGTTTTTGTGTCAATTCCAGTTTTCTCTTGTTTTTGAGTTCTTGCTTCTTTTCCAGTTTCTCCTTCTTTGTCTGTTCTTCCTTTTTATTCAGTTTTTGATTCTTTTCCAGTTTTTGCATCTTTTCCGGTTCTCGCTTCTTTTCCAGTTCCTTCTCGTTTTCCAGTTTTTGCTCCTTTTCATGATCACAAGGAGGATTTTCCAATCTACAAACAAATCGGTATATCTTTATTTCAGTAGTAAAATAGTGAAGGTAATGCAATGATGATCACGTTTAACATGTACAACACTTCCCTATTTAGATACTATATAACACTTTTGGCTCAGTTTCATAGGGAAAACCTCCCCGTAGATTATTGCCTGGCAGAATTGTTTTCTACAATGGGTGAATTTGTTGTTTTCGTTGTTCTGACCTAAAGCCAAGCAGATAAGTTAAAGTATTTTGCGTTATTTGTATGCAATAAGCGGCCTGCATGAATCTCACGTAGAGCGTAATAATTTGCAAAGTTTCAGTGCCTTACTTTTCCTTACTTAATTTTTACATAAGTTGCAACAATAATAACGGAAATAATAAACAGGTGGCTTAAAAACAGAGGGAAATAATGACGAAAATTGTAAAATAGGAGGAAAAAAGGAAACTGAAATGAAAAGGGAAACAACTACAAACAAAGAATGGAAAAAGCATTTTAGAAGATATACACGTAACGTTCTTTCTGAATCAGCAAAACCTGTATTTTAACGAGTCTCTTTGCATCGCTGGCTGCACAGATTTCAAATTTTCTCTCGTTATTCCAAATTCGGATCATATTGCTGGTCTTTTTCGTCGTCCAGCAGAGCCGCAGTAGGATTTTTGCCACCATTTGTTTTCAATTGAAACTTTTATTCTAATTCTTCAGTTGCATTCTTAAAGTTTATTTATTTATACAGGAAGAAAGAAAGAAATCAATCAAAGCAAAGTAAATTAGGAAAAGATGTACCTGTTTTCTCCTATATTTATTGTTCCCTGTATTTTCGTTTGCCTGTTCCATTAAATTTATTGAAGGAAAATTTACAAAATCTTTCAAAATGTATTTCCTAAATCCTTATGCGAATTTAGCCCTTCTGATCATTTCGGCCACACTTTAATGGCTTTTACAATTTGATGTTTGAATATTGACAGCTGCCTATACTGAAATATGTTCTCCATTGTCCTCGAAAAAAGAAAAATTAAAGTTCCAGGAAATTTTGCAATGAAGGACACATATATCTTATTTGAAGGGCAAGAGGAAAAGAAAAAGATATTTTCGGATGGGAATATGTAGCATTTTAAACACCGTGTTTGTAAATGTCATCATATAGTAGCAACACTTGAGTCATAAGTAATTATACACATATATGAGAGAGACGACGATGACGAAAAATTAAATGGCAAAACATGGCCGAAAACACTTTCCTGGCCGGTGCAAACAACACAAAACACAAGAAAGATCGGACACCAGTTATGCTTAGCACAAGAGAAATTAAAAAGTAGGAACAAAATTAGACACTTATAGACCTCAAAAAAGGTGTTCGAAATTACGACCTGCACCCTGTTACAGGTATCCCATCTCTCGCACATCCAACATGAGATGTTCTGGAAAATACCGTGCATCCCCAGGACTTTCCCAGCACCTGCCACAATATGTGCCACAAGTTCCTGTTGGACTTCTAACTGGGGTTTCGTGCACTTATGTGTTGAAATACCCCGAGACGAACTGATAATGCAAGTTAGGTCTCGTGATCTTGCTGAACAATGCACTGGACTATCACTACCAAACCCATGTTTAGGATACGTTCCGAAGGAACTTTCGAATACTTTCTTTGATGGCGATCCCCTGCTTTTGTTCTTATTTCTTGGTTTCCGCTGCGCTAAGGAAAATAAACAAATATCTTTACAATGTTCGTACCCTATTTTTCTTGTGTTGTCTCTCGTCACTATGGGCCAGCAAAGCGTTTCCGACAATGCATTGCAATAAACGATTATATATATATATATATATATAAACAATATATATATATATATAATCTTATAAACATATGTTACCGTGAAAGACCGAAATTGGAGAATATCGACTTTCACCGGAGAATGTCAACATTCACCAAATACGTCGGTGAAAGATCAAATATTGCATTACATTCTTCTACATTCGGACCCTCACCGGTGTATGTCGATAATCACAGATATGCTCTGGTGTAGATTGAAAAGAGCGGAGTATATGTACACACTGTTATTGCAAAAGGAAGTGTTCCACAAATAAATGCAGTTGTAAAAGCAAGGGCCTCTTGTGCAATTGAAAGTGTTATATATTATATACATATATATATATATAATCGTATAAACATATGTTACTGTGAAAGACCGAAATTGGAGAATTTCGACTTTCGGTAGATTGGAAACAGAAGAGTATATGTACACACTATTATTGCAAAAGGAAGTGTTCCACAAATAAATGCAATTGTAAATGCAAGGGCCTCTTGCGCAATTGAAAGTGTTATATATTATATATATATATATATATGTATATAATCGTATAAAAATATGTTACCTTGAAAGACCGAAATTAAAGAATGTCGACGTTCACCGGAGAATGTTAACATTCACCAAATACGTCGGTGAAAGATCGAATATTGCATTAGATTCTTCTACATTCGGACCCTCACCGGTGTATGTCGACAATCACAGATATGCTCTGGTGTAGATTGAAAAGAGAGGAGTATATGTACACACTGTTATTGCAAAAGGAAGTGTTCCACAAATAAATGCAGTTGTAAAAGCAAGGGCCTCTTGTGCAATTGAAAGTGTCATAACAGTTTAAGTTGTTGCAATAAATAAGATTTGAATCACGTAATTTAGTAAACATAGCTTGAGTAAGCTCCCTGTTCCGAGTCAGGATAGTTCATGTTTCCAAAGCAAGTAAAGAGGAATACAAGTCCTGATAGTGGCGCCCGACGAAGAAGAATAACCATGGCCGAGTTTCAAGAAGAACCTGTGGTGCCTGCAGAAGCGGCTCAGAATCCAGAAATGCCAGCTGCCGCCCTGGAAGGATTTGGGTACATCGTACAGACCATGCGCGCATCGATGAAACCAGAAACAACATTTAATGGAAACTCACCGGTAACCAGTTTTTTGGAAAAATTGGATGACCACTTCATGCTGTATCCAGTCCATGAGTTCCATAAAGTCACCTTAGCTACCAGCGCTTTGAGGGGCCAAGCGCTTAATTGGTTCAAATGTATAGGCAGAAGCCTCTTGGGTCAAGCGGGAAGTCCCACCTATACTTACGGAAATTTTAAGACTGCCTTAGTAAAAGCCTTCCGTGTCGTAAGAGATCGTGCAAGTTTAGAAACGGAACTCTTCAGCATATACCAGCAACGAATCGAAAATCTTTCCACCTTTATTTTAAGAAAAATTCACGTCTTTAAACACTTGTATGGAAACCGTCCGGATCCTGAGATAATCCAAGTGATTTTGCCGAGTTTAGTTTCCCAAGTACAAGACTTTAATTAAGGAATCCGACTACACTGGAAAAGTTATTTGAGCTAACAATCCAGTTTGAAAGTAGAAGAACGGCGGACATCGAATGAAGACGCCAGTATGAGCAACGAAGCCAATTTGGTGCGCCAAGACCACAGCAAAGGCAAGAACACGGCTACGGAAGCAAATCGAATCAGAGGGCAAGGAAACCTGAGTATCCAAAAACAACCGACGAACGTCGACAGTTCAATAGTAAGCCAGAAAAAAAGTTCCAATTTACTAAAATATCTGAACGCAAGAAGACAGCACAAATGTTACAGGGAGCTACAGAAAAAATGAAGCACTAGGAGACTCAGCAGGCAACTAGAAGAAAACTTGCATGCTTCAAAAATGAATGAAGATACAACTAGAAACTCAGCAGGCAAGCATAGTGACAAGAAAGGTTACGCATTCAAGAAACTGAAGAAGAAACGAATAGGAGTTCCAGCAGACAAGCAACAACTCAAGAAACTTCGCTTGCTCAAACTGTATCAGAAACTAGTAGCAGACGCAAAAGACATTCAGAAAACCAAGAATCACTGCGTGCTCCGGAAAGGTAAGCAGAAGCGAAACAGAGGCCCATTAGGCAAGCGGAACGTCAAACGAATATGCGCGATGACGGGAAGAAGTCGCAAGTAAACGAAGGATGCAAGACTGTCCGCGTCATCGTCAGATTCGACAGGAAATACCAGAACAGCTCAAGAAGCTGCATAAACAACTCAAGACGCTGCAGATTACGGACAATTTCGGTTCGAAGAGGCAGAGCTCATACGAGGAAACAAGCTTCGCATGAACGCATCACGACATACACGTAGTACTCTTCACAATGCAGGAAGTTTACTTTGAGCAACACACTGTATACGTAGAGCTCGTAGACATATATAGTAAAGATTCTGCTTTGTCAACAGCCCCCTAGTAAAATGTATGAAGTTTATATTGACATCTCACAATACCTGAAAGAAATTTTTCTATTTACTTCTTCATTTACTATTTTCTTAACTTTCTTATCAGTAATCCTGTCTATATATTATAGATATCAAAATCAGAAAAAATTAATTAATTATCTTTAAATGTATCTAAGTGATGAATACTTCGCCCCTGTTCGTACCGAAACAACACGATGTAATTGTAGATACCTAGAAAGTAAAATGTATTCAGCAGGCTGTACAGCAAGCGACAACTATAAATGGTGATAACACAAGAATGTTATATAATGTTAAAAACTGGTAGAATTTAAAAAAAAGAACATATACATCAGTGTTTTAAAAATACGAATTTTGCATCAAATTGCAAAACAAATATCTTAAAATCTGGCTTTCCATGCATATGAGTTCAGGATTCGGAAAATTATATTTTCGTAAACGGTTTAGCAAAAATAACAAAAATTATTGCCTTGAGAAATGGATAATCTTCGTATGAATACGAATTACGCCAAGACTTCTCGTCAATGGTTGTTTTGAACATGCCCTTAAGATATATATATAACCCTTAAAAAACGTAAAGTGAGTGAATCTACTATTCGAGTGTGTCTTTATATCTTGAGTATTTAAGAAATAAGAATTGCATTTATCTATCTCGATAAAGCTAACGCTATTGCCCGAATAACAACGTTTATTTAACACTTGTTATAACCAACTTCATATATATCTTGAAATAAAACATAAATTTCCTAATCAGATACTACCAATTGCAGAAAAAATACAAAAATAATGGAATTTCTAATAACACTACAAGTAACATACCGAGGAATAAATTGCGCTGCAAAACTGATGCAATCTACAATACGTAAACCACAAAATTTATGTACCGCTATAGAAATGCAATAGAATGAGAAATGAAACTGTGATGAGATTTATAATGAAAAATTTACCATAAACTATTAGTATATGATATAAGTAAATATATACTTTTAATACTATTCATTTAAATATGTTCAAACGTTCATAATATTCATTACTTACAAACGCTTCTTCATCCATCGAAGCATAGCACAAGCCATTCTCAATTCAGTGCTGGTGCACGTCAATAAAATAAGGATAAATCCAAATTTTTACAAAAAATCAATCGCTTTGACTCGTTTCTCAAAAAACGTATATCTACAAATGCAGTACTAATATATCACATCAATATAATTCGGGATCATAAAATCACCAAACAACGCATTAAACGCAAAAAATCGCATTAAGGCAGAATGAAGAATTTTCACTCTTACAATGACTTTTACAACAATATATAATAGAATCGAATTTCTAAACTAAGTGTTCATTGTTACACCATATTTCATTCTTGGGGAACCTTTCATGGTTGTTCAGTAATTCTAACTGTTAACTGGTATAAAAAGAATTATGATTTCATATATATGCACAGACTTATATATGTATTATATTAACACGTATCTGTAGTGACATACATCATCTTATATTATATGTATTCGCATAATTCTAAATTAATTATACTAGTCAACATAATTTGTATATTGATAGCAGCACAGTTTTAAAATTATTTATTACTATCTGCTTGCTAACGATTATATAATTAAGTACAGTGGTAAATCGACATACGAGTTTAACATGTTTCGTAACCTTTCTCGTATCTCAAAGCAATTTTCCGCATTGAAAGTAATCGAAATGCCATTAATCCGTTCCAGCTCCCAAAACACGACCTCAGCTGTTTTTTTAAGTGTTTTTGAATAAGAAAAATGTAGTTTCTTATTCAAAAACAAGAAGAAACATTTATTTATAAATAACAAATACATATTCTATAAAAACATAATTAAAAGAAAAAGTGCCTACGGAAGCGTTTAATTTTTGTCACTGGTCTTCGCTCTTTTTGTCATGATCTGCTCATTTTCACCCGCAGGTCATTTAAAAAAACTGTCCAAGGAGGTTTGTTTCTTCCTACCTGTCAGGGTATTGCGGAATCGAGTTAGGCAAGTTTCGTTGAACAACTCCGATTTAGGACTAGTTGCAACTTTTTCGCGGTGATTTTTATCCACGAACTCTACAAGTTTATCCCACATTCTCAAGATCTGTTTTATATCTCTTGTAGGGATATCCTCCTCCATCTCTGGCTCCTCTTCAAAACTAATTTTTCGTTGAACCACCATATGCTGCTGCAAATGCAGATCGTGTAACTCCTCGGTTGTCAGCTCCTGAGACTGTTCCTCTACGAGTTCTTTCACATCTCTCTCATCCACCTCCAGACTCATGGATTTTCCCAGAGAAACAAGCTCCTCTACCACTGACACTTTGGGTTCCAATCCTTCGAATTCTCTTTCAGCTACAGCCTCAGGCCACAGCTTCTTCCATGCAGACGTTGTAACACCCAGCCAGGCCTGAACAATAATTCTTAGGCACATCACGATGTTAAAGTGGTTTTTCCAGAACTCTCGAATGGTAAGGTTTGTGTTCTCTGTCACCTCAAAGCAGCGGCGAAAAATGTGCTTGGTGTACAAATTCTTAAAATTAGAAATCTCCTGCTGATCCATGGGCTGCAGGATAGGAGTGGTGTTGAGTGGTAGGTAAGGAAATTTTATATATTTGAACTCTTCGAGTAAATCATCTTCGAGATTTGATGGGTGAGTAGGGGCATTGTCGAGGCCAACACCAGAACAGAACACCAGAATTATCCACTCCACAAAGAATTTCATTCTGTCCCACGCCTTCGGATTTGCCCTCCACAAATCTTCTTAAAATTATAACTGGCAGGTTTTCTTTTAAAATATTATATGACTTAAAGCCTCTGGGGTTTTCCGAATGGTATACTAGCAAAGGCTTGATTTTACAGTCGACACTCGCATTGACGCAAATTGCTAGATTTAATCTATCCTTAATGGGTTTGTGACCTGGCATCTTCTCGTCTGGGGTTATGTAAGTTCTATTCGGCATCCTTTTCCAGAAAAGCCCTGTCTCGTCACAGTTGAGGACTTGCTGGGGGGATGTATCCTTTTTCTACTATCTGTTCGGAAAACATTTTGATGTAAACATCAGCTGCCTTTACATCCGGATTTGCTGCCTCACCATGCCTGACGACGGAGTGAAAGTCGGTCCTTTCCCTAAAGTTGTCAAACCAGCCCCGACTGGCTTTAAACGGGTCTTCCGATTCCAGGTTTGTAGAAGTGTGTGGGATCTTCTTTAGAAAATAACCGTAAATCGCTCGTAAATAACACGTAATAGTGCCTTCTCACATATGATGCTTTTTGTTAAGGTTCCTCCTTGAAGCTGCTTCTCTCTCACTCTCACCATCAGTAGTTTCTCCATGTCTTGACGGAGAGAGGTCGGAGCTTAAAAATTATTGTAACGCCCTTAGTTGGCGTTATACTTTATCAACTCCTTTTGTTCAAGCACAGTAAATATCATTGATGTGTTACGCTCGTACATCCTCCCCAAGTCAATTACTCGCACACCTTGCTCATGGTTTTCTATTATTTAACGCTTTAATTCAATAGACATCATCATATTCTTTGGACCCAGGGTTATAAAAATAAATATGATGATGTTTTCTAAATGTACAAAAAGCAAAAAACGCGAAACAACTTATCAAAAATGCTTCCAAAACGAGGGAAACAAGCACTCAGACTGAGGACTAGTCTGAGGTGGGAGAAACTGTTAGAAGCTGCACACGACACCTACATGCGCGCGCATGTTGCGGTCGTGTACAGCGGTGTAGTGTGCGAATCCTCGTATCTCAAACCTTGCTCTCGTCTCAAAGCAAAAACATCGCTCGCTCGGTAGCTCCTGTTACAAAACACTCGTATGTTGGGGCACTCGTATATCGAGGTACCACTGTAAATACAGTTTATAGTTTTTTTAATGTGACAATCATTATAAGCCATGTAGATTTTTCCTTGTGGCTTCATTTGGTTTCTCTTCCAAAATTTCGGACGTCCAACAGTTTTGTCAGTTTCGGGCTTTTGGTATGGAGAGTGAGAAAATGAGATAAGACCAGAATGAACTTCAGTTCTGAACTTTGCAGTTCAGCATAGAGTAAGGAGTATTGACAGATTTATGTTCGCTCTTTACGTGCGCTTTTCATCGTATTTTCTTCATCATTCTCAGCACGTTAAAGTGTTAACTACTAGCAGTGTTCCTTTATATTTCGTATATTTTTGGAATTATATTTTTTTACTCGTACTTTTCGAAAAACTCCAGAATTGTTTAGTGTTTTTTCGGGACAAATAAATTCTAACAAGCTACCAGCTCTTCCGCATGCTTTACGAACCTTTATGCCAGGAACAATTTTGGGTGTTAGAAGTAGGACAGAATGCTAGTGACAAGAACAATTGAGGAGCATCTGAGGCAGCTTGTGACAGTCTTTGCTGCGTTCCAGGAAGATATAAATGGAGAGGTTGATTCCTTTACAGAAGAGATAAATGCGTTCAACAAAAGAGGGAAAGGGGAAATAATACCAGTTCAAGGAAAGATGGAATCTATCCATAATTGATACTTAAGCCTGTCAAGAAAAATAAAAGACAACAGTAGAAGATTTTCGAGGATTTTGAAAGCAGAAATAACATGGTCGAAAGGAGAGTTAGAAAAAGTGGAGAACGTGTTTCTGTTGTCAAACAGCAAATCAAAGAAAGAGTTAATGCTGTCAAACTACAAATCAAAGGAAGAGTTTCTGATGTCGAACAACAAATCGATGACAGAATTTCTGCTGTTGTCGACAAAGAATCTGACAGCTTGAACACATTCATAATGACAACTGGAGACGATTCTGATACCTTTAAATTGGTACCTATATTTTCCGACCCATTTCTCATGCTTTCCACGTGTGATGGAAAAAACATTTGGCATATGTACAAGGCTCAGTTCTGTATAGCTCCAAATGGAATTGGGTAGGATTCGGAAGAGAAACCTGTAATTTCGCAGCTTCTCTGAGAATAGAAGAAGACGATATCGGTCCCACTCTTCTAGAAAACCAGAGGCTAGATTTTGATGCTGTACCCGGTAGGCGAAAGCCCTACTAAGAAGTGTTTAAAAGGCTACAGAAGGCTGCAGTTAATATCTCGATAGCAGAAGCTCACCAAAATAATCCAGAAGCTCGCCACTGATATCGAAATGCTCTCCCATCTCTCCTTTTTTGACTGCTCAACAGAAATACGTGAAGTACAATCCATGAAATACTTCCTCGGTGGCATACGGGAACCTGAGGTATAGAAACAACTGCGAATAGTGGATCTCAAGGATTTAAAAAATGCCTAGAGTGTACGCCATGAAAAACGTGGCAGTCCTTTCAGAAACTTGCACACACCATTTCCCAATCGGAACTACTCCAACCCAGAAGCTAGTGGACAAGTGACAGCTCGTCCAGGCAGTCTACCCACTTAAGTAAGTGCCTTGAGGCGGAACAGACGTCAGACGAAAGCGACCTTAGTATGCTAGAACTGCAGTGGTGATGAACACTTACGAAAGAACTGCAGAACACATTAGGACACAGAAGATAATGCTGCTAATCAGCAAGAATTCACGAAAACAAATCATGGATGTTGAGCGGAATTTGCCCGAGATTGCCAGATATTGAGAAGTCCCACATAAAATCCTTTCAGATTTCGGTTATGGTTGGTGGCAATAATGGACTTTTCAATCATGAGGCATACAAATAGAGTTCCCTTAGTATAACAATCGATACATGAGTAATTTACCATCATCCAAAACCTCAAGTCGAGATGATAGAACCAGCATGAACAGAACTTTTCCTTCCAGGATTATAGCTGAAAACAGAAATTTCCGGTAAGGCATTATGAAATATGCTATGAACGTTAAGAGCACGAAATGAGTACTAATAATATGTTCTTTCGTTGAATTATCAAGGCCGTCATTCCGGTGACGGTTGAAACGTAAGTGCCAAAGCTAAAGTCATTGGGGAATGCGAAGTGGTTGCATCACGTTCTCCATTGAACTACGTTAAGGGGTCTCGTACACCTTAAAACCCTCAAAACCTCTGAATATGATCCTGTTGTAAGAATTGGGATAACATATTTATTTTTAAAGCTATTACTTCCAGTTTTTTACAGCTGACTACATAGCACAGCTGCATTAGTAAGCAAATAGTTTGTGTTGCCACAAATGTTTTTATAATTTAATCTTATTTGTGAGGTAATTTTTTATATGTTCTCGTAATACTCCCAATTTGCGTGCATAATTTAAAACATTCTGTTATATATTTTAACTTCATAGTTAATATACAGCTTGTATAGCATCTAAAGACTTCTGTGAACCAAAAATCTTAAGAATTTCATGTTAAATTCACATTTTATTTAGAACTAAATTTATACAATGCATTTTAATAAAAAATTTTTAATATTTCCATGCGTAAAATTTTTGACTATTAAAATATTCAATATATTTTTGGTTCAGTTAGATGATAATACTCATATAAAGAAGTCCATTAAATTTAAAGTGTGTACCAAGAACCGTTTTTAAAATATCATGCGCTCAACAGTGAAAATTCATGTTTTGAGATAATCAAGTTTTAATGTAAATATTTTTTTAAATAGTTCTCTTGTTATAAAATATATAAAATGCTTATTTTCTGAGAGATATTGTAATATTATCCAATTTCCTATAGTTGGTATAAGCATAATTAATGTAAAATAAGCTGCCATCATCAAAGTATAACATATCAACTAAAATGATTTGAAACTTCTACGCTATCAATGATACAACTAAAATTTTTCTTACAAATTGGAACTTACTTATAGGCAAATGTTTCAGGTAAAGTTCTCTGTAATGTATTATTGTATATCAAACATATAAATCATTTAATAGTTCTTCCACAGGGTAACTTTAGCATACTCAAAATGCTATGTATACAACTGGGAAAAAATGCATTTTAAGAAAATCGAGTTTTGATGCAAATATTTCAGTATAGAACTTTCTAATAATAAAGTGCATAGTATATTTATTTTCAAAATGATATATTTAAAAAGTATAAATCCTAATAAATTGCGTAAGCTTTTGTCAATATGAAATACATTAAAATTACCATAATATATAAAATACCATGACAGAATGATAGCCGTGTATTAAAATACGTGTAGCATATTTGAACAAATAATTTATTTTTACATAACCACATAAGTTAAGTACTTTCAAGCATTTAAGCATATGATATGTATCATATTATGCAATATTATTTAAACATAGGTGGAAAAAAACCTTTACGACTTATTTGAAATTGTATGCTAAACTGCTACATTCATCGAAGTATAACATATCGATTAAGAATGATAAAACTAAATCTTCCTTACAAATAAGAATTTACTTATAGCCAAATGTCTTAGCTAAAGTTCTCTGTAATATATTACTGTATATCAAACATATAAAACATTTAATAGTTCTTCCACAATGTAACTTTAGCATACTTTAAATGCTATGTATACAACTGCGAAAAACCGTATTTTAAGAAATTTCAGTTTTAATGCCAATACTTCAGTATATAACTTTCTAATAATAAAGTGCATAGTATATTTATTTTCAAAATATATTTAAAAAGTATAAATCCCAATAAATTGCAGAAGCTTTTGTTAGTATGAAACACGTTAAATTTACCTTGCTATATACATTACCATGACAGAATGATAGCCGTATATTAAAATACATGTGGCATATTTGCACAAAAATTTATTTTTACATAACCACTTTAGTTAAATAAACTCAAGCATTTAAGCATATGATATGTATTATATTGCATAATATTCATATTATTTAACATGGGTGAAAAAATCTTTTACGACTTACATCAAATTGTATGCTAAACTGCTAAAATTTTATTTACAAATTAAAACGCACCAGCACAATAAACATCCCCATCATTTTTATGGAGGCCTGCACTTCTGACATTTTTTGCTGCCTTTCAAGTTTAGCTGTTGTTTTGTTTCTGACAAGCCTTTCTTTTCTGCGTCATCTATTCTCTTGTTATCAATTTGTAAAAATCCTTCAATAGAAAACTTACTTCTAAAAAGCTGTAGCTCATTCAATACAGAATGTCTACCAACAGACCTTTCGTTAAAAGCAATTACTGCTTCATTTCCAGCAATTTGAATTATCCTACTACCAGCACGACATGTCTTTGGACAAAATTTCCAAATTAAGGAAGTAAATAATTCATTATTATTTTGTGTTTTGCCGCCAAGGCAACGTCTCAATAACGAAGGTTGTGACAAATCTATAAAAACTGGCTTTATTGCCTCCATTACAGCGACTGGTTCAGAATTTATATGCTTATAATCAGCTTTATTTTGCTTAGTTTTATTGTATTTGCACCATGTGGTTTCATTTGTAGGACAAACGTCATGAATCGGCTTTTCAGCACTCGATATTTTGTGGTAGTAAATTGCCCAAATGGCTTTTTTCATATCACTAACAGACTCATTATATTCTCTAATCGCATTACCATGATACGAAGTTATTTCATTTATTAACTTATCTGTTAGTCTCCTTTTCCGAGACAGATTTTACCGTCATTTAATTTTATTTTTTTCTTTCAAGTTTTAATTTGCGTAGCCATATTCCCATTCGTTTTTGAATATGTCCAACACACTCAATTTTTTCTATATTTAATGAACCATATGGTTTGGCGTCAGTTATACTTGCAAATGTTTTGCATGACCTATGTAAGGATCTTAAGTTTTAATAACGTTTATTTTATTTTAAATCTTTACCATCACTTCTTATTTTCTACTTCCGGCCAGAATTAAAAGCGTTAACTTAGTTATGCAAAATTTGTGTGGCGAACGCCAAGTACTTAAGATGTGGCTTTTTGCCAAGCGAGAGAGAGGAAGGAGTTAGTCGAAGCAGGCCGCTTACCTTAGAAGTTTTACTCAGTTGCTGGTTGCCTTCCAGGCCAGAGTTTTAATCCTCGTGATAATTTTTAAACGTATTGTAGTGTTAACAGTTCTCTGTACTACATACTGCTTCCTGTTAATATAAGGCCAATCTTCCACGTTTATTATTCCAAAGTTAAGTTAGAGTTTAGTTAAATATTTTTATAATCTTACGTTTAGACCACAAGTAGTGGGTCTTTGTATTCCGAAGTAAGGAAATTATTGTAATGAGAGAAAAATAAAGGGTTTTGTGTACCCTTGTTGTGTATCCTGTCTACTTCCCACAGTTATTGAACATAGCTTTAGTAAGCTCTCTGTTCCGAGTCAGGTCCTTGCATATTCCCGAAGAAAGTAAGACGGAACATTGAACCTGATAGTGGCGCCCAACGAAGAAGAATAACCATGGCCGAGTTTCAAGAAGAACCTGTGCTGCCTGCAGAAGCGGCTCAGAATCCAGAAATGCCAGCTGCCGCCCTGGAAAGATTTGGTTACATCGTCCAGACCATGCGCGCTTCGATGAAACCAGAAGCAACATTTAATGGAAACTCACCGGTAACCAGTTTTTTGGAAAAATTGGATGACCACTTCATGCTCTACCCCGTGCACGAATTTCAAAAAGTTACCTTAGCTACCAGCGCTTTGAGGGGCCAAGCGCTTAATTGGTTCAAGTGTATAGGCAGAAGTCTCTTGGGTCAAGCAGGAAGTCCCACCAATACTTACGAGAATTTCAAGACTGTCCTAGTAAAAGCCTTCCCTGTCGTAAGGGATCGTGCGAAATTAGAAACGGAACTTTTCAGCATATATCAGCAAAGAATCGAAAATCTCTCAAGCTGTATTTTAAGAAAAATTCACGTCTTCAAAATCTTGTATGGAAACCGTCCGGATCCTGAGATAATTCAAGTGATTTTGCCGAGGTTACTGTCCCAAGTGCAAGACTTTATTGAATTAAGAAATCCGACTACACTGGAAAAGTTATTTGAGCTAGCAATCCAGTTTGAAAGTAGAAGAACGGCGGACATTGAAAGAAGACGCCAATATCAACAGCGAAACCAATTTGGTGCGCCAAGACTACAGCAAACTCAAGCACACGGCTACGGAAGCAAAGCGAATCAGTGGGCAAGGAAACCCGAGCATTCAAAAACAGCCGGCGAACGTCGACAGTTCAATAGCAATCCAGGAAAAAGGTCTCAAGGCCAGTGGAAAAAGAAGGAAAGCACGGAAATGAAAAATAATTTAAACTAAACGGATTTCCGCTGACGGGAGGTTGCGGAAATCCGAAGGCCACGAAAACCCCTCTTCCTTCAAGTTAAATACAGTAATGGTGAAAAATTTGACTCTTCCGAAGATTGAAGTGTTGGTGAATAATATCCCAGCCACCGCACTCCTGGATACAGGCGCGCAGTGTTCTTGTGTGGCAGAAGATTTTTTTAGGAAGTATTTTCATAAATATCGTATATATAATTCGGATAATACGACAGTGTTAGCTGCGCAAGGAGAAAGATGTAAGTGTATAGGTAAATTACCGCTGTATGCCCGTATCAAGGACGAACAAGTAAAGGTTATGTTTTTCATACTAAAGAATCTGCAAGCACATATTATCTTAGGAATAGATTTTCTTTCAGAGGCACAAGCAACGCTAGATTTTAATGAAGCGTCCCTTAAGCTGACAATGAAACCAGTTCGTGAAGAAAAGGCTGAACCGCCGATGTTAAACCTTGACCACCTGCCTAATGAAGAGCAACGAAGAATCCGACAAGTGGTAAGTGAATTTGCTTCGTTATTTAGTGATATTCCAGGATTTACTCAGGTTACTAACCATAGTATTGACACCGGAGATTCAATGCCAGTTCGCCACAAAGCATACCGGTATGATAAGAATAAGGAAAAAATTATAGAATGGCATATCACCGATATGCTACGTAAAAAGATCATAACGCCCATCTCAAGTAGTTATGCTAGCCCGGTGGTTTTATGTAAGAAAAATAATGACTATCCATTGACACATCCAAAAAGGTGGAGATTCGCAATTGACTACCGTAAATTAAACTCCATAACTAAATATCCGGTATATCCGTTACCTATTATTGAAGAAATTCTAAGGAACATAACATCCACCAAATATATGACGACTTTAGACTTAACGACTGGTTATTTTCAAATAGGGGTTAGGTCTGAGGACGTGCCTAAGACTGCTTTTATAACCAAGTCTGGCACTTATGCATTTCTGCGCATGCCGTTTGGCCTTTCAGGGGCACCGGCAACATTTCAGCGATGTATGGACATTGTGTTTAAGCCTGTTCATGGAAAGTCCACATTTATCTATTTAGAGGATATCATTATTACTAGTGATAATCTCGACCAACATGTACAGGATTTAAGACAGGTGTTTTCTTTATTAAATGAGGCCGGTCTAAAAGTTAATGTCGAAAAGTGCAAATTTGCAGCCCCTGAATTAAAATATTTAGGTTACAAAATATCTCAGAAAGGAATAGAGACAGACGACTCAAAAATAATCGCTGTACAAAAGTATCTGACTCCAAACACGGCGAAGAAGCTCTCTTCTTTTCTAGGACTTTGCTCATATTATAGGTCCTTTATAAAAGATTTTGCAGCTATTGCTGAACCATTGTTAAAATTAAAAAGGAAAAAGGCAAGATTCTCGTGGACGGCCGAAGCCAATAGTGCTTTCGAAAAATTAAAACAAGCATTAACGCAAGCCCCTGTGTTGAAATTTCCTGAAAAGGATGAGAATTTAGAAATTTCAGCGGATGCTTCGGATTATGCGGTAGGAGCGCTACTTTCGCAAAATCAGCAGCCCGTGGCATTTTTTAGCCGAACTTAAATCAAACACAAAGAAACTATTCCGCGACCGAGAGAGAGCCCTTGCAGTTCTGTTAGTAGTGCAAAAGTTCCGAGTCTATTTTGGAAAGGCGCCAATAACAGTGTACTCTGATCATGCGGCGGTAACTAGATTGTACTCAGGGAAAAACTTATCCCCAAGGTTAATAAGATGGGCACTCAAGCTACAAGAATATAATCTGGTAATCAAGCATACCCCCGGAAAGGAAAATATCGTAGCAGATGCCCTATCCAGAATTAAAATAGATGAAGAAGGTAATACTGTAAAGGTGGCAATGCTCACAGCATGTACAATAAATTCCCGAGAAACTGTAATAACCGAACTGGGTAAGGATCCTGAGTTTGGAAGCATTTATGAGTATTTAAAGGATCCTGAAAATTTTAGCCACCAAGATATTGTGGCGGTAAGAAATAGGGCGGCCCATTACGAACTAATAGATGGTCTATTATTTTATACAAAAACTACGAATTCCAACAACGAATTTCGACCTGTTATCCCAGCTAGTCTTAGATTAAATATCCTGCAGGAGCTCCATGACAGCCTTTAGCTTCTCATGCTGGTTTCGAAAACCTATCCAACGCGTACGCGAGGCAGTCTATTTTCCTGAACTGCAAAAGATAACAAGGGCGTATGTCCAGTCCTGCCCAACATGTCAAGCAGTTAATTATATTAATTTTCGCCCGGCCGGGTTTCTAAATAGTATGAAATCGGAATTTCCAAATGAAATAATTGGCATCGATTTATTGGGCCCTTTCCCAAAAAGTCAGTTAAATAAATGTCGCTATCTCCTTGTTATGGTTGATCATTTTAGTAAGTTGATCGAAATTGTTCCCTTAAAACGAGCCTCCGCGAAATTAGTTACAGATTATATTTTAAATAAGTATATTTTAAACTACGGGACGCCCCTAAAAGTAATATCGGATAATGGTCCTCAATTTGTAAGTAATATAATTGAAGACATGTGCCAAAAACTGGGCATACGTCATTTAAAAATGGTCCCGTATCGGCCGCAATCAAATATAGCGGAACGGGTGAATAGAAATATAGTGAAAATTATCCGTAGTTATGTTAACAATTTTCATAAAAGCTGGGATAACTGTGTCAATGAATTTGCTTTCGCCCTTAGGACCGCAAAACATGATACAACGGGCAAAACTCCTCCTGAGTTATTTTTAGGCAGAAAGATTATAACGCCGTTAGATAAATTATTTTATGTGCAACAAAGAGCCCCAGAATTTAAAATGGGTGATATAGAAAAACTAATAAAAGAAGCAAAAAAGAATACTGAAGTAGCACAGAGAAAACAAAAGATGTATTATGACTTGAAACGACGGGGAGTAACTTATAAAGTAGGGGATGAAGTGTTAAAAATTAAGCATTCACTTTCTTCAGCACCAGAAGATAAAACTGCCAAATTTTTTCCACGATTTGAAGGACCATATGTCATAGAAATATAACTCACGCTGTAGTAGTGTTAAAAGCCAGGAATGGTGAAACCTGCTCCGCAAACATTGATCAAATCAAACCCTACTATGATCGTAATAAAATGCAAATATTTACAGATATTTTGCAGGATCCGGCACGGGAGACACGGCGGGCACAAGCTCCAGACGTGGAACAACGACAAGTACAAGGGCAAGCCATTAAGAGGCAGGAGCAAGTGAAAAGAAAGTTTCCCCGCGGGAAAATTAAAGCTAACAAGAAAATGAAGCCGTTCCACCGTCCAGAAAAGAGAGCTCACGAGCACCCCCAGAATGAAGAAGGGAGAAGGACGACGTATGCAAAGAGAGCCAGGAGAAATGACGGCAACTATAATCCGGCTCTAAAACGAAAGATCTACTCATCCGACAGGACTCTCCGCAGCAAATGTCGCCGAACTGCGGAAGGGCCACCAGCGGCGGAGGAAAAGTTACAAGGAAAATTTGAACGGCCAGCAACGAGGTCCAAGCAGGAACGCGAAAGAAGTCTCCCGGTTCCGCCATGAGCAGCTGCCGTCAAACGGCCAAGACCACAGGCAGAGGCCAAAAAGAAGGTATTCAAGGGTGACCGAACTGGAGAAAAAAGAAAGCTTCTAGAGGAAGGCCCTGAAGGGCGAGCCCGCACAAGAAAAAGGATAAATCAAACGAGAATCTGCGCTACCTTCCAGGACTGGGCTCAGAAAAGAATGTCCGAATATAACAAAGATAAATAAAATTTTATGTTACTTTGCAAACTTAAGTTAATCTTTCATTCTTACTGCAAGTGGCAGATTTCAAGAAGTTTTACGTCATGCGAGGTCTACCTTTATCGCCAAAAAGGCGAGAAATGAGTTGTTACCGATTTTGGTATTATGTTTTTCAATTACTCGCGCGTAAATCTAAAGTTGATGTATAATAGGAATATGTAAAGACTTAAATATTGTAAAAGTTATTGTATAAATTTTATTTAAAACATTCTGGCAAGAAAGAAGTTTTAGTCTGAAAGACTTTTTGAAATGTCGTATTTCAATGTAGAAGAATTGGCACTTGATTTGAAAAGAATAGAAGTTAACAATGTTCTACTAATGTATGTTTTCAAATGCGTAAAATTAACGGCATGTTAATATGTTCTTATATACAATGTGAACTGTTTTTTAAATGTTAAGAAATACCGTGATATGGTAAAAGTGAAAGTAATGTTAAAATTTTTTTTTATTCGTGTGACTGTAAAAAGACCAAATCATGGTGAATATGTGTTAAAGGTTGAATGAATGTAGTTAGGCTCTCTGACGCTACACTTCAGAGTTAGCCACTTTCAGAATAGTACCTCAGGGTTTAGAGTTGAAGTTAGGGTGTGTTACGAGGTCTTGGTATGTTGAATTTTTAACACGTTAATGTTTTGATTGTAGGAGGAAGTGTTGAACACGTATACATAAACACATTCGTGTTTGGTGTTCTTTTACAACACATGTCAGAGAGCACGGGGAGAGATAATTAAAATAGCCATGAATGAAATAAGAATGTTAAGAGAAATATAAATATGCATGTTACTCTCCATTTCATTGTGTAACATTTCATTAAACTAGTTTTCCTTCCAGATCTCTGGAAGGAACCAGATTTGAATAAAAGCTCCTGTTTAGATGCAGTACAGATGAAAAATTGCGTGTCCTTGGAGCTGCTATTGTAAAAACAAATTTCTTTTTTTTTTTTTTTTTAATTTCTAGTTTCTAGTGAGAAATGTTTGTAAAAGATTGGCCTCGCTTTAGATTCTAGAGCTAAAAGTTTTCAACAAGGTCGTTTTAGACCTCAGTTTAAAACTAATTAACTCTGGCGGGAAGTATGTAAGGATCTTAAGTTTTACTAACGTTTATTTTATTTTAAATCTTTACTATCACTTCTTATTTTCTACTTCCGGCCAGAATTAAAAGCGTTAACTTATTTATGCAAAATTTGTCTGGCGAACGCCAAGTACTTAAGTTGTGGCTTTTTGCCAAGCGAGAGAGAGGATGGAGTTAGTCGAAGCAGGCCGTTTACCTTAGAAGTTTTACTCAGTTGCTGATTGCCTTCCAGGCCAGAGGTTTAATCCTCGTGATAATTTTTAAACGTATTGTAGTGTTAACAGTTCTCTGTACTACATACGGCTTCCTGTTAATATAAGGCCAATCTTCCACGTTTATTATTTCAAAGTTAAGTTAGATTTTAGTTAAATATTTTTATATTCTTACGTTTAGACCACAAGTAGTGGGTCTTTGTATTCCGAAGTACGGAAATTATTGTAAAGAGAGAAAAACAAAGGGTTTTCAATACCCTTCTTGTGTATCCTGTCTACTTCCCACAGTTATTGAACATAGCTTTAGTAAACTCTCTGTTCCGAGTCAGGTCCTTGCATGTTCCCGAAGAAAGTAAGACAGAACATTGAACCTGATACCGTCACCAATATAAGAAGTCTATTTTACACCTCTTTTTTCCATGGAACATGAAAAATTGTTTATCTTTCCATTCATTTCCATTTTTCCTGAAGAACCAGCATGATTCTCCAAACAGGCCTTGTGTTCACTTACGCCTTTCCTAGAAATGACTCGCAACCTTTGCAATATAAAGACAGTATTTCTGTATCGATTCTGACCCTATTACGGAACAGACTCCAACCAAAGACGTATGTCCTCGAGTCTTCCACGTACCGTCTCCACTTACAGTCACATTTAACGACAAATTTGAAAGAAGGATGTGCAATCACAGGAGGGAGATCCATAACGCAGCAGAATTTTTGCATAGCAGCTTTCCCTTGACCAAGAGTTCGCATTGCATACGTAAATCTTCTGTTTAGCTCTGATATATTTTTTCGGACACCCATCATATTAGAGTTTCTGAAAGTTCTTCTACATGAACACTTTGAGCATAGTAACTCAAATTTTGAGCTTAAACCATGACGAAATAGTTCACTTAAATGAACATTACAAATTTTACAACATAAATTTTTTTCAATAAATTGAAATAGGATATCCAAATCAAATAGTCTATAACCACTAAAATTAGGCTCTAAAGTTATTTTTATCTCTTGGTGGCAAAACAGTGTCACTATTTAATTTTTTAAACGAAGAACTGACACCACACTTCTTATTCATTGTATCATTATGCTGATTTTCCTGGAACTTTCTTTTCTTTGATCAATGACCATAAGATCTTTTATTTTTTACATCTTCCTCACAATTTTCCATAATTATCAGGTGATAAAAATACTAAAGAAAAACTGCAATGTTATAATAAAAACACCTTCAAAAAAGTCAAAAGAAATTTCGAAATCGCAAAAGACCTTGTAAACAATCACGTTTCACGCTAATCCAAAGCTGGAGTAAGATTTCAACACATGCCTATGTTATATGCCTATGTTAGAATAGTGCTATGTATAAATCTAATATACTCCTAAGTCGCGCTTTCGAGGCATGAAAAACGCAGTTTGAATTTTGTCAATCTGCCCAGTAGAACGGGAGATATAGCACAGTCCTCCCTTTTTTTTTTAGCTTGATAACACATCAGCACTGTTTTTCCACCATCTCAAAATAAATTATGAAGATTTGTGCTTTTGCAACTAGTTGAATTTCAACAGAAATACACGTTCATATGAAAACGTTGAAGCTCTTTTAAAGGGCCGGTTTTATACCTTTATGCAAATGTAATTCTACCGCATATAGCAGTACTTCCCTGTTAGCTGAATTACTTTCACACTGAGTCTTCCGATGAGAATTTTCCTAATTAAATACCAAAGGATGAATGATTATAAATTTCAAAGCACCTACTATCTTAACGATCGTTTCACTCAAAATCAAATATTCGAAAAGTGAGCAGAAAGGCAAAATAGAGAATAGCTAAACATGGGAACATTGAATGTGAATAGCACTTTATTGTTGGTCTGCTGCCTTTTACCAGCTAAGATAGTACTTGCCAGCGACCGAAGATTATCCAACTGTGGGCATTGTGGTAAGAAGTCCTTTCCTGAGTTCTCCAGCCGAGTAAACGTAAATGCGATTAACCTCTCGAAGCCGGCTGGTACAGCAGTTGTACAAGGAGAATGACTTTCTCAGACACCGGCATTGGTACAACTGTCGTATCATCCATGCCCTCCCCATTTTAGAGAATCGCCTATCTGTAGATCTTTGGGTGGTCCACTGTCGCTGCTCAGAGTAGCCGCTGGCTACGCATTATTTCCCTCTTCTTATCAGTTTAGCTATATTTTGGCAAAAACCGCAGGTTTCGTCTCGCGCCAATATACTTGAAAATTAAATAGAGGCCATCTCTTTCTCAATCTGTCTCATAATTTTAATGCTATTTTTTTTAGTACTGACTTTTGCTATGATTAAAACGTCAGCGATTTTGCACGCTCTTTAAGCGTGCAAATTAATGTTGTAATTTGCACATTAATGCTTTAAGCGTGTAGTGTAATGCTTTAAGCGTATTTTAATTTTTGTTATAAAATTTTGGCCAGTTTTATTTGCTGAAATTCTTATACTCTTCAAGAGATAGAGAGAATTCAGACAAGTTGATAAAAAATTATCTTAAAAAAGTTGTTATTTTGTCTGTAATATGGTGTATGTCAACTTACTACTAAATGTATGAAAATTAGGATTGGATTACGGAAAAGCACGCGAACGCTATCTGCTTAAGGGAATGGATGCTTTCGTGTAAACCTTTTTAAGAGAAATTTGCTCGCATTTACATTCCTGGTGGGAAACTCCACATGTAATCAACCCGTTCTTCGGTATTGATTGGATTAATTTGTTCGCTTACTGAATTACATCAAAGCACCCAACGATTACCTGTATAAGGGGAGTTATGTCTTCGCGGAGGACTTTCTAAGAGAAGCTGGCTTGCATTAACGTTACACAAAAAAACATGAATCCAACTATTTATCCGGGATTCAAATCCAAGCGAGCTATAAGTGTTCAGTCACCTTTACCGCTTTATTGAAGAGCAGGTAAAAATATTGATAAAGGAAAAGTATTGAATTAACCGGTTTAATTTACTAACCTATATTTCTCAATCGACAGTACATAAATTACGCATATGAGGGGGATTATTTGTGAATAAATAAACTGTATTGCACTTTTATCCACTATGTCATATTACAATGGAATTATTGCATTTCAAAGTTATTTCTCATGAATTAATTTTGCTCTTCATGATTTTTGATATTTTCAAAGAGAAAATTCCACACTTTAAATAAAAATATACACGAGAAGATACTTTATGCAAAATTTGGCGTAAACGGTTTTCTTAATTTTGCTTTGAAAATATTGCAGGGTAATCGTTTTCATTACTGGAAGAAATATAAAAAACAAATTTACTACAAGGTATCAACACCCAATATTTCCTTATTCTTTTGAAAACGTGAAAGATTACTCTTTCTAAAATAAATTACAAAATATATTATGTGCAAATAGAATATTCGTTGAAAATGAAATAGGCTTCAATTTTTGGATATAACGATAGTTTTAGACGAAATTTCTACCTATGGGAAGAAATTGACGTATAATTAATTCTTCATGAACATTTAAAACTGTTCTCAAAATTCTTTTGATCATTGCATGTATAAGTCACGAATTTTTTTCTCGGCTAACATAAACAAAAGCCAATTCTACGAAGAAAAATTCTCGTTAAAGATATACCTTCTTTGCCTGATAGTCCAATGTAATATTTGTTAAAATTAATTATTAAACGCAACCAATGTATCTCGGATTTTGATTTCTATATTATAATAACAAAATTATCGAATAAAGCAGATTTAAATCTCTGTTATTGGTATGTAAAGCTTTATTATTGCTGTAAGTTCATCTCAAAATCTAATTGTATTGAATCTCATTCTAATCATCTAATGGTAATAAATATTATTATTATTATTTCATTAAATTAGTCATTACCATTATTTTATTAATGAAAATATGTTATTAAAAATCGCATTCCGGCCTGCAGACTTACAGATCTAGTCTGTATTTACTATATTTTGTTAAATTTTGTTCTCGCTTTCTAATTTCTAATACGAAAATACGCGAATATAAATGAAGAGAGAAAACAAAGTTAAAAAATTCACAAATTATTTACGAGATTAATTAGAAATAATGAATGAAATATAAACATTGCATACATTTTGTTCTAAATAAAGTGTGCACTGGATATGCATCCAGTACTGCACATTTATTTATGCACTATTTATTTAGAATTTTGCTTTCATTTAAATATGAAAGCAAAATAATCATCGAAAAAATTGCAAATCTAGCAACTCCTCTACTATGGGACGTAGGCGTCCGACAAACATGTAAATTTTACTTCATCCATGGAGGGGAACTAACGACTTTTCTCATTAGGAAAATGTCAAAGAGGGGGCAAAACTGTTTCGGATGGCGCTGGTCTGAAAGCTAAAATATGAGAATTTCGGCCCGGTTTTAGAAGGTTAAGAGGGTAATGCTTGAGAACCTATTGTAATAATTTTGTGGAAACATTTATTTGGAAGAACTTTTATAAAAGTATAAAGAAACATTACAATGAGAGAGAAAATATAAATTATTATCAGGTTTTAGTCAAATTATCTGTATATGAAACGTCGAAATGGTAATATGAGGAGTATTTTATTCATTTGTGTAAGCATATTATTTACTTGCATACCAACGAGTTCTGACGAAAAGTCTGCATAGATTTATTACCTAATTATTGGCACTTCTTGCAGACGCAAATGAGATGTAATCAGAAAATAATATCTTCTCCGGGTTCGAATCCCGGAGAAGGCATGGATGTAAAATTGTCTGTCCCTTCATAGGAGGCAATGATGGCCCGCCTACTAGGTGCCTCCATGATAAAGAGACTACCGATCTGGCCTTAGGGCAGGACGATGCCGACATAGGTAAGTGCCAACCATAAGAAAAAAAATTTGATTGTAATCTTATTAAAAAATTCCTAATTATAAGACGCAAATTTTTAGACACCTTTCTCATGTTCGTTTTTAATGGTAATCAAACTAATATGAAAGTGGACTGAAAAGTCATTTTTTAAATGAACCCCATAATCTTAAACGTCTCTGTACATTTGCATAAATCCATAATGGGCCATGTATTATTTTGTCGAAGGACAAGAGTATAAACGGAACGATTACTTCGCTTGCTTGCGAGTGAATTCTAGGAGGTCCGACGAAGACATCGCGGAAGAAAACGTAGCGGAGAAAACATCTGAATCAGTCAATCATCAACACGCTCATTCTAAATCAGATTTCTGAATTACTTTCTTGAAGCGTTTACGGTCCAAATAAAACTGAAGAAACATTTTAAACACAAAACAAAGCAGCAGAAGTGTGAGAAGTATATATTACTATAAAGCCAACACTCTGTCAGTTAAAGACAAAGTAGTTTGATTAAATAAACAAGATGAACAGAGACACAGTTGTAGCCGTTTGTAATTTTAAAGTACATAAAGCGCAGGAGTATATCAGAAACCTAGTGAGTAGCACATTGGTTACAATTTTTATTATAAACATGCTGAAACTGTGAATATAATTTTAAGCATCGGTGGCATCATCGAATGGAGACATGCTTCAGTGTCAGATGTATTTCATTAAAAGATATGAAATATTTTTAAACGTTTAAGAACACAGTTTCTGAAGTACTTGACAGCTCACCCTGTATAAGCTTCATTCCTTTGTTTAAAAGTCGGTAAAGAGTTATCACAGATTTTCTTAAAAATTATCGGTGATCAATACTGGTATTGATCAATCATAACGACAATAACATACATTGTTATGGAAAGAGAGAAAGTACTTGTGAGGCTTTCTGAAAGACCGAGTCTCAGTTTTAATATTTTAATATTAATCTCTACAAGTCTGACCTAACTGACACTACTGAAATAGTTACGAAAAATTGATTCCCACTGTTAAAAGATTGATCTGCATTTTTTTTTCGTAAATTTTATTTTTTTAAACAACATGTCTGTAATCAATGTGCGCACCGCTTTGATGCTGGAAAAACACTAAAATTTGAATCATCGTTGTACAAACTAAAAAAAAAAAAAAACAATATTTAATTGTGAGAATAATATATTCTAACGACTATAATGATAAGTCAAGAATAAAATCAAATCTGTAGCTGCAAGCCTTTTTTAGCGTTATGGTGTTTAGGGAAAACTGAGTGCGATACCGAAGGGCTCGGGTTCGAATCCCGGAGAAGGCATGGATGTAAAATTGTCTGTCCCTTCATAGGAGGCAATGATGGCCCGCCTACTAGGTGCCTCCATGATAAAGAGACTACCGATCTGGCCTTAGGGCAGGACGATGCCGACATAGGTAAGTGCCAACCATAAGAAAAAAAATTTGATTGTAATCTTATTAAAAAATTCCTAATTATAAGACGCAAATTTTTAGACACCTTTCTCATGTTCGTTTTTAATGGTAATCAAACTAATATGAAAGTGGACTGAAAAGTCATTTTTTAAATGAACCCCATAATCTTAAACGTCTCTGTACATTTGCATAAATCCATAATGGGCCATGTATTATTTTGTCGAAGGACAAGAGTATAAACGGAACGATTACTTCGCTTGCTTGCGAGTGAATTCTAGGAGGTCCGACGAAGACATCGCGGAAGAAAACGTAGCGGAGAAAACATCTGAATCAGTCAATCATCAACACGCTCATTCTAAATCAGATTTCTGAATTACTTTCTTGAAGCGTTTACGGTCCAAATAAAACTGAAGAAACATTTTAAACACAAAACAAAGCAGCAGAAGTGTGAGAAGTATATATTACTATAAAGCCAACACTCTGTCAGTTAAAGACAAAGTAGTTTGATTAAATAAACAAGATGAACAGAGACACAGTTGTAGCCGTTTGTAATTTTAAAGTACATAAAGCGCAGGAGTATATCAGAAACCTAGTGAGTAGCACATTGGTTACAATTTTTATTATAAACATGCTGAAACTGTGAATATAATTTTAAGCATCGGTGGCATCATCGAATGGAGACATGCTTCAGTGTCAGATGTATTTCATTAAAAGATATGAAATATTTTTAAACGTTTAAGAACACAGTTTCTGAAGTACTTGACAGCTCACCCTGTATAAGCTTCATTCCTTTGTTTAAAAGTCGGTAAAGAGTTATCACAGATTTTCTTAAAAATTATCGGTGATCAATACTGGTATTGATCAATCATAACGACAATAACATACATTGTTATGGAAAGAGAGAAAGTACTTGTGAGGCTTTCTGAAAGACCGAGTCTCAGTTTTAATATTTTAATATTAATCTCTACAAGTCTGACCTAACTGACACTACTGAAATAGTTACGAAAAATTGATTCCCACTGTTAAAAGATTGATCTGCATTTTTTTTTCGTAAATTTTATTTTTTTAAACAACATGTCTGTAATCAATGTGCGCACCGCTTTGATGCTGGAAAAACACTAAAATTTGAATCATCGTTGTACAAACTAAAAAAAAAAAAAAAACAATATTTAATTGTGAGAATAATATATTCTAACGACTATAATGATAAGTCAAGAATAAAATCAAATCTGTAGCTGCAAGCCTTTTTTAGCGTTATGGTGTTTAGGGAAAACTGAGTGCGATACCGAAGGGCTCGGGTTCGAATCCCGGAGAAGGCATGGATGTAAAATTGTCTGTCCCTTCATAGGAGGCAATGATGGCCCGCCTACTAGGCGCCTCCATGATAAAGAGACTACCGATCTGGCCTTAGGGCAGGACGATGCCGACATAGGTAAGTGCCAACCATAAGAAAAAAAATTTGATTGTAATCTTATTAAAAAATTCCTAATTATAAGACGCAAATTTTTAGACACCTTTCTCATGTTCGTTTTTAATGGTAATCAAACTAATATGAAAGTGGACTGAAAAGTCATTTTTTAAATGAACCCCATAATCTTAAACGTCTCTGTACATTTGCATAAATCCATAATGGGCCATGTATTATTTTGTCGAAGGACAAGAGTCTAAATGGAACGATTACTTCGCTTGCTTGCGAGTGAATTCTAGGAGGTCCGACGAAGACATCGCGGACGAAAATGTAGCGGAGAAAACAACGTAAGACGGAAACTTCGTTGTAGAAAACATGTGGGAGAAAAGAAGGCAGGAAAACATATCGTAAGTCTAAAACATCATCGAAGAAAACAATCGTGGTACAAAACATCGACGAAGAACAGAAAGCGGTTCCAAAACTTCGCAGTTTAAAAATATCGTCGTGGAAAATATATTCCTATAAAAGAGAGTAAATAAAATAATCGCATGACGATTATTCTGCAGATATATCTTTTCTACTTTTAAAAGGTGCTGCTGCGTATTCGAGTAATGAATTCTAGGTGCGAGTAAGAATGAGGAATATTTTTACCTCTATATTTCATATATTTCCTTTCATTAATAATTTTTTGCTAAAAATCCAAGAAGGAACTCTTGCATTGAAAAGTTGAAAGGAAGTAGAAAATTAATGATACATATGGGAGTACTACGCAGTATTTTATTTTTTATTTTAAGAGAATTTTAAATTTATTTACTTAACTATTAAACGTTATTATTTAATAAGGTCATTTCATAAAGTTGTATTGGCAGTTCTTCAAGAACAATATATTTTTAAAAAATTAAAAAAGGGAAAAGGAGCATTTACTTTAGATTAAATGTATTTAAAAGTTTTATGCATGTCTGAAATTTCTAATATTATGTTCTTTGAATAAAATTAAGACTTCAAAGTAATCCTTTTATATAAGTATCCTTTGCATGTTGCGATTCGTTAGTTGTCATGACACAAGTCAGGATGAACTACGTAATATTTCAGTACCGTATTTATATTTATTGGATTATTGGAAGAGCACGTTAGGGCTCTTTTCCTAAGGGGAGGAAAGCGTTTGGGGAGGACTTTCTCAGGAAAAGTTTCGTACGCACATTACACATTAGAAAAACCACAAAATTCTCAAGCAGCCTGTTTTTGTGCTGGGTCTAGCTACCAGCGTTCAACGACTTTACCTCTGGACCACTGCAGCCAGATAGAGTTATTAACGGAATAGATTATTAACGGAAATGCATTCATTTTCACACTATTTTTTTTGAGAAAGATCAAATTTAAATTTAGATCTAGAAAATGTAAACGCAGAATTATACAAAAAGAAAATATAGGTACAATAAATCCTCTTGTCGATTACCATCCTAAGATGACCGATGTTTCTGAGAAAATAAGTAAATATAGGTTTTTCACAATGTCACTCTAAGATGACCGCATCAACGGAAGACTAAAGAGATATGGAATCGTCAACGATCGCTTTGAAACGAATATTTTATATTTAACTTTACATTTATATATTTTTGATTATATGATTCTAAAATATGGTTAAGCTTTTGTGTCTCAGTGTGCCACTACATGGAACACCCAAATTGAATTGCTTCGAAAGCCTCTAAATTCAACCGTAAATAGATAAAAATGCTTTTATAGTATACTTTGAACTTTTCTTTTTAAACCGTAGATACCAGCATATCACAAGGAGACACAAAACTTTAATTTATTATGTGTTTTTAAAATCCATTTTTTTCAAGTAATTTTCTCTATTTTTTTAATGATATAAAATTTTATTTGGAGAAAAAATAGGCATAATTTTGCTGGCTGTACTCCAAATTATTTTTTTAATCTTTCATACAAAAATCATACGCAGAATTATTGAATAAAACCAGGTGTTCCATTAGCGGGAACACTGGGCCTTTAGCAATCTCATGCTCTTACTAATCAGAACATCTGTGCTCTTAGGAGAGAACATCCGTTGTTTTCGTTTTCTGTTTCCGTTGATTTTTTTTGGGGAGGGAATGAATTCAAACAAAGCAGCATTGAGGGGCGAGGTGGTTTTTGTGTTATGAAAGCATTAATATTGGCATCTCGAAATTTTTGGGGGTAGATTTTAGGCGGGAATTTCATTAGTAGCTTGACTCATCTTTACTTAGACCTACGCGAATTTTTTGCTGTCTTTTTAGTCTCATTCCCGTTTATTTTCAATAATTGTGTAGATATTTTTCGTGTATCTATATATTATAAGCTTATTTTTCTTTTTTGTTAATATTAATCGTAGTTAATTATTTTAATCTTAGTTGGTTTGTGCTTCCATCAAAAAGGTGTGACTTGCTTTGAACAATTTCACGAAGCTAAGAAATAGGAAAATTTATAAACATTTTTGTATATAGGACTTGTGTATATAGATATGTATCTCATTTATCCGTATATATTCGAGAATATTGTGTATATCCAGGAAACCATGTATACAGCCATAATACAGAGTTTTTTCATTCTTATGCAAACGCTTCTACTCATTTTCGTGCTTCACTGCAATGCTCGCTTAGTCGCACTTTTAAAAGCTCTGGCGGCGCAGTGTTCCACCTCATGGAACACCCACAGAATTAAAACGGTAAGTGCAATTTTTACAACATTTTACCTGTATACTTATTTAGGACTCAATAGACTGAATACAACGTTTCTTGCTGAAATTCCGAATTTAACGTACAGTGCGCCGCAAAGAATTAAATATTTCAGTTCTATGTTACGCAAATTGTATTTCTCTCTTTGTACCGAGGAGAGGCGCAGACACAAATTTGTTAGGATCGTAAAGCTCGGGTTTAGAGCTTTTAAGTTGCGGTGAGTTTCAACTAAGCAGAGGTTCTCCTGAGTTTACTTGGTGACCCGCTACTGAAGTCGGAGATTTTAAAGTGTTCTTCGCCGTTCCTCAGCCAACTTAATGTTTGAAAGCCAATAAAGTAGTTTCGGTCAACATTATGACTCTGAGGTTTCTTGGGTTCTACACTGAGGGAACATCAAGTGAATTTACAGTCCACTACTTTTGAACGACGGGACATACAGTTTTCACACACAATTTATTCGAAAATTTTTTAGTTATTGCTTGAACTTTTAGAACGAAGTTCTCAGCGAACGACTTTTTTTTACGACCACTTCTTAAAAGTATAGCTGTAGAATTCTGGTACTAATTCTCATCTTTTTAAGATTTCCCATTTAGGTAATATTTTATTACTGCATTTTACAATATAAAGGAAGTATTATAATTACGAAAATTTTCAAGTATCACATTTCAGTGGAAATATCCATTTTGTCCATATCTGAATCCATTTGGATGATTTTTGTGCGACATCTCATACGGACAGAATAAAGACTTCTTCCTTTTCATAGCATATTTTATAGTGCATTCAAAAGGGATTTTTTCGTGTTCTCTGTATGTATGTAGATATAATATATGTGTGTATGTATCTCGCATAACTCAAAAACGATTAGCCAAAGAATATTGAAATTTTTTAAAGAGTAGGCTTGCTTCTCTCTTTATATTGCAGGTTAGCTGTACCAACCGTACATGTATATGCTCACGTATATGTACACCAACATCCTTTATCCGGCTTAAAAGTCCCTACACAACCTTTATTTTTGCAATCGTTGCTTGTAGTAATATATATATCCAGTTATCGAAATGTTTTTAAATCAAGAAAATATTCATGTTTTGGCGATGTCAAATTTTTAAAAAAATTCTTTTTTGACAAATAAGTAAATCCAAATTTTAATACAATCTCGCGGTTCGTATACTTACATTTGGGAAAGTTTCATACTTGTTATCTATATAGTATATAAAGAAGAAAGTTTGTGTGTTTGTCCTCTCATAACTCGGTCACTACTATAGCTATCACCACCAAACTTTCTACAATTAGGTCGACGTCACTTTTCTCCAAAAAAAAAAAAAAAAAAAAAAAAAAGTAGCTAAAATCAGAGCTATAAATTAAAAACTCGGAAAAACGATAATTTTCTTTCTCATTTTCCGAGTGGCAACAGTCTCGCAAGCTGGAGACGAAAATCTGCTTTATTTAGAAAGTTACCATTGCTCTCTTTCAAATCCTAGAGTTTGTTAAAATACGAAAATAGATAAAAGATGAAATAAAAATAGCTTTCCCAAACATTAAATACGTTATTCCCGATTCCGAAAATTCGAGGGAAGCCATTTCGACTATTCTTATCTTTACCACTTTCATGAGCCAAAATACTAATTAAAAATTCTGAAAGTTCTAATTTTCGCACTCATTTTTCCTAGTGGTAACAGACTCGGGCGTTGGAGATAGAATTGCTTTATTTCCAAAAGTGTTGCTACTGCTCGCTTGCAAATCGCACATTTTGTTAATAAAAAAATTTGTAAATTTTACATAACCTATACATATAAAGAAGAATGTCTGTTTGTGTGTTTGTTTGTTTGTTTGCGTTATTGATTTCTGATCAATTATGATGAATATTTTGCGACATTGAATCGACTAAAGTTGAATATAGGTGAAATATTGGATGGAACTTGAGCTGTTATGGCCATTTGATTAGAAAGACGAAAATCACTAAAAGCTGAGTGACATTGCTTCTGATACAATGAGAGAGAACTATATTTTTCTATCGAAATTTTTTATGTGGGGTTGCATATCGCACCAGACTGAAAAATGTATAACTATGAATCGTATTTTTTACATCGTTAGAGAAGGATTACAACGGTATCGTTCTCTCTGTTGTTAGATACATTGCTTTCAATCTAAATTGACATCGGGTACTTCCGCTAATAAAGAAATAAAATTAGAAAAAATTCATAAACACACGACCAAAATTGTGCAGTATACGTAATTTCAAAATCAGCAGCTTACTTTTAGGAATCGGGTATTCAAGTTTGAAAGAACAATTCGAAGAAATAAATTTAAATTTTCAGCAGCAAAAAGTGTGTATAATTTAATAGGCCTTATAAGGAAATTCACATAACTTATAAGGAAGAACACATAAGGCCTTACAAGGCCTTATTTGTTGTTCGCCTGAGATTTTTGATTTTAGTAAGCACATAATTTTTCGATTTCTTTCATTCGAAAAAATATGCGTCTGTTTCTCGTACTCTTCTAATATACAGTGAATTATTTCATAAGGGCATTACGCGGAAGTTTCTAATTATTAGATTATATATAGTATATAGACATTGTCAAACATTCGTTTCCTCCAGATGTAAACCACCTGTTCCTCGACCTGGCCCAAACAGCTTTTTACATATTGTTAACTGCAAAAAATCATTCGATTTACTGCATAGTTAAATGGAATGTATTCTGAGAGCTGAAAAATGTCATCTAAGCAATTTGCAATTTGATTCATTACTAGTAAATCTGAAATCAGTTTCGTTATTTTAACAAGAAAGGGCATTTTTATGCATATTGCTGGAAATAGATTAAAGATTTAATAAAAATTAAATTTTAGGTTCGAGTTCCATTTGACGAATATCAAAAAGTTTACCTTGAAATATTAATAAAAGTATTTTGAAAATAGGAATGCAATTTTTAATTATTTTAAATCTATTTACTCTAAAGCAAAATGCCGTTACATTAAATATCAGAGGCACAAGTAGAAGATATAGAACTGGATATAGATGGCTAGAAGTAAGAAACAAACAGAAAAGAAAGAGAGAGATCAGAGTAAAATTATTCATATTAAATTCAAATGGAAAGTATTTGAAAATGTTATATTTCAATAGCTAAGATTTAGTTAACTCTAACAGGGAGAAGTACCTCATATGGGCATATTATACATCATAAGTGAAGTGGTGAAAGCATACGGTATCGTGTTTTTACTATTTGAACACTTTCGAAGATCTGAATGATGAGTTTATATATGTCAAATACTCTATTAATTACTTATCTCTATCTATCTGTAATTATACACGTACTGTCCAGCAATGAATGCTCGATGTATAGGTCACAGCCACTATCCCACCAAAAGAGGAAACTTTCATTTATGAAACTTCCTAGTACGTCTGCCAGGGAAACGAAAACAGGCTTTACATCTAACATTATCCTGCACATTTTTATGAAACATTAACATTTTGATTCGACCCTTTTGTTTTATTTTGTTTTGAGTTTTGTTCAAGCAAACGTTTCGAAAATCCTTCCTACTTGTAAATACCTGTTTGTTTCTTGTATGTTTGGGGCACCATTGGTCATGTGGTTAGGATTGCAGAATACTGAGAGTTTTATGGAACTGATCATCCCAATTGTAATTTCCATTATTTATATACAAAAACAATATAGGAGCATGAAAAACACCAATATGGATAGTTTAATAAGACGAAACTTCAGCATGTAAGTGCTGATAAAAAACAATGTACAATAACTAAATGTTACTGTTGGATGTTTATTATAGCTTAAATAAACAATATTCTAAATATTTGCATAGTCACCTGTAGTAACGGCAACTGCCGGCAATAAAAGGAGGTGCTTTCCTTAGTGGCACCGCAGTTCATTTTAGTTTGAGCCAGAATCGACCTGCCCGGGGAGAAGCCAGGGGATGAGAGATTCCGGTTTCCGCCCTGTTCCGGTTCCCGTCTTGTTGCGGATCCAGTCCTGTTCCGGTTCCCGTCTTGTTCTAGTCCTGTTCCGGTCCTGATCCAGTCCTATTCCAGTTCCAGCCTGGCCGTTTAAGTCCAAAACACGTAGGAGCGGATGTCTGAATTCAGCGAAATGGAGATATACGCCGAAAGGGCTAGATGGATTCTGTCTTTTAAAGGAAAGTGTTCTTCACCTTGCCGGCATAGCTGTTACTTTAAAGCATTTTGAATGTTTTCCGCCCAAGATGTTAAGTTTTTGTTTGTGACGTTAAGTTTTCATCAGTGTTAAAGTTCCAGTTAAATAAACCTTTATGTTTTAGACAAGGTTTTTGTGTTCTTCAGAAAATTTTAGATTCGAAGTCAGATATAGCACATAGGGTTATTATCGGAAAAATCAACATTTGGCATCAAGCGACAGGACATTGTCTGCAAGGTAAGCGACTTTTTTATTTTTTAATCATGGAAGCTTTAAAATTAGCAAGAACTCAATATAGAAGACTATTCAGTAAAGCGTGTAATGAATTTGACAATGAAGAAACTAAATTTAATCAGGAAGAAAAATTAATTAAAATAAAAGTTATTGCCGAGAAAGCTAAAGTTTTGTTTGATACTGAAATGAAAATACGAGAATTAATGTTTAAAGAAATTACAGATGAGACTTTACTTATTAAAAAATAGATGAATCTGAATTATGTTTTGATAGGTGGAGACTTTTGGAAAGTAAAGTAAAAGATCTTACTTCAGGAACCCCGAATGTAACTTTAATTGATCCGTCCTTTATTCAGAATAAAATGTTACATTATCCGAAGATTAAATTGGCTATCTTTGACGGCAACGTGAAGAAATGGCTAGGATTTTGGGGGCAATTCCAAAAGATTGATAAAGATCCTACATTAGATAATAATGATAAATTTGCTTATTTAGCACAGGCTATGGAGAAGAATTCTCCTGCAGAGGAAATAGTTAAAAGCTTTCCGCCAACTGGCGATAGTTACAAGAGCGCAATCGAAGCATTGCAGACGCGTTTTGGTAACAAAGAATTACTAACGGAGATTTATATTCGTGATTTGTTAACCCTTGTTATTCAAAAACAAGGTACACACTCTTTGCGGAAACTATACGATGAACTCGAATCTAATCTAAGAGCCTTGGAGATATTGGGAATAAATAGAGGCAAATATTGCGCGATATTATATTCATTGGTAGAATCAGCATTGCCGAATGAAGTCTTAAAAACGTGGGAGAGACTTAGGTTTTCGCGTAAAGGATCAGAAAGTTTAACCAGTGAAAACGCCGAGTTAAGAAAAAGGGAATCTGACCTTGAGCGCCTTTTATGTTTCTTGCGCGGTGAAGTTGAAAGTGAGGAAAGAATTTCTTTAGCAGCTAAATCTTTCAATGTTTTCGATCGATTGGCTCACGGTAATAAGAAAGGGAATTCGGGTTTGAAGATAAGAGAACCTCGCTTAAAACCTACGGCAGCTGAACTGTTTACTTCTTCTAATGAAGCTAGAAAAGGCTGCATATTTTGTTCCAGTATAAATCATGGTTCTGCGGAATGTTTTCAGGCGCGTAACTTATCGTTGTCAGAAAGAGAAGTTTTGGTCCAAAGGACACGCTCTTGTTATCTGTGTCTGAAATCTGGACATTCTGTCAGGAGGTGTAGATTAAAAACAGTTTGTTTTACATGCGGCAAAAGGCATCATATTTTTCTATGTAAGGACCATTCACAAATGAGTGAGACAAGGGCAACGGAACAGCCTCCAAATCAGGCTGAAACACTCGCCAACATTTCTTCAAGGTCTCCTAAAGTTTTGCTGCAAACAATAAAAGTAATAATTAAAGGAGATAAAAAATCTCGTTCGGCTCGAGCTATAATTGATACTGGTTCTCAAATGTCGTATATTCTGCAAAGCGCAGCTCAAGATATGGGTTACAGGTATACGGTAAAGGAATACCTTAGCCACGCATTATTTGGCGGTACAACGACCAGTTTGTGTGAACATAAAGTTTACAAAATTCATTTATCTAATATGTCTGGCTCTTACAGTTGTAATTTTGATGCGTTAAGTCTGCCTGTTATTTGTAATAGTATACCTTCTATTGGACAAGGAATATGGCTTAAAGAGCTTTCTGACTGTGGAATAAGTTTAACAGATCGTTTAGAAGGACCCATAGAAATTTTAATAGGAGCCGATGTTGCAGGACGATTATTAACGGGGAATCGTAAACAAATTTCAAACGGTCTTGTAGCTATTGAGACAAAGTTAGGATGGACGGTTATGGGAAAAACCGGGGAGTTGAATAGTGAAGGTTCAACATTCTTAGTTACATCAATGTTGAATTAAGAGGCTTGTATTTCTGATTTATGGGTCCTCGACTCGCTTGGTATTACGGACCCATCCGAACAAAACAGTAAATTGGAATTGTATGAGGCTACCAGGCAACATTTTCTTGATACTGTAAAAATAGAAGATGACCGCTTTGTAGTGTCTTTGCCTTGGTTGGAAGGGCACCCTCCCCTGTCGGATAATTTTGAGTTATCGCTTAAAAGGTTGCACGATACGATTAGGCAACTTGAAATAGATAATCTTCGCCAAGAGTATGAAAATATATTCAAAGAATGACTCAAAGAGGGCATAATAGAGGAAGTACCCGTAAATGAATTAGATTTACCCCATCATTATTTGCCACATAGACATGTTGTTAAGGAACATAGTACTACGAAGTTACGGCCAGTATTTGACGCTTCGTCTAAAGTAAAGGGTTCTCCGATTCTCAACGATTGTCTTGAAAAGGGATTAAACCTTATTTCATTTATTCCTACAATCTTAAATAGATTTCGCCAAGAAAAAATAGGGGTGATTTCTGATATTCGTAAGGCCTTTCTACAAATTGGCCTGAATTTTAGTGACAGAAACTTCCTCCGATTTCTTTGGATAAAGGGTGAAGATGGCTTGAAGCATTTTCGTCATTGTCGAGTCGTATTTGGTGTAACTAGTAGTCCATTTTTACTTGGAGCTGTTATTCAATATCACTTAAATTCAATTTTGGAGAAAAATGATGCAGATGTAAAATATTCTTCCAACATTATTGTTAAATTAATGAATAGTTTCTATGTTGATAACTGTGTAACAAGTGTCGGAAGTGAAGATGAATTACAGCGCTTCATGAAAGTATCTTCAGATGTTATGGCAGAACGAAAATTTGAATTACGGGGTTGGGAATATACCGACTGTGGTTTAGAAACGGAAACTATTGCGAATGTATTAGGTTTGTTATGGGAAAGACAAGGCGATACTCTTCAAATAAATGTTGCTAATTTACAAAATCTTTGTTTTGAGAAAGTTACGAAAAGAAGTATTTTGGCAATAGCCCATAAAGTATTTGATCCCATCGGTATAACATGTCCAGTCCTTATATTACCTAAGATGTTATTACAGCGTACATGGGAAACAAAAGTAAAATGGGACGAAGAAGTTAACACCGAAATTAAAAGTAAATTTTTGAAATGGGTAAAAGACATTTTTCTTTTCAAAAACATTAAAATTCCAAGGTGGATACGATATCAGCCAAAACAGTGTTCAATCCATGTTTTTTGTGACGCCAGTCAAGCAGCGTATGCGGCAGTAGTTTTTATTCGTGTAGAAGAACCTGAATCAGTTAAAGTCCACTTGCTTCAGGCTAGGTCTAGAGTTTCCCCTTGTGGTAAAAAGGAAACTACTATTGTAAGATTAGAATTGTTAGCAGCAACTATTGCATCTTGTCTTGCTGCAGACGTTCTAAAAGACTTTGAGGCCAGAAGTATATTTTTCTGGACAGATTCAACTACTGTCCTTGCATGGATAAAAAGGGAAGAACAATGGGGGACATTTGTAGAAAATAGAGTACAGGAAATAAGGCTTTTGACACGTGTGGAGGATTGGAGGCATATACCTGGTCACCTTAACCCTGCAGATCTTCCAAGTAGAGGGTGTTCAGTTCGCCAACTCTCCCGGTCAAAATGGTGGGAGGGTCCGAGCTGGCTTTTAAAATCCCAAGAAAATTGGCCGAGTGCCGAATTTATAACTGATGAAGCGGAAATAGCCAGCGAGAAAAAAAAGGCAGTGGTTTCATCTCTAGTGTCTACTGAAAGGTTTAGTTTGAGCGAGCGATTTTCTAGCTATCGAAAAACAGTTAGAGTTGTTGGTTGGATTCAACGATTTTTCTTTAATTGCAGAAATAAGAAAAAAAGGAAACGTGAACTCACTGTTGATGAAATTGATTTTGCAGAAAAGGTTGTTATTCGCTTGATTCAATCGGAATCGTTTCAGGATATAGAAGACGCACGCTTACGAACTCTTAGTCCATTTTATGATGCGGGAATTCTAAGAATTAAAACTGGTGCGTTTCGAAGAGATGACACGTTAGAGTTTAGAACACCTATAATATTATCAGGAGAACATCCATTAGTTAGGAATTTAATTATGGAAGAACATAAAAAGAAAGGACATGTAGGTGTACAATATATACTGAATACCTTAAGGGAAAGGTTTTGGTTGTTATCTGGCAGAAGAACAGTGCGTTCTGTTTTGAGTAAATGCATTACTTGCAAGAGATATTCTGCTGCACCTGTTGACCACATATCAGCCCCACCGCCAATAGAGCGAGTAAATGATTCAGCAGTATTTCAAGTAACCTTTGTGGTCCTTTATTGTTGAGAAACAAAGAAAAGGCATGGATTTGTGTTTTTACATGCGCCGTTTATAGAGCGGTCCATTTGGAGTTGCTGACTTCTCTATCTACAGAAGTGTTTCTTCAGGCTTTTCATCGGTTCGTGTCACGAAGAGGTAAACCCGCAACTGTGTACAGTGATAATGGAACTAATGATGTACCCGTGAAGCTGCAGAATGAAAAACAAGATTCTTTGTCTGAACTTAAACTCAACATAGATGATAAATCTGTCAGGCCTGTAACACGATCTGGTAGAACTGTAACTCCGCCGGACAGACTGGCATATTAAGGCTTTTTGGCATTGTTTTACTTTGATGTGAAAGTTCACTTTTTTTCTTTTTTTTCCCTTAGGTGGAAGGATGTTAAATATTTGCATAGTCACCTGTAGTAACGGCAACCGCCGGCAATAAAAGGAGGTGCTTTCCTTAGTGGCACCGCAGTTCCTTTTAGTTTGAGCCAGAATAGACCTGCCCGGGGAGAAGCCAGGGGATGAGAGATTCCGGTTTCCGCCCTGTTCCGGTTCCCGTCTTGTTGCGGATCCAGTGCTGTTCCGGTTCCCGTCTTGTTCCAGTCCTGTTCCGGTCCTGATCCAGTCCTATTCCAGTTCCAGCCTGGCCGTTTAAGTCCAAAACACGTAGGAGCGGATGTCTGAATTCAGCGAAATGGAGATATACGCCGAAAGGGCTAGATGGATTCTGTCTTTTAAAGGAAAGTGTTCTTCACCGTGCCGGCATAGCTGTTACTTTAGAGCATTTTGAATGTTTTCCGCCCAAGATGTTAAGTTTTTGTTTGTGATGTTAAGTTTTCATCAGTGTTGAAGTTCCAGTTAAATAAACCTTTAAGTTTTAGACAAGGTTTTTGTGTTCTTCAGAAAATTTTAGATTCGAAGTCAGATATAGCACATAGGGTTATTATCGGAAAAATCTACAGTTACTGTAGGATGTTTGTTATAGCTTAAATAAACAATATTCTGTTTTTGCTCAAACACAGCGTTAAAAATACCAAGTGGTTGACACGAAGCCACATAAATTTCATTTGACTATTAATATATTATTATATCATAATATTAGTTAGCAGTGGTAAATCTAGGTATTAAAAAACCGTAAACACGAATTTTTCAAAATTTTAATATTTCTCCTTTGGCCACGTTTGAATTATACATTTGAAATTAGGCATCAAGAAGGTGGCAAGGGGCCTTCATTTTTAAGGAATGATTTCTACCGGCAGTAATTTTACAATAATATTATAAGATTAGACATAATAAATCTGACAGCATGAATGCATTATATGAAAAAAACCAGGAATTTGCATTATTTTGCTGTAGAATGTTATACTAATTCTCGATTATCCGTGTGTGGAATAGCCGTCTTGCAATTTGGAACTAGGTACCGTTGAAGCAATTTTAAGCGACCAGCGAATATATTTTTCATTTAGTCAATTTGTCGAAATTTTAATCTTTTTAATTGCAGTTTTACATTATTTTGATTACCATTAAAAACGAACGTGAGTAACTCATCTGAAAATCTATAAGCTGTGAGAGAAATCATATTGAATGATCTGAGCATACAGAGGGGACTAATTATATGCCTTTGGCTTTACAATCCTTGTTAGAATATTTCATTTTCAGAGTTGTGTTTTTGTGTTTATTGCAGCTTGTAGGATGATGAGTGAAATTGCTTGGAACTCCGTGCATTAAATAAGTGCAAACATTGGTTACAGACCTTGTTAATTAAAAAAATTAAATTTTACAAAAAATAATGTTACAGAATACATATATTTCTTTTACATTCCGAATCAATTTTTCGTATCTAGTTGAGTCACATAAATTATGACAAACTTTGAGAAATTAATTTAAAAGAATTAAATATGAAAAAAAAGAATTTAACAAAACAATTATAACTTGGCTGTGCGAGAAATCTCACAAATACTACGTTTATGTTTCTGAACAAATGCATAATATTCCCTCCATTTCTATCTATCAATTTTATCATTTATCTCTCACACCCTTTTTACGAAAATCTGTGATAACACTTTACAAACATTTAAACAAATAAATGAAACTTATACAGATTGGACTGACAAATACCTCGAAAAATTAGTTGTTAAATTTCAAAAAATTTCAGATTTCATTACGAGATATATCTGACATCGAAACAGGTCTCAATTCGATAATGTCATGGATTTTTAGAATTATGTTTACAGTTTGAAATTATCCTTATTATATGAAAAATATTAAAGAAATTTGTTATATATCAGTTTCCTTGCACACTCTTGTGCTATATGTACTTTAACGTACAAAGAACGTTATAGAATAATACGTTATAGAACGTTATAGAAAGAACGTTATAGAACAGTGTTATCAATGGTTATTTAAACCAAACTGCTGTGCGTTTTTAAGGCCAAGCGGTAGCTTTCTAATTAACACGCTGAGTTCGGCGCCGAATTTGCTGTCCTTTCCGTTCAGCCGGCAGCGAGCTAAGCCTTAAAGCTAAGCCGTATTTTTGTTTAGAATGTTTCAATACATTTCATTAATGCTAAATTTGATCACATTTCATTGAGACTATATTTATTTTTTAACTTATACTGTCGGTTCCGTGGAACGACGCCAGGCAAACGAAAATTCCAGTGCCGGTTCCCAGGGACCGACGCCGGCCACACGGAAAGTTCACTGTCGGTCCCCAGAGAACGGCGCCGCGCTCAACGTGTTAAGAAAGTTTCGGGCCGGTAAGTAAATATGTATTTAATTCAAATATATGAATTGATATGTAATCTATATATATGATTGATTGTATTTGAGTTCCATTTCGAATACTCAAAACTTAAACACAAAGAACTAGAGGCAGCAGATACATAAATCAGTTTATTGAACGCAATTTAACAGAATCGTTACAGGTGATGAGATGTGGGTAGCTCACTTCACCACAGAAAACAGCAACTCACGATTGATTGGCGTTACAGGGATCCATTCGCCGGACGATCCTCAGTCTATGCACGGAAATTGAAGTCCACGGTATTCTGGGATAGTAAAGGCATTCTGCTCATTGACGTATTGGCGAGCGGTGCTCCGGTGAAAGCTGATCTTTATTGCGCTTTACTACAGAACATCTGAAGAGCCATTCAGAACAAATGGTTTGGGATGCTCAGAGCTGGTGTTGTGGTGTCCTACGACAACATCGGACACATACGGGGAATTCCACAAAATATATGTTGCAGACGTTTCGCTGGGAGATGTCTGACCATCCATTCTATGGCTCCGATCTTGCTGTTAAGTACTTCCACGTGTTATTGCTCCTGAAGATGTTCTTCTCTGGGCACACTTTCCTACAGGTGAAATGTTGCAGACAAATGTGACGGGCTGTCTTTCTTCCCAGGCGACAGACTTGTATAATACTCTAATGGAAATAGGTAACCGACGCTATGACAATTGGTATAGTTCCGATGTTTCTTATGCTGAGAAGTAGCAGAAATATAGCTGTATCTTTTGCAATAGGTTTTTCCAGGTAATAAGACTTTGTTTTTTATGGTTTACGGCAAAGTCATTTTTCGGACGACCCTCTTATTGTTTAAATAATCATTATCAAATGAATTTACCTTCATCTAAATCAATATCTAACTCATTGAAATCATCATCTATATAAATTTCCTTCTAAATCCAATGAACTTCATCTGCTAATCTAAGACATCTAACTAAGCATAACTACCCAAAACACAGCTTCATGTTAAACCATCATATATATATTATCATCATCATCGTCATTGAAAATATCGCCAAATTAAGATAAATCATCATAGCTCAAATCAACTAAATATAAAGCAGTATCATCTAAATCACCACCATCAACAATATGATTCTCATTTGATCATCGTCTTCATCACCTCAACCTTCTAAATCACCATCAAAATTGTTATCTGAATAACCAAGAAAGAAATTATAAAATTATCACCAGATAATTCTAAACCATCATTTAAATAATCATCATCATCATCGAAATCATACCTTCAGTTTAAACCGTCGTATATGTCATCATCACCATTATCATCGTCGAGATAGATAAATCATAATCTTCCAGATCATCTAAATAGAAAGCAATATCAACCAAATCATCATCTTCTTCATCCTCATTTAATCATCGTCTTCATTGTCTAACTCCTCTAAATTATTATATAAATCACTCTCACATCATGTATAAAATCGTCATCAGTCAAAACTATGTCACCATCAAATTCATCTAAATATTTATTATCACTTAATACACATCGACATTTTAACCATCATGTATATCGCATCACCATGATCATCGTCAGAATAAGATAAACCATCATCACCCAAATCACATCAGTCATTCTAAACCATCCTATGCATCTTCATCATCAACATTGAAGTCGTCGTCAGAATAAAAGAACTTCACCTAGATACAAAGCCCGATCACCTAAAGTTTTATTATCATCCTACTCAATTATTCATACTCTTCATCACTAAACCATATACCCACGATCACCTAAATAAAAAATCATCAGCAGTTAATCTAAATTGTCGTCCTCAAAATTCCAGTTAAATTATTCAAATCATCGTCGTTTAAATCATGACTTTTTAGTGTTTCGCTAGTGTGCCGTCAAATAGAGCCAGTTTCATTCAGGTACAGACAGAAGGATATCACCGGAAGTTCACTATCGTTGGTACAGGTGTAGTAACCAACCGCCCTCAGGAGATGCCAGAGGCTTGGGGACGTAACCGAAACCTATGCCATCTTAGATAACGTGACACTCGGAAGTGACGTAAGAGTTTGAATAACGTAATGTTTCAAAAAGTTTGGTTTTTGTGACACCGAAAATATTTTTTAATGTTTCATTTCTTCCGGAAACGACGAATTGTTTTCTTTTTTTTTAGGCAACGGCCTCTGAACCCCTTGAAATCTTGTTTGTAATGACATTAAAAATTTCCCTTTTATCATTAAATCTGTATTTGTTTTTAATTGAGCATCTCATTATTTACTGTTTGTTCATTTCGCATAATTTTAATATAATAATAATAAGCCAAATGCAAAATGTTAATCGTTAAAGAGAAATGCGACCAGAGATATAAAATTAAAAATTAAAAGACAAAGAATTAAATTTATATATCAAGTTTTACCAGAATAGAAAAAAAGAGAAAGGACTTTAAAAAATAGAATAGTTGAAGGGGTGTTGAAAGCCAAATCATTTCATAAAATGAGGATTTCTGATTCTTGCATTTTCAAATTCTCTACAATTTTAGCTTTCTTAGAACACCGTTCTTTAATCTCTATGAAAATTAGGACTGTACAAAATCTAGCTTTAATTTGTCATTGAATACTTTGATAATTTAGAATTTTTACATAAAATTGCGTTTTTCCCCCGAACGTGATTTTTTATACTCGATGTAGTACCTGTTCTCAAGAACTACTGCTCACAGGTATCTGAAATTTTTATACCTTATTTACTACGCTTCCAAATATTTGCCGAAATGAGCTTTTGATTATAATCAGTGCTAAATTTTACTATGCGTAACAAAATATACTGTAAAATACTCTAAAATTTAAAATGATAAAAAAGCTCGTTTCAGAATATTCAGCTAGATATTGTGATGTTCCTTCCCTTAGCGAAAGACGTTTCCAGAACATTTTATCCGCGAGGGCCGAAAGACGGTTAAAGGAAGGGACGTAGTTACGCCGGAAAACAGAGTGGAGGCAAGCTGCTGGGAAGAATACGAGACTTGTGAATTTTGCGGTTGGACCGGCAGTCATGCCGTGTGCAAAGAGATAACTTAAGCTAAATGTATAGTAGTGGTATTTGTTTTATTGTGTATGGTTTAATAAATTAGTGGATAAAATTTCAAAGCTGATGGAGATTATTTTCCTATTATGGCGAGTGCATGAGGAATGACCGAACCCGCCTCGGAGTTGAAACGGCGCGAGGTGCAAATCGGCGCAGTCGATAGGATAAGATTGTGAAAAAGGAAATCACTAAATAGTGAAAATAATAAATAAATATGATTGTAAAAAGTTACTGAAAGTTATAAAATGAAATTCGGTGATAGTTCACGAATGGATCTACGATGAGAGAAGATTTTTATGACGAAAGAAAATGGTAAAATGGGATCATCAGTGTTCATCATCCTAGTGAAATCGTGAAAAGTTAAATCAGGGGTAATGTGAATTACCGTGTTGTAATCATGTCAAGTTACGTGCCACTGCAGTGTGCTCATGATTAAAGTTAACAGCGTCAAGTTGTGCTCTTCGTTGGATATTTTCACTATCGGGATCAAAGGTAAGTCCTTCTTAATTTATATATTAACCATATTAACTTAGAAAATTATAATTGTTTTTATGTCTGTTAATAACATGATTCGAATGTCAGGCGTTAAAGCCAGTAGACACCGAGAAAGTATATTTTATATGGAAATGAGAAATTAAGGTTCTTATTTTTATCAAGATATAGGAGATTCTTAGAGATTCTTAGAGCAAGGGAAACGATTATTGAAACATTTGAAAATAATGAAAGGAGTTATGTTTGACCCACCATCGAAAGCTGAGAAATGGCTGTTCTTTTTACATCATGCTGAAGTGATTCTTAATCTCTATAAAGTATCTGAAGAAGGGTAAATTATTTTGCAGAGTTTAAAAACAAAAGTTAAAAGTTTGATCGTGACTCTCGATGAAATGGATTGAAATAACAATATTATGATTAAAGACACCATATTAAAAGAATTCGAGATTCCTCGGAAAAACCGATCGAGGCAAGCTGGTGGCGTGAATACGAGACTTGGTACTTTAGCGATTGGACCGGTAGCCATGCCGTGTGGAAAGAGATTACTTAAAACTTGTTTTGCGCGCTTTATATTATGTATATAGTTGAGATTACTTAAAACATGTTTTGCACGCCTTATATTATGTATATAATTAAATGTATACTATACTAGTGATATTTGTTTTATTGTATATTGTGTACCGTTATGTGTAATAAATTAGAGGATAAAATTTCAAAGATAGAGATTATTTTCCTACTATGGCGAATGCATAGACGAACCTGCCTCGTGGTTGAAAGAGCGCGAGGTGATAGATGTACTTTAATTACGTAAAAGCCTTCAAACCTGTAAGAACAGCAGATTTTCAGAAAAGGTAATCCAAAAATGGCCAATTCAACATTGTTGCTATAGGGTTTCCAACACCCCTTAATAAAAAGGAGTAAAATATTTTTAAAAAATGGCATTTATGGAAATACGAAAAAGAAATATGTTTAGCTTATAAGAGTATATAATATTTCTGTAAAAAAATAAAGTGAGAATTTAAAAGCAATTTTTTAAAATAAAAAACCAAAAGGAAATATTTATAGTTTTTAAAATCAGTATTACTTTTGTAAAATGAAAGAACTTAAAATCTTTTTAAAGTAATAATAGCGAAAAGAAAAATTTAAATTAAAGTTTCACGTTATTAAACTAAATATTGAAGAGAAAAACATTTTTGACACGAGAAAGGGAAAATAAAAGAATTTAAAAGTCAAAATTGCATTTACACAATTTGCAACTTTGATAGAGATTCGCGTTCCTTTAAGCCTCGGGCGTCTCCCTATGACGGTCGGTTACTATTAAGCTTGTTATTGTAAACTGGCTATTCAAATTACAGTCGGTATGCGCAAAGGGGGCCTGAATCTTCATCCTGAAAAATAAACAAAATTATTGTTACACATCACATAAAAATATCAGTTAAAATGATAATTGAATTCTGAGTCACAAGCATGAGAATATTTGAGAAGGTTATATGGCATACGCAAATAACCAAAATGAAAGGTACTCGAAACGCATGTCCGTGCACTGTCTGCAAAAGATCAGACCGGATCTTGGTCGTTTGTGGTAGGCATTGACTTGCAAGTACAAATGTGTTTTGAAAAACGTAAATGTTTGCGCTTTGGTACTTTTAAATTTAAAGTCATTCGTTTTGTAAAAATTACGAAGCCTAGCTCTTCATATGTTTCTCCGACACTCATAATTTTATGAGGAAAAAGTTTGCGCTCGTTATGAAATAATTTTGAACATAAGTATCTCCGTCTGATTTCGATTGACATCGTTTCCAAAATGAAGTCTAGGTATTGGAGGAAAGAATAATTAGTAAAATGTAGAAAACTGATACATTTATTTTCAGCTTTTTTGAAATGAACTCATTATGCAGCGTGCCAAAAAAATTAAAAAGGCTTCTCTCAAAATTTAATTTTCAACGTTCTATTTTGGAAATGAAAATACCAATTAACAATAGACAGAACTCGTCCTTGACTTTGTAAATTATTCTAGAAATCGTTGACTTCCTATAGCTGGTAAAAACCTGAAATCTCTTACTAAATTTGGCATGGAATACGCCAGTAAATTTCAAACGTAAAAATGTGCGCCATTTCTTTTTACATAAAATTTCTCATATAAATAATTCTTGGATTATACATTTTTTGAAAAGTATCTTGACCCAAAACGTTTAAACTGTTTTCTTAAAACATTCGTTTGCTATTAAAAATTTTATAAATATAACTAGGCTGAGTTTTGAATAAATGAATTTACAACGCATAAGCACATTGTTGGAACATTTTGTATAAGAAAACGTAATCGCATATAAATCAAGTTCTTATATCGCTTATTTACAAGGCATCAGATCTTTAGTAAAAAACAAAGCAATAAAATACACATGGTGGTTTGGCAATACCGAAAACATCATATCCCGCAACAGCTCTTCTTGATTATTTCATACCTTAGGAAACACGAGGAAATATGTCAATTGCGGAAACTTTGCAGTTTGGCAAGCGGTAAGGTGGTGCGCAGGAGAATTGATTATCGGGGAAAATATTTCTGCAAGGTAGGAGGTGATTTGTATTCATTCTGGATGTGGAAGAGAATGTTATTCTAGGACTTCGAGAAATAAGGAACATAATTTGGATAAGAGTGCACTTTCGACCAAAGTGAATTTGCGGAATTAGGACTCATGTTTCTTCTTTCTGTAGTCATTTGAAGCCGTGGTTCTGATGTCAACATCAAAGACTTAACGATATCACATTTGATTTTAGTGAAGTGTAGTTCATCCAGTGCTTTCTTCAGCAGTAGTAATGGATTTCGCCGAACGAAACAAACACAATGCAAGTTTCAAATGTTAAGTCATTCAGTTTGCGAAAGAAAATGGAAATCATGCAGTTTGGTTTTCGTGAATGCTTCGTACACGAGTGGAAGAGGCATGAAATTTTACAATGATTATTGCGCCATAGAATAAATGTGTATTGCATAAAGAAGTAATGAAATAGCTTACCGTCGGCGAAAGTGTTGGAAACTGCATTGTAGAAAATCCCCATCATCACTAGAATGGATTAATTGTAACAAGAAACAGCGTACGTTTCTTTGCCTTAAAAATAGAAAAAAGGAGTGCAAATGGAAGTGAAAACTCTAAAGCAAACTGAGGTTGTGTATTCGATTTACTTCACGGAATAATTCAGTTCTCCGAGAAAAAGAGATAAAATTTTTTCAAATGCTTCGAAAATATAGAGATAAAACTTTGATGAATTTTTAAAAATATGTAAAAATTTATTTACTCTCACGTGTTGCAAATATGGATGTCATTCCTGTAGTTTTGATATAGTAGGAGATAAAGAAACAATGATATGAAAGAAAAATAACGGTTAACATAAAATCAATAGGCCAACGAGAAATCTCACCTCACCGTACTGATCTCCTGCTTAGCCGACCGTACGAAATTAAAAGCTCATCGATATCTTGAAAAGAAAGACTTTGCTGAAGTGCAGTTTCCCGAAAGTGTTTTCATCCGTATTCACGAGAAATGATCGGCGGAGAAAAATGTTGTGAAACTGTGGATAAGAAATATTTGGCAAAAGCTTCCTTTTGCCTCAGATAATCAAGAAAATCTAATACTTTGGGACATGTTCAGCCTCCATCTAACGGATAACACAAATATGTTGTTGAAAGAGTGTTATACAGATATGACAGTTTATCCAGGCGGATTATTGACATTAGTTCAGATATTAGACATATATGTCAATAAATCATCGATAGAATATTTTAAACGTTAGTGGAATACTCTTACAAAAGTGAAGGTGAAAAAAACAATTACAAATGGAGACCAAATACGTCATGCCAGTCCATAAATAGTGTGTCAGTAGATAATAAAATCACGTAATAAAATGAAACCCGTTTAATTTATGTGGTATATCTGACGGTCTAGATGCAACGAAAGATGATTATTTATGTGTGGATCAGAGTAAAAGTAACGGCAAAACTGAAACAGAATTCGATGCTGTGCTTGAAGTTATAGCTTGAGACGTATATGAGGAACTTGGATCTGTCTATGCAAGTATGGATCAGAGGTGAAGGTGAAAATGAAACAGATTCCGATAACGAAAATTCTTAAGTACATAAACTATGTTATTTCTCTTAAATAAAAAGCATTTAATTACACGCAGAAAACTAATTTTCGTATGCTCACTTTTTCCATATTTCTAAACATAACATTTTTATAGCTGGCGTACAGCGCGTACCCATAAATTTCCATCTTGCATTTTCTTTTAAAAGTGCGCCTTATACGCCTGAATATACTATAACAAACATAGCTTAAACTTAAGTGATAGAGATATTTACATGCTTGCTGAAGCATTATATTCTGTTTTTTTCCCTTGTATTAGTGTATAAATGTTTTCAAAATTTCGATGTTACGTTTTTCAATCTTTGTGTTTAGAAAAGGGATAAAGAATTCAAACTTTTATCTCCGAAAACTAAATTCTAAATCAGATTTCTAATGAAGAAGTGAAATTCTCTATAACTTTACTTTCCGGACTAATTAAAATTAAGAAAAAGAAGAGAGAAAAAAAATAACTGATTTGGGTAAGCAGAATATTTAGCCATTCAGTATCTATTGATGGGAATGTATATAACTCTAATGAATAGCACAGAAATAAGATAAAGTTACGTTTCAGTTTGTAGGCCTTACATTTCAAAATGGTTTTAATACAGCTTAAAGCGCATAGCCAAAGATTATGCTCTCAACCGCTTTTTCAGTAATAACGTCAGAGAATAATTCTTACAGTTACAATGTTTTCAAATAATCCATTCCTTCAAAAGTAATGTATTGTACTAAGATAATGTGTTTTCGAGGGCAGAAAATAAAACAGAACGACGAGATCCATCAGAGTATGATCCTGTAATGCTTTAACAAATCTTTCGCAGTCTTAAGTAATCGAGAAATGTGGTAGAGCTTCATCTTACACTATATTCTTGTATTCATATTATTTGTATTATGTGACTATGTGTCTCTATTCGATGTGTGGGGAAAAAAAGTCTCCAACAGGTTTATACATACGATACCATTCAGATAAACGCAAAGGAAACCAACATTTCCATCTAATAATATTCATTTTATTTTAATTATACCATTTTCTAGTTAGAACACCAATTTGTGAGCAAGAATTTGCATCGTAACAGGGAATCATATTGCTGCCAAATTCCAAATATAAAAAACTAAAGCTCAATCACAAACCGAGAGTTTCTGTGAGATTTGTGATGTGCGAAGGAATCTCTATTTTGAAAGAAATCGAAATTGATATAAATTCGCTTTATAACATATTATTCAGTTTTTTATCTAATTATATTTTGATTCTGATGTAATGTATATACACATTTTAAAAGTTATTTCTTTCGCTCATTTCAATTTGTTATCTTGAATTTTTACACTGAAAAATTCCTGAGTAGAGACGGAAACTGTGGTATGTCAAACTGAATTTAAACAAGGTGAAAGCAAATGAAAAGCTAATGTACATACTACAATAGCTTTTAATTTGTTTAGAATTACAATCTTAGTAATGCAAATCATGCTGATTAACACATAATTAAAAGTGGATAAACATTCCTTTTTGAACGTTTCTTTGAACCTTGATATAAAGTTCTATGAATATCTGCAGTTGGATAAGACAGCTCAGGGTGAAACAATTTTTAAAATGAAATTTGTATAAATTAATTTCATGAGTTCAATTATGAAAGATATGCCGTGCAATATTTATTTGCACAATTTAAAGCCAGTAGCACAACATAAATTTATTGTTAAAAAATATTGCCATGTGTAAAGCTATGTGTTAAAAAAGTCAATAAACTGTGACTTTCCAGGTAAAACCGGAAGACCTCGCAGCCATGAAAGGCACTGAAAACATAGATCTGAACTACGAAAAAGTGTACTTAGTTGCTGCTAAAATAATACTGGTATCTTAAAGTTAGCATGACTAATTACTAGCTAATAATATATCAGTAGTTACTCTTACCGAGCAAAATATTATCAAATGCCGTCCATATACTAAGAATACCATAAAGTTCTTGATAATAAAAATGTTGTTGATAATAAATTTTGGTAAAATGAAGCAGGTATATGATTTATTTGTTCTATTTTTCTTTTCCGGGTCTTGCTTCGTTTGGCCATTAAATCAATCGTTCTACAGTCGGTATCCAGTTCTGGCTCTTTTCGCAGTTCAACCGGTTTCCTTTTCGGGTTTGACAGTTCTTTTCCGGTTCCAGCTTGTCTTTCAGATTTGGAATCTTTTCCGTTTTTTGCTTCTTTTCCAGGTATTGCGTCTTTTCAGACTCCTCTATATTTTCCATTTCTGGCATCTTTTCCGGCTCTTGCTTCTTTTCCAGTTCCTTCTTCATTTTCAGGTCTCTCTTTTTTGGTTTTTGCAATTTTTCCCTCAACTTTTGCCTTTCCAGTTCATTTTTGTGTGCTTGTTTTAGCATCTCTTCAATATGTTTCTCAATTTTCAGTTCTTCTTTCTTTTCTAGTTTTTGAATTCCTTCCCGTATTTTCTTCTTTTTCAGTTCTTCTTTCTTTTCTAGTTTTTGAATCCATTCCAGTAATTGCTTCTTTTTCAGTTCTTTCTTCTTTTCTAGTTTCTGTTGCTTTTTCAGTTTTTGTTTGTTTTTCAGTTCTTCCTTCTTTTCCAGTTTTTCCTTCTTTTTCTGCTCTTGTTTCATTTTCAGTTCTTGCTTCTTTTCCAATTTTTGCTTCTTTTTCAGTTCTTGCTTCTGTTCTAATTCTTGTATCTTTTCCTGTTCTTGCTTCTTTTCTAGTTTTTGTGTCAATTCCAGTTTTCTCTTGTTTTTGAATTCTTGCTTCTTTTCCAGTTTCTCCTTCTTTTCCTGTTCTTCCTTTTTATTCAGTTTTTGATTCTTTTCCAGTTTTTGCATCTTTTCCGATTCTCGCTTCTTTTCCAGTTCCTTCTCGTTTTCCAGTTCTTTCTCGTTTTCCAGTTTTTGCTCCTTTTCATGATCACAAGGAGGATTTTCCAATCTACAAACAAATCGGTATATCTTTATTTCAGTAGTAAAATAGTGAAGGTAATGCAATGACGATCACGTTTAACATGTACAACACTTCCATATTTAGATACTATATAACACTTTTGGCTCAGTTTCATAGGGAAAACCTCCCCGTAGATTATTGCCTGGCAGAATTGTTTTCTACAAAGGGTGAATTTGTTGTTTTCATCGTTCTGACCTAAAGCCAAGCAGATAAGTTAAAGTATTTTGCGTTATTTGTATGCAATAAGCGGCCACCATGAATCTCACGTAGAGCGTAATAATTTGCAAAGTTTCAGTGCCTTACTTTTCCTTACTTAATTTTTACATAATTTGCAACAATAATAACAGAAATAATAAACATGTGGCTTAAAAACAGAGGGAAATAATGACGAAAATTGTAAAATAGAAAGAAAAAAGGAAAAAGGAAACTGAAATGAAAAGGGAAACAACTACAAACAAAGAATGGAAAAAGCATTTTAGAAGATATACACGTAACGTTCTTTCTGAATCAGCAAAACCTGTATTTTAACGAGTCTCTTTGCATCGCTGGCTGCACAAATTTCAAATTTTCTCTCGTTATTCCAAATTCGAATCATATTGCTGGTCTTTTCCGTCGTCCAGCAAAGCCGCAGTAGGATTTTTGCCACCATTTGTTTTCAATTGAAACTTTTATTCTCATTCTTCAGTTGCATTCTTAAAGTTTATTTATTTGTACAGGAAGAAAGAAAGAAATCAATCAAATCAAAGTAAATTAGGAAAAGATATACCTGTTTTCTCCTATATTTATTGTTCCCTGTAATTTCTTTTGCCTGTTCCATTAAATTTATTGAAGGAAAATTTACAAAATCTTTCAAAATGTATTTCCTAAATCCTTATGCGAATTTAGCCCTTCTGATCATTTCGGCCACACTTTAATGGCTTTTACAATTTGATGTTTGAATATTGACAGCTGCCTATACTGAAATATGTTCTCCATTGTCCTCGAAAAAAGAAAAATTAAAGTTCCAGGAAATTTTGCAATGAAGGACACATATATCTTATTTGAAGGGCAAGAGGAAAAGAAAAAGATATTTTCGGATGGGAATATGTAGCATTTTAAACACCGTGTTTATAAATGTCATCATATAGTAGCAACACTTGAGTCATAAGTAATTATACACATATATGAGAGAGACGACGATGACGAAAAATTAAATGGCAAAACATGGCCGAAAACACTTTCCTGGCCGGTGCAAACAACACAAAACACAAGAAAGATCGGACACCAGTTATGCTTAGCACAAGAGAAATTAAAAAGTAGGAACAAAATTAGACACTTATGGACCTCAAAAAAGGTGTTCGAAATTACGACCTGCACCCTGTTACAGGTATCCCATCTCTCGCACATCCAACATGAGATGTTCTGGAAAATACCGTGCATCCCCAGGACTTTCCCAGCACCTGCCACAATATGTGCCACAAGTTCCTGTTGGACTTCTAACTGGGGTTTCGTGCACTTATGTGTTGAAGTACCCCGAGACGAACTGATAATGCAAGTTAGGTCTCGTGATCTTGCTAAACAATGCACTGGACTATCCCTACCAAACCCATGTTTAGGATACGTTCCGAAGGAACTTTCGAATACTTTCTTTGATGGCGATCCCCTGCTTTTGTTCTTATTTCTTGGTTTCCGCTGCGCTAAGGAAAATAAACAAATATCTTTACAATGTTCGTACCCTATTTTTCTTGGGTTGTCTCTCGTCACTATGGGCCAGGAAAGCGTTTCCGACAATGCATTGGAATAAACTATTATATATATATATATATAAACAATATATATATATATATGTAATCTTATAAACATATGTTACCGTGAAGAACCGAAATTGGAGAATATCGACTTTCACCGGAGAATGTCAACATTCACCAAATACGTCGGTGAAAGATCAAATATTGCGTTACATTCTTCTACATTCGGACCCTCACCGGTGTATGTCGATAATCACAGATATGCTCTGGTGTAGATTGAAAAGAGCGGAGTATATGTACACACTGTTATTGCAAAAGGAAGTGTTCCACAAATAAATGCAGTTGTAAAAGCAAGGGCCTCTTGTGCAATTCAAAGTGTTATATATTATATACATATATATATATATATATAATCGTATAAACATATGTTACTGTGAAAGACCGAAATTGGAGAATGTCGACTTTTGGTAGATTGAAAACAGAAGAGTATATGTACACACTGTTATTGCAAAAGGAGGTGTTCCACAAATAAATGCAATTGTAAATGCAAGGGCCTATTGCGCAATTGAAAGTGTTATATATATATATGTATATAATCGTATAAAAATATGTTACCTTGAAAGACCGAAATTAAAGAATGTCGACTTTTACCGGAGAATGTTAACATTCACGAAATACGTCGGTGAAAGATCGAATATTGCATTACATTCTTCTACATTCGGACCCTCACCGGTGAATGTCGACAATCACAGATATGCTCTGGTGTAGATTGAAAAGAGAGGAGTATATGTACACTCTGTTATTGCAAAAGGAAGTGTTCCACAAATAAATGCAGTTGTAAAAGCAAGGGCCTCTTGTGCAATTGAAAGTGTCATAACAGTTTAAGTTGTTGCAATAAATAAGATTTGAATCACGTAATTTAGTAAACATAGCTTGAGTAAGCTCCCTGTTCCGAGTCAGGATAGTTCATGTTTCCAAAGCAAGTAAAGAGGAATACAAGTCCTGTTAGTGGCGCCCGACGAAGAAGAATAACCATGGCCGAGTTTCAAGAAGAACCTGTGGTGCCTGCAGAAGCGGCTCAGAATCCAGAAATGCCAGCTGCCGCCCTGGAAGGATTTGGGTACATCGTACAGACCATGCGCGCATCGATGAAACCAGAAGCAACATTTAATGGAAACTCACCGGTAACCAGTTTTTTGGAAAAATTGGATGACCACTTCATGCTGTAACCAGTCCATGAGTTCCATAAAGTCACCTTAGCTACCAGCGCTTTGAGGGGCCAAGCGCTTAATTGGTTCAAATGTATAGACAGAAGCCTCTTGGGTCAAGCGGGAAGTCCCACCTATAATTACGAAAATTTTAAGACTGCCTTAGTAAAAGCCTTCCCTGTCGTAACAGATCGTGCAAGTTTAGATACGGAACTCTTCAGCATATACCAGCAACGAATCGAAAATCTTTCCACCTTTATTTTAAGAAAAATTCACGTCTTTAAACTCTCGTATGGAAACCGTCCGGATCCTGAGATAATCCAAGTGATTTTGCCGAGTTTAGTTCCCCAAGTTCAAGACTTTATTTAATTAAGGAATCCGACTACACTGGAAAAGTTATTTGAGCTAACAATCCAGTTTGAAAGTAGAAGAACGGCGGACATCGAATGAAGACGTCAGTATGAGCAACGAAGCCAATTTGGTGAGCCAAGACCACAGCAAAGGCAAGAACACGGCTACGGAAGCAAATCGAATCAGAGGGCAAGGAAACCTGAGTATCCAAAAACAACCGGCGAACGTCGACAGTTCAATAGTAAGCCAGAAAAAAAGTCAGAAGGCCAGCGGAAAAACAAGGAAGGCATGGAAAGGAAGAAAGAAAATTTAAACTAAAACGGATTTCTGCTGTGCGGAAATCCGAAGGCCAAGAAAAGCCCTCTTTCTTCAAGTTAAATACAGTTATTGTGAAAAATTTGACTCTTCCAAAGATTGAAGTTAGAGTTTTATAAAAGATTTTGCAGCTATTGTTGAACCATTGTTAAAATTAAAAAGGAAAAAGGCAAGATTCTCGTGGACGGCCGAAGCCAGTAGTGCTTTCGAAAAATTAAAGCAAGCATTAACGCAAGCCCTTGTTTTGAAATTTCCTGAAAACGATGAGAATTTAGAAATTTCAGTGGATGCTTCGGATTATGCGCTAGGAGCGGTACTTTCGCAAAATCAGCAGCCCCTATCATTTTTTAGTAGAACTTTAAATCAAACACAAAGAAATTATTCCGCGACTGAGAGAGAGGCACTTGCAGTTCTGTTAGCAGTGCAAAGGTTCCGAGTCTATTTTGGAAAGTATCCAATAACAGTGTATTTTGATCATGCGGCGGGAACTAGATTGTACTCAGGGAAACACTTATCCCCAAGGTTAATAAGATGGGCACTAAAGTTACAAGAGTATAATCTGGTAATTAAGCACACGCCCCGGAAAGGAAAATATCGTAGCACATGCCCTATCCAGAATAAAAATAGATGAAGAAGGTAATACTGTAAAGGTGGCAATGCTCACAGCATGTAAGTTACATTCCCGAGAAGCTGTGATAACCGAACTGAGTAAGGATCCTGAATTTAAAAATATTTATGATTATTTAAAGGATCCTGAAAATTTTAGCCACCAAGATATTGTGGCGATAAGAAATAGGGCGGGCCATTACGAACTAATAGATGGTCTATTATTTTATACAAAAACTACGAATTCCAACAACGAATTTCGACCTGTTATCCCAGGTAGACTTGGATTAAATATACTGCAGGAGTTACACGACTCCCCTTTAGCTTCTCATGCTGGTATTCGAAAAACCATTTAACGCGTACGCGAAGCAGTTTATTTTCCTGAGCTACAAAAGTTAATAAGAGCGTATGTCCAGTCCTGCCCAACATGTCAAGCAGTTAATTATATTAATTTCCGCCCGGCCGGGTTTCTAAATAGTATTAAATCGGAATTTCCAAATGAAATAATTGGCATCGATTTATTGCGCCCTTTCCCAAAAAGTCAGTTAAATAAAAGTCGCTATCTCCTTGTTATGGTTGATCATTTTAGTAAGTGGATCGAAATTGTTCCCTTAAAACGAGCCTCCGCGAAATTAGTTACTGATTCTATTTTAAATAAATATATTTTAAAATACGGGGCGCCCCTACAAGTAATATCGGATAATGGCCCTCAATTTGTAAGTAATATATTTGAAGACATGTGCCAAAAACTGGGCATACGTCATTTAAAAATGGTCCCGTATCGGCCGCAATCAAATATAGCGGAACGGGTCAATAGAAATATAATGAAAACTTTCCGTAGTTATGTTAAAAAATTTTCATAAAAGCTGGGTTAACTATGTCAATGAATTAGGTTTCGCCCTTAGGACCGCAAAACATGATACGACGGGCAAAACTCCTGCTGAGTTATTTTTAGGCAGGAAGATTATAACGCCGTTAGATAAATTATTTTATGTTCAACAAAGAGCCCCAGAATTTAAAATGGGCAATATAGAAAAATAAATTAAAGAAGCAAAAAAGAACACTGAAGTAGCACAGAGAAAACAGAAGCTTTATTATGATATGAAACGACGGGGAGTAACTTATAAAGTAGGAGATGAAGTGTTAAAAATTAAGCATTAACTTTCTTCAGCACCAGAAGATAAAACTGCCAAATTTTATATACGATTTGAAGGACCATATGTCATAGAAAAAGTAACTCAGGCTTAGTGGTGTTAAAAGCCAGGAATGGTGAAACCTGCACCGCAAACGTAGACCAGATAAAACCATTTTATAATCGTAATAAAATTCCAATATTTCAAGATCTTTTGCAGGATCCGGCACGGCAGGCACAAGCTCCAGAGGTGGAACAACGACAATCCCAATTGCAAGCCATTAGTAGACAGGAGCAATTGAAAAGAAAGTTCCCCCGTTGGAAAACTGAAGGTAACAAGAAAAAGAAGTCGTTCCACCGACCAGAAAAGAGAGGGCATGACCACCCCCAGAATGAAGAAGGGAGAAGTACGACTAATGCAAAGAAAGCCAGGAGAAATGACAGCAACTATAACACGGCTCCAAAACAGAAGATCTACCCATCGGATAGGAGTCTACGCAGCAAATGTCGACGAATTGATGAAGGAAGACCAGCTGCAGATGCAAAGACGCAAGAAAAATTTGAACAGCCAGCAACGAGATCCAGGCAACAACGTGAGACAGTTGTCCCGGTTCCGCCAAGACCAGCTGCCATCAAACGGCCGAGACCACAGGCAGATGCTAAAAAAATGGTCTTCAAAGGTGACCGAACTGGAAGAAAAAGAAAGCTCATGGAGGAAGGAACCGAAGGGCGAACCCGCACAAGAAGGAAGATCAACCAGACCGTAGTCTTCGCTACCTTCCAGGACTGGGCAGAAAAAAGGATGTCTGAATATCACAAAGATAAGTAAAAGTTTATGTTACTTTGAAACCATAAGTTAATTTTTCAATCTTACTGCAAGTGGCAGAATTCAAGAATTTTTACCTCATGTGAGGCCTACCTTTATCGCCAAAAAGGCGAGAAAGGAGTTGTTACCTATTTTGGTATTGTTTTTCAATTACTCGCGAGTAAAACTAAAATTAATGTATAATAGGAATGTGTAAATACTTGAATATTGAGAAAGCATTGATAATCTTTGAGAAAGGTACCTTAAGAAAATTGTAAAAATTATTGTATAAAATTTTATTTAAAAGATTCTGGCAAGAAAGAAGTTTTAATCTGAAAGACTTTTGAAATGTAGAATTTCAATGCAGAAGAATTGGCACTTGCTTGGGAAAGAATAGAAGTTAACAATGTACTACTAATGTATGTTTTAAAATGCGTAAAATTAACGACATGTTAATATGTCCTTATATACAATGTGAACTGTTATCTTAAAAGTTAACAAATATTGTGATATGTTAAAAGGAAAAATATTAGAGTAATGCCAAAAATTTTAACTTATTCGTGTGACTGTAAAAAGAGCAAATTATTGTGAATATGTGATAAAGGTTGAATGAATGTAGTTAGGCTCTCTGACGCTACACTTCAGAGTTAGCCAATTTTCAGAACAGTACCTCAGGGTTTAGAGATGAATATAAGGTGTGTTCTGAGGTCTTGTTATGTTGAATTTTAACACGTTAGTGTTTTGATTGCAGGTAATAGTGTTGAACACTTGTACATAGACACGCTCGTGTTTGGTGTTTTTCTTTACAACACAAGTCAGAGAGCACGGGGAGATAATTAAATAACGGCATGAATAAAATAAGAATTTTAAAGGAGAAATATAAATATTCATGTTACTTGCCATTTGATTGTGTAACATTTCATTAAACTAGTTTTCTTTCCATAAGGAACCAGATTTCAACTAAGAAACTCGTGTTTATAGATGCAGTACAGATGAAAATACTTGTCCATAGAGATGATAATGTAAAAACGACTTTTTAATATCTAGTTTCCAGAGAGAAATGTTTGTAAATGATTGGCCTCACGTTAGATTCTAGAGCTAAAAGTTTTCAACAAGGTCGTTTTAGACCTCAGTTTCAAACTAATTAACTCTGGCGGGTAGTATGTAAGGATCCTAAGTTTTACTAACGTTTTTGATGTCATTTAAAACGCTTAATTACAGGGCCGTAGTACAATACACAACCCCCCCAACCCCAGAAGTATAGCGATATACAATAGTGACGTGATCGAAGATTCTTTGGAAATAATCGTTGTCATCGAATGACATGCATATTCTATTTAAGTAATCTTAGTCATCGGCTTTTAATATTCTTTGCAAATGATCATTGTCATCAAATAATCATTGTAAAGAATCATTCTCATCGGATAATCATTGAAAATAATCCTTGTCGTTACATAAAGGGGCATAGTAGCTGATGTATAAAGAATTGTACTCAAATACTAATCAAAAGAATCGCATATGTATGCAACTTATCATATGATCATTATTTACAGCAATGATTCTTATATGTTTTCGACCTCTTTGTTTTGCCTCTTTGTTTTATTTTTCTTCGTAACATCATATCCTCCGGAACGGGACGGGGGAGATTTGAGTTTAAAAGGAGGTACCCTCGGATTTCAAAAATTCTTGGTAAAACTTTTCGACTATTGTTATCTTCCTACGACTATCACTCGAGATGTTATATAAAATTTCGGAAAGCGCTGGAGATCAAATTGCTTTATTTAGAAAAATGATGGCTCTTCTCACTCTCAAATCGTATTGTTTAAGAGAAATTTTTAAGTTAAAAAAATATGAAATAAATAGTATTGCCAAACTCGAAACTTATTGTTATTATTTACGGTTATATTCTGAGTTGAAGAAAGCACGTGATTCCATATTGTCGTTTCAATTCAGTAAAAAACAGATCATTCAAAATTCTAGATAAGCAAATGAAGAAAGGTTGCTTACCTTTATGATCCGCGTTCTTCGATTCTGGTCCGCCGCTTTTGTAGACTCCGATTTGGTTCCAAACTCATCTAAAATTGGCACTATTTTGTATGAATCACTTTATTTGACATTTTACATAAAAGGGGAAAAATATCTAAATCATTACACTATCGAAAATCACTTCTAACTACTTAGCATCATTGTTCTACATATCTAACAGCGTCATTAGTCTACTGCGTCACTGTTCTAAAAGCATACACTATCGTTGCCAGTTCCCAAAAAAAAACAAACTTTCTTTTTCAATTCTCGTCGGTCTGGAGGCTCAATCCGTTCCCCAAGAGCGGAAAGTGCGTCGTTCGCGACACACTCCCCCCGATGAGTTTCACCAAGTTGAAACTCAGCCACAGTCTGGTTGAAAGTTCATGAGGTTTAATCGTTCAGGAGTTCGAATCACTCGTCCACATCTAGTTGTTTTGAGGGGATTCTGATTGAGTTCATTTGACTGATCTTTGTCAGTGGTACGAAACTCTGTAGATCCAATAGAAGTTGTAGGCTTATCACACATTTTTTGATCAGAATGCTTCTTTCTCAAACAGTCTCCTATATTATCCGTTTGTAAATGGACTTCCAACGGATAAATTCGTTGTATGGGTCGAAGGATTTCGCCACTTTTGGTGCGTAATTTTACTAAACGAACTACACCATCATTTCCTGGGATGAGTGTTATAATTTTTCCTAGAGGCCACTTAATTCTTTTCTCAGGTGTTTCTATTAACACAATGTCTCCAACCGATAGTTTAACATATTTCTCTGTTTTTAAAATATGGTTTTTCAGTTGTCCTAAGTATTCAGTTCTGAACCGTTTTCTTAGATCTTCTCTAACCTTCATCTGATATGCATACCTTTTTTGTAAGTATTTGGCATCAATAATATCTAGATCTGGAACTCCACTTTCTTTTAGATCACGAAAAAACATTGCAGGTGTCAAGGGTTCCAGTTCCAAGTCCTCGGAAATATAAGTTAATGGTCTGCAATTTAAGATATTTTCGCAATCACAGAGGATCGTATAGATTTCTTCATATTTCAGTGAGGCATTACCTAAAACTTTTCTGAGAATGTTTTTCATCAGGCCAATCATTCTTTCCCAAAATCCACCCCACCAGGGAGATGCTGGTGGGATAAATTTCCACTTAATGCGGTTGACAACATGATTTTTAATAAGTTTATCCCAGTCAATCATTTTTAAGAGCGAATTTGTACCAATAAAATTACTACCGTTATCAGTGTAGACAATTTCAGGTCTTCCTCTGCGTGCTATAAAACGTCGGAAAGCCAATAAAAAGTTATCTGTTGACAAAGATGTTAAAAGTTCAAGATGAATTGCCCTGTATACAGCACATGTAAATAAAACGATCCACGTTTTCGATCCCTTTTTTAAAAACAAAGGGCCAGCTAAGTCGATACCTGTCACTTCAAAAATAGAAGAATCTTTAATACGGTCCTTTGGCAAAGGTGCGGATTGTACCGTGGAGGGTCTCGAATCAAATCTTCTACATTTAGTGCAGTTTTTCAACACTTTACGAATAGTTTTACGACTTTTCAAAATCCAGAAATTTTCTCGTAGCATTGCCATTAAAGTCTGAGTTCCGCAATGCATTTGTTGTTCATGTTTTTCCATAATCAGTTTAGAGACAACTGGATGTTCAGAAGGTAGGATTACAGGTGTTCTAAAATTTTCGAAGTCTTGTCTCATTAATATTCTTGACTTTACTCTTAAAAGACCAGATGAATCAACAAATGGTTTTAAATTTCGTAAGCGTTTATCCTTTTCTGTTTTAAAGGAGACCCTTTGCACAATTTTCCAAACAAGAACTTCAGCTGCATTCAATTCTTCGATTTCTAAGTTCTTTGACGTTGTTCTGTTTTTATCTCTGCAGTTATCAATATACCTTTTTATCCAAGCTGTAACTCTAATTATTTTCTCAAAAGAAGAAATTCGTGAGAAATGCGAAAATTCTTCATCTACATTTGTTAACGAGGATACAACTGTTTTTCTTCTTTCTCGATCAATCATATCTTTGTCAGGAGAAATATCACAAGTAGGCCAACAGTCTGGATTCAACTTCAACCATGCTGGACCTTCATGCCATCTTTTGGCTTTAATAGTTTCAACAGAACATCCTCTTGACGGAATATCCGCAGGATTCAAGTTGCCAGGAACATAATTCCATGCATCAGGATTAGTAAGAGCTCGTATTTCTTTCACTCTATTCATAACAAATACACCCCAATTTTCTTCATTCTTAATCCAGTACAATGTGTTCCTTGAATCTGTCCAATAAAACGTAGGTATATTTTCTTCCTTCAAATCTTGTTTTATAGATTTCATTAATCTTGCACCAACAACACAAGCTAATAATTCTAGTCTACAAATTGATGTGGGTTTTAGAGGAGCAACTCTAGATCGTGCTTGAACTAAATGACACGAAACTTTATTTTCATTTTCATTTCTTAAATAAACGCAGGTTGCATATGCCATTCGGGATGCATCACAAAATATATGAAAGGATAATTTCAATTCAGAATCAATATTAAGCATCATCTGTCGAGGAATTTTTATTTCCGTTAAACGATTTGCATCATTTTTCCATTTCATGTATTTCCTTTGAATTTCTTCAGGAAGAGCTTCATCCCAAGTTACTTTTAATTCCCAGCAGTTTTGTAACAGAATTTTAGGAATTAAAATTATAGGGCAGGTGAATCCAATAGGGTCATAAATTTTATGAATTTCAGACAAAATTGTTCTTTTAGTAACAGGTTTGTTTTTTGATTCATTTAATCCCTTAATATCACAACTTAATGTGTCATCATGCAAATTCCAAAGAAGTCCCAAAATGTTGACCGTTTTAGCTTCACAAGGATCATCGAAAAACTCATTCTCATTTAATTTATCAAGCTTCGACTGTTCTAAGATGGGTTCAACAACAAATGCATCCGTTTTATTTCGAGGATAGTTATATGCCCACTCTTGTAATTCAAATTTAGCACTTGCCAAAATTTCAGTGGCATCATTTTTTAACTTCTTTAACTCTGATTCATCATTCACACTTGTAACTAAATTATCAACGTACCAGGATTCTACTAATTTATTAGCACTCGCACGATAATTTTCTGGTACTTCATTCATTAATTTCGTTAGTGTTGCATTTAAGAGAAATGGACTGCTGGTTATTCCAAAGACCACTCTTCTATGCCTGTATATTTTCAAACGCTCAGAATTTCCCTGTTCCCACCATAAAAATCTTAAATAATCTCTGTCTTTAGGATTAAGTGCTATCTGCAGAAAAGCCTTCTTAATATCAGCGCTAACGCCAATTTTTCCCAGTCGAAATCTATTTATTATAGCTGGAACAGTATCAATCAAATTTGGACCCTTTTCCAAACAGTCATTTACGGAGGGTGATCCTTTAGTTCTTACGGATCCATCGAAAACCGGTCTTATTTTTGTCGTGGTGGAATTCATTCGAATAACAGCACGATGGGGTAAATAATGAGAGGGGTTATTAACTTCTTCCTCAGGAACAATCTCTATTATTTTATCATCTTCCCAAGATTTAAAAATTGCGTTGTAATCTTCTAAAAATCCCCCATCCCTTAAATTCTTCACTGTACTCTTTAATCTCTTTTCTGCTATTTCTCGATAGTTTGGAAGTAGGGAACGATTTTCAATCCAAGGTAAACAAACTTGAAACCTTCCTTCTTCATCTCTTTTCACATTGGAAAGAAAATGTGTCATTGTTTGTTTTTCTAATTCCCTTTTAGTTTGACTTTCTGAAGGGTCTAATATCCCAAGAGTATCAAGTTTCCATAAATCAGAAATTTTACTATCTGATACTAACATAGAAAATGCATAAGAACAATCATATTTATTTTCCATTTCTACGGGAATTTTCCCCATGATACTCCAGCCTAAATAAGTTTCAATGCAAACTAATCCACATTCTAACTTCTTTATTTTCCCTGTAAGCAATTTTCCCGCTATGTCTGCGCCTATGAGGATATGAATTTCAGAAGGAGAATGCTCGAACAACAATTTTTTATGCCTACCTTCAACATCATTCAAAAATATGTTATGGGTTTTTAACTCATTTAAATAAGGCTTGATGTTCAATTGTGGAATATCAGAACAAATATTCGCTTGATCAAAAGCTTTGAAGTTACAATGATAATCGCTTTTGATACTACTTAAACGTACAACGAACTGTTTATGAGTTTCAACCACTTCAGTTCCTCCGAACAGACTATGAATCACACTGCTTTCGTTAATACATTCGTACTGCATAGCATTAGCTAAGAATTTAGATACATAGCTTCGTTGACTCCCAGAATCAATTAAACAGCGGCAGTATTTTTCTGGACCATTGCCACGCACTCTTACAACTAAAGTTTGTAATAAAACTTTCTCTAAACATGATTTGTTCGTCAAATTGAGATCCTTCTTATTTGATTTTTTCTCATCTAAACTATTTCTGTCACAGATTAAACTGTTGTGTTTCCACCCACATGAATCACACTTTATCTTCGAAAAGCAATTTTTTGCCAAATGGTTACCCCTTTTAAGGCATAAATAACACATTCCGAGTTTCCGAAGTGACGCCTTTCTGTCTGTTACAGACTTCGGGCAAGCTTCGGAAGTATGTTTTTCTTTTTCTGAATCCTCGCAAAATATGCAGCTGTTAATTGAAACCTTTAACACAGCAGCCGTTGGAATAGAAATTTTATTTATTCTTTTTTCTTTAGGAAAGTGGCTCGAATTATGGTTGTTTATTTTATCTTGAATTTGTAGCATGGATTCGCGGCACTCAATTTCCGTTTTCAAGAACTCTAATAATTCGTTTACATCAAAATTATCTTTCGATTTCCTTTTTCTTTGGAAATCAAGATTCAGTTCATTCGGAATTAATTTTAATAAAACTGGTGTCAATAACGTGCCATATGTGCCAGAAGTTACATTAAGTGATTTTAAACTTCTTATCTGTATTTCGATATCATCATACAACTTACGTAATGCAAATATGTTGTTAGCATTCCTAACAGGTTCTAAATTTAACAGTTTTCCCATATGTGCATTTATAATTAAATCTGTTCGACCAAAGCGTGTTTTAAGTAACTCGATTGCGGCAAAATAATTTTCACTTGATAATGCAAAACCACTAACAGCATTACAAGCAGCACCTGATAAAAATGATATCAAATAATTAAATTTGTCTGTATCTGTTAAATTACTATTCTGATGTATCGCATTGTCAAACTGGTTCCAAAATGATAACCAATTAACAGGATCGCCATTAAATTTATTGATCGATAATTTAGGCAATTTAATTTTTGAATGAGATACAGAAATATTTGAAATATCATTATTCACAATATTACCAATTGTATTCGAAACAGGAATTTCAGGTTTCCTATTCTCTTTTAACATAAATGTTAGTTTTGATTTCATGGAAATTATTTTCTCGGAATAAACTTCACAAGTTTCAAATTCCGATTCATATTCAGTAGCCTCAATTAATTCTTGTATTTGTTTATCTAATTCTTTTAGGCTGTTATATTTTGAATCTAATAAATCAATATTTTCATTAAGAATACACAAATCGTGTTCTGTTTCTTGGAGGTATTCTTTACAATTATTTATCAACTTTGTTGTCATACTCCTAACTACAGTTCGTCTTTTCTTTAATTCTTCTATTTTAGTAGACATGTTTAAATATTTCAGACAGAAAATATTTCAAATTAAAAATCAGTACTCTCAAATCATAAATAAACTTCTCAAATCAAAAGGAGATATTTTTTAAACATTCCTAAATCTTTCACTTCAAGATAGTCTACATCGGCGGTCCCTGTTCGGGCGCCAAAAAATTTTATGTCGTTTCAATTCAGTAAAAAACAGATCATTCAAAATTCTAGATAAGCAAATGAAGAAAGGTTGCTTACCTTTATGATCCGCGTTCTTCGATTCTGGTCCGCCGCTTTTGTAGACTCCGATTTGGTTCCAAACTCATCTAAAATTGGCACTATTTTGTATGAATCACTTTATTTGACATTTTACATAAAAGGGGAAAAATATCTAAATCATTACACTATCGAAAATCACTTCTAACTACTTAGCATCATTGTTCTACATATCTAACAGCGTCATTAGTCTACTGCGTCACTGTTCTAAAAGCATAAACTATCGTTGCCAGTTCCCAAAAAAAAACAAACTTTCTTTTTCAATTCTCGTCGGTCTGGAGGCTCAATCCGTTCCCCAAGAGCGGAAAGTGCGTCGTTCGCGACACATATAACGTCACTGTATGTCGAAAAATATTTCGTTAATTTCAGTATTTTAAATGAATAGCTGCTTTTGGCAACTTTTATGTTTCACCTTTAGATACGTGACACGATATGCTATCGCTACGTTAATTCTTTTATTGAGATTTTGCAAATTTGTTATATTAAAATAAATTTAAATCAAAACTTCAAATGTATTACCCCAAGTGTCAAAGGTCTTTGTTTCCTGACTTGGCAAGAAAAATTTATTTACGAATAGCTGGTTGCTTGGAAAGAATGAATACATGTTCTTCATAATGAAATGTTTCTATGCACTTTATGCTATTCTAATTTTATTTATAAAAATTTAATTTCTTTTACTGTATAGTTCGTTTCTGAGAAGAAGTTTAAATTTCTGTAGGTATTTAACATATTTTAGATGCAATGTTAATTTACTACAGTTACATAATTTTTTTTTTCAATTTACTAAATTGTCTGAACGCAAGAAGACAGCACAAATGTTACAGCGAGCTACAGAAAAAATGAAGTAAAAAGCACTAGGAGACTCAGCAGGCAAGTACAAGAAAACTTGCATGCTTCAAAAATGAATGAAGATACAACTAGAAACTCAGCAGGCAAGCATAGTGACAAGAAAGGTTACGCATTCAAGAAACTGAAGAAGAAACGAATAGGAGTTCCAGCAGACAAGCAACAACTCAAGAAACTTTGCTTGCTCAAACTGTATCAGAAACTAGTAGCAGACGCAAAAGACATTCAGAAAACCAAGAATCACTGCGTGCTCCGGAAAGGTAAGCAGAAGCGAAACAGAGGCCCATTAGGCAAGCGGAACGTCAAACGAATATGCGCGATGACGGGAAGAAGTCGCAAGTAAACGAAGGATGCAAGACTGTCCGCGTCATCGTCAGATTCGACAGGAAATACCAGAACAGCTCAAGAAGCTGCATAAACAACTCAAGACGCTGCAGATTATGGACAATTTCGGTTCGAAGAGGCAGAGCTCATACGAGGAAACAAGCTTCGCATGAACGCATCACGACATACACGTAGTACTCTTCACAATGCAGGAAGTTTACTTTGAGCAACACACTGTATACGTAGAGCTCGTAGACATATATAGTAAAGATTTTGCTTTGTCAACAGCCCCCTAGTAAAATGTATGAAGTTTATATTGACATCTCACAATACCTGAAAGAAATTTTTCTATTTACTTCTTCATTTACTATTTTCTTAAATTTCTTATCAGTAATCCTGTCTATATATTATAGATATCAAAATCAGAAAAAAATTAATTAATTATCTTTAAAAGTATCTAAGTGATGAATACTTCGCCCTGTTCGTACCGAAACAACACGATGTAATTGAAGATACCTAGAAAGTAAAATGTATTCAGCAGGCTGTACAGCAAGCGACAACTATAAATGGTGATAACACAAGAATGTTATATAATGTTATATACTGGCAGAATTTTAAAAAAAGAACATATACATCAGTGTTTCAAAAATACGAATTTTGCATCAAATTGCAAAACAGATATCTTAAAATCTGCCTTTCCATGCATAAGAGTTCAGGATTCGGAAAATTATATTTTCGTAAACGGTTTAGCAAAAATGACAAAAATTATTGCCTTGAGAAATGGATAATCTTGGTATGAATACGAATTACGCCAAGACTACTCGTCAATGGTTTGTTTGAACACGCCCTTAATGTATATATATAACCCTTAAATACGTAAAGTGAGTGAATCTACTATTCGAGTGTGTCTTTATATGTTGAGTATTTAAGAAATAAGAATTGCATTTATCTATCTCGATAAAGCTAACGCTATTGCCCGAATAACAACGTTTATTTAACACTTGATATAACCAACTTCATATATATCTTGAAATAAAACATAAATTTCCTAATCAGATACTACCAATTGCAGAAAAAATACAAAAATAATGGAATTTCTAATAACACTACAAGTAACATACCGAGGAATAAATTGCGCTGCAAAACTGATGCAATCTACAATATGTAAACCACAAAATTTATGTACCGCTATAGAAATGCAATAGAATGAGAAATGAAACTGTGATGAGATTTATAATGAAAAATTTACCATAAACTATTAGTATATGATATAAGTAAATATATACTTTTAATACTATTCATTTAAATATGTTCAAACGTTCATAATATTCATTACTTACAAACGCTTCTTCATCCATCGAAGCATAGCACAAGCCATTCTCAATTCAGTGCTGGTGCACGTCAATAAAATAAGGATAAATCCAAATTTTTACAAAAAATCAATCGCTTTGACTCGTTTCTCAAAAAACGTATATCTACAAATGCAGTATTAATATATCACATCAATATAATTCGGGATCATAAAATCACCGAACAACGCATTAAACGCAAAAAATCGCATTAAGGCAGAATGAAGAATTTTCACTCTTACAATGACTTTTACAACAATATATAATAGAATCGAATTTCTAAAGTAAGTGTTCATTGTTACACCATATTTCATTCTTGGGGAACCTTTCATGGTTGTTCAGTAATTCTAACTGTTATTTGGTATAAAAAGAATTATGATTTCATATATATGCACAGACTTATATATGTATTATATTAACACGTATCTGTAGTGACATACATCAACTTATATTATATGTATTCGCATAATTCTAAATTAATTATACTAGTCAACATAATTTGTATATTGATAGCAGCACAGTTTTAAAATGATTTATTACTATCTGCTTGCTAACGATTATATAATTAAGTACAGTGGTAAATCGACATACGAGTTTAACATGTTTCGTAACCTTGCTCGTATCTCAAAGCAATTTTCCGCATTGAAAGTAATCGAAATGCCATTAATCCGTTCCAGCTCCCAAAACACGACCTCAGCTGTTTTTTTAAGTGTTTTTGAATAAGAAAAATGTAGTTTCTTATTCAAAAACAAGAAGAAACATTTATTTATAAATAACAAATACATATTCTATAAAAACATAATTAAAAGAAAAAGTGCCTACGGAAGCGTTTAATTTTTGTCACTGGTCTTCGCTCTTTTTGTCATGATCTGCTCATTTTCACCCGCAGGTCATTTAAAAAAACTGTCCAAGGAGGTTTGTTTCTTCCTACCTGTCCAGGTATTGCGTAATCGAGTTAGGCAAGTTTCGTTGAACAACTCCGATTTAGGAGTAGTTGCAACTTTTTCGCGGTGATTTTTATCCACGAACTCTACAACTTTATCAGACATTCTCAAGATCTCTTTTATATCTCTTGTAAGGATAACCTCCTCCATCTCTGGCTGCTCTTCAAAACTAATTTTTCGTTGAACCACCGTATGCTGCTGCAAATGCAGATCGTGTAACTCCTCGGTTGTCAGCTCCTGAGACTGTTCCTCTACGAGTTCGTTCACATCTCTCTCCTCCACCTCCAGACTCATGGATTTTCCCAGAGAAACAAGCTCCTCTACCACTGACACTTTGGGTTCCAATCCTTCGAATTCTCTTTCAGCTACAGCCTCAGGCCACAGCTTCTTCCATGCAGACGTTGTAACACCCAGCCAGGCCTGAACAATAATTCTTAGGCACATCACGATGTTAAACTGGTTTTTCCAGAACTCTCGAATGGTAAGGTTTGTGTTCTCTGTCACCTTAAAGCAGCGGCGAAAAATGTGCTTGGTGTACAAATTCTTAAAATTAGAAATCTCCTGCTGATCCATGGGCTGCAGGATAGGAGTGGTGTTGGGTGGTAGGTAGGGATATTTTATATACTTGAACTCTTCGAGTAAATCATCTTCGAGATTTGATGGGTGAGTAGGGGCATTGTCGAGGCCAACACCAGAACAGAACACCAGAATTATCCACTCCACAAAGAAGTTCATTCTGTCCCACGCCTTCGGATTTGCCCTCCACATATCTTCTTAAAATTATAACTCGCAGGTTTTCTTTTAAAATATTATATGACTTAAAGCCTCTGGGCTTTTCCGAATGGTATACTAGCTGAGGCTTGATTTTACAGTCGCCACTCGCATTGACGCAAATTGCTAGATTTAATCTATCCTTAATGGGTTTGTGACCTGGCATCTTCTCCTCTGCCGTTATGTAAGTTCTATTCGGCATCCTTTTCCAGAAAAGCCCTGTCTCGTCACAGTTGAGGACTTGCTGGGGGGGGATGTATCCTTTGGCTACTATCTGTTCGAAAAACATTTTGATGTAAACATCAGCTGCCTTTACATCCGGATTTGCTGCCTCACCATGCCTGACGACGGAGTGAAGGTCGGTCATTTCCCTAAAGTTGTCAAACCAGCCCCGACTGGCTTTAAACGGGTCTTCCGATTCCCCGTTTGTAGAAGTGTGTGGGATCTTCTTTAGAAAATAACCGTAAATCGCTCGTAAATAACTCGTAATAGTGCCTTCTCACATATGATGCTTTGTGTTAAGGTTCCTCCTTGAAGCTGCTTCTCTCTCACTCACACCATCAGTAGTTTCTCCATGTCTTGACGGAGAGAGGTCGGAGCTTAAAAATTATTGTAACGCCCTTAGTTGACGTTATACTTTATCAACTCCTTTTGTTCAAGCACAGTAAATATCATTGATGTGTTAGGCCCGTACATCCTCCCCAAGTCAATTACTCGCACACATTGCTCATGGTTTTCTATTATTTAACGCTTTAATTCAATAGACATCATCATCTTCTTTGGACCCAGGGTTATAAAAATAAATATGATAATGTTTTCTAAATGTACAAAAAGCAAAAAACGCGAACCCAACTTATCAAAAATGCTTCCAAAACGAGGGAAACAAGCACTCAGACAGAGGACTAGTCTGAGGTGGGAGAAACTGTTAGACGCTGCACACGACATCTACATGCGCGCGCATGCTGCGGTCGTGTACAGCGGTGTAGTGTGCGATTCCTCGTATCTCAAATCTTGCTCTCGTCTCAAAGCAAAAACATCGCTCGCTCGGGAGCTCCTGTCTCAAAACACTCGTATATCGAGGTACCACTATAAATACAATTTATAGTTTTTTTAATGTGACAATCATTATGAGCCATGTAGATTTTTCCTTTTGGCTTCATTTGGTTTCTCTTCCAAAATTTCGAACGTCCAACAGTTTTGTCAGTTTCGGGCTTTTGGTATGGAGAGTGAGAAAATGAGATAAGACCAGAATGAACTTCAGTTCTGAACTTTGCAGTTCAGCATAGAGTAAGGAATATTGACAGATTTATGTTCGCTCTTTACGTGCGCTTTTCATCGTATTTTCTTCATCATTCTCAGCACGTTAAAGTGTTAACTACTAGCAGTGTTCCTTTATATTTCGTATATTTTTGGAATTATATTTTTTTACTCGTACTTTTCGAAAAACTCCAGAATTGTTTAGTGTTTTTTCGGGACAAATAAATTCTAACAAGCTACCAGCTCTTCCGCATGCTTTACGAACCTTTATGCCAGGAACAATTTTGGGTGTTAGAAGTAGGACAGAATGCTAGTGACAAGAACAATTGAGGAGCATCTGAGGCAGCTTGTGACAGTCTTTGCTGCGTTCCAGGAAGATATAAATGGAGAGGTTGATTCCTTTACAGAAGAGATAAATGCGTTCAACAAAAGAGGGAAAGGGGAAATAATACCAGTTCAAGGAAAGATGGAATCTATCCATAATTGATACTTAAGCCTGTCAAGAAAAATAAAAGACAACAGTAGAAGATTTTCGAGGATTTTGAAAGCAGAAATAACATGGTCGAAAGGAGAGTTAGAAAAAGTGGAGAACGTGTTTCTGTTGTCAAACAGCAAATCAAAGAAAGAGTTAATGCTGTCAAACTACAAATCAAAGGAAGAGTTTCTGATGTCGAACAACAAATTGATGACAGAATTTCTGCTGTTGTCGACAAAGAATCTGACAGCTTGAACACATTCATAATGACAACTGGAGACGATTCTGATACCTTTAAATTGGTACCTATATTTTCCGACCCATTTCTCATGCTTTCCACGTGTGATGGAAAAAACATTTGGCATATGTACAAGGCTCAGTTCTGTATAGCTCCAAATGGAATTGGGTAGGATTCGGAAGAGAAACCTGTAATTTCGCAGCTTCTCTGAGAATAGAAGAAGACGATATCGGTCCCACTCTTCTAGAAAACCAGAGGCTAGATTTTCATGCTGTACCCGGTAGGCGAAAGCCCTACTAAGAAGTGTTTAAAAGGCTACAGAAGGCTGCAGTTAATATCTCGATAGCAGAAGCTCACCAAAATAATCCAGAAGCTCGCCACTGATATCGAAATGCTCTCCCATCTCTCCTTTTTTGACTGCTCAACAGAAATACGTGAAGTACAATCCATGCAATACTTCCTCGGTGGCATACGGGAACCTGAGGTATAGAAACAACTGCGAATAGTGGATCTTAAGTATTTAAAAAATGCCTAGAGTGTACGCCGTGAAAAACGTGGCAGTCCTTTCAGAAACTTGCACACACCATTGCCCAATCGGAACTACTCCAACCCAGAAGCTAGTGGACAAGTGACAGCTCGTCCAGGCAGTCTACCCACTTAAGGAAGTGCCTTGAGGCGGAACAGACGTCAGACGAAAGCGACCTTAGTATGCTAGAACTGCAGTGGTGATGAACACTTACAAAAGAACTGCAGAACACATTAGGAGACAGAAGATAATGCTGCTAATCAGCAAGAAGTCACGAAAACAAATCGTGGATGTTGAGCGGAATTTGCCAGAGATTGCCAGATATTGAGAAATCCCACATAAAATCCTTTCAGATTTCGGTTATGGTTGGTGGCAATAATGGACTTTTCAATCATGAGGCATACAAATAGAGTTCCCTTAGTATAACAATCGATACATGAGTAATTTACCATCATCCAAAACGTCAAGTCGAGATGATAGAACCAGCATGAACAGAACTCTTCCTTCCAGGATTATAGCTGAAAACAGAAATTTCCGGTAAGGCATTATGAAATATGCTATGAACGTTAAGAGCACGAAATGAGAACTAATAATATGTTCTTTCGTTGAATTATCAAGGCCGTCATTCCGGTGACGGTTGAAACGTAAGTGCCAAAGCTAAAGTCATTGGGGAATGCGAAGTGGTTGAATCACGTTCTCCATTGAACTACGTTAAGGGGTGTCGTACACCTTAATACCTTATACCTAAGGCCGTATATATGCGTTCGAAAATAATGGCTCTCATAGCGGCAAGGCAGCATATATGCGTCCAAATATTTTGGTCCTCATGGCGGCAAGGCAGCATATATACGTAAACCTAAATTGGCACGAAACGGCAAAGCAGCATATATACGGCCTGTCTCAGAATGCCCTCCCCTCACTGCTCTTAATGTAAACTGACAGGTGATAATTTTTCTCTGCGGGAGGTAATTGAGGAGAGGAAACTATCTATTCGCTAGGGGCAAAAGGGTTTTATCGTTAGGTTTTGAATAACAGTTCGAAATAAATAGCTCGTTCAAAACTTCCAGCTGTTCCAGCTGTTCGGTGCTTATACCAGCTATAGTAAACTTAAATGTTTATATATAAATGTAAAGAGAATTTTCATTTTCCAGCCTAATTATTCTCCAAATTTTAGATGCAGTTTGGCAAAATGTAATTGGAATTAAAATTAAAATTGCAAGAAACTGCAACAATATTTTGAAATATGTGATTTCAATTATATTGCAATTGTAATTAGCTTCGCAATTACAATTAGAAAGTAAGTACTTTTTAAATGCAACAATAATGTATGTAATTGCATTTTAATTCTTAAGTCTTACAATTACAATGCAATGATAATCACAAACATTATAATTATATAATCTAATTACAATTAAAAATTTTATTGCATCTAATCACAACTACGGTAATATTAGCTAATTACAACGTAATTTTAACTGCAATTGCAGTTGGTAATTATAACTACGTAATTAGGAAAGTAATTGTCTCTGATATTTAGAATTACTTAACATACTGAAATTATGATGATAATTGTAATTCTAAGTGTAGTATGCAATTGTAATAAAATTATGCAATTACTAAGTAGTTATAGTTAAAAAGTAGCTGTTTTTTTAATTGCAATTACAATTTACGTAATTTCATTTAAATTACAATTACTCTATATTTATGAAATCCAATTTCATATTCAATGCAACTGCAATCATATAATCTAATTACAATTAGACTGTCATTGTAACTCCAGTAAGTAATTATAATAATGTAATTAGGATAGCAATTGTTTCTGATAAAAGCAGTTACGTAGCCCAGGAAAATCATGATCTTAATTGCAAATGTAATTGCAGAATGCAATTGAAAACACATAGTAATTGGAATAATATTATGCAATTATCTTGCAATTACAATGTAACAATTTTTAATTACATATACAATTTACTCATATGCATTTTAATTATAATTGCATTTTAATTGTGAAATCTAATTGAATAAACAGTATAACTGTAATTATATAATCTAATAAAAATGACAATGCAATTGTAATGACCTCTTAATTAAAATTGCGCAGCAGATGATTGTAACTATTTAATCAGAAAAACAACTGCCCCTTATAATTTCAGTGACATAGGCTAAGGAAATCGTGATAATTTTTGAAAATTAAAGTCAATAATATTATATTCGAAATGTTTCTGCATTTTGGATAATGAGTTTTTAAATAATACAACGGGATATTCACCTATAAGAAAAATATTAATATTTTCTGTCATGTCTTCTGAATCATCTTACATATATTGTAGTTTGTGGTACCAGCATAAGTAGGAGTTTATTTAAAGGAAATATTTTATATAGACCGAAATGCACATAACGTTAGTAAGCAAATATGTATGTTTATGATCTTCGATATACATGTGAACTTAAATTACAAGATTAAGGGAAAGCAAGCAAAGAGTTTATGCCGAAGGGATGTTTTCGCAAAGGATTTGTTACGGGACGCTTGTCTTGTTTACATTACACAAGAAATAAATCATAAAAATTACATTTATCCTTTTCTTTTCAGAAAGCTTTGGTTTGGTTTATTTAATTATGGCAAAGCACACTATAGCTATCTGCCTATGAGGAGGGATGCCTTCGTGGAGGACGTTCTAAGGGAAACTGGCACTTATACACGTTACACATGGGGAAAACCACGAAAACACCCATGCAGCCAGCCCGTTCGCGAGATTCGAACCTCGGACCGAACTACCAGTGTTCAGCGACTTTACCGCTCGGCCGCTGGTGGGTCTCTTTTCAGAAAGGAGATCATCAAGGACTAAACTAAGCCTCATAATTTTATCCAACCTATTGCTTTAGCTGGTAAAAAAGGATTCTGATCAGCAATCAGTATGCTTAATTGCTGTGTGTATTAGACATTTTACTAAATCCATTTATTATGAATTACCGCCCAGACAGTAAAGCGGTTCGTGACTCTGGTTGCCGTACCGAAGAGCCTGGGTTCGAATCCCGGATAGGGCATGAATGTAATTTCTTCGTCCTCTTCATAGGTGGCAACGGTGGTCCACGTATTAGTTCCCTCCTTAATAACATGACCGGCCTTAGTAGTGATCAATGTCTATAAACGGCTACTACCTGCCATTGGAAAAAAAAATTTACGAATTGGTCTTTTATTCAACATAACACACATTCTACATAAATAGTTAAAATGCATTATTCAGTTACAAGTGAAAGTACTTGCATGAACTATTTTCCATCATTGTTTCACGTAAGAACAAATAAAAGTACAATTTTCTTATGCACCTGTGATTGTCATATTATTTGGATTACGGTAAAGACTGCAAAGATGCTTCTGTGGAGGACTTTCTAAGAGAAACTGGCTGATGTTCACATCACCCATTAATAAAAGCAGAAAAAGATCTTTACTTAATTGAATGCAACGAAATGTTTAAGAAAAATGATGTACTCATAGAGAACTTTCTAAAATAAAATGATTTGTATTCATGTTACACATAAGGAAATCCACGGAGCTATCTAAACATTTAGATTGTTTGCCAAAATGGGCATCCGATTTGAACTAGTAGTATTCAAAAGACGACTTATTACTCTGCTGAGCGAAAAATCTAATTGCTTTTAAAGTTATATTGTAATTCGAACAATCATTGTATTACAATTATTATTATTATTTTTTCCCCAAAGGCAGATTGTGAACAGTTACAGTGCAACACATTCCATTAGTCTATACAAGGCCAAAAGTTGCAGTCACTTTATTATGGAGGGATCTAATATGTGAGATCATCGCCTCCTATGAAAGGACGAACAGTTAAAGCCATGCCTTCTCCGGGATTCGAACCCAGGCCCTTCGGTATCGCAGTCAGGCTTCCCTAACCACTATACCATCTGGGCGGCACAATTGCAATTATAACTGCATTAGTTGTAGTTTTAACTACAATGAATTACCAGCTTTTCTCAGTCAATAACAGATAGCTTAAACTTTAAAGATAAATGGAAGGTCTTATAATTTGTCGAATGGCAATATTCTAAGAAAGTGTAGTCTCCAGGATGGTCGAAGTTTAATTACAGTCTTACATTTCGCATACTCGCAGCACTTGCCCAAAGGCTGTTCCAAGATTATTTCTGTTCACCTCATCCATTAATTTCGGAGCAGAATCATGTCTAGAGACATTTTTTTCTGAGGACAGTATTTTATATAATAGAATAATAATAATAATAATAATGCGTCTCCCTCAAGGTGCAGGAAACAACAAGTACTGATAAATTTAATTGAAATTATAATTATAATTTTAGTTAATACAAATACAATGTTACTTTAACGGTTAGAATTACATTATAGTTCTAATGGCAAAAATATCAAATGAGTGTTATAGATTAGTATACTTTTACTTATCACAATATTAAACTTTTAATGCCGTTTTATTTTATTTAGCTTATAACAATTGAGCTTTTTAATACCGTCGGTACTGAAAAAATGTTTTACTACTGTCATGAAATGTATATTCGATAATAGTTTCTCATTGATGTTTTTCTTATATATTTTTCTGCATAATTCATAAATGTTTGCAATGTAAATAATTTTGAGGTTTTTATAATACTTCTAAATTTTCATGAAATAAAGTTCCATTAAAGTTTACTTGAAGAAGACTCTCAGTGCAAGCACTCGAAAAGAAGTTATGCTACATTTACATATTATGAAACGGTTGAATGTACAGTATTTACTTGTAACAGCGGTGCTCAATATATCGCGTTTTCTGAAAGAATGCATATGTTGCCTAAAATCGAATTTAAATCACTATAATCAGAATAATTGGCTAAAGTATTAAATTGTAATTTTTACAGCATCAATCGAATTAGTGGATTTTATTGAAGATAAAAATTTGTTGATATTGACAAGCTATATTAGTTTTTGTACTATAATGAATGCTAGCTAGTAGCTATATGAATATAATGAATGTACTATAATGAATGGCTACCTAGTAGATACTCTAGTTAATAGCTAGAGTAAAACTCAGGATATGGTAACATTAAATAAATAAATAAATAAAATAAAATAAAATAAAGAAGAAGAAGAAGCAGAAAACGAAAGCGAAAAGGAACTGAATACATTCGGAAAGAGAAGGCTTACTATGGTGAAACATTAGAAACGTGTAGACAAAGTGTTAATACTATATGTTAGAAAATACTAAGGACAAATTGAAATACATCATAGCTACGTTTGGTGCTTTCTATATTATTTGTATCAATATTAATATAAGTACCGAAAAATACTTACAAAATAGGTATTTTCGAAACTTTAAAGGAACAAAATTGCAGTCTGAAAATTTATAGCAGCGGAACTTTTGAAGTAATTTCATGCCTTCTGAAGGTCGCCATGAACATAACAATTTATAACTGTCAGCTTTTACAACTAGGAATCAGATAAACTCTATTGTCTGGTAAACCGGACTGTCTAGTAATGTTTTCGGTACTGTCTAGTTTCCGGGAATGGCGTGTATGCAAGCTTTTTCCTCTTTCTGCCCTAAGAATAAACAGCTCATAGGGAAATTCTGAAAAATATATAACTCTTTCATATATGTACTCATACCCTGATATTTACAATAGCGTTTCTTTATTTAGATAGCTTTGAGCATGCAAATTCAGTAAAAATCTGAAAACAAGTACCATACTTATAACAAAGCAGGTTATCTCAGTAAATGAAGGGAATTAAGTACCGGCGATGGCAAGATTTTCCCATGGTTTGAAGACTAAGTAATTTATTCCTTTCAGAAAATTTTCTCGGAAAGCAAATCATCACTTACGGATAGAAGAATGTTCTAAGAACTACGGGACAAATTTATAATGGGAATAAAAGAATGAAAGAAATGAAACTCTTTTCTAGTAATCATTTTACTCCTCGAAAGTTGGTTTCAGTATCACCTTTTTAAGGAAATGACACATGAAATGGATTTCAGAACAGAATCTCGAAATCAGCAATAACTATCCAATATTCTGCATTTGTAAATATTTATTTAATTTGCATTTCAATCAAATGTTGAAAACAAAGCGGAAAAAAATCTCCTTACAAAAGGAAAAAGAAAAAAAAGATTCCCATTTTTTTACAGTGATATTCCATTAAATTATATCAGAAAATCATATCACTGATGGATGCAATAAATACTAATTTCAGACATGTTGCCTGTTTATGTTGTTAACTCTCTTTTGCAACTGAACACTGGTAGTTTTGCCTAAGTTTGAATTCCGGCGAATGCGTTCGTTGCTTGGTATTTTGGTGAATTTTAGGTTGAATATATCAAACCAGTTTCTCTGAAAAAGTCATCTACAAACGCATCCTTTTCCTCAAGCAGGTGCCCATCGTATGCTGCCTGACGAATGTGCAAGAATTTTTCTTCTTTTACACAGCTTTCATAATCATATATTACCCACCAGCGGCCGAGCGGTAAAGACGCTGAACACTGGTAGTTCGGTCCGAGGTTCGAATCCCGCGAACGGGCTGGCTGCATGGTCGTTTTCGTGGTTTTCCCCATGTGTAACGTGTATACGAGCCAGTTTCCCTTAGAAAGTCCTCCACGAAAGCATCTCTCCATTTAGGCAGATAACCCTCGTGTGCTTTGCCTTGAATAGCACCATACCAATAATACCATAATCGCATATTATATTATTGAACATTTTTAATTTGCAAAACTATAAGTTATGGAAAACTCAATGACATATTTATTTAGATAGATAAAAAGATATAAATTACATGCGTCATCGACATCATTTTTTTAGTAATATCATTATATAATCTATTGTATTTTTTTTTTTTTTTTTTTAGTGTACTGGGGAATTAAAGAAAATTTCTCAAAAGTATCATCATGTTTTCGTAAACTGATATATAGTGTTAAATTATTATATTAAATTTCAGTTTATTATAGCAGAAATCGTAAACAGCTGCATTATGTATAGCTCTTGCTTCGCTGAGCTTTCAGAAGTTAATCTGCATCCATCCGCATAATCGAGGAGCAGGTCGATTTGTTTCTCAGTGCAATCGCTGTGGTATCTTAATTCTACTGGCCGATGTTCTATAAATTTAAAATATTTTGCCCTGCCTAAATTCTGTAGCTCTCTACATTCTAAAACTTTTGCCGTTGTCAAGTGCCAAATTCTTAGAATTTCGCCATCCCTAAATTTTCTTGTTCGATGCCTCTTTAAATTCTAAGAATTTTTCAGCCATTAATCTGCCTCCTGGCCAGACGTGTTTTTCGATGCCACATATGTCACTGAAAAAGTTGAAAAATCGGAATTTTAAAAGCAAACTTCCTACTTTTCATCAAATAAATTTTATCGATTAGCAGTGCTATGGAAGCATTAAAACATTTATGTAATAAATACACAAATACTTCAGAAAAATTTTTTTCTCTCTACTGAAGAAAGGTCTCTGACTACCTGCGAATTTGATTAAGTTTTATCCAAAATCTACGTCAAAGCGTTTCTTTTTGGCCTAATATTAAATTTTACATTGGCATGTTCCTGTCCCTGCTTGATGTTGACAAGATTTATTCAAAACTTACTGTTCTTATTTTTTATATTAAAACAAACAATTTAAATGAAAATCCTCAGCTTGCTTTTATTTATTTAAATAATAACATTTGATAATGTGAATTGAGATCTCTAAGTAATTTGCGTATTTGAACCCCAAAAAATCTTAAACACCAATTTTGAAGCTTTTGTTTTGGTTTGCTTTATTTTTCCTTCAAAGCACGCGAGAGCTATCTGACTAAAGGGAGGAATGCCTCCGTGGAGGACGTTCTAAGAAAAACTTACTCGCGCCCACATTATGCACAGAGAAAACCACAAAAATTCCACTTTGAAAGGTAAAAGTGTCTAATTTTTTAGAGCGAGATTTTCCTAACAATGAATTTTAGCAATTTAATATAAGTGCTATATTTAATTAAGAATTAAAAGAATGTTCTTTTGTGATTAACGTAAGGTAACTCTTTCTGTCAAAAATAATCATATGAAAATGCACCGAATTTCAGTACCATGTAATTTAGTTCGGAAACTGAGAGGTATCTGTGACTTCTTGTCTATATGTAGAAAATTTTTAATAAGGTTATTATAACTGAAATTTGTTTCAAAATATTCAATATTTCATAACTTCTATCAACCAATAAATGCGATAAAGGTAAACTCACCTTTTATAAATATGAAACAAGATAAACGAAATAAATTTGTGGTAAAATGAATTACAAACATTATTTCGAAATGACTGACACTGAGCATGTGTTTGTTATTTTAATAGTAATTTAATTATCAATTACATGTAGCTTTCAATAGGAATTAGGTATTTTAAGCCTCTTATAAATTTTTTCTTAGTGTTAAAGCTCGATAACATGAATCAAAAGCAGAAAATTAGTTAAACTACACTGTCTCACTAGTCGTAAGATTATATTACTGAAATATGCATATAAAAACAAATTAACATTCTATAAACGTACATTAAAGTACCGAAACGCAATAAAAATCAATAACATTTATACTTAAAAAGCAACAAAGCCGGGCTCATGTGAATCACTAGAAGAGGCGCCAAATTGGCTATACGAATTCGAAAATTACTTTAATTATTAGAGGAAATAGGCTTCGTCAAACTTAAATCAATAAAACAAACCAAAAAAATTGCAAGAAAACCTGGAAATTAATGCAATATGCATTTCAGTGTTATTTCTTATTTATCAAAAACGAATTTTTTAACGTTTTCATTTGAAAATTATAAATAATTGGCTAAATTATTTCTCTGAATTTATAAAACTACAATTAAAAAATACTTTAAGAATTATGGTATAATTATGCTATAAGAGTTATGACATTTTGATTTAATACAATTACTTTTGCTTAATACAAGTGTAGCTATTTTTATATTTATATGGACGCGCATTGACCTTTCTGCCTCAGGTGAAAAATTATCTTGGCACGGCTCTGATAAGCAATTAAGATTAAAAATATGCACAAAATTAGTAACAAGGCAATACAAAACTTCCTTTTCTGTTTTGGATTTCCAGAAAAAAATACCTTTTTTCGTCTAACCAAAGCATGGACACAAAACGTGTTCCTTCCTCCGTAAGGGCAAAAGCAGCCCATCTGCTTAATCGCCTCTAGGCGGTAATCAAAGGACAGTAGGAAGCCATCACTTAAGTGAAACGACTTGTTGATCGCGCTACAAGGAGGGGGGGAGAAAATCTAACAAAGGCCGTTTTCAGGACAATTTTGGTTTACTCCAAGTGAAAAAAAAATTGTAAACATGGTTAATTTTTACTGCAGTTTTCGAGACGTAAATAGATTTATTTGAATGCGAGCCGCCCGGTGGGTTAAAAAGGATTATGTACTCCTGGTGTCAGTATTGGAGTAGGGTTAGAACTAGTAATTTCGTCGACCTGTAGATGCGTTATTCCATTGTTCTTGGCATATTTACTTTTTTAATTTTACTTTTTTTCTTTCAAGTTTTAATTTGCGTAGCCATATTCCCATTCGTTTTTGAATATGTCCAACACACTCAATTTTTTCTATATTTAATGAACCATATGGTTTGGCGTCAGTTATACCTGCAAATGGTTTTGCATCACCTATGTAAGGATCTTAAGTTTTAATAACGTTTATTTTATTTTAAATCTTTACCATCACTTCTTATTTTCTACTTCCGGCCAGAATTAAAAGCGTTAACTTATTTATGCAAAATTTGTGTGGCGAACGCCAAGTACTTAAGATGTGGCTTTTTGCCAAGCGAGAGAGAGGAAGGAGTTAGTCGAAGCAGGCCGCTTACCTTAGAAGTTTTACTCAGTTGCTGGTTGCCTTCCAGGCCAGAGTTTTAAACCTCGTGATAATTTTTAAACGTATTGTAGTGTTAACAGTTCTCTGTACTACATACGGCTTCCTGTTAATATAAGGCCAATCTTCCACGTTTATTATTCCAAAGTTAAGTTAGAGTTTAGTTAAATATTTTTATATTCTTACGTTTAGACCACAAGTAGTGGGTCTTTGTATTCCGAAGTACGGAAATTATTGTAAAGAGAGAAAAATAAAGGGTTTTGTATACCTTTCTTGTGTATCCTGTCTACTTCCCACAGTTATTGAACATAGCTTTAGTAAGCTCTCTGTTCCGAGTCAGGTCCTTGCATATTCCCGAAGAAAGTAAGACGGAACATTGAACCTGATAGTGGCGCCCAACGAAGAAGAATAACCATGGCCGAGTTTCAAGAAGAACCTGTGCTGCCTGCAGAAGCGGCTCAGAATCCAGAAATGCCAGCTGCCGCCCTGGAAAGATTTGGTTACATCGTCCAGAACATGCGCGCTTCGATGAAACCAGAAGCAACATTTAATGGAAACTCACCGGTAACCAGTTTTTTGGAAAAATTGGATGACCACTTCATGCTCTACCCCGTGCACGAGTTTCAAAAAGTTACCTTAGCTACCACCGCTTTGAGGGGCCAAGCGCTTAATTGGTTAAAATGTATAGGCAGATGTCTCTTGGGTCAAACAGGTCCTACCTATACTTACGAGAATTTCAAGACTGCCCTAGTAAAAGCCTTCCCTGTCGTAAGGGATCGTGCGAAATTAGAAACGGAACTTTTCAGCATATATCATCAAAGAATCGGAAATCTCTCAAGCTGTATTTTAAGAAAAATTCACGTCTTCAAAATCTTGTATGGAAACCGTCCGGATCCTGAGATAATTCAAGTGATTTTGCCGAGGTTACTGCCCCAAGTGCAAGACTTTATTGAATTAAGAAATCCGACTACATTGGAAAAGTTATTTGAGCTAGCAATCCAGTTTGAAAGTAGAAGAACGGCGGACATTGAAAGAAGACGCCAATATCAACAGCGAAACCAATTTGGTGCGCCAAGACTACAGCAAACTCAAGCGCACGGCTACGGAAGCAAAGCGAATCAGTGGGCAAAGAAACCCGAGCATTGAAAAACAGACGGCGAACGTCGACAGTTCAATAGCAATCCAGGAAAAAAGTCTCAAGGCCAGTGGAAACAGAAGGAAAGCACGGAAATGAAAAATAATTTAAACTAAAATGGATTTCTGCTGACGGGATGGTGAGGAAATCCGAAGGCCACGAAAACCCCTCTTCCTTCAAGTTAAATACAGTAATGGTGAAAAATTTGACTCTTCCGAAGATTGAAGTGTTATTGAATAATATCCCAGCCACCGCACTCCTGGATACAGGCGCGCAGTGTTCGTGTGTGGCAGAAGATTTTTTTAGGAAGTATTTTCGTAACTATCGTATATATAATTCGGATAATACGACAGTGTTAGCTGCGCAAGGAGAAAGATGTAAGTGTATAGGTAAATTACCACTGTATGTCCGTATCAAGGACGAACAAGTAAAGGTTATGTTTTTCATAGTAAAGAATCTGCAAGCACATATTATCTTAGGAATAGATTTTCTTTCAGAGGCACAAGCAACGCTAGATTTTAATGAAGCGTCCCTTAAGCTGACAATGAAACCAGTTCGTGAAGAAAAGGCTGAACCGCCGATGTTAAACCTTGACCACCTGCCTAATGAAGAGCAACGAAGAATCCGACAAGTGGTAAGTGAATTTGCTTCGTTATTTAGTGATATTCCAGGATTTACTCAGGTTACTAACCATAGTATTGACACCGGAGTTTCAATGCCAGTTCGCCACAAAGCATGCCGGTATGATAAGAATAAGAAAAAAATTATAGAATGGCATATCACCGATATGCTACGTAAAAAGATCATAACGCCCATCTCAAGTAGTTATGCTACCCCGGTGGTTTTATGTAAGAAAAATAATGACTATCCATTGACACATCCAAAAAGGTGGAGATTCGCAATTGACTACGGTAAATTAAACTCCATAACTAAATATCCGGTATATCCGTTACCTATTATTGAAGAAATTCTAAGGAACATAACATCCACCAAATATATGACGACTTTAGACTTAACGACTGGTTATTTTAAAATAGGGTTTAGGCCTGAGGACGTGCCTAAGACTGCTTTTATAACCAAGTCTGGCACTTATGCATTTCTGCGCATGCCGTTTGGCCTTTCAGGGGCACCGGCAACATTTCAGCGATGTATGGACATTGTGTTAAGGCCTGTTCATGGAAAGTCCACATTTATCTATTTAGAGGATATCATTATTACTAGTGATAATCTCGACCAACATGTACAGGATTTAAGACATGTGTTTTCTTTATTAAATGAGGCCGGTCTAAAAGTTAATGTCGAAAAGTGCAAATTTGCAGCACCTGAATTAAAATATTTAGGTTACAAAATATCTCAGAAAGGAATAGAGACAGACGAATCAAAAATAATCGCTGTACAAAAGTATCCGACTCCAAACACGGCGAAGAAGCTCTCTTCTTTTCTAGGACTTTGTTCATATTATAGGTCCTTTATAAAAGATTTTGCAGCTATCGCTGAACCATTGTTAAAATTAAAAAGGAAAAAGCCAAGATTCTCGTGGACGGCCGAAGCCAATAGTGCTTTCGAAAAATTAAAACAAGCATTAACGCAAGCCCCTGTGTTGAAATTTCCTGAAAAGTATGAGAATTTAGAAATTTCAGCGGATGCTTCGGATTATGCGGTAGGAGCGCTACTTTCGCAAAATCAGCAGCCCGCGGCATTTTTTAGCCGAACTTTAAATCAAACACAAAGAAACTATTCCGCGACCGAGAGAGAGGCACTTGCAGTTCTGTTAGTAGTGCAAAAGTTCCGAGTCTATTTTGGAAAGGCGCCAATAACTGTGTACTCTGATCATGCGGCGGTAACTAGACTGTACTCAGGGAAAAAACTTATCCCCAAGGTTAATAAGATGGGCACTCAAGCTACAAGAATATAATCTGGTAATCAAGCATACCCCCGGAAAGGAAAATATCGTAGCAGATGCCCTATCCAGAATTAAAATAGATGAAGAAGGTAATACTGTAAAGGTGGCAATGCTCACAGCATGTACAATAAATTCCCGAGAAACTGTAATAACAGAACTGGGTAAGGATCCTGAGTTTGGAAGCATTTATGAGTATTTAAAGTATCCTGAAAATTTTAGCCACCAAGATATTGTGGCGATAAGAAATAGGGCGGCCCATAACGAACTAATAGATGGTCTATTATTTTATACAAAAACTACGAATTCCAACAACGAATTTCGACCTGTTATCCCAGCTAGTCTTAGATTAAATATCCTGCAGGAGCTCCATGACAGCCCTTTAGCTTCTCATGCTGGTATTCGAAAACCTATCCAACGCGTACGCGAGGCAGTCTATTTTCCTGAACTGCAAAAGTTAACAAGGGCGTATGTCCAGTCCTGCCCAACATGTCAAGCAGTTAATTATATTAATTTCAGCCCGGCAGGGTTTCTAAATAGTATTAAATCCGAATTTCCAAATGAAATAATTGGCATCCATTTATTGGGCCCTTTCCCAAAAAGTCAGTTAAATAAAAGTCGCTATCTCCTTGTTATGGTTGATCATTTTAGTAAGTGGACCGAATTTGTTCCCTTAAAACGAGGCTCCGCGAAATTAGTTACTGATTCTATTTTAAATAAATATATTTTAAAATACGGAGCGCCCCTAAAAGTTATATCGGATAATGGTCCTCAATTTGTATGTAATGTATTTGAAGACATGTGCCAAAAACTGGGCATAAGTCATTTAAAAATGGTCCTGTATCGGCCGCAATCAAATATAGCGGAACGGGTGAATAGAAATATAGTGAAAATTTTCCGTAGTTATGTTAACAAATTTCATAAAAGCTGGGATAACTATGTCAATGAATTAGGTTTCGCCCTTAGGACCGCAAAACATGATACAACGCGCAAAACTCCTGCTGAGTTACTTTTAGGCAGAAAGATTATAACGCCGTTAGATAAATTATTGTATGTGCAACAAAGAGCCCCAGAATTTAAAATGGGTGATATAGAAAAACTAATTAAAGAAGCAAAAAAGAATACTGAAGTAGCACAGAGAAAACAAAAGCTGTATTATGACTTGAAACGACGGGGAGTAACTTATAAAATAGGGGATGAGGTGTTAAAAATTAAGCATTCACTTTCTTCAGCACCAGAAGATAAAACTGCCAAATGTTTTCCACGATTTGAAGGACCATATGTCATAGAAAAAATAACTCACGCTGTAGTAGTGTTAAAAGCCAGGAATGGTGAAACCTGCTCCGCAAACATTGATCAAATCAAACCCTACTATGATCGTAATAAAATGCAAATATTTACAGATCTTTTGCAGGATCCGGCACGGAAGACACGGCGGGCACAAGCTCCAGAGGTGGAACAACGACAAGTACAAGGGCAAGCCATTAAGAGGCAGGAGCAAGTGAAAAGAAAGTTTCCCCGCGGGAAAATTAAAGGTAACAAGAAAAAGAAGCCGTTCCACCGTCAAGAAAAGAGAGCTCACGAACACCCCCAGAATGAAGAAGGGAGAAGGACGACGTATGCAAAGAGAGCCAGGAGAAATGACGGCAACTATAATCCGGCTCTAAAACGGAAGATCTACTCATCCGACAGGACTCTCCGCAGGAAATGTCGCCGAACTGCGGAAGGGCCACCAGCGGCGGAGGAAAAGTTACAAGGAAAATTTGAACGGCCAGCAACGAGGTCCAAGCAGGAACGCGAAAGAAGTCTCCCGGTTCCGCCAAGACCAGCTGCCATCAAACGGCCAAGACCACAGGCAGCGGCGAAAAAGAAGGTATTCAAGGGTGACCGAACGGGAGAAAAAAGAAAGCTTCTAGAGGAAGGCACTGAAAGGCGAGCCCGCACAAGAAGGCGGATAAATCAAAGGAGAATCTGCGCTACCTTCCAGGACTGGGCTCAGAAAAGAATGTCCGAATATAACAAAGATAAGTAAAATTTTATGTTACTTTGCAAACTTAGGTTAATCTCTTATTCTTACTGCAAGTGGCAGATTTCAAGAAGTTTTACGTCATGCGAGGTCTACCTTTATCGCCAAAAAGGCGAGAAATGAGTTGTTACCGATTTTGGTATTATGTTTTTCAATTACTCGCGCGTAAAACTAAAGTTGAAGTATAATAGGAATATGTAAAGACTTAAATATTGTAAAAGTTATTGTATAAATTTTATTTAAAACATTCTGGCAAGAAAGAAGTTTTAGTCTGAAAGACTTTTTGAAATGTAGTATTTCAATGTAGAAGAATTGGCACTTGATTTGAAAAGATTAGAAGTTAACAATGTTCTACTAATGTATGTTTTCAAATGCGTAAAATTAACGGCATGTTAATATGTTCTTATATACAATGTGAAGTGTTATTTTAAATGTTAAGAAATACCGTGATATGATAAAAGTGAAAGTAATGTTAAAATTTTTTTTATTCGTGTGACTGTAAAAAGACCAAATCATGGTGAATATGTGTTAAAGGTTGAATGAATGTAGTTAGGCTCTCTGACGCTACACTTCAGAGTTAGCCACTTTCAGAATAGTACCTCAGGGCTTAGAGTTGAAGTTAGGGTGTGTTACGAGGTCTTGGGACGTTGAATTTTTAACACGTTAGTGTTTTGATTGTAGGAGGAAGTGTTGAACACGTATACATAAACACATTCGTGTTTGGTGTTCTTTTACAACACATGTCAGAGAGCACGGGGAGAGATAATTAAAATAGTCATGATTGAAATAAGAATGTTAAGAGAAATATAAATATGCATGTTACTTGCCATTTCATTGTGTAACATTTCATTAAACTAGTTTTCCTTCCAGATCTCTGGAAGGAACCAGATTTGAATAAAAGCTCCTGTTTACATGCAGTACAGATGAAAAATTGCGTGTCCTTGGAGCTGCTATTGTAAAAACAAATTTCTTTCTTTTTTTTTTTTTTTTTTTTTAATTTTTAGTTTCTAGTGAGAAATGTTTGTAAAAGATTGGCCTGGCGTTAGATTCTAGAGCTAAAAGTTTTCAACAAGGTCGTTTTAGACCTCAGTTTAAAACTAATTAACACTGGCGGGAGGTATGTAAGGATCTTAAGTTTTACTAACGTTTATTTTATTTTAAATCTTTACTATCACTTCTTATTTTCTACTTCCGGCCAGAATTAAAAGCGTTAACTTATTTATGCAAAATTTGTCTGGCGAACGCCAAGTACTTAAGTTGTGGCTTTTTGCCAAGCGAGAGAGAGGATGGAGTTAGTCGAAGCAGGCCGCTTACCTTAGAAGTTTTACTCAGTTGCTGGTTGCCTTCCAGGCCAGAGGTTTAATCCTCGTGATAATTTTTAAACGTATTGTAGTGTTAACAGTTCTCTGTACTACATGCGGCTTCCTGTTAATATAAGGCCAATCTTCCACGTTTATTATTCCAAAGTTAAGTTAGAGTTTAGTTAAATATTTTTATATTCTTACGTTTAGACCACAAGTAGTGGGTCTTTGTATTCCGAAGTACGGAAATTATGGTAAAGACAGAAAAACAAAGGGTTTTGTATACCCTTCTTGTGTATCCTGTCTACTTCCCACAGTTATTGAACATAGCTTTAGTAAGCTGTCTGTTCCGAGTCAGGTCCTTGCATGTTCCCGAAGAAAGTAAGACAGAACATTGAACCTGATACCGTCACCAATATAAGAAGTATATTTTACACCTCTTTTTTCCATGGAACATGAAAAATTGTTTATCTTTCCATTCATTTCCATTTTTCCTGAAGAACCAGCATGATTCTCTAAACAGGCCTTGTGTTCACTTACGCCATTTCCTAGAAATGACTCGCAACCTTTGCAATATAAAGACAGTATTTCTGTATCGATTACTGTGTTGCTTTCTGACCCTATTACGGAACAGACTCCAACCAAAGACGTATGTCCTCGAGTCTTCCACGTACCGTCTCCACTTACAGTCACATTTAACGACGAATTTGAAAGAACGATGTGCAATCACAGGAGGGAGATCCATAACGCAGCAGAATTTCTGCATAGCAGCATTCCCTTGACCAAGAGTTCGCATTGCATACGTAAATCTTCTGTTTAGCTCTGATATATTTTTTCGGACACCCATCATATTAGAGTTTCTGAAAGTTCTTTTACATGAACACTTTGAGCATAGTAACTCAAATTTTGATCTTAAACCATGTTCACTTAAATGAACATTACAAATTTTACAACATAAATTATTTTCAATAAATTGAAATAGGATATCCAAATCAAATAGTCTATAACCACTAAAATTAGGCTCTAAAGTTATCTTTATCTCTTGGTGGCAAAACAGTGTCACTATTTAATTTTTTAAACGAAGAACTGACACCACACTTCTTATTCATTGTATCATTATGCTGATTTTCCTGGAACTTTCTTTTCTTTGGTCAATGACCATAAGATCTTTTATTTTTTACATCTTCCTCACAATTTTCCATAATTATCAGGTGATAAAAATACTAAAGAAAAACTGCAATGTTATAATAAAAACACCTTCAAAAAAGTCAAAAGAAATTTAGAAATCGCAAAAGAGCTTGTTAACAATCACGTTTCACGCTAATCCAAAGCTGGAGTAAGATTTCAACGCATGCCTATGTTATATGCCTATGTTAGAATAGTGCTATGTATAAATCTAATATACTTTTAAGTCGCGCTTTCGAGGCATGAAAAACGCAGTTTGAATTTTGTCAATCTGCCCAGTAGAACGGGAGATATAGCACAGTCCTCCCTTTTTTTTTTAGCTTGATAACACATCAGCACTGTTTTTCCACCATCTCAAAATAAATTATGAACATTTGTGCTTTTGCAACTAGTTGAATTTCAACAGAAATACACGTTCATATGAAAACGTTGAAGCTCTTTTAAAGGGCCGGTTTTATACCTTTATGCAAATGTAATTCTACCGCATATAGCAGTACTTCCCTGTTAGCTGAATTACTTTCACACTGAGTCTTCCGATGAGAATTTTCCTAATTAAATACCAAAGGATGAATGATTATAAATTTCAAAGCACCTACTATCTTAACAATCGTTTCACTCAAAATCAAATATTCGAAAAGTGAGCAGAAAGGCAAAATAGACAATAGCTAAACATGGGAACATTGAATGTGAATAGCACTTTATTGTTGGTCTGCTGCCTTTTAGCAGCTAAGATAGTACTTGCCAGAAACCGAAGATTATCCAACTTGTCGCTGCTCAGAGTAGCCGCTGGCTACGCATTATTTCCCTCTTCTTATCAGTTTAGCTACATTTTGGCAAAAACCGCAGGTTTCGTCTCGCGCCAATATACGTGAAAATTAAATAGAGGCCATCTCTTTCTCAATCTGTCTCATAATTTTAATGCTATTTTTTTTAGTACTGACTTTTGCTATGATTAAAACGTCAGCGATTTTGCACGCTCTTTAAGCTTACCATATTTAATGTTCTTTAATCATAACAAATAAGAATAGATTAATATTTTAGATTTAAGGCCCTTCTAGAAAATAGGTAAAACCGTTTTTATCGTTTACTCGTTTACTTCCTTTTCATACTTATGAATAATAAGATTTTATTTTGACATTGTTTTGTGGAGTGCATAAACCCTTAAGAACTGTCAACTCTTTCAAAGTGCTTCTATTATGCAGGCAATTTTGTCTGATTTATCAGGAGATAAATAAGAGACAATTGTATGCATAATAGTTTTTCTGATTTTCATTCATTCAGGGATTGCTTTCAATGATTTTCATTGATTATAAATTAAATAAAATCAATTTATCTTTACACCCTCTTTTAGGATGAGATCTGCCAAAAAATATTTAAATATCAGTAAAGCTCACGTTACTTCTAAACTGAATCAAAACATCAGTTAAATGTTATAAAATTTTGGCCAGTTTTATTTGCTGAAATTCTTATACTCTTCAAGTGATAGAGAGAATTCAGACAAGTTGATAAAAAAATATCTTAAAAAAGTTGTTATTTTGTCTGTAATAAGGTGTATGTCAACTTACTACTAAATGTATGAAAATTAGGATTGGATTACGGAAAAGCACGCGAACGCTATCTGCTTAAGGGAATGGATGCTTTCGTGTAAACCTCTTTAAGAGAAAATTGCTCGCATTTACATTCCTGGTGGAAAACTCCACATGTAATCAACCCGTTCTTCGGTATTGAATGGATTAATTTGTTCGCTTACTGAATTACATCAAAGCACCCAACCATTACCTGTATAAGGGGAGTTATGTCTTCGCGGAGGACTTTCTAAGAGAAGCTGGCTTGCATTTACGTTACAGAAAAACCATGAATCCAACTATTTATCCGGGATTCAAATCCAAGCGAGCTATAAGTGTTCAGCCACCTTTACCGCTTTACTGAAGAGCAGGTAAAAATATTGATAAAGGAAAAGTATTGAAATAACCGGTTTAAATTACTAACCTATATTTCTCAATCGACAGTACATAAATTACGCATATGAGGGGGATTATTTGTGAATAAATAAACTCTATTACACTTTTCTCCACTACGTCATATTACAATGGAATTATTGCATTTCAAATTTATTTCTCATGAATTAATTTTGCTCTTCATGATTTTTGATATTTTCAAAGAGAAAATTCCACACTTTAAATAAAAATATACACGAGAAGATACTTTATGCAAAATTTGGCGTAAACGGTTTTCTTAATTTTACTTTGAAAATATTGCAGGGTAATCGTTTTCATTACTGGAAGAAATATAAAAAACAAATTTACTACAAGGTATCAACACCCAATATTTCCTTATTCTTTTGAAAACGTGAAAGATTACTCTTTCTAAAATAAATTACAAAATATATTATGTGCAAATAGAATATTCGTTGAAAATGAAATAGACTTCAACTTTTGGATATAACGATAGTTTTAGACGAAATTTCTACCTATGGAAAGAAATTGACGTATAATTAATTCTTCATGAACATTTAAAACTGTTCTCAAAATTCTTTTGATGATTGCATGTATAAGTCACGAATTTTTTTCTCGGCTAACATAAACAAAAGCCAATTTTACAAATAAAAATTCTCGTTAAAGATATACCTTTTTTGCCTGATTGTCCAATGTAATATTTGTTAAAATTAATTATTAAACACAACCAATGTATCTCGTATTTTGATTTTTATATTATAATAACAAAATTATCGAAAAAAGCAGATTTAAATCTCTGTTATTGTTATTTAAAGCTTTATTATTGCTGTAATTTCATCTCAAAATCTAATTGTATTGAATCTCATTCTAATCATCTAATGGTAATAAATATTATTATTATTATTTCATTAAATTATTCATTACCATTATTTTATTAATGAAAATATGTTATTCAAAATCGCATTCCGGCCTGCAGACTTACAGATCTAGTCTGTATTTACTATATTTTGTTAAATTTTGTTCTCGCTTTCTAATTTCTAATACGAAAATACGCGAATATGAATGAAGAGTGAAAACAAAGTTAAAAAATTCACAAATTATTTACGAGATTGATTAGAAATAATGAATGAAATATAAACATTGCATACATTTTGTTCTAAATAAAGTGTGCACTGGATATGCATCCAGTACTGCACATTTATTTATGCACTATTTATTTAGAATTTTGCTTTCATTTAAATATGAAAGCAAAATAATCATCGAAAAAATTGCAAATCTAGCAACTCCTCTACTATGGGACGTAGGCGTCCGACAAACATGTAAATTTTACTTCATCCATGGAGGGGAACTGACGACTTTTCTCATTAGGAAAATGTCAAAGAGGGGGCAAAACTGTTTCGGATCGCGCTGGTCTGAAAGCTATAATATGAGAATTTCGGCCCGGTTTTAGAAGGTTAAGAGAATAATGCTTGAGAACCTATTGTAATAATTTTGTGGAAACATTTATTTGGAAGAACGTTTATAAAAGTATAAAGAAACATTACAATGAGAGAGAAAATATAAATTATTATCAGGTTTTAGTCAAATTATCTGTATATGGAACGTCGAAATGGTAATATGAGGAGTATTTTATTCATTTGTGTAAGCATTTTATTTACTTGCATACCAACGAGTTCTGACGAAAAGTCTGCATAGATTTATTACCTAATTATTGGCACTTCTTGCAGACGCAAATGAGATGTAATCAGAAAATAATCAAGCATCTGAATCAGTCAATCATCAACACGCACATTCTAAATCAGATTTCTGAATTACTTTCTTGAAGCGTTTACGGTCCAAATAAAACTGAAGAAACATTTTAAACACAAAACAAAGCAGCAGAAGTGTGAGAAGTATATATTACTATAAAGCCAACACTCTGTCATTTAAAGACAAAGTAGTTTGATAAAATAAACAAGGTGAACAGAGACACAGTTGTAGGCGTTTGTAATTTTAAAGTACATAAAGCGCAGGAGTATATGAGAAAACTAGTGAGTAGCACATTGGTTACAATTTTTATTATAAACATGCTGAAACTGTGAATATAATTTCAAGCATCGGTGGCATCATCGAATGGAGACATGCTTCAGTGTCAGATGTATTTCATTAAAAGATATGAAATATTTTTAAACGTTTAAGAACACAGTTTCTGAAGTACTTGACAGCTCACCCTGTATTAGCTTCATTCCTTTGTTTAAAAGTCGGTAAAGAGTTATCACAGATTTTCTTAAAAATTATCGGTGATCAATACTGGTATTGATCAATCATAACGACAATAACATACATTGTTATGGAAAGAGAGAAAGTACTTGTGAGGCTTTCTGAAAGACCGAGTCTCAGTTTTAATATTTTAATATTAATCTCTACAAGTCTGACCTAACTGACACTACTGAAATAGTTACGAAAAATTGATTCCCACTGTTAAAAAATTAATCTGCATTTTTTTTTCGTAAATTTTATTTTTTTAAACAACATGTCTGTAATCAATGTGCGCACCGCTTTGATGCTGGAAAAACACTAAAATTTGAATCATTGTTGTAGAAGCTAAAAAAAAAACAATATTTAATTGTGAGAATAAAATATTCTAACGACTATAATGATAAGTCAAGAATAAAATCAAATCTGTAGCTGCAAGCCTTTTTTAGCGTTATGGTGGTTAGGGAAAACTGAGTGCGATACCGAAGGGCTCGGGTTCGAATCCCGGAGAAGGCATGGATGTAAAATTGTCTGTCCCTTCATAGGAGGCAATGATGGCCCGCCTACTAGGCGCCTCCATGATAAAGAGACTACCGATCTGGCCTTGGGGCAGGACGATGCCGACATAGGCAAGTGGCAACCATAAGAAAAAAAAAATTGATTGTAATCTTATTCAAAATTTAGACACCTTTCTCATGTTCGTTTTTAATGGTAATCAAACTAATATGAAAGTGGACTGAAAAGTCATTTTTAAATGAACCCCATAATCTTATACGTCTCTGTACATTTGCATAAATCCGTAATGGGTCAGGTATTATTTTGTCGAAGGACAGAGTCTAAATGGAACGATTACTTCGCTTGCTTGCGAGTGAATTCTAGGAGGTCCGACGAAGACATCGCGGACGAAAACGTAGCAGAGAAAACAACGTAAGACGGAAACTTCGTTGTAGAAAACATGTGGGAGAAAAGAAGGCAGGAAAACATTTCGTAAGTCTAAAACACCATCGAAGAAAACAATCGTGGTACAAAACATCGACGAAGAACAGAAAGCGGTTCCAAAACTTCGCAGTTTAAAAATATCGTCGTGGAAAATATATTCCTATAAAAGAGAGTAAATAAAATAATCGCATGACGATTATTCTGCAGATATATCTTTTCTACTTTTAAAAGGTGCTGGTGCGTATTCGAGTAATGAATTCTAGGTGCGAGTAAGAATGAGGAATATTTTTACCTCTATATTTCATATATTTCCTTTCATTAATAATTTTTTGCTAAAAATCCAAAAAGGAACTCTTGCATTGAAAAGTAGAAAGGAATTAAAAAATTAATGATACGTATGGGAGTACTACGCAGTTTTTTATTTTTTACTTTAAGAGAATTTTTAATTTGTTTACTTAACTATTAAACGTTATTATTTAATTAAGTCATTTCATAAAGTTGTATTGGCAGTTCTTCATGAACAATGTATTTTTAAAAAATTAAAAAAAGGGAAAAGGAGCATTTACTTTAGATTAAATGTATTTAAAAGTTTTATGCATGTCTGAAATTTCTAATATTATGTTCTTTGAATAAAATAAGACTTCTTTTGTTCTTTTTCCTTCAGCTTCTTCAAAGTAATCCTTTTATATAAGTATCATTTGCATGTTGCGATTCGTTAGTTGTGATGACACAAGTCAGGATGAACTACGTAATATTTCAGTACCGTATTTATATTTATTGGATTATTGGAAGAGCACGTTAGGGCGCTTTTCCTAAGGGGAGGGAAGCGTTTGGGGAGGACTTTCTCAGGAAAAGTTTCGTACGCACATTACACATTAGAAAAACCACAAAATTCTCAAGCAGCGTGTTTTTGTGCTGGGTCTAGCTACCAGCGTTCAACGACTTTACCTCTGGACCACTGCAGCCAGATAGAGTTATTAACGGAATAGATTATTAACGGAAATGCATTCATTTTCACACTATTTTTTTTGAGAAAGATCAAATTTAAATTTAGATCTAGAAAATGTAAACGCAGAATTTTACAAAAAGAAAATATAGGTACAATAAATCCTCTTGTCGATTACCATCCTAAGATGACCGATGTTTCTGAGAAAATAAGTAAATATAGGTTTTTCACAATGTCTCTCTAAGATGACCGCATCAACGGAAGACTAAAGAGATATGGAATCGTCAACGATCGCTTTGAAACAAATATTTTATATTTAACTTTACATTTATATATTTTTATAAATGATTCTAAAATATGGTTAAGCTTTTGTGTCTCAGTGTGCCACTACATGGAACACCCAAATTGAATCGCTTCGAAAGCCTCTAAATTCAACCGTAAATAGATAAAAATGCTTTTATAGTATACTTTGAACTTTTCTTTTTAAACCGTAGATAGCAGCATATCACAAGGAGACACATAACTTTAATTTATTATGTGTTATTAAAATCCATTTTTTTCAAGTAATTTTCTCTATTTTTTTAATGATATAAAATTTTATTTGGAGAAAAAATAGGCATAATTTTGCTGGCTGTACTCCAAATTATTTTTTTAATCTTTCATACAAAAATCATACGCAGAATCATTGAATAAAACCAGGTGTTCCATTAGCGGGAACACTGCGCCTTTAGCAATCTCATGCTCTTACTAATCAGAACATCTGTGCTCTTAGGAGAGAACATCCGTTGTTTTCGTTTTCTGTTTCCGTTGATTTTTTTTGGGGAGGAAATGAATTCAAACAAAGCAGCATTGAGGGGCGAGGTGGTTTTTGTGTTATGAAAGCATTAATATTGGCATCTCGAAATTTTTGGGGGTAGTTTTTAGGCGGGAATTTCATTAGTAGCTTTACTCATCTTTACTTAGACCTACGCGAATTTTTTGCTGTCTTCTTAGTCTCATTCCCGTTTATTTTCAATAATTGTGTAGATATTTTTCGTGTATCTATATATTATAAGCTTATTTTTCTTTTTTGTTAATATTAATCGTAGTTAATTATTTTAATCTTAGTTGGTTTGTGCTTCCATCAAAAAGGTGTGACTTGCTTTGAACAATTTCACGAAGCTAAGAAATAGGAAAATTTATAAACATTTTTGTATATAGGACTAGTATATATAGATATGTATCTCATTTATCCGTATATATTCAAGAATAATTTGTATATCCAGGAAACCATGTATACAGCCATAATACAGAGTTTTTTCATTCTTATGCAAATGCTTCTACTCATTTTCGTGCTTCACTGCAATGCTCGCTTAGTCGCACTTTTAAAAGCTCTGGCGGCGCAGTGTTCCACCTGATGGAACACCCACAGAATTAAAACGGTAAGTGCAATTTTTACAACATTTTACCTGTATACTTATTTAGGACTAAATAGACTGAATACAACGTTTCTTGCTGAAATTCCGACTTTAACGTACAGTGCGCCGCAAAGGATTAAATATTTTAGTTCTATGTTACGCAAATTGTATTTCTCTCTTTGTACCGAGGAGAGGCGCAGACGCAAATTTGTTAGGATCGTAAAGCTCGGGTTTAGAGCTTTTAAGTTGCGGTGAGTTTCAACTAAGCAGAGGTTCTCCTGAGTTTACTTGGTGAGCCGCTACTGAAGTCGGAGATTTTAAAGTGTTCTTCGCCGTTCCTCAGCCAACTTAATGTTTGAAAGCCAATAAAGTAGTTTCGGTCAATATTATGACTCTGAGGTTTCTTGGGTTCTACACTGAGGGAACATCAAGTGAATTTACAGTCCACTACTTTTGAACGACGGGACATACAGTTTTCACACACAATTTATTCGAAAATTTTTTAGTTATTGCTTGAACTTTTAGAACGAAGTTCTCAGCGAACGACTTTTTTTTACGACCACTTCTTAAAACTATAGCTGTGGAATTCTGGTACTAATTCTCATCTTTTTAAGATTTCCCATTTAGGTAATATTTTATTACTGCATTTTACAATATAAAGGAAGTATTATAATTACGAAAATTTTCAAGTATCACATTTCAGTGGAAATATCCATTTTGTACATATCTGAATCCATTTGGATGATTTTTGTGCGACATCTCATACGAACAGAACAAAGACTTCTTAATTTTCATAGTATATTGTATATTGCATTTAAAAGGGATTTTTCATGTTCTCTGTATGTATGTAGATATATGTGTGTATGTATCTCGCATAACTCAAAAACGATTAGCCGAAGAATATTGAAATTTTCTAAAGAGTAGGCTTGCTTCTGTCTTTATATTGCAGATTAGCTGTACCAACCGTATATGTATATGCTCACGTATATGTACACTAACATCCTTTATCCGGCTTAAAAGTCCCTACACGACCTTTATTTTTGCAATCGTTGCTTGTAGTAATATACATCCAGTTATCGAAATGTTTTTAAATCACGAAAATATTCATGTTTTGGCGATGTCAAATTTTTAAAAAAATTCTTTTTTGACAAATAAGTAAATTCAAATTTTAATACAGTCTCGCGGTTCGTATACTTACATTTGGGAAAGTTTCATACTTGTTATCTATATAGTATATAAAGAAGAAAGTTTGTGTGTTTGTCCTCTCATAACTCGGTTACTACTATAGCTACCACCACCAAACTTTCTAAAATTCTTTTATCGGTCCCGGAATAGGTCGACGTCACTTTTCTCCAAAAAAAAAAAAAAAAGTAGCTAAAATCATAGCTATAAATTAAAAACTCGGAAAAACGATAATTTTCTTTCTCATTTTCCGAGTGGCAACAGTCTCGCAAGCTGGAGACGAAAATCTGCTTTATTTCGAAAGTTGTTACCATTGCTCTCTTTCAAATCCTAGAGTTTGTTAAAATACGAAAATAGATAAAAGATGAAAAAAAAATAGCTTTCCCAAACATTAAGTACGTTTATCCCGATTCCGAAAATTCGAGGGAAGCCATTTCGACTATTCTCATCTTAACCACTTTCATGAGCCAAAATACTAATTAAAAATTCTGAAAGTTCTAATTTTCGCACTCATTTTTCCTAGTGGTAACAGTCTCGGGCGTTGGAGATAGAATTGTTTTATTTCGAAAAGTGTTGCTACTGCTCGCTTGCAAATCGTACATTTTGTTAATAAAAAAATTTGTAAATTTTACATAACCTATATATATAAAGAAGAATGTCTGTTTGTGTGTTTGTTTGTTTGTTTGCGTTATTTATTTCTGATCAATTATGATAAATATTTTGCGACATTGAATCGACTAAAGTTGAATATAGGTGAAATATTGCATGGAACGTGAGCTGTTATGGCCATTTGATTAGAAAGACGAAAATCACTAAAAGCTGAGTGACATTGCTTCTGATACAATGAGAGAGAATTATATTTTTCTATCGAAATTTTTTATGTGGGGTTGCATATCGCACCAGACTGAAAAATTTAGATACATTGCTTTCAATCTAACTTAATTGACATCGGGTACTTCCGCTAATAAAGAAATAAAATTAGAAAAAATTCATAAACGCACGACCAAAATTGTGCAGTATACGTAATTTCAAAATCAGCAACTTTCTTTTAGGAATCGGGTATTCAAGTTTGAAAGAGCAATTCGAAGAAATAAATTTAAATGATCAGCAGCAAAAAGTGTGTATAATTTAATAGGCCTTATAAGGAAATTCACATAACTTATAAGGAACAACACATAAGGCCTTACAAGGCCTTATTTGTTGTTCGCCTGAGATTTTTGATTTTAGTAAGCACATAATTTTTCGATTTTTTTCATTCGAAAAAATATGCGTGTGTTTCTCGTACTTTTCTAATATACAGTGAATTATTTCACAAGGGCATTCTAATTATTAGATTATATATAGTATATAGACATTGTCAAACATTCGTTTCCTCCACATGTAAACCACCTGTTTCTCGACCTGGCCCAAACAGCTTTTTACATATTGTTAACTGCAAACAATCATTCGATTTACTGGATAGTTAAATGGAATATATTCTGAGAGCTGAAAAATGTCATCTAAGCAATTTGCAATTTGATTCATTACTAGTAAATCTGAAATCAGTTTCGTTATTTAACAAGAAAGGGCATTTTTATGCATAGTGCTGGAAATACATTAAAGATTTAATAAAAATTAAATTTTAGGTTCGAGTTCCATTTGACGAATATCAAAATGTTTACCTTGAAATATTAATAAAATCATTTTGAAAATTGGAATGTAATTTTTAATTATTTTAAATTTATTTACTCTAAAGCAAAATGCCGTTACATTAAATATCAGAGGCACAAGTAGAAGGTATAGAACTGGATATAGATGGCTAGAAGTAAGAAACAAACAGAAAAGAAAGAGAAGATCAGAGTAAAATTATTCATGTTAAATTCAAATGGAAAGAATTTGAAAATGCTATATTTCAATAGCTAAGATTTAGTTAACTCTAACAGGGAGAAGTACCTCATATGGGCATAGTATACATCATAAGTGAAGTGGTGAAAGCATACAGTATCGTGTTTTTACAATTTGAACACTTTCGAAGATCTGAATGATGAGTTTATATATGTCAAAATCTCTATTAATTACTTATCTCTATCTATCTGTAATTATACACGTAATGTCCAGCAATGAATGCTCGATGTATAGGTCACAGCCACTATCCCACCAAAAGAGAAAACTTTCATTTATGAAACTTCCTAGTACGTCTGCCAGGGAAACGAAAACAGGCTTTACATCTAACATTATCCTGCACATTTTTATGAAACATTAACATTTTGATTCGACCCTTTTGTTTTATTTTGTTTTGAGTTTTGTTCAAGCAAACGTTTCGAAAATCATTCCTACTTGTAAATACCTGTTTGTTTCTTGTATGTTTGGGGCACCATTGGTCATGTGGTTAGGATTGCAGAATACTGAGAGTTTAATGGAACTGATCATCCCAATTGTAAGTTCCATTATTTATATACAAAAACAATATAGGAGCATGAAAAACACCAATATGGATAGTTTAATAAGACGAAACTTCAGCTCGTAAGTGCTGATAAAAAACAATGTACAATAACTAAATGTTACTGTACGATGTTTATTATAGCTTAAATAAACAATATTCTGTTTTTGCTCAAACACAGCGTTAAAAATACCAAATGGTTGACACGGAGCCACATAAATTTCATTTGACTAATTATTAATATATTATTATATCATAATATTAGTTAGCAGTGGTAAATCTAGGTATTAAAAAACCGTAAACACGAATTTTTGAAAATTTTAATATTTCTCCTTTGGCCACGTTTGAATTATCCATTTGAAATTAGGCATCAAGAAGGTGGCAAGGGGCCTTCATTTTCAAGGAATGAATTCTACCGGCAGTAATTTTACAATAATATTGTAAGATTAGACATAATAAATCTGACAACATGAATGCATTATATGAAAAAAGCACGGAATTTGCATTATTTTGCTGTAGAATGTTATACTAATTCTCGATTATCCGTGTGTGGAATAGCCGTCTTGCAATTTGGAACTAGGTACCATTGAAGCAATTTTAAGCGACCAGCGAATATATTTTTCATTTAGTCAATTTGTCGAAATTTTAATCTTTTTAATTGCAGTTTTACATTATTTTGATTACCATTAAAAACGAACGTGAGTAACTCATCTGAAAATCTATAAGCTGTGAGAGAAATCATATTGAATGATCTGAGCATACAGAGGAGACTAATTATATGCCTTTGGCTTTACAATCCTTGTTAGAATATTTCATTTTCAGAGTTGTGTTTTTGTTTTTATTGCAGCTTGTAGGATGATGAGTGAAATTGCTTGGAACTCCGTGCATTAAATAAGTGCAAACATTGGTTACAGACCTTGTTAATTAAAAAAAATTAAACTTTACAAAAAATAATGTTACAGAATACATATATATCTTTTACATTCCGAATCAATTTTTCGTACCTAGTTGAGTCACATAAATTATGACAAACTTTGAGAAATTAATTTAAAAGAATTAAATATGAAAAAAAAGAATTTAACAAAACAATTATAACTTGGCTGTGCGAGAAATCTCACAAATACTACGTTTATGTTTCTGAACAAATGCATAATATTCCCTCCATTTCTATCTATCAATTTTATCATTTATCTCTCACACCCTTTTTTTATGAAAATCTGTGATAACACTTTACAAACATTTAAACAAATAAATGAAACTTATACAGATTGGACTGTCAAAGACCTCGAAAAATTAGTTGTTAAATTACAAAAAAATTCAGATTTCATTACGAGATATATCTGACATCGAAACAGGTCTCAATTCGATAATGTCATGGATTTTTAGAATTATGTTTACAGTTTGAAATTATCCTTATTATATGAAAAATATTAAATAAATTTGTTATATATCAGTTTCCTTGCACACTCTTGTGCTATATGTACTTTAACGTACAAAGAACGTTATAGAACGTTATAGAAAGAACGTTACAGAATAGTGTTATCAATAGTTATTTAAACCAAACTGCTGTGCGTTTTTAAGGCCGAGCGGTAGCTTTCTAATTAACACGCTGAGTTCGGCGCCGAATTTGCTGTCCTTTCCGTTCAGCCGGCAGCGAGCTAAGCCTTAAAGCTAAGCCGTATTTTTGTTTAGAATTTTTCAATACATTTCATTAATGCTAAATTTGATCACATTTCATTGAGACTATATTTATTTTTTAACTTATACTGTCGGTTCCGTGGAACGACGTCAGGCAAACGAAAATTCCAGTGCCGGTTCCCAGGGACCGACGCCGGCCACACGGAAAGTTCACTGTCGGTCCCAAGAGATCGGCGCCGCGCTCAACGTTAACACGTTGACACGTTAACACGTTTCTTAACAGAAAGTTTCGGGCCGGTAAGTAAATATGTATTTAATTCAAATATATGAATTGATATGTAATCTATATATATGATTATTGTATTTGAGTTCCATTTCGAATACTCAAAACTTCAACGCAAAGAACTAGAGGTAGCAGATACATAAATCAGTTTATTGAACGCAATTTAACAGAATCGTTACAGCTGATGAGATGTGGGTAGCTCACTTCACCACAGAAAACAGCAACTCACGATTGATTGGCGTCACAGGGATCCACGCGCCGGACGATCCTCAGTCTATGCACGGAATTCTGGGATAGTAAAGGCATTCTGCTCATTGACGTATTGGCGAGTGGTGCTCCGGTGAAAGCTGATCTTTATTGCTCTTTACTAGAGAACATCTGAAGAGCCATTCAGAACATATGGTTTGGGATGCTCAGTGCTGGTGTTGTGTCCTACGACAACATCGGACGCATATGGGGAATTCCACAAAATATATGTTGCAGACGTTTCGCTGGGAGATGTCTGACCATCCATTCTATGGCTTCGATCTTGCTGTTAAGTACTTCCACGTGTTATTGCACCTGAAGACGTTCTTGTCTGGGCACACTTTCCTACAGGTGAAATGTTGCAGACAAATGTGATTTGATGCCTTTCTTCCCAGGCGACAGACTTCTATGACACTCTAATGGAAATAGGTAACCGACGCTATGACAATTGGTATAGTTCCGATGTTTCTTATGCTGAGAAGTAGCAGAAATATAGCTGTATCTTTTGCAATAGGTTTTTCCAGGTAATAAGACTTTGTTTTTTATGGTTTACGGCAAAGTAATTTTTCGGACGACCCTCTTATTGTTTAAATAATCATTATCAAATGAGTATACCTTCATCTAAATCAATATCTAACTCATTGAAATCATCATCTATATAAATTTCCTTCTAAATCCAATCAACTTCATCTGCTAATCTAAGACATCTAACTAAGCATAACTACCCAAAACACATCTTCATGTTAAACCATCATATATATATTATCATCATCATCGTCATTGAAAATATCGCCAAATTAAGATAAATCATCATAGCTCAAATCAACTAAATATAAAGCAGTATCATCTAAATCACCACCATCAACAATATGATTCTCATTTGATCATCGTCTTCATCACCTCAACCTTCTAAATCACCATCAAAATTGTTATCTGAATAACCAAGAAAGAAATTATAAAATTATCAACAGATAATTCAAAACTATCATTTAAATAATCATCATCATCGAAATCATACCTACAGTTTAAACCGTCGTATATGTCATCATCACCATTATCATCGTCGAGATAGATAAATCGTAATCTTCCAGATCATCTAAATAGAAAGCAATATCAACCAAATCATCATCTTCTTCATCCTCATTTAATCATCGTCTTCATTGTCTAACTCCTCTAAATTATTATATAAATCACTCTCACATCATGTATAAAATCGTCATCAGTCAAAACTATGTCACCATCAAATTCATCTAAATATTTATTATCACTTAATACACATCGTCATTTTAACCATCATGTATATCGCGTCACCATGATCATCGTCAGAATAAGATAAACCATCATCACCCAAATCACATCAGTCATTCTAAACCATCCTATGTATCATCTTCATCATCATCATTGAAGTCGTCGTCAGAATAAAAGAACTTCACCTAGATACAAAGCCCGATCACCTAAAGTTTTATTATCATCCTACTCAATTATTCATACTCTTCATCACTAAACCATATACTCACGATCACCTAAATAAAAAATCAGCAGCAGTTAATCTAAATTGTCGTCCTCAAAATTCCAGTTAAATTATTCAAATCATTGTCGTTTAAATCATGACTTTTTAGTGTTTCGCTAGTGTGCCGTCAAATAGAGCCAGTTTCATTCAGGTACAGACAGAAGGATATCACCGGAAGTTCACTATCGTTGGTACAGGTGTAGTAACCAACCGCCCTCAGGAGATGCCAGAGGCTTGGGGACGTAGCCGAAACCTATGCCATCTTAGATAACGTGACACTCGGAAGTGACGTAAGAGTTTGAATAACGTAATGTTTCAAAAAGTTTGGTTTTTGTGACAACGAAAATATTTTTTAAAGTTTCATTTCTTCCGGAAACGACGAATTGTTTTCTTTTTTTTTTTTTAGGCAACGGCCTCTTGAACCCCTTGAAATCTTGTTTGTAATGACATTAAAAATTTTCCTTTTATCATTAAATCTGTATTTGTTTTTAATTGAGCATCTCATTATTTACTGTTTGTTCATTTCGCATAATTTTAATATAATAATAATAAACCAAATGCAAAATGTTAATCGTTAAAGAGAAATGCGACCAGAGATATAAAATTAAAAATTAAAAGACAAAGAATTAAATTTATATATCAAGTTTTACCAGAATAGAAAAAAAGAGAAAGGACTTTAAAGAATAGAATAGTTGAAGGGGTGTTGAAAGCCAAAACATTTCATAAAATGAGGATTTCTGATACTTGCATTTTCAAATTCTCTACAATTTTAGCTTTCTTAGAACACCGTTCATTAATCTCTATGAAAATTAGGACTGTACAAAATCTAGCTTTAATTTGTCATTGAATACTTTGATAATTTAGAATTTTTACATAAAATCGCGTTTTTCCCCCGAACGTGATTTTTTATACTCGATGTAGTACCTGTTCTCAAGAACTACTGCTCACAGGTATCTGACATTTTTATACCTTATTTACTACGCTTCCAAATATTTGCCGAAATGAGCTTTTGATTATAATCAGTGCTAAATTTTACTATGCGTAACAAAATATACTGTAAAATACTCTAAAATTTAAAATGATAAAAAAGCTCGTTTCAGGATATTCAGCTAGGTATTGTGATGTTCCTTCCCTTAGCGAAAGACGTTTCCAGAACATTTTATCCGCGAGGGGCGAAAGACGGTTAAAGGAAGGGACGTAGTTACGCCGGAAAACAGAGTGGAGGCAAGCTGGTGGGAAGAATACGAGACTTGTGACTTTTGCGGTTGGACCGGCAGTCATGCCGTGTGCAAAGAGATAACTTAAGCTAAATGTATAGTAGTGGTATTTGTTTTATTGAGTATTGTTTAATAAATTAGTGGATAAAATTTCAAAGCTGATGGAGATTATTTTCCTATTATGGCGAGTGCATGAGAAATGACCGAACCCGCCTCGGAGTTGAAACGGCGCGAGGTGCAAATCGGTGCAGTTGATAGGATAAGATTGTGAAAAAGGAAATCACTAAATAGTGAAAATAATAAATAAATATGGTTGTAAAAAGTTACTGAAAGTTATAAAATGAAATTCGGTGATAGTTCACGAATGGATCTACGATGAGAGAAGATTTTTATGACGAAAGAAAATATCGCATTTAGGGCCATGTGTGCGAATAAATTCATCCGATTTGTGAAAGCGTGATGTGCTAAAAAGTTAACAGCCAGTGAGTGGTAAAATGGGATCATCAGTGTTCATCATCCTAGTGAAATCGTGAAAAGTTAAATCAGGGGTAATGTGAATTACCGTGTTGTAATCATGTCAAGTTACGTGCCACTGCAGTGTGCTCATGATTAAAGTTAACAGCGTCAAGTTGTGCTCTTCGTTCGATATTTTCACTATCGGGATCAAAGGTAAGTCCTTCTTAATTTATATATTAAGCATATTAACTTAGAAAATTATAATTGTTTTTATGTCTGTTAATAACATGTTTCGAATGTCAGGCGTTAAAGCCAGTAGACACCGAGAAAGTATATTTTATATGGAAATGAGAAATTAAGGTTCTTATTTTTATCAAGATATAGGAGATTCTTAGAGATTCTTAGAGCAAGGGAAACGATTATTGAAACATTTGAAAATAATGAAAGGAGTTATGTTTGACCCACCATCGAATGCTGAGAAATGGCTGTTCTTTTTACATCATGCTGAAGTGATTCGTAATCTCTATAAAATATCTGAAGAAGGGAAAATTATTTTGCAGAGTTTAAAAACAAAAGTTAAAAGTTTGATCGCGACTCTCGATGAAATGGATTCAAATAACAATATTATGATTAAAGACACCGTATTAAAAGAATTCGAGATTCCTCGGAAAAACCGATCGAGGCAGGCTGGTGGCGTGAATACGAGACTTGGTACTTTAGCGATTGGACCGGCAGCCATGCCGTGTGCAAAGAGATTACTTAAAACATGTTTTGCGCGCCTTATATTATGTATATAGTTGAGATTACTTAAAACATGTTTTGCACGCCTTATATTATGTATATAATTAAATGTATACTATACTAGTGATATTTGTTTTATTGTATATTGTGTACCGTTATGTGTAATAAATTAGAGGATAAAATTTCAAAGATAGAAATTATTTTCCTACTATGGCGAGCGCATAGACGAACCTGCCTCGTGGTTGAAAGAGCGCGAGGTGATAGATGTACTTTAATTACGTAAAAGCCTTCAAACCTGTAAGAACAGCAGATTTTCAGAAAAGGTAATCCAAAAATGGCCAATTCAACATTGTTGCTATAGGGTTTCCAACACCCCTTAATAAAAAGGAGTAAAATATTTTTAAAAAATGGCATTTATGGAAATACGAAAAAGAAATATGTTTAGCTTATAAGAGTATATAATATTTCTGTAAAAAAATAAAGTGAGAATTTAAAAGCAATTTTTTAAAATAAAAAACCAAAAGGAAATATTTATAGTTTTTAAAATCAGTATTACTTTTGTAAAATGAAAGAACTTAAAATCTTTTTAAAGTAATAATAGCGAAAAAAAAAATTTAAATTAAAGTTTCACGTTATTAAACTAAATATTGAAGAGAAAAACATTTTTGACACGAGAAAGGGAAAATAAAAGAATTTAAATGTCAAAATTGCATTTACACAATTTGCAACTTTGATAGAGATTCGCGTTCCTTTAAGCCTCGGGCGTCTCCCTATGACGGTCGGTTACTATTAAGCTTGTTATTGTAAACTGGCTATTCAAATTACAGTCGGTATGCGCAAAGGGGGCCTGAATCTTCATCCTGAAAAATAAACAAAATTATTGTTACACATCACATAAAAATATCAGTTAAAATGATAATTCAATTCTGAGTCACAAGCATGAGAATATTTGAGAAGGTTATATGGCATACGCAAATAACCAAAATGAAAGGTACTCGAAACGCATGTCCGTGCACTGTCTGCAAAAGATCAGACCGGATCTTGGTCGTTTGTGGTAGGCATTGACTTGCAAGTACAAATGTGTTTTGAAAAATATAAATGTTTGCGCTTTGGTACTTTTAAATTTAAAATCATTTGTTTTGTAAAAAGTACGAAGCCTAGCTCTTCATATGTTTCTCCGACACTCATAATTTTATGAGGAAAAAGTTTGCACTCGTTATGAAATAATTTTGAACATAAGTATCTCCGTCTGATTTCGATTGACATCAGTCAATTGTTTTGTGATTTATTTCTTATAACCAAAAGGAAAGTTTCCGAAATGAAGTCTAGGTATTGGAGGAAAGAATATTTAGTAAAATGTAGAAAACTGATACTTTTATTTTCAGCTTTTTTGAAATGAACTCATTATGCAGCGTGCCAAAAAAATTAAAAAAACTTCTCTCAAAATTTAATTTTCAACGTTCTATTTTGGAAATGAAAATACCAATTAACAATAGACAGAACTCGTCCTTGACTTTGTAAATTATTCTAGATATCCTTGACTTCCTATAGCTGGTAAAAACCTGAAATCTCTTACTAAATTTGGCATGGTATTTTTCAAACGTAAAAATGTAAATTTCAAACGTAAAAATGTGCGCCATTTGTTTTTACATAAAATTTCATTTGTTTTTACATTAAAGTGAATTCGCGGAATTAGGAGTCATGTTTCTTCTTTCTGTAGTCATTTGAAGCCGTGGTTCTGAGGTCAACATCAAAGACTTAACGATATCACATTTGATTTTAGTGTAGTTCATCCAGTGCTTTCTTCAGCAGTAGTAATGTCTTTCGCCGAACGAAACAAACACAATGCAAGTTTCAAATGTTAAGTCATTCAGTTTGCGAAAGAAAATGGAAATCATGCAGTTTGGTTTTCGTGAATGCTTCGTACACGAGTGGAAGACGCATGAAATTTTACAATGATTATTGCGCCAAAGAATAAATGTGTATTGCATAAAGAAGTAATGAAATAGCTTACCGTCGGCGAAAGTGTTGGAAACTGCATTGTAGAAAATCCCCATCATCACTAGAATGGATTAATTGTAACAAGAAACAGCGTACGTTTCTTTGCCTTAAAAATAGAAAAAAGGAGTGCAAATGGAAGTGAAAACTCTAAAGCAAACTGAGGTTGTGTATTCGATTTACTTCACGGAATAATTCAGTTCTCCGAGAAAAAGAGATAACATTTTTTCAAAGGCTTCGAAAATATAGAGATAAAACTTTGAAGAGTTTTTAAAAATATGTAAAACTTTATTTACTATCACGTGTTGCAAATATCGATGTCATTCCTGAAGTTTTGATATAGTAGGAGATAAAGAAACAATGATATGAAAGAAAAATAACGGTTAACATAAAATCAATAGGCCAACGAGAAATCTCACCTCGCCGTACTGATCTCCTGCTTAGCCGACCGTACGAAATTAAAAGCTCATCGATATCTTGAAAAGAAAGACTTTGCTGAAGTGCAGTTTCCCGAAAGTGTTTTCATCCGTATTCACGAGAAATGATCGGCGGAGAAAAATGTTGTGAAACTGTGGATAAGAAATATTTGGCAAAAGCTTCCTTTTGCCACAGATAATCAAGAAAGTCTAATACTTTGGGACATGTTCAGCCTCCATCTAACGGATAGCACAAATATGTTGTTGAAAGAGTGTTATACAGATATGACAGTTTATCCAGGCGGATTATTGCCATTAGTTCAGATATTAGACATATATGTCAATAAATCATCGATAGAATATTTTAAACGTTAGTGGAATACTCGAACAAAAGTGAAGGTGAAAAAAACAATTACAAATGGAGACCAAATACGTCATGCCAGTCCATAAATAGTGTGTCAGTAGATAATAAAATCACGTAATAAAATTAAACCCGTTTAATTTATGTGGTATATCTGACGGTCTAGATGCAACGAAAGATGATTATTTATGTGTGGATCAGAGTAAAAGTTACGGCAAAACTGAAACAGAATTCGATGATGTGCTTGAAGTTATAGCTTGAGACGTATATGAGGAACTTTGATCTGTCTATGCACGTATGGATCAGAGGTGAAGGTGAAAATGAAACAGAATCCGATAACGAAAATTTTTAAGTACATAAACTATGTTATTTCTCTTAAATAAAAAGCATTTAATTACACGCAGAAATCTAATTTTCGTATGCTCACTTTTTCCATATTTTTAAACATAACATTTTTATAGCTGGCGTACAGCGCGTACCCATAAATTTCCATCTTGCATTTTCTTTTAAAAGTGCGCCTTATACGCCTTAATATACTATAACAAATATAGCTGAAACTTAAGTGATAGAGATATTTACATGCTTGCTGAAGCATTATATTCTGTTTTTTTTTTTCCCTTCTATTAGTGTATAAATGTTTTCAAAATTTCGATGGTACGTTTTTCAATCTTTGTGTTTAGAAAAGGGATAAAGAATTCAAACTTTTATCTCCGAAAACAAAATTCTAAATCAGATTTCTAATGAAGAAGTGAAATTCTCTATAGCTTTACTTTCCGGACTAATTAAAATTAAGAAAAAGAAGAGAGGAAAAAAATAACTGATTTGGGTAAGCAGAATATTTAGCCATTCAGTATCTATTGATGGGAATGTATATAACTCTAATGAATAGTACAGAAATAAGATAAAGTTACGTTTCAGTTTGTAGGCCTTACATTTCAAAATGGTTTTAATACAGCTTAAAGCGCATAGCCAAAGATTATGCTCTCAACCGCTTTTTCAGTAATAACGTCAGAGAATAATTCTTACAGTTACAATGTTTTCAAATAATTCATTCCTTCAAAAGTAATCTATTGTACTAAGATAATGTGTTTTCGAGGGCAGAAAATGAAACAGAACGGCGAGATCCATCAGAGTATGATCCTGTAATGCTTTAACAAATCTTTTGCAGTCTTAAATAATAGAGAAATGTGGTAGAGCTTCATCTTACACTATATTCTCGTATTCATATTGTTACGAATTTGGTATTTAAAATCTAATGTTAGTTCAATTATAAATTAAATGGTTTTATTTCTCGCGCAGTGCAGCGCGTGACGAATATTAAAAGAAAGCTAAGCCGGAAAAATTAAAAATACCAGAGCGCGTGCGTTAAATAAATAAATATCTCTTTTTGATTTCGAGAAAGTACTGGAAAATTCTAGCGCGTGATTTTAAAAGCTTATAAAAGGAGGAAAACATCTCAGTTTGTAGTAGTTGCTTTGCTGTTGTTTAGAAAACTGCTGTTGTTGATTATAGCGAATTCGCGGATTAGCGTTCTTTAGCTGTTTTGAATTACGTTCTATTGTACATATGAGTAGTTAAAAGATAACTACTGTGTGATATTGTAAAACTGCATGATAATTTGAGAAAATTTAAGCATTTTTGTTGTGATAATAATAAATTTTTGTTCATTTTTCATCGGACTTGTGCATTCATTTCATAACGAACCCGTACGCACGCAACAATTTTTGGTGTCAGAAGTGGGGTTTGAATGCCAATAACAAGAGGGATGGAAGAACAATTGAGACAGCTCATTACTGCTTTTGCTGCTTTCCAAGAAAAGATGGAAGCTGGCCAAACATCTTTTAAAGAAGAAATTAAAGAGAAAATGGATGCTGGTCAAAGGTCCGTTAAAGAAGAAATAAAATTGGGCCAGGAATCCCTCAAGGAAGAAATGAAAACGGCACAGGAACAATTGAAGTTGGGCCAGGAATCCGTTAAGGAAGAGATGAAATCTCTTAAAAATGAGATGAAAGCAGGTCAGGACGAAATGAAAAGAGAAATTACCTGCGTAATAGAAAATAAATTTGAGTCTATGGAAGGCAGAATAGACGCGGTTGAAACTAAAGTTGGACAAATAGAAGAAAGAGTTTCTTCGGTAAAAGAACAAGTAGAAGAAAGAATTTCTTCTGTAAAAGAACATATAGAAGAGAGAGTTTCTGCCGTCGAACAACAAATTGATGATAGGGTTTCTGCTGCCGTCGCGAAAGAAGTTGACAGCCTAAAGAAGTGCATAGCGACGGTAGGAAACAATTCTGAAGGTTTCAAATTTTTATCGATGCCTGCTCGTTCCGTTCTGAAACTATCTACATATGATGGGAAGCCCTCCTGGCAGGTGTATAGGACACAATTTTCTATCGTTGCGGATGCGAATGGATGGGATTCCCAAGCTAAGGCCCGTCATCTCGCCGCTTCTCTGAGAGCAGACGCAGCGGATATCCTGCAGACGCTTCCCGAAAATCAAAGGTTAGATTTCGAAGCTCTGTCCGGCGCATTGGAGCTGCGCTTTGGCGAGAAATGTTTAAAGGACTACAGCAGACTTCAATTAAAATCCCGTCAACAGAAGCCCACCGAATCACTCCAGGAACTCGCCACGGATGTTGAAAGGCTGTCCCACCTCGCCTTTACGGAGTGCCCGAGAGAAACGAGGGAAATTCTGTCGCTACAATATTTCATCGATGGCATCGGGGACCCTGAAATACAGAAAGCACTGCGAATGGCCGATGTTAAAGATTTGAAAAGCGCTTTAGTGTACGCCATGAAATTCGAGGCAGCCCAGCAAGCTACTCGTTGAGACCGCCACCCAGTCAGAGCTGCTCAAGTCCAGGAGCCAGGGGATCAAGTCACCGCTCGTCTAGAGATTTAACTAGACAACTGAACGACTTGAGACGGAATATTGGTGAGAAGAAACCGACCGTTAAGTGCTGGAACTGCGGTGCTGAAGGACACATACGACGAAACTGCAGAACACCCCAGGGTACGGATGTTAAAACAGCTCCTAACAAACAGCAGGGAAACTAATTAGTGACCATCTCGCGGGGCGGAGGTTGCCAGATCATGAAAAGCCCCAGTTTAAAGCGCTTCAGATTTCTGCAGTGAGAGGCGGCAGTAATGGACTTTTCATAATAGGACATATTAATGGAGTTCCCTGCAATATGACGATAGATACAGGAGCCAACGTTACCATCATCCGAAAAGATTTGGCTCAACAACTGGGAAGCAAACTTATCTGGACGCCGCCCTGCGTTACCCTACAGACTGTGTGCGGTGAGAAGATCAACATCGATGGAAAAGTAAATGTTAACATCACGTTTGGAAGTGCCGCTTACCATCACACGGCATATGTAGCAGAGATCACTGATTCTTGCATACTCGGATTGGACTTTCTAAGGAAATACAATTTTTCCTTGGACTTTCAAAATAACGAATTGCATTCTACATCTGAGGACATAGCGTTATTTGGAGTCAATGATGAAGTTAAATCTGTCCATAAAATCATAGCACAAGACAATATCAATATACCGGCAAGAACAGAAATTTTACTTCCTGGATCCATAGCCGAAAACAGAAATTTCCGCTACGGCATCATAGAATATCCCAATAACTGTAATAGCCCAAAAGGAGTACTAGTAGCCTCAACACTCGTCGACCTATCCAGAACGGTTATCCCGGTGAGAGTCGCCAATGTAACTGAGAAGGGGAGAATTATTAAGAAAGGTGAAGTGGTTGCAGCATGTACTCCAGTAACCACCGTTGAAAGAAAGAGTAACATCCAAGAATCCGTGTCCTCAGAGAGAATTACATCGGAGTTATTGCAGAATGCGCAATTAAACGATAAAGAGAGGAATGCTGCCGATCGCGTCATTAAAGATCTTCAAGTTGTTTTCTCCCGCTCGTCTTCTGACGTGCGTCGAACTAGTTTGACACAACATAGAATAGATACCGGCGATCATCCCCCGATCAAGCAACATCCAAGACGTCTCCCGTTTGCTAAACAGGAAGAGGTGCGAACACTGTTAAAAGATATGAAAGAAAGCGATGTCATCGAGCCTTCAGTAAGTCCATGGGCATCTCCCATCGTCCTAGTCAGAAAGAAAGACGGCTCAACAAGATTTTGCGTCGCCTATCGCCGGTTGAATGAGGTTACGAAGAAAGACAGTTACCCTCTTCCTAGAATTGACGACATTCTAGACACTCTTTCTGGCAGCAAGTGGTTCTCAACACTTGATTTAAAGAGTGGGTATTGGCAGGTAGAAATACAGCCTGAAGACTGAGAAAGAGACGGCATTTACTACGGGACAAGGGCTTTGGCAATTCAAGGTGATGCCGTTTGGACTGTGTAATGCGCCGGCAACATTCGAACGTCTTATGGAAACTGTTTTGAAAGGCCTTTCCTACGAAGCCTGCCTCATATACCTGGAAGACATCATCATCGTCGGAAAGAGTTTTGAAGAACATTTAGAAAATCTTAGGAAGGTGCTTCAGAAACTGAAAGAAGCCAATCTGAAGCTGAGTCCCGCTAAATGCAAATTGTTCCGAAAGGAAGTGACTTACCTGGGACATGTCATCTCTGCAGAAAGTGTGCGCACGGATCCTGAAAAGTTATCAGCCGTTAAATCCTGGAAACGTCCCGAAAATGTCCATCAGCTGAGAAGCTTCCTAGGGCTTTGCACCTACTATAGGAAATTCGTGAAGGACTTTTCTTCCATCGCAAGACCCCTACACAAGCTGACAGAGAGCAACCAAAAGTTCTTGTGGACAAAAGAATGCGAGGATGCATTTAACAACTTAAAGGAGGCTTTAACATCTGCTCCAATCCTGACGTATCCTCAGCTTGACCGACAATTTATTCTCGACACCGACGCGAGTAATGAAAGAGTTGGTGCTGTTTTGTCCCAAGAAATAGACGGCCAAGAACGTGTAGTGGCATACTGGAGCAAGTGCCTGTCTAAACCGGAGAGGAATTATTGTGTCACCAGGAAAGAGTTCCTCGCCATAGTCAAAGCTGTAGAACAGTTCCATCACTATCTATACGGCAGAAAATTCCTGCTCCGCACCGATCATGCATCATTGACCTGGCTTTTAAATTTCAAGAATCCTGAGGGTCAAATAGCCAGGTGGATACAGAGACTCCAAGAATATGACATCACTATCCGTCATCGTAAGGGATCATCACACGGAAACGCCGACGCCCTGTCTAGAAGACCTTGCCAAGAAAGCTGCCGATATTGTTCCAGGGTGGAAGCGAAATACGAGCTGCTGACTCCGGTCGCAAGACAAATTACAACATCAACATCGGCTGATCGAGAACCGTGGAGTGATGATAAAGTCAGGAAAGACCAGCTGGAAGACCGCGACATTAAACCCATAATTGATTTAATGGAGTCATCAAACAGAAAACCTACCTGGCAGGAAATTTCTATCTGTAGGCCTACAACCAAACAGTATTGGGCACTCTGGGATTCACTTCACATTCGAAACGGCGTCTTATACCGGAAATTCGAATCGGATGATGGGAAGACGTTCGGATGGCAACAAATACATACTCGTTGTCATTGATTACTTCACCAAGTGGCCTGAAGCTTATCCTATTCCTGATCAAGAGGCTGTCACAGTAACTGAGGTAATGATACAGCACTGGATTTCTAGGTTCGGGGTGCCTCTTCAGTTACATTCCGATCAGGGAAGGAATTTTGCCTCTTCAGTAATCAAAGAGCTATGCAAACTACTCGGCATTGACAAAACTCAAACGACGCCATTGCATCCCCAGTCGGACGGCATGGTAGAGAGGTTCAATCGAACCATCCTTAATAACCTCTCATTAGTGGTTTCCAAAAACCAACAGGACTGGGACAAGAAATTACCACTCTTTTTACTGGCTTACCGCAGTGCTGTCCACGAGACTACCGGGTATTCTCCATCACAGATGCTCTTCGGTCGTGACCTTCGTCTGCCTTGTGATCTATTGTTTGGCCGCCCTCCGGATGCTCCTTCATCGTCTGAGGAATATATTCAAGATCTCCAGGCCCGGTTTGAAGTGATGAACAACTTTGCACGAGAACGAGTCAACTTGGCGACGGAGAAGATGAAGACCCGCTACGACACAAGAGCTAATGAACATCAGTTCCACGAAGGAGACAAGGTGTGGTTGTGGAATCCGACTCGACGGAAAGGACTTTGTCCGAAATTACAGTCACCTTGGGATGGCCCGTATACAGTCGTAAAAAGGCTGAATGACGTCGTGGTTCGGATTCGTAAGTCTTCGAACTCTAAACCTAAAGTCGTTCATTACGACAGGTTAGCTCATTACTATGGCCATAGTACGTAATGTAAATAATTGTAAATAGTATCAGACCATGGTCCTTTTTGTTTATAAATGTGTATTTGATTTGATTTGTATTTAGTATTTGATTTGCATTTAGTATTTGATTTGTATTTAGTATTTGATTTGCATTTAGTATCTGATTTAAATTTAGTATTTGTTTTGTATTTAGTATTTGATAACATTTGATTTGTTTAAGTTAGTTATTGCATTTATTGTTTATATTGTTTGATATTGTAATGTAATGTTTATGCCTCAGTTGCATTTATGCCACAGTTGTAAGTTTAGCTTCCTGTCCAGGGATTGTACTGCCCGGGACGTGCAGTCCTTGGGAAGGGGGAAGTGTTACGAATTTGGTATTTAAAAATCTAATGTTAGTTCAATTATAAATTAAATGGTTTTATTTCTCGCGCAGTGCAGCGCGTGACGAATATCAAAAGAAAGCTAAGCCGGAAAAATTAAAAATACAAGAGCGCGTGCGTTAAATAAATAAATATCTCTTTTTGATTTCGAGAAAGTACTGGAAAATTCTAGCGCGTGATTTTAAAAGCTTATAAAAGGAGGAAAACATCTCAGTTTGTAGTAGTTGCTTTGCTGTTGTTTAGAAAACTGCTGTTGTTGATTATAGCGAATTCGCGGATTAGCGTTCTTTAGCTGTTTTGAATTACGTTCTATTGTACATTTGAGTAGTTAAAAGATAACTACTGTGAGATATTGTAATACTGCATGATAATTTGAGAAAATTTAAGCATTTTTGTTGTGATAATAATAAATTTTTGTTCATTTTTCATCGGACTTGTGCATTCATTTCATAACGAACCCGTATGCACGCAAAAATATTATTTGTATTATGTGACTATGTGTCTCTATTCGATGTGTGGGAAAAAACGTCTCCAACAGGTTTATATATACGATACCATTCAGATAAACGCAAAGGAAACCAACATTTCCATCTAATAATATTCATTTTATTTTAATAAAACCATTCTCTAGTTAGATAACCAATTTGTGAGCAAGAATTTGCATCGTAACAGTGAATTATATTGCTGCCAAATTCCAAATATAAAAAACTAAAGCTCACGAATCACAAACCGAGAGTTTCTGTGAGATTTGTGATGTGCGAAGGAATTTCTATTTTGAAAGAAATCGAAATTGATATAAATTCGCTTTATAACATATTATTCAGTTAATTTAACTAAATTATATTATGATTCTGATGTAATGTATACACACATTTTAAAAGTTATTTCTTTCGCTCATTTCAATTTGTAATCTTGAATTTTTACACTGAAAAAATCCTGAGTAGAGACGGAAACTGTGGTATGTCAAACTGAATTTAAACAACGTGAAAGCAAATGAAAAGCTAATGTACATACTACAATAGCTTTTAATTTGTTTAGAATTACAATCTTAGTAATGCAAATCATGCTGATTAACACATAATTAAAAGTGTATAAACATTCCTTTTTGAACGTTTCTTTGAACCTTGATATAAAGTTCTATGAATATCTGCAGTTGGATAAGACAGCTCAGGGTCAAACAAATTTTAAAATGAAATTTGTATAAATTAATTTCATGAGTTCAATTATGAAAGATATGCCGTGCAATATTTATTTGCACAATTTAAAGCCAGTAGCACAACATAAATTTATTGTTAAAAAATATTGCCATGTGTAAAGCTATGTGTTAAAAAAGTCAATAAACTGTGACTTTCCAGGTAAAACCGGAAGACCTCGCAGCCATGAAAGGCACTGAAAACATAGATCTGAACTACGAAAGAGTGTACTTAGTTGCTGCTAAAATAATACTGGTATCTTAAAGTTAGCATGACTAATTACTAGCTAATATTATATCAGTAGTTACACTTACCGAGCAAAATATTATCAAATGCCGTCCATATACTAAGAACACCATAAAGTTCTTGATAATAAAAATGTTGTTGATAATAAATTTTGGTAAAATGAAGCAGGTATATGATTTATTTGTTCTATTTTTCTTTTCCGGGTCTTGCTTCGTTTGGTCATTAAATCAATCGTTCAACAGTCGGTATCCAGTTCTGGCTCTTTTCGCAGTTCAACCGGTTTCCTTTTCGGCTTTGATAGTTCTTTTCCGGTTCCAGGTTGTCTTTCAGATTTGGAAACTTTTCCGTTTTTTGCTTCTTTTCCAGGTATTGCGTCTTTTCAGACTCCTCTATATTTTCCATTTCTGGCATCTTTTCCGGCTCTTGCTTCTTTTCCAGTTTTTGCATTTTTTCCAGTTCCTTCTTCATTTCAGGTCTCTCTTTTTTGGTTTTTGCAATTTTTCCCCCAAACTTTTGCCTTTCCAGTTCATTTTTGTGTGCTTGTTTTAGCATCTCTTCAATATGTTTCTCCATTTTCAGTTCTTCTGTCTTTTCTAGTTTTTGTATTCCTTCCTGTATTTTCTTCTTTTTCAGTTCTTCTTTCTTTTCTAGTTTTTGAATCCATTCCAATAATTGCTTCTTTTTCAGTTCTTTCTTATTTTCTAGTTTCTGTTGCTTTTCCAGTTTTTGTTTGTTTTTCAGTTCTTCCTTCTTTTCCAGTTTTTGCTTCTTTTTCTGCTCTTGTTTCATTTTCAGTTCTTGCTTCTTTTCCAATTTTTGCTTCTTTTTCAGTTCTTGCTTCTGTTCTAATTCCTGTATCTTTTCCTGTTCTTGCTTTTTTCTAGTTTTTGTATCTTTTCCAGCTTTTGTTTCTTTTTCAGTTCTTGCTTCTTTTCTAGTTTTTGTGTCAATTCCAGTTTTCTCTTGTTTTTGAGTTCTTGCTTCTTTTCCAGTTTCTCCTTCTTTTCCTGTTCTTCCTTTTTATTCAGTTTTTGATTCTTTTCCAGTTTTTGCATCTTTTCCGGTTCTCGCTTCTTTTCCAGTTCCTTCTCGTTTTCCAGTTTTTGCTCCTTTTCATGATCACAAGGAGGATTTTCCAATCTACAAAAAAATCGGTATATCTTTATTTCATTAGTAAAATAGTGAAGGTAATGCAATGACGATCACGTTTAACATGTACAACACTTCCATATTTAGATACTATATAACACTTTTGGCTCAGTTTCATAGGGAAAAAACTCCCCGTAGATTATTGCCTGGCAGAATTGTTTTCTACAAAGGGCGAATTTGTTGTTTTCGTTGTTCTGACCTAAAGCCAAGCAGATAAGTTAAAGTATTTTGCGTTATTTGTATGCAATAAGCGGCCTCCATGAATCTCACGTAGAGCGTAATAATTTGCAAAGTTTCAGTGCATTACTTTTCCTTACTTAAATTTTACATAAGTTGCAATAATAATAACAGAAATAATAAACAGGTGGCTTAAAAAGAGGGAAACATTGACGAAAATTGCAAAATAGGAGGAAAAAAGGAAACTGAAATGAAAAGGGAAACAACTACAAACAAAGGATGGAAAAAGCATTTTAGAAGATATACACGTAACGTTCTTTCTGAATCAGCAAAACCTGTATTTTAACGAGTCTCTTTGCATCGCTGGCTGCACAGATTTCAAATTTTCTCTCGTTATTCCAAATTCGGATCATATTGCTGGTCTTTTTCGTAGTCCAGCAGAGCCGCACTAGGATTTTTGCCACCATTGGTTTTCAATTGAAACTTTTATTCTCATTCTTCAGTTGCATTCTTAAAGTTTATTTATTTGTACAGGAAGAAAGAAAGAAATCAATCAAATCAAAGTAAATTAGGAAAAGATATACCTGTTTTCTCCTATATTTATTGTTCCCTGTAATTTCTTTTGCCTGTTGCATTAAATTTATTGAAGGAAAATTTACAAAATCATTCAAAATGTATTTCCTAAATCCTTATGCGAATTTAGCCCTTCTGATCATTTCGGCCACACTTTAATGGCTTTTACAATTTGATGTTTGAATATTGACAGCTGCCTATACTGAAATATGTTCTCCATTGTCCTCGAAAAAAGAAAAATTAAAGTTCCAGGTAATTTTGCAATGAAGGACACATATAACTTATTTGAAGGGCAAGAGGAAAAGAAAAAGATATTTTCGGATGGGAATATGTAGCATTTTAAACACTGTGTTTGTAAATGTCATCATATAGTAGCAACACTTGAGTCATAAGTAATTATACACATATATGAGAGAGACGACGATGACGAAAAATTAAATGGCAAAACATGGCCGAAAACACTTTCCTGGCCGGTGCAAACAACACAAAACACAAGAAAGATCGGACACCAGTTATGCTTAGCAAAAGATAAATTAAAAAGTAGGAACAAAATTAGACACTTATGGACCTCAATAAAGGTGTTCGAAATTACGACCTGCACCCTGTTACAGGTATTCCATCTCTCGTACAACGAACATGAGATGTTCTGGAAAATACCGTGCATCCCCAGGACTTTCCCAGCACCTGCCACAATATGTGCCACAAGTTCCTGTTGGACTTCTAACTGGGGTTTCGTGCACTTATGTGTTGAAGTACCCCGAGACGAACTGATAATGCAAGTTAGGTCTCGTGATCTTGCTGAACAATGCACTGGACTATCCCTACCAAACCCATGTTTAGGACACGTTCCGAAGGAACTTTCGAATACTTTCTTTGATGGCGATCCCCTGCTTTTGTTCTTATTTCTTGGTTTCCGCTGCGCTAAGGAAAATAAAGAAATATCTTTACAATGTTCGTACCCTATTTTTCTTGTGTTGTCTGTCTTTCGTCACTATGGGCCAGGAAAGCGTTCCCGACAATGCATTGCAATAAATGATTATATATATATAAACAATATATATATATATATAATCTTATAAACATGTTACCGTGAAAGACCGAAATTGGAGAATATCGACTTTCACCGGAGAATGTCAACATTCACCAAATACGTCGGTGAAAGATAAAATATTGCATTACATTCTTCTACATTCGGACCCTCACCGGTGTATGTCGATAATCACAGATATGCTCTGGTGTAGATTGAAAAGAGCGGAGTATATGTACACACTGTTATTGCAAAAGGAAGTGTTCCACAAATAAATGCAGTTGTAAATGCAAGGGCCTCTTGTGCAATTGAAAGTGTTATATATTATACACACACATATATATATATATATATATATATATAATCGTATAAACATATGTTACTGTGAAAGACCGAAATTGGAGAATGTCGACTTTCGGTAGATTGAAAACAGAAGAGTATATGTACACACTGTTATTGCAAAAGGAAGTGTTCCACAAATAAATGCAATTGTAAATGCAAGGGCCTCTTGCGCAATTGAAAGTGTTATATATATTATATATATATAATCATATAAAAATATGTTACCTTGAAAGACCGAAATTAAAGAATGTCGACTTTCACCGGAGAATGTTAACATTCACCAAATACGTCGGTGAAAGATCGAATATTGCATTACATTCTTCTACATTCGGACCCTCACCGGTGTATGTCGACAATCACAGATATGCTCTGGTGTAGATCGAAAAGAGAGGAATATATGTACACACTGTTATTGCAAAAGGAAGTGTTCCACAAATAAATGCAGTTGTAAAAGCAAGGGCCTCTTGTGCAATTGAAAGTGTCATAACAGTTTAAATTGTTGCAATAAATAAGATTTGAATCACGTAATTTAGTAAACATAGCTTGAGTAAGCTCCCTGTTCCGAGTCAGGATAGTTCATGTTTCCAAAGCAAATAAAGAGGAATACAAGTCCTGATAGTGGCGCCCGACGAAGAAGAATAACCATGGCCGTGTTTCAAGAAGAACCTGTGGTGCCTGCAGAAGCAGCTCAGAATCCAGAAATGCCAGCTGCCGCACTGGAAGGATTTGGGTACATCGTACAGACCATGCGCGCATCGATGAAACCAGAAGCAACATTTAATGGAAACTCACCGGTAACCAGTTTTTTGGGAAAATTGGATGACCACTTCATGCTGTATCCAGTCCATGAGTTCCATAAAGGTACTTTAGCTACCAGCGCTTTGAGGGGCCAAGCGCTTAATTGGTTCAAATGTATAGGCAGAAGCCTCTTGGGTCAAGCGGGAAGTCCCACCTATACTTACGAAAATTTTAAGACTGCCTTAGTAAAAGCCTTCCCTGTCGTAAGAGATCGTGCAAGTTTAGAAATGGAACTCTTCAGCATATACCAGCAATGAATCGAAAATCTTTCCACCTTTATTTTAAGAAAAATTCACGTCTTTAAACTCTTGTATGGAAACCGTCCGGATCCTGAGATAATCCAAGTGATTTTGCCGAGTTTAGGTCCCCAAGTACAAGACTTTATTTAATTAAGGAATCCGACTACACTGGAAATGTTATTTGAGCTAACAATCCAGTTTGAAAGTAGAAGAACGGCGGACATCGAGTGAAGACGCCAGTATGAGCAACGAAGCCAATTTGGTGAGCCAACACCACAACAAAGGCAAGAACACGGCTACGGAAGCAAATCGAATCAGAGGGCAAGGAAACCTGAGTATCCAAAAACAACCGGCGAACGTCGACAGTTCAATAGTAAGCCAGAAAAAAAGTCTGAAGGCCAGCGGAAAAACAAGGAAGGCATGGAAAGGAAGAAAGAAAATTTAAACTAAAACGGATTTCTGCTGTGCGGAAATCCGAAGGCCAAGAAAAGCCCTCTTTCTTCAAGTTAAATACAGTTATTGTGAAAAATTTGACTCTTCCAAAGATTGAAGTTAGAGTTTTATAAAAGATTTTGCAGCTATTGTTGAACCATTGTTAAAATTAAAAAGGAAAAAGGCAAGATTCTCGTGGACGGCCGAAGCCAATAGTGCTTTCGAAAAATTAAAGCAAGCATTAACGCAAGCCCCTGTTTTGAAATTTCCTGAAAACGATGAGAATTTAGAAATTTCAGTGGATGCTTCGGATTATGCGCTAGGAGCGGTACTTTCGCAAAATCAGCAGCCCGTATCATTTTTTAGTAGAACTTTAAATCAAACACAAAGAAATTATTGCGCGACTGAGAGAGAGGCACTTGCAGTTCTGTTAGCAGTGCAAAGGTTCCGAGTCTATTTTGGAAAGTATCCAATAACAGTGTATTCTGATCATGCGGCGGGAACTAGATTGTACTCAGGGAAACACATATCCCCAAGGTTAATAAGATGGGCACTAAAGTTACAAGAGTATAATCTGGTAATTAAGCACACGCCCCGGAAAGAAAAATATCGTAGCAGATGCCCTATCCAGAAAAAAATAGATGAAGAAGGTAATACTGTAAAGGTGGCAATGCTCACAGCATGTAAGTTACATTCCCGAGAAACTGTGATAACCGAACTGAGTAAGGATCCTGAATTTAAAAATATTTATGATTATTTAAAGGATCCTGAAAATTTTAGCCACCAAGATATTGTGGCGATAAGAAATAGGGCGCCCATTGCGAACTAATAGATGGTCTATTATTTTATACAAAAACTACGAATTCCAACAACGAATTTCGACCTGTTATCCCAGATAGTCTTAGATTAAATATACTGCAGGAGTTACACGACTACCCTTTAGCTTCTCATGCTGGTATTCGAAAAACCATCCAACGTGTACGCGAAGCAGTTTATTTTCGTGAGCTGCAAAAGTTAACAAGGGCGTATGTCCAGTCCTGCCCAACATGTCAAGCAGTTAATTATATTAATTTCCGCCCGGCCGGGTTTCTAAATAGTATTAAATCGGAATTTCCAAATGAAATAATTGGCATCCATTTATTGGGCCCTTTCCCAAAAAGTCAGTTAAATAAAAGTCGCTATCTCCTTGTTATGGTTGATCATTTTAGTAAGTGGACCAAAATTGTTCCCTTAAAACGAGCCTCCGCGAAATTAGTTACTGATTCTATTTTAAATAAATATATTTTAAAATATGGGGCGCCCCTAAAAGTAATATCGGATAATGGTCCTCAATTTATAAGTAATATATTGGAAGACATGTGCCAAAAACTGGGCATACATCATTTAAAAATGGTCCCGTATCGGCCGCAATCAAATATAGCGGAACGGGTCAAAAGAAATATAATGAAAATTCTCCGTAGTTATGTTAAAAATTTTCATAAAAGCTGGGTTAACTATGTCAATGATTTAGGTTTCGCCCTTAGGACCGCAAAACATGATACGACGGGCAAAACTCCTGCTGAGTTATTTTTAGGTAGAAAGATTATAACGCGTTAGATAAATTATTTTATATTCAACAAAGAGCCCCAGAATTTAAAATGGGCAATATAGAAAAATAAATTAAAGAAGCAAAAAAGAACACTGAAGTAGCACAGAGAAAACAGAAGCTTTATTATGATATGAAACGACGGGGAGTAACTTATAAAGTAGGAGATGAAGTGTTAAAAATTAAGCATTAACTTTCTTCAGCACCAGAAGATAAAACTGCCAAATTTTATACACGATTTGAAGGACCATATGTCATAGAAAAAGTAACTCAGGCTTAGTGGTGTTAAAAGCCAGGAATGGTGAAACCTGCACCGCAAACGTAGACCAGATAAAACCATTTTATAATCGTAATAAAATTCCAATATTTCAAGATCTTTTGCAGGATCCGGCACGGCAGGCACAAGCTCCAGAGGTGGAACAACGACAATCCCAATTGCAAGCCATTAGTAGACAGGAGCAATTGAAAAGAAAGTTCCCCCGTTGGAAAACTGAAGGTAACAAGAAAAAGAAGTCGTTCCACCGACCAGAAAAGAGAGGGCACGACCACCCAAAGAATGAAGAAGGGAGAAGTACGACTACTGCAAAGAAAGCCAGGAGAAATGACAGCAACTATAACACGGCTCCAAAACAGAAGATCTACCCATCGGATAGGAGTCTACGCAGCAAATGTCGACGAATTGATGAAGGAAGACCAGCTGCAGATGTAAAGACGCAAGAAAAATTTGAACAGCCAGCAACGAGATCCAGGCAACAACGAGAGACAGTTGTCCCGGTTCCGCCAAGACCAGCTGCCATCAAACGGCCGAGACCACAGGCAGATGCTAAAGAAAAGGTCTTCAAGGGTGACCGAACTGGAAGAAAAAGAAAGCTCATGGAGGAAGGAACCGAAGGGCAAATCCGCACAAGAAGGAAGATCAACCAGACCGTAGTCTTCGCTACCTTCTAGGACTGGGCAGAAAAAAGGATGTCTGAATATCACAAAGATAAGTAAAATTTTATGTTACTTTGAAACCATAAGTTAATTTTTCAATCTTACTGCAAGTGGCAGAATTCAACCTCATGTGAGGCCTACCTTTATCGCTAAAAAGGCGAGAAAGGAGTTGTTACCTATTTTGGTATTGATTTTCAATTACTCGCGAGTAAAACTAAAATTAATGTATAATAGGAATGTGTAAATACTTGAATATTGAAAAAGCATTGATAATCTTTGAGAAAGGTACCTTAAGAAAATTGTAAAAATTATTGTATAAAATTTTATTTAAAAGATTCTGGCGAGAAAGAAGTTTTAATCTGAAAGACTTTTGAAATGTAGAATTTCAATGCAGAAGAATTGGCACTTGCTTGGAAAAGAATAGAAGTTAACAATGTACTACTAATGTATGTTTTAAAATGCGTAAAATTAACGGCATGTTAATATGTCCTTATATACAATGTGAACTGTTATCTTAAAAGTTAAGAAATATTGTGATATGTTAAAAGTAAAAATATTAGAGTAATGCCAAAAATTTTAACTTATTCGTGTGACTGTAAAAACAGCAAATTATTGTGAATATGTGATAAAGGTTGAATGAATGTAGTTAGGCTCTCTGACGCTACACTTCAGAGTTAGCCAATTTTTAGAATAGTACCTCAGGGTTTAGAGATGAATATAAGGTGTGTTCTGAGGTCTTGTTATGTTGAATTTTAACACGTTAGTGTTTTGATTGCAGGCGGTAGTGTTGAACACTTGTACATAGACACGCTCGTGTTTGGTGTTTTTCTTTACAACACAAGTCAGAGAGCACGGATAGATAATTAAATAACGTCATGAATGAAATACGAATTTTAAAGGAGAAATATAAATATTCATGTTACTTGCCATTTGATTGTGTAATATTTCATTAAACTAATTTTCCTTCCATAAGGAACCAGATTTCAACTAAGAAACTCCCGTATATAGATGCAGTACAGATGAAAATACTTGTCCATAGAGATGATAATGTAAAAACGACTTTTTAATATCTAGTTTCTAGAGAGAAATTTTTGTAAATGATTGGCCTCGCGTTAGATTCTAGAGCTAAAAGTTTTCAACAAGGTCGTTTTAGACCTCAGTTTCAAACTAATTAAGAAGATATAGCGATATACAATAGTGACGTGATCGAAGATTCTTTGGAAATAATCGTTGTCATCGAATGACATGCATATTCTATTTAAGTAATCGTAGTCATCGGCTTTTAATATTCTTTGCAAATGATCATTGTCATCAAATAATCATTGTAAAGAATCATTCTCATCGGATAATCATTGAAAATAATCCTTGTCGTTACATAAAGGGGCATAGTAGCTGATGTATAAAGAATTGTACTCAAATTCTAATCAAAAGAATCGCATATATATGCAATTTATCATATGATCATTATTTACAGCAATGATTCTTATATGTTTTCGACCTACGGCTCCTAATGACGCCGCGGAAAACTTGCGCAACAGTGACAAAAAGAATATTTAAAAATACAATAAAAGCTTGAAAGCTAGGGAAAATGTGTGAATTTATTTTTCTTTTATTTAAATGAAGCTTAATGTTTATAAAGGAAATTGAATATTGTAAACAGGAATCAGCAGTTTAAATATATGTGGGATTTTGCCTCTTTGTTTTTTTTCTACGTAACATCATATCCTCCGGAACAAGGGGGGAGATTTGAGTTTAAAAGGAGGTACCCTCGGATTTCAAAAATTCTTGGTAAAACTTTTCGACTATTGTTATCTTCCTACGACTATCACTCGAGATGTTATATAAAATTTCGGAAAGCGCTGGAGATCAAATTGCTTTATTTAGAAAAATGATGGCTTTTCTCACTCTCAATCGTATTGTTTAAGAGAAATTTTTAAGTTAAAAAAATATGAAATAAATAGTATTGCCAAACTCGAAACATATTGTTATTATTTACGGTTATATTCTGAGTTGAAGAAAGCACGTGATTCCATATAACGTCACTGTATGTCGAAAAATATTTCGTTAATTTCAGTATTTTAAATGAATAGCTGCTTTTGGCAACTTTTATGTTTCACCTTTAGATACGTGACACGATACGCTATCGCTACGTTAATTCTTTTATTGAGATTTTGCAAATTTGTTATATTAAAATAAATTTAAATCATAACTTCAAATGTATTACCCCAAGTGTCAAAGATCTTTGTTTCCTGACTTGGCAAGAAAAATTTATTTACGAATAGCTGTTTGTTTGGAAAGAATGAATACATTTTCTTCATAATGAAATGTTTCTATGCATTTTATGCTATTCTAATTTTATTTATAAAAATTTAATTTCTTTTATTGTATAGTTCCTTTCTGAGTAGAAGTTTAAACTCCTGTAGGTATTTAACATATTTTAGATGGAATGTTACTTTACTACAGTTACATAATTACATAATTATTTTTTTAATTTACTAAAATGTCTGAACGCAAGAAGACAGCACAAATGTTACAGCGAGCTACAGAAAAAATGAAGTAAAAAGCACTAAGAGACTCAGCAGGCAAGTAGAAGAAAACTTGCATGCTTCAAAAGTGAATGAAGATACAACTAGAAACTCAGCAGGCAAGCATAGTGACAAGAAAGGTTACGCATTCAAGAAACTGAAGAAGAAACGAATAGGAGTTCCAGCAGACAAGCAACAACTCAAGAAACTTCGCTTGCTCAAAATGTATCAGAAACTAGTAGCAGACGCAAAAGACATTCAGAAAACCAAGAATCACTGCGTGCTCCGGAAAGGTAAGCAGAAGCGAAACGGAGGCCCATTAGGCAAGCGGAACGTCAAAAGAATATGCGCGATGACGGGAAGAAGTCGCAAGTAAACGAAGTATGCAAGACTGTCCGCGTCATCGTCAGATTCGACAGGAAATACCAGAACAGCTCAAGAAGCTGCATAAACAACTCAAGACGCTGCAGATTACGGACAATTTCGGTTCGAAGAGGCAGAGCTCATACGAGGAAACAAGCTTCGCATGAACGCATCACGACATACACGTAGTACTCTTCACAATGCAGGAAGTTTACTTTGAGCAACACACTGTATACGTAGAGCTCGTAGACATATATAGTAAAGATTTTGCTTTGTCAACAGCCCCCTAGTAAAATGTAAGAAGTTTATATTGACATCTCACAATACCTGAAAGAAATTTTTCTATTTACTTCTTCATTTACTATTTTCTTAAATTTCTTATCAGTAATCCTGTCTATATATTATAGATATCAAAATCAGAAAAAATTAATTAATTATCTTTAAATGTATCTAAGTGATGAATACTTCGCCCCTGTTCGTACCGAAACAACACGATGTAATTGTAGATACCTAGAAAGTAAAATGTATTCAGGAGGCTGTACAGCAAGCGAGAACTATAAATGGTGATAACACAAGAATGTTATATAATGTTATATACTGGAAGAATTTTAAAAAAAGAACATATACATCAGTGTTTTAAAAATACGAATTTTGCATCAAATTCCGAAACAAATATTTTAAAATCTGCCTTTCCATGCATAAGAGTTCAGGATTCGGAAAATTATATTTTCGTAAACGGTTTAGCAAAAATAACAAAAATTATTGCCTTGAGAAATGGATAATCTTGGTATGAATACGAATTACGCGAAGACTGCTCGTCAATGGTTGTTTTGAACACGCCCTTAATGTATATATATAACCCTTAAATACGTAAAGTGAGTGAATGTACTATTCGAGTGTGTCTTTATATCTTGAGTATTTAAGAAATAAGAATTGCATTTATCTATCTCGATAAAGCTAACGCTATTGCCCGAATAACAACGTTTATTTAACACTTGATATAACCAACTTCATATATATCTTGAAATAAAACATAAATTTCCTAATCAGATACTACCAATTGCAGAAAAAATACAAAAATAATGGAATTTCTAATAACACTACAAGTAACATACCGAGGAATAAATTGCGCTGCAAAACTGATGCAATCTACAATACGTAAACCACAAAATTTATGTACCGCTATAGAAATGCAATAGAATGAGAAATGAAACTGTGATGAGATTTATAATGAAAAATTTACCATAAACTATTGGTATATGATATAAGTAAATATATACTTTTAATACTATTCATTTAAATATGTTCAAACGTTCATAATATTCATTACTTACAAACGCTTCTTCATCCATCGAAGCATAGCACAAGCCATTCTCAATTCAGTGCTGGTGCACGTCAATAAAATAAGGATAAATCCAAATTTTTACAAAAAATCAATCGCTTTGACTCGTTTCTCAAAAAACGTATATCTACAAATGCAGTATTAATATATCACATCAATATAATTCGGGATCATAAAATCACCAAACAACGCATTAAACGCAAAAAATCGCATTAAGGCAGAATGAAGAATTTTCACTCTTACAATGACTTTTACAACAATATATAATAGAATCGAATTTCTAAACTAAGTGTTCATTGTTACACCATATTTCATTCTTGGGGAATCTTTCATGGTTGTTCAGTAATTCTAACTGTTAACTGGTATAAAAAGAATTATGATTTCATATATATGCACAGACTTATATATGAATTATATTAACACGTATATGTAGTAACATACATCATCTTATATTATATGTATTCGCATAATTCTAAATTAATTCTACTAGTCAACATAATTTGTATATTGATAGCAGCACAGTTTTAAAATTATTTATTACTATCTGCTTGCTAACGATTATATAATTACGTACAGTGGTACCTCGACATACGAGTTTAATATGTTTCGTAACCTTGCTCGTATCTCAAAGCAATTTTCCGCATTGAAAGTAATCGAAATGCCATTAATCCGTTCCAGCTCCCAAAACACGACCTCAGCTGTTTTTTAAGTGTTTTTGAATTAGAAAAATGTAGTTCCTTATTCAAAAACAAGAAGAAACATTTATTTATAAATAACAAATACATATTCTATAAAAACATAATTAAAAGAAAAAGTGCCTACGGAAGCGCTTAATTTTTGTCACTGGTCTTCGCTCTTTTTGTCATGATCTGCTCATTTTCACCCGCAGATCGTTTAAAAAAACTGTCCAAGGAGGTTTGTTTCTTCCTACCTGTCAGGGTATTGCGGAATCGAGTTAGGCAAGTTTCGTTGAACAACTCCGATTTAGGACTAGTTGCAACTTTTTCGCGGTGATTTTTATCCACGAACTCTACAAGTTTATCCCACATTCTCAAGATCTGTTTTATATCTCTTGTAGGGATATCCTCCTCCATCTCTGGCTCCTCTTCAAAACTAATTTTTCGTTGAACCACCGTATGCTGCTGCAAATGCAGATCGTGTAACTCCTCGGTTGTCAGCTCCTGAGACTGTTCCTCTACGAGTTCTTTCACATCTCCCTCATCCACCTCCAGACTCATGGATTTTCCCAGAGAAACAAGCTCCTCTACCAGTGACACTTTGGGTTCCAATCCTTCGAATTCTCTTTCAGCTACAGCCTCAGGCCACAGCTTCTTCCATGCAGACGTTGTAACACCCAGCCAGGCCTGAACAATAATTCTTAGGCACATCACGATGTTAAAGTGGTTTTTCCAGAACTCTCGAATGGTAAGGTTTGTGTTCTCTGTCACCTTAAAGTAGCGGCGAAAAATGTGCTTGGTGTACAAATTCTTAAAATTAGAAATCTCCTGCTGATCCATGGGCTGCAGGATAGGAGTGGTGTTGGGTGGTAGGTAGGGATATTTTATATACTTGAACTCTTCGAGTAAATCATCTTCGAGATTTGATGGGTGAGTAGGGGCATTGTCGAGGCCAACACCAGAACAGAACACCAGAATTATCCACTCCACAAAGAAGTTCATTCTGTCCCACGCCTTCGGATTTGCCCTCCACATATCTTCTTAAAATTATAACTGGCAGGTTTTCTTTTAAAATATTATATGACTTAAAGCCTCTGGGGTTTTCCGAATGGTATACTAGCGGAGGCTTGATTTTACAGTCGCCACTCGCATTGACGCAAATTGCTAGATTTAATCTATCCTTAATGGGTTTGTAACCTGGCATCTTCTCCTCTGCCGTTATGTAAGTTCTATTCGGCATCCTTTTACAGAAAAGCCCTGTCTCGTCACAGTTGAGGACTTGCTGGGGGGGATGTATCCTTTGGCTACTATCTGTTCGGAAAACATTTTGATGTAAACATCAGCTGCCTTTACATCCGGATTTGCTGCCTCACCATGCCTGACGACGGAGTGAAGGTCGGTCCTTTCCCTAAAGTTGTCAAACCAGCCCCGACTGGCTTTAAACGGGTCTTCCGATTCCACGTTTGTAGAAGTGTGTGGGATCTTCTTTAGAAAATAACCGTAAATCGCTCGTAAATAACTCGTAATAGTGCCTTCTCACATATGATGCTTTGTGTTAAGGTTCCTCCTTGAAGCTGCTTCTCTCTCACTCACACCATCAGTAGTTTCTCCATGTCTTGACGGAGAGAGGTCGGAGCTTAAAAATTATTTTAACGCCCTTAGTTGGCGTTATACTTTATCAACTCCTTTTGTTCAAGCACAGTAAATATCATTGATGTGTTACGCCCGTACATCCTCCCCAAGTCAATTACTCGCACACCTTGCTCATGGTTTTCTATTATTTAACGCATTAATTCAATAGACATCATCATCTTCTTTGGACCCAGGGTTATAAAAATAAATATGATAATGTTTTCTAAATGTACAAAAAGCAAAACACGCGAACCCAACTTATCAAAAATGCTTCCAAAACGAGGGAAACAAGCACTCAGACTGAGGACTAGTCTGAGGTGGGAGAAACTGTTAGACGCTGCACACGACACCTACATGCGCGCGCATGTTGCGGTCGTGTACAGCGGTGTAGTGTGCGATTCCTCGTATCTCAAATCTTGGTCTCGTCTCAAAGTAAAAACATCGCTCGCTCGGTAGCTCCTGTCTCAAAACACTCGTATGTTGGGGCACTCGTATATCGAGGTACCACTGTAAATACAGTTTATAGTTTTTTTAATGTGACAATCATTATAAGCCCTGTAGATTTTTCCTTGTGGCTTCATTTGTTTTCTTATCCAAAATTTCGAACGTCCAACAGTTTTGTCAGTTTCGGGCTTTTGGTATGGAGAGTTAGAAAATGAGATAAGACCAGAATGAACTTCAGTTCTGAACTTTGCAGTTCAGCAGAGAGTAAGGAGTATTGACAGATTTATGTTCGCTCTTTACGTGCGCTTTTCATCGTATTTTCTTCATCATTCTCAGCACTTTAAAGTCATAACTACTAGCAGTGTTCCTTTATATTTCGTATATTTTTGGAATTATATTTTTTTACTCGTACTTTTCGAAAAACTCCAGAATTGTTTAGTGTTTTTTCGGGACAAATAAATTCTAACAAGCTACCAGCTCTTCCGCATGCTTTACGAACCTTTATGCCAGGAACAATTTTGGGTGTTAGAAGTAGGACAGAATGCTAGTGACAAGAACAATTGAGGAGCATCTGAGGCAGCTTGTGACAGTCTTTGCTGCGTTCCAGGAAGATATAAAAGGAGAGGTTGATTCATTTACAGAAGAGATAAATGCGTCCTACAAAAGAGGGAAAGGGGAAATAATACCAGTTCAAGGAAAGATGGAATCTATCCAAAATTGACACTTAAGCCTGTCAAGTAGAAATAAAAGACAACAGTAGAAGATTTTCGAGGATTTTGAAAGCAGAAATAACATGGTCGAAAGGAGAGTTAGAGAAACTGGAGAACGTGTTTCTGTTGTCAAACAGCAAATCAAAGAAAGAGTTAATGCTGTCAAACTACAAATCAAAGGAAGAGTTTCTGATGTCGAACAACAAATCGATGACAGAGTTTCTGCTGTTGTCGCCAAAGAATCTGACAGCTTGAACACATTCATAATGACAACTGGAGACGATTCTGATACCTTTAAATTTGTACCTATATTTTCCGACCCATTTCTCATGCTTTCCACGTGTGATGGAAAAAACATTTGGCATATGTACAAGGCTCAGTTCTGTATAGCTCCAAATGGAAATAGGTAGGATTCCGAAGACAAACCTGTAATTTCGCAGCTTCTCTGAGAATAGAAGAAGACGATATCGGTCCCACTCTTCTAGAAAACCAGAGGCTAGATTTGATGCTGTACCCGGTACGCGAAAGCTCTACTAAGAAGTGTTTAAAAGGCTACAGAAGGCTGCAGTTAATATCTCGATAGCAGAAGCTCACCAAAATAATCCAGAAGCTCGCCACTGATATCGAAATGCTCTCCCATCTCTCCTTTTTTGACTGCTCAACAGAAATACGTGAAGTACAATCCATGAAATATTTCCTCGGTGGTATACGGGAACCTGAGGTATAGAAACAACTGCGAATAGTGGATCTCAGATTTAAAAAATGCCTAGAGTGTACGCCATAAAAAACGTGGCAGTCCTTTCAGAAACTTGCACACACCATTGCCCAATCGGAACTACTCCAACCCAGAAGCTAGTGGACAAGTGACAGCTCGTCCAGGCAGTCTACCCACTTAAGTAAGTGCCTTAAGGCGGAACAGACGTCAGACGAAAGCGACCTTAGTATGCTAGAACTGCAGTGGTGATGAACACTTACGAAAGAACTGCAGAACACATTAGAACACAGAAGATAATGCTGCTAATCAGCAAGAAGTCTCGAAAACAAATCGTGGATGTTGAGCGGAATTTGCCAGAGATTGCCAGATATTGAGAAGTCCCACATAAAATCCTTTCAGATTTCGGTTATGGTTGGTGGCAATAATGGACTTTTCAATCATGAGGCATACAAATAGAGTTCCCTTAGTATAACAATCAATACATTAGTAATTTACCATCATCCAAAACCTCAAGTCGAGATGATAGAACCAGCATGAACAGAACATTTCCTTCCAGGATTATAGCTGAAAACAGAAATTTCCGGTAAGGCATTATGAAATATGCTAAGAACGTTAAGAGCACGAAATGAGTACCAATAATATGTTCATTCGTTGAGTTATCAAGGCCGTCATTCCGGTGACGGTTGAAACGTAAGTGCCAAAGCTAAAGTCATTGGGGAATGCGAAGTGGTTGCAGCACGTTCTCCATTGAACTACGTTAAGGTCTCGTACACCTTAAAAGCCTCAAAATCTCTGAATATGATCCTGTTGTAAGAATTGGGATAGCACATTTATTTTTAAAGCTATTACTTCCAGTATTTTACAGCTGACTACATAGCACAGCTGAATTAGTAAGCAAATAGTTTGTGTTGCCACAAATGTTTTTATAATTTAATCTTCTTTGTGAGGTAATTTTTTATATGTTCACGTAATACTCCCACCTTGCGCACACAATATAAAACATTCTGTTATATATTTTAACTTCATAGTTAATATATAGCTTGTATAGCATCTAAAGACTACTGCGAACCAAAAATCTTAAGAATTTCATGTTAAATTCTCATTTTATTTAGAACTAAATTTATACAATGCATTTTAATAAAAAAAAATTAATATTTCCATGCATAAAATTTTTTACTATTAAAATATTCAATATATTTTTGGTTCAGTTAGATGATAATACCCATATAAAGAAGTCCATTAAATTTAAAGTGTGTACCAAGAACCGTTTTTAAAATATCATGCGCGCAACAGTGAAAATTTATGTTTTGAGATAATCAAGTTTTAATGTAAATATTTTTTTAAATACTTCTCTTGTTATAAAATATATAAAAAGCTTATTTTCTGAGAGATATTGTAATATTATACAATTTCCAATAGTTGGTATAAGCATAATTAATGTAAAATAAGCTGCCATCATCAAAGTATAAGATATCAACTAAAAATGATTTGAAACTTCTACGCTATCAATGATACAACTAAAATTTTTGTTACAAATTAGAACTTACTTATAGGCAAATGTTTCAGGTAAAGTTCTCTGTAATGTATTATTGTATATCAAACATATAAATTATTTAATAGTTCTTCCACAGGGTAACTTTAGCATACTCTAAATGCTATGTATACAACTGGGAAAAATGCATTTTAAGAAAATCGAGTTTTGATGCAAATATTTCAGTATACAACTTTCTAATAATAAAGTGCATAGTATATTTATTTTCAAAATGATATATTTAAAAAGTATAAATCCTAATAAATTGCATAAGCTTTTGTCAATATGAAACACATTAAAATTACCATACTATATAAAATACCATGACAGAATGATAGCCGTGTATTAAAATACGTGTAGCATATTTGAACAAATAATTTATTTTTACATAACCACATCAGTTAAGTACTTTCAAGCATTTAAGCATATGATATGTATCATATTATGCAATATTATTTAAACATAGGTGGGAAAAAACCTTTATGACTTATTTGAAATTGTATGCTAAACTGCTACATTCATCGAAGTATAACATATCGACTAAGAATGATAAAACTAAAACTTCCTTACAAATAAGAATTTACTTATAGCCAAATGTCTTAGCTAAAGTTCTCTGTAATATATTACTGTATATCAAACATATAAAACATTTAATAGTTCTTCCACAATGTAACTTTAGCATACTTCAAATGCTATGTATACAACTGCGAAAAACCGTATTTTAAGAAATTTGAGTTTTAATGCCAATACTTCAGTATATAACTTTCTAATAATAAAGTGCATAGTATATTTATTTTCAAAATATATTTAAAAAGTATAAATCCTAATAAATTGCAGAAGCTTTTGTTAGTATGAAACACGTTAAATTTACCTTGCTATATACATTACCATGACAGAATGATAGCCGTATATTAAAATACATGTACCATATTTGCACAAAAATTTATTTTTACATAACCAATTTAGTTAAATAAACTCAAGCATTTAAGCATATGATATGTGTTATATTGTATAATATACATATTATTTAACATGGGTGAAAAAATCTTTTACGACTTACTTCAAATTGTATGCTAAACTGCTAAAATTTTATTTACAAATTAAAACGCACCAGCACAATAAACATCCCCATCATTTTTATGGAGGCCTGCACTTCTGACATTTTTTGCTGCCTTTCAAGTTTAGCTGTTGTTTTGTTTCTGACAAGCCTTTCGTTTCTGCGTTATCTATTCTCTTGTTATCAATTTGTAAAAATCCTTCAATAGAAAACTTACTTCTAAAAAGCTGTAGCGCATTCACTACAGAATGTCTACCAACAGACCTTTCGTTAAAAGCAATTACTGCTTCATTTCCAGCAATTTGAACTATCCTACTACCAGCACGACATGTCTTTGGAAAAAATTTCCAAATTAAAGAATTAAATGATTCATTATTATTTTGTGTTTTGCCGCCAAGGCAACGTCTCAATAACGAAGGTTGTGACAAATCTATAAAAACTGGCTTTATTGCCTCCATTACAGCGACTGGTTCAGAATTTATATGCTTATAATCAGCTTTATTTTGCTTAGCTTTGTTGTATTGCACCATGTGGTTTCATTTGTAGGACAAACGTCATGAATCGGCTTTTCCTCACTCGATATTTTGTGGTAGTAAATTGCCCAAATGGCTTTTCTCATATCACTAACAGACTCATTATATTCTCTAATCGCATTACCATAATACGAAGTTATTTCATTTATTAACTTATCTGTTAGTCTCCCTTTCCCAGACAGATTTTGCCGTCATTTAATTTTACTTTTTTCTTTCAAGTTTTAATTTGCGTAGCCATATTCCCATTCGTTTTTGAATATGTCCAACACACTCAATTTTTTCTATATTTAATGAACCATATGGTTTGGCGTCAGTTATACCTGCAAATGGTTTTGCATCACCTATGTAAGGATCTTAAGTTTTACTAACGTTTATTTTATTTTAAATCTTTACTATCACTTCTTATTTTCTACTTCCGGCCAGAATTAAAAGTGTTAACTTATTTATGTAAAATTTGTGTGGCGAACGCCAAGTACTTAAGATGTGGCTTTTTGCCAAGCGAGAGGGAGGAAGGAGTTAGTCGAAGCAGGCCGCTTACCTTAGAAGTTTTACTCAGTTGCTGGTTGCCTTCCAGGCCAGAGTTTTAATCCTCGTGATAATTTTTAATCGTATTGTAGTGTTAACAGTTCTCTGTACTACATACGGCTTCCTGTTAATATAAGGCCAATCTCCCACGTTTATTATTCTAAAGTTAAGTTAGAGTTTAGTTAAATATTTTTATATTCTCCTTGCATATTCCCGAAGAAAGTAAGACGGAACATTGAACCTGAGAGTGGCGCCCAACGAAGAAGAATAACCATGGCCGAAGTTCAAGAAGAACCTGTGCTGCCTGCAGAAGCCGCTCAGAATCCAGAAATGCCAGCTGCCACCCTGGAAAGATTTGGTTACATCGTCCAGACCATGCGCGCTTCGATGAAACCAGAAGCAACATTTAATCGAAACTCACCGGTAACCAGTTTTTTGGAAAAATTGGATGACCACTTCATGCTCTACCGAATTTCAAAACGTTACCTTAGCTACCAGCGCTTTGAGGGGCCAAGCGCTTAATTGGTTCAAATGTATAGGCAGAAGTCTCTTGGGTCAAGCAGGAAGTCCCACCTATACTTACGAGAATTTCCAGACTGCCCTATTAAAAGCCTTCCCTGTCGTAAGGGATCGTGCGAAATTAGAAACGGAACTTTTCAGCATATATCAGCAAAGAATCGAAAATCTCTCAAGCTGTATTTTAAGAAAAATTCACGTCTTCAAAATCTTGTATGGAAACCGTCCGGATCCTGAGATAATTCAAGTGATTTTGCCGAGGATACTGCCCCAAGTGCAAGACTGGAAAAGTTATTTGAGCTAGCAATCCAGTTTGAAAGTAGAAGAACGGCGGACATTGAAAGAAGACGCCAATATCAACAGCGAAACAAATTTGGTGCGCCAAGACTACAGCAAACTCAAGCACACGGCTACGGAAGCAAAGTGAATCAGTGGGCAAGGAAACCCGAGCATTCAAAAACAGCCGGCGAACGTCGACAGTTCAATAGCAATCCAGGAAAAAAGTCTCAAGGCCAGTGGAAAAAGAAGGAAAGCACAGAAATGAAAAATAATTTAAACTAAAACGGATTTCTGCTGACGGGAGGATGCGGAAATCCGAAGGCCACGAAAACCCCTCTTCCTTCAAGTTAAATACAGTAATGGTGAAAAATGTCACTCTTCCGAAGATTGAAGTGTTGGTGAATAATATCCCAGCCACCGCGCTCCTGGATACAGGCGCGCAGTGTTCCTGTGTGGCAGAAGATTTTTTTAGGAAGTATTTTCGTAAATATCGTATATATAATTCGGATAATACGACAGTGTTAGCTGCGCAAGGAGAAAGATGTAAGTGTATAGGTAAATTACCGCTGTATGTCCGTATCAAGGACGAACAAATAAAGGTTATGTTTTTCATAGTAAAGAATCTGCAAGCACATATTATCTTAGGAATAAATTTTCTTTCAGAGGCACAAGCAACGCTAGATTTTAGTGAAGCGTCCCTTAAGCTGACAATGAAACCAGTTCGTGAAGAAAAGGCTGAACCGCCGATGTTAAACCTTGACCTCCTGCCTAATGAAGAGCAACGAAGAATCCGACAAGTGGTAAGTGAATTTGCTTCGTTATTTAGTGATATTCCAGGATTTACTCAGGTTACTAACCATAGTATTGACACCGGAGTTTCAATGCCAGTTCGCCACAAATCATGCCGGTATGATAAGAATAAGAAAAAAATTATAGAATGGCATATCACCGATATGCTACGTAAAAAGATCATAACGTCCATCTCAAGTAGTTATGCTAGCCCGGTGGTTTTATGTAAGAAAAATAATGACTATCCATTGACACATCCAAAAAGGTGGAGATTCGCAACTGACTACCGTAAATTAAACTCCATAACTAAATATCCGGTATATCCGTTACCTATTATTGAAGAAATTCTAAGGAACATAACATCCACCAAATATATGACGACTTTAGACTTAACGACTGGTTATTTTCAAATAGGGGTTAGGTCTGAGGACGTGCCTAAGACTGCTTTTATAACCAAGTCTGGCACTTATGCATTTCTGCGCATGCCGTTTGGCCTTTCAGGGGCACCGGCAACATTTCAGCGATATATGGACATTGTGTTAAGGCCTGTTCATGGAAAGTCCACATTTATCTATTTAGAGGATATCATTACTACAAGTGATAATCTCGACCAACATGTACAGGATTTAAGACAGGTGTTTTCTTTATTAAATAAAGCCGGTCTAAAAGTTAATGTCGAAAAGTGCAAATTTCCAGCCCGTGAATTAAAATAATTAGGTTACAAAATATCTCAGAAAGGAATAGAGACAGACGAAGCAAAAATAATCGCTGTACAAAAGTATCCGACTCCAAACACGGCGAAGAAGCTCTCTTCTTTTCTAGGACTTTGTTCATATTATAGGTCCTTTATAAAAGATTTTGCAGCTATTGCTGAACCATTGTTAAAATTAAAAAGGAAAAAGGCAAGATTCTCGTGGACGGCCGAAGCCAATAGTGCTTTCGAAAAATTAAAACAAGCATTAACGAAGCCCCTGTGTTGAAATTTCCTGAAAAGGATGAGAATTTAGAAATTTCAGCGGATGCTTCGGATTATGCGGTAGGAGCGCTACTTTCGCAAAATCAGCAGCCCGTGGCATTTTTTAGCCGAACTTTAAATCAAACACAAAGAAACTATTCCGCGACCGAGAGAGAGGCACTTGCAGTTCTGTTAGTAGTGCAAAAGTTCCGAGTCTACTTTGGAAAGGCGCCAATAACAGTGTACTCTGATCATGCGGCGGTAACTAGATTGTACTCAGGGAAAAACTTATCCCCAAGGTTAATAAGATGGGCACTCAAGCTACAAGAATATAATCTGGTAATCAAGCATAACCCCGGAAAGGAGAATATGGTAGCAGATGCCCTATCCAGAATTAAAATAGATGAAGAAGGTAATACTGTAAAGGTGGCAATGCTCACAGCATGTACAATAATTTCCCGAGAAACTGTAATAACCGAACTGGGTAAGGATCCTGAGTTTGGAAGCATTTATGAGTATTTAAATGATCCTGAAAATTTTAGCCACCAAGATATTGTGGCGATAAGAAATAGGGCGGCCCATTACGAACTAATAGATGGTCTATTATTTTATACAAAAACTACGAATTCCAACAACGAATTTCGACCTGTTATCCCAGCTAGTCTTAGATTAAATATCCTGCAGGAGCTCCATGACAGCCCTTTAGCTTCTCATGCTGGTATTCGAAAACCTATCCAACGCGTACGCAAGGCAGTCTATTTTCCTGAACTGCAAAAGTTAACAAGGGCGTATGTCCAGTCCTGCCCACATGTCAAGCAGTTAATTATATTAGTTTGCGCCCGGCCGGGTTTCTAAATAGTATTAAATCCGAATTTCCAAATGAAATAATTGGTATCAATTTATTGGGCCCTTTCCCAAAAAGTCAGTTAAATAAATGTGGCTATCTCCTTGTTATGGTTGATCATTTTAGTAAGTGGACCAAAATTGTTCCCTTAAAACGAGCCTCCGCGAAATTAGTTACTGATTCTTTTTTAAATAAATATATTTTAAAATACGGAGCGCCCCTAAAAGCTATATCGGATAATGGTCCTCAATTTGTAAGTAATGTATTTGAAGACATGTGCCAAAAACTGGGCATACGTCATTTAAAAATGGTCCCGTATCGGCCGCAATCAAATATAGCGGAACGGGTGAATAGAAATATAGTGAAAATTATCCGTAGTTATGTTAACAATTTTCATAAAAGCTGGGATAACTATGTCAATGAATTGCCTTTCGCCCTTAGGACCGCAAAACATGATACAACGGGCAAAACTCCTGCTGAGTTATTTTTAGGCAGAAAGATTATAACGCCGTTAGATAAATTATTTTATGTGCAACAAAGAGCCCCAGAATTTAAAATGGGTGATATAGAAAAACTAATTAAAGATGCAAAAAAGAATAATGAAGTAGCACAGAGAAAACAAAAGCTTTATTATGATATGAAACGACGGGGAGTAACTTATAAAGTAGGGGATGAAGTGTTAAAAATTAAGCATTCACTTTCTTCAGCACCAGAAGATAAAACTGCCAAATTTTTTCCACGATTTGAAGGACCATATGTCATAGAAAAAGTAACTCACGCTGTAGTAGTGTTAAAAGCCAGGAATGGTGAAACCTGCTCCGCAAACATTGATCAAATCAAACCCTACTATGATCGTAATAAAATGCAAATATTTACAGATCTTTTGCAGGATCCGGCACGGCAGACACGGCGGGCACAAGCCCAGAGGTGGAACAACGACCAAAGCCATTAAGAGGCAGGAGCAAGTGAAAAGAAAGTTTCCCCGCGGGAAAATTAAAGGTAACAAGAAGAAGAAGCCGTTCCACCGTCCAGAAAAGAGAGCTCACGAAAACCCCCAGAATGAAGAAGGGAGAAGGACGACGTATGCAAAGAGAGCCAGGAGAAATGACGGCAACTATAATCCGGCTCTAAAACGGAAGATCTACTCATCCGACAGGACTCTCCGCAGCAAATGTCGCCGAACTGCGGAAAGGCGACCAGCGGCGGAGGAAAAGTTACAAGGAAAATTTGAACGGCCAGCAACGAGGTCCAAGCAGGAACGCGAAAGAAGTCTCCCGGTTCCGCCAAGACCAGCTGCCATCAAACGGCCAAGACCACAGGCAGAGGCGAAAAAGAAGGTATTCAAGGGTAACCGAACGGGAGAAAAAGGAAAGCTTCTAGAGGAAGGCCCTGAAGGGCGAGCCCGCACAAGAAGGAGGATAAATCAAACGAGAATCTGCGCTACCTTCCAGGACTGGGCTCAGAAAAGAATATCCGAATACAAAAAAGATAAGTAAAATTTTATGTTACTTTGCAAACTTAAGTTAATCTTTCATTCTTACTGCAAGTGGCAGATTTCAAGAAGTTTTACGTCATGCGAGGTCTACCTTTATCGCCAAAAAGGCGAGAAATGAGTTGTTACCGATTTTGTTATTATGTTTTTTCAATTACTCGCGCGTAAAACTAACGTTGATCAATAATAGCGTTGTGTAAAGACTTAAATATTGAAAAAAAAGTTATTGTATACATTTTATTTAAAACATTCTAGCAAGAGAGAAGTTTAGTCTCAAAGACTTTTTGAAATGTAGTATTTCAATGTAGAATGAATTGGCACTTGCTTTGAAAAGAATAGAAGTTAACAATGTACTACTAATGTATGTTTTCAAATGTGTAAAATTAACGGCATGTTGATATGTTCTTATATACAACGTGAACTGTTATTTTAAATGTTAAGAAATACCGTGATATGGTAAAAGTGAAAGTAATGTTGAAATTTCTTTTTATTCGTGTGACTGTAAAAAGACCAAATCATGGTGAATATGTGTTAAAGTTTGAATGAATGTAGTTAGGCTCTCTTACGCTACACTTCAGAGTTAGCCACTTTCAGAATAGTACCTCAGGGTTTAGAGTTGAAGTTGGGGTGTGTTACGAGGTCTTGGTATGTTGAATTTTTAACACGTTAGTGTTTTGATTGTAGGAGGAAGTGTTGAACACGTATACATAAACACATTCGTGTTTGGTGTTCTTTTACAACACATGTCAGAGAGCACGGGGAGAGATAATTAAAATAGTCATGAATGAAATAAGAATGTTAAGAGAAATATAAATATGCATGTTACTTGCCATTTCATTGTGTAACATTTCATTAAATTAGTTTTCCTTCCAGATCTCTGGAAGGAACCAGATTTGAATAATAGCTCCTGTTTAGATGCAGTACAGATGAAAAATTGCGTGTCCTTGGAGCTGCTATTGTAAAAACAAATTTCTTTCTTTTTTTTTTTTTTTTAATTTTTAGTTTCTAGTGAGAAATGTTTGTAAAAGATTGGCCTGGCGTTAGATTCTAGAGCTAAAAGTTTTCAACAAGGTCGTTTTAGACCTCAGTTTAAAACTAATTAACTCTGGCGGGAGGTATGTAAGGATCTTAAGTTTTACTAACGTTTATTTTATTTTAAATCTTTACTATCACTTCTTATTTTCTACTTCCGGCCAGAATTAAAAGCGTTAACTTATTTATGCAAAATTTGTCTGGCGAACGCCAAGTACTTAAGTTGTGGCTTTTTGCCAAGCGAGAGAGAGGATGGAGTTAGTCGAAGCAGGCCGCTTACCTTAGAAGTTTTACTCAGTTGCTGGTTGCCTTCCAGGCCAGAGGTTTAATCCTCGTGATAATTTTTAAACGTATTGTAGTGTTAACAGTTCTCTGTACTACATACGGCTTCCTGTTAATATAAGGCCAATCTTCCACGTTTATTATTCCAAAGTTAAGTTAGAGTTTAGTTAAATATTTTTATATTCTTACGTTTAGACCAAGTGTAGTGGGTCTTTGTATTCCGAAGTACGGAAATTATGGTAAAGACAGAAAAACAAAGGGTTTTGTATACCCTTCTTGTGTATCCTGTCTACTTCCCACAGTTATTGAACATAGCTTTAGTAAGCTCTCTGTTCCGAGTCAGGTCCTTGCATGTTCCCGAAGAAAGTAAGACAGAACATTGAACCTGATACCGTCACCAATATAAGAAGTATATTTTACACCTCTTTTTTCCATGGAACATGAAAAATTGTTTATCTTTCCATTCATTTCCATTTTTCCTGAAGAACCAGCATGATTCTCTAAACAGGCCTTGTGTTCACTTACGCCATTTCCTAGAAATGACTCGCAACCTTTGCAATATAAAGACAGTATTTCTGTATCGATTACTGTGTTGCTTTCTGACCCTATTACGGAACAGACTCCAACCAAAGACGTATGTCCTCGAGTCTTCCACGTACCGTCTCCACTTACAGTCACATTTAACGACGAATTTGAAAGAACGATGTGCAATCACAGGAGGGAGATCCATAACGCAGCAGAATTTCTGCATAGCAGCATTCCCTTGACCAAGAGTTCGCATTGCATACGTAAATCTTCTGTTTAGCTCTGATATATTTTTTCGGACACCCATCATATTAGAGTTTCTGAAAGTTCTTTTACATGAACACTTTGAGCATAGTAACTCAAATTTTGAGCTTAAACCATGTTCACTTAAATGAACATTACAAATTTTACAACATAAATTATTTTCAATAAATTGAAATAGGATATCCAAATCAAATAGTCTACAACCACTAAAATTAGGCTCTAAAGTTATCTTTATCTCTTGGTGGCAAAACAGTGTCCTATTTAATTTTTTAAACGAAGAACTGACACCACACATCTTATTCATTGTATCATGATGCTGATTTCCCTGGAACTTTCTTTTCTTTGGTCGATGAATATAAGATCTTTTATTTTTTACATCTTCCTCACAATTTTCCATAATTATCAGGTGATAAAAATACTAAACAAAAACTGCAATCTTATAATAAAAACACCTTCAAAAAAGTCGAAAGAAATTTAGAAATCGCAAAAAGCTTGTAAACAATCACGTTTCACGCTAATCCAAAGCTGGAGTAAGATTTCAACACATGCCTATGTTAGATGCCTATGTTAGAATAGTGCTATGTGTAAATCTAATATATTCCTAAGTCGTGCTTTCGAGACATGAAAAACGCAGTTTGAATTTTGTCAATCGGCCCAGTAGGACGGGAGACATAGCACAGTCCTCCCCTTTTTTTTTTTTTAGCTTGATAACACATCAGCACTGTTTTTCCACCATCTCAAAATCAATTATGAAGATTTGTGCTTTTGCAACTAGTTGAATTTCAACAGAAATGCACGTTCATATGAAAACGTTGAAGCTCTTTTAAAGGGCCGGTTTTATACCTTTATGCAAATGTAATTCTACCGCATATAGCAGTACTTCCCTGTTAGCTGAATTACTTTCACACAGAGTCTTCCGATGAGAATTTTCCTAATTAAATACCAAAGGTGAATGATTATAAATTTCAAAGCACCTACTATCTTAACGGTCGTTTCACTCAAAATCAAATATTCGAAAAGTGAGCAGAAAGGCAGAATAGACAATAGCTAAACATGGGAACATTGAATGTGAATAGCACTTTATTGTTGGTCTGCTGCCTTTTACCAGCTAAGATAGTACTTGCCAGAAACCGAAGATTATCCAACTGTGGGCATTGTGGTAAGAAGTCCTTTACTGAGTTCTCCAGCCGAGTAAACGTAAATGCGATTAACCTCTCGAAGCCGGCTGGTACAGCAGTTGTACAAGGAGAATGAATTTCTCAGACGCCGGCATTGGTACAACTGTCGTACCATCCATGCCCTCTCCATTTTAGAGAATAGCCTATCTGTAGATCTTTGGGTGGTCCATTGTCGCTGCTCAGAGTAGCCGCTGGCTACGCATTATTTCCCTCTTCTTATCAGTTTAGCTACATTTTGGCAAAAACCGCAGGTTTCGTCTCGCGCCAATATACTTGAAAATTAAATAGAGGCCATCTCTTTCTCAATCTGTCTCATAATTTTAATGCTATTTTTTTTAGTACTGACTTTTGCTATGATTAAAACGTCAGCGATTTTGCACGCTCTTTAAGCTTACCATATTTAATGTTCTTTAATCATAACAAATAAGAATAGATTAATATTTTAGATTTAATGCCCTTCTAGAAAATAGGTAAAACCGTTTTTATCGTTTACTCGTTTACTTCCTTTTCATACTTATGAATAATAAGATTTTATTTTGACATTGTTTTGTGGAGTGCATAAAACCCTTAAGAACTGTCAACTCTTTCAAAGTGCTTCTATTATGCAGGCAATTTTGTCTGATTTATCAGGAGATAAATAAGAGACAATTGTATGCATAATAGTTTTTCTGATTTTCATTCATTCAGGGATTGCTTTCAATGATTTTCATTGATTGTAAATTAAATAAAATCAATTTATCTTTACACCCTCTTTTAGGATGAGATCTGCCAAAAAATATTTAAATATCAGTAAAGCTCACGTTACTTCTAAACTGAATCAAAACATCAGTTAAATGTTATAAAATTTTGGCCAGTTTTATTTGCTGAAATTCTTATACTCTTCAAGTGATAGAGAGAATTCAGACAAGTTGATAAAAAAATATCTTAAAAAAGTTGTTATTTTGTCTGTAATAAGGTGTATGTCAACTTACTACTAAATGTATGAAAATTAGGATTGGATTACGGAAAAGCACGCGAACGCTATCTGCTTAAGGGAATGGATGCTTTCGTGTAAACCTCTTTAAGAGAAAATTGCTCGCATTTACATTCCTGGTGGAAAATTCCACATGTAATCAACCCGTTCTTCGGTATTGATTGGATTAATTTGTTCGCTTACTGAATTACATCAAAGCACCCAACGATTACCTGTATAAGGGGAGTTATGTCTTCGAGGAGGACTTTCTAAAAGAAGCTGGCTTGCATTTACGTTACACAAAAACCATGAATCCAACTATTTATCCGGGATTCAAATCCAAGCGAGCTATAAGTGTTCAGCCACCTTTACCGCTTTACTGAAGAGCAGGTAAAAATATTGATAAAGGAAAAGTATTGAAATAACCGGTTTAAATTACTAACCTATATTTCTCAATCGACAGTACATAAATTACGCATATGAGGGGGATTATTTGTGAATAAATAAACTGTATTGCATTTTTCTCCACTACGTCATATTACAATGGAATTATTGCATTTCAAATTTATTTCTCATGAATTAATTTTGCTCTTCATGATTTTTGATATTTTCAAAGAGAAAATTCCACACTTTAAATAAAAATATACACGAGAAGATACTTTATGCAAAATTTGGCGTAAACGGTTTTCTTAATTTTGCTTTGAAAATATTGCAGGGTAATCGTTTTCATTACTGGAAGAAATATAAAAAACAAATTTACTACAAGGTATCAACACCCAATATTTCCTTATTCTTTTGAAAACGTGAAAGATTACTCTTTCTAAAATAAATTACAAAATATATTATGTGCAAATAGAATATTCGTTGAAAATGAAATAGACTTCAACTTTTGGATATAACGATAGTTTTAGACGAAATTTCTACCTATGGAAAGAAATTGACGTATAATTAATTCTTCATGAACATTTAAAACTGTTCTCAAAATTCTTTTGATGATTGCATGTATAAGTCACGAATTTTTTTCTCGGCTAACATAAACAAAAGCCAATTTTACAAATAAAAATTCTCGTTAAAGATATACCTTCTTTGCCTGATAGTCCAATGTAATATTTGTTAAAATTAATTATTAAGCACAACCAATGTATCTCGTATTTTGATTTTTATATTATAATAACAAAATTATCGAAAAAAGCAGATTTAAATCTCTGTTATTGTTATGTAAAGCTTTATTATTGCTGTAATTTCATCTCAAAATCTAATTGTATTGAATCTCATTCTAATCATCTAATGGTAATAAATATTATTATTATTATTTCATTAAATTATTCATTACCATTATTTTATTAATGAAAATATGTTATTCAAAATCGCATTCCGGCCTGCAGACATACAGATCTAGTCTGTATTTACTATATTTTGTTAAATTTTGCTCGCTTTCTAATTTCTAATACGAAAATACGCGAATATGAATGAAGAGTGAAAACAAAGTTAAAAAATTCACAAATTATTTACGAGATTGATTAGAAATAATGAATGAAATATAAACATTGCATACATTTTGTTCTAAATAAAGTGTGCACTGGATATGCATCCAGTACTGCACATTTATTTATGCACTATTTATTTAGAATTTTGCTTTCATTTAAATATGAAAGCAAAATAATCATCGAAAAAATTGCAAATCTAGCAACTCCTCTACTATGGGACGTAGGCGTCCGACAAACATGTAAATTTTACTTCATCCATGGAGGGGAACTGACGACTTTTCTCATTAGGAAAATGTCAAAGAGGGGGCAAAACTGTTTCGGATCGCGCTGGTCTGAAAGCTATAATATGAGAATTTCGGCCCGGTTTTAGAAGGTTAAGAGAATAATGCTTGAGAACCTATTGTAATAATTTTGTGGAAACATTTATTTGGAAGAACGTTTATAAAAGTATAAAGAAACATTACAATGAGAGAGAAAATATAAATTATTATCAGGTTTTAGTCAAATTATCTGTATATGGAACGTCGAAATGGTAATATGAGGAGTATTTTATTCATTTGTGTAAGCATTTTATTTACTTGCATACCAACGAGTTCTGACGAAAAGTCTGCATAGATTTATTACCTAATTATTGGCACTTCTTGCAGACGCAAATGAGATGTAATCAGAAAATAATCAAGCATCTGAATCAGTCAATCATCAACACGCACATTCTAAATCAGATTTCTGAATTACTTTCTTGAAGCGTTTACGGTCCAAATAAAACTGAAGAAACATTTTAAACACAAAACAAAGCAGCAGAAGTGTGAGAAGTATATATTACTATAAAGCCAACACTCTGTCATTTAAAGACAAAGTAGTTTGATTAAATAAACAAGGTGAACAGAGACACAGTTGTAGGCGTTTGTAATTTTAAAGTACATAAAGCGCAGGAGTATATGAGAAAACTAGTGAGTAGCACATTGGTTACAATTTTTATTATAAACATGCTGAAACTGTGAATATAATTTCAAGCATCGGTGGCATCATCGAATGGAGACATGCTTCAGTGTCAGATGTATTTCATTAAAAGATATGAAATATTTTTAAACGTTTAAGAACACAGTTTCTGAAGTACTTGACAGCTCACCCTGTATTAGCTTCATTCCTTTGTTTAAAAGTCGGTAAAGAGTTATCACAGATTTTCTTAAAAATTATCGGTGATCAATACTGGTATTGATCAATCATAACGACAATAACATACATTGTTATGGAAAGAGAGAAAGTACTTGTGAGGCTTTCTGAAAGACCGAGTCTCAGTTTTAATATTTTAATATTAATCTCTACAAGTCTGACCTAACTGACACTACTGAAATAGTTACGAAAAATTGATTCCCACTGTTAAAAAATTAATCTGCATTTTTTTTTCGTAAATTTTATTTTTTTAAACAACATGTCTGTAATCAATGTGCGCACCGCTTTGATGCTGGAAAAACACTAAAATTTGAATCATCGTTGTAGAAGCTAAAAAAAAAACAATATTTAATTGTGAGAATAAAATATTCTAACGACTATAATGATAAGTCAAGAATAAAATCAAATCTGTAGCTGCAAGCCATTTTTAGCGTTAAGGTGGTTAGGGAAAACTGAGTGCGATACCGAAGGGCTCGGGTTCGAATCCCGGAGAAGGCATGGATGTAAAATTGTCTGTCCCTTCATAGGAGGCAATGATGGCCCGCCTACTAGGCGCCTCCATGATAAAGAGACTACCGATCTGGCCTTGGGGCAGGACGATGCCGACATAGGCAAGTGGCAACCATAAGAAAAAAAAAATTGATTGTAATCTTATTCAAAATTTAGACACCTTTCTCATGTTCGTTTTTAATGGTAATCAAACTAATATGAAAGTGGACTGAAAAGTCATTTTTAAATGAACCCCATAATCTTATACGTCTCTGTACATTTGCATAAATCCGTAATGGGTCAGGTATTATTTTGTCGAAGGACAGAGTCTAAATGGAACGATTACTTCGCTTGCTTGCGAGTGAATTCTAGGAGGTCCGACGAAGACATCGCGGACGAAAACGTAGCAGAGAAAACAACGTAAGACGGAAACTTCGTTGTAGAAAACATGTGGGAGAAAAGAAGGCAGGAAAACATTTCGTAAGTCTAAAACATCATCGAAGAAAACAATCGTGGTACAAAACATCGACGAAGAACAGAAAGCGGTTCCAAAACTTCGCAGTTTAAAAATATCGTCGTGGAAAATATATTCCTATAAAAGAGAGTAAATAAAATAATCGCATGACGATTATTCTGCAGATATATCTTTTCTACTTTTAAAAGGTGCTGGTGCGTATTCGAGTAATGAATTCTAGGTGCGAGTAAGAATGAGGAATATTTTTACTTCTATATTTCATATATTTCCTTTCATTAATAATTTTTTGCTAAAATTCCAAGAAGGAACTCTTGCATTGAAAAGTTGAAAGGATTTAAAAATTAATGATACGTATGTGAGTACTACGCAGTTTTTTATTTTTTATTTTAAGAGAATTTTTAATTTGTTTACTTAACTATTAAACGTTATTATTTAATTAAGTCATTTCATAAAGTTGTATTGGCAGTTCTTCATGAACAATGTATTTTTAAAAAATTAAAAAAAGGGAAAAGGAGCATTTACTTTAGATTAAATGTATTTAAAAGTTTTATGCATGTCTGAAATTTCTAATATTATGTTCTTTGAATAAAATTAAGACTTCTTTTGTTCTTTTTCCTTCAGCTTCTTCAAAGTAATCCTTTTGTATAAGTATCCTTTGCATGTTGCGATTCGTTAGTTGTGATGACATAAGTCAGGATAAACTACGTAATATTTCAGTACCGTATTTATATTAATTGGATTATTGGAAGAGCGCGTTAGGGCTCTTTTCCTAAGGGGAGGGAAGCGTTTGGGGAGGAGTATCTCAGGAAAAGTTTCGTACGCACATTACACATTAGAAAAACCACAAAATTTTCAAGCAGCGTGTTTCTGTGCTGGGTCTAGCTACCAGCGTTCAACAACTTTACCTCTGGACCACTGCAGCCAGATAGAGTTATTAACGGAATAGATTATTAACGGAAATGCATTCATTTTCACACTATTTTTTTGAGAAAGATCAAATTTAAATTTAGATCTAGAAAGTGTAAACGCAGAATTTTACAAAAAGAAAATATAGGTACAATAAATCCACTTGTCGATTACCATCCTAAGATGACCGATGTTTCTGAGAAAATAAGTAAATATAGGTTTTTCACAATGTCTCTCTAAGATGCAACGGAAGACTAAAGAGATATGGAATCGTCAACGATCGCTTTGAAACGAATATTTTATATTTAACTTTACATTTATATATTTTTATAAATGATTCTAAAATATTGTTAAGCTTTTGTGTCTCAGTGTGCCACTACATGGAACACCCAAATTGAATCGCTTCGAAAGCCTCTAAATTCAACCGTAAATAGATAAAAATGCTTTTATAATATACTTTGAACTTTTCTTTTTAAACCGTAGATAGCAGCATATCACAAGGAGACACATAACTTTAATTTATTATGTGTTATTAAAATCCATTTTTTTCAAGTAATTTTCTCTATTTTTTTAATGATATAAAAATTTTATTTGGAGAAAAAATAGGCATAATTTTGCTGGCTGTACTCCAAATTATTTTTTTAATCTTTCATACAAAAATCATACGCAGAATCATTGAATAAAACCAGGTGTTCCATTAGCGGGAACACTGGGCCTTTAGCAATCTCATGCTCTTACTAATCAGAACATCTGTGCTCTTAGGAGAGGACATCCGTTGTTTTCGTTTTCTGTTTCCGTTGATTTTTTTTTGAGGGGAGGGAATGAATTCAAACCAAGCAGCATTGAGGGGCGAGGTGGTTTTTGTGTTATGAAAGCAATTATATTGGCATCTCGAAATTTTTGGGGGTAGTTTTTAGGCGGGAATTTCATTAGTAGCTTGACTCATCTTTACTTAGACCTACGCGAATTTTTTGCTGTCTTTTTAGTCTCATTCCCGTTTATTTTCAATAATTGTGTAGATATTTTTCGTGTATCTATATATTATAAGCTTATTTTTCTTTTTTGTTAATATTAATCGTAGTTAATTATTTTAATCTTAGTTGGTTTGTGCTTCCATCAAAAAGGTGTGACTTGCTTTGAACAATTTCACGAAGCTAAGAAATAGGAAAATTTATAAACATTTTTGTATATAGGACTTGTGTATATAGATGTGCATCTCATTTATCCGTATATATTCAAGAATATTGTGTATATCCAGGAAACCATGTATACAGCCTTAATACAGAGTTTTTTCATTCTTATGCAAACGCTTCTACTCATTTTCGTGCTTCACTGCAATGCTCACTTAGTCGCACTTTTAAAAGCTCTGGCGGCGCAGTGTTCCACCTCATGGAACACCCACAGAATTAAAACGGTAAGTGCAATTTTTACAACATTTTACCTGTATACTTATTTAGGACTCAATAGACTGAATACAACGTTTCTTGCTGAAATTCCGACTTTAACGTACAGTGCGCCGCAAAGGATTAAATATTTTAGTTCTAGGTTACGCAAATTGTATTTCTCTCTTTGTACCGAGGAGAGGCGCAGACGCAAATTTGTTAGGATCGTAAAGCTCGGGTTTAGAGCTTTTAAGTTGCGGTGAGTTTCAACTAAGCAGAGGTTCTCCTGAGTTTACTTGGTGAGCCGCTACTGAAGTCGGAGGTTTCAAAGAGTTCTTCGCCGTTCGTCAGCCAACTTAATGTTTGAAAGCCAATAAAGTAGTTTCGGTCAACATTATGACTCTAAGGTTTCTTGGGTTCTACACTGAGGGAACATCAAGTGAATTTACAGTCCACTACTTTTGAACGACGGGACATACAGTTTTCACACACAATTTATTCGAAAATGTTTTAATTATTGCTTGAACTTTTAGAACGAAGTTCTCAGCGAACCACTTTTTTTTACGACCACTTCTTAAAAGTATAGCTGTGGAATTCTGGTACTAATTCTCATCTTTTTAAGATTTCCCATTTAGGTAATATTTTATTACTGCATTTTACAATATAAAGGAAGTATTATAATTACGAAAATTTTCAAGTATCACATTTCAGTGGAAATATCCATTTTGTCCATATCTGAATCCATTTGGATTATTTTTGTGCGACATCTCATACGGACAGAATACAGACTTCTTCCTTTTCATAGTATATTTTATAATGCATTCAAAAGGGATTTTTTCGTGTTCTCTGTATGTATGTAGATATAATATATGTGTGTATGTATCTCGCATAACTCAAAAACGATTAGCCGAAGAATATTGAAATTTTCTAAAGAGTAGGCTTGCTTCTCTCTTTATATTGCAGGTTAGCTGTACCAACCGTATATGTATATGCTCACGTATATGTACACCAACATCCTTTATCCGGCTTAAAAGTCCCTACACGACCTTTATTTTTGCAATCGTTGCTTGTAGTAATATACTTCCAGTTATCGAAATGTTTTTAAATCACGAAAATATTCGTGTTTTTGCGATGTCAAATATTTAAAAAAATTCTTTTTTGACAAATAAGTAAATCCAAATTTTAATACAGTCTCGCGGTTCGTATACTTACATTTGGGAAAGTTTCATACTTGTTATCTATATAGTGTATAAAGAAGAAAGTTTGTGTGTTTGTCCTCTCATAACTCGGTCACTACTATAGCTATCACCACCAAACTTTCTACAATTAGGTCGACGTCACTTTTCCCAAAAAAAAAAAAAAAAAAAAAAAAAAAGTTGCTAAAATCAGAGCTATAAATTAAAAACTCGGAAAAACGATAATTTTCTTTCTCATTTTCCGAGTGGCAACAGTCTCGCAAGCTGGAGACGAAAATCTGCTTTATTTCGAAAGTTGTTACCATTGCTCTCTTTCAAATCCTAAAGTTTGATAAAATACGAAAATAGATAAAAGATGAAATAAAAATAGCTTTCCCAAATATTAAATACGTTATTCCCTATTCCGAAAATTCGAAGGAAGCCATTTCGACTATTCTCATCTTAACCACTTTCATGAGCCAAAATACTAATTAAAAATTCTGAAAGTTCTAATTTTCGCACTCATTTTTCCTAGTGGTAACAGTCTCGGGCGTTGGAGATAGAATTGTTTTATTTCGAAAAGTGTTGCTACTGCTCGCTTGCAAATCGTACATTTTGTTAATAAAAAAATTTGTAAATTTTACATAACCTATATATATAAAGAAGAATGTCTGTTTGTGTGTTTGTTTGTTTGTTTGCGTTATTGATTTCTGATCAATTATGATAAATATTTTGCGACATTGAATCGACTAAAGTTGAATATAGGTGAAATATTGGATGGAACTTGAGCTGTTATGGCCATTTGATTTGAAAGACGAAAATCACTAAAAGCTGAGTGACATTGCTTGTGATACAATGAGAGAGAATTATATTTTTCTATCGAAATTTTTTATGTGGGGTTGCATATCGCACCAGACTGAAAAATGTATAACTATGAATCGTATTTTTTACATCGTTAGAGAAGGATTACAACGGTATCTCTCTGTTGTTAGATACATTGCTTTCAATCTAACTTAATTGACATCGGGTACTTCCGCTAATAAAGAAATAAAATTAGAAAAAATTCATAAACGCACGACCAAAATTGTGCAGTATACGTAATTTCAAAATCAGCAACTTTCTTTTAGGAATCGGGTATTCAAGTTTGAAAAAGCAATTCGAAGAAATAAATTTAAATGATCAGCAGCAAAAAGTGTGTATATTTTAGTAGGCCTTATAAGGAAATTCACATAACTTATAAGGAACAACACATAAGGCCTTACAAGGCCTTATTTGTTGTTCGCCTGAGATTTTTGATTTTAGTAAGCACATAATTTTTCGATTTTTTTCATTCGAAAAAATATGCGTCTGTTTCTCGTACTTTTCTAATATACAGTGAATTATTTCATAAGGGCATTACGCGGAAGTTTCTAATTATTAGTTTATATATAGTATATAGACATTGTCAAACATTCGTTTCCTCCAGATGTAAACCACCTGTTTCTCGACCGGGCCCAAACAGCTTTTTACATATTGTTAACTGCAAATGTTATGAAGAAAGTTTCGACACCAAGGTTAAATAGTTTTACTTCAAGGTACCATGTTAAATAAGAAACTCCTATATGTTAAATGTTAAATATGAAACTACTTGCCGTGAAAAGGTTTCTACTTCCTCTTAGGGAGGAAAACTAAACTCTTAAGAATTTGCCAACTAAGAAAATTTTTGTGATCGTATAGTGAAACGTGTACAGCATTTTTGCGTTGTGAAAAAAAAATGCATCCCGGGACCGCGCCGTGAGAGGATCGAAAACATAAAACATATACAAGATATAAAGGAAAAGTTCATATTAAATATATAAAGAAAACATACTGTAAGAGGTTCCAGATTAAATATCAGTTTATTCAATTACATCACAATAAGAAAAATCTTAACCTCATCTGAGAGTCTTTTCATTTAAATTCATAAAAAAAAAACTTAAGGTTTGTCTGGTAATTTAAAAGAAAGGAAAGGGAAACAATTTATGGCCTGAGAGTTAAATTTTAGATTCGACGTTTCAACTGTTAAGGGCGTTTTTGAAAAACTTGCTTAAAGTTCAAACACACCAAAAAAAAATAAAACTTATCTTGAGGGGACATCTTGAAGTGGAGGACTCTTATCTTATCAAGCGTTGATGTCGGCCGGGCTCATCTTGACACTGGTTCTAAAAATGTAGACTCCACTTCACCACTGTAGAACAGAAACAGGAGCACTGCTGCCCAGGACGGCTATCCGCTTGGTCCTGAAAGTCCTATGTCAACACGCAGGTAACTCGTTCAAATTTCGCCTCTTTACCAGCACGCCGCAAGGAAGAGGGTTTTCAGCCTCAGGTCAGAAACGTTGTTTCTAGGCAATTACGGCTCGCCTGTTCTTACTCATCCCAAGAGCAAGCTTCACGAGTAACGTCCCAAGTAAGTTCCACCCGCCAATCAGTAAGAGAGAGAATCCAACACGAATTTCCTTCAAGCCAGTTTTCAAGAGCAACGTCCACAAGTCCAGCAAGCCCGAAAGTCAGCAAGCCCGAAAATCAGCGAGTCAGTCAGAGAGTCAGAGAGTAAGAGAGTCTCGCCTCTTAACCAAAACGCGGCCGGGGAGCATATTTGCCGCTCCCCGCCGGGAAAACATTTTTCTTCGTACTTACATCTTCTCTCTCGCTTTTTCAACCTGTTTTCAAGAGTAACATCCACAAGTCCAGCCAACCAGTAAGTGCGCGAGTCCAAAAGTGAATGTGTCCAACTCAAATTTCCTTCTTCTCCTTCACAAACGCGGGCTCCCACTATGGCTTCACTTATCGCCCCCTTAATTATGGCAAAATCTTCGTTTTCAACCCCTGAATGCGGAAATAAGGGTGATCGCGCATGCGCGCCCTTCTTCACTTAGCCAACAACCGGACCCTCAATCGCCAAAAACCTGAATGACTTACATTGAAAGACAAGTAGCAACCTTTGACCTTTCTGTCACGTACCTTCCTCTCTTAAGGTCAACTAACAATGAAAATTCTTTCTCGAACATTCTAAAGGACAAAACGCGCGAAATCATGACTTGGCAAAAAAAATGCTTCCCTTTCCCTGCTTCTTTCACAATGAATAAAGTTTGTACAAGATTTGCAAATAAAAGAAAATAAATAATATTCATTTAAACTAAATAATATTTCCAGAAGCATCTGTTTTTCCCCAAAATTAAAGCCTTAAAATAAATAATTCAGAATCAAAATAAAATTTAAATTTCCATAAATCAGAAAATCATTCACCTAATTTTTATAACGCTATCAGATAATTTCTCTACATAACACAAACAATAATTCGATTTACTGCATAGTTAAATGGAATGTATTCTGAGAGCTGAAAAATGTCATCTAAGCAATTTGCAATTTGATTCATTACTAGTAAACCTGAAATCAGTTTCGTTATTTTAACAAGAAAGGGCGTTTTTATGCATAGTGCTGGAAATAGATTAAAGATTTAATAAAAATTAAATTTTAGGTTCGAGTTCCATTTGACGAATATCAAAATGTTTACCTTGAAATATTAATAAAAGTATTTTGAAAATAGGAATGTAATTTTTAATTATTTTAAATCTATTTACTCTAAAGCAAAATGCCTTTACATTAAATATCAGAGGCACAAGTAGAAGATATAGAACTGGATATAAATGGCTAGAAGTAAGAAACAAAGAGAAAAGAAAGAGAGAGATCAGAGTAAAATTATTCATTTTAAATTCAAATGGAAAGAATTTGAAAATGCTATATTTCAATAGCTAAGATTTAGTTAAGTCTAACAGGGAGAAGTACCTCATATGGGCATAGTATACATCATAAGTGAAGTGGTGAAAGCATACAGTATCGTGTTTTTATTATTTGAACACTTTCGACGATCTGAATGATGAGTTTATATATGTCAAAATCTCTATTAATTACTTATCTCTATCTATCTGTAAATATACACGTACTGTCCAGCAATGAATGCTCGATGTATAGGACACAGCCACTATCGCACCAAAAGAGAAAACTTTCATTTATGAAACTTACTAGTACGTCTGCCAGGGAAACGAAAACAGGCTTTACATCTAACATTATCCTGCACATTTTTATGAAACATTAACATTTTGATTCGATCCTTTTGTTTTATTTTGTTTTGAGTTTTGTTCAAGCAAACGTTTCGAAAATCATTCCTACTTGTAAATACCTGTTTGTTTCTTGTATGTTTGGGGCACCATTGGTCATGTGATTAGGATTACCAGAATACTGAGAGTTTTATGGATCTGATCATCCCAATTGTAATTTCCATTATTTATATACAAAAACAATATAGGAGCATGAAAAACACCAATATGGATAGCTTAATAAGACGAAACTTCAGCTCGTAAGTGCTGATAAAAAACAATGTACAATAACTAAATGTTACTGTAGGATGTTTATTATAGCTTAATAAACAATATTCTGTTTATTTATGTGTTTAATTTATGTGTTTTATGTGTTTAATTTTTAACGCTGTTTGCTCAAACACAGCGTTAAAAATACCAAGTGGTTGACACGAAGCCACATAAATTTCATTTGACTAATTATTAATATATTATTGTATCATAATATTAGTTAGCAGTGGTAAATCTAGGTATTAAAAAACCGTAAACACGAATTTTTGAAAATTTTAATATTTCTCCTTTGGCCACGTTTGAATTATCCATTTGAAATTAGGCATCAAGAAGGTGGCAAGGGGCCTTCATTTTCAAGGAATGATTTCTACCGGCAGTAATTTTACAATAATATTATAAGATTAGACATAATAAATCTGACAGCATGAATGCATTATATGAAAAAAGCACGGAATTTGCATTATTTTGCTGTAGAATGTTATACTAATTCTCGATTATCCGTGTGTGGAATAGCCGTCTTGCAATTTGCAACTAGGTACCGTTGCAGCAATTTTAAGCGACCAGCGAATATATTTTTCATTTAGTCAATTTGTCGAAATTTTAATGTTTTTAATTGCAGTTTTACATTATTTTGATTAACATTAAAAACGAACGTGAGTAACTCATCTGAAAATCTATAAGCTGTGAGAGAAATCATATTGAATGATCTGAGCATACAGAGGAGACTAATTATATGCCTTTGGCTTTACAATCCTTGTTACAATATTTCATTTTCAGAGTTGGTTGTGTTTTTGTGTTTATTGCAGCTTGTAGGATGATGAGTGAAATTGCTTGGAACTCCGTGCATTAAATAAGTGCAAACATTGGTTACAGACCTTGTTAATTAAAAAAAATTAAACTTTACAAAAAATAATGTTACAGAATACATTTCTTTTACATTCCGAATAAATTTTTCGTACCTAGTTGAGTCACATAAATTATGACAAACTTTGAGAAATTAATTTAAAAGAATTAAATATGAAAAAAAAGAATTTAACAAAACAATTATAACTTGGCTGTGCGAGAAATCTCACAAATACTACGTTTATGTTTCTGAACAAATGCATAATATTCCCTCCATTTCTATCTATCAATTTTATCATTTATCTCTCACACCCTTTTTTTATGAAAATCTGTGATAACACTTTACAAACATTTAAACAAATAAATGAAACTTATACAGATTGGACTGTCAAATACCTCGAAAAATTAGTTGTTAAATTTCAAAAAATTTCAGATTTCATTACGAGATATATCTGACATCGAAACAGGTCTCAATTCGATAATGTCATGGATTTTTAGAATTATGTTTACAGTTTGAAATTATCCTAATTATATGAAAAATATTAAATAAATTTGTTATATATCAGTTTCCTTGCACACTCTTGTGCTATATGTACTTTAACTTACAAAGAACGTTATAGAATAATACGTTATAGAACGTTATAGAAAGAACGTTATAGAATAGTGTTATCAATGGTTATTTAAACCAAACTGCTGTGCGTTTTTAAGGCCGAGCGGTAGCTTTCTAATAACCACGCTGAGTTCGGCGCCGAATTTGCTGTCCTTTCCGTTCAGCCGGCAGCGAGCTAAGCCTTAAAGCTAAGCCGTATTTTTGTTTAGAATGTTTCAATACATTTCATTAATGCTGAATTTGATCACATTTCATTGAGACTATATTTACTTTTTAACTTATACTGTCGGTTCCGTGGAACGACGCCAGGCAAACGAAAATTCCAGTGTCGGTTCCCAGGGACCGACGCCGGCCACACGGAAAGTTCACTGTCCGTCCCCAGAGAACGGCGCAGCGCTCAACGTGTTAAGAAAGTTTCGGGCCGGTAAGTAAATATGTATTTAATTCAAATATATGAATTGATATGTAATCTATATATATGATTGATTGTATTTGAGTTCCATTTCGAATACTCAAAACTTAAACACAAAGAACTAGAGGCAGCAGATACATAAATCAGTTTATTGAACGCAATTTAACAGAATCGTTACAGGTGATGAGATGTGGGTAGCTCACTTCACCACAGAAAACAGCAACTCACGATTGATTGGCGTCACAGGGATCCACGCGCCGGACGATCCTCAGTCTATGCACGGAAATTGAAGTCCACGGTATTCTGGGATAGTAAAGGCATTCTGCTCATTGACGTATTGGCGAGTGGGGCTCCGGTGAAAGCTGATCTTTATTGCGCTTTACTAGAGAACATCTGAAGAGCCATTCAGAACAAATGGTTTGGGAGGCTTAGTGCTGGTGTTGTGGTGTCCTACGACAACATCGGACGCATACGGGGAATTCTACAAAATATAAGTTGCAGACGTTTCGCTGGGAGATGTCTGACCATCCATTCTATGGCTCCGATCTTGCTGTTAAATACTTCCACGTGTTACTGCACCTGAAGACGTTCTTGTCTGGGCACACTTTCCTACAGGTGAAATGTTGCAGACAAATGTGACGGGCTGCCTTTCTTCCCAGGCGACAGACTTCTATGACACTCTAATGGAAATAGGTAACCGACGCTATGACAATTGGTATAGTTCCGATGTTTCTTATGCTGAGAAGTAGCAGAAATATAGCTGTATCTTTTGCAATAGGTTTTTCCAGGTAATAAGACTTTGTTTTTTATGGTTTACGGCAAAGTAATTTTTCGGTCGACCCTCTTATTGTTTAAATAATCATTATCAAATGAGTATACCTTCATCTAAATCAATATCTAACTCATTGAAATCATCATCTATATAAATTTCCTTCTAAATCCAATGAACTTCATCTGCTAATCTAAGACATCTAACTAAGCGTAACTACCCAAAACACATCTTCATGTTAAACCATCATATATATATTATCATCATCATCGTCATTGAAAATATCGCCAAATTAAGATAAATCATCATAGCTCAAATCAACTAAATAAAAAGCAGTATCATCTAAATCACCACCATCAACAATATGATTCTCATTTGATCATCGTCTTCATCACCTCAACCTTCTAAATCACCATCAAAATTGTTATCTGAATAACCAAGAAAGAAATTATAAAATTATCACCAGATAATTCAAAACCATCATTTAAATAATCATCATCATCGAAATCATACATTCAGTTTAAACCGTCGTATATGTCATCATCACCATTATCATCGTCGAGATAAATAAATCATAATCTTCCAGATCATCTAAATAGAAAGCAATATCAACCAAATCATCATCTTCTTCATCCTCATTTAATCATCGTCTTCATTGTCTAACTCCTCTAAATTATTATAAAAATCACTCTCACATCATGTATAAAATCGTCATCAGTCAAAACTATGTCACCATCAAATTCATCTAAATATTTATTACCACTTAATACACATCCTCATTTTAACCATCATGTATATCGCGTCACCATGATCATCGTCAGAATAAGATAAACCATCATCACCCAAATCACATCAGTCATTCTAAACCATCCTATGTATCATCTTCATCATCATCATTGAAGTCGTCGTCAGAATAAAAGAACTTCACCTAGATACAAAGCCCGATCACCTAAAGTTTTATTATCATCCTACTCAATTATTCATACTCTTCATCACTAAACCATATACTCACGATCACCTAAATAAAAAATCATCAGCAGTTAATCTAAATTGTCATCCTCAAAATTCCAGTTAAATTATTCAAATCATCGTCGTTTAAATCATGACTTTTTAGTGTTTCGCTAGTGTGCCGTCAAATAGAGCCAGTTTCATTCAGGTTCAGACAGAAGGATATCACCGGAAGTTCACTATCGTTGGTACAGGTGTAGTAACCAACCGCCCTCAGGAGATGCCAGAGGCTTGGGGACGTAGCCGAAACCTATGCCATCTTAGATAATGTGACACTCGGAAGTGACGTAAGAGTTTGAATAACGTAATGTTTCAAAAAGGTTGGTTTTTGTGACAACGAAAATATTTTTTAAAATTTCATTTCTTCCGGAAACGACGAATTGTTTTCTTTTTTTTTTTAGGCAACGGCCTCTTGAACCCCTTGAAATCTTGTTTGTAATGACAATAAAAATTTCCCTTTTATCATTAAATCTGTATTTGTTTTTAATTGAGCATCTCATTATTTACTGTTTGTTCATTTCGCATAATTTTAATATAATAATAATAAGCCAAATGCAAAATGTTAATCGTTAAAGAGAAATGCGACCAGAGATATAAAATTAAAAAGGCAAAGACAAAGAATTAAATTTACATATCAAGTTTTACCAGAATAGAAAAAAAGAGAAAGGACTTTAAAGAATAGAATAGTTGAAGGGGTGTTGAAAGCCAAAACATTTCATAAAATGAGGATTTCTGATATTTGCATTTTCAAATTCTCTACAATTTTAGCTTTCTTAAAACACCGTTCTTTAATCTCTATGAAAATTAGGACTGTACAAAATCTAGCTTTAATTTGTCATTGAATACTTTGATAATTGAGAATTTTTACATAAAATCGCGTTTTTCCCCCGAACGTGATTTTTTATACTCGATGTAGTACCTGTTCTCAAGAACTAATGCTCACAGGTATCTGAAATTTTTATACCTTATTTACTACGCTTCCAAATATTTGCCGAAATGAGCTTTTGATTATAATCAGTGCTAACTTTTACTATGCGTAACAAAATATACTGTAAAATACTCTAAAATTTAAAATGATAAAAAAGCTCGTTTCAGGATATTCAGCTAGGTATTGTGATGTTCCTTCCCTTAGCGAAAGACGTTTCCAGAACATTTTATCCGCGAGGGGCGAAAGACGGTTAAAGGAAGGGACGTAGTTACGCCGGAAAACAGAGTGGAGGCACGCTGGTGGGAAGAATACGAGACTTGTGACTTTTGCGGTTGGACCGGCAGTCATGCCGTGTGCAAAGGGATAACTTAAGCTAAATGTATAGTAGTGGTATTTGTTTTATTGTGTATTGTTTAATAAATTAGTGGATAAAATTTCAAAGCTGATGGAGATTATTTTCCTATTATGGCGAGTGCATGAGAAATGACCGAACCCGCCTCGGAGTTGAAACGGCGCGAGGTGCAAATCGGCGCAGTCGATAGGATAAGATTGTGAAAAAGGAAATCACTAAATAGTGAAAATAATAAATAAATTTGGTTGTAAAAAGTTACTGAAAGTTATAAAATGAAATTCGGTGATAGTTCACGAATGGATCTACGATGAGAGAAGATTTTTATGACGAAAGAAAATGGCGCGTTTAGGGCCATGTGTGAGAATAAATTCATCCGATTTGTGAAAGCGTGATGTGCTAAAAAGTTAACAGCCAGTGATTGGTAAAATGGGATCATCAGTGTCCACCATCGTAGTGAAATCGTGAAAAGTTAAATCAGGGGTAATGTGAATTACCGTGTTGTAATCATGTCAAGTTACGTGCCACTGCAGTGTGCTCATGATTAAAGTTAATAGCGTCAAGTTGTGCTCTTCGTTCGATATTTTCACTATCGGGATCAAAGGTAAGACCTTCTTAATTTATATATTAACCATATTAACTTGGAAAATTATAATTGTTTTTATGTCTGTTAATAACATGATTCGAATGTCAGACGTTAAAGCCAGTAGACACCGAGAAAGTATATTTTATATGGAAATTTGAAATTAAGGGTCTTATTTTTAGCAAGATATAGGAGATTCTTAGAGCAAGGGAAACGATTATTGAAACATTTGAATATAATGAAAGGAGTTATGTTTGACCCACCATCGAAAGCTGAGAAATGGCTGTTCTTTTTACATCATGCTGAAGTGATTCTTAATCTCTATAAAATATCTGAACAAGGAAAAATTATTTTGCAGAGTTTAAAAACAAAAGTTAAAAGTTTGATCGCGACTCTCGATGAAATGGATTGAAATAACAATATTATGATTAAAGACACCGTATTAAAAGAATTCGAGATTCCTCGGAAAAACCGATCGAGGCAGGCTGGTGGTGTGAATACGAGACTTGGTACTTTAGCGATTGGACCGGCAGCCATGCCGTGTGGAAAGAGATTACTTAAAACATGTTTAGCGCCTTATATTATGTATATAGTTGAGATTACTTAAAATATGTTTTGCACGCCTTATATTATGTATATAATTAAATGTATACTATACTAGTGATATTTGTTTTATTGTATATTGTGTACCGTTATGTGTAATAAATTAGAGGATAAAATTTCAAAGATAGAGATTATTTTCCTACTATGGCGAGTGCATAGACGAACCTGCCTCGTGTTTGAAAGAGCGCGAGGTGATAGATGTACTTGAATTACGTAAAAACCTTCAAACCTGTAAGAACAGCAGATTTTAAGAAAAGGTAATCCAAAAATGGCCAATTCAACATTGTTGCTATAGGGTTTCCAACACCCCTTAATAAAAAGGAGTAAAATATTTTTAAAAAATGGCATTTATGGAAATACGAAAAAGAAATATTTTTAGTTTATGAGAGTATATAATATTTCTGTAAAATAAATAAAGTGAGCATTTAAAAGGAATTTTTTAAAATAAAAAACCAAAAGGAAATATTTATAGTTTTTAAAATCAGTATTACTTTTGTAAAATGAAAGAACTTAAAATCTTTTTAAAGTAAAAATAGCGAAAAGAAAAATTTAAATTAAAGTTTCACGTTATTAAACTAAATATTGAAGAGAAAAACATTTTTGACACGAGAAAGGGAAAATAAAAGAATTTAAAAGTCAAAATTGCATTTACACAAGTTGCAACTTTGATAGAGATTCGCGTTCCTTTAAGCCTCGGGCGTCTCCCTATGACGGTCGGTTACTATTAAGCTTGTTATTGTAAACTGGCTATTCAAATTACAGTCGGTATGCGCAAAGGGGGCCTGAATCTTCATCCTGAAAAATAAACAAAATTATTGTTACACATCACATAAAAATATCAGTTAAAATGATATTTCAATTCTGAATCACAAGCATGAGAATATTTGAGAAGGTTATATGGCATACGCAAATAAACAAAATGAAAGGTACTCGAAACGCATGTCTGTGCACTGTCTGCAAAAGTTGAGACCGGATCTTGGTCGTTTGTGGTAGGCATTGACTTGCAAGTACAAATGTGTTTTGAAAAATATAAATGTTTGCGCTTTGGTACTTTTAAATTTAAAGTTATTTGTTTTGTAAAAATTACGAAGCCTAGCTCTTCATATGTTTCTCCGACATTCATAATTTTATGAGGAAAAATGTTGCACTCGTTATGAAATAATTTTGAAAATAAGTATCTCCGTCTGATTTCGATTGACATCAGTCAATTGTTTTGTGATTTATTTCTTATAACCAAAAGGAAAGTTTCCGAAATGAAGTCTAGGTATTGGAGGAAAGAATAATTAGTAAAATGTAGAAAACTGATACATTTATTTTCAGCTTTTTTGAAATGAACTCATTATGCAGCGTGCCAAAAAAAATTAAAAAGACTTCTCTCAAAATTTAATTTTCAACGTTCTATTTTGGAAATGAAAATACCAATTAACAATAGATAGAACTCGTCCTTGACTTTGTAAATTATTCTAGAAATCCTTGACTTCCTATAGCTGGTAAAACCTGAAATCTCTTAGTAAATTTGTCATGGAATATGCCAGTAAATTTCAAACGTAAAAATGTGCGCCATTTGTTTTTACATAAAATTTCTCATATAAATAATTCTTGGATTAGACTTTTTTTGAAAAGTATCTTGACCCAAAACGTTTAAACTGTTTTCTTAAATCATTCGTTTGCTATTGAAAATTTTATAAATATAACTAGACTGAGTTTTGAATAAATGAAATTACAACGCATAAGCACATTGTTGGAACATTTTGTATAAGAAAACGTAATCGCATATAAATCAAGTTCTTATATCGCTTAATTACAATGCATCAGATCTTTAGTAAATAAAGAAAGCAATAAAATACACATGGCGGTTTGGTAATACCAAAAATAACATATCCCGCAACAGCTCTTCTTGATTATTTCATACCTTAGGAAACACGAGCAAATATGTCAATTCCGGAAACATTGGAGTTTGGCAAGCGATAAGGTGGTGCGCAGGAGAATTGATTACCGGGCAAAATATCTCTGCAAGGTAGGAGGTGATTTGTATTCATTCTGGATGTGGAAGAGAATGTTATTCTAGGACTTCGAGAAATAAGGAACATAATTTGGATAAGAGTGCACTTTCGACCAAAGTGAATTTGCGGAATTTGGAGTCATGTTTCTTCTTTTTGTAGTCATTTGAAGCCGTGGTTCAGATGTCAACATCAAAGACTTAACGAAATCACATTTGATTTTAGTGAAGTGTAGTTCATCCAGTGCTTTCTTCAGCAGTAGTTATGGCTTTCGCCGAACGAAACAAACAGAATGCAAGTTTCAAATGTTAAGTCATTCAGTTTGCGAAAGGAAATGGAAATCATGCAGGTTGGTTTTCGTGAATGCTTCGTACACGAGAGGAAGAGGCATGAAATTTTACAATGATTATTGCGCCAAAGAATAAATGTGTATTGCATAAAGAAGTAATGAAATAGCTTACCGTCGGCGAAAGTGTTGGAAACTGCATTGTAGAAAATCCCCATCATCACTAGAATGGATTAATTGTAACAAGAAACAGCGTACGTTTCTTTGCCTTAAAAATAGAAAAATGGAGTGCAAATGGAAGTGAAAACTCTAAAGCAAACTGAGATTGTGTATTCGATTTACTTCACGGAATAATTCAGTTCTCCGAGAAAAAGAGATAACATTTTTTCAAAGGCTTCGAAAATATAGAGATAAAACTTTGATGAGTTTTTAAAAATATGTAAAAATTTATTTACTATCACGTGTTGCAAATATGGATGTCATTCCTGTAGTTTTGATATAGTAGGAGATAAAGAAACAATGATATGAAAGAAAAATAACGGTTAACATAAAATCAATAGGCCAACGAGAAATCTCACCTCACCGTACTGATCTCCTGCTTAGCCGACCGTACGAAATTAAAAGCTCATCGATATCTTGAAAAGAAAGACTGTGCTGAAGTGCAATTTCCCGAAAGTGTTTTCATCCGTATTCACGAGAAATGATCGGCGGAGAAAAATGTTGTGAAACTGTGGATAAGAAATATTTGGCAAAAGCTTCCTTTTGCCTCAGATAATCAAGAAGGTCTAATACTTTGGGACATGATCAGCCTCCATCTAACGGATAACACAAATATGTTGTTGAAAGAGTGTTATACAGATATGACAGTTTATCCAGGCGGATTATTGCCATTAGTTCAGATATTAGACATATATGTCAATAAATCATCGATAGAATATTTTAAACGTTAGTGGAATACTCTTACAAAAGTGAAGGTGAGAAAACAATTACAAATGGAGACCAAATACGTCATGCCAGTCCATAAATAGTGTGTCAGTAGATAATAAAATCACGGAATAAAATTAAACCCGTTTAATTTATGTGGTATATCTGACGGTCTAGATGCAACGAAAGATGATTATTTATGTGTGGATCAGAGTAAAAGTAACGGCAGAACTGAAACAGAATTCGATGATGTGCTTGAAATTATAGCTTGAGACGTATATGAGGAACTTGGATCTGTCTATGCAAGTATGGATCAGAGGTGAAGGTGAAAATGAAACAGAATCCGATAACGAAAATTTTTAAGTACATAAACTATGTTATTTCTCTTAAATAAAAAGCATTTAATTACAGGCAGAAATCTAATTTTATCTAATTCTAATCACTTTTTCCATATTTCTAAACATAACATTTTTATAGCTGGCGTACAGCGCGTACCCATAAATTTCCATCTTGCATTTTCTTTTAAAAGTGCGCCTTATACGCCTGAATATACTATTACAAACATAGCTGAAACTTAAGTGATAGAGATATTTACATGCTTGCTGAAGCATTATATTCTGTTTTTTTTCCCTTCTATTAGTGTATAAATGTTTTCAAAATTTCGATGTTACGTTTTTCAATCTTTGTGTTTAGAAAAGGGATAAAGAATTCAAAATTTATCTCCGAAAACAAAATTCTAAATCAGATTTCTAATGAAGAAATGAAATTCTCTGTAGCTTTACTTTCCGGACTAATTAAAATTAAGAAAAAGAAGAGAGAAAAAAAATAACTGATTTGGGTAAGCAGAATATTTAGCCATTCAGTATCTATTGATGGGAATGTATATAACTCTAATGAATAGTACAGAAATAAGATAAAGTTACGTTTCAGTTTGTAGGCCTTACATTTCAAAATGGTTTTAATACAGCTTAAAGCGCATAGCCAAAGATTATGCTCTCAACCGCTTTTTCAGTAATAACGTCAGAGAATAATTCTTACAGTTACAATGTTTTCAAATAATCCATTCCTTCAAAAGTAATCTATTGTACTAAGATAATGTGTTTTCGATGGCAGAAAATGAAACAGAACGGCGAGATCCATCAGAGTATGATCCTGTAATGCTTTAACAAATCTTTCGCAGTCTTAAGTAATAGAGAAATGTGGTAGAGCTTCATCTTACACTATATTCTTGTATTCATATTATTTGTATTATGTGACTATGTGTCTCTATTCGATGTGTGGGAAAAAAACGTCTCCAACAGTTTTATATATACGATACCATTCAGATAAAGGCAAAGGAAACCAACTTTTCCATCTAATAATATTCATTTTATTTTAATTATACCATTTTCTAGTTAGATAACCAATTTGTGAGCAAGAATTTGCATCGTAACAGTGAATCATATTGCTGCCAAATTCCAAATATAAAAACCTAAAGCTCACGAATCACAAACCGAGAGTTTCTGTGGGATTTGTGAGGAGCGAAGGAATCTCTATTTTGAAAGAAATCGAAATTGATATAAATTCGCTTTATAACATATTATTCAGTTTATTTATCTAATTATATTATGATTCTGATGTAATGTATACACACATTTTAAAAGTTATTTCTTTCGCTCATTTCAATTTGTAATCTTGAATTTTTACACTGAAAAAATCCTGAGTAGAGACGGTAACTGTGGTATGTCAAACTGAATTTAAACAAGGTGAAAGCAAATGAAAAGCTAATGTACATACTACAATAGCTTTTAATTTGTTTAGAATTACAATCTTAGTAATGCAAATCATGCTGCTTAACACATAATTAAAAGTGGATAAACATTCCTTTTTGAACGTTTCTTTGAACCTTGATATAAAGTTCTATGAATATCTGCAGTTGGATAAGACAGCTCAGGGTCAAACAAATTTTAAAATGAAATTTGTATAAATTAATTTCATGAGTTCAATTATGAAAGATATGCCGTGCAATATTTATTTGCACAATTTAAAGCCAGTAGCACAACATAAATTTATTGTTGAAAAATATTGTCATGTGTAAAGCTATGTGTTAAAAAAGTCAATAAACTGTGACTTTCCAGGTAAAACCGGAAGACCTCGCAGCCATGAAAGGCACTGAAAACATAGATCTGAACTACGAAAGAGTGTACTTAGTTGCTACTAAAATAATACTGGTATCTTTAAGTTAGCATAACTAATTACTAGCTAATAATATATCAGTAGTTACACTTACCGAGCAAAATATTATCAAATGCCATCCATATACTAAGAATACCATAAAGTTCTTGATAATAAAAATGTTGTTGATAATAAATTTTGGTAAAATGAAGCAGGTATATGATTTATTTGTTCTATTTTTCTTTTCCGGGTCTTGCTTCGTTTGGTCATTAAATCAATCGTTCTACAGTCGGTATCCAGTTCTGGCTCTTTTCGCAGTTCAACCGGTTTCCTTTTCGGGTTTGACAGTTCTTTTCCGGTTCCTGCTTGTCTTTCAGATTTGGAATCTTTTCCGTTTTTTGCATCTTTTCCAGGTATTGCGTCTTTTCAGACTCCTCTATATTTTCCATTTCTGGCATCTTTTCCGGCTTTTGCTTCTTTTCCAGTTTTTGCATTTTTTCCAGATCCTTCTTCATTTTCAGGTCTCTCTTTTTTGGTTTTGCAATTTTCCCTCAACTTTTGCCTTTCCAGTTCATTTTTGTGTGCTTGTTTTAGCATCTCTTCAATATGTTTCTCCATTTTCAATTCTTCTTTCTTTTCTAGTTTTTGTATTCCTTCCCGTATTTTCTTCTTTTTCAGTTCTTCTTTCTTTTCTAGTTTTTGAATCCATTCCAGTAATTGCTTCTTTTCCAGTTCTTTCTTCTTTTCTAGTTTCTGTTGCTTTTCCAGTTTTTGTTTGTTTTTCAGTTCTTCCTTCTTTTCCAGTTTTTGCTTCTTTTTCTGCTCTTGTTTCATTTTCAGTTCTTGCTTCTTTTCCAATTTTTGCTTCTTTTTCAGTTCTTGCTTCTGTTCTAATTCTTGTATCTTTTCCTGTTCTTGCTTCTTTTCTAGTTTTTGTACCTTTTCCAGCTTTTGTTTCTTTTTCAGTTCTTGCTTCTTTTCTAGTTTTTGTGTCAATTCCAGTTTTCTCTTGTTTTTGAGTTCTTGCTTCTTTTCCAGTTTCTCCATCTTTTCCTGTTCTTCCTTTTTATTCAGTTTTTGATTCTTTTCCAGTTTTTGCATCTTTTCCGGTTCTCGCTTCTTTTCCAGTTCCTTCTCGTTTTCCAGTTCTTTCTCGTTTTCCAGTTTTTGCTCCTTTTCACGATCACAAGGAGGATTTTCCAATCTACAAAAAAATCGGTATATCTTTATTTCAGTAGTAAAATAGTGAAGGTAATGCAATGACGATCACGTTTAACATGTACAACACTTCCATATTTAGATACTATATAACACTTTTGGCTCAGTTTCATAGGGAAAAAACTCTCCGTAGATTATTGCCTGGCAGAATTGTTTTCTACAAAGGGTGAATTTGTTGTTTTCGTTGTTCTGACCTAAAGCCAAGCAGATAAGTTAAAGTACTTTGCGTTAATTGTATGCAATAAGCGGCCTCCATGAATCTCACGTAGAGCGTAATAATTTGCAAAGTTTCAGTGCCTTACTTTTCCTTACATAATTTTTACATAAGTTGCAATAATAATAACAGAAATAATAAACAGGTGGCTTAAAAACAGAGGGAAACAATGACGAAAATTGCAAAATAGGAGGAAAAAAGGAAACTGAAATGAAAAGGGAAACAACTACAAACAAAGGATGGAAAAAGCATTTTAGAAGATATACACGTAAGGTTCTTTCTGAATCAGCAAAACCTGTATTTTAACGAGTCTCTTTGCATCGCTGGCTGCACAGATTTCAAATTTTCTCTCGTTATTCCAAATTCGGATCATATTACTGGTCTTTTTCGTAGTCCAGCAGAGCCGCACTAGGATTTTTGCCACCATTTGTTTTCAATTGAAACTTTTATTCTCATTCTTCAGATGCATTCTTAAAGTTTATTTATTTATACAGGAAGAAAGAAAGAAATCAATCAAATCAAAGTAAATTAGGAAAAGATATACCTGTTTTCTCCTATATTTATTGTTCCATGTAATTTCTTTTGCCTGTTGCATTACATTTATTGAAGGAAAATTTAGAAAATCTTTCAAAATGTATGTCCTAAATCCTTATGCGAATTTAGCCCTTCTGATCATTTCGGCCACACTTTAATGGCTTTTACAATTTGATGTTTGAATATTGACAGCTGCCTATACTGAAATATGTTCTCCATTGTCCTCGAAAAAAGAAAAATTAAAGTTCCAGGTAATTTTGCAATGAAGGACACATATAACTTATTTGAAGGGCAAGAGGAAAAGAAAAAGATATTTTCGGATGGGAATATGTAGCATTTTAAACACTGTGTTTGTAAATGTCATCATATAGTAGCAACACTTGAGTCATAAGTAATTATACACATATATGAGAGAGACGACGATGACGAAAAATTAAATTGCAAAACATGGCCGAAAACACTTTCCTGGCCGGTGCAAACAACACAAAACACAAGAAAGATCGGACACCAGTTATGCTTAGCACAAGATAAATTAAAAAGTAGGAACAAAATTAGACACTTATGGACCTCAATAAAGGTGTTCGAAATTACGACCTGCACCCTGTTACAGGTATTCCATCTCTCGCACATCCAACATGAGATGTTCTGGAAAATACCGTGCATCCCCAGGACTTTCCCAGCACCTGCCACAATATGTGCCACAAGTTCCTGTTGGACTTCTAACTGGGGTTTCGTGCACTTATGTGTTGAAGTACCCCGAGACGAACTGATAATGCAAGTTAGGTCTCGTGATCTTGCTGAACAATGCACTGGACTATCCCTACCAAACCCATGTTTAGGACACGTTCCGAAGGAACTTTCGAATACTTTCTTTCATGGCGATCCCCTGCTTTTGTTCTTATTTCTTGGTTTCCGCTGCGCTAAGGAAAATTAACAAATATCTTTACAATGTTCGTACCCTATTTTTCTTGTGTTGTCTGTCTTTCGTCACTATGGGCCAGGAAAGCGTTTCCGAAAATGCATTGCAATAAACGATTATATATATATATATATATATATATATATATATATATAAACAATATATATAAACGATATATATATATATATATATATATATAAACAATATATATAAACGATATATATATATATATATATATATAAACAATATATATATATATATATATATAATCTTATAAACATATGTTACCGTGAAAGACCGAAATTGGAGAATATCGACATTCACCGGAGAATGTCAACATTCACCAAATACGTCGGTGAAAGATCAAATATTGCATTACATTCTTCTACATTCGGACCCTCACCGGTGTATGTCGATAATCACAGATATGCTCTGATGTAGATTGAAAAGAGCGGAGTATATGTACACACTGTTATTGCAAAAGGAAGTGTTCCACAAATAAATGCAGTTGTAAACGCAAGGGCCTCTTGTGCAATTGAAAGTGTTATATATTATATATATATATATATATATATAATCGTATAAACATATTTTACTGTGAAAGACCGAAATTGGAGAAACTCGACTTTCGGTAGATTGAAAACAGAAGAGTATATGTACACACTGTTATTGCAAAAGGAAGTGTTCCACAAATAAATGCAATTGTAAATGCAAGGGCCTATTGCGCAATTGAAAGTATTATATCTATTTTATATATATATATATATATATACGGGACGGTGTTGAAATCCGAAGACCAAGAAAAGCCCTCTTTCTTCAAGTTAAATACAGTTATTGTGAAAAATTTGACTCTTCCAAAGATTGAAGTTAGAGTTTTATAAAAGATTTTGCAGCTATTGTTGAAGAATTGTTAAAATTAAAAAGGAAAAAGGCAAGATTCTCGTGGACGGCTGAAGCCAATAGTGCTTTCGAAAAATTAAAGCAAGCATTAACGCAAGCCCCTGTTTTGAAATTTCCTGAAAACGATGAGAATTTAGAAATTTCAGTGGATGCTTCGAATTATGCGCTAGGAGCGGTTCTTTCGCAAAATCAGCAGCCCGTATCATTTTTTAGTAGAACTTTAAATCAAACACAAAGAAATTATTCCGCGACTGAGAGAGAGGCACTTGCAGTTCTGTTAGCAGTGCAAAGGTTCCGAGTCTATTTTGGAAAGGATCCAATAACAGTGTATTCTGATCATGCGGCGGGAACTAGATTGTACTCAGGGAAAAACTTATCCCCAAGGTTAATAAAATGGGCACTAAAGTTACAAGAGTATAATCTGGTAATTAAGCACACGCCCCGGAAAGGAAAATATCGTAGCAGATGCCCTATCCAGAATAAAAATAGATGAAGAAGGTAATACTGTAAAGGTGGCAATGCTCACAGCATGTAAGTTACATTCCCGAGATACTGTGATAACCGAACTGAGTAAGGATCCTGAATTTAAAAATATTTATGATTATTTAAAGGATCCTGAAAATTTTAGCCACCAATATATTGTGGCGATAAGAAATAGGGCGGCCCATTCCGAACTAATAGATGGTCTATTAATTTATACAAAAACTACGAATTCCAACAACGAATTTCGACCTGTTATCCCAGCTAGTCTTAGATTAAATATCCTGCAGGAGCTCCATGACAGCCCTTTAGCTTCTCATGCTGGTACTCGAAAACCTATCCAACGCGTACGCGAGGCAGTCTATTTTCCTGAACTGCAAAAGTTAACAAGGGCGTATGTCCAGTCCTGCCCAACATGTCAAGCAGTTAATTATATTAATTTCCGCCCGGCCGGATTTCTAAATAGTATTAAATCGGAATTTCCAAATGAAATAATTGGCATCCATTTATTGGGCCCTTTCCCAAAAAGTCAGTTAAATAAAAGTGGCTATCTCCTTGTTATGGTTGATCATTTTAGTAAGTGGATCGAAATTGTTCCCTTAAAACGAGCCTCCTCGAAATTAGTTACTGATTCTATTTTAAATAAATATATTTTAAAATACGGGGCGCTCCTAAAAGTAATATCGGATAATGGTCCTCAATTTGAAAGTAATATATTTGAAGACATGTGCCAAAAACTGGGCATACGTCATTTAAAAATGGTCCCGTATCGGCCGCAATCAAATATAGCGGAACGGGTCAATAGAAATATAATGAAAATTGTCCGTAGTTATGTTAAAAATTTTCATAAAAGCTGGGTTAACTATGTCAATGAATTAGGTTTCGCCTTTAGGACCGCAAAACATGATACGACGGGCAAAACTCCTGCTGAGTTATTTTTAGGCAGAAAGATTATAACGCCGTTAGATAAATTATTTTATGTTCAACAAAGAGCCCCAGAATTTAAAATGGGCAATATAGAAAAATAAATTAAAGAAGCAAAAAGGAACACTGAAGTAGCACAGAGAAAACAGAAGCTTTATTATGATATGAAACGACGGGGAGTAACTTATAAAGTAGGAGATGAAGTGTTAAAAATTAAGCATTAACTTTCTTCAGCACCAGAAGATAAAACTGCCAAATTTTATCCACGATTTGAAGGACCATATGTCATAGAAAAAGTAACTCAGGCTTAGTGGTGTTAAAAGCCAGGAATGGTGAAACCTGCACCGCAAACATAGACCAGATAAAACCATTTTATAATCGTAATAAAAGGCCAATATTTCAAGATCTTTTGCAGGATCCGACACGGCAGGCACAAGCTCCAGAGGTGGAACAACGACAATCCCAAGGGCAAGCCATTAGTAGACAGGAGCAATTGAAAAGAAAGTTCCCCCGTTGGAAAACTGAAGGTAACAAGAAAAAGAAGTCGTTCCAGCGACCAGAGAAGAGAGGGCACGACCACCCCCAGAATGAAGAAGGGAGAAGTACGACTAATGCAAAGAAAGCCAGGAGAAATGACAGCAACTATAACACGGCTACAAAACAGAAGATCTACCCATCGGATAGGAGTCTACGCAGCAAATGTCGACGAATTGATAAAGGAAGACCAGCTGCAGATGCAAAGACGCAAGAAAAATTTGAACAGCCAGCAACGAGATCCAGGCAACAACGAGAGACAGTTGTCCCGGTTCCGCCAAGACCAGCTGCCATCAAACGGCCGAGACCACAGGCAGATGCTAAAAAAAAAGGTCTTCAAGGTTGACCGAACTGGAAGAAAAAGAAAGCTCATGGAGGAAGGAACCGAAGGGCGAACCCGCACAAGAAGGAAGATCAACCAGACCGTAGTCTTTGCCACCTTCCAGGACTGGGCAGAAAAAAAGATGTCTCAATATCACAGAGATAAGTAAAACATTATGTTACTTTGAAACCATAAGTTAATTTTTCAATCTTACTGCAAGTGGCAGAATTCAAGAATTTTTACCTCATGTGAGTCCTACCTTTATCGCCAAAAAGGCGAGAAAGGAGTTGTTACCTATTTTGGTATTGTTTTTCAATTACTCGCGAGTAAAACTAAAATTAATGTATAATAGGAATGTGTAAATACTTGAATAATGAAAAAGCATTGATAATCTTTGAGAAAGGTACCTTAAGAAAATTGTAAAAATTATTGTATAAAATTTTATTTAAAAGATTCTGGCAAGAAAGAAGTTTTAATCTGAAAGACTTTTGAAATGTAGAATTTCAATGCAGAAGAATTGGCACTTGCTTGGAAAAGAATAGAAGTTAACAATGTACTACTAATGTATGTTTTAAAATGCGTAAAATTAACGGCATGTTAATATGTCCTTATATACAATGTGAACTGTTATCTTAAAAGTTAAGAAATATTGTGATATGTTAAAAGTAAAAATATTAGAGTAATGCCAAAAATTTTAACTTATTCGTGTGACTGTAAAAAGAGCAAATTATTGTGAATATGTGATAAAGGTTGAATGAATGCAGTTAGGCTCTCTGACGCTACACTTCAGAGTTAGCCACTTTTCAGAATAGTACCTCAGGGTTTAGAGATGAATATAAGGTGTGTTCTGAGGTTTTCTTATGTTGAATTTTAAGACGTTAGTGTTTTGATTGCAGGCGGTAGTGTTGAACACTTGTACATAGACACGCTCGTGTTTGGTGTTTTTCTTAACAACACAAGTCAGAGAGCACGGGGAGATAATTAAATAACGTCATGAATGAAATAAGAATTTTAAAGGAGAAATATAAATATTCATGTTACTTGCCATTTGATTGTGTAACATTTCATTAAACTAGTTTTCCTTCCATAAGGAACCAAATTTCAACTAAGAAACTCCTGTTTATAGATGCAGTACAGATGAAAATACTTGTCCATAGAGATGATAATGTAAAAACGACTTTTTAATATCTAGTTTCTAGAGAGAAATGTTTGTAAAAGATTGGCCTCGCTTTAGATTCTAGAGCTAAAAGTTTTCAACAAGGTCGTTTTAGACCTCAGTTTCAAACTAATTAACTCTGGCGGGTAGTATGTAAGGATCCTAAGTTTTACTAACGTTTTTGATGTCATTTAAAACGCTTAATTACAGGGCCGTAGTACAATACACAACCCCCCCCAACCCCAGAAGTATAGCGATATACAATAGTGACGTGATCGAAGATTCTTTGGAAATAATCGTTGTCATCGAATGACATGCATATTCTATTTAAGTAATCGTAGCCATCGGCTTTTAATATTCTTTGCAAATGATCATTGTCATCAAATAATCATTGTAAAGAATCATTCTCATCGGATAATCATTGAAAATAATTCTTGTCGTTACATAAAGGGGCATAGTAGCTGATGTATAAAGAATTGTATTCAAATTCTAATCAAAAGAATCGCATATGTATGCAATTTATCATATGATCATTATTTACAGCAATGATTCTTATATGTTTTCAACCTACGGCTCCTAATGACGCCGCGGAAAACTTGCGCAACAGTGACAAAAAGAATATTTAAAAATACAATAAAAGCTTGAAAGCTAGGGAAAATGTGTGAATTTATTCTCCTTTTATTTAAATGAAGCTTAATGTTTTCAAAGGAAATTGAATATTGTAAACAGGAATCAGCAGTTTAAATATATGTGGGATTTTGCCTCTTTGTTTTTTTTTCTTCGTAACATCATATCCTCCGGAACGGGGGGGGGAGATTTGAGTTTAGAAGGAGGTACCCTCGGATTTCAAAAATTCTTGGTAAAACTTTTCGACTATTGTTATCTTCCTACGACTATCACTCGAGATGTTATATAAAATTTCGGAAAGCGCTGGAGATCAAATTGCTTTATTTAGAAAAATGATGGCTCTTCTCACTCTCAAATCGTATTGTTTAAGAGAAATTTTTAAGTTAAAAAAATATGAAATAAATAGTATTGCCAAACTCAAAACTTATTGTTATTATTTACGGTTATATTCTGAGTTGAAGAAAGCACGTGATTCCACATAACGTCACTGTATGTCGAAAAATATTTCGTTAATTTCAGTATTTTAAATGAATAGCTGCTTTTGGCAACTTTTATGTTTCACCTTTAGATACGTGACACGATATGCTATCGCTACGTTAATTCTTTTATTGAGATTTTGCAAATTTGTTATATTAAAATAAATTTAAATCATAACTTCAAATGTATTACCCCAAGTTTCAAAGTTCTTTGTTTCCTGACTTGGCAAGAAAAAATTATTTACGAATAGGTGGTTGCTTGGAAAGAATGAATACATTTTCTTCATAATGAAATGTTTCTATGCATTTTATGCTATTCTAATTTTATTTATAAAAATTTAATTTCTTTTATTGTATAGTTCCTTTCTGAGTAGAAGTTTAAACTTCTGTAGGTATTTAACATATTTTAGATGCAATGTTACTTTACTACAGTTACATAATTTTTTTTTTTCAATTTACTAAAATGTCTGAACGCAAAAAGACAGCACAAACGTTACAGCGAGCTACAGAAAAAATGAAGTAAAAAGCACTAGGAGACTCAGCAGGCAAGTAGAAGAAAACTTGCATGCTTCAAAAATGAATGAAGATACAACTAGAAACTCAGCAGGCAAGCATAGTGACAAGAAAGGTTACGCATTCAAGAAACTGAAGAAGAAACGAATAGGAGTTCCAGCAGACAAGCAACAACTCAAGAAACTTCGCTTGCTCAAACTGTATCAGAAACTAGTAGCAGACGCAAAAGACATTCAGAAAACCAAGAATCACTGCGTGCTCCGGAAAGGTAAGCAGAAGCGAAACGGAGGCCTATTAGGCAAGCGGAACGTCAAAAGAATATGCGCGAAGAAGTCGCAAGTAAACGAAGGATGCAAGACTGTCCGCGTCATCGTCAGATTCGACAGGAAATACCAGAACAGCTCAAGAAGCTGCATAAACAACTCAAGACGCTGCAGATTATGGACAATTTCGGTTCGAAGAGGCAGAGCTCATACGAGGAAACAAGCTTCGCATGAACGCATCACGACATACACGTAGTACTCTTCACAATGCAGGAAGTTTACTTTGAGCAACACACTGTATACGTAGAGCTCGTAGACATATATAGTAAAGATTTTGCTTTGTCAACAGCCCCCTAGTAAAATGTATGAAGTTTATATTGACATCTCACAATACCTGAAAGAAAATTTTCTATTTACTTCTTCATTTACTATTTTCTTAAATTTCTTATCAGTAATCCTGTCTATATATTATAGATATCAAAATCAGAAAAAAATTAATTAATTATCTTTAAATGTATCTAAGTGATGAATACTTCGCCCCTGTTCGTACCGAAACAACACGATGTAATTGTAGATACCTAGAAAGTAAAATGTATTCAGCAGGCTGTACAGCAAGCGACAACTATAAATGGTGATAACACAAAAATGTTATATAATGTTATATACTGGCAGAATTTTAAAAAAAGAACATATACAACAGTGTTTTAAAAATACGAAATTTGCATCAAATTGCAAAACAAATATCTTAAAATCTGCCTTTCCATGCATAAGAGTTCAGGATTCGGAAAATTATATTTTCGTAAACGGTTCAGCAAAAATAACAAAAATTATTGCCTTGAGAAATAGATAATCTTGGTATGAATACGAATTACGCCAAGACTACTCGTCAATGGTTGTTTTGAACACGCCCTTAATGTATATATATAACCCTTAAAAAACGTAAAGTGAGTGAATCTACTATTCGAGTGTGTCTTTATATCTTGAGTATTTAAGAAATAAGAATTGCATTTATCTATCTCGATTAAGCTAACGCTATTGCCCGAATAACAACGTTTATTTAACACTTGATATAACCAACTTCATATATATCTTGAAATAAAACATAAATTTCCTAATCAGATACTACCAATTGCAGAAAAAATACAAAAATAATGGAATTTCTAATAACACAAGTAACATACCGAGGAATAAATTGCGCTGCAAAACTGATGCAATCTACAATATGTAAACCAAAAAATTTATGTACCGCTATAGAAATGCAATAGAATGAGAAATGAAACTGTGATGAGATTTATAATGAAAAATTTACCATAAACTATTAGTATATGATATAAGTAAATATATACTTTTAATACTATTCATTTAAATATGTTCAAACGTTCATAATATTCATTACTCACAAACGCTTCTTCATCCATCGAAGCATAGCACAAGCCATTCTCATTTCTGTGCTGGTGCACGTCAATAAAATAAGGATAAATCCAAATTTTTACAAAAAATCAATCGCTTTGACTCGTTTCTCAAAAAACGTATATCTACAAATGCAGTATTAATATATCACATCAATATAATTCGGGATCATAAAATCACCAAACAACGCATTAAACGCAAAAAATCGCATTAAGGCAGAATGAAGAATTTTCACTCTTACAATGACTTTTACAACAATATATAATAGAATCGAATTTCTAAACTAAGTGTTCATTGTTACACCATATTTCATTCTTGGGGAACCTTTCATGGTTGTTCAGTAATTCTATCTGTTAACTGGTATAAAAAGAATTATGATTTCATATATATGCACAGACTTATATATGTATTATATTAACACGTATCTGTAGTAACATACATCATCCTATATTATATGTATTCGCATAATTCTAAATTAATTAAAGTAGTCAACATAATTTGTATATTGATAGCAGCACAGTTTTAAAATTATTTATTACTATCTGCTTGCTAACGATTATATAATTAAGTACAGTGGTACCTCGACAAACGAGTTTAATATGTTTCGTAACCTTGCTCGTATCTCAAAGCAATTTTCCGCATTGAAAGTAATCGAAATGCCATTAATCCGTTCCAGCTCCCAAAACACGACCTCAGCTGTTTTTTTAAGTGTTTTTGAATAAGAAAAATGTAGTTTCTTATTCAAAAACAAGAAGAAACATTTATTTATAAATAACAAATACATATTCTATAAAAACATAATTAAAAGAAAAAGTGCCTACGGAAGCGCTTAATTTTTGTCACTGGTCTTCGCTCTTTTTGTCATGATCTGCTCATTTTCACCCGCAGATCGTTTAAAAAAACTGTCCAAGGAGGTTTGTTTCTTCCTACCTGTCAAGGTATTGCGGAATCGAATTAGGCAAGTTTCGTTGAACAACTCCGATTTAGGACTAGTTGCAACTTTTTCGCGGTGAATTTCATCCACGAACTCTACAAGTTTATCCCACATTCTCAAGATCTGTTTTATATCTCTTGTAGGGATAACCTCCTCCATCTCTGGCTCCTCTTCAAAACTAATTTTTCGTTGAACCACCGTATGCTGCTGCAAATGCAGATCGTGTAACTCCTCGGTTGTCAGCTCCTGAGACTGTTCCTCTACGAGTTCGTTCACATCTCTCTCCTCCACCTCCAGACTCATGGATTTTCCCAGAGAAACAAGCTCCTCTACCACTGACACTTTGGGTTCCAATCCTTCGAATTCTCTTTCACCTACAGCCTCAGGCCACAGCTTCTTCCATGCAGACGTTGTAACACCCAGCCAGGCTGAACAATAATTCTTAGGCACATCACGATGTTAAAGTGGTTTTTCCAGAACTCTCGAATGGTAAGGTTTGTGTTCTCTGTCACCTCAAAGCAGCGGCAAAAAATGTGCTTGGTGTACAAATTCTTAAAATCAGAAATCTCCTGCTGATCCATGGGCTGCAGGATAGGAGTGGTGTTGGGTGGTAGGTAGGGACATTTTATATACTTGAACTCTTCGAGTAAATCATCTTCGAGATTTGATGGGTGAGTAGGGGCATTGTCGAGGCCAACACCAGAACAGAACACCAGAATTATCCGCTCCACAAAGAAGTTCATTCTGTCCCACGCCTTCGGATTTGCCCTCCACATATCTTCTTAAAATTATAACTGGCAGGTTTTCTTTAAAATATTATATGACTTAATTGCCAGATTTAATCTATCCTTAATGGGTTTGTGACCTGGCATCTTCTCTTCTGCCGTTATGTAAGTTCTATTCGGCATCCTTTTCCAGAAACGGCCTGTCTCGTCACAGTTGAAGACTTGCTGGGGGGGATGTATCCTTTGGCTACTATCTGTTCGGAAAACATTTTGATGTAAACATCAGCTGCCTTTACATCCGGATTTGCTGCCTCACCATGCCTGACGACAGAGTGAAGGTCGGTCCTTTCCCTAAAGTTGTCAAACCAGCCCCGACTGGCTTTAAACGGGTCTTCCGATTCCACGTTTGTAGAAGTGTGTGGGATCTTCTGTAGAAAATAACCGTAAATCGCTCGTAAATAACTCGTAATAGTGCCTTCTCACATATGATGCTTTGTGTTAAGGTTCCTCCTTGAAGCTGCTTCTCTCTCACTCACACCATCAGTAGTTTCTCCATGTCTTGACGGAGAGAGGTCGTAGCTTAAAAATTATTGTAACGCCCTTAGTTGGCGTTATACTTTATCAACTCCTTTTGTTCAAGCACAGTAAATATCATTGATGTGTTACGCCCGTACATCCTCCCCAAGTCAATTACTCGCACACCGTGCTCATGGTTTTCTATTATTTAACGCTTTAATTCAATAGACATCATCATATTCTTTTGACCCAGTGTTATAAAAATAAATATGATAATGATTTCTAAATGTACAAAAAGCAAAAAACGCGAACCCAACTTATCAAAAATGCTTCCAAAACGAGGGAAACAAGCACTCAGACTGAGGACTAGTCTGAGGTGGGAGAAACTGTTAGACGCTGCAAACGACACCTACATGCGCGCGCATGTTGCGGTCGTGCACAGCGGTGTAGTGTGCGATTCCTCGTATCTAAAATCTTGCTATCGTCTCAAAGCAAAAACATCGCTCGCTCGGTAGCTCCTGTCTCAAAACACTCGTATGTTGGGGCACTCGTATATCGAGGTACCACTATAAATACAGTTTATAGTTTTTTTAATGTGACAATCATTATAAGCCATGTAGATTTTTCCTTGTGGCTTCATTTGTTTTCTCTTCCAAAATTTCGAACGTCCAACAGTTTTGTCAGTTTCGGGCTTTCGGTATGGAGAGTGAGAAAATGAGATAAGACCAGAATGAACTTCAGTTCTGAACTTTGCAGTTCAGCATAGAGTAAGGAGTATTGACAGATTTATCTTCGCTCTTTACGTGCGCTTTTCATCGTATTTTCTTCATCATTCTCAGCACTTTAAAGTCATAACTACTAGCAGTGTTCCTTTATATTTCGTATATTTTTGGAATTATATTTTTTTACTCGTACTTTTCGAAAAACTCCAGAATTGTTTAGTGTTTTTTCGGGACAAATAAATTCTAACAAGCTACCAGCTCTTCTGCATGCTTTATGAACCTTTATGCCAGGAATAATTTTGGGTGTTAGAAGTAGGACAGATGCTAGTGACAAGAACAATTGAGGAGCATCTGAGCAGCTTGTGACAGTTTTTGCTGCGTTCCAAGAAGATATAAAAGGAGAGGTTGATTCCTTTAAAGAAGAGATAAATGCGTCCAACAAAAGAGGGAAAGGGGAAATAATACCAGTTCAAGGAAAGATGGAATCTATCCAAAATTGATACTTAAGCCTGTCAAGAAGAAATAAAAGACAACAGTAGAAGATTTTCGAGGATTTTGAAAGCAGAAATAACATGGTCGAAAGGAGAGTTAGAGAAACTGGAGAACGTGTTTCTGCTGTCAAACAGCAAATCAAAGAAAGTGTTAATGCTGTGAAACTACAAATCAAAGGAAGAGTTTCTGATGTCGAACAACAAATTGATGACAGAGTTTCTGCTGTTGTCGCCAAACAATCTGACAGCTTGAACACATTTATAATGACTACTGGAGACGATTCTGATACCTTTAAATTGGTACCTATGTTTTCCGACCCATTTCTCATGCTTTCCACGTGTGATGGAAAAAACATTTGGCATATGTACAAGGCTCAGTTCTGTATAGCTCCAAATGGAAATGGGTAGGATTCCGAAGACAAACCTGTAATTTCGCAGCTTCTCTGAGAATAGAAGAAGACGATATCGGTCCCACTCTTCTAGAAACCCAGAGGCTAGATTTTGATGCTGTACCCGGTACGCGAAAGCTCTACTAAGAAGTGTTTAAAAGGCTACAGAAGGCTGCAGTTAATATCTCGATAGCAGAAGCTCACCAAAATAATCCAGAAGCTCGCCACTGATATCGAAATGCTCTCCCATCTCTCCTTTTTTGACTGCTCAATAGAAATACGTGAAGTACAATCCATGAAATACTTCCTCGGTGGCATACGGGAACCTGAGGTATAGAAACAACTGCGAATAGTGGATCTCAAGGATTTAAAAAATGCCTAGAGTGTACGCCATGAAAAACGTGGCAGTCCTTTCAGAAACTTGCACACACCATTGCCCAATCGGAACTACTCCAACCCAGAAGCTAGTGGACAAGTGACAGCTCGTCCAGGCAGTCTACCCACTTAAGTAAGTGCCTTAAGGCGGAACAGACGTCAGACGAAAGCGACCTTAGTATGCTAGAACTGCAGTGGTGATGAACACTTACGAAAGAACTGCAGAACACATTAGGACACAGAAGATAATGCTGCTAATCAGCAAGAAGTCACGAAAACTAATCGTGGATGTTGAGCGGAATTTGCCAGAGATTGCCAGATATTGAGAAGTCCCACATAAAATCCTTTCAGATTTCGGTTATGGTTGGTGGCAATAATGGACTTTTCAATCATGAGGCATACAAATAGAGTTCCCTTTGTATAACAATCGATACATGAGTAATTTACCATCATCCAAAACCTCAAGTCGAGATGATAGAACCAGCATGAACAGAACTTTTCCTTCCAGGATTATAGCTGAAAACAGAAATTTCCGGTAAGGCATTATGAAATATGCTAAGAACGTTAAGAGCACGAAATGAGTACTAATAATATGTTCTTTCGTTGAATTATCAAGGCCGTCATTCCGGTGACGGTTGAAACGTAAGTGCCAAAGCTAAAGTTATTGGGGAATGGGAAGTGGTTGCATCACGTTCTCCATTGAACTACGTTAAGGGGTCTCGTACACATTAAAACCCTCAAAATCTCTGAATATGATCCTGTTGTAAGAATTGGGATAGCATATTTATTTTTAAAGCTATTACTTCTAGTTTTTTACAGCTGACTACATAGCACAGCTGAATTAGTAAGCAAATAGTTTGTGTTGCCACAAATGTTTTTATAATTTAATCTTCTTTGTGAGGTAATTTTTTATATGTTCACGTAATACTCCCACTTTGCGTGCACAATTTAAAATATTCTGTTATATATTTTAACTTCATAGTTAATATACAGCTTGTATAGCATCTAAAGACTACTGTGAACCAAAAATCTTAAGAATTTCATGTTAAATTCTCATTTTATTTAGAACTAAATTTATACAATGCATTTTAATAAAGAATTTTTAATATTTCCATGCGTAAAATTTTTGACTATTAAAATATTCAATATATTTTTTGGTTCAGTTAGATGATAATACTCATATAAAGAAGTCCATTAAATTTAAAGTGTGTACCAAGAACCGTTTTTAAAATATCATGCGCGCAACAGTGAAAATTTATGTTTTGAGATAATCAAGTTTTAATGTAAATGTTTTTTTAAATACTTCTCTTGTTATAAAATATATAAAATGCTTATTTTCTGAGAGATATTGTAATATTATACAATTTCCAATAGTTGGTATAAGCATAATTAATGTAAATTAAGCTGCCATCATCAAAGTATAACATATCAACTAAAAATGATTTGAAACTTCTACGCTATCAATGATACAACTAAAATTTTTCTTACAAATTGGAACTTACTTATAGGCAAATGTTTCAGGTAAAGTTCTCTGTAATGTATTATTGTATATCAAACATATAAATCATTTAATAGTTCTTCCACAGAGTAACTTTAGCATACTCTAAATGATATGTATACAACTGGGAAAAAATGCATTTTAAGAAAATCGAGTTTTGATGCAAATATTTCAGTATACAACTTTCTAATAATAAAGTGCATAGTATATTTATTTTCAAAATGATATATTTAAAATGTATAAATCCTAATAAATTGCATAAGCTTTTGTCAATATGAAACACATTAAAATTACCATACTATATAAAATACCATGACAGAATGATAGCCGTGTATTAAAATACGTGTAGCATATTTGAACAAATAATTTATTTTTACATAACCACATCAGTTAAGTACTTTCAAGCATTTAAGCATATGATATGTATCATATTATGCAATATTATTTAAACATAGGTGGGAAAAAAACCTTTACCACTTATTTGAAATTGTATGCTAAACTGCTACATTCATCGAAGTATAACATATCGACTAAGAATGATAAAACTACAAATAAGAATTTACTTATAGCCAAATATCTTAGCTCAAGTTCTGTGTAATATATTACTGTATATCAAACTTATAAAACATTTAATAGTTCTTCCACAATGTAACTTTAGCATACTTTAAATGCTATGTATACAACTGCGAAAAACCGTATTTTAAGAAATTTGAGTTTTAATGCCAATACTTCAGTATATAACTTTCTAATAATAAAGTGCATAGTATATTTATTTTCAAAATACATTTAAAAAGCATAAATCCTAATAAATTGCAGAAGCTTTTGTTAGTATGAAACACGTTAAATTTACCTTGCTATATACATTACCATGACAGAATGATAGCCGTATATTAAAATACATGTAGCATATTTGCACAAAAATTTATTTTTACATAACCACTTTAGTTAAATAAACTCAAGCATTTAAGCGTATGATATGTGTTATATTGTATAATATACATATTATTTAACATGGGTGAAAAAATCTTTTACGACTTACTTCAAATTGTATGCTAAACTGCTAAAATTTTGTTTACAAATTAAAACGCACCAGCACAATAAACATCCCCATCATTTTTATGGAGGCCTGCACTTCTGACATTTTTTGCTGCCTTTCAAGTTTACGCTGTTGTTTTGTTTCTGAGAAGCCTTTCTTTTCTGCGTTATCTATTCTCTTGTTATCAATTTGTAAAAATCCTTCAATAGAAAACTTACTTCTAAAAAGCTGTAGCTCATTCATTACAGAATGTCTACCAACAGACCTTTCGTTAAAAGCAATTACTGCTTCATTTTCAGCAATTTGAACTATCCTACTACCAGCACGATATGTCTTTGTACAAAATTTCCAAATTAAGGAATTAAATGATTCATTATTATTTTGTTTTTTACCGCCAAGGCAACGTCTCAATAACGAAGGTTGTGACAAATCTATAAAAACTGGCTTTATTGCCTCCATTACAGCGACTGGTTCAGAATTTATATGCTTATAATCAGCTTTATTTTGCTTAGCTATATTGTATTTGCACCATGTGGTTTCATTTGTAGGACAAACGTCATGAATCGGCTTTTCATCACTCGATATTTTGTGGTAGTAAATTGCCCAAATGGCTTTTCTGATATCACTAACAGACTCATTATATTCTCTAATCGCATTACCATAATACGAAGTTATTTCATTTATTAACTTATCTGTTAGTCTCCCTTTCCCAGACAGATTTTACCGTCATTTAATTTTACTTTTTTTCTTTCAAGTTTTAATTTGCGTAGCCATATTCCCATTCGTTTTTGAATATGTCCAACACACTCAATTTTTTCTATATTTAATGAACCATATGGTTTGGCGTCATTTATACCTGCAAATGGTTTTGCATCACCTATGTAAGGATCTTAAGTTTTACTAACGTTTATTTTATTTTAAATCTTTACTATCACTTCTTATTTTCTACTTCCGGCCAGAATTAAAAGCTTTAACTTATTTATGCAAAATTTGTCTGGCGAACGCCAAGTACTTAAGATGTGGCTTTTTGCCAAGCGAGAGAGAGGAAGGAGTTAGTCGAAGCAGGCCGCTTACCTTAGAAGTTTTACTCAGTTACTGGTTGCCTTCCAGGCCAGAGTTTTAATCCTCGTGATAATTTTTAAACGTATTGTACTGTTAACAGTTCTCTGTACTACATACGGCTTCCTGTTAATATAAGGCCAATCTTCCACGTTTATTATTCCAAAGTAAAGTTAGAGTTTAGTTAAATATTTTTATATTCTTACGTTTAGACCACAAGTAGTGGGTCTTTGTATTCCGAAGTACGGAAATTATTGTAAAGAGAGAAAAATAAAGGGTTTTGTATACCTTTCTTGTGTATCCTGTCTACTTCCCACAGTTATTGAACATAGCTTTAGTAAGCTCTCTGTTCCGAGTCAGGTCCTTGCATATACCCGAAGAAAGTAAGACGGAACATTGAACCTGGGAGTGGCGCCCAACGAAGAAGAATAACCATGGCCGAGTTTCAAGAAGAACCTGTGCTGCCTGCAGAAGCGTCTCAGAATCCAGAAATTCCAGCTGCCGCCCTGGAAAGATTTGGTTACATCGTCCAGACCATGCGCGCTTCGATGAAACCAGAAGCAACATTTAATGGAAACTCACCGGTAACCAGTTTTTTGGAAAAATTGGATGACCACTTCATGCTCTACCCCGTGCACGAATTTCAAAAAGTTACCTTAGCTACCAGCGCTTTGAGGGGCCAAGCGCTTAATTGGTTCAAATGTATAGGCAGAAGTCTCTTGGGTCAAGCAGGAAGTCCCACCTGTACTTACGAGAATTTCAAGACTGCCCTAGTAAAAGCCTTCCCTGTCGTAAGGGATCGTGCGAAATTAGAAACGGAACTTTTCAGCATATATCAGCAAAGAATCGAAAATCTCTCAAGCTGTATTTTAAGAAAAATTCACGTCTTCAAAATCTTGTATGGAAACCGTCCGGATCCTGAGATAATTCAAGTGATTTTGCCGAGGTTACTGCCCCAAGTGCAAGACTTTATTGAATTAAGAAATCCGACTACACTGGAAAAGTTATTTGAGCTAGCAATCCAGTTTGAAAGTAGAATAACGGCGGACATTGAAAGAAGACGCCATTATCAACAGCGAAACCAATTTGGTGCGCCAAGACTACAGCAAACTCAAGCACACGGCTACGGAAGCAAAGCGAATCAGTGGGCAAGGAAACCCGAGCATTCAAAAACAGCCGGCGTACGTCGACAGTTCAATAGCAATCCAGGAAAAAAGTCTCAAGGCCAGTGGAAAAAGAAGGAAAGCACGGAAATGAAAAATAATTTAAACTAAAACGGATTTCTGCTGACGGGAAGGTGCGGAAATCCGAAGGCCACGAAAACCCCTCTTCCTTCAAGTTAAATACAGTAATGGTGAAAAATTTGACTCTTCCGAAGATTGAAGTGTTGGTGAATAATATCCCAGCCACCGCACTCCTAGATACAGGCGCGCAGTGTTCCTGTGTGGCAGATTTTTTTAGGAAGTATTTTCGTAAATATCGTATATATAATTCGGATAATACGTCAGTGTTAGCTGCGCAAGGAGAAAGATGTAAGTTTATAGGTAAATTAGCGCTGTATGTCCGTATCAAGGACGAACAAGTAAAGGTTATGTTTTTCATAGTAAAGAATCTGCAAGCACATATTATCTCAGGAATAGATTTTCTTTCAGAGGCACAAGCAACGCTAGATTTTAATTAAGCGTCCCTTAAGCTGACAATGAAACGAGTTCGTGAAGAAAAGGCTGAACCGCCGATGTTAAACCTTGACCACCTGCCTAATGAAGAGCAACGAAGAATCCGACAAGTGGTAAGGGAATTTGCTTCGTTATTTAGTGATATTCCGGGATTTACTAAGGTTACTAACCATAGTATTGACACCGGAGATTCAATGCCAGTTCGCCAAAAAGCATACCGGTATGATAAGAATAAGGAAAAAATTATAGAATGGCATATCACGGATATGCTACGTAAAAAGATCATAACGCCCATCTCAAGTAGTTATGCTAGCCCGGTGGTTTTATGTAAGAAAAATAATGACTATCCATTGACACATCCAAAAAGGTGGAGATTCGCAATTGACTACCGTAAATTAAACTCCATAACTAAATATCCGGTATATCCGTTACCTATTATTGAAGAAATTCTAAGGAACATAACATCCACCAAATATATGACGACTTTAGACTTAACGACTGGTTATTTTCAAATAGGGGTTAGGCCTGAGGACGTGCCTAAGACTGCTTTTATAACCAAGTCTGGCACTTATGCATTTCTGCATATGCCGTTTGGCCTTTCAGGGGCACCGGCAACATTTCAGCGATGTATGGACATTGTGTTAAGGCCTGTTCATGGAAAGTCCACATTTATCTATTTAGAGGATATCATTATTACTAGTGATAATCTCAACCAACATGTACAGGATTTAAGACAGGTGTTTTCTTTATTAAATGAAGCCGGTCTAAAAGTTAATGTCGAAAAGTGCAAATTTGCAGCCCTTGAATTAAAATATTTAGGTTACAAAATATCTCAGAAAGGAATAGAGACAGACGAATCAAAAATAATCGCTGTACAAAAGTATCCGACTCCAAACACGGCGAAGAAGCTCTCTTCTTTTCTAGGACTTCGTTCATATTATAGGTCCTTTATAAAGGTTTTTGCAGCTATTGCTGAACCATTGTTAAAATTAAAAAACTAAAAAGTCGAGATTCTAGTGAACGACCGAAGCGAATAGTTCTTTCGAAAAATTAAAACAAGCATTAACGCAAGCCCCTGTGTTGAAATTTCCTGAAAAGGATGAGAATTTAGAAATTTCAGCGGATGCTTCGGATTATGCGGTAGGAGCGCTACTTTCGCAAAATCAGCAGCTCGTGGCATTTTTTAGCCGAACTTTAAATCAAACACAAAGAAACTATTCCGCGACCGAGAGAGAGGCACTTGCAGTTCTGTTAGTAGTGCAAAAGTTCCGAGTCTATTTTGGAAAGGCGCCAATAACAGTGTACTCTGATCATGCGGCGGTAACTAGATTATACTCAGGGAAAAACTTATCCCCAAGGTTAATAAGATGGGCACTCAAGCTACAAGAATATAATCTGGTAATCAAGCATACCCCCGGAAAGGAAAATATCGTAGCAGATGCCCTATCCAGAATTAAAATAGATGAAGAAGGTAATACTGTAAAGGTGGCAATGCTCACAGCATGTACAATAAATTCCCGAAAAACTGTAATAACCGAACTGGGTAAGGATCCTGAGTTTGGAAGCATTTATGAGTATTTAAAGGATCCTGAAAATTTTAACCACCAAGATATTCTGGCGATAAGAAATAGGGCGGCCCATTACGAACTAATAGATGGTCTATTAATTTATACAGAAACTACGAATTCCAACAACGAATTTCGACCTGTTATCCCAGCTAGTCTTAGATTAAATATCCTGCAGGAGCTCCATGACAGCCCTTTAGCTTCTCATGCTGGTATTCGAAAACCTATCCAAAGCGTACGCGAGGCAGTCTATTTTCCTGAACTGCAAAAGTTAACAAGGGCGTATGTCCAATCCTGCCCAACATGTCAAGCAGTTAATTATATTAATTTCCGCCCGGCCGGGTTTCTAAATAGTATTAAATCCGAATTTCCAAATGAAATAATTGGCATCGATTTATTGGGCCCTTTCCCAAAAAGTCAGTTAAATAAAAGTCTCTATCTCCTTGTTATGGTTGATCATTTTAGTAAGTGGACCGAAATTGTTCCCTTAAAACGAGCCTCCTCGAAATTAGTTACTGATTCTATTTTAAATAAATATATTTTAAAATACGGAGCGCCCCTAAAAGTTATATCGGATAATTTTTGTAATTTGTAAGTAATGTATTTGAAGACATGTGCCCAAAACTGGGCATACGTCATTTAAAAATGGTCCCGTATCGGCCGCAATCAAATATAGCGGAACGGGTGAATAGAAATATAGTGAAAATTATCCGTAGTTATGTTAACAATTTTCATAAAAGCAGGGATAACTATGTCAATGAATTTGCTTTCGCCCTTAGGACCGCAAAACATGGTACAACGGGCAAAACTCCTTCATTGAGTTATTTTAGGCAGAAAGATTATAACGCCGTTAGATAAATTATTTTATGTGCAACAAAGAGCCCCAGAATTTAAAATGGGTGATATAGAAAAACTAATTAAAGAAGCAAAAAAGAATAATGAAGTAGCACAGAGAAAACAAAAGCTTTATTATGATATGAAACGACGGGGAGTAACTTATAAAGTAGGGGATGAAGTGTTAAAAATTAAGCATTCACTATCTTCAGCACCAGAAGATAAAACTGCCAAATTTTTTCCACGATTTGAAGGACCATATGTCATAGAAAAAATAACTCACGCTGTAGTAGTGTTAAAAGCCAGGAATGGTGAAACCTGCTCCGCAAACATTGATCAAATCAAACCCTACTATGATCGTAATAAAATGCAAATATTTACAGATCTTTTGCAGGATCCGTCACGGCAGACACGGCGGGCACAAGCTCCAGAGGTGGAACAACGACAAGTACAAGGGCAAGCCATTAAGAGGCAGGAGCAAGTGAAAAGAAATTTTCCCCGCGGGAAAATTAAAGGTAACAAGAAAAAGAAGCCGTTCCACCGTCCAGAAAAGAGAGCTCACGAACACCCCCAGAATGAAGAAGGGAGAAGGACGACGTATGCAAAGAGAGCCAGGAGAAATGACGGCAACTATAATCCGGCTCTAAAACGGAAGATCTACTCATCCGACAGGACTCTCCGCAGCAAATGTCGCCGAACTGCGGAAGGGCCACCAGCGGCGGAGGGAAAGTTACAAGGAAATTTTGAACGACCAGCAACGAGGTCCAAGCAGGAATGCGAAAGGATTCTCCCGGTTCCGCTAAGACCAGCTGCCATCAAACGGCCAAGACCACAGGCAGCGGCGAAAAGGAAGGTATTCAAGGGTGACCGAACTGGAGAAAAAAGAAAGCTTCTAGAGGAAGGCACTGAAGGGCGAGCCCGCACAAGAAGGAGGATAAATCAAACGAGAATCTGCGCTACCTTCCAGGACTGGGCTCAGAAAAGAATGTCCGAATATAACAAAGATAAGTAAAATTTTATGTTACTTTGCAAACTTAAGTTAATCTTTCATTCTTACTGCAAGTGGCAGATTTCAAGAAGTTTTACGTCATGCGAGGTCTACCTTTATCGCCAAAAAGGCGAGAAATGAGTTGTTACCGGTTTTGGTATTATGTTTTTCAATTACTCGCGCGTAAAACAAAAGTTGATGTATAATAGGAATATGTAAAGACTTAAATATTGTAAAAGTTATTGTATAAATTTTATTTAAAACATTCTGGCAAGAAAGAAGTTTTAGTCTGAAAGTCTTTTTGAAATGTAGTATTTTAATGTAGAAGAATTAGCACTTGATTTGAAAAGAATAGAAGTTAACAATGTACTACTAATGTATGTTTTCAAATGCGTAAAATTAACGGCATGTAAATATGTTCTTATATACAATGTGAACTGTTATTTTAAATGTTAAGAAATACCGTGATATGGTAAAAGTGAAAGTAATGTTAAATTTTTTTTTTTATTCGCGTGACTGTAAAAAGACCAAATCATGGTGAATATGTGTTAAAGGTTGAATGAATGTAGTTATGCTCTCTGACGCTACACTTCAGAGTTAGCCACTTTCAGAATAGTACCTCAGGGTTTAGAGTTGAAGTTAGGGTGTGTTACGAGGTCTTGGTATGTAGAATTTTTAACACGTTAGTGTTTTGATTGTAGGAGGAAGTGTTGAACACGTATACATAAACACATTCGTGTTTGGTGTTCTTTTACAACACATGTCAGAGAGCACGGGGAGAGATAATTAAAATAGTCATGAATGAAATAAGAATGTTAAGAGAAATATAAATATGCATGTTACTTGCCATTTCATTGTGTAACATTTCATTAAACTAGTTTTCCTTCCAGATCTCTGGAAGGAACCAGATTTGAATAAAAGCTCCTGTTTAGATGCAGTACAGATGAAAAATGCGTGTCCTTGGAGGTGCTATTGTAAAAACAAATTTCTTTTTTTTTTTTTAATTTCTAGTTTCTAGTGAGAAATGTTTGTAAAAGATTGGCCTCGCGTTAGATTCTAGAGCTAAATGTTTTCAACAAGGTCGTTTTAGACCTCAGTTTAAAACTAATTAACTCTAGCCGGAAGTATGAAAGGATCTTAAGTTTTACTAACGTTTATTTTATTTTAAATCTTTACTATCACTTCTTATTTTCTACTTCCGGCCAGAATTAAAAGCGTTAACTTATTTATGCAAAATTTGTCTGGCGAACGCCAAGTACTTAAGTTGTGGCTTTTTGCCAAGCGAGAGGGAGGATGGAGTTAGTCGAAGCAGGCCGCTTACCTTAGAAGTTTTACTCAGTTGCTGGTTGCCTTCCAGGCCAGAGGTTTAATCCTCGTGATAATTTTTAAACGTATTGTAGTGTTAACAGTTCTCTGTACTACATACGGCTTCCTGTTAATATAAGGCCAATCTTCCACGTTTATTATTCCAAAGTTAAGTTAGAGTTTAGTTAAATATTTTTATATTCTTACGTTTAGACCACAAGTAGTGGGTCTTTGTATTCCGAAGTACGGAAATTATAGTAAAGAGAGAAAAACAAAGGGTTTTGTATACACTTCTTGTGTATCCTGTCTACTTCCCACAGTTATTGAACATAGCTTTAGTAAGCTCTCTGTTCCGAGTCAGGTCCTTGCATGTTCCCGAAAAAAGTAAGACAGAACATTGAACCTGATACCGTCACCAATATAAGAAGTATATTTTACACCTCTTTTTTCCATGGAACATGAAAAATTGTTTATCTTTCCATTCATTTCCATTTTTCCTGAAGAACCAGCATTATTCTCCAAACAGGCCTTGTGTTCACTTACGCCATTTCCTAGAAATGACTCGCAACCTTTGCAATATAGGACACTATTTCTGTATCGATTACTGTGTTGCTTTCTGACCCTATTACGGAACAGACTCCAACGAAAGACGTATGTCCTCGAGTCTTCCATGTACCGTCTGCACTTACAGTCACATTTAACGACGAATTTCAAAGAACGATGTGCAATCACAGGAGGGAGATCCATAACGCAGCAGAATTTCTGCATAGCAGCTTTCCCTTGACCAAGAGTTTGCATTGCATACGTAAATCTTCTGTTTAGCTCTGATATATTTTTTCGGACACCCATCATATTAGAGTTTCTGAAAGTTCTTTTACATGAACACTTTGAGCATAGTAACTCAAATTTTGAGCTTAAACCATGATGAAGTAGTTCACTTAAATGAACTTTACAAATTTTACAACATAAATTATTTTCAATAAATTGAAATAGGATATCCAAATCAAATAGTCTATAACCACTAAAATTAGGCTCTAAAGTTATCTTTATCTCTTGGTGGCAAAACAGTGTCACTATTTAATTTTTTAAACGAAGAACTGACACCACACTTCTTATTCATTGTATCATTATGCTGATTTCCCTGGAACTTCCTTTTCTTTGGTCGATGAATATAAGATCTTTTATTTTTTACATCTTCCTCACAATTTTCCATAATTATCAGGTGATAAAAATACTAAAAAAAACTGCAATGTTATAATAAAAACACCTTCAAAAAAGTCAAAAGAAATTTAGAAATCGCAAAAGAGCTTGTAAATAATAACGTTTCACGCTAATCCAAAGCTGGAGTAAGATTTCAACACATGCCTATGTTAGATGCCTATGTTAGAATAGTGCTATGTATAAATGTAATATATTCCTAAGTCGCGCTTTCGAGACATGAAAAACGCAGTTTGAATTTAGTCAATCGGCCCAGTAGAACGGGAGATATAGCACAGTCCTCCCTTTTTTTTTAGCTTGATAACACATCAGCACTGTTTTTCCACCATCTCAAAATAAATTATGAAGATTTGTGCTTATGCAACTAGTTGCATTTCAACAGAAATACACGTTCATATGAAAACGTTGAAGCTCTTTTAAAGGGCCGGTTTTATACCTTTATGCAAATGTAATTCTACCGCATATAGCAGTACTTCCCTGTTAGCTGAATTACTTTCACACTGAGTCTTCCGATGAGAATTTTCCTAATTAAATACCAAAGGATGAATGATTATAAATTTCAAAGCACCTACTATCTTAACGATCGTTTCACTCAAAATCAAATATTCGAAAAGTGAGCAGAAAGGCAAAATAGACAATAGCTAAACATGGGAACATTGAATGTGAATAGCACTTTATTGTTGGTCTGCTGCCTTTTACCAGCTAAGATAGTACTTGCCAGAAACCGAAGATTATCCAACTGTGGGCATTGTGGTAAGAAGTCCTTTACTGAGTTCTCCAGCCGAGAAAACGTAAATGCGATTAACCTCACGAAGCCGGCTGGTACAGCAGTTGTACAAGGAGAATGACTTTCTCAGACGCCGGCATTGGTACAACTGTCGTACCATCCATGCCCTCCCCATTTTAGAGAATCGCCTATCTGTAGATCTTTGCGTGGTCCATTGTTGCTGCTCAGAGTAGCCGTTGGCTACGCATTATTTCCCTCTTCTTATCAGTTTAGCTACATTTTGGCAAAAACCGCAGGTTTCGTCTCTCGCCAATATACTTCAAAATTAAATAGAGGCCATCTCTTTCTCAATCTGTCTCATAATTTTAATGCTATTTTTTTTTAGTACTGACTTTTGCTATGATTAAAACGTCAGCGATTTTGCACGCTCTTGAAGCTTACCATATTTAATGTTCTTTAATCATAACAAATAAGAATAGATTAATATTTTAGATTTAATGCCCTTCTAGAAAATAGGTAAAACCGTTTTTATCGTTTACTCGTTTACTTCCTTTTCATACTTATGAATAATAAGATTTTATATTGACATTGTTTTGTGGAGTGCATAAAACCCTTAAGAACTGTCAACTCTTTCAAAGTGCTTCTATTATGCAGGCAATTTTGTCTGATTTATCAGGAGATAAATAAGAGACAATTGTATGCATAATAGTTTTTCTGATTTTCATTCATTCAGTGATTGCTTTCAATGATTTTCATTGATTGTAAATTAAATAAAATCAATTTATCTTTACACCCTCTTTTAGGATGAGATCTGCCAAAAAATATTTAAATATCAGTAAAGCTGACGTTACATGTAAACTGAATCAAAACATCAGTTAAATGTTATAAAATTTTGGCTAGTTTTATTTGCTGAAATTCTTATACTCTTCAAGAGATAGAGAGAATTCAGACAAGTTGATAAAAAATATCTTAAAAAAGTTGTTATTTTGTCTGTAATAAGGTGTATGTCAAGTTACTACTAAATGTATGAAAATTAGGATTGGGTTACGGAAAAGCACGCGAACGCTACCTGCTTAAGGGAATGGATGCTTTAGTGTAAACCGTTTTAAGAGAAATTTGCTCGCATTTACATTCCTGGTGGAAAACTCCACATGTAATCAACCCGTTCTTCGGTATTGATTGGATTAATTTGTTCGCTTACTGAATTACATCAAAGCACCCAACGATTACCTGTATAAGGGGAGTTATGTCTTCGCGGAGGACTTTCTAAGAGAAGCTGGCTTGCATTTACGTTACACAAAAACCATGAATCCAACTATTTATCCGGGATTCAAATCCAAGCGAGCTATAAGTGTTCAGCCACCTTTACCGCTTTACTGAAGAGCAGCTAAAAATATTGATAAAGGAAAAGTATTGAATTAACCGGTTTAATTTACTAACCTATATTTCTCAATCGACAGTACATAAATTACGCATATGAGGGGGATTATTTGTGAATAAATAAACTGTATTGCACTTTTCTCCACTATGTCATATTACAATGGAATTATTGCATTTCAAAGTTATTTCTCATGAATTAATTTTGCTCTTCATGATTTTTGATATTTTCAAAGAGAAAATTCCACACTTTAAATAAAAATATACACGAGAAGATACTTTATGCAAAATTTGGCGTAAACGGTTTTCTTAATTTTGCTTTGAAAATATTGCAGGGTAATCGTTTTCATTACTGGAAGAAATATAAAAAACAAATTTACTACATGGTATCAACACCCAATATTTCCTTATTCTTTTGAAAACGTGAAAGATTACTCTTTCTAAAATAAATTAGAAAATATATTATGTGCAAATAGAATATTCGTTGAAAATGAAATAGACTTCAACTTTTGGATATAACGATAGTTTTAGACGAAATTTCTACCTATGGAAAGAAATTGACGTATAATTAATTCTTCATGAACATTTAAAACTGTTCTCAAAATTCTTTTGATGATTGCATGTATAAGTCACGAATTTTTTTCTCGGCTAACATAAACAAAAGCCAATTTTACAAATAAAAATTCTCGTTAAAGATATACCTTCTTTGCCTGATAGTCCAATGTAATATTTGTTAAAATTAATTATTAAACGCAACCAATGTATCTCGGATTTTGATTTTTATATTATAATAACAAAGTTATCGAAAAAAGCAGATTTAAATCTCTGTTATTGTTATGTAAAGCTTTATTATTGCTGTAAGTTCATCTCAAAATCTAATTGTATTGAATCTCATTCTAATCATCTAATGGTAATAAATATTATTATTATTATTTCATTAAATTAGTCATTACCATTATTTTATTAATGAAAATATGTTATTAAAAATCGCATTCCGGCCTGCAGACTTACAGATCTAGTCTGTATTTACTATATTTTGTTAAATTTTGTTCTCGCTTTCTAATTTCTAATACGAAAATACGCGAATATAAATGAAGAGTGAAAACAAAGTTAAAAAATTCACAAATTATTTACGAGATTGATTAGAAATAATGAGTGAAATATAAACATTGCATATATTTTGTTCTAAATAAAGTGTGCACTGGATATGCATCCAGTACTGCACATTTATTTATGCACTATTTATTTAGAATTTTGCTTTCATTTAAATATGAAAGCAAAATAATCATCGAAAAAATTGCAAATCTAGCAACTCCTCTACTATGGGACGTAGGCGTCCGACAAACATGTAAATTTTACTTCATCCATGGAGGGGAACTGACGACTTTTCTCATTAGGAAAATGTCAAAGAGGGGGCAAAACTGTTTCGGATCGCGCTGGTCTGAAAGCTATAATATGAGAATTTCGGCCCGGTTTTAGAAAGTTAAGAGGGTAATGCTTGAGAACCTATTGTAATAATTTTGTGAAACATTTATTTGGAAGAACGTTTATAAAAGTATAAAGAAACATTACAATGAGAGAGAAAATATAAATTCAGGTTTTAGTCAAATTATCTGTATATGAAACGTCGAAATGGTAATATGAGGAGTATTTTATTCATTTGTGTAAGCATTTTATTTACTTGCATACCAACGAGTTCTGACGAAAAGTCTGCATAGATTTATTACATAATTAATGGCACTTCTTGCAGAAGCAAATGAGATCTAATCAGAAAATAATCAAGCATCTGAATCAGTCAATCATCAACACGCACATTCTAAATCAGATTTCTGAATTACTTTCTTGAAGCGTTTACGGTCCAAATAAAACTGAAGAAACATTTTAAACACAAAACAAAGCAGCAGAAGTGTGAGAAGTATATATTACTATAAAGCCAACACTCTGTCAGTTAAAGACAAAGTAGTTTGATTAAATAAACAAGGTGAACAGAGACACAGTTGTAGCCGTTTGTAATTTTAAAGTACATAAAGCGCAGGAGTATATCAGAAATCTAGTGAGTAGCACATTGGTTACAATTTTTATGATAAACATGCTGAAACTGTGAATATAATTTCAAGCATCGGTGGCATCATCGAATGGAGACATGCTTCAGTGTCAGATGTATTTCATTAAAAGATATGAAATATTTTTAAACGTTTAAGAACACAGTTTCTGAAGTACTTGACAGCTCACCCTGTATAAGCTTCATTCCTTTGTTTAAACGTCGGTAAAGAATTATCACAGATTTTCTTAAAAATTATCGGTGATCAATACTGGTATTGATCAATCATAACGACAATAACATACATTGTTATGGAAAGAGAGAAAGTACTTGTGAGGCTTTCTGAAAGACCGAGTCTCAGTTTTAATATTTTAATATTAATCTCTACAAGTCTGACCTAACTGACACTACTGAAATAGTTACGAAAAATTGATTCCCACTGTTAAAAAATTGATCTGCATTTTTTTTTCGTAAATTTTATTTTTTTAAACAACATGTCTGTAATCAATGTGCGCACCGCTTTGATGCTGGAAAAACACTAAAATTTGAATCATCGTTGTACAAGCTAAAAAAAAAAAAAACAATATTTAATTGTGAGAATAAAATATTCTAACGACTATAATGATAAGTCAAGAATAAAATCAAATCTGTAGCTGCAAGCCTTTTTTAGCGTTATGGTGGTTAGGGAAAACTGAGTGCGATACCGAAGGTCTCGGGTTCGAATCCCGGAGAAGGCATGGATGTAAAATTGTCTGTCCCTTCATAGGAGGCAATGATGGCCCGCCTACTAGGCGCCTCCATGATAAAGAGACTACCGATCTGGCCTTGGGGCAGGACGATGCCGACATAGGCAAGTGGCAACCATAAGAAAAAAAAAATTGATTGTAATCTTATTCAAAATTTAGACACCTTTCTCATGTTCGTTTTTAATGGTAATCAAACTAATATGAAAGTGGACTGAAAAGTCATTTTTAAATGAACCCCATAATCTTATACGTCTCTGTACATTTGCATAAATCCGTAATGGGTCAGGTATTATTTTGTCGAAGGACAGAGTCTAAATGGAACGATTACTTCGCTTGCTTGCGAGTGAATTCTAGGAGGTCCGACGAAGACATCGCGGACGAAAACGTAGCAGAGAAAACAACGTAAGACGGAAACTTCGTTGTAGAAAACATGTGGGAGAAAAGAAGGCAGGAAAACATTTCGTAAGTCTAAAACATCATCGAAGAAAACAATCGTGGTACAAAACATCGACGAAGAACAGAAAGCGGTTCCAAAACTTCGCAGTTTAAAAATATCGTCGTGGAAAATATATTCCTATAAAAGAGAGTAAATAAAATAATCGCATGACGATTATTCTGCAGATATATCTTTTCTACTTTTAAAAGGTGCTGGTGCGTATTCGAGTAATGAATTCTAGGTGCGAGTAAGAATGAGGAATATTTTTACTTCTATATTTCATATATTTCCTTTCATTAATAATTTTTTGCTAAAATTCCAAGAAGGAACTCTTGCATTGAAAAGTTGAAAGGATTTAAAAATTAATGATACGTATGTGAGTACTACGCAGTTTTTTATTTTTTATTTTAAGAGAATTTTTAATTTGTTTACTTAACTATTAAACGTTATTATTTAATTAAGTCATTTCATAAAGTTGTATTGGCAGTTCTTCATGAACAATGTATTTTTAAAAAATTAAAAAAAGGGAAAAGGAGCATTTACTTTAGATTAAATGTATTTAAAAGTTTTACGCATGTCTGAAATTTCTAATATTATGTTCTTTGAATAAAATTAAGACTTCAAAGTAATCCTTTTATATAAGTATCCTTTGCATGTTGCGATTCGTTAGTTGTCATGACACAAGTCAGGATGAACTACGTAATATTTCAGTACCGTATTTATAATTATTGGATTATTGGAAGAGCACGTTAGGGCTCTTTTCCTAAGGGGAGGGAAGCGTTTGGGGAGGATTTTCTCAGGAAAAGTTTCGTACGCACATTACACATTAGAAAAGCCACAAAATTCTCAAGCAGCGTGTTTTTGTGCTGGGTCTAGCTACCAGCGTTCAACGACTTTACCTCTGGACCACTGCAGCCAGATAGAGTTATTAACGGAATAGATTATTAACGGAAATGCATTCATTTTCACACTATTTTTTTTGAGAAAGATCAAATTTAAATTTAGATCTAGAAAATGTAAACGCAGAATTTTACAAAAAGAAAATATAGGTACAATAAATCCACTTGTCGATTACCATCCTAAGATGACCGATGTTTCTGAGAAAATAAGTAAATATAGGTTTTTCACAATGTCTCTCTAAGATGCAACGGAAGACTAAAGAGATATGGAATCGCCAACGATCGCTTTGAAACGAATATTTTATATTTAACTTTACATTTATATATTTTTATAAATGATTCTAAAATACGGTTAAGCTTTTGTGTCTCAGTGTGCCACTACATGGAACACCCAAATTGAATCGCTTCGAAAGCCTCTAAATTCAACCGTAAATAGATAAAAATGCTTTTTAATATACTTTGAACTTTTCCTTTTAAACCGTAGATAGCAGCATATCACAAGGAGACACATAACTTTAATTTATTATGTGTTATTAAAATCCATTTTTTTCAAGTAATTTTCTCTATTTTTTTAATGATATAAAAATTTTATTTGGAGAAAAAATAGGCATAATTTTGCTGGCTGTACTCCAAATTATTTTTTTAATCTTTCATACAAAAAACCTACGCAGAATCATTGAATAAAACCAGGTGTTCCATTAGCGGGAACACTGCGCCTTTAGCAATCTCATGCGCTTACTAATCAGAACATCTGTGCTCTTAGGAGAGAACATCCGTTGTTTTCGTTTTCTGTTTCCGTTGATTTTTTTTGGGGAGGGAATGAATTCAAACAAAGCAGCATTGAGGGGCGAGGTGGTTTTTGTGTTATGAAAGCATTAATATTGGCATCTCGAAATTTTTGGGGGTAGTTTTTAGGCAGGAATTTCATTAGTAGCTTGACTCATCTTTACTTAGACCTACGCGAATTTTTTGCTGTCTTTTTAGTCTCATTCCCGTTTATTTTCAATAATTCTGTAGATATTTTTCGTGTATCTATATATTATAAGCTTATTTTTCTTTTTTGTTAATATTAATCGTAGTTAATATATTTTAATCTTAGTTGGTTTGTGCTTCCATCAAAAAGGTGTGACTTGCTTTGAACAATTTCACGAAGCTAAGAAATAGGAAAATTTATAAACATTTTTGTATATAGGACTTGTGTATATAGATATGTATCTCATTTATCCGTATATATTCAAGAATATTGTGTATATCCAGGAAACCATGTATACAGCCATAATACAGAGTTTTTTCATTCTTATGCAAACGCTTCTACTCATTTTCGTGCTTCACTGCAATGCTCGCTTAGTCGCACTTTTAAAAGCTCTGGCGGCGCAGTGTTCCACCTCATGGAACACCCACAGAATTAAAACGGTAAGTGCAATTTTTACAACATTTTACCTGTATACTTATTTAGGACTAAATAGACTGAATACAACGTTTCTTGCTGAAATTCCGACTTTAACGTACAGTGCGCCGCAAAGGATTAAATATTTTAGTTCTATGTTACGCAAATTGTATTTCTCTCTTTGTACCGAGGAGAGGCGCAGACACAAATTGGTTAGGATCGTAAAGCTCGGGTTTAGAGCTTTTAAGTTGCGGTGAGTTTCAACTAAGCAGAGGTTCTCCTGAGTTTTCTTGGTGAGCCGCTACTGAAGTTGGAGATTTCAAAGTGTTCTTCGCCGTTCCTCAGCCAACTTAATGTTTGAAAGCCAATAAAGTAGTTTCGGTCAACATTATGACTCTGAGGTTTCTTGGGTTCTACACTGAGGGAACATCAAGTGAATTTACAGTCCACTACTTTTGAACGACGGGACATACAGTTTTCACACACAATTTATTCGAAAATTTTTTAGTTATTGCTTGAACTTTTAGAACGAAGTTCTCAGCGAACCACTTTTTTTTACGACGACTTCTTAAAAGTATAGCTGTGGAATTCTGGTACTAATTTTCATCTTTTTAAGATTTCCCATTTAGGTAATATTTTATTCTGCAATTTACAATATAAAGGAAGTATTATAATTACGAATGTTTTCAAGTATCACATTTCAGTGGAAATATCCATTTTGTCCATATCTGAATCCATTTGGATGATTTTTGTGCGATCTCATACGGACAGAACAAAGACTTCTTCCTTTTCATAGTATATTTTATAATGCATTCAAAAGGGATTTTTTCGTGTTCTCTGTATGTATGTAGATATAATATATGTGTGTATGTATCTCGCATAACTCAAAAACGATTAGCCGAAGAATATTGAAATTTTCTAAAGAGTAGGCTTGCTTCTCTCTTTATATTGCAGATTAGCTGTACCAACCGTATATGTATATGCTCACGTATATGTACACCAACATCCTTTATCCGGCTTAAAAGTCCCTACACGACCTTTATTTTTGCAATCGTTGCTTGTAGTAATATACTTCCAGTTATCGAAATGTTTTTAAATCACGAAAATATTCATGTTTTGGCGATGTCAAATTTTTAAAAAAATTCTTTTTTGACAAATAAGTAAATCCAAATTTTAATACAGTCTCGCGGTTCGTATACTTACATTTGGGAAAGTTTCATACTTGTTATCTATATAGTATATAAAGAAGAAAGTTTGTGTGTTTGTCCTCTCATAACTCGGTCACTACTATAGCTATCACCACCAAACTTTCTACAATTAGGTCGACGTATCTACAATTAGGTATAATTCTCCAAAAAAAAAAAAAAAAAAAAAAAAAAAAGTTGCTAAAATCAGAGCTATAAATTAAAAACTCGGAAAAACGATAATTTTCTTTCTCATTTTCCGAGTGGCAACAGTCTCGCAAGCTGGAGACGAAAATCTGCTTTATTTCGAAAGTTGTTACCATTGCTCTCTTTCAAATCCTAAAGCTTGTTAAAATACGAAAATAGATAAAAGATGAAATAAAAATAGCTTTCCCAAACATTAAATACGTTATTCCCGATTCCGAAAATTCGAGGGAAGCCATTTCGACTATTCTCATCTTAACCACTTTCATGAGCCAAAATACTAATTAAAAATTCTGAAAGTTCTAATTTTCGCACTCATTTTTCCTAGTGGTAACAGTCTCGGGCGTTGGAGATAGAATTGTTTTATTTCGAAAAGTGTTGCTACTGCTCGCTTGCAAATCGTACATTTTGTTAATAAAAAAATTTGTAAATTTTACATAACCTATATATATAAAGAAGAATGTCTGTTTGTGTGTTTGTTTGTTTGTTTGCGTTATTGATTTCTGATCAATTATGATAAATATTTTGCGACATTGAATCGACTAAAGTTGAATATAGTTGAAATATTGGATGGAACGTGAGCTGTTATGGCCATTTGATTAGAAAGACGAAAATCACTAAAAGCTGAGTGACATTGCTTCTGATACAATGAGAGAGAATTATATTTTTCTATCGAAATTTTTTATGTGGGGTTGCATATCGCACCAGACTGAAAAATTTAGATACATTGCTTTCAATCTAACTTAATTGACATCGGGTACTTCCGCTAATAAAGAAATAAAATTAGAAAAAATTCATAAACGCACGACCAAAATTGTGCAGTATACGTAATTTCAAAATCAGCAACTTTCTTTTAGGAATCGGGTATTCAAGTTTGAAAGAGCAATTCGAAGAAATAAATTTAAATGATCAGCAGCAAAAAGTGTGTATAATATAAATTCACATAACTTATAAGGAAGAACACATAAGGCCTTACAAGGCCTTATTTGTTGTTCGCCTGAGATTTTTGATTTTAGTAAGCACATAATTTTTCGATTTTTTTCATTCGAAAAATATGCGTGTGTTTCTCGTACTTTTCTAATATACAGTGAATTATTTCATAAGGGGATTCTAATTATTAGATTATATATAGTATATAGACATTGTCAAACATTCGTTTCCTCCACATGTAAACCACCTGTTTCTCGACCTGGCCCAAACAGCTTTTTACATATTGTTAACTGCAAACAATCATTCGATTTACTGGATAGTTAAAAGGAATGTATTCTGAGAGCTGAAAAATGTCATCTAAGCAATTTGCAATTTGATTCATTACTAGTAAATCTGAAATCAGTTTCGTTATTTTAACAAGAAAGGGCATTTTTATGCATAGTGCTGGAAATACATTAAAGATTTAATAAAAATTAAATTTTAGGTTCGAGTTCCATTTGACGAATATCAAAATGTTTACCTTGAAATATTAATAAAAGCATTTTGAAAATAGGAATGTATATTTTAATTATTTTAAATCTATTTACTCTAAAAGCAAAATGCCGTTACATTAAATATCAGAGGCACAAGTAGAAGATATAGAACTGGATATAGATGGCTAGAAGTAAGAAACAAACAGAAAAGAAAGAGAGAGATCAGAGTAAAATTATTCATGTTAAATTCAAATGGAAAGAATTTGAAAATGCTATATTTCAATAGCTAAGATTTAGTTAACTCTAACAGGGAGAAGTACCTCATATGGGCATAGTATACACCATAAGTGAAGTGGTGAAAGCATACAGTATCGTGTTTTTACTATTTGAACACTTTCGAAGATCTGAATGATGAGTTCATATATGTCAAAATCTCTATTAATTACTTATCTCTATCTATCTGTAATTATACACGTACTGTCCAGCAATGAATGCTCGATGTATAGGTCACAGCCACTATCCCACAAAAAGAGAAAACTTTCATTTATGGAACTTCCTAGTACGTCTGCCAGGGAAACGAAAACAGGCTTTACATCTAACAATATCCTGCACATTTTTATGAAACATTAACATTTTGATTCGACCCTTTTGTTTTATTTTGTTTTGAGTTTTGTTCAAGCAAACGTTTCGAAAATCATTCCTACTTGTAAATACCTGTTTGTTTCTTGTATGTTTGGGGCACCATTGGTCATGTGGTTAGGATTGCAGAATACTGAGAGTTTTATGGAACTGATCATCCCAATTGTAATTTCCATTATTTATATACGAAAACAACATAGGAGCATGAAAAACACCAATATGGATAGTTTAATAAGACGAAACTTCAGCTCGTAAGTGCTGATAAGAAACAATGTACAATAACTAAATGTTACTGTAGGATGTTCATTATAGCTTAAATAAACAATATTCTGTTTTTGCTCAAACACAGCGTTAAAAATACCAAGTGGTTGACACGAAGCCACATAAATTTCATTTGACTAATTATTAATATGTATTAAAAAACCGTAAACACGAATTTTTGAAAATTTTAATATTTCTCCTTTGGCCACGTTTGAATTATCCATTTGAAATTAGGCTTCAAGAAGGTGGCAAGGGGCCTTCATTTTCAAGGAATGATTTCTACCGGCAGGAATTTTACAATAATATTATAAGATTAGACATAATAAATCTGACAGCATGAATGCATTATATGAAAAAAGCACGAAATTTGCATTATTTTGCTGTAGAATGTTATACTAATTCTCGATTATCCGTGTGTGGAAGACCCGTCTTGCAATTTGGAACTAGGTACCGTTGCAGCAATTTTAAGCGACCAGCGAATATATTTTTCATTTAGTCAATTTGTCGAAATTTTAATCTTTTTAATTGCAGTTTTACATTATTTTGATTACCATTAAAAACGAACGTGAGTAACTCATCTGAAAATCTATAAGTTGTGAGAGAAATCATATTGAATGATCTGAGCATACAGAGGAGACTAATTATATGCCTTTGGCTTTACAATCCTTGTTAGAATATTTCATTTTCAGAGTTGAGTTTTTGTGTTTATTGCAGCTTATAGGATGATGAGTGAAATTGCTTGGAACTCCGTGCATTAAATAAGTGCAAACATTGGTTACAGACCTTGTTAATTAAAAAAAATTAAACTTTACAAAAAATAATGTTACAGAATACATATATTACTTTTACATTCCGAATCAGTTTTTCGTACCTAGTTGAGTCACATAAATTATGACAAACTTTGAGAAATTAATTTAAAAGAATTAAATATGAAAAAAAAAAGAATTTAACAAAACAATTATAACTTGGCTGTGCGAGAAATCTCACAAATACTACGTTTATGTTTCTGAACAAATGCATAATATTCCCTCCATTTCTATCTATCAATTTTATCAATTATCTCTCACACCCTTTTTTATGAAAATCTGTGATAACACTTTACAAACATTTAAACAAATAAATGAAACTTATACAGATTGGACTGTCAAATACCTCGAAAAATTAGTTGTTAAATTTCAAAAAATTTCAGATTTCATTACGAGATATATCTGACATCGAAACAGGTCTCAAATCGATAATGTCATGGATTTTTAGAATTATGTTTACAGTTTGAAATTATCCTTATTATATGAAAAATATTAAATAAATTTGTTATATATCAGTTTCCTTGCACACTCTTGTGCTATATGTACTTTAACTTACAAAGAACGTTATAGAATAATACGTTATAGAACGTTATAGAAAGAACGTTATAGAATAGTGTTATCAATGGTTATTTAAACCAAACTGCTGTGCGTTTTTAAGGCCGATCGGTAGCTTTCTAATTAACACGCTGAGTTCGGCGCCGAATTTGCTGTCCTTTCCGTTCAGCCGGCAGCGAGCTAAGCCTTATAGCTAAGCCGTATTTTTGTTTAGAATGTTTCAATACATTTCATTAATTCTAAATTTGATCACATTTCATTGAGACTATATTTATTTTTTAACTTATACTGTCGGTTCCGTGGAACGACGCCAGGCAAACGAAAATTCCAGTGCCGGTTCCCAGGGACCGACGCCGGCCACACGGAAAGTTCACTGTCGGTCCCCAGAGACCGGCGCCGCGCTCAACGTGTTAAGAAAGTTTCGGGCCGGTAAGTAAATATGTATTTAATTCGAATATATGAATTGATATGTAATCTATATATATGATTGATTGTATTTGAGTTCCATTTCGAATACTCAAAACTTAAACACAAAGAACTAGAGGCAGCAGATACATAAATCAGTTTGTTGAACGCAATTTAACAGAATCGTTACAGGTGATGAGATGTGGGTAGCTCACTTCACCACAGAAAACAGCAACTCACGATTGATTGGCCTCACGGGGATCCACGCGCCGGACGATCCTCAGTCTATGCACGGAAATTGAAGTCCACGGTATTCTGGGATAGTAAAGCCATTCTGCTCATTGACGTATTGGCGAGTGGTGCTCCGGTGAAAGCTGATCTTTATTGCGTTTTACTAGAGAACATCTGAAGAGCCATTCAGAACAAATGGTTTGGGATGCTCAGTGCTGGTGTTGTGGTGTCCTACGACAACATCGGACGCATACGGGGAATTCCACAAAATATATGTTGCAGACGTTTCGCTGGGAGATGTCTGACCATCCATTCTATGGCTTCGATCTTGCTGTTAAGTACTTCCACGTATTATTGCACCTGAAGACGTTCTTGTCTGGGCACACTTTCCTACAGGTGAAATGTTGCAGACAAATGTGACGGGCTGCCTTTCTTCCCAGGCGACAGACTTGTATGACACTCTAATGGAAATAGGTAACCGCTATGACAATTGGTATAGTTCCGATGTTTCTTATGCTGAGAAGTAGCAGAAATATAGCTGTATCTTTTGCAATAGGTTTTTCCAGGTAATAAGACTTTGTTTTGTATGGTTTACGGCAAAGTAATTTTTCGGACGACCCTCTTATTGTTTAAATAATCATTATCAAATGAATATACCTTCATCTAAATCAATATCTAACTCATTGAAATCATCATCTATATAAATTTCCTTCTAAATCCAATGAACTTCATCTGCTAATCTAAGACATCTAACTAAGCATAACTACCCAAAACACATCTTCATGTTAAACCATCATATATATATTATCATCATCATCGTCATTGAAAATATCGCCAAATTAAGATAAATCATCATAGCTCAAATCAACTAAATAAAAAGCAGTATCATCTAAATCACCACTTCAACAATATGATTCTAATTTGATCATCGTCTTCATCACCTCAACCTTCTAAATCACCATCAAAATTGTTATCTGAATAACCAAGAAAGAAATTATAAAATTATCAACAGATAATTCAAAACCATCATTTAAATAATCATCATCATCGAAATCATACCTTCAGTTTAAACCGTCGTATATGTCATCATCACCATTATGATCGTCGAGATAGATAAATCATAATCTTCCAGATCATCTAAATAGAAAGCAATATCAACCAAATCATCATCTTCTTCATCCTCATTTAATCATGGTCTTCATTGTCTAACTCCTCTAAATTATTATATAAATCACTCTCACATCATGTATAAAATCGTCATCAGTCAAAACTATGTCACCATCAAATTCATCTAAATATTTATTATCACTTAATACACATCGTCATTTTAACCATCATGTATATCGCGTCACCATGATCATCGTCAGAATAAGATAAACCATCATCACCCAAATCACATCACTCATTCTAAACCATCCTATGTATCATCTTCATCATCATCATTGAAGTCGTCGTCAGAATAAAAGAACTTCACCTAGATAGAAAGCCCGATCACCTAAAGTTTTATTATCATCCTACTCAATTATTCATACTCTTCATCACTAAACCATATACTCACGATCACCTAAATAAAAAATCAGCAGCAGTTAATCTAAATTGTCGTCCTCAAAATTCCAGTTAAATTATTCAAATCATCGTCGTTTAAATCATGACTTTTTAGTGTTTCGCTAGTGTGCCGTCAAATAGAGCCAGTTTCATTCAGGTACAGACAGAAGGATATCACCGGAAGTTCCCTATCGTTGGTACAGGTGCAGTAACCAACCGCCCTCAGGAGATGACAGAGGCTTGGGGACGTAGCCGAAACCTATGCCATCTTAGATGACGTGACACTCGGAAGTGACGTAAGAGTTTGAATAACGTAATGTTTCAAAAAGTTTGGTTTTTGTGACAACGAAAATATTTTTTAAAGTTTCATTTCTTCCGGAAACGACGAATTGTTTTCTTTTTTTTTTAGGCAACGGCCTCTTGAACCCCTTGAAATCTTGTTTGTAATGACATTAGAAATTTCCCTTTTATCATTAAATCTGTATTTGTTTTTAATTGAGCATCTCATTATTTACTGTTTGTTCATTTCGCATAATTTTAATATAATAATAATAAGCCAAATGCAAAATGTTAATCGTTAAAGAGAAATGCGACCAGAGATATAAAATTAAAAATTAAAAGACAAAGAATTAAATTTATATATCAAGTTTTACCAGAATAGAAAAAAAGAGAAAGGACTTTAAAGAATAGAATAGTTGAAGGGGTGTTGAAAGACAAAACATTTCATAAAATGAGGATTTCTGATATTTGCATTTTCAAATTCTCTACAATTTTATCTTTCTTAAAACACCGTTTTTAATCTCTATGAAAATTAGGACTGTACAAAATCTAGCTTTAATTTGTCATTGAATACTTTGATAATTGAGAATTTTTACATAAAATCGCGTTTTTCCCCCGAACGTGATTTTTTATACTCGATGTAGTACCTGTTCTCAAGAACTACTGCTCACAGGTATCTGAAATTTTTATACCTTATTTACTACGCTTCCAAATATTTGCCGAAATGAGCTTTTGATTATAATCAGTGCTAAATTTTACTATGCGTAACAAAATATACTGTAAAATACTCTAAAATTTAAAATGATAAAAAAGCTCGTTTCAGGATATTCAGCTAGGTATTGTGATGTTCCTTCCCTTAGCGAAAGACGTTTCCAGAACATTTTATCCGCGAGGGGCGAAAGACGGTTAAAGGAAGGGACGTAGTTACGCCGGAAAACAGAGTGGAGGCAAGCTGGTGGGAAGAATACGAGACTTGTGACTTTTGCGGTTGGACCGGCAGTCATGCCGTGTGCAAAGAGATAACTTAAGCTAAATGTATAGTAGTGGTATTTGTTTTATTGTGTATTGTTTAATAAATTAGTGAATAAAATTTCAAAGCTGATGGAGATTATTTTCCTATTATGGCGAGTGCATGAGAAATGACCGAACCCGCCTCGGAGTTGAAACGGCGCGAGGTGCAAATCGGCGCAGTCGATAGGATAAGATTGTGAAAAAGGAAATCACTAAATAGTGAAAATAATAAATAAATATGGTTGTAAAATGTTCACGAATGGATCTACGATGAGAGAAGATTTTTATGACGAAAGAAAATGGCGCGTTTAGGGTCATGTGTGCGAATAAATTCATCCGATTTGTGAAAGCGTAATGTGCTAAAAAGTTAACAGCCAGTGAGTGGTAAAATGGGATCATCAGTGTTCATCATCCTAGTGAAATCGTGAAAAGTTAAATCAGGGGTAATGTGAATTACCGTGTTGTAATCATGTCAAGTTACGTGCCACTGCAGTGTGCTCATGATTAAAGTTAACAGCGTCAAGTTGTGCTCTTCGTTCGATATTTTCACTATCGGGATCAAAGGTAAGTCCTTCTTAATTTATATATTAACCATATTAACTTGGAAAATTATAATTGTTTTTATGTCTGTTAATAACATGATTCGAATGTCAGGCGTTAAAGCCAGTAGACACCGAGAAAGTATATTTTATATGGAAATTAGAAATTAAGGTTCTTATTTTTATCAAGATATAAAAGATTCTTAGAGCAAGGGAAACGATTATTGAAACATTTGAAAATAATGAAAGGAGTTATGTTTGACCCACCATCGAAAGCTGAGAAATGGCTGTTCTTTTTACATCATGCTGAAGTGATTCTTAATCTCTATAAAATATCTGAACAAGGAAAAATTATTTTGCAGAGTTTAAAAACAAAAGTTAAAAGTTTGATCGCGACTCTCGATGAAATGGATTGAAATAACAATATTATGATTAAAGACACCGTATTAAAAGAATTCGAGATTCCTCGGAAAAACCGATCGAGGCAGGCTGGTGGCGTGAATACGAGACTTGGTACTTTAGCGATTGGACCGGCAGCCATGCCGTGTGGAAAGAGATTACTTAAAACATGTTTTGCGCGCCTTATATTATGTATATAGTTGAGATTACTTAAAACATGTTTTGCACGCCTTATATTATGTATATAATTAAATGTATACTATACTAGTGATATTTGTTTTATTGTATATTGTGTACCGTTATGTGTAATAAATTAGAGGATAAAATTTCAAAGATAGAGATTATTTTCCTACTATGGCGAGTGCATAGACGAACCTGCCTCGTGGTTGAAAGAGCGCGAGGTGATAGATGTACTTGAATTACGTAAAAACCTTCAAACCTGTAAGAACAGCAGATTTTAAGAAAAGGTAATCCAAAAATGGCCAATTCAACATTGTTGCTATAGTGTTTCCAACACCCCTTAATAAAAAGGAGTAAAATATTTTTAAAAAATGGCATTTATGGAAATACGAAAAAGAAATATTTTTAGCTTATAAGAGTATATAATATTTCTGTAAAATAAATAAAGTGAGCATTTAAAAGCAATTTTTTAAAATAAAAAACCAAAAGGAAATATTTATAGTTTTTAAAATCAGTATTACTTTTGTAAAATGAAAGAACTTAAAATCTTTTTAAAGTAAAAATAGCGAAAAGAAAAATTTAAATTAAAGTTTAACGTTATTAAACTAAATATTGAAGAGAAAAACATTTTTGACACGAGAAAGGGAAAATAAAAGAATTTAAAAGTCAAAATTGCATTTACACAAGTTGCAACTTTGATAGAGATTCGCGTTCCTTTAAGACTCGGGCGTCTCCCTATGACGGTCGGTTACTATTAAGCTTGTTATTGTAAACTGGCTATTCAAATTACAGTCGGTATGCGCAAAGGGGGCCTGAATCTTCATCCTGAAAAATAAACAAAATTATTGTTACACATCACATAAAAATATCAGTTAAAATGATAATTCAATTCTGAGTCACAAGCATGAGAATATTTGAGAAGGTTATATGGCATACGCAAATAACCAAAATTAAAGGTACTCGAAACGCATGTCTGTGCACTGTCTGCAAAAGTTCAGACCGGATCTTGGTTGTTTGTGGTAGGCATTGACTTGCAAGTACAAATGTGTTTTGAAAAATATAAATGTTTGCGCTTTGGTACTTTTAAATTTAAAGTCATTTGTTTTGTAAAAATTACGAAGCCTAGCTCTTCATATGTTTCTCCGACACTCATAATTTTATGAGGAAAAAGTTTGCACTCGTTATGAAATAATTTTGAACATAAGTATCTCCGTCTGATTTCGATTGACATCAGTCAATTGTTTTGTGATTTATTTATTATAACCAAAAGGAAAGTTTCCGAAATGATGTCTAGGTATTGTAGGAAAGAATAATTAGTAAAATGTAGAAAACTGATACTTTTATTTTCAGCTTTTTTGAAATGAACTCATTATGCAGCGTGCCAAAAAAATTAAAAAGACTTCTCTCAAAATTTAATTTTCAACGTTCTATTTTGGAAATGAAAATACCAATTAACAATAGACAGAACTCGTCCTTGACTTTGTAAATTATTCTAGAAATCCTTGACTTCCTATAGCTGGTAAAAACCTGAAATCTCTTACTAAATTTGTCATGGAATATGCCAGTAAATTTCAAACGTAAAAATGTGCGTGCGCCATTTGTTTTTACATAAAATTTCTCATATAAATAATTCTTGGATTAGACTTTTTTTGAAAAGTATCTTGACCCAAAACGTTTAAACTGTTTTCTTAAAACATTCGTTTGCTATTGAAAATTTTATAAATATAACTAGACTGAGTTTTGAATAAATGAAATTACAACGCATAAGCACATTGTTGGAACATTTTGTATAAGAAAACGTAATCGCATATAAATCAAGTTCTTATATCGCTTAATTACAATGCATCAGATCTTTAGTAAATAAAGAAAGCAATAAAATACACATGGTGGTTTGGCAATACCAAAAACATCATATCCCGCAACAGCTCTTCTTGATTATTTCATACCTTAGGAAACACGAGCAAATATGTCAATTGCGGAAACATTGCAGTTTGGCAAGCGATAAGGTGGTGCGCAGGAGAATTGATTATCGGGGAAAATATTTCTGCAAGGTAGGAGGTGATTTGTATTCATTCTGGATGTGGAAGAGAATGTTATTCTAGGACTTCGAGAAATAAGGAACATAATTTGGATAAGAGTGCACTTTCGACCAAAGTGAATTTGCGGAATTAGGAGTCATGTTTCTTCTTTCTGTAGTCATTTGAAGCCGTGGTTCTGATGTCAACATCAAAGACTTAACGATATCACATTTGATTTTAGTGAAGTGTAGTTCATCCAGTGCTTTCTTCAGCAGTAGTTATGGCTTTCGCCGAACGAAACAAACACAATGCAAGTTTCAAATGTTAAGTCATTCAGTTTGCGAAAGAAAATGGAAATCATGCAGTTTGGTTTTCGTGAATGCTTCGTACACGAGTGGAAGAGGCATGAAATTTTACAATGATTATTGCGCCAAAGAATAAATGTGTATTGCATAAAGAAGTAATGAATTAGCTTACCGTCGGCGAAAGTGTTGGAAACTGCATTGTAGAAAATCCCCATCATCACAAGAATGGATTAATTGTAACAAGAAACAGCGTACGTTTCTTTGCCTTAAAAATAGAAAAAAGGAGTGCAAATGGAAGTGAAAACTCTAAAGCAAACTGAGGTTGTGTATTCGATTTACTTCACGGTATAATTCAGTTCTCCGAGAAAAAGAGATAAAATTTTTTCAAAGGCTTCGAAAATATAGAGATAAAATTTAGATGAGTTTTTAAAAATATGTAAAATTTATTTACTATCACGTGTTGCAAATATGGATGTCAATCCTGTAGTTTTGATATAGTAGGAGATAAAGAAACAATGATATGAAAGAAAAATAACGGTTAACATAAAATCAATAGGCCAACGAGAAATCTCACCTCACCATACTGATCTCCTGCTTAGCCGACAGTACGAAATTAAAAGCTCATCGATATCTTGAAAAGAAAGACTGTGCTGAAGTGCAGTTTCCCGAAAGTGTTTTCATCCGTATTCACGAGAAATGATCGGCGGAGAAAAATGTTGTAAAACTGTGGATAAGAAATATTTGGCAAAAGCTTCCTTTTGCCTTAGATAATCAAGAAAGTCTAATACTTTAGGACATGTTCAGCCTCCATCTAACGGATAGTTGTTAAAAGAGTGTTATACAGATATGACAGTTTATCCAGGCGGATTATTGCCATTAGTTCAGATATTAGACATATATGTCAATAAATCATCGATAGAATATTTTAAACGTTAGTGGAATACTCGAACAAAAGTTAAGGTGAAAAAAACAATTACAAATGGAGACCAAATACGTCATGCCAGTCCATAAATAGTGTGTCAGTAGATAATAAAATCACGTAATAAAATTAAACCCGTTTAATTTATGTGGTATATCTGACGGTCTAGATGCAACGAAAGATGATTATTTATGTGTGGATCAGAGTAAAAGTAACGGCAAAACTGAAACAGAATTCGATGATGTGCTTGAAGTTATAGCTTGAGACGTATATGATGAACTTGGATCTGTCTATGCAAGTATGGATCAGAGGTGAAGGTGAAAATGAAAGAGAATCCGATAACGAAAATTCTTAAGTACATAAACTATGTTATTTCTCTTAAATAAAAAGCATTTAATTACACGCAGAAATCTAATTTTCGTATGCTCACTTTTTCCATATTTCTAAACATAACATTTTTATAGCTGGCGTACAGCGCGTACCCATAAATTTCCATCTTGCATTTTCTTTTAAAAGTGCGCCTTATACGCCTGAATATACTATAACAAACATAGCTGAAACTTAAGTGATAGAGATATTTACGTGCTTGCTGAAGCATTATATTCTGTTTTTTTTACCTTCTATTAGTGTATAAATGTTTTCAAAATTTCGATGTTACGTTTTTCAATCTTTGTGTTTAGAAAAGGATAAAGAATTCAAACTTTTATCTCCGAAAACAAAGTTCTAAATCAGATTTCTAATGAAGAAGTGAAATTCTCTATAGCTTTACTTTCCGGACTAATTAAAATTAAGAAAAAGAAGAGAGGAAAAAAATAACTGATTTGGGTAAGCAGAATATTTAGCCATTCAGTATCTATTGATGGGAATGTATATAACTCTAATGAATAGTACAGAAATAAGATAAAGTTACGTTTCAGTTTGTAGGCCTTACATTTCAAAATGGTTTTAATACAGCTTAAAGCGCATAGCCAAAGATTATGCTCTCAACCGCTTTTTCAGTAATAACGTCAGAGAATAATTCTTACAATTACAATGTTTTCAAATAATCCGTTCCTTCAAAAGTAATCTATTGTACTAAGATAATGTGTTTTCGATGGCAGAAAATGAAACAGAACGGCGAGATCCATCAGAGTATGATCCTGTAATGCTTTAACAAATCTTTCGCAGTCTTAAGTAATAGAGAAATGTGGTAGAGCTTCATCTGACACTATATTCTTGTATTCATATTATTTGTATTATGTGTCTCTATTCGATGTGTGGGGAAAAAAACGTCTCCAACAGGTTTATATATACGATACCATTCAGATAAACGCAAAGGAAACCAACATTTCCATCTAATAATATTCATTTTATTTTAATTATACCATTTTCTAGTTAGATAACCAATTTGTGAGCAAGAATTTGCATCGTAACAGTGAATCATATTGCTGCCAAATTCCAAATATAAAAAACTAAAGCTCACGAATCACAAACCGAGAGTTTCTGTGAGATTTGTGAGTGCCGAAGGAATCTCTATTTTGAAAGAAATCGAAATTGATATAAATTCGCTTTATAACATATTATTCAGTTTATTTATCTAATTATGTTATGATTCTGATGTAATGTATACACACATTTTAAAAGTTATTTCTTTCGCTCATTTCAATTTGTAATCTTGAATTTTTACACTGAAAAAATCCTGAGTAGAGACGGAAACTGTGGTATGTCAAACTGAATTTAAACAACGTGAAAGCAAATGAAAAGCTAATGTACATACTACAATAGCTTTTAATTTGTTTAGAATTACAATCTTAGTAATGCAAATCATGCTGATTAACACATAATTAAAAGTGTATAAACATTCCTTTTTGAACGTTTCTTTGAACCTTGATATAAAGTTCTATGAATATCTGCAGTTGGATAAGACAGCTCAGGGTCAAACAAATTTTAAAATGAAATTTGTATAAATTAATTTCATGAGTTCAATTATGAAAGATATGCCGTGCAATATTTATTTGCACAATTTAAAGCCAGTAGCACAACATAAATTTATTGTTGAAAAATATTGTCATGTGTAAAGCTATGTGTTAAAAAAGTCAATAAACTGTGACTTTCCAGGTAAAACCGGAAGACCTCGCAGCCATGAAAGGCACTGAAAACATAGATCTGAACTACGAAAGAGTGTACTTAGTTGCTGCTAAAATAATACTGGTATCTTAAAGTTAGCATGACTAATTACTAGCTAATAATATATCAGTAGTTAACTTACCGAGCAAAATATTATCAAATGCCGTCCATATACTAAGAACACCATAAAGTTCTTGATAATAAAAATGTTGTTGATAATAAATTTTGGTAAAATGAAGCAGGTACATGATTTATTTGTTCTATTTTTCTTTTCCGGGTCTTGCTTCGTTTGGTCATTAAATCAATCGTTCTACAGTCGGTATCCAGTTCTGGCTCTTTTCGCAGTTCAACCGGTTTCCTTTTCGGGTTTGACAGTTCTTTTCCGGTTCCAGCTTGTCTTTCAGATTTGGAATCTTTTCCGTTTTTTGCTGCTTTTCCAGGTATTGCGTCTTTTCAGACTCCTCTATATTTTCCATTTCTGGCATCTTTTCCGGCTCTTGCTTCTTTTCCAGTTTTTGCATTTTTTCCAGTTCCTTCTTCATTTTCAGGTCTCTCATTTTTGTTTTTGCAATTTTTCCCTCAACTTTTGCCTTTCCAGTTCATTTTTGTGTGCTTGTTTTAGCATCTCTTCAATATGTTTCTCCATTTTCAGTTCTTCTTTCTTTTCTAGTTTTTGTATTCCTTCCCGTATTTTCTTCTTTTTCAGTTCTTCTTTCTTTTCTAGTTTTTGAATCCATTCCAGTAATTGCTTCTTTTTCAGTTCTTTCTTCTTTTCTAGTTTCTGTTGCTTTTCCAGTTTTTGTTTGTTTTTCAGTTCTTCCTTCTTTTCCAGTTTTTGCTTCTTTTTCTGCTCTTGTTTCATTTTCAGTTCTTGCTTCTTTTCCAATTTTTGCTTCTTTTTCAGTTCTTGCTTCTGTTCTAATTCTTGTACCTTTTCCTGTTCTTGCTTCTTTTCTAGTTTTTGGATCTTTTCCAGCTTTTGTTTATTTTTCAGTTCTTTTTTCTTTTCTAGTTTTTGTGTCAATTCCAGTTTTCTCTTGTTTTTGAGTTCTTGCTTCTTTTCCAGTTTCTCCTTCTTTTCCTGTTCTTCCTTTTTATTCAGTTTTTGATTCTTTTCCAGTTTTTGCATCTTTTCCGGTTCTCGCTTCTTTTCCAGTTCCTTCTCGTTTTCCAGTTCTTTCTCGTTTTCCAGTTTTTGCTCCTTTTCATGATCACAAGGAGGATTTTCCAATCTACAAAAAAATCGGTATATCTTTATTTCAGTAGTAAAATAGTGAAGGTAATGCAATGACGATCACGTTTAACATGTACAACACTTCCATATTTAGATACTATATAACACTTTTGGCTCAGTTTCATAGGGAAAAAACTCCCCGTAGATTATTGGCTGGCAGAATTGTTTTCTACAAAGAGTGAATTTGTTGTTTTCGTTGTTCTGACCTAAAGCCAAGCAGATAAGTTAAAGTATTTTGCGTTATTTGTATGCAATAAGCGGCCTCCATGAATCTCACGTAGAGCGTAATAATTTGCAAAGTTTCAGTGCCTTACTTTTCCTTACTTAATTTTTACATAAGTTGCAATAATAATAACAGGAATAATAAACAGGTGGCTTAAAAACAGAGGGAAACAATGACGAAAATTTCAAAATAAGAGGAAAAAAGGAAACTGAAATGAAAAGGGAAACAACTACAAACAAAGGATGGAAAAAGCATTTTAGAAGATATACACGTAACGTTCTTTCTGAATCAGCAAAACCTGTATTTTAACGAGTCTCTTTGCATCGCTGGCTGCACAGATTTCAAATTTTCTCTCGTTATTCCAAATTCGGATCATATTGCTGGTCTTTTTCGTCGTCCAGCAGAGCCGCACTAGGATTTTTGTCACCATTTGTTTTCAATTGAAACTTTTATTCTCATTCTTCAGTTGTATTCTTAAAGTTTATTTATTTATACAGGAAGAAAGAAAGAAACCAATCAAATCAAAGTAAATTAGGAAAGGATATACCTGTTTTCTCCTATATTTATTGTTCCCTGTAATTTCTTTTGCCTGTTCCATTAAATTTATTGAAGGAAAATTTACAAAATATTTCAAAATGTATTTCCTAAATCCTTATGCGAATTTAGCCCTTCTGATCATTTCGGCCACACTTTAATGGCTTTTACAATTTGATGTTTGAATATTGACAGCTGCCTATACTGAAATATGTTCTCCATTGTCCTCGAAAAAAGAAAAATTAAAGTTCCAGGAAATTTTGCAATGAAGGACACATATATCTTATTTGAAGGGCAAGAGGAAAAGAAAATGATATTTTCGGATGGGAATATGTAGCATTTTAAACACTGTGTTTGTAAATGTCATCATATAGTAGCAACACTTGAGTCATAAGTAATTATACACATATATGAGAGAGACGACGATGACGAAAAATTAAATGGCAAAACATGGCCGAAAACACTTTCCTGGCCGGTGCAAACAACACAAAACACAAGAAAGATCGGACACCAGTTATGCCTAGCACAAGAGAAATTAAAAAGTAGGAACAAAATTAGACACTTATGGACCTCAAAAAAGGTGTTCGAAATTACGACCTGCACCCTGTTACAGGTATCGCATCTCTCGCACATCCAACATGAGATGTTCTGGAAAATACCGTGCATCCGCAGGACTTTCCCAGCACCTGCCACAATATGTGCCACAAGTTCCTGTTGGACTTCTAACTGGGGTTTCGTGCACTTATGTGTTGAAGTACCCCGAGACGAACTGATAATGCAAGTTAGGTCTCGTTATCTTGCTGAATATATATATATAAACAATATATATAAACGATATATATATATATATATATATATATAATCTTATAAACATATGTTACCGTGAAAGACCGAAATTGGAGAATATCAACTTTCACCGGAGAATGTCAACATTCACCAAATACGTCGGAGAAAGATCAAATATTGCATTACATTCTTCTACATTCGGACCCTCACCGGTGTATGTCGATAATCACAGATATGCTCTGGTGTAGATTGAAAAGAGCGGAGTATATGTACACACTGTTATTGCAAAAGGAAGTGTTCCACAAATAAATGCAGTTGCAAAACCAAGGGCCTCTTGTGCAATTGAAAGTGTTATATATTATATACATACATATATATATATATATATAATCGTATAAACATATGTTACTGTGAAAGACCGAAACTGGAGAATGTCGACTTTCGGTAGATTGAAAACAGAAGAGTATATGTACACACTGTTATTGCAAAAGGAAGTGTTCCACAAATAAATGCAATTGTAAATGCAAGGTCCTCTTGAACAATTGAAAGTGTTATATATATTATATATATATATGTATATAATCGTATAAAAATATGTTACCTTTAAAGACCGAAATTAAAGAATGTCGACTTTCACCGGAGAATGTTAACATTCACCAAATACGTCGGTGAAAGATCGAATATTGCATTACATTCTTCTACATTCGGACCCTCACCGGTGTATGTCGACAATCACAGATATGCTCTGGTGTAGATCGAAAAGAGAGGAATATATGTACACACTGTTATTGCAAAAGGAAGTGTTCCACAAATAAATGCAGTTGTAAAAGCAAGGGCCTCTTGTGCAATTGAAAGTGTCATAACAGTTTAAATTGTTGCAATAAATAAGATTTGAATCACGTAATTTAGTAAACATAGCTTGAGTAAGCTCCCTGTTCCGAGTCAGGATAGTTCATGTTTCCAAAGCAAATAAAGAGGAATACAAGTCCTGATAGTGGCGCCCGACGAAGAAGAATAACCATGGCCGAGTTTCAAGAAGAACCTGTGGTGCCTGCAGAAGCGGCTCAGAATCCAGAAATGCCAGCTGCCGCCCTGAAAGGATTTGGGTACATCGTACAGACCATGCGCGCATTGATGAAACCAGAAGCAACATTTAATGGAAACTCACCGGTAACCAGTTTTTTGGAAAAATTGGATGACCACTTCATGCTGTATCCAGTCCATGAGTTCCATGAAGTCACCTTAGCTACCAGCGCTTTGAGGGGCCAAGCGCTTAATTGGTTCAAATGTATAGGCAGAAGCCTCTTGGGTCAAGCGGGAAGTCCCACCTATACTTACGAAAATTTTAAGACTGCCTTAGTAAAAGCCTTCCCTGTCGTAAGAGATCGTGCAAGTTTAGAAACGGAACTCTTCAGCATATACCAGCAACGAATTGAAAATCTTTCCACCTTTATTTTAAGACAAATTCACGTCTTTAAACTCTTGTATGGAAACCGTCCGGATCCTGAGATAATCCAAGTGATTTTGCCGAGTTTAGTTCCCCAAGTACAAGACTTTATTTAATTAAGGAATCCGACTACACTGGAAACGTTATTTGAGCTAACAATCCAGTTTGAAAGTAGAAGAACGGCGGACATCGAATGAAGACGCCAGTATGAGCAACGAAGCCAATTTGGTGCGCCAAGACCACAGCAAAAGCAAGAACACGGCTACGGAAGCAAATCGAATCAGAGGGCAAGGAAACCTGAGTATCCAAAAACAACCGGCGAACGTCGACAGTTCAATAGTAAGCCAGGAAAAAGTCTGAAGGCCAGCGGAAAAACAAGGAAGGCATGGAAAGGAAGAAAGAAAATTTAAACTAAAACGGATTTCTGCTGACGGGAGGGTGAGGAAATCCGAAGGCAAAAAAAAGCCCTCTTTCTTCAAGTTAAATACAGTTACTGTAAAAAATTTGACTCTTCCAAAGATTGAAGTTAGAGTTTTATAAAAGATTTTGCAGCTATTGTTGAAGAATTGTTAAAATTAAAAAGGAAAAAGGCAAGATTCTCGTGGACGGCCGAAGCCAATACTGCTTTCGAAAAATTAAAGCAAGCATTAACGCAAGCCCCTGTTTTGAAATTTCCTGAAAACGATGAGAATTTAGAAATTTCAGTGGATGCTTCGGATTATGCGCTAGGAGCGGTACTTTCGCAAAATCAGCAGCCCGTGGCATTTTTTAGTAGAACTTTAAATCAAACACAAAGAAATTATTCCGCGACTGAGAGAGAGGCACTTGCAGTTCTGTTACCAGTGGAAAAGTTCCGAGTCTATTTTGGAAAGGTCCAATAACAGTGTATTCTGATCATGCGGCGGGAACTAGATTGTACTCAGGGAAAAACTTATCCCCAAGGTTAATAAAATGGGCACTAAAGTTACAAGAGTGTAATCTGGTAATTAAGCACACGCCCCGGAAAGGAAAATATCGTAGCAGATGCCCTATCCAGAATAAAAATAGATGAAGAAGTTAATACTGTAAAGGTGGCAATGCTCACAGCATGTAAGTTACATTCCCGAGAAACTGTGATAACCGAACTGAGTAAGGATCCTGAATTTAAAAATATTTATGATTATTTAAAGGATCCTGAAAATTTTAGCCATCAATATATTGTGGCGATAAGAAATAGGGCGGCCCATTACGAACTAATAGATGGTCTATTATTTTATACAAAAACTACGAATTCCAACAACGAATTTCGACCTGTTATCCCAGCTAGTCTTAGATTAAATATACTGCAGGAGTTACACGACTCCCCTTTAGCTTCTCATGCTGGTATTCGAAAAACCATCCAACGCGTACGCGAAGCAGTTTATTTTCCTGAGCTGCAAAAGTTAACAAGGGCGTATGTCCAGTCCTGCCCAACATGTCAAGCAGTTAATTTCCGCCCGGCCGGGTTTCTAAATAGTATTAAATCGGAATTTCCAAATGAAATAATTGGCATCCATTTATTGGGCCCTTTCCCAAAAAGTCAGTAAAATAAAAATCGCTATCTCCTTGTTATGGTTGATCACTTTAGTAAGTGGATCGAAATTGTTGCCTTAAAACGAGCCTCCGCGAAATTAGTTACTGATTCTATTTTAAATAAATATATTTTAAAATACGGGGCGCCCCTAAAAGTAATATCGGATAATGGTCCTCAATTTGTAAGTAATATATTTGAAGACATGTGCCAAAAACTGGGCATACGTCATTTAAAAATGGTCCCGTATCGGCCGCAATCAAATATAGCGGAACGGGTCAATAGAAATATAATGAAAATTGTCCGTAGTTATGTTAAAAATTTTCATAAAAGCTGGGTTAACTATGTCAATGAATTAAGTTTCGCCCTTAGGACCGCAAAACATGATACGACGCGCAAAACTCCTGGTGAGTTATTTTTAGGCAGAAAGATTATAACGCCGTTAGATAAATTATTTTATGTTCAACAAAGAGCCCCAGAATTTAAAATGGGCAATATAGAAAAATAAATTAAAGAAGCAAAAAAGAGCACATGAGTAGCACAGAGAAAACAGAAGCTTTATTATGATATGAAACGACGGGGAGTAACTTATAAAGTAGGAGATGAAGTGTTAAAAATTAAGCATTAACTTTCTTCAGCACCAGAAGATAAAACTGCCAAATTTTATCCACGATTTGAAGGACCATATGTCATAGAAAAAGTAACTCAGGCTTAGTGGTGTTAAAAGCCAGGAATGGTGAAACCTGCCCCGCAAACGTAGACCAGATAAAACCATTTTATAATCGTAATAAAATGCCAATATTTCAAGATCTTTTGCAGGATCCGGCACGGCAGGCATAAGCTCCAGAGGTGGAACAACGACAATCCCAAGGGCAAGCCATTAGTAGACAGGAGCAATTGAAAAGAAAGTTCCCCCGTTGGAAAACTGAAGGTAACAAGAAAAAGAAGTCGTTCCACCGACCAGAGAAGAGAGGGCACGACCACCCCCAGAATGAAGAAGGGAGAAGTACGACTAATGCAAAGAAAGCCAGGAGAAATGACAGCAACTATAACACGGCTCCAAAACAGAAGATCTACCCATCGGATAGGAGTCTACGCAGCAAATGTCGACGAATTGATGAAGGAAGACCAGCTGCAGATGCAAAGACGCAAGAAAAATTTGAACAGCCAGCAACGAGATCCAGGCAACAACGAGAGACAGTTGTCCCGGTTCCGCCAAGACCAGCTGCCATCAAACGGCCGAGACCACAGGCAGATGCTAAAAAAAAGGTCTTCAAGGGTGACCGAACTGGAAGAAAAAGAAAGCTCATGGAGGAAGGAACCGAAGGGCGAACCCGCACAAGAAGGAAGATCAACCAGACCGTAGTCTTTGCCACCTTCCAGGACTGGGCAGAAAAAAGGATGTCTGAATATCACAGAGATAAGTAAAACTTTCTGTTACTTTGAAACCATAAGTTAGTTTTTCAATCTTACTGCAAGTGGCAGAATTCAAGAATTTTTACCTCATGTGAGTCCTACCTTTATCGCCAAAAAGGCGAGAAAGGAGTTGTTACCTATTTTGGCATTGTTTTTCAATTACTCGCGAGTAAAACTAAAATTAATGTATAATAGGAATGTGTAAATACTTGAATATTGAAAAAGCATTGATAATCTTTGAGAAAGGTACCTTAAGAAAATTGTAAAAATTATTGTATAAAATTTTATTTAAAAGATTCTGGCAAGAAAGAAGTTTTAATCTGAAAGAGTTTTGAAATGTAGAATTTCAATGCAGAAGAATTGGCACTTGCTTGGAAAAGAATAGAAGTTAACAATGTACTACTAATGTATGTTTTAAAATGCGTAAAATTAACGGCATGTTAATATGTCCTTATATACAATGTGAACTGTTATCTTAAAAGTTAAGAAATATTGTGATATGTTAAAAGTAAAAATATTAGAGTAATGCCAAAAATTTTAACTTATTCGTGTGACTGTAAAAAGAGCAAATTATTGTGAATATGTGATAAAGGTTGAAGGAATGTAGTTAGGCTCTCTGACGCTACACTTCAGAGTTAACCACTTTTCAGAATAGTACCTCAGGGTTTAGAGATGAATATAAGGTGTGTTCTGAGGTCTTGTTATGTTGAATTTTAACACGTTAGTGTTTTGATTGCAGGCGTTAGTGTTGAACACTTGTACATAGACACGCTCGTGTTTGGTGTTTTTCTGTACAACACAAGTCAGAGAGCACGGGGAGATAATTAAATAACGTCATGAATGAAATAAGAATTTTAAAGGAGAAATATAAATATTCATGTTACTTGCCATTTGATTGTGTAACATTTCATTAAACTAGTTTTCCTTGCATAAGGAACCAGATTTCAACTAAGAAACTCCTGTTTATAGATGCAGTACAGATGAAAATACTTGTCCATAGAGATGATAATGTAAAAACGACTTTTTAATATCTAGTTTCTAGAGAGAAATGTTTGTAAAAGATTGGCCTCGCGTTAGATTCTAGAGCTAAAAGTTTTCAACAAGGTCGTTTTAGACCTCAGTTTCAAACTAATTAACTCTGGCGGGTAGTATGTAAGGATCCTAAGTTTTACTAACGTTTTTGATGTCATTTAAAACGCTTAATTACAGGGCCGTAGTACAATACACAACCCCCCCAACCCCAGAAGTATAGCGATATACAATAGTGACGGGATCGAAGATTCTTTGGAAATAATCGTTGTCATCGAATGACATGCATATTCTATTTAAGTAATCGTAGTCATCGGCTTTTAATATTCTTTGCAAATGATCATTGCCATCAAATAATCATTGTAAAGAATCATTCTCATCGGATAATCATTGAAAATAATCCTTGTCGTTACATAAAGGGGCATAGTAGCTGATGTATAAAGAATTGCACTCAAATTCTAATCAAAAGAATCGCATATGTATGCAATTTATCATATGATCATTATTTACAGCAATGATTCTTATATGTTTTCGACCTACGGCTCCTAATGACGCCGCGGAAAACTTGCGCAACAGTGACAAAAAGAATATTTAAAAATACAATAAAAGCTTGAAAGCTAGGGAAAATGTGTGAATTTATTTTCCTTTTATTTAAATGAAATATATGGGGGATTTTGCCGCTTTGTTTTTTTTTTCTACGTAACATAATATCCTCCGGAACGGGGGGGGAGATTTGAGTTTAGAAGGAGGTACCCTCGGATTTCAAAAATTCTTGGTAAAACTTTTCGACTATTGTTATCTTCCTACGACTATCACTCGAGATGTTATATAAAATTTCGGAAAGCGCTGGAGATCAAATTGCTTTATTTAGAAAAATGATGGCTCTTCTCACTCTCAAATCGTATTGTTTAAGAGAAATTTTTAAGTTAAAAAATATGAAATAAATAGTATTGCCAAACTCGAAACTTATTGTTATTATTTACGGTTATATTCTGAGTTGAAGAAAGCACGTGATTCCATATAACGTCACTGTATGTCGAAAAATATTTCGTTAATTTCAGTATTTTAAATGAATAGCTGCTTTTGGCAACTTTTATGTTTCACCTTTAGATACGTGACACGATATGCTATCGCTACGTTAATTCTTTTATTGAGATTTTGCAAATTTGTTATATTAAAATAAATATAAATCATAACTTCAAATGTATTACCCCAAGTGTCAAAGGTCTTTGTTTCCTGACTTGGCTAGAAAACTTTATTTACGAATAGCTGGTTGCTTGGAAAGAATGAATACATTTTCTTCATAATGAAATGTTTCTATGCATTTTATGCTATTCTAATTTTATTTATAAAAATTTAATTTCTTTTATTGTATAGTTCCTTTCTGAGTACAAGTTTAAACTTCTGTAGGTATTTAACATATTTTAGATGCAATGTTACTTTACTACAGTTACATAATTTTTTTTTTCAATTTACTAAAATGTCTGAACGCAAGAAGACAGCACAAATGTTACAGCGAGCTACAGAAAAAATGAAGTAAAAAGCACTAGGAGACTCAGCAGGCAAGTAAAAGAAAACTTGCATGCTTCAAAAATGAATGAAGATACAACTAGAAACTCAGCAGGCAAGCATAGTGACAAGAAAGGTTACGCGTTCAAGAAACTGAAGAAGAAACGAATAGGAGTTCCAGCAGACAAGCAACAACTCAAGAAACTTCGCTTGCTCAAAATGTATCAGAAACTAGTAGCAGACGCAAAAGACATTCAGAAAACCAAGAATCACTGCGTGCTCCGGAAAGGTAAGCAGAAGCGAAACGGAGGCCCATTAGGCAAGCGGAACGTCAAAAGAATATGCGCGATGACGGGAAGAAGTCGCAAGTAAACGAAGGATGCAAGACTGTCCGCGTCATCATCAGATTGGACAGGAAATACCAGAACAGCTCAAGAAGCTGCATAAACAACTCAAGACGCTGCAGATTACGGACAATTTCGGTTCGAAGAGGCAGAGCTCATACGAGGAAACAAGCTTCGCATGAACGCATCACGACATACACGTAGTACTCTTCACAATGCAGGAAGTTTACTTTGAGCAACACACTGTATACGTAGAGCTCGAAGACATATATAGTATAGATTTTGCTTTGTCAACAGCCCCCTAGTAAAATGTATGAAGTTTATATTGACATCTCACAATACCTGAAAGAAATTTTTCTATTTACTTCTTCATTTACTATTTTCTTAAATTTCTTATCAGTAATCCTGTCTATATATTATAGATATCAAAATCAGAAAAAATTAATTAATTATCTTTAAATGTATCTAAGTGATGAATACTTCGCCCCTGTTCGTACCGAAACAACACGATGTAATTGTAGATACCTAGAAAGTAAAATGCATTCAGCAGGCTGTACAGCAAGCGACATTTATAAATGGTGATAACACAAGAATGTTATATAATGTTATATACTGGCAGAATTTTAAAAAAAGAACATATACATCAGTGTTTTAAAAATACGAATTTTGCATCAAATTGCAAAACAAATATCTGAAAATCTGCCTTTCCATGCATAAGAGTTCAGGATTCGGAAAATTATATTTTCGTAAACGGTTTAGCAAAAATAACAAAAATTATTGCCTTGAGAAATGGATAATCTTGGTATGAATACGAATTACGCCAAGACTACTCGTCAATGGTTGTTTTGAACACGCCCTTAATGTATATATGTAACCCTTAAAAAACGTAAAGTGAGTGAATCTACTATTCGAGTGTGTCTTTATATCTTGAGTATTTAAGAAATAAGAATCATTTATCTATCTCGATAAAGCTGACGCTATTGCCCGAATAACAACGTTTATTTAACACTTGATATAACCAACTTCATATATATCTTGAAATAAAACATAAATTTCCTAATCAGATACTACCAATTGCAGAAAAAATACAAAAATAATGGAATTTGTAATAACACTACAAGTAACATACCGAGGAATAAATTGCGCTGCAAAACTGACGCAATCTACAATATGTAAACCACAAAATTTATGTACCGCTATAGAAATGCAATAGAATGAGAAATGAAACTGTGATGAGATTTATAATGAAAAATTTACCATAAACTATTAGTATATGATATAAGTAAATATATACTTTTAATACTATTCATTTAAATATGTTCAAACGTTCATAATATTCATTACTCACAAACGCTTCTTCATCCATCGAAGCATAGCACAAGCCATTCTCAATTCAGTGCTGGTGCCCGTCAATAAAATAAGGATAAATCCAAATTTTTACAAAAAATCAATCGCTTTGACTCGTTTCTCAAAAAACGTATATCTACAAATACAGTATTAATATATCACATCAATATAATTCGGGATCATAAAATCACCAAACAACGCATTAAACGAAAAAAATCGCATTAAGGCAGAATGAAGAATTTTCACTCTTACAATGACTTTTACAACAATATATAATAGAATCGAATTTCTAAACTAAGTGTTTATTGTTACACCATATTTCATTCTTGGGGAATCTTTCAAGATTGTTCAGTAATTCTAACTGTTAAATGGTTTAAATAGAATTATGATTTCATATATATGCACAGACTTATATATGTATATATTAATACGTATATGTAGTAACATACATCATCTTATTATATGTAGGCGCATAATTCTAAATTAATTATACTAGTAAACATAATTTATATATTGATAGCAGCAGACTTTTAAAATTATTTATTACTATCTGCTTGCTAACGATTATATAATTAAGTACAGTGGTACCTCGACATACGAGTTTAATTCGTTTCGTAACCTTGCTCGTATGTCAAATTGCTCGTATCTCAAAGCTATTTTACCCATTGAAATTAATCGAAATGCCATTAATCCGTTCCAGCTTCCAAAACACTACCTCAGTTGTTTTTGGTTAAGTGTTTTTTATTCGAAAGCAGCACCGAAAAATGTGCTTGGTGTACAACTTCTTAAATTTAGAAATCACCTGCTCATCCATGGGCTGCAGAATAGGAGTGGTGTTGGGTGGTAGGTAGGGAACTTTTATAAACTTGAACACTTCGAGTAAATCATCTTCGAGATTTGGTGGGTGAGTAGGGGCATTGTCGAGGAACAGAAGGGCTTGCATGGGTAGGTTGATTTTCTGTAGATATTTTTTAACCGAAGGGCAAAACACCAGGTTTATCCACTCCACAAAGAATATCCTGGTGACCCACGCCTTCGGATTTGCCCTCCACATAACTGGCAATTTTTCTTTTAAAATATTATATGACTTAAAGCCTCTGGGATTTTCCGAATGGTATAGTAGCAGAGGTTTGATTTTACAGTCGCCACTCGCATTGGCGCAAATTGCTAGAGTTAATCTATCCTTCATGGGTTTGTGACCTGGCATCGTCTTCTCCTCTGCCGTTATGTAAGTTCTATTCGGCATCCTTTTCCAGAAAAGCCCTATCTCGTCACAGTTGAAGACTTGCTGGGGGGGAATGTATCCTTTGGCTACTATCAGTTCGGAAAACATTTTGATGTAAACCTCAGCTGCCTTCACATCCGAACTTGCTGCCTCACCATGCCTGACGACGGACTGAATGCCGGACCTTTTCCTAAAGTTGTCAAACCACCCCCGACTGTCTTCCGATTCCTCGTTTGTAGAAGTGTGTGGGATCTTCTTTAGCAAATAACCGTAAATCGCTCGTGCCTTCTCACATATGATGCTTTGTGTTAAGTTTCCTCCGTGAAGCTGCTTCTCTCTCACCCACACCATCAGTAGTTTTTCCATCTCTTCACGGAGAGAGGTCCGGAGCTTAGAAATTATTGTAACGCCCTTAGTTGGCGTTATACCCTTTATCAACTCCTTTTGTTTAACCCTTAGCCTGTCGAGTGATTTTCTACGAATACCTTTAAAAATGTCACTAATTTTGGACCGAGCTTCCCTTAAAATGTCGGGAAAACAACCCTAAACCTCTGAAAAATGCCAGCTATTGCTATTGTTAGTTCTTTCCCCTTCCAGGACACTTAATCAAGGGTTCCGACTGTAAGTGAGATGGATTACTACCATAAATCAGGACTTAGAAGAGAAGGGCTAGCTCATAGAGCTTTTTCCCCTGAAGCAGAAAGTGAGAAGTGATGACGTAGCCATGATGACACTGAGCCTGCCAATATAATTCACAGCTTGGAAATTAGCGTTTTTGAACCAGCGTTTAAAATGAGCTGTGTGTGAAAGATAGCTATAATTTGGAAGAGGCAATATTACTGCTTTATGCATTTTAGACTGAACCATTAAAAAATTTAATAATGCTTACTCAATTTTAAAATAATAGATAAAATGTGCTACTCTTTTAACATAAAGTTCCGTGGCTTTTTTTTTTTTTTTTATTTTTATTTGTAGTTTTTTTTTTTTTTATTTATTGCACGTTTATTTCTAATCATTTCTTTATTTGCATGCTAACTGAGAAAATTTTTATACTGCTTCTAAGATAACTATAATAGTAGCTATTTAAATTTACTCAAAAAACAACTTTACATTGACATAGGTTTAAACATATATGACATATATGGCAACATTTCTGCTAACCTACGTTTGATTTTTTGCCTAATTGTAAATTTTACATTGTTATAATTCTCTTCCGATTCAATATAATAGATATTTTTTAAATAATTTTGTAATTTATACTTATATCTATATTACAATTAAATAAATGTATATAAGATTGTTAATTTTGACAAAATAGCTTTATTCAGAGTACCTAAAAAAGTTATTTAATTTTTCGAAAGTGTGAGTAAAGGAAGCAGATCTTTTTATGCCAATTACTTTGATGTTTTATACTATTATATTTTATCTAGAATGCTAATCTAGCACAAAATCTAATCAATAATTAGTTACAAAGGATACAATAAGAATAACATTAACAAGTACTTAACAAAATTAGTTTGTTAAATACTTGTTATTCTTGTTGGTACTATTTTAGTACTATTCATAATACCGAAGATATTATCGATTAACTCATAGAAGTCAGATGCTTTCTGATTTCCTGTGGGGTAGAGTATACCTTTTGCGGTACTTTTTGAAAATAATGTTTTCTCTGGAGCGACTTTTTGTCTCTCGTTTCCCTTGAACATTAAATAATTTGGTTTCAGTTTGTGACACAATTTGATTTCTTTTCAATCTCTATTTAAAACCTGTTTAATAATATCAAAATTTAAAACAGTTACATCTTCTAAAACAAATCCTCTATCTAAAACGCGGTTTCTCAGTAATTTGAAGCAGAGCGCGAAATGAGACTTCTGATTAAAACAAACTGCAGATTTTGAAAAGAACCAACTTAGTCCAGTTTAGAGTCATAGCAGAGTTTTCAATATGTATGCATTTCGTCGAAACTGAAAACGCATATTTTTTCTACAGAATACACATATTCTCCTCTTTCCTTCTTTAGAGTAAGAACATTACTTTGAATTCTTGGACTACACTAAATTTTAAAAAACACTAAAAAATAAAATAAACACCATTTCTTTAATTTGCTAATACTAGGTAAAGATATTCCAATTTTTTCCTTAATTTTTTTTCTTTCCAAAAATCATAGCTTTAAGATGACAGAGCTCTTATGACAATGCAACGTGAAATATTTTCACTAGTCCACCTGATTTTTTTCTTCTTTTTCAGTAATGCATTAATCTGCGTCTTTATAAAAATAGGCTTTAGACATGTTTCCAAAATCTCCGATTTGTGCTCCCCCCAAATTTCGCTATTTGAGATTTTAATTTCAGGTACCAATTTCTGTCTAGATGTCGTCCACCTTCTTTGTCGCTGAAAACATTCTAAAATTTTTCTTTTCTCTATTTTTCAATACTTTAATACAATTTAATACAATTTTCTAAGGATATTATTTTGTTCTTCAAATTATCAATGCATTCATGTTTATCCTTAAACATTCAGGATGATCTACATTTTCATTTGTGAATTTTGTTTCAAAATCATTAAAATTTGATTTATTATTGTCATCATCAATTTCGATTTATTATTGTCATCATAATTTACTTTCGGCACAGCATTCCATTTCAAGAGTTTCTTTTCGTGGCTATCCAAACAAGCGATTTTTCATATCATCTTCATAAACACTGCATAGAAAATGTTCGCTGCAGATTTTTCCGCTCTTCACATTAATAAAATCTTCTCTTTGACATTTGTGTATCCATTCTTTCGTCAAAAGCAAACTCTCATTTGGATCCTTTGGTTCCATGAAATAAAATATCTCATCCTTTCATACTTCTGTAAGTGCTACGGCACGTTACTGCAGCGCAAAAAGCCATATTACGTAGACGATATTTTACAATACAGAATTTAAAATAAAAACTGACTAAAATTGCATATATATAAATTATTTTAAATATATACATTACTAGAAAACAGATATATATATTATAAAATTAATTTGGGATATATAACCTCTAGAAAATCGTCTCGCAGCTCAATGAAACTACTGTTTTAAACGCGGGAAATCAGGACAGGTGGCATCACAGTGACGTCAGATTATTGCTGTTACGTCCCCCCATCAGGCTCGCGTCGGCGAGGAGTCGAACAAAGAAATGAGCTAGCCCTTCTATTTATCCCTGACCATAAATATTAGTACCCGTAGATGTGAGCTGTCAAGAAAGTTGCAAAAGACTCGTTTCTCCGTGATGAGCGTATGATTGCTGCAGGGTTCACTTGCGAATACTATCTTAAAAGTTTTCTTTCCTCTTACTTTGAAACAACTTGGCTTTAAAATTTACCCGCTCTTTTTTTAATTATTATTAATGTTTACTATAAATTACCTAAATCTCTGGGTCATTGATTATCATATGAATTTCAATGCAGCTTGCTTAAACTGCTATTAATAAAATTCCTATTAAAAATATCTGGTGCAATATTCATTCTTTCTGTGAGATTCCTGCAACATTTGAAAAGCAATATTTATAGTTCGATTGCATTTGATACTATTTCTGATTTTCTATGTTTTTGTCATAAATTAAAAATCTTTAACTCTTTCAACATTTTTCTATGTTCTTCATTTACATGCAGATATTAAATTTTTTAAATAATTTCTTTTATTTTTAGATATTTATTAGATTTTATAGATATTTATAGACAGATATTTTATACATATTTAGCATAATATTTGTATAATTATTCTGAAAAACATCTGTTTTATTATTTCTGCCTAATTTAATCAGTTTAACTTGATGTGATTTTTAAACTTGCTTTTTAAATAAACTCTAGTTAAATATTAAGGATATTGCAAAATTTTAACATTTCAGGCATATTTAATGCTGAAATTTACTTCGTTTTTGAAACGGATGTTATTTTCTGGAACGATTTCGTTTTTTGAATGAACAATATATACGTAAAAATGTATACAAATATGCTGTTTTAAGTAAAATTAAATATTCAGCGAAGCTAAAATTTGGTAACTGAATGTCTTAATTTCAAGGGCGAAAAAAAAGATTTCTATGACTATACGTGGATAGCTGTTTTGAAAAAGGATGGGTTTCAAATGTGACTTATTTTTCATCTGATTTATGAAAACAAAAAATTAAGTGATTTCAGGATATAGCATAAACATTTTTTTAAAATATCTTCTCGATCTCAAAGAAATTAAACATGCCTGCTCTTGGTATAAATAAATAATAATAATGCCTTTGTTTCCGCTTTTTATTAAGCAATAATTTCGAGATTTTTTAATACAAACATTACGGTATTAACTTTTAAACATCTGATCTGTTTTTAAAAGCATTAAATAAAACATTTAGGAGTTATTTAAGGGCTGAAACGGTGATAATATCAATTTAAAATTTCCATTTCATTTTTTTACATACACTATTCTATTCTGAAAGGGAATTTTAACCCGAAACAGTCTTCAGGAATTTTCAGTTGATCATGAATTTATTGACTGAGTTTAAAAATTCTTGCCTTCCTGTCCTTGAAACACTAGTACACTTTGTCTGAAAAAGGATTAAAAACATTACCCTATAACAGAAAGCTGAAAAGGAAAAATGGCACATAGTTAATAAGAAACAAATTTTTTAGCTTATTATTATATTATTTATTAGCTTACTATATAGTTGTTGAATATGGTATTTTTGTAAATAAAGGGTATTATTGTACATTTTGTAAAAAATAAGTAAGCATTATATTTAATAATTATAACAATTATTTATTATTTAAGAAATCACTTTAAGAATAAAATTCAAAATTTTTTGTGGAATATATTTTTGAGGATAATTTCTTTCTTAGGAATCCCAGCATTCAATTTTTTGAAGCATTAAGTTTTAAGAAATTGTCTTGCTTCAACGCAGATTTAATTACTCACATGAAATCCCTAACAAAAGAAAATGTCTTAAACAACAGTTTTAATTAGAGTAAATATTTTTATTATTTTAACACTAATAATAATATACAAACAAATATTTAAGTTCACTGCAGTTGATTGAATAAGAATGCTGGATGTGTGATGTTTATCTTGGATTTGTTGTTGGCAACCGAACAGGTTAGCGGCTTGGTGTCTTTATAATTTTCGCCATGCGTAGTGCGAATTCAAGCCAATTTCATTTTGAAAATTTTCAAAGAAGATATTCTCTTAAAACAGATAATCCATGACTATTTTAACAACTATAAAAGAATAATTTATGAATATTTTTCGTTTTACGACAACACGAGCAAAATAATTTTCTCTGAAAAAATATATGCACCAGCACTTCTTATCGGCCGCCGTTAAGGTAACTGCATCGTTCTGATTCTTTACAGTATTTTCTTTCGAAGAACTTTTGTCAGTAAAATGCACTATTTATAATATGTCATTTTATTTTGTTCTTGTTATGTAAATAATCAACTTAAAATACATATTTCGTAAGCTGAGAAAGCCCAGTAACGGTCGAGAGGTAAGTTAGTTGAGCATGTTAAATCCTTGCGGCTGCATGGGAGGTTTCGAGGTTTTCCATAAGTGTTATCAGGTTCAGTTCTCCTCCTTAATTGCTTTGGGAGCATTAAATGACCTGACTCGGAACAGGGAGCTTACTAAAGCTATGTTCAATAAATGTGGGAAGTAGACAAAATACACAGGAAGGGTATACGAAACCCTTTATTTTTTCTCTCTTTACAATGATTTCCGGACTTCGGAATACAGAGACCAACCATTTGTGGTCTGAACGTAAGAATATAAAAATATTAACTAAATTCTAACTAAACTAACTTTGGATTAATAAACAAGTGTCTACTTGAAGATTGGCCGTATATTAACAAAAAGGCGTATGTAGTACAGAGAACTGTTAACACTACGATACCTTTAAAATTATCAATAGGATTAAACCTCTGGCCTTGAAGGCAACCAGCAACCGAGTAAAACTGCAATGGCAAGCGGCCTGCTCTTAATCACTCCTTCCTCTCTCTTGCTTGGCAAAAAGCCACAACTTAAGTACTTGGCGTTCGCAAGACAAATTTGCATAAATAAGTTAAAACTTTTAATTTTGGCCGGAAGTAGAAAATAAGAAGTGATAGTAAAGATTTAAAATAAAATAAACGTTAGTAAAACTTAAGATCCTTACAGTTTATGGTGAATTACCAGCCTGTTTCCCTAAAAAAACTCTTTTTTTAGGTAAGTAACCCCTGTGTGCTTTACCATAATCCAAAATATTTGGCGCATGTTACCTTATTATGAAAAAGGTTTCAAACTGATTTTTAGCTTAAACATTCTTTTCAGTATTAATTATAACATCAATTGCATCAATAGTATTCTCAATATTAATCGCAGGTTTGTATTCATACATATAATGTACACAAAATCGGCAGGTAGAATAAATTTATATGAAATTTTATATCATAAAAATTTAGATTAGAATTGTTCACAGCACTTGAAGATTATATGACTAAAAGAGTCGCGTCTCGTAAAGGACGTTTAAAGGAAAAGAATTCGTTTTTCGTTCACATGAGGGGAAACCACGAAAGCTCCCCTGCAATTAACTCATTTGCCTAGATTTGAACACATTCAAATTACCGTCTTTTGTGACCTTACCGAACTTAGCGCTCAGGGCTCACTCACTGTGAGATTTTGTAATACTGCACGAATACTTTAGGTAATTTAAGTATATTTGTTGTGATAATAATAAATTTTTGTTCATTTTTCATCGGATTTGTGCATTCATTTCGTAGCGAATCCGTACGCACGCAACACATGGATAGATTAGGTTTTGAAAACATAAATAAATACAGAAGGAAAAACTTGAAAGAAACAATAAAGACAAGCAATTTTATATTATTAATTGTTTATAAATAAATCAGCATTTCATCGGGGAAGGCTATCTTTAATTGTGTAAAAATAAATTTTAATGACACAAAACGTCATTTAGTAAAACTCATCTGCATTATGAAATCAGAGTTACTCCTAAGACTTACAGAAAGGATTAATTTAGAATTCATGAATGATTATTGATATATTAAATGTTTTTTTTAATTAGTCCGTAGAATTTCCCATTGTTTATCCTTACATCTTATTTTTCTTACCGAATTCGGAAAATGCCTGTAAAAATCATAATGATGAAGTCATGATAATGACAATATTTTAGTTACCTAGTTTTACATTAAATTCCAAAATTTTACAAATCCTCCCAAATATATAAAAGTAATAAAAAACTGAATTCATTTTTTCCAAATTTAGCTTCCGAAAATTAAGTGAAGACAGCAATTAATAAAATGAACATTATATGTTCTGTTATTTTTAATTTCAATTATACCAAATTAAGTATCAAGTAATAAATTCAAATACTGAAAGCAAAATTGGTATAAGCAAGTTTATAGGAGTAGTAAATTTAGGGAGTTAAATCTGATCTTTATGCTACACATGTTAATAAATAATACTCTGGTATAATTTGTCCCTTTCATAACAATTTAAACAATTACTTAACAAAAATTTCATTTCTCATTGTCAGTTCATGTAACGGGATTAAACATTCAAATTTTTTAAGTGTTACGAATTATATTGTTAAATGAAAATAATTAGTAATATGCTCTAAAATATTTTCCACGTAATCCCTCTTTCAACAATAATTTGTCTATTCTTTTATCCGAAGCATATTTTAGATGCCCTAGTGTATCAGACGCTTAGGCAAAGATTACTTAATACTAATCCACACTCCTTAATATACGAGAAGGAACAGCTTCATACTCACGGCAACACCTTTATGCAAGACGGCCACAGTTTGAAATACAGAAATGTTCATAAGCATGGTCTTATAAAAGGGTTTTCCTACCCTTATGAAGACCAGTTTGTAACTTGTAAAAAGCAGCCTTCCAAAATTTCCAACCTAGGTAGTAGATTTTTGGTGTATGGTGTTGGTGTATTTAATTATGGCAAAGCACACGAGGGCTATCTGCCTAAAGGGAGGGGTGCCTTTCGTGGAGGACTTTCTAAGGGAAACTGGCTCGTATACACGTTACACATGGGGAAAACCACGAAAACGCCCATGCAGCCAGCCCGTTCGCGGGATTCGAACCTCAGACCGAACTACCAGTGTTCAGCGTCTTTACCGCTCGGCCGCTGGTGGGCTTGAGTAGATTTTTGAATTTTATGCCAATGTATTATTATAAAAATCTGCATGATTTTAATTACAGAATTTCAATATCTTTTGGTCCAATAAAAGTACTGACATCATTATGAAGCATTTCTTCAAGAAGAGAAAAGGGTATTCAAATGTCAACATTTGGTATTCTATGCTCTTTACAACATCAGTTATTAAATCTTAAATTCCATACAATAATCTCTTATATACTTATTTTTATTGTACAATCAAATTGTACTTAATTTGTAGTATTTAAAATAAAAAGGATTACTTTTTAATATAGAAATATGCAATAAATCAAGCTGAATTCGTAGAACAGAAATAAATGAGCAAATTTTCGAAAAGTGAATGTCTTTTTTTTTTTACTCCATTTGGAAATACTTAAATATTAATAAATTATTTTAAAATACATTATTTATCCGATTGAATTGATCTGAAGAGTGACATTTTGCTTAGTATTATAATTATTTTACAAAAACTGCAAACAAAGCAAAGGCGCTGAACACTGGTGGTTCGTACCAAATTTAAAATCACCGTGAGCGGGCTGGCTGCATGGGTGTTTTCGTAATTTCCCACATGTGCATATTGTATGCAGTATCTTCTGGATGCATAACTGAATAAAGCGGGCGCAGCCCCCGCAAAACCACTGAACACTGGTAGTTGGGTTCAACTTTCGAATCCCGGCGAGCGGGCTGCCTACATTGGTGTTTTCGTGATTTTCTGCATGTGTATCGTGTATGCAGTGACTTCTGGATGCATATGTGAATAAAGCGGGGGCAGCCCGCGCAAAACCGATGAACACTGGTAGTTCGGTCGAACTTTCGATCCCGGCGAACGGGCTGACTCCATGGGTGTTTTCTTGATTTTACGCATGTGTATCGTTTATGCACTATCTTCTGCATGTATACGTGAATAAAGAGGGCACAGCACGCGCAAAATCGCTGAAAATTTGTATTTCGGTCCAACTTTCGAATCCCGGACAGCGGGATGGCTGGAGGGGTGTTTTCATGATTTTACGCATGTGTACGGTGTATGCAGTATCTTTTGCATGCACACGTGAACACTGTTTTGCGCGGGCGCAGCCCGCCCAAAAGCTCTGAAAACTGGTATTTCGGTCAAACTTTTGAATACCCGCGAAAGGGCTGGCAGCATGGGTGTTTTCGTGATCTCCGCATGAGTATCGTGTATGCGGTAACTTCTGGATGCATAGGTGAAAAAAGCGGGGGAAGCCCGCGGAATGCCGCTAAAAAATGGTAGTTCGGTTCAACTTTTCAATACCGGCCAAATTTAACATAGGATATATTTTTAAAAAGAACAATGATAAGCGGGCTTCAGCCCGCTAGTTATTATAAAAATCTGCATGATTTTAATTACAGAATTTCAATATCTTTTGCCCAATAAAAGTAGTGACATCATTATGAAGCATTTCTTCAAGAAGAGAAAAGGGTATTCAAATGTCAACATTTGGTATTCTATGCTCTTTACAACATCAGTTATTAAATCTGAAATTCCATACAATAATCTCTTATATACTTATTTTTATTGTACAATCAAATTGTACTTAATTTGTAGTATTTAAAATAAAAAGGATTACTTTTTAATATAGAAATATGCAATAAATCAAGCTGAATTCGTAGAACAGAAATAAATGAGCAAATTTTCGAAAAGTGAATGTCTTTTTTTTAATCCATTTGGAAATACTTAAATATTAATAAATTATTTTAAAATACATTATTTATCCGATTGAATTGATCTGAAGAGGGATATTTTGCTTAGTATTATAATTATTTTACAAAAACTGCAATCATTTTACATGCAAATTCTGTGCAGTCGGAAGTGAGCACAGATGTTCCCGTTTTGTCAATGGTTAGCGAAGACGATTTACATCGCATTTTGTTTCCTTGGTATTTAAACAAACTATAAAAGTTTCTAAATTAGCATCGGAAATAAATTTATTTTTGCGTATAATAAATTTCCCTTTAGAGGGCCTCTGAAATGAATTCATAAATCAAATTTTCTACGAGAAAACAGAAGTATCTTTCCATGCGCCTCCACAAATATAGTTCTGTTTCTGGTGGTACATATACAAAACAGCCCGATGTATCCTATGTAATCTGTGACAGCTAACAGTTTTCTTCCAGCATTTACTTTTCGTATATACAAGTAACAGTTAACCAACAAACTTAAAAATAAAAGTAAGTATATTTTCTCCCAATTACGGGCCCATACCGTCCACAGACGTTGGCCACTATAAATTCTCCACTTCTGGCACTTTAATATATTTATATTAAAGTGCCAGAAGTGGAGATCCCTTTATTATGGAGGAACCTAATAAGTGGTCCACTATGCTTCGTATGAAGGGAGCGCCAAAAACAACCATGCCTTCTATAGGATTCCAAACAGCTGCTCGGTGTGGTGTTTCTTCAGTGTATAAATATGTATCATATACTTGATAAATAGTTCATTTAGAGATGGTTGAGGTGCCTATATCTTAGTTCGTAAATTGCAGAGGTCCAAGAGGCTGCATAATCGAATTCTTAGTACGAATAGGATTCTTAGCATGCGGCGCCGCATTCGGGTTAAAGCTGTTGAGCTCAGAGCGCGTCAAAGAGCGACTGTAACTCTCAGGGTCCATGATGCAAATAAAAAAAAAAAAAAAGAAGATTATAACTCGCCGGTCTGGTTATTCGTTTTTGCGAACTCGGGCTGATAGATCACACAAGTATACTAGACCTAAGTAGATAGAAAATGGGGGTTCACCTGCACGCGGTGTGGAGTGTGGGCGTGGTCAATGACATCCCAGAGGGCGGGGCCAAAGGCAACGTCATCACACTAGGAGGCGTGGTTTCGAGTGGAGTTGAGTTGTTTTTAGATTGCTGGTTGAGTTGTAGACCTCCTGCTTTTCATTTAAAGTTAGTTTTTTAAACTGCCAACGGAGTCATGGCGTCCTCTAGGGACGAAAAAAGAAAATAATCTATTTTAGAAGTTTCTTTTTTTTTTTTTTAAATGTTCTATTATTCAAAATATAGAATTGAACTCTCAAACAAAATATCTCACCAGCTCAGTAGTTTGAAGATTTTAACCACGAAGCTGATGTGATACATTCAGATTCAGGTAAAAAAGCCTATTTAAGAAAATGGAATTTGAATCGACTCATCAATTTATTCTGATACTTTTATCCTTTCTAGTTTTTCATGAAACTTTAACTTATTTCTCAGGTTCTCTGTTTCATAATAACATATTCATTTACTGTCATATTTTTTTAATACTTAACGTTTCTAATTTATTTGTAATATTTTATTTAATTTCCACATACTATTTTTTTTCATACCTTTCATAAATTTCAGAATACCTGATTTTTAACTTATACGTTATATTTCACAAACGTTCCCGCACGTGCTGTTTATTTGTTACATTACTTAATTTTAGATGCAATTTCACACTTTTTTTAACGTTATAATGTTCAATATATTCTGAATTTTAACTTCATTTACTTTTTTTAAACCATTCTAGTATTCTATACACACTTTAACTTAGTGGTATGAAATTGTATTTAAAAAGAAACGTTTATTTTTCATGATCTTAGTTCTTTTACTAAATTTTCTACAGAATTTCTAATTTCTTTCACGTGTTTAACAATATCTTCCTTACATTACCGAATATTTTAAAAAAAAACTTAAGTCTATAACTCTTAATTGCTTTTCTTACGTTCATAATTTCCCTTCTGTGTTTATATTTCTTAATTCTAGCTTAACTTATTTATTATAATGTTTTTATTTCTGTCTCATCACTCGTAATTCCAACATTTTATCCCTTTTTATTCATTTTAACGATATGGATTGTTTTCATTTACTCCATATTCAAATATTTCCTTACAATTTTTATAATACTTGTTTTATTCCTCGATCATAATAGATCATCTACAGGTTTTACTCAGAAATTTCCATTCACAACTTTACCCTTTAATACCATTTATATCTAAATGTATTTCTTTCTCATATAGTTTTATGGTCTTCAAAGTTTCTAACATCATATTTAGTTTTAAATCCCGATTACCTTTAAGTGTGTTGATAATTTTCATTTCTAATTTTACAACCGCGTTCAGTGTTTCATCCACACATACCAAAATATTTCTTACATTTTCTGATATTTAGTCTATGTCATATTTCAGTACTTCAAATGAATTTACACTGCTCACACTAATATTTTTCATGTTTTAGAGACACTAACTATACTAATTTTACTATTTTTCCTGAACTAATTGCATCTATGTCAGCACTCGTGATAAACTAGCAATTGTTTTGCATCACATGCATAAAGAAATTCTTAAAACCAACATTTTCAATATCGTACTCAAATTACTGTTTTCCAGATAGGAATTACCAGTATTCTTTGGTTTTACTCTGTTACATCTTATTAAATTTTAACATCTTACTTTTAATTCTAACATACATCTTTTAAACAGTTTTTTCTTTTAATCATAGCCTTACCTTATTTGTTCAAATTAATTCTTTCATTCACCTTCTTTACTATCTTTCAGTACCTTCATAATTCACTATGCAAACGCAATGTCTTTCACTGACATTCTGTTTAATAATACCACAAGTTTCCTTAATTGACAAAAAGCGAATTATTTCTCATTCAAAAAATAGAACTACTATATTTTTGCGCAAACATTTCCTATATCCATTCAAGCCACCCCTTAACCTGTAACTGATGTAGCGATAGGAAAGGAGGTTCTTATCATATGCTCTTTCGACATTTGAGGTTTCTAGAACTTCTTTGACAAGTATATCAATACCATCAGAAAATATACTTAACACTTTTACCCAGTTTAAAGGCAACATACTGTTATAAGAATGGTTTTAGTTAAATTTATAACACAAATAAACGAATTTTGTGCTAAATAGGCATAAACATTTAGATTCTGAATATTTCTTTTCAATCCGATGTAAGACTGGAATTTCATTCATGATACGGATTGTCTCTTGATTTTCTTTTTGTTTACCTTACACTAATAGAAAATTTTTATTTTACAAGTTCAGCTTTTAATGAAATAGAAATAAAAACTACGATACACCTGCTGATTTTAAGAAAAGGAACTTTGATATATTTCTGGAAATGTAAATGCTTTTAGAGTTTTCTTTCAATAACGTTGATTTTCATTACTTTACTAACTTCAATAATTCTCTTATTAGCTAATATGAATGAAAGAAGATTATCAAAAATGTGACACCGTATAATTCTTACGAACATATGTACCTTTACCAGCATACAGATATTACCGATTGAAATGAAGAAAGATACAGATATTTTACTCCAATCTACATTAAATTTAAAAAAAATATTTAAGCTTTCATACATTTCAAAGAATAAACGAAAACTCAATAGATATTGTCATGTTTGTATATATGAGATAAAAGTTTTATGAATGGTATTTAAAGTAATGCTTAGAACTTCATAAAAGCGAACATTCACTATGTTAATACACATATCATCAGTTATTTACATTAATCAATGTAATATTAATCATTACATGTACTATATGCATATATATTTAAAGTTTAATTGTCTTACAATTGAATAATTAACTATTGAGAGAAAGAGGTTCATATCTTACACTATTTAATTCACATGGAACAAATTTTTCCATCAACCACATTGAACCGCGTTTATTAAATTCGCCAAAGCTCTTTTATTTCTGCATTTTCACACTCACGACACATTTTAAATGTAACTATTGATTACCATTTCAAACACCGATATCATAACTCAGTGTAAAACTACATCATAACTCATTTTTTCCCTACTAACTACAATTTTATATATTCAAGAAGTACATCTAAGACATGATCATTTTCTATGTTCTAGCAAATCGATTCAATTGCGAACATACTATTAAGACTTGCGATTTTAGAAGACTTGCATGTATTAACGATGTCAACGTTTCTTCGTTTTTATAAGATTCACATCAAATGATGTCGCATTCGAATGTGGTGTAAGAGATCACTTTTTCTTTTAAACACTTGTAAACAATGGATGCAATTTATAAGAAGAGAAGTATCATGCTGTTTCAAAACATCATCATCAGCATATTTCTGTTTCTTTTGACACCGGCTACATTTTAAAAAAAAGTTTCGTGAGATATTCTTCAAATTTTGTTTTACTTGAAAAAATGTCCGATCATTCAATACGATGTAAAGTTTCATATTGTTTTAAATTCTCATGCTCACTAAATATTTTTGTCATGATTTACTCTTAAAAGTAACTTTATAAGTTTTCATATCCTTTTTACATGAAAAGAGCTTGTGATTATTCACTACAAAATTCTAAGACGAGAAGCTTCGCGACTTTTCAAACTACAAATTTAAATTTCTGAGGACATACACTACATCTGATGTTTCTTTCATGAGATTTCAAATATCTCTTCAGATTACTCGCATTCAAGAAACCTTACAAATATATCACATAAGTTCAGCAAATAATCGCTTCATAAACTCTTAAATTTTCAACACGAGTGAATCACTTGAAGCATATACTGCACTGTAAACATACAATACTTAAAAAAATTGTTATAAAAAATAAAAATACATTCATTTCACCAAGAAGCTTTTCTATTTAAATACATTTATTTATTTCCAAAGAACAAGTTTCTGTATTATACATAAAATATACTTAGAATTTTCTTTCATTAGTTAATATCAAATTAACAACAATATCCATTTACTGATATTTGATATACATGTTTGCTTTAAAATTAAAACTAAAATTTCAATATATTTCTATTAAAAAAAAACATAAGGAAAAAAAATACTCATAACATCAACCAAAGACAGAAATTTAAATAGAATAGCTGTACTTATATTAGTGCATTTTCATTTTTATAATCTTCATAACATTTCGATTCAAAAAACCTATTACAAAATAAATGAAACATTTTTTTCTGCCTTAAAGAATCTTTTATATTTTTAAAATTAATACATAAAAATATATCTTCCCCAATATATTTAATTCTATCCTCAACACTTATTATAATGCAATCATGTCTTGTTTGTGAAGGATGATTTACAATACAACCTTCGCATTTAAATAGTTTTTTAATCACTGAATTTAATTCAGTTTTGATAGAGTTTATGAGTTCTTTAAAAAGTTCATCATCACTTACCATATCCTAACAATTGTTTTTACATTTGATTTGCAACGGTAAAATAATTTCAAAAATACTTTTATATAAAGTATTAGATACATCAGGAATAATTTCTTTCAATTTTTTTAAAATATCACAGTTTACTTTTAGGTATGTAGGTTTTAGTTTAAAAGAATTTTCATCTTGTTTAAAAACTTGTTGAAAAATACACTCACCTTCTTTGTTGAAAACTACCAACTCATTATTGCAAATGATGCTGGCAGTCGTATAGACAAGATTAAATTCATATATTTTTGAGGAAAATTCTTGCCATGTTGCAGGAGTTATAACAACACCGCGTGTAGTAGGGTATAATATTTTATTTTGTTCCACACATTCACGTAGATGAATGTTCATTCTGTTTTCAAACTGATTTATGGACACAAAATATCCCCAACCAAGAGTCCACTGTGCAATCAACTTCGAACTTTCTTTTTTCTGTTCTCGATTATTCGGCATGAAGATATTTTCAGGAACAGACTTCATATAGTGGGCAAACCAGTCATCCTCTGGAAGTTCATCCTCATTATCTTCCAAGCGTCGTTTTTTAATTTTCGAAATTTTTATGTTTCGGAATGTGATACTAATTCTAGGATCTTTAACGTCAGGTTGAGAGGATATTCCGTGCATCCAAAATTGATTCGTTGGGGGTTTCATTACAAGGAGAGTTCCATGAGTTAAGTCCACGCTTCGAGATGTGAAATTTCGGCTCGTAAATACCATTTGACGTTTTGCACCTAAACTGATGATAGGTATATCACTTTCAGGTTCGAGACAAGTTTCATTGTCTTTATGCGTTGAAATTTTCGCCACTCCGTCAGGATAATAGTTCAATAAAGCAAAATTATATTTTTTGCCAGTTATCGTTTCAACATAATGTTTTACATTTAGAAGAGTTTGAGTCCATGGTTCTGCACAAATGCTCGTTCCAGAGAATTCGTAACTAAGTCCTTCATCACCAAAACCGAGTACTTTTCTTCGTGGAACATACTGAGTCCCATTAATTTCAAAACTAATATTTTTAAAATCATAATTTGATAGTTCATCTAGCTGTAGACTTCACGTTATCATGATAACGTGCAGCACTTATCAAGGGTCTTCCTTCACTTCTGTATGTACTGTCAAATTTGGAATAGCAACAATAAACTTAAGATAATACATTCTTTCGCGTATGATTATCAGAGTTTTAGAAATTTTCCATTACTCTATCATGATAAGTGGATGATGCTTTTAAGATTCTCCTTATGCATATATGTAACATCGAGGTTCAGAATAACAGCATTAGGACACTATAACTCTTTCCCACTATCCTATCATGATTATTTTTACACATATGATGCCGGAAAGACTGGCTTCACAAACAAGACATGACAAGAATGTATTAACGATAAGTGTTGATGAAATCATTTCGTTAATGTATGTTTTAGATAATTTTTGCTATTTAAGAATGCTACGTATTTCTATATCATTCAGAATTGTCGTTAGATTCAGAAGCGAATATGAGGAATATATGTGATACAGAGTTAAATGTGGAATTTTACGAAGAATTTTATTCACGAAATGAAGCTGATATTTTGCTAGATGAACTATCAAATTATGATTTTAAAAATATTAGTTTTGAAATTAATGGGACTCAGTATGTTCCACGAAGAAAAGTACTCGGTTTTGGTGATGAAGGACTTAGTTACGAATTCTCTGGAACGAGCATTTGTGCAGAACCATGGACTCAAACTCTTCTAAATGTAAAAGATTATGTTGAAACGATAACTGGCAAAAAATATAATTTTGCTTTATTGAACTATTATCCTGACGGAGTGGCGAAAATTTCAACGCATAAAGACAATGAAACTTGTCTCGAACCTGAAAGTGATATACCTATCATCAGTTTAGGTGCAAAACGTCAAATGGTATTTACGAGGCGAAATTTCACATCTCGAAGCGTGGACTTAACTCATGGAACTCTCCTTGTATTGAAACCCCCAACGAATCAATTTTGGATGCACGGAATATCCTCTCAACCTGACGTTAAAGATCCTAGAATTAGTATCACATTCCGAAACATAAAAATTTCGAAAATTAAAAAACGACGCTTGGAAGATAATGAGGATGAACTTCCAGAGGATGACTGGTTTGCCCACTATATGAAGTCTGTTCCTGAAAATATCTTCATGCCGAATAATCGAGAACAGAAAAAAGAAAGTTCGAAGTTGATTGCACAGTGGACTCTTGGTTGGGGATATTTTGTGTCCATAAATCAGTTTGAAAACAGAATGAACATTCATCTACGTGAATGTGTGGAACAAAATAAAATATTATACCCTACTACACGCGGTGTTGTTATAACTCCTGCAACATGGCAAGAATTTTCCTCAAAAATATATGAATTTAATCTTGTCTATACGACTGCCAGCATCATTTGCAATAATGAGTTGGTAGTTTTTAACAAAGAAGGTGAGTGTATTTTTCAACAAGTTTTTAAACAAGATGAAAATTCTTTTAAACTAAAACCTACATACCTAAAAGTAAACTGTGATATTTTAAAAAAATTGAAAGAAATTATTCCTGATGTATCTAATACTTTATATAAAAGTATTTTTGAAATTATTTTACCGTTGCAAATCAAATGTAAAAACAATTGTTAGGATATGGTAAGTGATGATGAACTTTTTAAAGAACTCATAAACTCTATCAAAACTGAATTAAATTCAGTGATTAAAAAACTATTTAAATGCGAAGGTTGTATTGTAAATCATCCTTCACAAACAAGACATGATTGCATTATAATAAGTGTTGAGGATAGAATTAAATATATTGGGGAAGATATATTTTTATGTATTAATTTTAAAAATATAAGAGATTCTTTAAGGCAGAAAGAAATGTTTCATTTATTTTGTAATAGGTTTTTTGAATCGAAATGTTATGAAGATTATAAAAATGCACTAATATAAGTACAGCTATTCTATTTAAATTTCTGTCTTTGGTTGATGTTATGAGTATTTTTTTTTCCTTATGTTTTTTTTAATACGAGGGCTATCCAGAAAGTAGATTACGTTTTGGAATAAAAAAATAAACAAAGTATAGGAAACAAATTTTATTATATACAGATGAAAGCCACACTCAAATACTACTTTTCTACATAGTCACCATACAAATTAAGGCATTTATCGTAGCGATGTACGAGCTTGGAAATTCCTTCGTCGAAAAATTCGGCCGCCTGCGCCTTCAACCACTTCGTTACCTCTTCTTGCAGCTGTGCGTCGTCATCAAAACGCTGCATAGCCAGCCACTTCTTCATTGCTGGGAATAGGTGGAAGTCGCTCGGTGCCAGGTCGGGACTGTACGGCGGATGAGGAAACAACTCCCACTTAAAAGATTCAAGAACTTTACGAGTGACATTTGCCGTGTGGGGCCGGGCGTTGTCGTGAATCAACAAGATCTTAGAGCTCAACATTCCTCTTCGCTTGTTTTGAATTGCTCTTCTGAGTTTTTGGAGAGTTTGGCAATACCTTTGAGAGTTTATTGTAGTGCCTCTTTCCAGGAAGTCCACCAAAATTACACCTTTTCTGTCCCAAAAAACAGTCGCCATCATCTTCCTTGCCGACATTGTTTGCATGCATTTCTTGGGTTTTTGGGGAGAACTTGTGTGCCCCCACTGCATTGATTGCAATTTCGTTTCACAGTTCACATGTTTCACCCATGTTTCGTCACCAGTAACGATGCGATCGAGTAAAGAGTCACCATCCTTATGGTAAGCGTCCAAAAAGTTCAACGCTGCAGCCATTCGCTGATTTTTGTGGTCCTCTGTCAAGATTTTTGGAATCCATCTTGCACAAAACTTGTGGTAACCAAGCTTTTCGCTGATGATTTCGTGCAACAAACTTCGCGAAATTTGTGGAAAACTCAAAGAAAGTTCCGCTATTGTGAAATTTCGATTTTCACGGACTTTAGCATCGATTTTTTCGAGAAGTTCGGCGGTCACTATGCTGGGTCTCCCACTTCGATCTTCGTCGTGAACATTGGTTCGGCCATTTTGAAATCTTATGACCCACTGACGCACTCCACCTTCAGTGATAATGTCCCCATACACTTCACGAAGCTGCCGATAGATTTCTATCGGTTTACAGTTTTTTGCAGTCAGAAACCTTATTACTGAGCGCACCTCGCGGGATTTTCAATTAACGCAGACATTTCAAACCGTCACAGTATCTGAACGGAGCACAGCACGAACCTCTCACTAGCACGGCTAGATGCAGACTGAGCTGCGCAACGCTCTGACCCCAAGATGGCCGCGCTAGCCCCGCCCCTAGCGGACACAGACGGAAACGTAATCTACTTCCTGGATGGCCCTCGTAGAAATATATTGAAATTTTAGTTTTAATTTTAAAGCAAACATGTATATCAAATATCAGTAAATGGATATTGTTGTTAATTTGATATTAACTAATGAAAGAAAATTTTAAGTATATTTTATGTATAATACAGAAACTTGTTCTTTGGAAATAAATAAATGTATTTAAATAGAAAAGCTTCTTGGTGAAATGAATGTATTTTTATTTTTTATAACAATTTTTTTAAGTATTGTATGTTTACAGTGCAGTATATGCTTCAAGTGATTCACTCGTGTTGAAAATTTAAGAGTTTATGAAGCGATTATTCGCTGAACTTATGTGATATATTTGTAAGGTTTCTTGAATACGAGTAATCTGAAGAGATATTTGAAATCTCATGAAAGAAACATCAGATGTAGTGTATGTCCTCAGAAATTTAAATTTGTAGTTTGAAAAGTCGCGAAGCTTCTCGTCTTAGAATTTTGTAGTGAATAATCACAAGCTCTTTTCATGTAAAAAGGATATGAAAACTTATAAAGTTACTTTTAAGAGTAAATCATGACAAAAATATTTAGTGAGCATGAGAATTTAAAACAATATGAAACTTTACATCGTATTGAATGATCGGACATTTTTTCAAGTAAAACAAAATTTGAAGAATATCTCACGAAACTTTTTTTTAAAATGTAGCCGGTGTCAAAAGAAACAGAAATATGCTGATGATGATGTTTTGAAACAGCATGATACTTCTCTTCTTATAAATTGCATCCATTGTTTACAAGTGTTTAAAAGAAAAAGTGATCTCTTACACCACATTCGAATGCGACATCATTTGATGTGAATCTTATAAAAACGAAGAAACGTTGACATCGTTAATACATGCAAGTCTTCTAAAATCGCAAGTCTTAATAGTATGTTCGCAATTGAATCGATTTGCTAGAACATAGAAAATGATCATGTCTTAGATGTACTTCTTGAATATATAAAATTGTAGTTAGTAGGGAAAAAATGAGTTATGATGTAGTTTTACACTGAGTTATGATATCGGTGTTTGAAATGGTAATCAATAGTTACATTTAAAATGTGTCGTGAGTGTGAAAATGCAGAAATAAAAGAGCTTTGGCGAATTTAATAAACGCGGTTCAATGTGGTTGATGGAAAAATTTGTTCCATGTGAATTAAATAGTGTAAGATATGAACCTCTTTCTCTCAATAGTTAATTATTCAATTGTAAGACAATTAAACTTTAAATATATATGCATATAGTACATGTAATGATTAATATTACATTGATTAATATAAATAACTGATGATATGTGTATTAACATAGTGAATGTTCGCTTTTATGAAGTTCTAAGCATTACTTTAAATACCATTCATAAAACTTTCATCTCATATATACAAACATGACAATATCTATTGAGTTTTCGTTTATTCTTTGGAATGTATGAAAGTTTAAATTTTTTTTTTTTAAATTTAATGTAGATTGGAGTAAAATATCTGTATCTTTCTTCATTTCAATCGGTAATATCCGTATGCTGGTAAAGGTACATATGTTCGTAAGAATTATACTGTGTCACATTTTTGACAATCTTCTTTCATTCATATTTGCTAATAAGAGAATTATTGAAGTTAGTAAAGTAATGAAAATCAACGTTATTGAAAGAAAACTCTAAAAGCATTTACATTTCCAGAAATATATCAAAGTTCCTTTTCTTAAAATCAGCAGGTGTATCGTAGTTTTTATTTCTATTTCATTAAAAGCTGAACTTGTAAAATAAAAATTTTCTATTAGTGTAAGGTAAACAAAAAGAAAATCAAGAGACAATCCGTATCATGAATGAAATTCAAGTCTTACATCTGATTAAAAAGAAATATTCTGAATCTAAATGTTTATGCCTATTTAGAACAAAATGCGTTTATTTGTTTTATAAATTTAACTAAAACCATTCTTATAACAGTATGTTGCCTTTAAACTGGGTAAAAGTGTTAAGTATATTTTCTGATGGTATTGATATACTTGTCAAAGAAGTTCTAGAAACCTCAAATGTCGAAAGAGCATATGATAAGAACCTCCTTTCCTATCGCTACATCAAGTTACAGGTTAAGGGGTGGCTTGAATGGATAAAGGAAATGTTTGCGCAAAAATATAGTAGTTCTATTTTTTAAATGAGAAATAATTCGCTTTTTGTCAATTAAGGAAACTTGTGGTATTATTAAACAGAATGTCAGTGAAAGACATTGCGTTTGCATAGTGAATTATGAAGATACTGAAAGGTAGTAAAGAAGGTGAATGAAAGAATTAATTTGAACAAATAAGGTAAGGCTATCATTAAAAGAAAAAACTGTTTAAAAGATGTATGTTAGAATTAAAAGTAAGATGTTAAAATTTAATAAGATGTAACAGAGTAAAACCAAAGAATACTGGTAATTCCTATCTGGAAAACAGTAATTTGAGTACGATATTGAAAAAGGTGGTTTTAAGAATTTCTTTATGCATGTGATGCAAAACAATTGCTAGTTTATCACGAGTGCTGACATAGATGCAATTAGTGCAGGAAAAATAGTAAAATTAGTATAGTTAGTGTCTCTAAAACATGAAAAATATTAGTGTGAGCAGTGTAAATTCATTTGAAGTACTGAAATATGACATAGACTAAATATCAGAAAATGTAAGAAATATTTTGGTATGTGTGGATGAAACACTGAACGCGGTTGTAAAATTAGAAATGAAAATTATCAACACACTTAAAGGTAATCGGGATTTAAAACTAAATATGATGTTAGAAACTTTGAAGACCATAAAACTATATGAGAAAGAAATACATTTAGATATAAATGGTATTAAAGTGTAAAGTTGTGAATGGAAATTTCTGAGTAAAACCTGTAGATGATCTATTATGATCGAGGAATAAAACAAGTATTATAAAAATTGTAAGGAAATATTTGAATATGGAGTAAATGAAAACAATCCATATCGTTAAAATGAATGAAAAGGGATAAAATGTTGGAATTACGAGTGATGAGACAGAAATAAAAACATTATAATAAATAAGTTAAGCTAGAATTAAGAAATATAAACACAGAAGGGAAATTATGAACGTAAGAAAAGCAATTAACAGTTATAGACTTAAGTTTTTTTTTTTAAATATTCGGTAATGTAAGGAAGATATTGTTAAACACGTGAAAGAAATTAGAAATTCTGTAGAAAATTTAGTAAAAGAACTAAGATCATGAAAAATAAACGTTTCTTTTTAAATACAATTTCATACCACTAAGTTAAAGTGTGTATAGAATACTAGAATGGTTTAAAAAAAGTAAATGAAGTTAAAATTCAGAATATATTGAACATTATAACGTTAAAAAAAGTGTGAAATTGCATCTAAAATTAAGTAATGTAACAAATAAACAGCACGTGCGGGAACGTTTGTGAAATATAACGTATAAGTTAAAAATCAGGTATTCTGAAATTTATGAAAGGTATGAAAAAAAATAGTATGTGGAAATTAAATAAAATATTACAAATAAATTAGAAACGTTAAGTATTAAAAAAATATGACAGTAAATGAATATGTTATTATGAAACAGAAAACCTGAGAAATAAGTTAAAGTTTCATGAAAAACTAGAAAGGATAAAAGTATCAGAATAAATTCATGAGTCGATTCAAATTCCATTTTCTTAAATAGGCTTTTTTACCTGAATCTGAATGTATCACATCAGCTTCGTGGTTAAAATCTTCAAACTACTGAGCTGGTGAGATATTTTGTTTGAGAGTTCAATTCTATATTTTGAATAATAGAACATTAAAAAAAAAAAAAAAAGAAACTTCTAAAATAGATTATTTTCTTTTTTCGTCCCTAGAGGACGCCATGACTCCGTTGGCAGTTTAAAAAAACTAACTTTAAATGAAAAGCAGGAGGTCTACAACTCAACCAGCAATCTAAAAACAACTCAACTCCACTCGAAACCACGCCTCCTAGTGTGATGACGTTGCCTTTGGCCCCGCCCTCTGGGATGTCATTGACCACGCCCACACTCCACACCGCGTGCAGGTGAACCCCCATTTTCTATCTACTGACCTATGAAAAGTCAAATTTTTAAGCCCCGCCTCATCGACACACCGCTGAGCTGATATAGACAGGTCCACTTGTTTTTCCTTTCCTCTGCTTTAAATGTTTTCGAAGTATTTTTTGCCTATGCTGTTTGCAATGCGTAGGGTGTTAGAACCAAACCGCAATTGTTGCCCTTCTTTCATAATTTGTCATTTTATGAGTGGCAACCGTCGGATCGTGGTTCTAGTTTATTCTTGTTCTATGGATTTTGAAAATAGAAATGACACTTTGGAAAATTAGATGTAAAATTATTTAATTTTAAGTTTATTAAAAGAAAAGAGAAAGGTTAGTTCTTTTAAATCTCGTACAGTTGCTGACGACGGACGTCATCGGTAAAAGAAGTCAAGTAAATTTTATTGAATTTAACATTATTTGATTTTTAGCCCAGAGGATCCTTAACTCAGAAGGGCTTTTAATTTCGTTTTGGCATTTTGTGTCGATTCACTATAAACGGCAAATCAATTTTTAAATTGTTGCCACCAAATATTAGAGCCCTGTATTACAATATTTAAAAAAAAAATTAAATAGTGAAGAATGTGCATAAATGAACACATGTTTCTCGCACTGTGATAAAACAACGGTACCTAGAACCATCCAAATCTAAATAACGTATGTCTCCACCCAATATGGAAATCTGGAATTTGTTTTATTAGCTATTTCATAATTTGTAAAGGTTCAGCGAATTTCTGATTCACAAACACAACGATTTCCAAGACAGCAATGGCAACATTGTAAGGGGAAAAAGAACATTATCTCCAGTGCGCGAGACTGTGTGTCGGAAATTCTAAAGATTCGTTCTTTTAAATATTTAGCGATATTGCTCTTTTATTGAATTTTAAGCGCAAATAACATGATGTTTAATAAATAAAGGTAAGACAGGAAACGTTAAAAAAATCTCCCCTTTGGGCGTAATATAAGGTCTGAGCGCAGAGATTTTTTTTTCTTCTACTTTATCTGGGAAAACGAAACTTGTTACTTTAGAGCGTTTATCTGTTGAACTTAGTACTACATTTGATACTCAAACATTAAAATTCAGAATGTCCTACAACGTCCATACATATTAAAGAAGACTGCTATAGGCACAGGGTGCCACTTATTTGGATCTGAATCTTTAATCCATGCGCTATTTAAAGGGGTAACAACAAAGAGAGAAAGAAACTCACAAACGCTATGAAGTTAACCTTAGAAGTCTAAAAGGTGATTTTCAAATTCCTTCTTCCTACATCAGATGTATCGATATTTTTCTTTCAATTTCTTAGTTCTTGTGTCCATGGTCCAGGCTGTAAACTGACTACTCGTCCGCAAATCTTCGACTGTTCCAATACGATTACTTGTCCAGAAAAATCTTCCCACTAGACAATTCTTCCCATTGGGCGATTGTAAGTCTAATATTGGTTTCCTCTACTCCTTTTACTGTTAGTTGCTTTACCGTTATGTAGTAACCATCATATTCTGCACTAAAATTCTTGGGTAGTTTCAGATTCATTGTGAACACATCCTATGTGCTGTACTGAGAGAAGGTTTCCAAACACGGAGGCTCTAAATTCACACCGTTAGGAGTCGGATAGTATGAGTCCCGTACTTGCTGTATTGCCTGGTGTGCACGGTGATCTTTCCGTTGCAAAGAGTAGGTTCCACAAAGACATTGTTGCCAGTATGTGCGGCGCCTCTGCGAATGCGTCTTCAGTAAACCCTCCATTGCGCTAAAAGAGGAAAAATAATTATGAGTCATTTGGTAAAAGAATAATAAGTCTGCGTTATAGCAAGAATAAAATCTTTCCGTAATACTTACTTTCTTCTTAGATGTATTATGTTCGTCTATTTTTCGTTTGCCATTAGCATTTCCGTTTGCCGTGATGGGTGTTTCTCTGGTCTTCTCATGGTGTCGCTCAGAATATGAAATCTTCAGTACATCCGCGTTGAGATGCTCGTTCTCGAACTCGTTGGGTGTTGTTTAAAATCCGTCTGAAAAATATAAATTCAAACTCTAAAGGCAATGCCAAAAATACATATTTTCGTACTCAAATTAAATAGTAACATCGAATATATGAGTACAAACACGAAAAGGTTCTATGATAAAATACATACCTCGAATAACAAGTCTTGATTGAAAAAGGAAGTGCGAAAGTAGGAGCGAAGCATACAGCACGAACAGAAATGATGAAAAAGGGTCCCGCGTCTTTCTGTACAGGACTTGGTCAGGATCCACGAGAATCAATCAGAAAGCGCTGTGCGTAAGTCTACTGCCCTCTAGCGGTCGTTGCTGAACTAAATAAAATGTTCTAGAAATTCTAACATGTTTATGCATGCTGCAATCAGGTTGCGTTTTAGTATGACATCAGAGCAGCGGGGAGTTCTACGTCAATCGATAAACGTGTACATGAAACCGGATTACACCATAAACAGGTTGAAACATGTGGCTGACGTAGCAATAGCAAGAGAATCCGTGGTGACAATGCGTGATAACGTCACGAACAGAATGCAACGCGTCCGTAGTTGGTGACGTAGCAACCCGCACGTGCTCCTCCGTAATTTCCCTCCCCCTGTGAGGGCCACGTAGTCCTAGCGCCAATGCGCCGCATGGCCCCAAAACTCTCATTTACTATCTACTAAGATCTAACATTTCATTTTTCAGATGGTCCAATAGCACACAAAGTTGGCTATTTGTCCTGGCAAATAATCAGACGAACAGAAATTATACTCGGACACTCCCTTGAATACAGGAGTTCAGTAGCTACAGCACACAGACTCTTTTCTGTTTGATGCTTTAAGCAGATAATTTCATGCATTTAGCCACCAAGAATCACATCGGAAAAAGATGATATATTTCTGGTTACACATATAATTTCGAATATGAGTGCTAGCTCGTGAGCTCCAAAATAATCAATTCAAATTATTAAGTTTAATTGGAAATTCTCAGGTCTGCCCAGGTTTGACTCCTGAAAGAAATTTTGGAATTTCCCCTCCGAAAGAGAAATGTAAGCGTTTGACCGCGTAATTTCTAGTTTGCTTAAAGTGGGCTTTATATAAGAAAGTGCATATACTCTATTGCAGATATAGGAAACGTAAGTGAATCTCTCATTTACTTAATTTATTCGACGAGCCGTCACTACGTAATGCTAATGACGGCTGATAACAAAAAATAACTTGAAAACATATCTAAATGAAAAACATTATTAACTTATGATTTTTCAATATAGTGATACTGAAAGAAAATTATTCTCACATTTTACTTGAGATTTTACGCATAAACTTTCACTGTAAATTTTTGTCGTAATTACAACAAATCGTAATATTAAGGTAATATTGGACTTAAAATTTCAAAAAATAATACTTTAATGTCTGGTTCGAGTGAAGTGGTTGAAATTCTCAGGGAGATCTCAAAGACGTATGTCGGATGTTCTGGTTTTCCTTTTGCTCTTAGTTTACTTCACTATTGAAAATCGCACACAAAAATATGTACTGCTTAGTAGTGATGACAAAGGATAAAGCGTGACTTTGCAGTGAGACATATTTATCTCTTCCTAGGCATAATTTATAAAATCAAACAAAAAAGATAACATCAATGTTTCCTTGAACTGGATATCAGAGAGCAAATCAATCTGTCCATTGTATTCGAAGATTTGTTGCAAATACCAATTGGATTTAAGTCAAAAAGTACAAAAACATTGATTTCTTTTCCAAAAATCTTGAAATTTATTTTCATACTCTTACACAAAATCGAAAAGACAGCCTTCGTATTTCTTCCCATTTTTAGTGTTATATTTGTCAAACATGCTGTTATGTAACTAATTATATGCGCTTATTTGGACTTGCTTTATCTGGCCATTCAGAATTCATATTTTTTAATTCATTTTGGACCGCCAAAGAGCCCGGCGTTTAAGTTAAAGGCCAGCCTTAAATCCCCAGCGCAATTGTAAAGTACGACATCGAGGATGGGTCTTAATATTTCCCTTCCAGTTCGCTTTGGTCTCATTTATACTTACTTTGGCCCGTCAGTTGGACGCCATTGTGTTGATTCTTCGTTGTTAACACTGTTTTTGAGTGGGAAGTTATGCACCTGTTATTGGACCATGTTCAAATCAGGGTGATATGGCTTTATTTTAAATTCTAGCTGTCCCTAATTCTAATATTATAGTTAAAATATGTTGAACTAGAGAATAATCTAACAAATAAAAGAACACTTTTATGGGAAAAAAATTCCAAATTCTCTCCGAAGCAATTTGAAATGTCGCGAGAATTCCTAACGTTTCGCAAATTGAACTTTTTAAGCGGCTACTAAGTGAATTAACCAACCAATTTCAGATATACTTTTACTTATTTTTTAATTTCCGTTAGACGTGGTACCTAATGATTCATATTTTAATACATTTATAAGTTCTATTAATTAAATTTACGGGGATAACACATTTCACAGTTTTTTACTCCAGTGTGAGCCTTAAATGTGAGCAAACATTACCTCAACTTTGAATCACAGAAATTAAACTGTACTTACCTTAACTCTGATAAACCTCTACTTTAATTTTGGATAACAATAACCGTGTTGAATTGTGAAAGGAACTTCATAATTTTATACATAACTGGACATTTTTCTAAGTCCATATTATGCGATCCATTGCTTTTGCAAAAATTTGTAGAAAGTTTACTTTGATTTTGCCTGCGAGTGAAGTGTGTTAGAAGGTGGATCTGTTCATTTATTGACGAATAGAAGTTAACCATTCGTTTAGCAACTTAAATGTGTAAATCTTGTTAAGTAGATAAAAATTTCTTCGAAGCATATCGTGACTGATTTAAGTCAATGAGCTTTTTAAATAACAAAAAAGCAATCGTTTGTTTCCAGCTGAAACCTTGCGTTGCAATATTAAAACTAATTATGAGTTTCGGCAGCGGATAAAAGAATTTCACATTTAGGAAATTTGCGACAACTATTTATATGTTTCACTGACACTTACATTTTGATGCAAGCAATTCTCCGCTCACGCCACAATTTTTGCTCAGATCGGAAAGTTTTAAATATTTAAACTACATGCCGCGGAGCTCAAAAGTTAGAATTTAGCTCGGTAATGAGGTGTTCTTCACTAACTCAGTAAAAAGTAGTTCCTGCTAAATCTATTTGAGGGCCAAAAAAGATAGTTGCACTGCTATTCGTAAGCTACGCAAGAGTTAACAGTAATATGTAAACCTATAATATGTTAACCTTTCAGTTAAGCTTTGCGTTTATGAATATTTGAAACTTTAAAAAAATTGTCCCACCAGCGGACGAGCGGTAAAGTCGCTAAACACTGGTAGTTCTGTCCGAGGTTTGAATCCCGCGAACGGGCTGGCTGCATGGGCGTTTTCGTGGTTTTCTCCATGTGTAACGTGTATACGAGCCAGTTTCCCTTAGAAAGTCCTCCACGAAGGCATCCCTCCCCTTAGGCAGATAGCTCTAGTGTGCTTTACCATAATTAAATAAACCAAACCAAACCAAACTTAAAAAAATTACAAGCGAAAACAATATCTTCTTTGTTATATTACTTTTACTACCAATCAACGTTTTAGATTTGTGTTACATTTTTGGTTAAAAACAACAGGAATGGTTTAGTCATTTTTTGTTTGGATTTTCACTTAACTTACTTTGTGATTACATTCAGTAGTTGTTAATTTGACCAATATTTCAACAGGTTAGGATAATTTTGAATTTTAACCCGTTATGTTGTGTGTTTACAGTTTCACAGGTTTTTTTGGATTGTACTCGTAAAAAAGTTTACCCAACTCAAGCGAACATTGCTTGTAAATAGGCTCCCTTATATTTTCTACTATCTGAGGTAAAAATAAAATGTGATTTCCGAGCTGATGATACAACATATTAGACTGAAACATTCTAAAGAATTTGCATTTCACGGGACGAAAAAACACGGAGCCTAAAAGCTAGTGGGAAAATTGGGGAAATTTTCACCACCAGCGAATACATTTTGCATTTCGTTAATTCCCATTATTATTTGTAGAAATTTTAAATTTTTTGTTTGTTTTGAGTCTTCTTTCAGATTACATTGATTACCATTAAAAATGAACATGAGTAAGGCCTTTGAAAATTTTCACCTTATTCAAAGATTACAAATATTTGAATATGATTACAGTCAGAGCTATAAATCTTGTTTAAGATATGAAGTTACAGGTTTGATTATTTATATGACTTTGTAAATAAAGTCATTGAATAAGATAAAATTGTAAATCTTTGAATAAGATTACAATCAGAGCTATAAATCTTATTTAAGATATGAAGCTACAGGATTGATTATTTATATGACTTTATTTACATAATAGTCGTTTTTAGAACACTATTTTCACAATTATATTTTATTTTTCGTTAGCTTGTATAATGATGATTGAAGTTTTAATTTTTTCCAGTATTAAATTGGTTCGCACATTGATTACAGGCATGTTGTTTAAAAAAATAAAATTTAAGGAAAAAAAAAAACCTTGCAAGGAAATGCAGATCAATTTTTTTACAGTGCGACCATGCCGTAAATTATATCAGACTTGTAGCGATTAATATTAAAATATTAAAACTGAGACTTGATCAGGCAGAAGTTCTCACAAATACACAAATACTTCGCCTCTGTTTCTAAAAAGCCTCTGTATTATATTGTCGTTCATTGCTTTTTATCAATATTAGCATTTATTTCTGATAACTTTCCATGAAATTCTGTGACAACCCTTTACTAGCTTTTAAATAAACGAATGCAGCTTATACAAGTTAGACTCTCAAATACTACGAAAATTTATGAATTAGCTTAAATAAACAATATTCTAAATATTTGCATAGTCACCTGTAGTAACGGCAACCGCCGGCAATAAAAGGAGGTGCTTTCCTTAGTGGCGCGGCAGTTCATTTTAGTTCGAGCCAGATTAGACCTGCCCGGGGGAGAAGCCAGGGGATGAGAGATTCCGGCTCCCGTCCTGTTCCGGTTCCCGTCTTGTTGCGGATCCAGTCCTGTTCCGGTTCCCGTCTTGTTCCGGTCCTGATCCAGTCCTATTCCAGTTCCTGTCTGGCCGTTTAAGTACAAAACACGTAGGAGCGGATGTCTGAATCCAGCGAATAGAGATATATGCCGAAAGGGCTCGATGGATTCTGTCTTTTAAGGGAAAGTGTTCTTCACCGTGCCGGCATAGCTGTTACTTTAAAGCATTCTGAATGTTTCCACCTAAGATGTTAAGTTTTCGTTTATGATGTTAAGTTTTCATCATTTTTGAAGTTGCAGTTGAATAAACCTTTAAGTTTTAGACAAGGTTTTTATGTTCTTCAGAAAATTTTAGATTCGAGGTCAGATATATCACGTAGGATTTAACGGAAAAATCAACATTTGGCGTCCGCGACAGGATATTGTCTGCAAAGTAAGCGACTTTTTTATTTTGAATCACGGAATCCTTAAAGTTAGCACGAACTCAATACAGAAGATTATTTAGCAAAGTGTGTCAGGAATTTGACAATGAAGAAACTAAATTTAATCAGGAAGAAAAATTAATTAAAATAAAAGTTATTGCCGAGAAAGCTAAAGTTTTGTTTGATACTGAAATAAAAATACGAGAATTAATGTTTAAAGAAATTACAGATGAGACTTTACTTATTAAGGAAATAGATGAATCTGAATTATATTTTGATAGGTGGAGACTTATGGAAAGTAAACTAAAAGATCTCACTTCTGGTACCCCGAATGTAACTTTAATTGATCCATTCTTTGTTCAGAATAAAATATTACATTATCCGAAGATTAAATTGCCTATCATTGATGGTAACGTGAAGAAATGGCTAGGATTCTGGGGGCAATTACAAAAGATTGATAAAGATCCTACATTAGATAATAATGATAAATTTGCTTATTTGGCACAGGCTATGGAGAAGAATTCTCCCGCAGAGGAAATAGTTAAAAGCTTTCCGCCAGCTGGAGATAGAAAAGTCCTCCACGAAGGCATCCCTCCCCTTAGGCAGATAGCCCTCGAGGCTTTGCCATAACCACACACACACACACATTTATCTAATACGTCTGGCTCGTACAGCTGTAATTTTGATACGTTAAGTCAGCCTGTTATTTGTAATAGTATACCTTCTATTGGACAAGGAATATGGCTTAAAGAGCTTGCTGATTGTGGAATAAGATTAGCAGATCGTTTAGAAGGACCTATAGAAATTTTAATAGGAGCCGATGTTGCAGGACGATTATTAACGGGAAATCGTAAACAAATTTCAAACGGTCTTGTAGCTATTGAGACAAAGTTAGGATGGACGGTTATGGGAAAAACCGGGGAGTTGAATAGTGAAGGTTCAACATTCTTAGTTACTTCAATGTTGAATAAAGAGGCTTGTATTTCTGATTTATGGGCCCTCGACTCGCTTGGTATTACGGACCCATCCGAACAAAACAGTAAATTGGAATTGTATGAGGCTACCAGGCAACATTTTCTTGATACTGTAAAAGTAGAAGATAACCGCTTTGTAGTGTCTTTGCCTTGGTTGGAAGGGCACCCTCCCCTGTCGGATAATCTTGAGTTATCGCTTAGAAGGTTGCACGGTACGATTAGGCAACTTGAACTGGATAATCTTCGCCAAGAGTATGAAAATATATTACAAGAATGGCTCAAAGAGGGCATAATAGAGGAAGTACCCGTAAATGAATTAGATTTACCCCATCATTATTTGCCACATAGACATGTTGTTAAGGAACATAGTACTACGAAGTTACGGCCAGTATTTGACGCTTCGTCTAAAGCAAAGGGTTTTCCGAGTCTCAACGATTGTCTTGAAAAAGGATTAAGCCTTATTGCATTTATTCCTACAATCTTAAATAGAAAGCAGTCTCTGAATTGTAACTGTAGTAAAGTGCTGAGAAGGGGAAAAAGCGTTATACATGGCAAGCAGCTAGAAAGCAGATGGGTGTAACGAGGTATGTAGCGAAATGCAGTATTCTCCGCCCGTCGAAGTTAGCGATTGGTTTGTACGAATTTAAAGCAAAGGCATTTTTGTTTGTGGAATTGTCTTTTGATGTCGATTTATGAATTGAGTTAGTGCCTTTAAAATATATTTAACTGAAATTATATATCTATCGTGCAGAATGATTGACACAACGGCTCCCACAACGAAACTATTACATAATGCGATGGGAAAACAAGTGAAATACGCACAAAGGGGAGTGAACTACTCAGAATGCAGAAACGGAACTGGCTGCAAGCGAACGGTAAAAGTCCGCTCCTGTCCCTTTCGCCGTCGTCATTGAGAGCTTGGGCAGCAATGATGAAAGATGATTATCACGGTCAGCTTTGAACAGCGTGGTTCCTATGAAAGGAAGGAATATAGGATAGCGAGACCCATCGTTGCATGGTGTTGGTGTGCGGGAACAAAGCACCCTTAAGGCGTATCGCATCCCGTTGATCGGTCACATTCAGCAGTGAAGTGGATACTGTAGCCGAAGATCTGAAAGCGGGACAACCAGCAACATCGCATACAGCAGCATATGCGGCAGCTGTGTCCTATTTGATCATGGCGATCATGAGAAAACGTTCAACAACATGCAGGAAGAGTCAGGGTTTGCGAAAGGAATATTCCAGGCAATTGTGCATGGCGATTTGGGGATGACAAATGTGTGTGCAAAGTGGGTGGACATCGGACTACGCCTTGCTTGACAACATGTTCAATCTTCCGCCGAATTGCAAGCAATTTGTTCTTATGCGGTGCGCTGACTCCTCACAGATTGGTTTATCAAAGCCCTCTTAGCCAGATGGCAGAAGTGTATTGACATGGGCGGAATTATTTCTAACTGATGTACTAACAGTTTTTTTGTTAAAAATTGCATTCCGCTCTGCTGCATCATTTGTATTCTTCAGTTCTGTACGACCTAAATACATTTGCTTAAACTATCACCGTTTACCTCGACATCACAGCAGTGAATAAAAATAGGAGAAAATACGCAGAAATAGCCATTGACTACATATAAAATGTTCTGCCTATTATAAGCAAAACAGTTTGTTTTAAAGAGCTTATATTGGAAACAATATGTACATTTCTGTCATTTTAAACTATATATAGCGCAGGTGTGTACCAAAAATCTGGTTTGTAAGAAAATACAATATTTTTCATAACCTGTAGAATCTTAAAAAGTAAACATAATTTTGAAAATCCATAGCGTCATCGAATCAAAGACTGTTCCCGTGACAGATGCATTTCAAATAGAAATTTAAAATTTTTTAAAAATTTGAATGTCTAATTTTCCGAAGTATTTGACAGTACAATCGCTATACGCTGCATATATTTGCTTAAAAGTTAGTAAAGTGTCATGAGAGGTTTACTCTTACAGTTAGGAGTGATAAATACAGATGGGGGCTTGACGCATAATCGTCCATTTTTCCCTCCATTTTAGATACAGTTTGCCACCGGTCTGGACAGTATTATGTTATGCACCCTTGCGGCAAATGTATCATTGAGCCAGATACATCTGGAGATTATAGATATATTCCAGCAATACATGCGTGGATGAATGGATAGGAATGAACGAGAATATCATGCATTTGTCTAGAAACAGTAACGAAGTATTTGCGAGACTTCCTGCATAACCAATTCTCAATTTTATTACTTTTATATTAATCTATACAAGACGGACATAATTTACGTGTACCTTACAGTTACCTTAACAGGGCACGGAAACTGTTGAAATATTTTCTCTGTATTTTGTTTTATGGTTATTTTTTAAACTTTTCTTTAAACAACAAGTCTGTAATCGATGTGCAAACTGTTTCAATGACGAAAATTCTCATAGACTTCAACCATCTTCCCACAGACTCTTGAAAATTAAAATATAATTACGAAAATAAAATATTCTAGCAACTATTGTAATGACAAGTCATATAAATAATTAAATCTGTATCATCAAATCTTTGAATAAGATTTGTATTTCAGTTTGTAGATTTTTAGAGGCAATTAATTCAATGGCAATAATAATAATGGGAAACTGGGTTTTAAATCACTAACATCTAAAATAGCTGCAAATTCTTACGATAAATATTAATGTCGTAATTATGCTAATTAACGGAATGAAAAATGTATTCGGTGGCACGGAAGTTGGCTACAATACCTCTAGATTCAAACAACTAGCTTTTAGGATAAGTGTTGTTTTCGTACTATAAAATGCTAATTCTTAACAGCGTTTCAGGACCACCAATGGCTGAGCCGTTAAATCGCTGAACACTAGTAGTTCCCTCCTGGGCTCGAATCCAGGCGAACGGTCTGGCTGCATGGGAGTTTTCGTAACGTGTATGCGAGCCAGTTTTTTTTTTTTCAGAAACTGCTCCACGAAAATGTGCCTCCCTTAGACAGACAGCCCTATTGTGCTTCTCACCGTATTAAAATAAACTAAACAAACTTGACGGAATTTCGTTCGAGTAAATAATGGCTTACATAATATGGACTGATGCAAATGTTTAATGCGTATAAGACTAGGGAGTTAACAATTAATTTCAGTTGCTTTGACTCACAATTTGGAGAAAGGATGACTGAATTTAAGGTTCACACTGTGAATTATAGAACATTTGATATGTTTTATCTTCATAGATTTGGTTAATATAAGTTTTAAATATATTTAAATATAAAATGTAAGAGAGCATGCATAATGGAAATTTAAAAGTAATGAGAACTATATCAGGAATCATGAATTTATTTGTTAACTGCGAAAAATTATATTCGCGAAATCTCAGAATTACGGTGAAATTTTTGGAAAATTCAGGAGCACTTTCTGGGTAAAATTGCTTCAGAGAAACTTTTTGAGATTGTTTCACGATAAAATTCACGAAAATAAACAGTCTTCGTTGTTTGATCACATTTTAAGACTCACGCGCAAGATAATATTTAAACGTTTTGTTAAAAATGTTCTTGTATTTATGCATACGGCCTAGCCAGTTTGAGGATTTCAAGTTCTTCGAATTCTTCTAAATTATGTTGCGGCTATTTTATATTAATAATTGCATGAGATGAAGATATGTAGCAACGCGAAGATACAGCTGTGGATTAGAAAGAATTTTTAAACATTTAATGAAAGTGTAACAGCTGCTTTAATTGCACTGGCTGAGGAACATTTTATAACATTTTCATAATTTTGGGTAGTTGTTTTAGAGCATAAAATAAAGAAAGCCAAACATACTCGTATGCCAGAACTCTTTGTTGATGAGCATTCGCAACCAAATTTATATATGGGAATTTCTGTTATAGCGTGAAATAAATCAAAGCTGGATATATAGCTATCTAATTGCCGTTGAAAGAAATTTGCTTTTCCTGGAATTTTATGGTGGAATGGGTAATGCAAATGCAATTATATATAAAAATAACTGTTTCTAAATCGAAATTATCAGATTGTCGAGAAAAAACTGAACTGATAACAATCATAAATCAAGAATCATTTTTTCTATGAAAGCAAAGGATTCAATTGACCATACAGAGTAGATACGCCTTTAAATATGACGCATGTAAATCTGTTTACATCAAATGGTTTTATAGAAAGAGGGTTCCATAGGCTAACTGAAAACTGTAAAAATTTTAATTATTTTAATTAACCACTTAATTTATGTTACGCATCTTTTCCCCGTGTGTTCTCCCTTTCTTAATGGGGTAGAAAGAAACGGTATTTAAAGGAAAGACTTAGACTGTTTAGTGACAGCGTGTTCTGCCCGCTGAAGAGTTAGTACCTTTAAATTGTTGTTAACTAGAATAACATATTTGCTATAACGATATATTTACCGATCCCCTTCATATCATAAGAGTAAAATTACGAGGAGAAAAAATAAAAATTTACTACAAATCCACCGCTCTACCTATTATAAGCAGAGCTGTTTGGTTTAAAAATCCTGAATCAAAAAACACTTAACTTTTTCATTAACTACCTTAATTATAAACTACATGTGGCGTAGGAGTATACGGAAAAACTAGTAGGTGAGAAAAGTTACAATTTTTTCACAATAAGCATATTCTTAAAAAGTAAACATAATTTTGAAAATCCATAGCGTCATAAAATGGAAAACTGTTTTCATTACAGATGCATTTCATATAGAAATCTGATTTTTTTTTAAATTTGAAGCTTTAAATTTCCGAAGTATTTGACAGTACAATCTTTATAAGCTGCATTTATTTGTTTAAAAGTTAGTAAAGTGTTATGAGAGGTTTACTTTTGCAGTTAAGAGAGACAAACTATGATGCCTGTTATTGTATGACTTTCTGCCTTTGTGACGGATAGTCACCCATTGTTTTTCCCTTTTAAATCCCGTTTGCAGCCGGTCTGGACATTAGTATGTTATGCGACCGTGCAGCAAATATATCTCTGAGCTAGATACTGGCAAGATTACAGCGATTTCTGAGCAGCACATGCATGAATAGCAATGGACGAGAATACCATGCATTTGTAACCGAAATTGAATTTGAACGCATTCTAGTCTGGGTTGTTTTATGTACGCCATAACATTCATATTTTATACTAGCATTTTACTAACAAAACTGCCCGATAATTTCCTAATCTGTTTGATAACTTTATTTTTCCAAGTCTGAAAATACTGAGGCCATTAGCTTTTCAGGTTGTATTTAACCGAGATGATTTAAAAGAGAAAAATATGTTCGATACTTCAAAAACCCTTAATAAATTCGCAGTTATCTATAGAATGCATATCCGATAAGAAAATTGGAAACAGATTCAAAATTTTAAACCTGTTATCGCATTGTAATTTAGCATATATAAAATGCTTTGTGTCATTGATATTCAAACGTTTTGGAAATGGGACCACATAGAAATGCAAACAACACCGAAAAGCAATTTCACTGACGTAAACAGACTCGATCCTTAACCCCCGGTATGATGGCGTGGGGCGCTATTTCTTATGAGAGCAGGTAATCTTTAGTCATCCTCCATACGTCTTTAATCGGCTTTTTTTAAGCAACGCCTGCCGACCGATAGCCTATTAATCGGCTTTTTTTCGCCCACGCCTATCGACCGATAGCCTATTAATCGCTTTTTTCTCAGGGCTACCTAAAAATAGCCTATCAATCGGTAGCCATGGCGATAAACAATTGCCATTTGCTATATCATCTGCATTTTATTATTAGTATTGAGGTACATTGCTCACTTGCGTTAAGTGCGTTGCTTCGTAAACTCCCACATTTTCACACCGTTAAATATATATATATATATATATAATACCGTTCCCGATGAGCAAAAAAAAAATGGTACTGGAGAGTTTTATTTAGACGATTTATCAGATTGTCCTGACAGTTATTTAGGACATGAAGAATCTGCGGTAGGTCGGACTTGGGTATGCTGTTGAACCGCTAGCGGTCGGTAAAGTGTTAAGTTGATCGAATTCTAAAGAAATTCTTAAATCCTTCTCTAGGAAAGCATTCTCTGGAATATGCGTAAAAGCGCATTCTTCAAGTTAAACAAAGTTTTTAGTTTGAAGGTTATAAAGCTTTAAAAAAATGTTCTGTGGCTTTCAAATACTGAATTATGTTTCATTCGGGAGCGCTTTCTAAAACCCCTAGCAAGACGTTTTCTATCAGTTAAAGTATATAAATAACATAAAGTCTTTTTGTTAAACTTTCAAATAATAAAAGGTATTATAAGACTAACGTGTTAAGTGCTAACATAATTTCGTGAGCAACATTTTTACATTTTTAACGTCACAAAGATCCGTCCTATTTCTTTTTGTGGATCGACATGGATCAAGCTGCTAGTATTTAGTATTTTAACCCCTCGGCTGCTAATGGACCCCCCAACATAAACAAATGATACCAAGCATTCAATTTTTCACTCACTTCAATAATACACGAAGCTTCATATTTTTCCTGGCAAATAATCGAAGAAATAGAAACTTCTCATTCTCGAATACTGCTATGAACGCAGGCATTCAGCTGCTATAGAATAAAGGCCCTTTTCTGTTTGATCATTTAACGCAGAAGAATCTATCCTTTTAGCGTGCCTAGCCGCACTGGAGATATTTTCGGCTACACAAATAATTTCTTATATTATTTGAGTCACCTCGCAAATACGCAAATTACATTATTGCGTAGGTTTCGTTGAAAATTATCACACATGAAGCTGAGAAGTATTATACCTGTCCTGCAGTTCTCGTCAGCGTGGGTGCAGCCCTCAACGTGTCTTACGTTTATTCTCATTATAACATCGCCATGTTGGGCCATGGCGAAATATGGATCCCATCTTTCACTTCAAGATATTGCTCCGTTTCAAGGACGTTTTTGTTCATCACTTTTCTGAGCCTAAGGAATACGAGAGCAATATAGTGGTAAAGGCCGTAACCGGTTTTAGAGGCCTTACGAGGCGACGATGCAAGGTCCAAGATAACGGAATAACGACATCGATAAAGTAGGTTTTGAAACAAAAAACAGTTTTGCTTCATTATGGCAAAGCTGTGGTTTCGAATATATTGTGCTTCTATAATGTCTATTGATTAGTTTGGTTTCGTTTCGTTTGAACTGATTTATGTCGTAATGGGAGATGGGAGAGGGATATATGCTAAGGCTGTCATGCCTTTAAGGAGAACCTTCTAAGGTAAACTGTCTTATATCCGGATTACAGGGAGAAAACTTCCAATTAACACGAAAACAGGGCAAATTTATAGCGTTCAGCGACTTTAGCTTTTCGCCATTGATGGACGGAGTTTGGTGCTATAGTTCGGTTTTTCGTTCAGCGTACGAATTTTATCACAGTAGGTTTCAGCAACATACATCGTATATTTGATGTACAGAGCGTGACGACAATTCATCAAATGATAAAAAATTCGAGGAATTTGCAAAGAAATTTTAAACGTTAATTGATGGATTTGCAAAAGAATATGGGTATGCCAACAGTTCTACTTTAGTTGAAAAATAAATTAGTAATTGGTTGATTTTAGAATTTTTTCGAAAACATAATATAGTCTAAAAGGGCGCCGACTTTTATTTCAGTCAGCAACTTAATTCTTCGTAGAGGACAACATAAAGAAACCTGGCTTTTATTTATGAGTTATGTGCCAAAATCCAATTTTTTTCACCTATCCAAGTAAACTGTAAACTTCCACTTTTGCAATTTGCCTCTGTCGCCACCCTACTTTATATCGTGGATGTGTTAAATGCTTTAAAAAATACAAAGTTAACTGCAATATCCTCACAAAACTCCATTCCTGAAATTCAACATTAGAAATCTCAGCAACCCAATCTCCCTGCCCCCCCCGATGAGTACGCGGTATTGCAGACAGAAATTCTCAGATAATAATACTATGAATGATTAGTTAAATAAATCTAATAATAACACGAAGTTTTCATGCACGAACTGGTATGAACGGATACAACAACAACGATAGTCATTCTAGTAACAGTAACAGTACTAGAACAAAAAATACATCAGATTTATCTTATATCTTTATAAAAAAATTAAAATATTTTTCTCAAAAACTATTTTACAGGCTTGCCAAATACTATCAAATATTTATTACAAAACTGTAGATAGAGAGATATACGCTATGTGGCCGAAGGTATTGCACAAAGGGTGCAACGTTGCCGGCTCTATGAAATTAAGCCATCAGGCACAAGATGATATATGATTACAGATGTGGCTACTCTCGATAGGAGAAATCGGAGGCAAGAAGAAACAAGCGGTGTGATCCAGAGGTCGAAGATAGCCAAATGAAATTCCGATAATCCGTATGTAACAAAAGCAATCCAGAAATCCGACTGGACTCGGTGGAGAGAATGTGATGGACCCTAAATTGCAGTTTGGTCTGATAGGTCTGGTCATAGCAGTAGTTTCAAGCGTTTTGAAATTAAAGAACATTACTTCTGTTACATATGTCCCATAAGGGCTTTGAAGAGTGAGAAAACAGGAATCAGCAGAGGGAACTGCGTTTGTTAAATATAAATTTAAGTCAAAATACGCGTTTTAAGATATAGAGAATATCCAAGTTCCGCTTTATGCCGTGAACCTCATTTTCCGGATCAACGAGAGCTCTAGCTGTAGACAGTGCTTTTGACAAAATCCAAGTTATGTTTCAACTAATGCAGTTTTAAATGCAAGTGAATTTCGGAATGTCTGAGAAACGATACCTTCAAAATATCTAGAGCTACTTTTGCAATGGAATCCTAACATATAGTAATATTCAATGCCCTCCTATTCTTAAAAACAGCATGTTTTACAAAGAACACCATTGCGAAAATATCAAAAAATTTTAAACTCACAGTTTAAATGCAGGATAATAACGAAGTTTAGAAACTATATGCAGAAGCATTTATTTTATAGAAATGAATACGTATACAGCTTTTGCAGACACAAGCAATTGAATTTCATTTCATATTACCAGTTTTGTTGAGAATATGCAGGAATGCATGAGAATATGCATCTGTGTCCAGGAGAAGTCGTCTACCGGATTCTACCGAAGATCGCGGGAGATCTTATGAATGGAAATGGGAAATCCTTTGCATTAAAGCAGCAGAAAGTAATTATATTCTATGCTATAGCTGTTGAAAGCCCGAGTATCAGAAGTTTTTGTTTCTTTGATTATTTGCTAGAATAAATATGCAGCTTCGTGTACTAATGTAACTCGTGGTAAATTAAATGTTAAATCTTTTTTACTTATAGGGGGGTACCGCCAGCAGCCGAGGTGTATAACTGTGAAAACAGGTAGTTTGATCCCTGTCGAATTACAAAAAGAGATGGGTCTTATTTTCGTGAAGCTAAAAAATGTAAACAATTTGCTATCAAATCCATATTAGTAGTAAATACTTTAGACTTACAATTCATTTCAACATTTGAAAATTTAGAAGAAAGTCTTTATTGTTATTTAAAACTTTAAATGACAATCCCTTCCTGCCGGGGTTTTGAAAATCGCTCCTGAATGAAACATAATTCTGGTTTTAAAGCCTAAATGAATTACATTTTGAAAAATTTCAAGTTCTTCAAACTGTTAATTTTATTTCACTTGAAGAATGTGCATTTACGCATATGCTTGAGAATGCATCTATAGATTTTTAGAAGTGTAGAATCATCGTAACACACGCTCTAAATCAAATTTATAAAATTCCTGAAAACTTTCAATTTTCCTGAATGCTCTTGTCATGAACAGCAAATTGAACAACACCATTCACTCACAAATCAAGCAAAAAAAAAAACCTACAATTAAATCCAAAGCCACCGCTTTGCATAAAACCGGCAAAGCAGTTTGTTTTAAGCTCATCCAACATTACTACGAATTGGTTGTGGCAGGTTTGTAATTTTAAATTTTATGTAGCACATGATTACACGAAAAAACTGTTAAGCAACAAACTGTCTATCAATTGTGGTCCTAATACGTATATTTTCAAGCTAAATATAATTTTTTAAATCTACGGCTTTATCGAATTGAAATTTGTTTCTATGTCAAATACATGTAATGAAGGAATTAGAATTTTTTTAAATTGAAGAACTGAATTTCCGAAGTATTCGAGATTCCAACCTGTATAAGCTACATTCATTTGTTTAAAAGTACGTAAACGGTAATCACAGACCTACTTAAACATTTATAAAAGATAAATGCTCATATTTATCTATACCAATGAACGCAATATCCTCACGTTTTCCATTCAGAGAAATAAACATTTGAATAGTTGTCACAAATTATCTAAATGTGAAATTCTTTTATGCTCGTCCGAAACTCAGAATTTGTTTGTCATCCTTTTTGAACAGAAGGTTGCAGCAGAACAAATATGAATGTTTATGGTTATTTAAAAAGCTCAAGAAGTTAAATTAAGCACGATAAGCCTTTGATAAAATTTCTGTCTGCATGACAGAACACCGAAGACGAACTCCTGCCTGGTTATTTCCTTTAAGGAAAAATCGTCTGATTTCCAGAAGACCATCCAAACGGGCGTATCACCCGTGGTCACCGCGTAGATTTATACATAGCACTGGACGGAAGAGTTTTTCAGTGAATAAAAAATACGATATTACCTTTGCAACCGGGTAGCACTGCAGTCGCAACGATTGAATTCGATGTGGTGTTTTATCGGCTGAGTTTCCCAGCAGAGAATCGAATGGAACCATTTCCCCCCCCCAAGGAAACCGTCTTATCTAACCATATTACTACCCCTCTGAGAAGGGGTAGACAACACAGTACCATTTCATCTCTGCCGAACCTGGACTATCCTCCGAATGAACGGAGGTTCTAGTCCTGTGAAGACTGATTATATACCCCCGTAGCCGAGACCGCCTGGGTATATATCCCAGTCACTACCTTCACGGGTTTTTCGGCGTCGTCGCGCGGTGCAGAGCTGCATGACAGGCGTGCGTCTTTAATTTGCAGGGAAAGTGCTGATTTTTTTTTCTCTTGACATGTGCATCATACTTGCTTTCGTCCGCCCATTGGATGCCCCTGTTTTGATTCTTTGTTGTTAACGCTGTTTTTGAGAGGGGACTTATGCACCTATTATTTGACCATGTCCATATGAAGGTAATATGGATTTATTTTAAATTCTAGCTGCCCCTAATTTTAACATAATCTTTAAAATATATTGAATTAGAGGATAATCTAACAAATAAAAGAACAACTTTCATGGAAAATAACTTCCAAATTTTCTCTGAAGCAATTTGAAATGTCACGAGAATTCCTAAGGTTTCGCGAATTGAATACTTTTAGCGGCTATCAAGTGAATTAACAAATTTCAGATTAACTTTTGCTTATTTTTTAATTTCAGTTACACATGGTGCTTAAATGATTCATCTTTTAATATATTTATAAGTTATATTGATTAAATTTACGGGGATAATGTATTTCAAAATCTTTCTACCCTAGTTTGACCCTTAAATGTGATCAAATTTTAATATTTATTATTTAACTTTATATTATATATATTTAGTATTTAACTTTGAATCACAGAAAAACTCTACTTACCTTAACTCTAACCAAACTTTACTTTAACTTTGATAACAAAAATTGTGCTGAATAGTTAAACAAATCTCATCATGTATATACATATTTAGATATTTGTCAAAGTCCATATTGTGAGACCCACTGCTTTTTCAAAGAACTGGATTCCAAATAGAATGTTTATTTCGATTGCCTGCGAGGGAAGTCTGTTAGAAGGCGGTCGGTTCATTTGTTGACGAATAAACCTAAGCATTGTTTTAACAAATTAAAGACGTAAATCTCGTCATGTAGATAAAAATTTCTTCAAAGCATATCGTGACTGATTTAAATCCTTGAGCTTTTTAAAAAAACAAAAAACATTCGTTTATTTCCAGCCGCAAGCTTGGATTTAAATATTAAAACTAATTTCGAGGTTCAGAAGCAAATAAAAGAATTTCACATTTGGGAAGTTTGCGACAACTCTTTATAAGTTTCACTAACAACTACATATTTATGTAGGCCATGCTTCTTTGCTATCATTTTTTGCTCAGATCAGAAAGTTATACAAAAGTAAACTCAATGTCGCACAGCTCATAGGTATAATTTAGCTCAATTAGTGGGGTGTTGGCCACTGCCTCAATAAAAGGGTAGCTCCTGCTAAATTCAACTCAGAGAAAAAATTAGATAGTGGCTGTGCTACTGGCAAGCTACGTAAGAGTCGTGTAGACCTATCGGGTATTTAAATTTTAATTCAACTTTATATTTATAAATATTTAAATAAAACTACAAAAGGAAAGCAGACTTTTGCTTGTCATACTACTTTTATTACAACAAGTCTCCTTTTTATATTTCTGTTGTATTTTCGGTTAAACCACAAGAATGGGCTAATAAACCTTAATTTAGATTTTCACCAAACTTGCTTTGTGTTTGAAGTTTGTAAGATTCTCTACTGTGTATCTTAATTTGCAGTTGAATATGTAGAATCTTAAGATCTAGTAAGCGAATAATCGCTTGAGTTCGTTACACTGTAAATAAAACTTGGAAAGGGTTAAAAGACCCTTTATTATTCAAATAAGATTTAACAGAACACCGTCTTGGAGTTTTATAATAAAGCCGACACTGGGGCTTGAACTTAAGAAACTAAGAATTAAAACTTAACTAATCTTAACTAAAAAGATATAGCCGAAGCTATCAAGATTCTAACGGAGTTGGCCCCTTAACTCTAATTGACTGCGAAGCTATTAAGGGCCTAAAGTACGGCCGAGCGTAATAATAGCTTAAGAGAGAGTAGCCTAAAAAGGCGGACGCGTGCTAGCCAGAATCTCTGGTTCTCTCTGGACTAAGACAGTAGAACTTCGTGGTTAAATACCGCTCTTCCTCAATTTGCATTCAAACGTGATTCTAAAACTACCTTCTGGCCGGAAGTGGTAAGTTGAAATTAAGAAGCGATAGGAAAGGAAGTTTAACTTAAAATTTAACTGTTAATAAAATTAGTATAATCTTTACAAGTTAAATAAATTTTAATGGGACTAATTTTTCAAACGTTTAGGTAATTTTGAATGTTAGTTGTCAGGATGGGTGTTTACAGAAGCTTTGTAATAAGTTTTAACCAATTCAAGCGAAGGCAGTTTTTAAATTAGGTTCCAATATTGTTTGTGCTATTTCAGACTAACAAAGCGAATGTGATTTCCGAGTTGATAATACCAACACAGTAGAGTCCAAGTTGAATCTCGTTTCATAATTAGCATTTCATAGTACAAAAAACCTCTAAACCCATAAGCCAATTGTCTGGAAGTAGACAACCGTTGTAACAATCTTACGTGGCAGAAGAATACATTTTCCCTTCAGTTAATTAGCATTAATCTGACATTAATTATTACGGCAACGATTTCCAGAAATTTTAACAGTTTAATGGTTTTGTATCAAAATATAAAACTATTAAAAAGAAAATAAAACTATTAAAAATTCATTAAAAAGGAACATGAGTAACTTCTTTCAAAATCTGCAAGCTGCGATATAAATCTTATTGAAAGATTTGAAGATAGGGATTTGATTATTGATATGACTTGGCATCTAATTGTTATTAGAATATTTTATTTTCATAATTATCTTTTACTTTAATTGCAGCTTGTATAATGATGATTGAAGCTTAAGAGATTTTCCGGCATTAAATCAGTGCGCACATAGATTACACATTTTGATTAAAAAAATTAAATTCCAGAAAAAAGTCTTATAACAAAACGGGGATCAATTTTTGAATATCAGAATCAATTTTCTATTCCTGTTTGAAACACGTAAATTATGTCAAATTTATAGAGATTAATGTTAAAAGGTTATAACTGTGATTTGGTCTCAGGAAATCTCACAAGTACTTCTTTCTGTTTCTTAACAAATGTTTGATATTCTCGATCATTGCTATTGATCAATATGAGCATTTATCTGTGTTAAATTTTCAAGAAACTCTAACAATTTACTTACTTTTGAAAATGAATGTAAATTATATAGGTTGGATTGTCAAATATTTCTGAAATTTAGTTCTTCGGATTCCAAAACATTTCAATCTACTTTTGATATATATCTGTCATGACAACAGGTTTCAATTCGATGGTGTCATGTATTTTTAAAATTAGAGTTTCAGATTAGAATATTTCTGAAAGGAATTTCAACAACTTTGTTAGTCACTAGTTTTTTTGTACACTATTGCGCTTCATATATTTTAAAACTGGAATCTTTCACAACTGAACTGAAAAATATCGGAAATTGTTAAAACAAACTGCTCTGCGTACTTTAGGCAGAGTGGTGTCTTTCGAATAAGTAGAAGTTATGTTATTTTCAGTGTCTTGTTTTTTTCACGCTGCTGTTCTGCGCAAAATATCTTAGGATTTACTTCGGAAATATTATTGAAATGGTGTCTGTTGTTAACTGTGCATTTGAAGTAAAATTGATAGAATTTTAAAGAAGTTCTAAAATCCTTATCTAAGGACGCATTCATTGATGCTTCATTGAGCGCTTTTCTAAAGCCCCACAGGAAGTTTTCCTTAATTTAAGTAATTTAAATAAACGTTTAGGCTTGCTTTTTCAAATATTAAAACGTGTTCTAAGCCTAACGTATTAATTACCACTATAGTTGTTCTAGAAAATTTTCTACACATTTTTACCTTCCCGAAGATCCTTTCCCGTCCGTCGTTAATAGGTCCTCCCACTATAATTAAAAAGAAGGACCATTTCATTTTCCACCTGCTCCAATAATACACGAGACTGCATATTTACGGTGACAAAAAAATAAAAAAGAAAAGAAACGGAAATACTCAGATACTCGCTTGAATGTGGACTTTCAACAGTTATATCATGCAGGCTGGTTTTTCTTTGAAGCTTTAATCCAGAAGTGTCCAATATTTTAGCTTCCTTGGGCCATACTCTCAAGAAGATGAGATATTTTTGGCTTCACATATATTTACCAACATTAGTGGCAACTCGTGAGCTCTCAAATAAGCTAATCACCAAATTGTGTACGTTTCATTTAAAATTCTCGGATTGCCTGAGGTTTTATTTCTGAAAGAATGTTTTAAAAAGAAATGTACGAGTTTAACTACTTTATTCCAAATTTCCTGAAAATGTATAAAAATCTGAATGTCAAAAATCGTAATGATAATACCAGTGTATCTAATTCTACTTCTGTTAATAGTGTAAACAAAAAATCAACTGTGGATTCAGGTGTTACTTATGCCGGTTTTACCATATCTGGTTATCTGTCTATTATTTTCTTTCTTTTTAAGGAAGATTTTCAAAAATTCACCATTAATTTTGACGGCAATATGTGGTTTGGTTTCATTTTTTAATATTTTAACTGAAAATTTAGCAATCGGTTTAACCATGACTGGTTCAATTTTAGGTGGACGAACTTCCATAACTTAAGGCTCACCCTGTATATTAATTTCATTTGCAGTATTTATACTTTCGTTAGTATTTAGTCTAGGTTGAACAAAGCCATCTGCATCCTGTAACTCATTTACACATGTTTCACCCTTTTTTAGGGCCCCTTGGTCTTTAACTTTCTGTAACATGGACATATCGATGCGCTTGCTGGATGTTGTGTGTCGAAGGTGCTACTTGACTTCTCGTTCGCTAGGTTGCAGTTGACACCGTTCATGGTAACTGAGTCGCACTTTTCTATCAGGTGACCTCTACCACACTTGAAGCAGGCTGTATCCGACTTGCAGTAACGTCTAAAGTGCCTAAATTCTTGATAGTTGTAACACCGTTTCACTTGGAGATATTCTTTGAAATTGCAGGTGCAAAGTCCAATGTAGACTCTTTTCTTTTCTAATAGCTCTTTGGCCTGTGTTCTTGCAACACCCACTAGCCAATGGCAGGTGTTGTCCTCCTTTGGGTAGGAACGAATAGGGAAAATAAACTCTTTCGTGTTACTTGGGAACACGTTGGAGAAAGCCTCTGTGATATCTGTAGCTGTACTGTCCTGTGGCACTCTAAAGACTATTATGGTACGCCTAGGTGGTCTGGGTACTCTTACACTTAATGAGTTATCTAATTCCAAAATTCCATTGATGGCGGTCCTGAGTTTGTCTAGGTCTGTCTTCTCTCTACACCTGAGGAGTAGTTCCTGCAAGCGCTTAGGCCTTACTTGGACGACGTTAATCCCCACTTTGTAAGGCTTAATACTACTCACTAGCTGCTTCTGAACACTTTCAGTAGTGCGACTCGTGTCTTTACTCGTTTTCTTCGACTCGTGTCCTAATAAGGAGTACGTGGTCAGGAAGCTTTCTATCTGGAGAAACTTGTTTTAATCTTCTGCGTCTGTTAACTACAACGGTAAAGCCTTCGTTTGCTGCTGCTTCTTCCTGCTGCTGCCTGCCCTGTGCTTGCTGTGCTGGTGAAGTTGCTGCTACCTATGCTGAGGACTGTCGTTTAAAATGTAAATGTCTTGTTAGTTCCAGAATTTGCCCCTCTTGGTTAGCTAAAAGGATCTCTCGATGTGAGGCTAAATCCAGAATCTCACGAATAAAATCCTGTAATATCTCGTGATCCGCAATCTTAAGCCTCGATCTGATCCTGCACACTGTAAGGTGCTCCCTAATATTCTCCGTAATTGCGTTCATTTTCTCCAGTCTTGAGGCCTTAGACGATGGATTGTCAGGAGTCATCGAGTTAGTAACATCTTTGCCTGAAGTAGAAGAGGTTTCGAGTGTCCCCATTAAAGTTGGGAAAAGAGCATTGCTTAGTACACAGTTGCAGCAAAAGCGAAACTCCATAATCAAGAAACCTGAAGCTGAATGTATTAAGTGCTGTGATCAAATATGGCTGCTGGTAAGTACTGGTACTACTGATATGAAAGCTGTAGTGAGAGCCGACTGCAGCAATTATAGGAACTAAACAACTATTGTAAGAGCTTATTACTGCAGTAATTTTAATACTGAGAAACTAACAATAGTAAGTGATATGCTTATATACATACTTACATCAAATAAATTAATACATCAAATAAAGGGGGTAAAAATAAATTAATACACAAAAAGCTATGAAACTAGGTACCAAAATGTTTAACAATGATGGCTGAAATGTGCTTGTGTTGCGAAAATATCACAAGACCAGCGAAAATAACAGAGCGCTGTTATCCGAATTGCACATAATTTAAGTTACTTTACATATACGCAGAATACACTTCAGTTATGTAAGAAACCAAAGCAAATAGACACACAATAATGAATGATGATTACACTAGTTATATGTTGGTAGTAACTATCATAAAGTTAAATTGAAAAAGAAAATTATGCAATATTAAATTGCAACAACAAAATAAAAACAACAACAAACTTTTATAATTTATGCTTATGCGCTTTTATAATTTATGCTTATGCACTATGCTTAAAAAAATAAAAAATCAGAGATCGTAAAAACAAGAATTGCAAAAATTAAAAGAAGGGAAATAATAATAATAATAATAACTAAATAAATAAATAAACAGTCCAAAAATTAGCAGTGAATGTGCTACAGGAAAAGTGCTTATTGATGAGAAAAACACTGTATTCAGAAAATGGACATGACGTGCTACATTAAAAGCTCTAATTCTAAGCTCTGTAAATAAACAGTAGTAATTCTAAGCTCTGTAAATAAACAGTAGTAATTCTAAGCTCTGTAAATAAACAGTAGCACATGGGAAGTTGTACTAGAGCAATCCCATAAAATTAGAACTATAGTAGCTAAAAATTTAAAATGCACATCAAAATGTAGATAATAGAGTGGCCTACCTTTTTACTGTTAAAACGCTGCAACACTCCCAGTAGAACAAGAGATATTAAAAAATTAAACGTGAAAGTGGCACTTGTAGAGACACTTTATAAAAACATATCAATAGCACTCACGATCAGACTACAAATTTGAGACTTGTAACGGAAGCAAGCGGAAGGTACCAGCTTACTGTTGGTATGTAGATTGAAGTTGGATGGCTAAAAGGTGCCGAGAAATCCTTTAATATAAATTCGCCTCTGAGCGGCACTTCACTGAGCGGATCACTCCCCAATTCCGTTTACAATGGTAATCGCAAAGACAATGGAAATAACATTATATTAAACCATATCTCTAGAACTATTCGGCGTAGTCACGAGTAGTTGACACCAAATTGAAGTTCTCGACAAGATATTTTCGTTCATATAAAAATTATGCACTTTTCACTTTAATACATCGCTTTTAGCGAGTAAAACGTGGAGCTCACTTCTGCACGCACGCGCGGGCAAAAGTCTTTTCATATATTTTAATAACTGTAAAAATATTACTAATTCCTAAGGAAAATAAAAATCACATACTATTTAAGCTACAATATTTATATCTCTTATTAAAAGTACAACTGTATAAAATATACTGTATATTACACATTTGATAAAATCCCACGTTTCTTCCGAAGTGTTTTTCTCAAACACTTTAGGTAAAATATTTATATGACAGATATTTTTACTTTGATGAGCAATGCGCTTTTATAATTTATAAATAAATCAATATCTGGGGAACAAAGACAGTAAAATGTCGTGCAATATCATTTTAGTCCACTTTCTAATTTCTCCGGGTTAATTTCTCCGATGCACACTCTCGTACGCTGGAGAAAAAACATTTTTCAGCGTTCGAGACTGGTCATCGAAGAAATTAAACCCGAGAAATTAGGAAATAGACTGATATGATTTTTTTTCGTAAAGTGTTGCCATTACTCGCTTTGAAATCGTTGAGTTTGTTAATCAAAAATTCGTTAAAGTTTTACGAACTATGAAATACATAATAAAATAAAATTCCAAATTTGGGCTTCCATATTTCTATATTCGGGTGGAAACGTGCGTTATTTAAAATTCGATGGCTTTGTGTACCGTTGCTTTTTTAGTGCAAGAAATATACATGCATTCATGCAGATTCTTCATTATTTAATTTCTTTAACTGTAATGCAGGGCTCTATTACTTGTGGCAACGATTTGAAAAGGGAACCGACATTTATAGCGAATCAACGCAAAATGCCCAAACGAAATTAATAGTTCTTCTGGGAAAATTGCCCCTTTGGTTAATAAAACTTTCTGTTGCTGATTATAGGCGCTTGTTACAAGAATTTTTATGGACAGTATTTTAAAATAAATTCATTTTACTTACAATCTGAAAGCTTTCAAGTTTTGCATTACGCCCAAAGGGGCATCCCTTTAACGTTTAATGTGTTACCTTTATTTATTAAATATCATGTTCTTCGCACTTAAATCATAAAATTTAATTCAACAGCAATATCGCAAAATAAGTTTTAAATGGGTAAAGCTTTAGAATTTCCGATATACAGACTCGTGCGCTGGAGATAATTTTTTTTTCATAAAGTATTGCCTTTGCTCGCTTTGAAATCATTCAGATTGTTAATCATAAATCCGTTAGTGTTATAAAATATGAAATCGATCATAAAACAAATTTCAAATTCCAAGTTTGGGCTTCCATATTCCGTAGAACATTAAGTTATTCAAAATTGGATGGCTCTAGGTACCGTTGTTTTATCCAAATGCGAGAAACAAACATACATTTTGAAGATTCTTCATTACTTAATTTCTTTAACTATAAGCCAAGGCGATAATATTTGTTGGCAACGATGCGAAAAGTAAACCAACATTTATAGTGAACAAACGCAAAATGCCAAAACGAAATTAATAGTCCTTCAGGGCAAATTGCCCCTTTGGACTAAAAATAAAAAGTCGTCTGCGACTTTAATCAACTTTAACTTTCCATGGCAACTTTAATCGTTTTCTTTTTCTTGATCGCGCTCCCACAATAGAAAAGTACAACTAAAAGATGTTACAAAACGGTATATTTTCACGAAAATGAGTTTGTCTTGTAGGAAACTTGTGCAGGTTGGGCTGTCAAACACTTCGGATTTTGTGTTGAGATTTAATTATTATGATAAAAATTATTTAACCAATTTGTTACTCACTAGTTTCCTCATATACTCATGTGATTTATGTGTTTTAAAATTACAATTTAGCTACGTCATTTCATGAGATCTCTTTCGTTCTATTTTTAATGAAACTGCTTTGCCTATTTTTTTAGGCCGAGCTGTGGCTTCGGAATAAAATGTCTTTGTCTTATGTCTGCTGCTTTGATTCTGCTTAACACGTAAAATAATCCTCATAGTTAACATTTCGATGTTTCATATACAGAAATTTTGGCTCTGATCTAACAATAATTTAGATTTGCTTTCTCAGCTTGTTTATACTCTCATAAAATTCGTTCCACACAAATGATTCCACAAATTACTACAACATTTAAGCATAACCCCCTTAGTCATTCACGTTCATTCGGCTCGAAAACTCACTAAAGGACTTCTCACTACAACGCCCACAGTTGGAGAATCTGAGGTTACTGGCAAATAATACCTAAAGCTGAAATAATTGCTTTATGAAAAGGTATTCAAGATGTTTTATGGATAAAAAATGTAGTAAATGAAATTTCCAGTGTTAAAAATGTTTATATTTTTGAGGATAACGAGTCATGTATCAAAAGTATTGTTAATGAAAACTTTTCAGGTAAGTTGAAACATATAGATATAAAATTAAAGTTCACTCGTAAGACTGTTAAGGAAAATATTATTAGAATTGAATATGTACAATCAGGTTTACAAATTGCAGATATGTTAACTAAGGCTTTGTCCAAAACAAAATTCTATGAACTGTTATCATTGAGCTGTTTAAAAATTGTGTAATTCTTTTATGTTTTGTATAACATGCGATTAAGGGGGGGTGTTGAGATATTTGTAATCGCATTCTTACTGGTTAAAAGGAAGTATAGCTTTCTGTCACGTCCGATACATTCATTAGCTTTCAGCCAGGTCCGAGTTATTCTGAAACTTAAATCTCATTCTGTATGTTACTTTTGATTGGTTATTTATTGTGTCTTGTTTATGATTTGTTAAACCATGATCTGTTATAAAGTTATATATATGAACTCTGTAACCGCTTATGGCTGCTGCTTTTTCTTAAATGTCACGCTTTTTTGGTTTGGATTTGCTTCGAGCTGGTTGTCTTTCACGCATCCGGATTCTTGGTAAGCATTTTCAAGCTTTGTTCTAGCGATTGTTTTCTTTTGATGACCAATGCCTTGCTTCGAGTTACGTTAAGGATCTCGTAAAGTTTAGGTTTTTGTTATGGATTTAGATTTTCTTAGGAATAGGGATTTAATTCATGATATTATTGATAATGGCACTCCGGAGGATAAGTATAAGTTATGGATTAACTTAAATACGCATCGTAATCAAATTCTAAATGAAAAGGTTACTGTTGCTCCTGATATTCTTGATGAAATTTGTAAACTCACTGAAGTCCTTAACTTAGGCATGAAAATGTTCAAAAATGTTGATGAACTTAATGAAAATTTTCCCATTCATAATGAATCTTCTGTTAGTAAGCCTAGTACTAGTAAACCAACTGATTCTCAAAATATGCAAAGCATAATAATACCTCCCGATAATATTCAGAAGGCTACTGCTGATAAACAGAAAGAGGAATGGATCTATCCCAAAAAAACCCACAAACGCAATCTTAGCGAAGATAGCAATCATTCAACCACATCTGTTAAAAATAAATATTCCACTCTCCCTAACGAAGACGATATGGATGTTCAAGTCATCAGTTTTCAGAACTCTCAAGATAGCGAAGGATTCGTTAAACCCAGAAAAACCGCTAATAGAATACCTCTGCCAACTGAAAAGCCCATACGCGCTGTGATTAAAAAACTCCCAGCACACACTAAAACAGAAGACATCTTTGAAGAGTTAACTGAAAAAGGAATCCCAGTTAAAGTTGTTAAGCAGTTCACCAAGAAAATTAATGGCGAAATTGTCAAAATGCCCACCTTTTTAGTGGAAGTAAAAAGAAGCATTGAAGGGAAAAATATTTATAAAATTACACATATCCTAGATTTAGGAATTAAAGTTGTTAGCTTGAAAACTACGCCAGGTCCGACACAGTGTCACAACTGTCAAAGGTACGGTCATAGTAAAACGCACTGCAAGCATAAAACGCGCTGCCTAAAATGCGGCCAAAATCATGCTACGTATACTTGTACTAAAGACAAAAATCTACCTGGTACCTGTGCCCTTTGCGGAGGTCCGCATATAAGTTCTTATCGTGGGTGTGAAATGCACCCTGATAATATAAAAGAGAAGATAGCCCAGCAGAAATCAAGAGAAGAAAATCGTAATACGAGAAGAAATAACCCACCCCCCACCTCCAAGGGACTTAGAAAATTTTCCGCCGCTTCCTACTCAAAATCAAACCCAAAATGTTGAAAATAATAACAACGAAAATAATACAAGTCAAACCAATCGGAACACAGAAAGTTCAGGAGAAGAACAAAACTCCGCCCCCGGATTCATATTATGGCTAAAAAACTTATTCAACCAAGGCAAATTACTTTTCCAGAAATTTATGACAGCAAAATGACTAATTGACAAAATCCAAATCGGATTTGAAGCATTTGAACTCTTAAGCAATATGAACTATGAATTCTAATCCTTATATTAATGTTAGTAGTTATCATATCACTGCCTCGAGTAGTTTAAATGTCGCATATTTTAACGCAAATGGTATAAAAAATAAAAATACCGAGATACTTAATTACATTAATCGTCATGATATTGATATTTTTCTCGCTAACGAAACTCATCTTAGAGCATGTGACAAATTTAAAATACAAGGATTTAGAACTTATCGTGCTGACCGCTCTCATAATAGAGGAGGCGGGACTTTGATTCTTGTTAAAAATTATCTTCGCTCCACTCCATTTATCCTCAGCGGCAATACCAGCATCGAACACACAGCTATCATTGTGCACTCTCGTACCAACGAACCAGTGGTTTTTATCTCCACTGGCCTACAATCCACCAAGGAACACCATTAGTGGTCACGATCTCATCAGCTTTAGCAACATCGCTTTTCCGATTGTCATAGCCGGCGACCTTAATGCCAAACATAATTCACGGAACTCAAGAATCAGGAACACTAATGGTAACATACTCTATAATTTCGCACTAAATAACGATCTCAGAATTTATGGCCCTACTGACCCTACTCGTTACCACCATACAGGTACAGCTGATGTTCTTGACATTGTCATTACGAAAAATATTCTTCAAATTCCATATCTTAAAGTCAATAATGAACTGAGTTCAGATCACCTTCCAGTCAATTTCACATTTTATGGATATGAAAGGTCACTCCCTCTCAAAAGCATCACTAACTGGACTAAATTTAAGGAAATCCTTGAAACACTACCTGCACATCCGGTTTTAGCTGATATTTCACACATCGAAGAACAAATCACTAAAATCAACAGAAGAATTAACGCTGCTATTATCAATTCTACTACTTTTAAAGAATATCAGAAGCCCAAATTACCTGACTACTTAATTGATAAAATTAAAGACAAAAATAGGACTGCCAAGCAATGGAGAAGGACGGCTGATCCTACTATTAAAAACCAATTAAATAGAAAAATTCGTGAAATTCAAGAAGCTATTTCTGAATATAGGTCAAATTCTTGGGATGATCTCCTCGATTCCATGGACTTTAACCCAGGAACTGTCTGGAAAATTGCAAAAACACTCCGTAAAAATCAAGACTATAATATTGGTCCTATTAACACTAATTATGGCATCGCCTACTCTGAAAAAGATATTGCAGAAGCTCTTGCTGCCCATCTGGAAAATACTTTTACTAACAACAATTATTACAATGAGGAAATAGAACAGGATGTTTATAATTTTAATATTCACATCCCGGGCCGCATTCGTAATGAGCATATTAATCCCACCTCACCTAATGAAATTTATGACATCATCAAAAATCTAAAAGTCAGAAAAGCTCCGGGTTTCGACGGGATTTCAAATAAAATTCTAAAACTTCTGCCTAAAAGCTACATTGTCCTAACTACTAATATCATAAATGCGTGTCTGAGGTTAATTTATTTTCCACAGCAGTGGAAACATGCAAATATTGTTACTTTCCTTAAACCGGGGAAAAATCCAAGAGAGCTTAACTCATATCGTCCAATTAGTCTGCTTCCTGGGCTGGGCAAAGATTTCGAAAGGGTCATACAAAGAAGACTTACAAAGCACCTTCAAGATAAAAATATCATAAATAGTGAGCAATTCGGCTTCGGAACTGGACACAGTACTGTTCATCAACTGCTTAATGTAACAGAGTATATCGCTGATTCATTCGTTAAAAAGAATCACGTTGTGCATTACCTTAAATCATGGAGACTCAGCATTAATCCCTCTAAAAGCAACATTCTACTTTTTCGCCGACATCGAAAATTCACCCCAATTGAAGTGAACATTAAAATTAATAATCAAGAAGTTCCTGTGGTTAACAGCACTAAATATTTAGGCATCTATTTTGATTCACAATTGCTCTTTAAAGAACATTCCGAATATGCACTCAGAAAAGCGACTGTCGCAAAAATTGCTCTTCAACCCTAGATTGGCAGAAAATCAAAGTTAAATGTGAGAATTAAAAAGAAAATATATATTACACTTATTCGCCCGATACTTCTGTACGCTATCCCTGTTTGGGCCACCGTTTATAAAACCTACAGAAGAAGACTACAAATTTTTCAAAATAAAATTCTACGCGATATCATCAATGCGCCGTGGTTTATCAGAAACTTACAGATTCATAAAGAATTGAAGATCCGGCCCATTCCTGATGAGATACTCACTACAAGCCACAATTTCTTTCAAAAAATAGCTAACTCAAGATATGACCATATAAGGAAGCTAATTAATTATGATCCTACCCTGGAATGTGCTGCAAAAAGGCCCAGAAGCATCTTCCATAATGTGAAGTGGTGAATTGTAAATAGTGTATATAAAAAATCATATGACATGAGACTGTACAATATCCCACAGCATCGGACTTTGGATTAAAGCTCACTTATTCTTCGTATTTTCAACTACCTCAGATGAACATTGCGACATCCTAATGGATAATGGCATTGCTCTTTGGTAGCTTTTTATATTTTTTTATGTTCAGTTTGTTTTCTACTACTTATGATTGACTTTGCGACACCCAAATGGGTAATGGCTTAGCTCATAGGTATCTGCTTTTGTGTACATATTCTGTATATAGAGAAATTCACCACTTCGCGTTTTGAGAATAACAGCTACAGAGTACAAGACTAAAACCACTGTCTGTTGGTTGATCAAGTGTTCTCTTGCTGTTTCATTGTGTATACATTTAATTTACTATGCTTTACAAGTATTGTGTGTCTTCAAGCGTGAATTCTTCATTTTCACTTTATTATTTGACTGTGCTTACCTGCAAGTACTGATTTCTTTTTCCACCGGAGTGTGAACTTTCAAGAAACATTGGCCGAGGCCAGTTTACGGGAGGGTGACTCCTGTCGTAACTGCCGCCGAAATACGACGTTTCAAGCCACACCCACTGGGTAGAACTCATTGCAATTCAGCCTGGCAAGTGCCATTTGATTTAAATTATGAAATTCAAAGTATTAGTGATTTAATTACGATTTTTCATCACTAGTTTACTACATAACTTAATATATTTTCATATTTTGCTGCCAGCTCTAACAGTTTCCCAGATGCACTTCTAAATTCTAAATTTCATTGTGTACTCATGTACTATTCTAGCTCCGCCTATAGAGGCGCGGCGGTTACCGCCTTATTCTCATTTTTCCAACCCTTAGGGCAATACCATGACAGGCAGTTAAAGCAGTGGGCTGCTGAATGCTGTCTAAATCAGATAACTGAACTGAACTGAACTTGTTAAACAACGAAGATTAACGAACAACGCGGCTTTTAAATAAAACTACTTTGCCACTTTCAGGCAAATGTGGTGGCTTTGAAATGTATTGTAGATCACTTTTTAGTGCTTTTAGTGTACAGCTGCAACATTTTTGAGATATCTGCCATCAATATATAGAACTTCTGATTCTGGTATATGTTTTTCTTCCTCCTTCTCATTAGTTGCGATATTTAAAGTGAAAATTTTATCTCAAATTTTGCTGCATTTCATGTAGGTGGAGTTATAAATAGCATTCGATTCAATTCGTAGATCGACAGCAGTAAAATTATACAATGTACTACAAAGAATATAACACTGTAATTAGATTTTCATTCTCAGTTTTTACTTTCCCCAAACGTAGCACTTATTCTGGGACATTTTTTTCGCAGCAAATTAACAGGGTTCGTGCGTTCTTAAGAGCTACGCCTCAATTTGTAAGGAGACTACCGCCAGTATATCCGAAAGATCATGTTTATGTGATTAAGGTAAAGCCTCGAGGGCTGTCTGCCTAAGGGTATGGATGCCTTTTTGGAGGATTTTCTAAGGGCAGTAGTTTGTATAAACGAGACAGATAAATGAATTCACAACTCATTAGCTAGAAGATAGTTTTATGTGATTACTGATGGAAGAGTCCTTACAAAACGGTGCCTGCATTAAGGTTGTGAGATCCCTGGATTTTTTAAACTAATTTTGTACTAATTTAAGGAGGGAATGCTTCGTAAGTAAGTGTTGTTGATTGATAGCCTAGCACCCTGAAATTTCTGGAAAATGTTCAAACGAAATCATAAAATCTTCCGGTTCAGTAATCCGTAAAAAATATTAAATGGTAGCAACTAATTTGGGGCAGAGAAGAGTATGTTGTTTTTTCCTCTATTATACTCGAAATTTTTTGTTTCTTAATATGTCAGAAATGCTTATGGACCGACCAGTTAAAAGTTATTGACCGATCATCACCTGCACTTGTTTCGCAAAACTGCTATCTTGGAATGTTTTTACATGCTTCTACAACATGCGCACATTGTACAAATAAAATAGAATGCTTAGAAATCATTTCATAATTAACAAACTTTGAAAATTTTAGTTCTTCTTACGTCTTCTCTTTCATGGGTACTCTTTCTGATGAAACTCTCTATCGCCGATATTGTCTGAAAAATATTTCCCCGTTTGCGCAATAATAGCATTAATTTATTGGCATTCTTTATTTCACAACAAGTATTCTGACCCTCATTTTTTTTATAATTGTCCTCTTTGAACTGATCGTTTAATACCATTGCGTTTAACTACCCATGCCTAAAATTGAGAGCTCTGTTTTTAGATCACTGTTATCTTTGTTGCGGATTCTGTGTTTAGTTTATTTTTTGTAGAATTATATAATTGTTCTATATCCCCCGTGCAATGCAGCACGAGGCATAATTTAAGAAAAAGCTACGCCGGAGAAGTAAAAACACGTTTAACATTTAACAAATAGATATCTCGTAATTTATAAAGTTGAATAAATATAATTCACTGCTATGTTTTATTTGTACTCATAACTCTACACTTTTGCTTTCCAGAAGACGTTTATGCTCTGCGCTTTGGATTGCATTCTATGTAAAGCTTCAGTAGCTTAAAATATAACTACTGCCTGATATTGTACGTATATCGTTGGAGAAAACTTCAGCGTTTTGTTATATTTCTTGTGATAAGAATAAATTTTATTAGCTTTTTATCGGACTTGTGCATTTAGTCTATTGCGAACTCGTACGTACTTAACACCATTTTCCTGTGGAACAAGTTTCAGACATGTTCTAAAGAATAAAAATAAGCGCTGATCAGATACGTAGCCAGGAGGGTTCCCTTGGCGCCCGAACAACCAGCGCTTGAGTACTACTAATGCTTCAGAAAGAAAGAAATGCAAAATTATTTTCAGAAGATAAGCCCTAAATTTTTAGAATATTGGTTTTCGGCTTCCTAACAAATTCATGTGATTAGCCACGACTATCCTGAAAGACCATGATTTCTGGAAACTTCGTCATGGAAGATACTTCGAAGGTTATGTAACAGTTTCAAGTTGAAAAGCTTTTGTACTTTTATAGCTTTGAATCGTCCTCAACAGTTCTAATTCGACACATGTTAGAATCTTGTTAAATACTTATTTTGTTTTCCTTATGTGTAATGTAAATACAATCTAGTTTCTCTAGAAAGTTTTCCATAAAGGCATTTATTCCCACACGCAGATGAACTTCGTGGGCTTCGGCGTACTCATTTAAACAAACAATAATATGCATATATTAAATGCTAATTACAATGATACAAAGCTTGACGTATTTTTAAGATCATCTTCGACATGATGGCAATCCTACGAGTCAGCAAATTCATTTTTAGACGGAAATAATTTTGTTGAAAAATGAGAAAATTAAACCATTAAACTCTATCAAGGAGATAAAAAGAAAAGTGTGAAGCAGAGCATGGGTGATCGTAAGAAACTTTGACATATGAAATAAAAGTGTGCATTTTACGGATAATTGTCTTAGAAAGGGAATAAATTCTAAGGAAAATCTGTATTCAACACTCTCGCAGGCGAAAATGTCAAGATGGGACAGTCAAGGTTTGAGTGAGAGTAAAACTTTGGTAAGTCCTATGAAACATTTCACTCCGGAAAAGAGGTATGTCCATGCAGGGGGATAAATTTGTTTGCGAGTAGAAAGGGTGATAGAACCGTCAATTTTCCTACCTCGTGGTTTCTTCTGTGCTTCGTACTATTGAGCTCTGAGTTCTGCTGCGCAGAGTGGTGAAAAACGTACTCTTTGATTTTGGCGAATTGCAAACGCATCTGAAAATCTGCCTTCAGTTTTCAGCAGTAATGTTTGCTTCTTTAATTTTCCCTGCGTCGGAAATGACATTACTTAAAAAATTATTGATTTTTTGTTTTTTAATAATGATATTCTTTCATTAATTTCTTCGGGATGGGCTTCTTCCCTTTGTCGCTGCAGAGAACTTTCTGTTAGTTTTTCTTTTCTAGTTTATCTGTGATTTTCAGTACAGGAACTTCTTCTTTTCGAATTTAAGCTTATAATTTCTACATCCTGGATAGCTACTTACGTGCTCTTTTTGACAGAAAATGCACATATGTTTTTCTTATGGATTCATTGGATCTTTCCGTTCCCTTTCGTTGCGATTGCCGAAGATTTCAGGTAATCATCTCGTCGTGGAAAGACTGCCTGTGACATCGTGTATGTGTCAGAATCAACGTAATCGCTGAAATCACCATCGTCTCGAGAATCATGTGTCCTGAAAAAGAACATTTAATGTGAAATCCGATGGTAACAATCCAGCAGTTGAGAAAATTTTCAGATTGATGGAGCAAACAGAGCTACCTGTAATACGTTGAACAGCTGTTTAATAAATGATAAGTAAAAAGAAATGAGTGCTGATGATCAAAGGCATGTCCGATACCTTTAATGCAGTAGCTTATTTTTATCTCAAGAATAGTGTCGTGAGCGGCTTCTTACACAGGTCACAATGAATCTGGAGCTTCTCCTCTGGATAACTAGAACCTTAGAAATTATCTCTTATTATTATTTTTAATAATAAAATAAAATGCTATTGCTAAACTAACTCTCCATCCCAAATATTTCGATAAAATGTACAATTAAAGAATCATTAATTAATGAAGCCCGCGAAAAAGCAACTAAATTTTTATGATCACTGTTTATACATGCAGTCCATTGTTAATTTGAAATATTAATATACTACAGAATTAGGATTAATATACTACAGAATTTAATTTTTCCGTATGTTTCTCATTCAGTTAATAATGTTTCGAAAAACAAATAACTAGAATTAATAAAATTCTCATTCTTCCCATTAACCAACGCTCTATCTGAGTTTAGATCCAGGAAAGCAGACATTTTGCCTGATGGTATTCCACCTTTTTCCTTCTGTGACCTAATTGTGCATATGCCCGCTTTAAAGAGTAAGCGGTTTGGCCATACAAAACACTTTTTAGCAAAATCAGTAGTGCAGTGGGAAAGAAATTTTATATGCAATTGCTGCTTGGTTACGGGTTCGTAATAGATTGAATGCTCATAGGTCCGCTGCTAGATTGATAAAATTTAGTTTTCCCAAAGAAACACTTCAGAATTCTGGAACTTTCCACAAAAATAGCCGTACAGCTCCTCACAGTATCGCACACTTCAAACTAAGAACTTTAAACACAACGCAATGCAAAGTGCATCTAAAGAGTGAGTCTAACCCGGAGATATCTCATTATTCTGAGTTCACTCTTTTATATCCCTTTCAAAGAGGAAAGTCCTTTTCATTATTTATTTATCGTTTCTTTATTTAGTCCCTTTCAAAGAGGAAAAGGCTTGGTGAAAGAAAAGACGTTTTAGCAAAATCATTACAGCAGTAGGAAAGAAATTTCATGTGAATGATTAAAAAATATGTAAATCCAAAGTGTGAGATAAAATATGCAAATCAAAATTATAATCTAAATTAACAACAGTCCTTAATTCGCACTCTCTATTCTACAAATTATAATAAATCTTCTGGACTGGGTCATTTTTAGATATATCCATTTCGCATGGCTTGCGTAACGCTGACGATATAGTTAATTCAGGACTTGAACTCAAAATTTCAAGAACTGAAATCTTTTGTTTCGGTTAAGCTAACTGATAGAGTTCTTTTTTGTCATAAAGAACATGATCAGTACAGCGTAGCAAAACTGCTGAAAATAAAAAATAAAGATCAATATTTGGAGATATAATGAAGCCACATCAACGGTGGTACCAGTAAAATGACTTTCAGCCACTGAAACTGAAAGGTTGAACTTTTGACTGTCGCCTTTTGGTATGGGTCGCTACAAGAGTCACTGCATTTTTAATTGGCAACTGTTGGCTAATGTCCAACTAAAAAGGTAAATGATTGCCAAAGGTAATCACGCAAGTTTCAAATATTTGGAGTGACTTCAATTTTAGAGTATAAATAAAGCAGACTTATTTTGAAAATGAATATTGCATAATACCTCTTCCTCTTTTTAGCAACTAAATGTCAATAAAACCACAATGTAGTAAATTAGCTCTTTTCGTTTCCCATTATTATTATTAACTTCAAGACTATTTAATTCCTAGATTAACACATTATATTACTTACTTTTCAAAATTAACATACTGTTACGGATTTGGTATTTAAATAGCTAATGTTAGTTGAATTATAAATTAAATTGTTTGCACTTGACGAATATTAAAGAAAAGCTTAGCCGGAAAATTAAAAATACAAGAGCACGTGCATTTAACATTTAATAAATAAATAAATAACTTTTTTCTTATTTCGAGAAAATTCCAGAAAATTTATAAAAAGATTTAAAATCTTATAAAAAGGAGGAAAATCTCTCAATTCAGTGGTTGTGAGTTAGTTTGTTGTTGTTTTATGAGTTTATTTAGAAAACTGCTACAGCGAATTCGCGGATTAGCTTTGTGTAGCAGTTTTGAATTTAGTTGCCTTGAACGTTTGAGTAGTTAAAAGATAACTACTGTGAGATATTTGTAGTACTGAACGAATATCTGACAAAAATTAAGCATTTTTGTTGTGATAATAATAAATTTTGTTAATTTTTCATCGGACTTGTGCATTTAATTGAAACAAACCCGTACGCACGCAATCCTTTTTGATGTCAGGAGTGGGATCTGAATGCCAATAATAATAACGATGGAAAAACAATTGAGACAGTTGATATCAGCCTTTGCCTCGTTTAAGGAAGAAATGAAATCGGGACAGGAAGAAACGAAAGAGGGACAGGAACAGATGAAATTGGGCCAAGAACCATTAAAGCCGAAATGAAAGCGATTCAAGAGAGATGGAAGCTGTTAAAGTAGAAATGAAGGTGGGTCAAGAGGAAATTAAAAGAGAAATCACATGCATAGTAGAAAACAAATTTGAAGCTATAGAAAACAAAATTGACACGGTTGAAAACAGAGTCGGAGAAATTGAAGAATGGGTTTCTGCTGTAAAGCAACAAATCGAACAACAAGTTGATGACATAGTTTCTTCGTTTGCCAAAGAAGTTGATACCTTAAAAAATTTCTAGCGATGACATGGAGCAATAGTGATTGTTTTAAATTCTTACCGATGCTTGCTCGTCCATCTCTGAAGCTATCCACATATGAAGAGATGACATCCTGGAAAGTGTATAAGACCCAATTTTCTATAGTGGCGGATGCGAATGGATGGGATTCCCAAGCTAAGGCATGTCATCTCGCCGCTTCTCTGAGAGCAGACGCAGCGGATATACTGCAGACTCTTCCCGAAGACCAGAGACTAGACTTTCTTTAAAGCTCTATCCGGCGCTTTGGGGAAAAGTGTTTGAAAGACTACAGCAGGCTTCAATTAAAATCCCATCAACAGAAGCCCAACGAAATACTTCAGGAGCTCGCCACGGATGTTAAAAGGCTGTCACATCACGCCGTTTCGGAATGCCCGACAGAAACAAGGGAAATTCTGTCTCTGCAATATTTCATCGATGGCATCCCGGACCCTGAAATACACAAAGCACTGAGAATGGCGATTGTTAAAGATTTGAAAAGCGCTCTAGAGTACACCATGAAATTCGAGGCAGCCCAGCAAGCCACTCGTAGAGACCGCTACCCAATCAGAATTGCTCGAGTTCAGAAGCCAGGGGATCAAGTCACTGCTCGTCTAGACGATTTAACTAGCCAACTTAACGCTCTTGAGACGGAATATTAGTGACAAGAGACCGACCATAAAGTGCTGGAACTGCGGTGCTGAAGGACCCATACGACGAAATTGCAGAACACCCCAGGGAACGGAAGTTAAGACCGCTCATAGCAAGCAGCAGGGGAACTATTTAGTGGCCATCTCGCGGGGCGGATGTTGCCAGATAATGAAAAGCCCCAGTTTAAAGCACTTCAGATTTCTGCAGTGAAAGGCGGCAGTAATGGACTTTTCATAATAGGACATATTAGTGGAATTCCCTGCAGGACAGGACAGGAAAAAGGGCAGGGGGCTCCACAACATCGTCATAGACAAAAATGCTATTGCCCCACTGCACTAACCTTAGGGTACTGGCATTTATTCAGACAAAAGATTACATTTCAGGTCAATACATTACGCAGTTGACATAATAAATTACATCAAAGTAACAAGTTATTTACATAGGAAGATATTATACAATTTACATAGGAAGAACAATTATACAGATAAACTGGGGTGCAGGTAATCGAGGTACAGATATATTGGTATACAGGAATCAATATGCAGGTAAAATGTTGCAATTAATTAGGTGTTGCAGTTTGACATTTGTTGGTGTGCTTGGAGGAATACCTTAGCATTTAGGAAGATGGATGTGATGTGAGTTATAATGCTATGTTATTTTTGTGTTGGTGGTATCGTTGTGTGATTGTGCACAGATTTCGCAGAGTTTACTTTGCACAGAGTTCATTGCGCATAGAGTTCAATGTGCACAGAATTGTGCGCAGCAGCATGGAGAGCACTTTGTATAATGAGCATGAGATAATAGTGCCAAGTTCAAAGTTCGCAGTACATATATTTGAGCTTCAGAGTCTGGTGCTGCGCTTGCTAGTAGTAGTAGCCTTAGAGTACTGGTACTGCGCTTTGGCAGTTTGAAGGCACTGGTAGTTGATAATCTTCACTCATAAATAGTGATGACTTAGGATAGGTGCACTCCCTGTTGAATATCATATTTGAATCATATGAGTACCTTAGATTGTTTCCATGGAAAATTAAATGGTGAAGCTGAAGATTAGGTGTCGTTCTTCAGAGGAGGTCAGCAAACAGTCGTGATTCTTTGGACAACTGTGTGGTGGCACTTCGATTGCTAGGTATTCATCATTACGTCCGTTTTTTAATTTATGAGTGGCATAGTTCTCTACCTTGTTGTTTTAGCTTGTCTATGATTAGTTTAACGTTTTTGTAGGTGTGTTGATGGTTGATTATGGATATTTTAAATTCCATTCTCAGAGTAGGGTATTTGACGTGTAGGTTGGCGGTTAGTGGGCAATGAAAGATATAATGGTCAGGGTCGCCTCTTTCCCCACATACGCACAAATCAGTAGAAGTAAAATTTCTTTCCAAGAAATATGTAGGGAAATAGCCATGACCTGAGATATATTGTGTCAAGAAATAGTTGGATACTGTGCGTGTATGATCTGTCTTCGGTATAACGCTGTAGGTACGTCGTTCTATTGTACCATTTTACCAGTCTTGCTGCCATGTCTCAGAAGACCCCTAGATACAGGTGCCAACGTTACCATAATCCGAAAAGATTTGGCTCAACAACTTGGAAGCCAACTTATCTGTACGCCGCCCTGCGTTACCCTACAGACTGTGTCCGGTGAGAAGATCGACATCGAGGGGAAAGTAAACGTTAACATCATGTTTGGAAGTGCCGCTTACCATATCATGGCATGGCATATGTAGCAGACGTTACAGATACTTGCATAGTCAGATTAGACTTTTTAAGGAAATACGATTTTTCTTTCGACTTTAAAAAATAACGAATTGCATTCTAGGCCTTAGGACATAGCGTTATTTGGAATTAATGATGAAAACGTTAAATCTGTCCACAGAATCATAGCACAAGACGATATCACTATACCGGCAAGAATAGAAATTTTACTCCCTGGATCCAGGGCCGAAAACAGAGATTTCCGCTACGGCATCATACGAATATCCCAATAACTCTAATAACCCGAAAGGAGTACTAGTAGCCTCAACACTCGTCGACGTATCGAGGACGGTTATTCCGGTGAGAGTTGCCAATGTAACTAAGAAGGCGAGAGTTATTAAGGAAGTGAAGTGGTTGCAGCGTGTACTCCATTAACCACCGTTGAAAGAAAGAGTTATATCCGTGTCCTCAGAGAGCACATCGGAGATTTTACAGAATGCGCAATTAAACGGTAAAGAGAGGAATGCTGCCAATAGCGTCATTAAAGATCTTCAAGTTGTTTTCTCCCGCTTGTCTTCTGACATGGGTCGAACTAGTTTGACACAACATAGGATAGATACCGGCGATCATCCCCCAATCAAGCAATATCCAAGACGTCTACCGTTTGCAAAACAGGAAGAGGTGCGAACACTGTTAAAGGATATGGAAGAAGGCGATGTCATCGAGCGTTCAGCAAGTCCATGTGCATCTACCATCGTCCTCGTCAGAAAGAAAGACGGTTCAACAAGATTTTGCGTTCACTACCACGGTTGAATGAGGTTACGAAGAAAGACAGTTACCCTCTTCCTAGAATTGACTTCCTAGAATTCTAGACACTCTTTCTGGAAGCAAGTGATTCTCAATACTTGATTTTAAGAGTGGGTATTGGCAGGAGAAATACATCCTGATGACCAAGAAGAGACGGCATTTACTACGGGACAAGGGCTTTGGCAATTCAAGGTGATGTCGTTTGGATTGTGTAATGCGCCGGCAAAATTCGAGCGTGTCATGGAGACTGTTTTGAAAGGTCTTTCCTACGAAGCCTGTCTGATATACCTGGACGACATCATCATCGTCGGAAAGAGTTTTGAAGAACACCTAGAAAATCTTAGAAAGGTGCTTCAGAAACTGAAAGAAGCCAATCTGAAATTGAGTCCCGCTAAATGCAAATTGTTCCGCAAGGAAGTGACTTACTTGGGACATGTTATCTCTGCAGAAGGTGTGTGCACTGATCCTGAAAAGGTATAGCCGTTAAATTCTGGAAAGGTCCCGAAAATGTCCATCAGCTGAGAAGCTTCCTAGGGCTTTGCACCTACTGTACGAGATTCGTGAAGGACTTTTCTTCCATCGCAAGACCTCTTCACAAGCTGACAGAGAGCAAGGAAAAGTTCTTGTGGAGTCCGTTAAGTTGTAAATGTTGTTAAACTTTAAGTTGTTAAATTCCTTTAAGTTGTAAATGCTGTTAAACTTTAAGTTGTTTAATTCCTTTAAGTTGTAAATGTTGTTAAACTTTAAGTTGTTAAATTCCTTTAAGTTGTTAATGCGAGGATGCATTTAACAACTTAAAGGAAGCTTTAACATCTGCTACAACCGTGACGTATCCTCGGTTTGACAGACCATTTATTTTCGAGACGGACACGCAAGCAATGAAAGTGTCGGTGCTGTTTTGTACCAGGAAATAGGCGGCCAACAGCGTGTAGCGTCGTACTGGAAAAAGTGCCTGTCTAAACCGGACAGGAATTACTGTGTCACCAGGAAAATGTTGCTCGCCATAGTCAAAGCCATAGAGCATTTCCATCATTATCTATACGGCAGAAAATTCCTGCTCCGCACCGATCATGCATCATTGACCTGGCTTTTAAATTTCAAGAATCCTGAGGGTCAAATAGCCAGGTGGATACAGAGACTCCAGGAATATGACATCACTATCCGTCATCGGAAGGAATCATCATACGGAAACGTCGACGCCATGTCTAGGAGACCTTGCCCAGAAAGCTGCCGATATTGTTCGGGGATCGAAGCGAAATACGAGCTGCTGAGTCCGGTCGCAAGACAAATTACAACATCAACATCGGCTGACCCGTGGAGTGATGATGAAGTCAGGAAAGACCAGCTGGAAAACCGCGACATTAAACCCATAATTGATTTAATGGAGTCATCAAACAGAAAACCTACCTAGCAGGACATTTCTATCTATAGTCCTACAAGAAAACAATACTGGGCACTCTGGGATTCACTTCACATTCGAAACGGCATCTTATACCGGAAATTCGAGTCGTGTCATGGGAAAACGTTCCGATGGCAACTGATACTTCCAAGATCCCAGATTTCTGATGTCCTTAAATAATTACATAACAGCCCTACGGGAAGTCACTTTGGAATAATGAAGACCTTGCAGAGAGTTCGTGAGCTCTTTTATTGGAATAATGCAAAGGATGACATACAAAAGTGGTGCCGATCTTGCAATGCCTGTGCAGGTCGTAAAGGACCGAGAAAACACAGCCGAGGCTAGCTGCAACGTTACAACGTAGGTGCGCCTTTCGAACGTGTCGCCTTTGACATCTTGGGACCTCTGCCACGAACTGCTGATGGCAACAAATACATACTCGGTGTCATTGATTACTTCACCAACTGGCCTGAAGCGTACCCTATTCCTGATCAAGAGGCTGTCACAGTAGCTGAGGTGATGATACAGCACTGAATTTCCAGGTTCCGAGTGCCTCTTCAGTTACATTCAGATCAGGGACGGAATTTTACATCGGCAGTAATCAAAGAACTATGAAAACTACTCGGCATTGATAAAACCCAAACGACTCCATTACATTCCCAGTCGGACGGCATGCTAAAAAGGTTCCAATCGAACTTTCCTTAATAACCTCTTATTAGTGGTTTCCAGAAAACAGCAGGACTGGGACAAGAAATTATCACTGTTAATGGCTTAACGCAGTGCTGTCTACGAGACTACCGCTATTCCCCATCACAGATACTCTTCGGTCGTGACCTTCGTCTGCCTTGTGCTGTCTTGTTTGGTCGCCCTTCGGATGCTCCTTCATTGCCTGAGGACTATATTCAAGATCTCCAGGCCCGGTTTGAAGTGATGCATAACTTTGCACGAAAGCGAGTTAACTTGGAGACGGAGAAGATGAAGACCTGATACGAAGCAAGAGCTACTGAACATCAATTCCACGAAGGAGATAAGGTGTGGTTGTGGAATCCGACTCGAGGATAGGACTCGGAAAGTTGGAGTGTCCGGTGACTTTGGACACATTTTTAAGTTTATAATTGAGGTCTCTTAGCCATGCCTAACGGAATGAAACTGAATATAACCCCAACACATTTCCCAAAGCTTTTTCTAAAGGCACTCAGAAATATTTCATCCTCAAACCCTGTGTGATATCAGGTTTATATAAAAAAACTTCCTGTTTTTCTAAATCGAAAACAGCGTCCACGATGACCGGAAATGGATCAAGGAAAGACCCCCACTGGCGGGATATCCATAACTGATCACGTCAATCTATACATTATATATAATTACATTATATGTAAAGTAAATACATTATATACCAAACTATAATGCCTGTGTCATTATATATAATGAACATTCAGGGCATTATATATAATGAATGACCTATTAAAACGAGTAAGCAAAACAAAAACGCTGGCTCTTTCCTGAAAAATGTGAGCAAGACGCATTAGGCGTCGAGAAAGCTGATAGTCTTTCCCCGTCTTTATAATGTTGTAATATTAATTTTTAATTAACCCAGAAAGCTTATGTTGAGTTTCAAATAAATAGGAAAAAAAAGAAAATCCTAACGAAATAAAGAAAAACGCCTGTGCCCCTTTAATCCACAGGCGCACTTATAAAGAGCCGTGATTTCCAGTTTCTCTATTTTAAAAAATTTCTCAAATCCAGATGCACAAAATAGAAACTAATGCCAGTCAAATGATGATGAAGGACAAATGCCGAATGAATGCCTAAAAACAAATGCTTAGACAATAAAGAAACGTATGAATCAACCTATGTGAAAACAAATACCACTTAGCTTCATTTTTGCTGGCTTTTAAAAATTCAAATAAATCGTTTCGTTTTAATGTCGCGTATACGCGACGCTGGGCTCGTAGGACAGAATCGTTGCGGCACGTATATGGGACGCTGGGCTGGTAGGAGTGGAATCGTTGCGTCGCGTATACGCGACACTGGTCCTTACTGAGAAAGTCATCATGAATGACTCGACTGTCCGTAGAAGCTGCTGAAATCAACAGTTTTTTTCCCAGGAATCCAAGCCTTTCATCAATAAGGATATTTTGTTTCCGAAGAAAAACATTTAGTGGGTCAAGAAACATAAATTCGTATATCTTTGGAAGTTTGTAATTAAAATGTAACTGCTAGGGCTTGAATGGCACAGGTGCAATTACTGCACGTTCCCAGCTTTCTGGAAAATAGCAAGACACTTAATTAGCAATGAGTATCATTATGGAAAAATAAATTTAATTGGAACGTTTTTAAGGGGTGTTGGAACCCCAAAATCTTCAAAAAATTGTGATTTCGGATTTTTGCATTTTCAAATTCTCTACACTTTTATCTTTCTGAAAATACCATTCTTTAATCTCTATAAAAATTAGAACTGTAAAAAAATCTAGTCTTAATATGTCATCGACTGCTTTGATCAATGAAGATTTTTACATAAAAACGCGTTTCTCTCCAAACGTGATTTTTTTTTATACTCGATGTACATTTTCTCAGGAAGTACTGCTTACAGGTATCTAAAATTTTTATGGCTTGTTTATTAGGTTTCCTAATATTTACTGAAATGAGCTTTTTGTGATAAACTCAGAATAAAAAATTTTAAAAAGCTTTTTGTGTGAGAAAAGGGCTAAATTTTACTATGTCTAACAAAATATTCTGTAAATTACTCTAAAATTCAAAATGTTTCAAAAGCTCATTTCAGTATAATCAGATAGGTATACTTTAATTACACAAAAAATTTCAAGCGTGTATCTATAGCAGATTTTGAAAAAAGGTACATCGAAAATGGCCAATTTAACATTGTCGGTATAGGGGATTCTGATACACCTTAATCATACGATTGGAGATAGATCTCAATCCATGTGCATTTTGGGGCTTGAGTTAACATAACTGCCAGTCTCAAAACTTGAAGTGTACTCTAGATCACTCTTAAAAGAAGGATTTAAGACCCTTTCAATATCTTGTGGGGAGGCATCAGCGTTGTTCGCAAAGATATCTTCGCTACGGGAAGTGAAATGATTTGGAGATTGCTAGTGATAATCCCGGCTTCTCCGTGTCTGTGTCAGCTACCACCACATCGACAACTAAGAATGGAATCAGAGTTCCCTCTCTGAATGGTATGGCAGAGTCACGCCAAAGACTGCTGTCATTGGTCGTTATGGAATTATATATTCTGAATACTATTGTGATTGAAAGAAGTGGTCACTTGATCTTATTCTGGAAAATACGAAAACTAAAGATTTCATACCATCTAATATACTTGCCAAAAGCATTTCCATTTCAATTAATTCATTTCATTATCAAGCCCCCACCCCCGAAATGTTTTAAACTAAGAGAACTGATACTATGTTTAGAAAGATATATGTTGAAAGAATATCTTAGCACCTCTTTTAGTTCTACGACAACGCTGTATTTCTCAAGTTTCTGAAAATCACCATATTTAAAGGAATTCTTTATAAAGGCGATAAAGTAAAATCTCAAAATCTTTCTTAACTGACATTCAGTCATTATTTCAAAAGCCTGGTTTCGTTGCTGAGTTTTCTTCTAAATGTCTTCTTCAAAAAAGGCTTCTCCATCGCCCCGCAGCTTTTTTCTTCGAAACGGGCATATGTAAGACATGGAAATGTTCCACTGTATTGCGAAATACTGTTACCGAAGTTATCTGAATGTTATAGAAGATAAATTGCATGCCATATTTTAAAACGTCGCTATTATTATACGTTGTTTTCTTTTCTTTTCATCGCATCTTTTGGGTCTTAAAAGATTTAAAGGTGATGAAATATTCATAAATGTATAACTTTTTATTTGCATTAACAACCGTAGTCACTAAAATATTTTCATTCGGATTCAAATCATACTTTTGTTCGTTTATGGGAAGATTTTACGTATATATATATTGTATATATATGTATACAAAATAATACACAATTTTATTATGTAAATTAGGATACAAAATTTGTACATCAAAATTATAATTTAGACTAGCGATAAGCTCTCAGTTCCCCCTTTTTTGTCTGTACTGATCACGTAAATAATGCGGAGCCTAGACAGAAACTTTGACGTAACTAGTTCGAAACTTGAATTCAATTTCGAGAACCGAAACCATCCTGTTAATGAAGAACTACCATATTGGATAAGTGCGAACTTCCTGCTGCTAGCTGTCTCCATGTTAAGACACTACTTCACTCGTTTAGCGTATACTAGCTATTGTCCTTTGTCCTAAAACTATAATCTGTATAAAACTGGGGGCACATTGCGCACCCACTATGATGATGTGCATTGGAAAAGAATATATGTCCTAAGAATTATTTATCAAGGCATACAATTAAGTGTGGAAGTTAAGGCTACGTCTGCCTTCAAGTGCTATCTCTCTAACTACACAGAAAAGACTGAAAATTGTTACACAGCAAAGAACTTTCTCCAGTCCGTTGCAGCTTTCCTCAAGTGATCCCAATATGATCCCATTTTATATATATATACAAAGAGAGAGATATATATAGCATGATATATATACATATATATAATTATGGAGTAGCTTTAATGCGTAGATGGAATTATTAATTTGCAGACAGACATAGCCGACTTCAGCATACCTTTTTATTAGATAAAGATGTTCTGGAGAGCTAATATTTGACAGGCAAATAATTATAGAGACTATATGCAATGCGATTTTAGAAAGTTTCGGTGATGTTAAGATAACGTGCGATTCCCAGCAGTCGCGTTAGCCACAAGGAAGGATCGCCGAAAACAGGGGTATGCGTTAGACAAGTTAGACATATATTGCAAAGCGTTTCTTTAGTTTAATTGGACGAATGATATTCGCTTTGAAAGATCAAGCATGAAATGAATTAATTTAAAAACACATAGTTCAGAAAGTTATTGCAAACAGTTTCTACTTTTAAAATAGATAAGTGAGACAGTCAAATTAAAATGAGGAATAAAAAGGCCTATTGAAAAATTTAAAGAAATATTTTAAACAATTTGTTAATAGTAGTATTTTTTATTATTATGAAATTTTTTAATTATATATATATATTTAATTTAAATGCCTCAGGACGGCAAGTGGCCTTTTTCTATTCTTCCCCCCCCCCAATTTCAAAATTGTAGTTGAGCATAGGTATGGTGGGATTAGATACCCCTGATATGTTTTTGTGGAATCTGTGGGCCAGGGTGGCCATGTGTTCATGAATATATGTTATATTGAATTCGCGGTGGATTGCCGATTTCCTTATGAACCACGGGCAACCCACCGCCTGTCTTAACACAATATTTTGGAGAGTTTGCAATTGTTTAATATTTGTATCACTGGCATATCCCCAGATAGGGCAGGCATAAGTGATGATGGAACGTAACATGGCTTTGTAAATGAGTAATTTGCTGTCAGTAGGAAGAACGCTGTTCGGAGCAATTAAGGGGGAGAGTATACGTTTACGCACTCGGAACTTAGTAATGAGCTGTGTGATATGTGGTGTCCAGGTGAAACATTGATCTAGAATAACGCCAAGATAACGGGCCTGCTTGGTCCAAGGAATAGGAGTTCCATACATGGTGATTTGGAGATTATAGTCAATTTTTTTTCCTCGTGAAGAGAATTGCATCAGATTTTTCGACATTACTTTTTATTTTCCAAGTCGAGAGACAGGACTCTCGTGTGTGTATGTAATTTTGTAATGTATGGATGACTCAGCCGTGAGATGCATTTTGTGATAGAATTGCCGTGTCATCAGCATACATTGCTAGTGTAGTGTCATGGGTATGTGGAATGCCGTTCGTGTAAATATTGAAGTAAAGCGGTCCAAAAACTGACCCTTGTGTGTAATGTTCCAGAACTGTAAATTGCTCCTTTTAGTAAAATGAATCTCTCATCGGTTTTGTAGGCGTTCAATTTATAACGAACCCGTGCGTACGCAACAGTTTATTCTCAGTATCTAACCCTAGGTGGGCATAAAACACACCAGGCAAATTTCGGTTTATATATAAGCTTCAGTGTAGAATTCACATTCTTGATGCAGTAAAATCAGTGAAGCTTGTTTAAACAGTGTGAAATTTCAATGTAAAATATTTAGGTGTACGAAACTGGTGCGCATCAGTGTAAAAAGAATTTCCCCTATCTGTGTATCCTCAAGGCTTATTTTATGTGTCCGTAAACACTAAGGTAATTTATGGTTATGGAGTAAAAGTTTTATATGTAGCAGCAAAATCAGTGTAAAATATTGAAATAACAGGGGAGAATATCACTCTAAAATATTTATATAAATGCAAAAGTATATTCATTAGTGTAAATTAGACGTAATCGTTTCAGTGTACCTTTAGGTTTTAAATTTGTTATTAGTATTCCGTGTTTGCTTGTTTTTGATTGATTAAATAAGTATCCCAAAGCCCACGAAGATTATCTATCGATGGGAAGCGATGCCTTCTTATAGAAGATTTTCTAGAGAAACTAGAATATATTCACATTACACATAAGGAAAACCATAAAAACATTTATGTAATCAGTCTAAGATTCTAAATCGAATGTAGAATTCTGTGTCGAATTAACACAGTTGAGGACAATTTAAATCTGTAAAAGTACAAAAGCTTTAAGACTTGAAAGTGTCCCATGACCTTCGAAGTGTTTTCCAGCCTCTTGTTTGAGGGACACGATGACTTTTCTTTAAACCGTAGACTTTCGGTTTTGTCATGGGTAATCTCACGAATTTCTTGGGAAGCTGAAAACCAATATTTAAAATAAGTGCTTATCTAGTCAAAATAATTTTGCATTTCTTCCTTTATGAAGCATAGGTAGCGCTAGAGCGCGGGTTGCTAGATCGCCAAGAGAATGCTACGCCTTTGAATACCGCTTTATTTTATAGAAATTTTCAAATACAATAACTGCTAACCTGGTACGTAATGTTTGAAACTAACTTCCCACAGAGACAGATATGTAAACAGTGATCTAAAAAAAAAGATCTCACAATGTTAGGCATTAATAGTTCAGACACAATGCAGTTAAAAGATTGGTTGAAAGAGAACAATAATAAAAAATGCTGCTAACTATATTTGTCGTGAAATAAGATTAAAGAAAACCAATAAATAAATGTTACTAATCAGAAGTGCAAACGGGGAAATATTGTTCAGACAACATCAGCGAGAGTACCCATAAAGCAGAGAAAAGGAAGAAGGCAATATTCACTGTCATCAATTACAGAAATAATTTCTAAGCATTATATTTCATTTGATATTCCGTTTGTGTAATGTGCTCATGTTGTACAAGCATGTAAAAAGTGCTCCATGGTAGCAGTTTCACGAAACAAATGCACGTGTTGGCGACTAAAGGGTCTTATACGCAATAACATAGTCGTTCAACAAAAATATGAATTTCTAATACATGAAAAAACGAAAAGTTTAGAATATAAGAGATCGAAAGTACACATATAATATATACCAACGTCAGAAATTCTAGGCACCTGATTGCACATGTTTCAATGCGCAAAAACGTGACGTTGCAGCTGTACTACACAATAAAATACCAAGCAATGATCTAAAATATTACATTCCAAAGCCACCGCTTTGCCTGAAAATGGCAAAACAGTTATTTCAAAATAATTTCCCTGTTAAAGAGCTCTTGTTTAGCAAATAATTATTTTAAATATTTATATCAGGCTTTTTCAAGAAAAAAACTGGTAGACAAATATTTTTCATAATAGAACTTAAATTCAGGGGTTCTCAACTGGTGGTACGCAAGAAAAAAATAGATGGTACGCCAAAAAACAAAGTAATTTTAACCATTAAATTGCAAAATTAAATATTCCAGCATACTCTTAAAGTTTTTTCTCTAACACTCGTAAATTTATAGGATCGGAGCTTTAGCAAAATATTTTCACAACTATTCTTTTAGCGATAGACATAACAAAATTTGTTTTAAATGATGTTTGTAAAAGGAGTAATAGGAATGGATGTTGTATTTAATAGGAAATAAAAATGAGTTACGATAAAAAGACAATAGTGTCTCATTAATGCTTTTAGAGGTGATCGACTTATTAGAATGTCCACACTTCATTTGTCACCATTCCCAGGCTCATATTACTCTATTTTATTTTAATTAGAATCATTTTACGTCAATTTGCTGTCTGTAACAGCAATTTTGTCTTCTTGATATTTGTATTCCTTATTTTTTTACGCGATTTGAGAATATCGTCGTTTCTTTTTGAGGAATTCGTAATATATTGTGCATTTAAATATTTGTGAAAGAATAATAAAACAAATCTAGATTTTTTTTTTTTAAATGGAAAAATATCCAGCACTGACTAAGTTAAAAAATGGTGATTCACAGGTGATTTTTGCAGGGCAATGCACTATAAATAAGAATAACGAAAAGAAAACATTTCTATAGAGAATTTGATGAAAGTTGTTTATGATTTGTTTTTGCTTGAAATACAGATGAAATGGACTCTCAACCTCAATTTGTTGTTTGCGGTGATCTGATCCATTTAAAGTATAAACTAATGTTAATTAAAAGACATCTTGAATCTAAGCATACCAATTTAGAGTAGTGGCTTGTTCGTGTCACCTTATACTAGCACCACTAAGGACTGCTGAAGGGCACGAGTTTCGCATTCCCTTGAAGACGGTAATGAGATTGGGATTCGATCCTGGATCTGTTTAATGCGAGTCGAATTGGGCCCACCAGCGGCCGAGCGGTAAAGTCGCTGAACACTGGTAGTTATGTCTGAGGTTCGAATCCCGCGAACGGGCTGGCTGCATGGGCGTTTTTCGTGTTTTTCCCCATGTGTAACGTGTATACGAGCCAGTTTCCCTTAGAAAGTCCTCCACGAAAGGCATCCCTCCCCTTAGGCAGATAGCCCTAGTGTGCTTTGCCGTAATTAAATACACACACACACGCGCGCGAGTCGAATAGTATACAACTAGCGTAAAAGAGATTCCGTGCGCTAGGTTCAAGAATTCCAACTCTTTCGAATTCGCGAGCGAATTTCGAATTTTTGAGCCTTCTCGAGATCCCTACACACTCCCTTCTCAAGCATTTCTCATCTGATACCAGAAGTTCGGTTTGTGGACGTGATTGCGAGCCCAGTGCGTTATATGACTATTTGTTGCTTTTGATGGGCGGTGACAGTGGTGCGCGGACATGCGCAGTTGGGTAATTTGATGGCTAGTGAAGCATGGTTGAGAAACATGTTTGTTGCTTTTGATGGACGGTGACAGTGGTGTGCGGACATGCGCAGTTGGATAACTTGATGGCTATTGAAGCATGATTGAGAAACCTGTTTGTTGGCATGTGTGTCGCTGTTAGCTTCTGGGGTGGAGCGTGTATCACGTAGTACGTCATATTTCCTCAGTGGAGAAAAGTGTTTGTAGTTCTTCGTATCGCCATTCTTTTTCAATCTCGCGAGACCTCGGTGACTTCGAGTGAGTAGTTGCTTGCTCGTGTCCCCATTTATTAGCAAAAGTAAGAAGTAATTCTTTTAGCACAAGTGCCATCTGTTAGCACAAGTGAATTACACGAGTTTCGCATGTCTTTGGAGATGGTAAATGACTTTGGGATTCGATCCTGGAAGGTGAGTCGAATTCTCTGTTATTACACAGGAAAAGAGCTCCCGCGAACTAGCTTCAAGAATTCTAATTCTTTCCAATTTGCTAGCTTTGAGTAGATTTTGAGATCGCTACAATCTGAAGATTATTTTAAGAGGAAGTTTTCGGAGTTCAAAAGTAGTAAACAAGTAATTAAAGGTTTTGTTACTTCAAGTGAAAAAAGCTTTTGAATGTAGTTGCCTAATAAGCCTAAGAATTGGCAAGACTACGCAGGCTCACTCTATTGGAAAAGACCTTATATTACCAGCAGCTACAGATATCATTTTAACATTATTCAACGAAAATGCGGCTAGTGAATTAAATAGCATTCCGTTATCAGATAATAGAGTAAGTCGAAGAATTCATGAAATGGCAAATTTTATAAAAAAAACGCTTATTCAAAAAATAAAACACAGTGAGTATTTTCCATTGCAATTGGATGAAAGTACTGATATAACGAATTTTGTTCATTTATTAGTTTATATACGGTTCAAAGAAAGTAAATGAACTGCTGTTTTGCAAATCTCTTCATGATAGAGCAATTGCCAATGATTTTTTTTTTTAATTATAATTTTTACGTCTGAAAACACTATTTCTTGGAATACGTTCATTGCTGTATTTAGTGATGGAGTTCCAGCTTTAACAGGGAAACATTCCAGTGTTATTTCTCCAATAAATAAAGAGCCCACCAGCGGCCGAGCGGTAAAGTCGCTGAACACTGGTAGTTCGGTCCGAGGTTCGAATCCCGCGAACGGGCTGGCTGCATGGGCGTTTTCGTGGTTTTCCCCATGTGTAACGTGTATACGAGCCAGTTTCCCTTAGAAAGACCTCCACGAAGGCTTCCCTCTCCTTAGGCAGATAGCCTTAGTGTGCTTTGCCACACCAACTAAAATTAAATTGCTAATTAAATACACCAACACCAATAAATAAAGTCGCACCTGAAACTAAATTTACTCACTGCTGCATTTATAGTGAACATTTAGTAGTTAAAACAGTCCCCGAAAGCCTGAAATTGTTTTGAATCAAGCTGTGAAAATTCTTAATTTTATCAAGTCGAGCTTTAAATTCAAGAAAATTCATGATTTAATGTCAAGAGATGGGCAGTGAGCATGAAACGCTTTTGTTATATTCCGAAGTAAGGGGTTATCCAGAGGCAGAAGCAAAGTTTTCATTTTTTTTTTTTTTTTTTTACTTTTTTTTTTAAACGTTTGATTAGAAATTCAAATTTTTCTCTGTTATTCAAAATTTCAATTGCAAAAATGTTTATTTAGTAAATTTCGGTTGGCGCGTTTAGCAAATTTAGCTGATATTTTTGGAAAGTAAAATGAATTAAATTTAGGATTACAAGGGCAAAGTGCTAATTTATTTACCATTAGAGATAAATAAATGCAATCATAAGAAACTCGAGTTCATAATCAAAGAACTGGATAATAATATCTTAAGCATTTTATCAATTTTAGAAAGATTTCTAACCAAAAAAAATTTGAAAATAATAAAAAAAAAAAAAAAAAAAAAAAAAAAAAAAAAAAATAGCGTCCGATATTACAAAACATTAGTTTTCATTGTTAAATAATTTCTATATGTATTTTTCTCAGGATTATGAAAAAGAAAATTAGATTAGAAATCCATTATCTTGAAATGTACTTGAAATTTTGTCTCGTGAAGAATTAGAACAATTGATAGAAATTTTCTGTAATCAAACTTTAAATGAAGATTTCAAAAATAACACTCTTGCTAACGTTTGGCTTAACCAAAACAAAAGCATTTAAAAACATTTCCGATAAAAGGTATTAATTTTTTATTGCCCTTTTGCAAAATTTATTTCTGTGAACAAGGATTTTCTTCCATGGCATATTTCAAAATTAAATGCAAAACAAATTTAATAGTGGATCTTAATTAAAGACTATAACTAAATGAAATAATACCACAGATAAAGAGATTGATATCTCTTAAACAGGCCATAATTTCGCACTAAATTTTAGAATTCAAGTATTATAACTTAAGTTTTCATAATTAAAATGGTAACCAATTTATAATCTAATATTTTTTTATGTGTGCATGTTTAATAAAAATAGCTATTAGCTTCTGAAATTTGAAAAATACATTTTATTTTGAATATTTTTATTGAGAAATTCAAAAATATTCATTTGAAAATGTAGAAGGGTACACAAGTTTTTGAATTTTTGTTTAGGTGGTACGCGTTAATCAAAAAGTTAAGAACCGCTGATTTAGTACATTTTCATATTTATTAGTTCATGGAGAATTAAGAATTTGAATTAGGGTATAAGAAGGTTGTTATGTGCTAACAATTTGGGCGTTTAGGTGGAGAGTTTGTTGACTCTGACATATGGCACATATGTGTTCAACACACATTGTGGAGAGCCAAACAGGGCATCAAGCCAAATTAAAGTATGATTGTGTATGAGCAAACGTATCTCGTAAAAATCGCAATACTCAGTAAACTTTAAGAAAACTAGTAAATGGGAGAAGCTTAAAACTCAATAAAAGGAACAATGTGGAAATAAAATGTTATTCAATGTTTGAAACGAACGTCTACTCATAAGTATTTGTCTCAGGTGCCACGAAGTACAAGACTGAATGCAGAGCAAGTCAGCAGAAGCAAAAAGAAGAATGTATTACTTCTATGGAGTTAAGAATTTTTAGGAAGTATGAAGTTAAAAATTTTTAGATTTGCATGCAAACGTGGCTCAGGGCATGTTTGATGTAGAATTTAACAGTTTGTAACAGGTCTTTAGAAACCTTTTTCCAAGTCTACTAAATTCTGGCATGGGAAACTGTAGGGATTCATATTTATTTAAAAAACAATTGCTATTTTGTCCTATAAGCCTTCATTCTCTTAATTGTCAGTGCCAGAATATTTAAATTTCATAGCGCGCGTGGAGGAACGCAAATTCCAGTTGAAGAAAGAGTTTAAAAACCAAGGTTCAGGTAGGAAAGAGGGAGAGTTAAGCTATTTGCACATTGAACTTTAAAAGGAAATACAATTTTTCCTTAGACTTCAAAAACAACAAACTGCTTTCAGCATCTGATGACATGACTATCCATCCTCAGAAGGGATCCTCACCTGGAAATGCCGGCGCCTTGTCCGAAAGACCCAGCTCGGGAAGCTGCCGAAATTATACTAAGGTCGAAAAGAAACGCAATACTACCAGCTATTCTCCATCGTAGATGCTCTTCGGTCGAGACCTTCGTTTGCCTTGTTACAGTCTGATCGCCATGCGGATGCGCCTACATCGCCTGAGGAATACATTCAAGATGTCCAGGCCCGGTTTTAAGTTCCGCACCGTTCTGCACGAAAGCAAGTCAACTTGGCGACGGAGAAGATGGAGACCCGATACGACACAAGAGCTACTAAACATCAATTCCACGAAGAAGACAAGGTTTGGTTGTGGAATCCGACTCGACGGAAAGGACTCTGTTCGAAATTACAGTCATCTTGGGATGATCCGTATACAGTCCTGAACAGGCTGAATGATTCATGGTTCGGATCCGTAAGTCTTCGAACTCGAAACTTCAAGTCGTTCATTACGACAGGTTAGCTCATTATTATGGCCATAGTACGTAGTGTAAATAATTGTAAATAGTGTAAGACCATTGCCCTTTCTGTTGCTAAATCTGTATTTGGTTTGATTTGTATTTAGTATTTGATAGCCTTTGATTTGTATTTAGTATTTGATATGATTGATTGCATTTATTGTTCATGTTGTTTGTTATTGTAATGTAATGCTTATTGTTGTATTTATGCCTTACTTGTAAGTTGTGCTTCCTGTCCAGGGACTGTACTGCCCCGGACGTGCAGTCCTTGGGAAGGGGTCAGAGTTAAGGATTTGCTATTTGAATTATAAATTAAAATGTTTTATTCCCCGTGCAGTGTAGCGCGTAATGAATACTAAAGGAAAGCTAAGCCGGGAAATTAAATATACAAGAGCACGTGCATTTAACATTTAATAGATAAGTATCTCTTTTTAATTTCGAGAAAGTTACAGAAATTCTCGCGCGCGATTTAAAATCATATAAAAAGGAGGAAAAACCTCTCATTTCGATTATTAGTTAGTTTGTTGTTGTTTTAAAAGTTTGTTTAGAAAACTGCTCTTGTTGACTGTAGCGAATTCGCGGAAAAGCTTTCTTTAGCTGTTTTGAATTAACTTCTGTTGAACGTTTGAGTAGTTAAAAGATAACTACTGCGAGATATTATAATACTGAAAGAGTATCTGAGGGAATTTAAGCTTTTTTATAGTAATAATAAAATTTTTTCCATTTTTCATCGGACTTGTGCATTCAATTCAAACGAGCCCGTACACAGGCAACAATATTATACCATTTTTTGCAGATATTTTAAACTGAAATGTAAGAAAATGTAAAATCGCATAAATAAGCTTGTGAGTACTCCATTTATTGGCTTAGATCCGAATATTTAATTAACTACCCATAGTTAAGAATAATCTAATTATTATATATGTTTAAAACTTATTTATCAGAGTAATGTAATAAGAAAGCACAAGTTTATTAAACAAATATTAGTGTCACTTTTGTTAAATATATGAGAACAGCAGCTTACTATAAGGAGTTCGAATATAAACACAAACTAAATGGGAAATCGTTACATATACTTCGTATTACATGAACGTACGTACATTCAGACTGCAGAAAATTCTCCATTATCTGGGCTCTATGTATACGATTGTTGTAAATTTTATATTAGACTTCTGATGATAAACCTAATAGCTAACCAGAATAATTTTTGTAACTTTAAACCAGAAATCGTTTTTTCTCTCTATTTACTGAATTAAGTTTTTATCTACTCAACTATCCGAAAGTTTTATTTATCCGGCTTTCGTCATTTGCCGAGCACGCCGGAGAGTTAACCTTTTCCTTGTGTTAGGAACTAATTCGCTGTTTTTATAGCAGAAAATGAAACGCTGTCGTGTTGAATTACACGAGTATTTCTCGTCAGTTACATTTTAACCTTCTCGCAAGAGTGAACCTTTTGCATTCTTCACAAGACTGTCTCTGTAATAGCCGAATCAGTTTATATAAGTTATTTATCATCAGCACCACACATAATAAATAAAATATATTTCATGAAATACGAAACACATTTCTCTTTTAACCGGCTGTATTATTAAGAAAAAATGATGAAAGAAAGATACGATGCTTAGAATCATTCGGTGTTAGCATTCCTCATTTCCCTACGCATTGATGAAAATATATACGCACTTTAAAAATCAGTTAAAAAAATTCAAATAGGAATACTTCACAAATTAGTGAAAAGATAGGCACACGATGAACTTAGGTGATAAGTACGGAAAAGCATGTAAAGACCAAGGAAAAAAAGCATTCGTAGAGGACTTTCTAAGGCAAACTTCCTCTAGTTTTGCACATAGATTGCATTTTTTGTTTCAAATTAAGCAAACATTCAAGATGATTCCTGTATAACTATGGAATTTATTCACACTAGTTGGTAATGTTTTATTAGAACTGTCACAGACGTATAGGAGAAGTATGTCATATCCATGAAAAAACGTTTCTCCAAGCCAAACAGTAATAGTGAAATATAAAATGGAAAAGAATATGTCAGATTTCCAATAAAATTAGTATCCGAGTATGCAAAACATGAACAAGAACTGATTATTTTTTCTGGGAATGTTCCGAATGTGATTCTTTAGTACATATACTTATACAAAAATCTTCCGTTTTAAAGGCTGTATTCTACATTTGGGAACAAGTTAATAACTCAGAGTCATTTTGTGTTTTGAAGTTTCAGATTCAGAAATATTACAACTTCAACTTCAAAAACTTTGACGAGCTTAGTAGTTTGAGGCGAAACTAGTGATTGTAATGAGTGATACTGTGGACACCTATACGAGTATTTCTGCGGAAAATTCCAGAAATTTGAATTTTTTATATATATATGTGGGAAATCATACCGTCCAATGCTGAATGAGAATTGCCCGTTATGACGTCATCAGTACAGCATCACCCAGCGCAGTAAGAATCATCCCAGACAGCGCTGAGACCTGGTCGAGAGTGGAAGGCAGACGTGAGCAGACGGTTCACACGTCTTCAAGAGTTTATAAAAGGACTGTTGGTGCATCATTATGTTAATCCTGCATACCGTTAACTTCATCTTTATATACTTTTTTTTATTTACTTTTATTTCTTTCTATTAAATAAACCATTTAAATATTACTTCGTGATCTCATGCTGTGAATCAAGTCAAATTCTACAAAAAAATATGGCGACCAACCGTGCGGCCTCGAATTCCAAAATGTGCGAGTACTAGAACTGTGCTTTGAACTGTGAACTGAGTGAACTGTTGTCACAAGTTATTCGATTTATTGGATTACTCGTATAAAGTGTGGATTACCCAATTGACGACGATCATCTGTCGGGTAAGTACAAAACTTTCTTTCCAATATGAAGTTAGTAGAAATTCCAGAATTGGAAGCAGCTTTAAAGAACAGTAAAAGTTCTGAAATCAAAAGTTTGCATAAGCTTATTTTTAATACTGATGGAGATCGAAATAACCGGAAAAGATTACGTGAATTTTCTGGCTTTATATTTAAACCAGATTCTGAAGAATTTAATAAGAAAATAGATGCAGTGCAGCATAGTTTTACTTTGAATGAGTTAATTAAAATTTGCAATGTACTATGCATAAATTCAGAAGGTTTAAAAACGGAAGTCGTAACCCGAATTGTCTCGTACCTATGTGATTTATCTGTATTATTTGAAAATATTTTGCATGAAGAAAATAGTGATATTGAAGATGAAACTATTAATAAAATTTCTGAAGTAATGCTTGATGATAATCAAAGAGACAATCCTGGTTTTAACGAATCTCAAGTAAATAACAGTATGCAGCTTCCAATTCAAGATCATTTTAAACCTCATCTTCGTTTTTCTGATATTGAAGGTATTGTTAATCCTTTTTCTGGTAATGCATATGAAAATGTTGATAAATGGATTGATGAATTTGAAGATGTTATAAACTCTTTGAAATTGAGTTATTTGCATAAATTAGTTTTTGCTAAAAGATCATTAAAAGGTAAAGCGAAACTATTTATTCAGAGTGAACCTAAAGTTAATGATTGGTGTAAGTTAAAAAAGCTTTTGAAATCTGAATATGGTAAAGCTTTTAATTCTGCTGAGTTGCATGAAATGTTACGTTATGTAAACGTAAATTAATGCCTAATGAATCCTTAGATGAGTATTTTTTGAAAATGAAAGAAATGTGTTCGCGAGGTAACATTGAAGATGCTTCATTAATTAAATATGTTATTGATGGTATTCCTGATTCTGTGGTTAGGAAAACTGCGGAATGGAATATATGGTTGCGGAACAATATCTGAATTTAAACAAAGGCTTAAAATTTATGATAAAATGAGATCGGACAATGATAAGTTTAAAAATCCGAAACCGAAAGTAGACACTCAAGTTAAAGATAGAAGTAAGCTTTCGTCATCAAACCGAAATCAATCTAACGTTAATAAGGTCAAATGTTTTAATTGCCAGGAATTTGGGCATTATTCTAAGCATTGTGTAAACAAATCAAAGGGTGTAAAATGTATAAAATGTAAGAAGTTCGGGCATTATTCAACAAACTGTCCAGATCAGACCACCGAGACACATCAAGCAGCTTTATTACAACGAATTTGTGACAAGGATAGAATTATGAAGACTGTAGAGATAAATAATCATTTAGTTAATAGTTTAGTTGACACTGGTTCAGATGTAACGATATGCAGCGTAGAGTTATACAAGCAGATTGGTTCTCCTAATTTAAATTGTAGTGATATCACATTAAACGGAATTGAATCAAAACAAACGTACCCTATCGGCTTTTTTATTTCTGATATTTCAATTGATAGTTTTTCACTGCGTACGAAAATTTATGTTGTTAAGTCATTATGTAATCAAATTGTATTAGGTTTGGATGTATTGAGTCAGTTTAACTTCTCTTTTACTGAGAATGGCCTTCAAATAATTTCTCATCGGAATAAAAGTAATGTAAACTTGATAACTGCTGAGTCATATCGAAATTCTAACGTTCGTTGCGTTATGGGAAATTTGAATATTGCTGTCTCATTGAAGAATGTTTATGATCCTTCGCAATCGTCTGGCGTCTCTGTTAATGTAAACAAAAGTCCCGAAAGCGGAAGTAGCTCGACGTTTAATTACCTTTCACATCTGGTGAATGCTATTTCTGTCAACGAGATTGATTTATCGCATATTTCGAATGCAGAACATAAAGAAAGACTGTGTAATTTAATTAATTCGTACCAACCACGGAAAAATAGACAATCTGACATCAAGACGCAAATAAATTTATGCGATGATATTCCTGTCTGTCAAAATAGAAGATACATGTCTTTCGCGGAACAAAAAATTGTTGACGATCAAATTAAGGAATGGTTGAAAGAGGGCATAATAAAGCCTAGCAATTCTAATTATTCGGCGCCTATTGTTTTGTGTAACAAGCGTAATAATTCGAAACGTTTATGTATAGATTATCGGAAATTGAATAAGAAGATTATTAAAGACAAATTTCCACTGCCTTTAATTTCGGAAGTACTTGATCGCTTAGAACAGTCAAAAGTCTTCACGACACTAGATTTGAGAAATGGCTTTTTCCATGTAGACATAGACGAAAATTGCACCAAATATACCGCATTTGTAACACATAATGGTATTTACGAATTTCTTAAAGCTCCTTTTGGTTTATGTATTAGTCCAAATGTTTTTCAAAGGTACATTTATTCAGTATTTCGTGACTTGCTAAATGAAGGTGTACTAATTATTTATATGGATGATATAGTCATACCGGCTAATGATGAAGTTGAATGTTTAGACAAATTAGAAAGAGTACTCAAAACTGCTTCGGAGTATGGATTACAAATAAATTTCAAAAAGTGCCAATTCTTAAAACGTAAAATTGAACTTTTGGGACATGTAATTGAAAACGGAACTATTCGACCATCACCTTCCAAAACTGCTGCTGTTCGAAACTTTCCACAACCGCGTAACTGTAAACAACTACAAAGCTTTTTAGGACTAACGGGATATTTTCGTAAATTCATTCCTCAGTATGCTAAAATAGCTAAACCTCTTAGTGACTTACTTGGAAAAGGTATTGGTTTTAAGTTCGATTCCGAACAACAGGAAGCTTTTTGCAGATTAAAAGAAATTCTCTCTCAGGCACCTGTTCTACACATATTTAGGCAAGGATATCCATTAGAACTCCATACTGATGCTAGTAGTCAAGGCTTTGGTGCGGTATTACTCCAATGGTCTGATGATGGTAATTATCACCCAATCCAGTATATGAGTAAGAAGACTTCACCGCAGCAAGAGAAACTCTGTAGTTACGAATTAGAAGACCTTGCAGTAATAGAAGCTCTGAAGAAATTTCGAAACTATTTGTTAGGGACTAAATTCAAAATTGTAACTGATTGTAGTGCTTTTCAGAAAACTTTAGATAAGAAAGATTTAACTCCTAAAATTGCGAGATGGACAATGTTTATTGAAGAATTCGATTACGAAATTGTACATCGTTCAGGAAGCCAAATGAAACATGCTGATGCTTTAAGTAGAAATGCTTTAATTTTAACATCATACACATCCGATGTAACTGAGAAGATTCGGTTTACACAACAACAGAATGAAGATGAACATGTGAAGTTAATCAAGAATTTAGATGAGAAGGATCGTGAGAAATGATATTTTGTACAAATTTGAAAATGGTAAAGATCTTCTACTAGTGCCAGAATCCTTACAGAATGAAATCATACAGAAGGTACATAAAAAAGGTCACTTTGCTGTAGATAAAACTGTGAATGCTGTAGAGCAAGAATTCTCTATTCCCAGACTGAAATGCAAAGTTGAAAAAGTAATTGCTAACTGTATAGAATGTATACTGTACAACAAGAAGCAAGGAAAAGCAGAAGGATTTCTTCATCCTGTACCGAAAGAAAACGTTCCCTTGAGTACGTATCATATCGACTTTATTGGACCTCTTCCATCGACGAACAAGAGATACCAACACATTCTAACTGTTGTCGACGCTTTTACGAAATTTACTTGGTTCTATTCAGTGAAATCACCAACTACGCAAGAAGTTATTTCAAAATTGAAGCAACAACAGACTGTATTTGGAAATCCAGCCAGAATCATTTCAGATCGAGGTAGTGCCTTTACATCGAAAGAATTTTTAGCTTATTGTACTGAAGAAGGAATAGAACATGTCAAAATTACTACCGGTATTCCAAGAGGTAACGGACAAATTGAGCGAATTCATAGAATTTTGATTCCTGTTTTGTCAAAATTATCACATGAAGATTCAACGAAATGGTTTAAGTATATTTCAGATGTCCAGAGGATAATCAACAGTACAACTACGAGAAGTACGAAATATTCACCGTTTGAGCTTCTCATAGGCACGAAAATGAAGAATAAAGAAGATTTGAGAATTAGTGAGATATTGAATGAAGAATATCTAAAACAATTGATGCAAGAACGTGATGAAATGAGAGAAGATGCGAAAAACAACATTTTGAAGATACAAGAAGAGAATCGTAAACAATTCAACAAGAAACGTAAGAAACCGAAACTATACAAGATTGGCGACTTGGTAGCCATTCAGAGAACTCAATATGGGACTGGTTTGAAACTACGACCTAAGTTTCATGGACCGTATAAAATCATAGCTGTTCGATCAAATGACAGATATGAAGTCGAGAAAGTAGGATGCCATGAAGGACCAAATTTGACATCTACTGCGGCTGACCATATGAAGCCATGGTCAAATTGATTTAATGCTTGTATCAGCTCAAAACCTAAGGACCTGATACTCTCTTTTTTTCTTTTTTTTTATTATCTTTGCAGGTACATGATAGTGATGTCCATTCAACAGACATCGAGGACGATGCCTCTTCAGGCTGGCCGAAGCTGTGGGAAATCATACCGTCCAATGCTGAATGAGAATTGCCCGTTATGACGTCATCAGTACAGCATCACCCAGCGCAGTAAGAATCATCCCAGACAGCGCTGAGACCTGGTCGAGAGTGGAAGGCAGACGTGAGCAGACGGCTCACACGTCTTCAAGAGTTTATAAAAGGACTGTTGGTGCATCATTATGTTAATCCTGCATACCGTTAACTTCATCTTTATATACTTTTTTTTATTTACTTTTATTTCTTTCTATTAAATAAACCATTTAAATATTACTTCGTGATCTCATGCTGTGAATCAAGTCAAATTCTACACATATATATATATAAAATAAATTTTGTTAACCTACCACGGACCTGTGCGCATTCAGTCTATTACACCTGAAACAGTATTTATCAGTTTAGTTGGATTGGATGATTTAAAAACGTTTGTATATTTTAGATTAAGTGTGGCTCAATTAAGTTCGTACTATTAAATGACGCGAATAAAATTCTTTAAGGTTAAATTTAGTGAATAAAAATCTTTCGAATCGTAAACTTTTTTTATTACCTACAGTTACTTCTAGTTAGATATATGATAATTATCATAATAATATCATCATGAATTATGATAATTATCATGCTATTTTCTTCTTTTTGCATTTCGCTTAGAAATGTTGCTTCATTGTGATAGTTCGTGAGATTAGCTTTCCCTTCATTCTGACGATGCAAAGTTAACCTTCAAATGGAATAGGAAATACTACATTTAAATTTAGTAGTAATACTAAATTGAAAATTAAGCCAAAACATTATTTTGGCGCAAATCTTCAGTTTTTATCCTGAACAAAAGGGTTGGGCTTCTTAATACCTCGAAATCCATTTTGCTTTATTCAGAGCCTTCAGCTCGTTCAAACTGTTGTTTTGCTTAAACTTCTTTTAACTTAGGCTCTGATCAATTCTTGTTTCGTGAGTTTGATTGATGGTACAAATACCATCAATCAAAGATACAGCTCCGTGATAAGTTGTTTCCTCATACAACCAGATATAAATATTCTTATAATTTTCATTTAGATTAAAGGCCTTATTTCGAAGATTTTTTTTTTTAACGGATGAGGGGAAACTTTGCATATACACCAATGAATCCAGAGACTTGTTTTTACTTTATCATTAGAGATAGTATTTCAAATTTTCTGATTGTATTATTTAAGAAACAATAATAAATTAAACATCTTGGTACTTAACAGTCTCTATAAATATATAAGGAGAAAATCTCTACCTAACTTGAGTGTTAAGGATGAATTACATAAAAAATAGTTCGGAAGGTTAACCTAATGATCTAAATATTTTATTTATAATGAAATGCTTACAAAGTAGTTATGTGTCACGAGCGAAGCGTTTTATTTCTATTATTTCTTTTTAAATTTATTTCATATTACCAAAAGACAAGCGGTCATGCTCTCTGAACCTTTGTTTCGTAACTACTCCATCCAATCGAGCAATTATCTACACAAAATATCCATAAAAAACTTAACAAATCAAAATATTTACATCCGACACAGACAAAAACCGCTTTTCTAAGCTTAATTTGAAGGACTCACTTCTGAAACCCTCAAAATCACTGGCATCATCACTAGGCGAATAACCGTCGTGGAATTGCATACAGGAGTTATCCGAAAGGTAAGTACTTATTTTGTGAAATCAGGCAAAAACTCAAAAGCATAAATGTCAAGCACGTTTAATGTGAAAAAGCGTGAATTAAATTTAATTTTTGTATGTACAGACTGTCGCATTTCGTGTAACAGAATAAAGTACCTGTTCTGGCAGATTAAAAAAATATTTCTTGCTTAGTTTAGGAACGAAGTTCTCATGACTGAAAATCGGCGATGCAATAGTTAGCACCACCTCATCCAAAGTGTGCGACCATTTTGCGACGTTTTTACTACGCCTTGTTTTGCCTGGGATACATCCTTTACAAAGACTTCCAAGTGTCATATTTGTTTAATTTTCCAAAGGAGGAAGAGCATTTAAAATTTTAAAAATTTCTCGTAAATTGAGGCCTTTTAGCTGAGTTCTGGATATTTGGAATTTCAATCATTAAACTTAAAATATTCTGCATCCATGTGCATGGTATTTATACTTTCACAATTGTCCCAGATTAACGCTACATTTACGTTTATGTATCTATCTGTTTAGTTATCTACTTCTTTTTCTCTATCTTTGTTTCACTATATATATCTATAGAGATAGATATATATATACATTATTTTTTATTATTGTTAGTAGTAGTATTCTTTTATTAGTATTATTATATTGCTATTATTATTATTATACTTTAATTTTAGCATTTATATTTATTTTTGAATTTGTTGGCGCTGAAAAAGTCAAATAGAGCAAAACGCATGGTCAGAAAAACATATTTGTCGAATTTAAATATTTTAAATTATCCCCACTTGATGAGTCAATCTGAAATCATATAAGTAACTATTTGCATGAAAATATAAATAATTATTTCGCATTTTATTTAAAAATATTTATAAAAAAATTTAATGTATTCTAACGTTTTAAAAATTTAATAGTTCGTTATGTTTTATTTTTTAAATGTATTTAAAACTTTTTTCTGCGATAGTATAATTTTTATCTTATTTTACTCTAACTTTAAATTATATATAAATGGCAGGATAGGTATATTAATTACTAACACTCTAAAGAGAAGCAAGTTTACAGGGTAAGGTGAATAGAAAATTGGAAAAATTTATTCTTTGGGTATTTAAGTAAGGATATGCATTTTCACATTTGCATGACAATTCTAAAATCGAATTTTTCAAAACAAGCTTTGATTCGCAAAGAGAAAATGGAATTTAAAAATAAAGAAAACCCCATTTAACAGATAACATTAAGCATTATCAAATTGTTGACCACTAGTTTTTTCATCCCGTTTGGTGGTATAAATATTTGAAAACAATTATAAAGCTCAAATAAAATTTCTTACGTTATTAACTTTCTTTGAATAAACTGCGTTGCTTCTCTGAGGCGAAGCGGTGGCTTAGAAAAAAATAGTGTAGTGGTTTTTCTTAGCGAGGTTTTCTTTAGGGTGGTCATGTCCTCTGAATTTGCACGCGATATGTGTCGAAACTTTAATTAGTAATATCAGCGAGATAACTCAGGTAATTTAAAATTGCCGGAATAATCCTAATTTATACTTTTTTTTTCAAAAAAAAAAAAAAACCCAATTAAGCTGTATATAAAACTGAGTTACGATTCATTCATGAATTTATTAAACCTAAATGCTATATAATGATTTATCAAACAACCCACTTAAACACAAACAGATAAAATTATTATTCATTTTTCCCGAATATAAATTGGGATTTCCGATAGAATTATCTATATTTGCTATGCCAACAAACTTCGGCATTTTAATTAATAATTCCCAATTGTTATTGAAAGCATGATTGATAATGCCAAGAATCTTCAGTAAGATTCAAAGTCCGTAGACTAGCTGGCTAGTTAGAAACAAAAGAAATTCCTAAATTATCACTCAGAATTTACCTCTCAGCATATCTTTCAGTATCAAGCATTTCTAGACCTTTATCCAATGAACGTAATGTCGCACATGGTAAATAAAAATAAACCCACTTACCGAAAACATCTCATTTGCGGAAGAAAAACTCAGCTTTAATATTGATTTTTTAAAGTTGATCAAAAGTTCAGTAACAAGATTTAAATAACTCTGCTAAAACGCGTGTGTAAAACAAATTAATTGACCAACGTATTTCAGTTTACTTAATAGTGACAAATTAATATAGTTAATTCAACATTTTTACAAAATGAGTTAAAAAAAAAGCATAACTAAAAAAAAAAAAAAAAAAAAAAAAAGAACCATTGGGAAAAAAGCTTCTATATTTTCCGGATCCCAGTATTAATACACAAAGTAACTCTAATTTAATACATCAAAGTGCTAATTTTGATCTGTAATATTATATGAAATATTAACTTCTGTTTGTCGACTGTTAATTTTTTTTTACCTACAACATGTTTTGAACAGCAATACAATAAAAGTCTTCTTTGAATATTTCAGAAATTATGAATTACTATGCACGTTTAGGATATAACATTGTTTTTTTAAAGGCTGTTGATGTGGACACTCGCATAATTATAATAGGTCTTTCAGTTGGAGCGTTCAGGATAGTTCAGTATTTGAGTTCGAAGCTTTGTTCAGGATAGTTCAATATTTGAGTTCGAAGCTTTAGCTCCTGTTTATTGTGCACAAGTAATTAGTTTCATACCGCGGTGTCAGCTGCTCAATATCATACTATCAACACTGAAATTAATTTTAATCGCAGATTAAACTGTACGTTAAATTGCTGCATCAAATCAGCACCGCTACCTATATTATTGCACGGATAAAATGTGCACTAGTACTTCTAGGCAAAACGACAGTTGAAAATTAATCTCCTTCTTTACACTCTGCAAACGAATATAGAGTAAGTAGAGAAGACATTACTCAGTGTTAACTGGTCACAATACCTCATATTAGAAAAATTATATCACAAAAGTAGCTTGAAGTTTTACAAAAACTAAATTTGCGCTGTTTTATTTCGAAAAGAGATTAAGATGTCAAATTATTGTTAAATCTACTTTTATTTCTAAGCCTCCACCTTCATTGCACTGTGTTTCATGCAACATGTATTGCATATATAGCGTAATTCGATGGGAAGTATTCTGTAACTTGATAAGAGATGTAAAAAACTATCCTAATTCTGATGCTCATAAACATGAAAATTCCAGACTATCAGATCTCCAACGAAATCCAGAAAGTGACTACCAGATCTCCAACGAAGGACAGAAGAGGCGGAAACCTTCGTTGGAGATCTGGTGGTCGCTTTGGCATAGCGACACTAACTTATATATGAATTTACCATGAATTTATTCACGAATTTGAATTTATTCATACATACACATGTATATATATATAAAATCTTGAATACATAGGCCTCTCTTGTTCGCGTACTTTCTACTTTTATATATATATATATATATATATATATACCTACTTATGTGTGTGTGTACACGCACACTGAAAAATGACACAAAAATTTAAAAATTGCCTTTCGTGTAATGGAAATAGACTTCGGTAACAAATGCAGTATGGAGACTATCAGTGATGAAATATATCAATATGAAAAACATTCAGCAGTAATGTATATATTTCAGACGCTTTTACATTTACCACGATAAAATAATACCACACATATTATAGAAACAACCCAATCTAACTTTCAATACATTTATTTTACATAACGACACTCTGGCGCTAGGTTTCTTTCTTACAGCGTAACATAGAAATCGCAACTCCGAATCTGCAACAAAAATCAAGTTTCTCACAGACAATAATTCAGCGCCGACTCTCGTGGCGCATGGGCTATTAGACAAGATTTTCTTCTGTCGCCAAGTATTTCTCAGCTAATACAAAACAATAGTGATGATTTCAGCGAACTCACATATTTTCGTATATACACTAATGTCCATAAATTAAGGATAATGCAAAATCAGGCAAAGGAAGAGCTAGAAGCAAACCAAATTTGACTTATTCGTAAAGCTTATTTATTAAACAAAAGGTAAAAGCAAAAAAAGATACTATATGTTTGATATTATTTAAAAAATTTGCGATTTTTTCCTCCCTGGACCAAATAACAAAAAAAAAAAAAAAAAAAAAAAAAAAAAAAAAAAAAAAAAACTATTTAAAAAAAAAATATTACATGGTTGGTATGATACACTGTATGTCTCCCAGACGATGCAATACAGTCCGTACAACGCCTAGGCATGCTGAGTATCAAATTATCGATCTGATCTTGGGGGATATTACACCACTCAAAAAGCAATGCTCTCCGAAGTTTCGGTGGACATGTAAGAGGAGGTTGACGGGCTGCAACTCGTCGACAAAGCATGTTCCACACGTGCTCTACTGGATTGAAGTCCGGTAAAAATGCTGGCCAGTCCATACGGGTGATATCCTCCGATTGCAGGTATTCGCTTACGATGTTTTCACGGTGAGAACGGGCGTTGTCATCCATAAACACAAATTGTGCAGCCATGGCGCCCCGAAACAAACGTACATGTTGTTCCAGAATGACGTCCCGATAGATTTGGCTTGTCATGGTTCCAATTTGAACATGCAGGTCAGTTCTGGAATCCAGAACAATTTCACTCCAAACGAGCACTCCTGCACCACCGTAACGGTGTCGTTCAATGATGTTTTCTTGATGGTAACGGGTACCTGGAGCTCTCCATATGAAAGTTCGGCGAGAATCAGACTGCAAGCTAAACCTGGACTCGTCGGAAAACATAACACAAACCCACTGTTTCGGTGTCCACAATGCATGCTCTCTACCCCAGGCTAACCCCAGGCGACAGTGAGTTGCAGTAAGTGGAACGCATCTGACAAGACTACGAGCATATAGACCAATCTGCCTTGAGCGTCTGTACACGGTCTGCCTTGAAATTGCCAGTGGCTGAAGAGAGCTGACGAGACAGGTCTGAGGCTGTGCTCCGCCTGTTTCTTTTGGCAGTAACTGCCAAATACCGGTCCTCATTCGACGTTGTAACGCTGGGGGGACCTGTGCTGTAACGTCTACTCACATTACCATCATCTTGGAATCGTTGCCAAAGCCTGGAGATGACATTCTGGGCAATTCCAAGTTCATCTGATATTTCCAGTTGAGTACGCTCACATTCCAGACGGCCGATAATTCTACCATGTAAAAAATCATCCAAATGCGTCCTTTGTGTCATATCTATTCGGTTATTGCACTGAAATGCTTATAAAGCGCCTGTGAACCATTTTACTTCTTGGCCTGTATTTCTTATATATCACTCTCTTACACTCTCGTCATTCTGACGTACCATCGGAGTCGTCTGGTTACTTCCTGAAATTTGAATATGATTCTTGGAGATGTGTGTAGTGATTTTTCAGGTGATATATTTATTTTAAAGTTCGATTTCCGCGTGACTCCGAATTGTCCTTAATTTATGGACATAAGTGTAGAATAAAGGGCTGAATTGCAATGCAATATATAAAATTACTAAACTGTTAAAGAAAATAAATGAGTACGTAATTAGGATTACTACTTAAAAGCAAATCTTAAAGCTTTTTTAATTACATAATTATTTTTGAATTTTGAAGATCTTTATTGCTTAAATAAAAATTTCAAGTGAATAAAGGTTTTAGAAGTGTTCTTATTGCACGAAATACATCAATCAAAATCAAGAATCATTCAATTACAAAGAAAATTATAATTTTGTATTTGGAGGATTAAAATAAATATCCGTATGAGTATCGAAGTCAGGTACATATAGCAACTGTTTAAACAATGCGCATAAGACTTTAGATTTTTGGCTTAACCCCAAAAATTTGCTCTTAGCTACAAGTCGAGGATTTAAAAAAAAAAAAAGAAAAATGTTTTTAAGTCACAAATTTCGTTACTTTAAAGCTCTCGAAGACAGCGTTTGTGTAAAGAGGGTAGTGTCTAAGCTACGTGCCGCTAAATTCAAAAAGATACATTTGTAATCATGCGAACTATCGGGATGGATTGACAATTATTAAGAATTTTATAGCCAGTTGAAATAGCCTTGTAAACTTAATAGAGGAATAAAGCTTTAAGCTTCCCTGATCAGCAAGCCGTATCTGGGACAAGTGCAGTACGAAGTTATACCTAAAGAATTAAATGTATTATTTGAATGAAATTATATAAATAGTACTTAACATTAGTTGAAAATGTTTTTCACACTGTGAGCAACAAGTTTAATAAATGACAGACATTTAATTTTTTAGTTGATAAGGCAATAACTGGAGTCCTTGTTTTGTTACTGCATTTTGGAAAGAAACTGAATATATAACTAGCATACAAAAAAAGAAATATAACTCGTTTCCATGCCTGCAAGCGTATATAAGAACTTGCCACATGCTCCATAATATGCATAGCAGCTTCCTTGAAAACGTTTTTTGGAATTTCTCCGAAGCAGGATCATAGAAAATGAATCAAATATCCAAATAAATAATAGGTTTAAAAAAATTCTATTGCTTGATACGTAAAACATACGAAACAGATTGTATAACCAGATGCTTTCGTGCTACATTATCTTAACTTAAAAAGATCTTAATTTAATCCAAGATTTTAATTTAATTTAAAGACAAACATATTCTCCCGGTATAGCGGTTAGGCATTCTGACTGCCGTAACGATGCGCCCGGGTTCGAATCCCGAAGAAAGCATGATTGCAACAGCCCATCCCTTCAAAGGAGACAACGGTTCCGTCCCTTGTAGTGAGTCAAGACTAAAGGCTATTAAATAAAGCTCTCGGCCATTAAAAAATATTCGTGTAAAATTAAATCACGTTTCAAAATCCGGTTGTAATGTTACCTCATGCTATGAGCTATTACCTCAGATTAAAAGTTACAAAATTAATATGAATTTCAAGTTGTGAGTCTTTTTAGTTTGTGCGTAGAGTGTACAGGTTTGTGCGTATAGTTGACAGAACACCCCGATACTTTGCAAAGTCAGACCAACGATATAAAATTTTGGACGATAACAATTTATGACCCATGACGCTCGTTATGACGACCTATCTCGTAAAAAATTAATTATTTAATTAAAATATACGTGAAAGGTTTGATGGTTTAACGTTAGCTCAAAAGGGTTTGTTAAGCTTTTTTACGCTCTCACTGAGCTCGCACTCTACCAGTCTGTTGTTACTGTCACTCCTTGCTAACCCATATTTTCGGGGTCCTCTTAGCTATATTATTAAGCATTATTTTCTTTACGCTTACGCCATACACAATTTAACTGCAAAATTAAAAAAATTAAAACCAGAATTGCGGTGTATGTTTACAAATCCCGATGCAGCGTTAAATGCTGGCATGCATTTTTCTACTTTTTTCAGTCTTTTCTCACTTTATCACATCGATGTTCAGTTTTCTTACAAAGATCGCTGTACAATTTTTTGTTATTTTATTATTAACATTTTGTGTGTTTACTTTATTTATTATATATCACATTCTGGTACTTACGCTGCATGGAATTCGATTTAACACCTAAATAACAAAATATTTCAAAACGGGATATCTTTAGATATTTTATCCGATACACATTCTCGTGCGCTGGAGTTAAGAATGCTTTATTCTGTATAGTGTTAACGAACATTATATTCCCCAGTTATTCTTGTAAAACGCTACTATGTGTGGTAGCATGAAATTTTTAAGTGTTGAAAGTTCATCAGAATATCATTCTTGTCTACAACTCTGTATCTGCTATTACTGGTTAGAAAACTTCTCCGAAGGAAATCTTCTCCTGTTGCATCGGTCCGATCAACCGACTGAGTTAACAAGATTTTGCATCTAATGGTTCTGTGAGACTAAAGGTGCATCCAAGAGATAATAAGAGGTTTTGTTAACAATAACAACATTTATTTACATGAAAATATACGAAAATTTCAATCAATTAGAGATATATTATTAGGCATCTCTGCCTTCCACGTCTTACACCTTTAGTATCCTGCCTGCCACTGACTATTAGGACGAACGCAGCGCCCTCTAGTCAGAATGACGCTGGAAATACGTAATACTCCCCACCTGAACTCACTTGAGTTCACTTACCATTGAATTTTAACTAAATTTACATTCAGGAACCATTTAAAATTACAAGAATAAAAATATAAGTACCATATTATATCAAATACAAAGCTTCAAAATTATTCCGTAACTTAACATACAAAAACCAATTACACTTTTAACTTCCAAAGAAAATTGTTCAAATATCAAGCATTAAAATATAAGCACAATTAAACTATCATTAATACACAGATAGAACATTAACAGGTTGCAACTCAATTAAACTAATACAATTAAGGATTAATTTCCAAATTATACACAAGTTGTACTGAGCGTCTTATTTGTCCTTTAGGAGTCTGAATAAGAAGAGAACGAACTTTTCCATCTCTTCCTGGATATAGCTCTAAAATTTTTCCCATCATCCACATATTTCTGGGATAACGCTCATCATTAATCAAAACAATATCATTCACTTTAAATGAAACTATTTTACCTGGTTGTGGAGAAATATAAGCTGATCTTAGATTAAGTAAATATTCCTTTCTCCACCTGTTCCAGAAGTGATTCAAAAGTGTTTGCTGATATTTATATTTCTTTACCAAAGAATTCTTATTAACATTTAAATTTTCATTTTTATGTTTTATTACAGGTAAAGACACCAATCTTTTACCAATAAGAAAATGAGATGGGGTGAGTGGAGAGGGTTCTGAGGGTTCGTTGTACAGATACGTGATAGGCCTGGAATTAACCAGAGCTTCAATTTCCGAAAAAACAGTTTCCAATTCCTTCAAAGATAGAGAGGATCGTCCAACAATTTTCTTTAAGCAGGTTTTAACCGTCCGTATCTGTCTCTCCCAGAAACCTCCCCACCATGGACTTTTTTCAACTATAAAATTCCAAACTATACCTTTAGAAGCAAACAAATTTTTAACTTGATCATTATCTATCTGATTCCACCATTTTTTCAATTCACTATTTGCTTTTTTAAAAGCTTTGGCGTTATCAAAATATATAGTGGAACATAATCCTCGACGAGAAACAAATCGTCGGAATCCTAACAAAAAAGAATCAGCACTTATGTTAAGAACTACTTCTAAGTGGATAGCTCTTGTCACTGCACAGCTGAATATAAGTAAATAACACTTTGAATTAAAATCACGAACAAAAAATGGTCCGGCAAAATCCACACCACATACATCAAATGGTGGATGCTCTTGAATTCTATCAGGCGGTAAAGGGGCAACCACCTGCATTCCAGATTTCACTCTGAATCGTCTACAAATCAGACAGTTATTTAACACTTTTTTCACAAATTGACGACCTTTAACAATCCAGAATTGTTCTCGTAAATGTGTTAAAGTTGCATCAACACCTAAATGGCACATTTTAGTATGAGAATCACAGATAAGTACTTCCACAAATTTATCATTAGATGGAAGAATCCAAGGATGTTTGGCTAGCATATCGTTACTTGAAAACTGTAAACGTCCCTTTAAACAAAGTAAGTTATTATCATCAAGTTCAGGATTCAAATTAAATATGCGTGAACTCTTATCGATAGTTCCTTTAGAAAGAAGTTGGGTAACTTCTGTACTATAATGTTTGAATTGAGTAGCTTTGATCCAAAAACGCAAAGCTTGCTCGAGTTCTGGAGCACATATAGGTCCATTTAATTTTGTAGAATTAGGTTTAGAATTGTGCACAAACCTTTTAATCCAAGCAGTAACACGCAGTAATCTACTTAATTTGCTGAAGTCATTAACGTCCAATAACGACGACATAGGTAAGTTTCCATTAGCTGAACTGGTTACCATGGAATTAACCAGTGCAGTCCGTCGCTCTTTCACTATAACGCGTTCATCACAGATGTCATTAAAATGTTGTAGCGATTCTTGAAGAGGCCACGAGTGAAGTGGTTTAGACAACCAAACAGGGCCTGACCACCACAGAGAACTTGTAAGAATCCTTTAAGCCGATTCTCCTCTAGTAGTAAGGTCTGCGGGATTGTCGGAGCCACTGCAATGGTTCCAACACTCTGGTAGAGTCAGCGACTGCACTTGAGCTACTCTGTTGGCGACAAATGGTTTCCATTGTTTAGAAGATCCTTTCAACCAATGAAGGACGATTTGAGAGTCGCTCCAAAAGAAAATTTGTTTCGCGAAATTAGGAAATAGATCTTGTAAATAATTTCCTAAACGTGCAGCGAGGAGAGCTGCCATTAACTCTAATCTTGCAAAAGTCAAAGTTTTTAAAGGAGCAACTTTACTTTTTGACATTATAAAGCTCACTTTGATTTGGCCATTGTAATTCACGTACCTTAGGAACGCAACAGCCCCATATGCCTTGGGACTGGCGTCACAAAACACATGAAGAGAAACTTCACTTATTTCTACACTTTCAAAAAACCTTCTTTCAATAGATACTGATTCAAGTTCACAAAGTTCAGAACACCAGGTTCTCCATTTATTTTGGAGGTCACTTGACAAATCTTCGTCCCATTGCAGACCACGTTCCCACATCTCTTGCAGAAGAATTTTCACAGTGATTACAAAGGGACTAATCAGTCCACACGGATCAAATATCTTTGAAATAACTCTCAAAACGTGACGCTTGGTGATTCTAGCATCAATGGAATCCCTAACATCTCTTAAATCTAATTTAATTTTATCCTCAATCGGATCCCACTTCAATCCCAAGAAACCTGTTCCTTGCCCGAAGTCAGTATTTTCCTCATATCCGTTTTCATTCCAAAGTTTATACAATTCCGGACACTTAGTTTTTAATTTCCTCAAATGAAATCCCGCTGCTTTTAATATCTCTATTGCCGTAGACGTCAAATAATAAGCATCTTGAACAGTATTGGCTCCATAGCAGAGATCATAAAGAAAAGAATTTAACATGTCATAACATTTTGGATGATGTTCCTTAAATTTCTTTATGTGAAATTTCAAAACGCAAGCCAAGGAAAATGGCGAAGTAGTTAAACCGAATGGGAGACGATTTAACTGGAGAGTTTCGGTTGAATGACCTACCTCTTCGGAAAACCACAAAAATTTAAGGTATTTTCTATCTTCCTCCGCAATCTCTATCATAAGAAAAGCTTTCTCTAAATCTCCGCAAAATGCAATTTGATATTCTCGAAATTTAAGAATTATATCCAATAAATTTGCATAAAGATTTACTCCTGATTCTAGAGACTCATTAAGAGATTTATTATTTTCATTAGCCTTACTGCTACAGTCATAAACAATTCTAACTCGAGTTGTTTCCTTGTCATCCCTAATTACCGCTCTGTGAGGCATATAATATCCTGAGTTTTTATCTTCATTAACATATTTTCCCACAATCTGACATTCTAACTGATCCGATATAATTTGTTTATACTGGTCATAAATTTCTTGATTTTTATTTAGTTTTTGCTTTAACGAATCAAAACACTTTTTCGCAACCTCATAATTAGAATTCAACCCAACTACAGGTCCCAAGTTTTCCTTCCACATCAATCTACAAACGTACCTTTCCCCATTAAATTCCAGAGAATTTTCAAATTTTTCAATCAACTGATTGTCCCATTCAGAAAAGTTTTGTTTGTCTGACTGAAATTCTTCTATTTCCCAAAATTTTTTTTAAATCGCACAAAATGGAAGAAGAGTCCATGACTAAACATACATTTTCATAATTATTAGTAAATTTATTACTTCCTTCCACTCCCGCTAGTAACCAACCGAAACAAGAATTTATCGCCGTAATGTTTTCATTTAACTTTACTCTCTGGTCATAAACAACATCCCAAAATGAATCACATCCGATAAGTATTTCCGTCTGACAGTCACCAGAAAATGAATCAGCCAAAGGTAAACCTCTTTCCTTCAACGCATTGCGAATAGATACATCAGGAATTTTCAAGGACAAATTAGATATAAAATCCGTTATGACAGCTTCTAACTCGTACGATTTCGAACTTTGATCCCTATTGCGCAACGTCAATGAAACGATACCGTATTCCTTCTCACGTGCTATTTTGTCTCCGAAAGCGAAAATAGCTATTCTTTCGTAGCGTATTGGCTTTAATTTTAATTCCTTAACTAATCGAGATGAAATAAAACTTCGATGACTACCATTGTCTAAAATAACATTAGTTAAGACTGAATTTTTATCCGAACAGGCTAAAACTGTACATGTTTGTAAAAAGGGCTTATTTTTGGTACATATATTACTATGAGACACAGGAATATTCTCGGCGCTTTTATTAGATTTAGATTGTGAGTCATTCAAAACAGTTTCGCTTTCCACTCGCTTCTCACAACCTCTCGTCTTAACATTAACGGGTTTATTTTTTCTACACACTGACTCATGGTGAAAATTGCTTAAACAATTTTTACACGATATTTTTGCCCTGCATACGCGAGACCTGTGATATTTCTGGAAACAACACCAGCATCTAGCTTCAGTCCTAAGCTTATTTATTTTTTGTTCTACATCCAATTTTTTACAACTTACGGAATCGTGATGACCGTCACAGAATAAACAAAAATTTTTTATTTGTGCATTTAACGCTGAAGCGGTTGATATATTTTTAGGCTTTGAATAGTTTTTTCGATAAGTTTGACCACTTTGATAATTTTGGGAAAAGGATCGTTTTGTTTCGTAACTTTTTAGGGGGCTCATCACAGTTTCGGCAATTTCCCTAGATTCGACTTCATTCCTCAAAAACGTAATAATTTCCGAAACCTCACAATTCACTTCCCTGTTTCGTTTTCGGTGAAAATCTAACACCAAATCTTGTGGTAGCAACTTCAATAATATTGGATTCAATAAATGCCCATATGAACCCTCCGTTACATTTAATGAACGCAAATTTCTTATATTAACTTCTATTTCATCGTATAATTTACGCAAACCCTTAACATTACACGAACTTCTCACGGTTTCTAAGCTTAATAATTTAGTCATGTAAGAATTTATAATAGAATCAGTTCTACCATATCTTTGTTTTAAAAGCTCAAGACATGAGTCATAGTTTTTCTCATTTAATTCAAAACCCGCAACAACGTTATATGCAGGACCAGAAAGAAGAGATTTTAAATATTGGAATTTTTCAATTTTCGTAAGTGAATTGTTTGAACCGATTGCGCTATCAAAACAGTTTAAGAATTCCATAAATTTGCCAGAATCACCATAGAATCGCGAAATTTCTAACTTTGGTAATTTTAAAGCCGTAACAGTGTTTTCCGAAACACTAGATGTGTTAAGAACTGAAGAAGTCCGCTGAACATTTTCTGCTGCTAATTCTTTAATTTTGCTTTTTAGTTTAATCTTAACTAACAATATTTTGTCATCGTATTCTTCCGAAGCTTTTAATTCACCTTTAAATTTTTCCGGATCGTCTATGAGTGCTTTCACCTCTAAATCATGGCTTTTCAAGATCTGCTCTTTCGTTTCTAATAGTTCCAGTAGTTCTGATAATGAACTTACCTCTTCGACAGCTTCATCGAGCTTCTTCACTCTTTTAACTAGTTTAGTAACACTAGCGCGAACATTACTTCTTTTTTCAATTATTTTCGAAAGCTTATCCATATTAACTCAGAATTTGTGAGTTCAAAAGGTCTTACCTCCACAGTCCAGTATGCAATGTTACGCATCCAAAAGCGTGCGTAAAGTATCCAAACTTCTCAGAACTATAATCCAGTAATGATGACTAATTACTTCCGGTATTCCACATTCGCGGACAAGATGCATTAATTTTGCATCTAATGGTTCTGTGAGACTAAAGGTGCATCCAAGAGATAATAAGAGGTTTTGTTAACAATAACAACACTTATTTACACGAAAATATATGAAAATTGCAATCAATCAGAGATATATTATTAGGCATCTCTGCCTTCCATGTCCTACACCTTTAGTATTCTGCCTGCCACTGACTATTAGGACGAACGCAGCGCCCTCTAGTCAGAATGACGCTGGAAATACGTAATACAGTACTCTCTCTCAACACGTAGAGTTTGTGAATCAAAAATTCGTTAAAGTTTTACAAATATGAAATAGATTAAAACAAATTCCAAATTCAGCCGTCCAGATGCCCATGTTCGGGTGGAGGATTACATTATTCAAAATTTGATGGCTCTAGAGACTGTCGTTTTTGTCACAGTGCGAGAAACATACATGTATTCTCTTAAAAAGTCCATGGTTCAAGCAACCCTAGAGCCTTGGCTTTGTATGTGGGAGGTACTGCCACAGGCCCACCCAACAGTATCTAAACTAAGTACCTGGAATCGACGCGCTCCCCACTAACAACCCTTTTCTTTTTTAAAAAATACGTTGCCTTCTTGAGACAAAGCTGTGGTTGTGGAACGTATGTTATATTATTGCTTGCTTGATAGCTGGGTTGTATTTAGAATGCTGCTTGCTGCCGAATGTGTTCGCAAGATACTGCGGAAATTTTATTTGCAGAACTTTAATTGTGAGTGATGACAATTCAATTAAATTAGAATTGCCGAAAATCCTAACAAAATTTTAAAATACTGATCTAGACGTGTTAAAAAGAGATAAAAAAACATATGTATAAAACACAGCATTCTTCAATTGACATATAATTATCAAGTTGAGAGTTTGGAAGTTTTTATGAAAAATGGTGGTGTGGTGTGGTGTATTTAATTATGGCAAAGCACACGAGGGCTATCTGCCTAAAGGGAGGGATGCCTTTCGTGGAGGACTTTCAAAGGGAAACTGGCTCGTATACACGTTACACATGGGGAAAACCACGAAAACGCCCATGTAGCCAGCCCGTTCGCGGGATTTGAACCTCAGACCGAACTACCAGTGTTCAGCGTCTTTACCGCTCGGCCGCTGGTGGGCCCTTTTATGAAAAATGATATTAATTATAGAAACCGAGTTACGTTTCATTCATGAAATTCATGAATGCATTTAAAGTTAAACAATGAACAGGTTGATTTATAAATAAACGCTTTTAACTAACAGTAGCGATTATTATTCATTCTTATCAGCTATAAATTGGGATTTCTAATGGAATTTTCCATGTTAAATTTGCCGGCAAATTTTGTCATTTTAATTAAAAACTGCCAATTGTTATTGGAATAACGATTAATTAATGCCAACAATTTTCAATACAATTCCCTAAACTACATCTGCAAATAAAGCTAGAAGCATGCATAAATAATTACACAAAATTTACCTCTCAACATCACTTTCTATATTATATATCATATTTTGACTGCAGTATATGTATATATATTAATACTCTAGATATTATTATTAATTTAAGCGTAAATAGGCTTTAGGACAGAAGGGCTATTAGTCTCAAAACGGTATTTTGCGTTGAGTTACTTTTGAGGTTGTTACCACCAAATATTATCGCGCTGTATTATATTTAAAGGGACTAAATAATGTAGAATCTACGTGAGTGTACTATGTTCCTCGCTTAAAATGGTACCATGAAAATCTTAATAACGTAGACCTTTACCTGAATATGGACACCTGGAAGTGAATTTTTGATTAAAAAAACTCAACGATTTTAGAGCCAGCCGTGACAACACTGTGCGGAATAAAACATATTTGTCAAAAGCAGAAATTTTAAAGATATGCCTTTTAAAAATATTTTTAGTTAAAAGGTGCTTTAGCACAAATGCTCTCCTTCTCTGGTGTATTGAGAATCTGGGAGCAGGCACCTTGACTGTGTAAGCTGGAACGTGAATGCTTATCCAAATGCAAAAAACGCCCCAATAGGCATAAAAAAACCCACATATCATATATTTTTAACTGGATATTTATCCACCACTTTTTGGTTATAAAACTTGTTATAAAATTTTTATATATGATTTACTTCAGAAATGTTGTGTTTTTCCCCTGAGTATTCTTTTAAAAGTACTGCTATGACCATTCCGGGCGAAGCGGTCGTTCTTATTTTATTGTTTTCCTTTTCTCATACGTGTGGTACCTATGTTTTTCACTGTATAATTCTCTATAAAGTGGTTTGGCAGTGCAGGAAAACTTTAATTTGTTATGCTTAATCTTTTCCCGAAGGCATGTCCCGAATGCTGTGAAAGTCCATTGGGGTTCGGCAGTTTCTCGTCGTTTGCAGGAGTATGAATTCTGCCTCTTGAATTTCTAAGAACATTTTAAGACCCGGCGAAGAGAGCGCTATTTTGCTGGATCTCTTTAATGATTCCAGAGAAATTATACGTAAATTGAACCTATAATAATTATCACCATCTCTTAAAGTAAGCATTTATCTCTGATAACCTGCTTACCATTTTTTTCTATATTTATATCATATAAAAATTAAATGTTAATTGCAAGTCGTTTGTGTTGTTGGGGTTTCGTAGCTGAGGTGTTTTTCAAAATGGTAAAATTATCAAATTATCTCAACGATACCATTCAGAAATTTGCAATAAATGTGATGACAATTTATCGCAGTTTGTAATATTTCAAAATCATGATCGAGAGATTTTTTACTTGGAATTTTGCATTCTGCAAGGTTTTCCAACTAAAAAATTAGTAACATGGGCATTTTAGAATTTTATGCCAAAAGCAAAATTTGATTTTAACACTGTTTGGCAGTTTCTTTGTAGCACTGTATAGTCCAAAAAATTGATAACTAGCATTATATGTGGGGCAGTCACAATTAGTAATCATGGCATTCATCACCAGAAGGCTTTGTGAAGACATTTTATGGTTTGCAAAATCAAAGTTGGTCGTAAAAGGGCATTTATGTATTAGAGAAAAAAGTATTTAATGATATTTTTACATTAGCCATGGAAACAGGTAAAACTGAAGTAGTCTTCCCTGGCATAGACACAATGTAATTCAAGCTATTCTCTTTGGCGCGATCGCTAACACTTGTAATTTTATTGGAGGCTTGAATCCCGGCTGATGGGCCATTTGCATTGAGTTTTTCATGGTTTTCGCTAATGTGGATATGAGTAAGTTCCCCTTGTAAAGTCCTCCACGAAAGCATTTCACCCTTTTAAGTAGATAGCCTTAGAATGCTTTGCCATAATCAAATAAAATCAAACTCTTGGATGTGAAAGCCCAACTATAGTTGAATAGCGTAGCATTTCAAAAGTGGTAAAAGGACATTCATTTAACATTTTTATAACAATAATATACTTCAAAGCGTTAATGCATAAATTTTGAGGTACTAGCCCAGTCCCTTTGCAGATTTTCCGATTCATCTTTTACTGTTTTATCCTGTGATCAAAACTGTGCCGGTTCGTCAGCTGTTATCCCCTTATAAGCCAAAACTGATGGAAACTTTCTTGATTTATCTGCTGTTACCCCCTCCCCAATCTCCTTATCAGTATCCCCTACTAAAACATGGCTGAATCTTTTCCCGTTCACGTCCTTTTCAAAAAAATTGTTGACAGAGTCATTTGTTGAAACTGAACATTACATAATGAATGTTCATTGACGTAACCCTTTATGACCCAAATTAAATCTAATTTGTATTTTATTTTCTTATATTTAAGTAGGAAAATTATATGTGCTGGAGTTCCTCAAGGGCCTACTCTTTTTAAGACTTATATAAGTGATTTGCGAGAATATATCATCAGCAAGTTGCAATGTATGCCGACAACAAGTTTAATCAATTAATTCAAATCATGCAATAGAAAATTTACAACTTGGCCTAAATATAATCTCTCTCAGGTGCCACTTATGGAAATTCAAATTGATTGCAAGTAAATGCAGTATAATTTTATTTATAAGGTAGAAGTGAAACCACACAGTTAACCTAAATATGCAAACTGGCAACCAAATTCTCCCAGTTGAAAATTCTACAAAATATTAGTGTGCAATCCTAGATAACTAGCTAACGTTCAAAGAGCAAGTTAATTATGCCTTAAGGAAGGTTAACACGGCTTTTATGGCATCATACAGACTCTTGGGATGAAGATCAGTGTTTAATCTCAAAGTTAAAAGGACTCGCTACCTTAAAACAACGATTCGCCCAATTCTCTTTTAAGCTATAAAAGCTTGAGCCACCGCACCCAAATCCTAGCGGAAGAAACTTTAATGTTTCAAAATACACTACATAGAAATCTTACGAATTCGTCCTGGTTTGTGCGCACGCAGATTATTCCTAATGTTCTCGACATTTTCCATCACATCCTCGCATAGTAATTTCTTTGAAAGAATTGCAAATTCTCTTTATGTCCATATAACCTGTGTTGCGGAGTATGATCGTACCACTGAGCATCCGTTTAAAAGTCCTAGGACAATTCAGCACAATGCTATATATTAATAGTTAATCTTTATATATTTGCATATATTTTTAAGTTGCACTATATTCTAGTACTTTTTTAAGTTTCAGCGCAAGTGAACCTTGTACTTGTGCGTTTTTACTTCCTTGTACGAAATAGAAAGGAAGTATTGTAATTGCAAAAAATTTCAGGCCTCATATTTAAACGAAAATATCCATATTGACCGCTATCGAATGCAATTTAACGATGTTTTTTGTGACATCTGTACGTAAGGACAGAATAAAGGACACTTCTCCCCCCCCGAAAAAAATTATAAAACTGATTTTAAATGAATTCTACAGAGAATTTTTCGTGGCGTCTGTGCGTACGTCCGTATCTCGCATATCTCAAAAACGAGTAGCCTCAGAACGTTGAAATTTTTTATGTAGGACTGCTATAACATGTAGATGTGCACCTCGTATTTTGGTTGTAATCGGCCTCACTAAAAGTATATAAATATATGTATATATATACATATATTTATATACGTTTACATATACAGAGTGGATATCACTCTGTTACTCGCTTCGCTTTCGGTTCTTCCGAATTTCTCTAGACAGCACTCGTCGGTTTCTATCTCCCAGCTTCGTTGGTCTGCCGACTCGAGGCACATTCCGACAATCACATAGGCCACTGTCGATTTTGGGTACTTCGGATTCCTAGATATGTCCGTTACGGATCGGCCACATTTGGGATACCCGATAATTATACCTTTCTCGAAATCAGAGAGGTCCGAACTGTGAGGCATCTTGCATGCGACTAAAGCCGATGCTGTTTCCTACACGATATATACCGGCGGAGTCCATGACGTACCTTAGGACCGCAGATATCGTCATCTGCATAGGTGTCCAAATACTTATTGGTAGTCAGTGTACAACCCAGTCTAATATAAAATATAAAACACTGCCAAATTGCTGACCACTAGTATTTTCGTCAAGTTTTGTAGTATAAATATTTGAAAACACAATCAAAAACAATTCCTGGAGTGTTGTGTTCTCTTTTAAATAAAACTGTTTCCCTTTTTGTAGGCAAAGCGGTGGTTTGAAAAACATTAGATCATTGTTTGCTTGCAACTCTGTTTTTTTCAGAATCTTGCTGAATGTTAAATGTGTCTGAACAATTAGTGAGCTATTCAGTTAATTTAAAATTGCTGAAAAACCGTAATTTGTACTTTTTTATAGAACGTTTTTTAGAACCGACTGATAACCGGTCATAATAGTTTGAGCTCTCATTTTGAGAGTAATTTAAAATAACAAATATATTGTAAATAAACTTTGTAAATAGTTCGTGTGTTTATTTATTCGCATATTGAAGTGATTTTCTTGAAACGTGTTTATGGTGTGAAACGTGTTTATGGTGAGAGCCGCGTTTACGGCTTTTGAAGTACAAATAACACTTCACAGCTACTTAGATGAAATTATTATCCAATCAGTACAAATATTCTATGTACGAAAAATGTTAACAGGATATTTCTTCTCACTACTGCTATTCTGCGTACTTATAACTTATACCATACTTTATTTCTAATGCCTTGCAATTGATAATAAAAGTAGCAATAAAACAATATTCTATTACAGCCTGAGCCTTAACATGAGAATTCCGAAGCAGTTACTTCTCAACAGGTGCTGTATTCTCGCACGTATCAGCCGCACCTATAATTTTTTCTTTAATCAAAGATAAAAGATTTATCTTTAATTTAGTGATAAAGATTCTATAATTTTTTGTTTTAATTAAAGATGAAAGAATAAATAAAAGCTTATATAATGGAATTAGTTTTAAATAAATTTAAAAGCATTCAGCTATTATATTGCGTTTAAAGCAGCGTTTTTGCAACGTTTTGTATGTTACCTTTATTTATTAAATATTATATTCTTCCCACTTAAACCATAAAATTCAATCCATTAGTAATATCATAAAATAATTTAAAAGAGCATATCTTTAGAATTTCCGATATACAGTCTCTCGCGCTGGAGATTTTTTTTTCGTGCAGTGTTGCCTTTGCTCGCTTTGAAAGCGTGGAGTTTCTTAATCAAAAATTCGTTAAAAGCTTGAAAAATACGAAGGAGTTAATAAAACAAATTCCAAATTCCAAAGTTGGATTTTTGGATGTCCCTGTTCGAGTGGAGGACTACGTTATTCAAAATTAGATGTCTTTGGGTACCGTTGTTTTTTCACAATGCGAGAAACCATTCTATAAAAGTTGCAAAACAAATTTGAAAGATCATAAGATTAGATTTGCTAATTTATTTAGACATTAGGTTTAAAATAATTTAAGACCCTTCTAGCATTTTAATGACTAAAAATTTTTATATGAGGGTTTTAACTGTTTGAAAACGAAAATGCAAGTTGTAAGGTATTTTATTCCTCTTTTTCGCATGCCTTCGGGGTGTAATTGACGACATACTCGACGCCTAGTTAAGAGGTTTAGAGTTCCCGGTAAGTGCATTACTCCTTTTTAATGGCTCCTGCTTTCAAAACATCCTAATGACTCTACAGAGTACTCAGATGCTCCAAAATATACAGGGTGTCACGTAAACGTTGAGACAAAATTATGGAGGAGGAAGGGCACATCATAATAACTAAGAATTGCATAGGAACCCATGCCTGGAAGTGTCAGAGTTAAGTGGTAGCAGTGGTAGAAGATGGAAAAGTAAAGAAGAGAGTGATTAATTTGAAACATTTATTGGACATGGATACAGATGGTGTACGACAGCTTAAATGTTACAACAGATTTTCGGAGTTTGCACCATTAGACGCCCGACATACCTGGGACACTAACGGACCATTGATTGCCGGACATGTTCAAACACACAGGCAGTTTCTTTGATTATAGCAGCTGGGCAGGCGAGTCTTGCCGCGAGATTCATTTCAGACACAACAGGATCGTGATATACGACACTTTTGATGGCTCCCCAGAAAACGAAATCAAGGCTCGATGAATCCGGTGAGCGTGGGGGGCCAGGGAACGGATCCACCACGCGCAAATACATCGTATTCTTAAACCAAAATAGAGTTCGAGTCTATTTGTGTCATAACTATATATTTTGGAACATTGATAGCGTATAAAGTCAAATCTTGAATCGTCTTAAAGTTTGTAAATTTTTAGGAATGCAACTAATTGCAGCGTCTCTATCAATCAAGAATCGAAAACCGGTACTTTTATCCAAAATGAATAAGCGGTTGTATGATTGACTGGCATAAGTTGAGTGCATCTTGTTTTTAATCATCCCATGTAACTTCAGACATGTCCTTCTTAATTTTTCCTTTAACCAGATCATAAAGGCAAGATTATGTCTCAGCTGCATTTCGTATAAACTGTTCGTAGAAGTTAAGTATTGCAAGAAATCGCCTTAGATCCTTTACAGTCCTAGGTAGCGGATATTCGAATAGAGCTTTTATCTCTTCTGGTAATGGGAATATACCATAAAAAGAAACTAGAAAACCTAGGAATCGGATTTCGTTTTGCACCAAAACGCATTTAGGTAAATTAACGTTGAGTCCGTAGTTCTTCAGTCATTCAAACACCTTTTTTAAATAGGCTTTGTGTGTGTTTTCATTTTCCGATGCTACACGTGCATCATCGGGGCAAGCATAACAGCAATCAAAACCTCGTAAAACTTTATCAAAAAATATTTAAAATGTTTGAGCTGCAATGTTTACCCCAAATGTCATGCTTTTGTACTCGTATAACATAATGGGAGTAATTACCGTTGTCTCTTATATATCAGATTGCTGAATTGGAATTCGATGATAAGTCTTGACTAGATCTATTTTATTGATTTTTTTTCATCCAATCGAAATATATCTGTAGTCGTTTGATGGAGGAAGTGGGCCGATCATGTTTTTGTTGTAGAGCATAAATCGATGATTTGTAATCAGTGAAACGGAATCTTGATCTTCGACCAGGTGCCGAAGCAATTTAACTCCTGATTATATTGGCAAATGCTCTCTATCGTAAGGGTTACAGCCGAAAACATCGCGGCAAAAACATCGCGGACGAAAACGTCGCGGAGAAAACAACGTAAGGCGAAAACGTCGTGCTACAAAACATCGTGGGAGAGAACATCGCAAAGAGAAAACATCGCAGTCCTAAAACATCGTGGTACAAAACATCGTCGTCGAAAATAAAGCGGTTCAAAAACTTCGCAATTTAAAAACATCGTCGTCGAAAATATCGTGGTAAAAAATAAAGTATCTACAAATCATCGCATGACGATAATATCGCAGACATGCTTTTTTCATACATGCTTTTCGCAAACATGCGTTAATAACTGTAAATGGATATTCGCATAATGATTTGTGAGCGCAAAATGGAAAGAAGGATAATTTTTACTTTCACATTTTTTTTATTAACTAATAATTTTTTTCTGAAAAAGTAAGAAGGAAACTTAAGCATAGAAAATTAAATGCAACTTATAGCAATTAATAGAATTTTAAACTGACATAGTTAACTAACAAAGGCCATTAATAAATCAATTTTTATAAAGTTTTTACTGGTAATTTTTCATGAAAAGTATAATCTATAAGTTGCATTTAATTTTCTATGCTTAAGTTTCCTTCTTACTTTTTCAGAAAAAATTTATTAGTTAATAAAAAATGTGAAAGTAAAAATTATCCTTCTTTACATTTTGCGCTCACAAATCTTTATGGGAATATTCATTTACAGTTATTAAAGCATGTCTGCAATGTTATCGTCATGCGATGATTTGTAGATACTTTATTTTTTACCACGATATTTTCGACGACGATGTTTTTAAACTGCGAAGTTTTTGAACCGCTTTATTTTCGACGACGATGTTTTGTACCACGATGTTTTAGGACTACGATGTTTTCTCTTTGCGATGTTTTCTCCCACGATGTTTTGTAGCACGATGTTTTCGTCTTGCGTTGTTTTCTCCACGACGTTTTCGTCCGCGACGTTTTTGCCGCGATGTTATCGGCGGACACCATCGTAAGTGCTGTACTTACCAGCCGATGAGGTGGTGACAATGAGGTTTGACAACAAATGCAAATTATCATTAATATGTACTGAAAGAACAATAAAATAAATGCAACAAACAGACACAAATCGCAATCAGAAATTCAGGAACACACAACAAAAATCAGCATAGAATACAAAACCGAAATTTACATAGGCAAATTTAACGGATGACTCTTGGTGATAATTCACACGAGTCTCTTACTGCTTTTAACGTTAAAATATCGAGGTTTTTTATATCATGGAAGACTGATTGCGTTAATTTTTGTGCTTTGTAAGTCTTGCTAGTGTCGTGCGGATTTTAAATGGCATATCTTAAACAATTTAAGATTTGACGAATGCTGAAGAAAACTTAGTGAATTTCAGCTTGTAAGCGGGGTGTGTAGCTAGATTTACATATCCTAGCATGTTTGACAACGCAAATATATTTTCTGAAATAATTGATTAAAGAAAGTTAAAATTGTTTTCTATTCTAAATTAACAACGTACAACAGTTCGAATCTCGCACCACAAACCGCCTCCGCAAACTTTCAAACGGGAGGAGCGGTCAATTCAAAAAACGGCAGAAAGGTGCTCTGATTGCAAGACTTCAGTGTATGTCTGTAACAGCTGCTCATCTTTAAGTTTTTTTAACCTAAATATTTTTCTATGCAATATCATTTGAAGAATTCTTACTGATATTATCGTAAATACTTTTAATTAATTATTAATATCTTTTGGCCAAATTGTTTGTTTCTTCAGCTTATCAGTATCCATCTTAAAGAGCCCATAAGCGGCGGAGTGGTAAATTCGCTGATCATTTAGCTCGGTCCGAGATTCGGATCCCGCAAAAAGGCTGCCTGCATGTGCGCTCTCATGGTTTTCCTGGTGTGTAACGCGTTTATCAGCCAGCTTCTTTTATAAATTCATCCACGAAGGCATCCTTTCCATCAGGCAGATAGCCCTTGGGGCTTTGCAGTAATCACATGAAGCAAACGCAACCAATTCATCTTGAGCAATAAAAAAAATGCACGTATCCAAAACAAAGAAAACAAAGAGGATCCAAGCAATTTTAATTAATCCAAAACGAAAACTTGATAGCATCCGTTCCAAATTCATTCATTAAGTTCCATTTTTGAAATTTATGAATAGTTTAAAACACGAATACTTCAAATCCAATGTACTCGGCTTTTCCCGGATACGCCATTCTCGCAAAAGGATGAAAACTTTAAACATTTAAAATAAAAGCTGCTTTATATCTACACAATATTTACATTTATGGTTCAGTTTTACAACTTGCAATCCAACTGCATTTACTTTATTTTGAAATAATTAAATGCATATTTTTCTATTTAATATATATTTTTATTATTATTATAGACGCTGCAAATTGGCCATTGAACTTCCGCATTTCTGAAATATGCCTTCTTAGAAAAGCAAGTGTCGAACCCTGCTTTAGAAAATAATCAAAAAGGTTTCGTTCTTCAATAAATATAAAACTGTAAATGAGTTTTTATTAGTATATTATAATATTATAATGTAATTCAACAGTAACTATTTTAATAATAATAAACTTTGAATCAATTGCATTGCGTGATGTAATTTAATTTCTGCACAGCATGTCGTTTTCGATCCATTACCAGCAAATTATTCACACTGATACTGGGCCATCCAATGCTTCCGAACATTTTGGGAAGCTCTGGCCCTTTCAGTTCGTTATTGCGGATGTGCCCCACCCTATCATTGGGGCAGAGGTTTTAATAAATTTGGAATTTTGGTGGATATTAAAAATCGACGCTTGATCGATAACTTCACCAATTAGACTTCTAAAGGATACAGGGCCTTAGGACCTTCTTTGGGATTAACTCTCATTTGTGACACTGCTCATTAAACGAAACGTTTAAACAAAATTTAGGAATTATTTAATCCCACAATAAGTGCATGGTCAATTATTCATAATGTACAACGCTGTATCGAAACTAAAGAACTTTCTGTTTAATTAAAAGTTAGACATTTATCACCTGAAAAATTCTAAGCTTTAAAAAAAATTCAAACTCTTAATGGAACAAGGAATCAAATAATCTCAAGAGACTAAATCAGAAATAAAGCTAAAATAAGAACCCAAAATTCACAATCGATTTAAAAAAGAATCAATTTATTCGCACTGGGTAGTGTGAAAATAAATTTTGTTATTCAGTGTGTCTGGAATAATGGATTTCGATTCTATGATTCAAAACAGGACATCAAAAATCAAACTGTGGAATTTATTTTGATTATAAATAGATGGCTTTACGATTCAGCGAAAACAGGGCGTGCCTTCTTCGCCTTTCCCAGACTTCCCGTCTCAACTCTTCACTTTTTGATTTGACTTGAGACGCGATATTGATAAAATGAATTAAGCTCCTTCAAAATTTGATTATATTTGATTAATGGACAGGTGCCCATCATGTTGGAACCACGTGTTCACAAGCTCTTCGTTCATATAGCGTTCCATGCTTTTCGTATGCGGTGCCTACCGCTGGAATGAAGCAATCCTCACTTTCCACTAGCACTCTCCTGTACCACACCCCCTAGCGGCGTACAGTGACGTTTCTGGGCAGGAGTTCCTATGCAATTTCTAATCCTTATGATGTGCCCTACCTCCCCCAGAAATTTGTCGCAACATTTACGGGACACCCTGTATACGTTATTTCTTAATGGCAATATAAATTCACTTTCCGTTAATTTTCTGGAATAAAATCCTAAAGGTTCAACCTTATCACCAACATGTTCTTGTAATACGGCTGACGGCTCCAATAGTTATTTCTGAACCATCGGTAATGAAGGAATGCTTCGATTTTGAACAAAATGCGCCAATATAGTAGCATTGGGTAATCATTGCTTGCACATTTCAGACCTTTCCATTTTACAAGATTTTGAGCGAATATCTGTTTTCACTATTTCATTGCTACATTGAGAATGATTTTTTTTTAGTTCAGCCCCTGAATTTTTTTAGTTCCATAGCCTCTTTAATTTTTTCTATTATCTATTATTATCTCTATTTCTTATCTATTATTATCTCTATTTCTATTTCTATTATTATATCTTTTTTTTTATTTCCCCATGACCTACTTTTATCTCTTCTTTAACAGATACCTGGACAATGTCCATCTCCTCTGTAAAAGTTACTTGGCCAACTTTCATCTCCTCTTTAAGGGAATCTTGGCCCACTTTCATTTCCCCTTTAACGGTTTCATCTCTTTTTTAACAGAATCTTTCATGTTTTCTTTAAATGATGCTTCGCCAGTTTCCATCTTTTCTTGGAATGCAGCAAAAGCAGTGACGAGCTATTTCAAATGTTCTTTCATCGCTCTAGTAATTGGCATTGAAATCCCACTTCTAACACCAAAAAGCGCGGGTTCGTAATAGACAGAATGCGCAAATCCGATAAAACGTTAATAAAATTTGTTCGTATCACAAGAAATAAAACAAAATGCTGGAATTTTTCATCACAGATATTCATACAATATCACACAATAGTTATATTTTAAACTACTAAAACGTTAAATAAAACTCAATCCAAAGTGCAGAGCAAGCTAACCCGATCTCAACGCGAATTCGCTACAATAAATAATAAAAACTTCAAAACAACTGAACTGATATTTTTTTCTCCGGCTTTTATAAGCTTTTTAATCATGCACGAGAACCCTCTGTTATTTTCTCGAGGTGTTTGAAAAGCAAAAGTTCAATTACGAGATATCTATTTATTAAATGTTAAATGCGCATGCTCCTGTATTTTTTAGTTTTCGGCTCATGCTGCAATAAACGGAAAATTAAAACAATTTTAATTACAATTCTACTAAAAATAACAAATTAAATACGAAATATGTAACAATATTATTATTGACACATATCTGCGACACTTTAATTATGAATTATTTAACTGTTCTCTGCATCTATTTTTATCCCAAAAAGCGTTAGTCCTGAAGGGCTATAAATTTCGTTTTGGCATTTTGCGTCGAAAACTTTAAACGTCCGTTTCACTTTTCAAACTGTTGCCACCAAATAACATATCCTTGTGTTATATTTGAAGAAATTAAATAATGAAGAATCTTCATAAATGTAGGTATGTTTCTCGCATTGAGATAAAACAACGAAACCATCCAATTTTGAATAACGTGATTCTTCACCAAATATGGGCATCTGGAAGCCCTAATGTGCAATTTGTTTTCTTATGGATTTCATATTTTGTAACACTAACGAATTTTTGATTAACGAACTGAACGATTTCAAAGGGAGCAATGGCAAAACACTGTCCGAGGGGGGAGAAATTGTCCCCAGCGCGCGAGACTGTGTATCTGAAATTCTAAAGATAGGCTCACTTCAAAATTATTTTGCGATATTGCTATTGAACTTAATTTTATGGTGTCCGTGCGAAGAACGTAATGTTTAACAAATAAAAATAACGCCCAAACGTTGAAAAAACGCACCTTTAAGTGTAATGTAAAATCTGAAGGCTTTCAGATTTTTTTTTTCTGTTTTTCAATGAACATTTGTTGACTAATAAACAGCAGATACTAATTTTATTTATTTAACAAATTCCTATACGAATATTTAACGCAACCATGAGCAAACTGATACGATCTTCCACGAAAGCAGCTAGATATAGTTGCAGGGGATGTTTTTTATAACGATCCTTAATATCCTATAAAAAGGATGTTAGAAGTGTGGTCGATAAAGCGAAAGTTTTGTTAATTTTAATGGGTTAGTGGAATGCTCGAATTTTGGGAAAAATTCAAAATGCGAAAAATCGAACAATCGCGTTCTTTCAGCCATTCGAATCGTTCGAAGCCTAAATTAAAAACATTATTTATATAAGTACTAAGCATTTTAATTCACAGCCTTCTATCAGCACAATTTGAAGGGACCTTCATCATCAATATATTACATCTGCGGTGCTGAGACAAACATTCAAACATTTCTGGCTGGAATTGAATTATCCATGATTCCGTTCCAATGTGGAATTTTCTCTATCCATATTCCTGCGATTCAAGATGATAGGGCAAAACGTCAAATTTAAACTGCTTGTGAAATATATTTGATGTCAAAATGTAAGCGATTTTTAATTTTATTCGTCAATTGTGAAACTTCGAGTTTATCCTTTTAATAAATTCAGTAATTTTACAGACTGCTCTCTGATATTTTACAGGATAGTTTTAAAGTTAACTTCAAATAATTTCCCATTAAACACATTTAACTATTTTCCCTTTTTATTCCTTTGCCTATTAAATTTTGCTCAAAGATTTTTAAATTTTAATATTCGAATTCTCATCGGTTCTTATGTAAGCGAAAAAGATTAATATAAAAGAAATTATGTACCTTTTATCTTGGAATGTTTCTCGAAAAGCCAATTTTTGGTTAGTTATAAAACAGTGCTGATTAAAACCCGGGTAATCTTTCAACTCTGAGGAGATAAAGAATTGGTAAAGGCTTTCAAGTGTAGAAGACATTTAATTGTGAATAACGATCAATTTCTAGGATAGCTGTTTATAAAAAATCGATTCTTTTTCTGGTAAAATGTGACTCAGAGATTACGTTAATTTTTTGGAAACGTAAAAGACTTAACGCAGTTTATTCTACGACCATGAGTCTGTGCCTGCTCTTAACCTTTAAGAGACGGGGCAGTTTGGAAAGGTTTCACTTAAAAAGAGGCCCAACAGCGGCCGAGCGGTAAAGACGCTGAACACTGGTAGTTCGGTCTGAGGTTCGAAACCCGCGAACGGGCTGGCTGCATAGGCGTTTTCGTGGTTTTCCCCATGTGTAACGTGTATACGAGCCAGTTTCCCTTAGAAAGTCCTCCACGAAGGCATCCCTCCCTTTAGGCAGATAGCCCTCGTGTGCTTTGCCATAATTAAATAATCCAATTCAATCAAATCCACTTAAAAAGACGGGAAATCCAAATGCATTTCCACCCTCCTTTTAGCTGTCATTGTAAAGGGAAACTACTACGCTTTTCCTGTAGATCGCCTTTGTTAATTTTCAGATATGAGACTAGGGAATAATATAAAAGAATTTGTTGAATTTGTCCTCTTTTCTGCTGTTTCTTTTCCCTAAACTGGGGAAACATATTATGGTGAGATTTCGTAGCTAAATAACTGTCATATGTTGGAATATTAAGTTTTGACATTGCATCATAAAGAAAATACGCTTTAGCAGTAAATGCACGCCTATAATCAGTTCATAGCTTATTCAGTTTTCATTCGTTTCCATACTGAACTTAGTTTAGACTTACGTGTACTAATTAACATTTTTAATTTATACTCGAAAATGATGTTTAACTGTTTGTTTCTCGTATAAATCGGCAGTTCGCTTTTATTTGTTTCTAAGCATTGTGTAACAGCTTATATTTATATATCAAACAAATCCCATTGTATTTTTCTCATATTAGTTTCATTTACCTTTTTCATTAGTATTCATATTCAGTTTAATTTATTGATTCCCCCCTCCATTGTATCGTAAGTTATTTCATCTTTCAACTACGTTATTGTTCTTTGTAATTTCTTGAAGTTTTGTGATAAAAGCATTTTTTATCCTTTAGCGTTTTTTTTATTAATTATTTCCCTTTACTTTCAAAACAGATTTTATTGATTATATTTTCATTGCATTTTGCATGTTTCAAACAGCAATATTAAATACAAAAATTACAGTAAAAAGGGAAATATAAAGAAAAAAATACCTTTTTAATGACACTGAAAAGTTGATGAACTTAATAGTAATGTGAAATTGCTAAGATTTCACTGCTGAAGGAAACAAAAGAGAATTTACGAAACTCCACACCTGGAAGGCGCGAAGGTCATCTCGCATAAGTGGCAAGGGAGGTTATTCGGACAATGACTATCTCCGCACCCTGAAGGCTGGTGGGAGGGGAATTTGGTAGTCGATATTTTCGCCATAGCCGTCTTTTTGAGACACTGCGGCTCTGGCCGATATTTAGGCCACCCGTCTTTTAAGGGTTAATATAACTTTATTTAACTGATTACTTTGCGACAAATACAGCTGAAGTACGGGAGAAAGAAATGAGTTGAAACTCTGGAAACCTACTTTGGCATTAAACATAACATGACCAGCGATTTTGCGATCGCGCTTCTCGCAATAAATACATATACAAAATTTTAATGCACGTTGAAAATTTTTAGACCATACACCATGGACATGGGCTTTATAACTTAAAATATTGGACGGGGGCAACGTTGCCGGGCCGCAGGCATATGACGATGTAGAAAAAAGGGGGATCAAGAGGTCGAGGATAGCTTAGAAACGCGATTGACGAACTGTAAGGAAAGAAATAATCCATGAGCTTGAATTAACTGGTTGAAATTCCGGACATAAAGAGGAGATCGGAAACTGCGATGTTCAGCGAGAGTACAAAACACCTTAAAAGAAATCCTCCAGTGCGACGTTAAAATCTGAATCCTTACAAGTTTTCTTTTTCTTCCTTTCATAATTTTATTTTTAGTTTACGTAAGCTGTTTATTTGTCAGTTACGCACATTAGATTTATTCGAAATAAATATCAGTTTGAAAAGTTAATATTTAGAGCCAACGCGTTTGAATTATAAAGTGTAACCAACAGATATTTCTTGCAGATTCCAAACGTTAAAGTTCAGAAAGAAAATAAATTTATGTTGCAATTTTGAATTTTGCCTTTTGAGTCATTACTATTGCCGCTGATGTATATTTCGGTAAATAAAATTTTAAATTGAATATAAACATTTTTTTTGTTAATTCTATCACACCAAAATTAGAGTTTCAGAAATTTTCGCGAGGGAAAATATGAGTGACGCTTTTTGATGACAAAGGAGCAGTATCCCTATAAATGTAATGATGCGGTTGTATTGATTTACGCAGTTTTGATTCAAAGAAGTAAAGTAATATATAATCAGATATAAACCAAAACTTAATGTGAAAGATTACCATATCGCTGCCACCGATTTTTCCATAAACACTCTTCTGGTATGAGAATTTGAAATTTACTTTCAGTGTCAATACTTCAATATAATTTTTTTTAATGAAGCTGCTCTGTTTCTTTTAAGAAAGCGGTGGTTTTCGAAAGTAGATAACATCATTATTTGTTTTGAAGCTTTATTAATTTTAAATGCTTTTGCCTACCAAATGTGTTCGTGTTATAGTTTGGAACTTTGATTTGCAAAGTGATTCAGGATAAATCAGTTAATATAAACTTGACGGAAATTGCAACAAAGTTAACCCTTTGCGGCACAGTGTGTTCGGTCTGGACAAACCTAAAATTTCCTTCTGTACGCACAGAAAAATTGAATGAAAAAGGATTTATAGGTTACTATAGGTTACTCTGAACCTTCTTTATTTATAGTAGATGGCAGCTCAACACAAACCAGTCCATATATTTTAGTCATGTTTAGTTTTTTTAACACCCTCATTTTTCAAAGAAATCTTCCAGATTTTTTTAGGGTATAAAAGGAATTGTTTCAAAAGAAATTTCTATATTATGTTTTTGTCTGTATCTAATCTCCTCATTCTATACTAGTGTTAAATTTTTACCTTGAAATCTTGCCTAAAATCAAACGGCGAACTCTAGCTGTGCCCAGACAGGGCTCACCGATAATTTAGGACAATTGAGAGTCTGTTTCTCCGCATCTCATCGGTCAGTTCATTGACAACAATGCTCGTTTCAGCACTCTTTTCGAAGCTCTATTCAATCAGTGTGCCCACTTTGGGCACACCCACAAAATTAAACGATAAGTGTTGTCTTCACAAAGTTTTACTTGTGTAATCCTCTAGGCCTAATTAGACTGCCTACCTTTGTCTTTATCAAAACTCCGATTTTAAAAGGTAGCGTGCCGGAAAGGGTTAAAAAAACCTTAATCTAGACATTTTTTCATAAAATTCTCTTAAATCGGCAAGGCTTTTTAACAGAGATACAATTAACAATTTTGCAAGCTTTTTATGGAAAATGAAGTTGGCCTAAATGCGAAAAAAAAAAAAAAAAAAAAAAAAAAAAAACCAGCTACATTTCGCTGAAACCATAGCCAGCTTGGCGATATCTCACCAGTTCAGCGAAAGTCCCATTTACCCAATGATAAAAAGATTTGCCCTTGTATTCTTATTTTTTCTGCAGAGTATCTTCTCTTCAGATTTTCATGTTACATTATAGAGAATATATAGAACAATTTCACAGATAATTTCTCTAAAATTATTAGTATAGTTATGAAATAAATAACACTGCAGTCTTTCCAAGGACTGCACGTCCCGGGCAGTACAATTGCTTGAGCGCAAGACATTCTTACTAATAAATAAAAAAATTAGTGCAGTAAACTAAAACTATAATTTCAGTTTAAAAAAACTTAAATCAAATTATATACTAAACCAATAAATAAGTGCATAAATTTAGAAATTTATATTCAAATAGGACCATGGACTTAGTACTCTATTTACATTACATATATTATATTATGGTGACCACATAGTGTGGTCAGTAAAGGACCAGGCTGTCGTAATAAATAACTTTTGGCGTAGAATGTAATGCCTTACGGATCATTACTACAAAGTCGTTCAGCCTGGGCCCACCAGCGGCCGAGCGGTAACGTCGCTGAACACTGGTAGTTCGGTCCGAGGTTTGAATCCCGCGAACGGGCTGGCTGCATGGGCGTTTTCGTGGTTTTCCCCATGTGTAATGTGTATACGAGCCAGTTTCCCTTAGAAAGTCCTCCACGAAGGCATCCCTCCCTTAAGGCAGATAGCCCTCGAGTGCTTTGCCGTAATCTAATAAAACCAAACCAAACTAAAAAAACGTTCAGCCTGGTTAGGACCGTGTAAGGACCGTCCCAAGGTAACTGCAATATAGAAGAAAGCCCTTACCCTCGAATCGGATTACAGACCCACACCTTGTCATCTTCGGTGAATCATATCTTGTAGTTCTCGTGTCGCGTCGGGTCTTCGTCTTCTCCGTTATTCTGAGCCATACGCCCAGAGACCAACGATTGGCTTCATTTCTCCAATACTTAAATTTACAAAAGCAATACTCAACGTAAGAACTAAAAATAACATAACCTGAAAGATCAATCATTATCTAGTTCTTAGAAACAACTTTACACAACAGTGAATTGTGAAATTTCGGAATAAATCTTAAATACAGTTTCATGGATCCAGAGACCGACGCAGACATTCAGAAAATCGAATGATGTAGGGAAAATTTCGAATACCGAAATAAACAATAACGTGGAACAGAATACATCCCTCAGGATTCAGACGTGCCAGAATTCTTTGAACAATATAAAAGTTATCATTTCTCAGACATTTTGTAAGACACTGAAGAATTTCGCTTCTGGGAATAGATATGGATCAAATTCCTATTACAAAGACAAGGTATTTTACCACTCATAATTATTGTTGTTTCGTTAATGCAAAATTGTTCTATTTAATCATGTCTCCCTAAACTCTCCTCTATTTAACAAAAGTATCACAAATAGCGACTTCTTATTTTTGAATTTACACATATATTTGTATATATGTCGTATATATATTTATATATTTTCTTAATTTGTCGAATTTTTAATAATTTTGAAATTTGCGATCTGAGAAAATTCTTGAGGGGATGATAAAGCTTGAAGGAAATTTTTGGACTTAGTGATAGCAAAAAAGAAACAATTATCAAAATTAAAAAAACAGCCATCGCAGATTTATTAATTTAAGAAATCTGTTTTTAATTGCAGTATGTGAAAAATTTTAGAACGTTCGCGAAAGAGACTTCCATTCTAAATGGCAAAGAATCCAAAATTTTCGAAAACTCAGAAATGTTTTATGTTGAAGAAGCATCTAAATGAACTATTATTTTAGTAATTACTACGTTGTAAACAATGTATTTAAAGAAATGACAAGAAACGACAAATAGTGTTGAAGTCCAGAGTATTCCTATGAATAATCTATCGAAAATATATTCTGCAGAATATCTTTGCTTCTGATGAAGAGAGACCTGTACTTTTTCTCGTTCGAAATCAATAGAGATCTTGTTAAAAATCTACGCCAAACACAAGGTTGTAGCTTTGCATATTTATATTTTTTACTCTAACGCCTTTCTCTTTTCTTTTGCTGTAAATGTGTTGAAGGTTACACTAAAGTTCCTGAACGAAGACCTGAAATGCTGCTGACGAAATGTCATGTTTAGTCCCAAAGCAAAACTTCCAGACCATTTCACTTTAAAGCTTCCAATGAAACCGTTTCCCTTAATATTAATGCACGAACAACATCATACAAATTTGAATGTTTTGCTGGTGCTTTGCATATTTATTATACCAAAGAAATATGAGTTACAAAAGTGTTTAAAAAACCAATTTGCCAGCTTAAAGCCGCCAGAACTGGAATTAGGGTATACACAAAACTCTTCTTTTCACACGATTTTCAAATAACGAGGTTCACCAATTAGACCAAACGCTTTTTATTCTAGCACTCCAAAAGGTTTTTTTTAACTCTAATTTTGACAGAGGGCTCAGAAATCGGTCGACTTATACCCACACGTGTTGGCGACTTGGTCTGCAAAATCAAAGAATTTATAAAGTTAAGAATGTATGTATGTATGTATGTATGTATTTGATTATGGCAAAGCACACTAGGGCTATCTGCCTAAGAGGACGGATGCCTTCGTGGAGGACTTTCTAAGGGAAACTGACTCGTATACACGTTACACATGGGGAAAACCACGAAAACGCCCATGTAGCCAGCCCGTTTGCGGGATTTGGACCCCGGACCGAACTACCAGTGTTCAGCTACTTTACCGCTCGGCCGCTGGGGGGCCTAAAGTTAAGAATGAAAGTTTCGCTAAAGCAGGAGTGGCTCCACCACACCGAAGAGTGGCATCAATCCAGTCTTATCCGCATGAGCGAAATAGCTGTCGAGCAGATGATGAAGGTCGAAGGTAACGTTTATCGAGTTCAAATTTCTGGCACTATTTTTTTCCATCCATTCCACGTAAATTAAATCCCTGATCAAACGGCGATATGGATCAATCAACAGCAAATGCAAACTATTCGATTAATTTTTATTCTTATTTTCAATTTAAATTTTTACGTGTACTTATGAAGCGAATTTTCACTATACCGTATACACCTGAAATTATTTTGTAATAAAAATGACATTTTTGTTTTATAAATATGTAATATGGCTTTGATTATTACTTTTTTGTATGGTTCTTCGGGAAGATCTCTAGAACTTTTCGTCTTACACGATTTTATAACTTGTGAATATATATGCCCAAATTTACTATAGGGCACATATATTTTTTACGCGATATTTTTTTACGGTTTCCTTAGGAACGTATCTACCGTGTAAAAAAGAGTTGCGTGTATTTTAATTGCCAAACTAAAATGAAAGAACAGAAACTTGTTTGCCGTATTCTTTCGTTTTTGTTTGCAATTTCATTTTTTGATTAATATAAATATACAGCCTTTTATGTAAAATTCAGTATCTTTTCTTATATAATTAGGTATAAGCAATATGTGGATTTTACGTTTTGTTACATTATTATGGAAACAAATAAGAAGAATTTCAAAATCATTTTAATATTTCTCTACATACGTCAGAAATTAATGTAAAATAAAAGAAGTACATTTACTAATATTTCTATTTTTCTTTCTGTTGTCTCTTGTATTATACCTTTCGAAATAGTTTCAATAACGCTTAAAACGGCTATGTTGAAAAATATAAAATTGATACAATCATTTAATATGTTTGTAAGGTAATGATTATAAATACGTTAAATATGTGTAACATATATAATTATATTACATTATTTTATTGTTATTAATATTAAAATATATGATATAATATTATTGGGCTAAACATAATATATTCGTCACTTAAATTATTACCTATACACATAAAAGTCCTGTAATAGGCAGACGATATAACCATAACAACACTAACGGGTGCCTGCGCCCCATACTCTGAACCTGGTAAGCCATCTTAAACCATTAACATAGACCAAAAATAGCCACTGGCTTAAATTCATTATATCTCTGAATGTAATATGCACAAAATTCCAAAACTCACACGAATTAATACAATAATTCCACGAAAGATTTCAGAAGACTCTGCAGTAAGTAACGCTTTCCGTCTGCTCAATAGGTTTCGGCGTATAAGATGTTAGTAACCAACATGGATGAAACTATAGGATGTAAATCTCCAAAGTTTGGAGAACCTTTTACATTTATAGAATAAGAGGATGAAAAATATCGTCTGATGGCAACAATTGTTATAATATAAATTAAAAACATAGAATTCTAAACTATTATTAAATGTATAGAGTTTTATTGCATGTGCAACAAATAAAAATAAATTTTGATTAAAAAATTAAAAATAAATCTTTGTGTAAAAAACCTTTCAATCCATTTGTCAATTAAACTCACATATAGTTGGAACAACCCAACAATGGGAAGCATGATCTGAACATTACATAAATAATAAAAACATACGTAAATAACAGTAATAAATTTCATTTAATGCTAATAATAAATTACATTTACACTTTGCTTCATATTACAAAAGGAAAAGGGACATCTATAAATTTTTAGTGAGTGCTTCCCAAAAGTTCATAAACAAAGTGCAGAACGATTTATCACAGCAAATTAACTATCCGTACCATGCAGGTACATATAATTTAAATCAGAAATTTACAGATTAATAAAAGATATTAAAACTGAATGTACCAGCCTGCTAATTAATAAATCTTACAAATGGCGCTTTTCCTTTCATATTTAATTCCTTTACTTTGTATTTCTTCGCATAAGTAATACATATTTCGAAAATTACCAATTATGAAATTAAAGAATTTAGCTCTTATAACTTTAAAATACGTTTGTGATAATTTATAACAAACTTCTAAAGGATGGAAATGTGGCTTACACACTGCAACAACTGGCAAATTTATAGTGTTACTTGAAATCAAATTATGCATTTCTGCTTGTGTTCACTATTTTGTGTGACAGGCTTCAAATTAAAGCCGATTGCATCTTAAAAAACGATCCATTATTATACCATTATGTCCAATTGTCTACCACTTTCTTCTTGCATAATTGTGATATAAAGATTTTCAAGAAAATCTTAGTAATATCCATTGCACAGTCTTTACTAGTTTTAATAAAACTACTCTGCCGCTTTCAGGCAAAGTGGTGACTTTGAAATATATTGTAGATCACTCTATGCTCTTCTTTAGTGTTATAGTTGTAACACGTTTTTGCTTCCTGAAATATCTGAAATCAATATTTAGAACATCTGATGCTCGTGTATATTATACTTCCTCCGTCCCAAATTAGTTGCTACACTCAGGTTGAAAAGTTTGTCTTAAATTAGATGTTACATTTCAAGTAGGTGGTGTTATAAATAACTCTCGATTCAGTTAGCAGATCGACAGCAGTAAAACTTATACAGTGTGCTACAATGAATACATGTAACTAGGTTTTTTATTCTCAGTTTTTACTTTCCACAAATGTAGCACATCATTTGGAGCGGGGACTTGGTGGATGAAGGTTCGCCGTCAGAGATTGCGCCTGCCACTCAGATCTGGTTCTGCGTGTACGTCCGTCTAAAGTGGTTTGCCTGAGCGAACACGTGCAATTGAAAATCTGACTGCATCAGCATTTTTAATGCTATTTTGTGGTTTGTATGATTTGTGAAATGCTGAAATGCTTTCCCTAATTGCTTATTTTCGATTATTTTTGGATTATTGAGTTTAATTATGAAATTAATTACTGCGTATCTTGCCAAATAGCCTGATTGCTGGTTTATGTTTTTTTTTCTGCCATTTTACGTTAATTTACGCAAACTGATCGATTTAAAAAATTAATTAGATAAATTTTATCAGTTTTTGCGCGTCTGATTTTGGATTTGATAGCGCACGTAGTTACCCCAAAGCTTTCGCTTCAGGTGATTGTCAGTGTCCATGCTCTCATGAAGGTTAAAGAATGTCTCCTACAAAACAGATTGTCCGGTCATCACACCGCATTCATCTCAGTCTATCTCAAAAGTGCCTTTGACACGTTGTGGTGGTCGGCAATCCTACGGGCACTAAGGAACTCACGCTGTCCACGCAATATCTATCGGACACTGGAGAACTATCTCGCAGAACGAAAACTAATTCTGCAGCAAAATAGTGGCATACTACAAAATAATCAAACAAGGGGATGTCCACAGGGTTCCTGCGCGGGACCTTTCCTATGGAACTTAACGTACAATAGTATACTTACACAGCCGTGGCCAAGTCACACGAAAATAGTTGCATATGCCGATGGCACGGCACTAATAGTACAAGGCCCCACTAGAGAGCAATTGCAGAGAAACTGCCAAGAATCCTGCGACCTCTTTGAGGCGCTGAAGTTGAAGATTGCCGAAGAAAAATCCCAAGTTTTATTGATTCTAAAAAAAGGGAGGCTCCCTAACACGACAACCACGCATCACGCTCAATGGGAAACGACTTGCAATCAAGCGAGAACTCAAATACTTGGGAATAATATTTGATGACGAACTGAATTGGATAGCGCATGTGCTCTCCCTAAAACAGCGCACAGCAAGCATCGCTCAGCAGCTCAAGATGATGAAAGGATATCGCTTGGGTCTCAACCCCAATATCCTCAAGATCCTCTATAACACCGTCACTGAGAAAATCGTGACATATAGAGCAGCTGCCTGGGCCCTACCGATGCAGGGCAGAAAAGTAAAGCATTTGCAAAGCATCCAACGGTCATTTTTATTAATATCACGAGAGCCTTTTAGACCTTTTCCGACCAATGCACTGGCAGTCCTGGCTGGCATACTACCCTTGTCCATTAGTGTCGAGAAGGAAGCTACGTACCAGATAGTCAAGCAACTCGGCCAAACAACGCAATTTGGGGAAGAGGTGTTTACTGCAGATAACCTCGAAAGAGCAGTCATCAGCCTTGACAGGCACCCGTCTTTGCAAGGACGGGGTGTTAATGTCAACCTAAAGCAGAACACAAGATCCACGAACATAGATGTTACCTATTATACGGATGGATCTAAAGTAGACGACAGTGTGGGCTGTGCATATGCAGCACTTAAAGAGGGTAGAATAGTAAGCCAATGGAAGGGGCATTTGGAAGCGCACAATAATGTCTTCCAAAGCGAGGCCACAGCTATAAGCTATGCACTGCAAGTGATAATTCAGCAGAGGCTATACAAAAGTTACATAATAACAGACAGCCTGTCTACGTTATACGCCATCCTTAACCCCACTCACAGTTCTCCAATAATAGCAGCCATTCTGGAATACCTCCGTGCTCATAAAGAATTAAAAATTAATCTAGAATGGACGAAAGCCCATATCGGGAATCATGGTAATGAGACTGCAGATCGGCTGGCAAAAGAAGCAGCTCATAACGTCGAAGCAGTCCCAGTACAAATCCCATTGCCGGTTTCTCATTTAAAACGGAATCTGCGCGCCACAGCTCTAGCCCTCTGGCAGGCTGCGTGAAACAACGAAGACACAGGCCGCCGAGGGCATACATTTCTGCCTAAAGTGGATAGGGAAAGTGCATGTAAATAACTAATAACCGCACGGCCACAAATGGTGTACTACATCACAGGGCATGGGCCCTTTCCAGTATATTTTGAGAGATTTGGAATCTCCAATTCGGATCAATGCTGCTGCGACGATCTGGGCACAGCAGAACACTTCGTTCATGAATGTCCTCTCACGGAGGGAATGCACATTTCGTTCCCGCAGACGAACAGGGAGGCATTCAACAGATTTATGGTCAAGCAGCGACACCAGACCAACAAAATTACTCATATTGTTGATAAGCTAATGGACATGGGTCCAGACTTATGCCATGTGTAAATATAACTGGTCAGTATGTCAGCTAATTTCAATGTAAATCAGTATCATTCAAGCATAAGTAATCTAGATATGTCTGCGATGTGTGTATATAGTGTGGGCAAGTGTGTCCTAATGTATATTATTATTATTATTATTATTATTATTTTATTTTATTTTATTTTATTTTTATTTTTATTTTTATTGTGATAGGTGTATATACTAGCTCTGTCTTATTATTCCAAAGCAAATTAAGTAGTATTAAGTAGTAATGTAGGTATTTAGAAAGTATATGTAGGTAACAGTGCTGGATTGCATGTCAGCAAATATGCATTAACAGAAGCATGTAAATAACTAATAATGTATATCTGCCCTTGTTTAGCCATGTACAATGCTATTCTTGAAGATTCAAAAATCACTGGACCCGGGTACTTTGGACGGGTGTCTAACCGGTGGCATTTGGTTCGCGGAACTGCCAACCGGATGGTCCAGGCGTTGGGTTTTGGCGCCTTGTGCAAGCCTCCCATGTGGCCTCTCTGGCTTTACTCTGTATAAGGGCGGACGTGGCCCTATATGCTAATTAACTTAATAGTAAAGGGTGGTGGCCACGTCCTCCGTCACTATCACTATCACTATACATCCGAATGTGGAGAAGGCTGTCGCGCCAGGGCTCCATTCCGGGGTGTAGGACTCCTGCTTTATGGGCGATGGATTTCTGGATTTTTATGCGTTTTGCTTCTGCTTAGCGCGAGCATGGAGAGGCTCGTAGAAAATTACAAGTTACAAATACAAGAGTTGGAGCAACTCAAATTGGATAAAGGAGAACTTACAGAAATTGAAGCTAAATTCTTAAACGTTTTGTTAAGTTCATTAGAAATTGTCAATGTACTAATTAATCAAAGTAAAACTGATTCAGTTTTAAATCATGACATAGCACAACCACAAATTCCATCTACAAGTAAAAGCTATGAGGATAATGAGAGGGCAAGAAGCCCAATTAGTTTACATGACAATACAACTACCACTGATAATGAAAAAACACTAGATAAAGATTCCAGCTCAGAAGACAACTTCCCACAACGTTTTAGAGGCAAAACAGTCCGAACAAGAAATCCCAAACAGGGTATAAAGAAGATTAAATTAGATAATTATACACAAATCATTTCTCCAATTATAATTAATAAGGATAACATTGGTACTACTGTGCCGCAGTAAAACACACAAAATACCAATCAAGAATCAGTTATTCCTGAACAACACAACCTCTGATAATACAGATATTGATACAACTAATGCTGAAGATCAGCAAAATATCACGAATGATAATAATGCACAGGATAATACACCTAAAAGGAATAAATTACCTCCAATAATTCTCAAGGAAACACAATTCAAATATAAGACGTTAACAGGGTTACGCCATTAACATAAATATAAGTTCATAGAACAGAACATTAAAGATGGTGTAAAATTTATAACTTCAGATCCCGAAAGTTATAAAGGAATTGTTAGGATTTTAAAAGAGATGACAGTGGAGCACCATTCATATATTTTGCCAGAGGGTAAGAATCTGAAAGTAGTAATTAATGGGCTACTTCTCACGACTGAAATTGAGGAAATTAAGGAAAATTTAACAAAAATTATCAGGTTCTCGAAATCAAACAAATGTCACGACGTAGGGGCGGGGAAGTTCAGAAACTCCCATTATACCTCGTTACCTTATCTAAAAATGAAAACTCAGAACAAATCTATCATGAACGCTATTTATGCGACCTCAGAGTCAAAATTGTAGAATAAAGAGGCCAACAAGGACCATTACAATGTTTTAGATGCCAGGGTTTTGGCCATACTCAGGCGGGTTGTAATTACGAACCAAAATGTGTCAGATGCAGTAAAAATCATTACATAAAAGATTGTTCTGACAAGAATAAAAAAGATGTTACCTTATTTTGTGTAAATTGCGGTGGCAACCACACATCAAGTTTCAAAGGGTGTGAAAAATTCCCCAAAATTAAGACAGAAAAGCCTAAAACTTTCTCTAATAGAATAGTTGAAGGCAAATCTTTCGCAGCAGCACTTTCAACAGGTATCTACACAGATACAGTTAATGAGGACAAAAACGTTTTCACAGATCTCGATGAACTAGTTTCAGCAATAAAATCCGCTGGTTTTTTCCAGCTTACACAACAAGTTAAGAACTTGAACAGAAATAACCAGGAAAACATTCAACCTAACATTACTGATAATGGTCCCACACAGAATTAATAGAGCCTCTATCCAGATCATGATTTGCAATGCTCGGAGCATACTTAATAAAATCCAGGAGTTTCATAACTTCTTACTTACATATGATATTGATGTTGCATTAGTCACCGAAACGTTTGCGACTCCACACTTCAATATTAAGATCGCAAACTAAAATTGTTACAGATGTGACAGACTGAGTCACCGAGGTGGGGGGGTCGCAATTTACGTAAAGCACTATTACAATCATGTCTGATAAGCGAAGATAGAGGAAATGGCTACGAAGCTGTTACAGCTTCTGTTTTGTTACCACATTATGGCATAGTATATTTTATTGCATTGTACAATCCTCCTAAGATTCCTATAGATGAGCATAAACTCGCACAGTTACTGCCCAATTTTGAGCATATCATTTTAGCTGGCGATCTTAACGCGAAGAATGTAGAATGGGGCTGCAGGCGCACCAATAGAAAAGGAGAACTCTTATTTGACTTCATTAATAATTATCCCATTTATTTTTATGCTCCTGCTGAATATTCTTATCTTCCTGATGATCCAAGGAAAGGAGACATCCTCGATGTTATTCTTACCACCTCTTCAATCCCGATTTACTTAGAAGTGAAAGTTGAATTGACCTCAGATCACGTACCAGTTTTAGCTACGTTTGGTACGAATAAAAACAATGACGAAAAAGTTCAAAATAACTACTGACTGGAATAGTTATCATAACCACCTCGTTGAAATTCCTCCGGCTATTAAGCACCTTAAAACGAAATTTGATATAGATTATGCAATTGATGTTCTCAACAATAGCATCCTAAGTGCATATAACAGGGCCACTAAGAAAATTCCTGCTGATAAGTACAGCTCTAGACTGCCAAGTAGCATCAGAAACATGATTACACAAAAAAATAAACTACGCAAAAGATGGCACATTGCTTGCGACCCTAGAGTTAAGAAAGACTTAAACAATCTCAATAGAGAAATTTAAAAAATGTGTTCATAGACACAGAGAGGAGACTTGGAACGCAAAAATAGAAACTTTCAATGAAGCGAATAACACATTCTGGTCATTTGCACGAAATCTTCGCGGCAAAAAGCCGAACAATAAACCGATTTACGGGGACAACAATATTGCCGTCACGAATAAAGACAAAGCCAATGTAATGGCTGAATACTTAGAAAAACAATTTTTCCAAATCAAGATCCGAGTGACCCTTTATTTTCATATGACATGAGATACTTTATACAAGATTGGATTAGCAGCCCGTCCGCCGAAAATAAAACAAATTATACTTCACCTAAGGAAGTTAGAGAGATTATTAAAAGGATGAAAAATAGAAAAGTTTCCGGTTTTGATAATATTACAAACGTCGCTATCAAAAACATGCCCATTAATGTCATCACGAAATATGTTAGTATTTTAAATGCATGCCTGGAGAGAAATTATTTCCCCGATAAATGGAAAAAAGCTAAGGTAATTTTGTTACCGAAGCCAGGAAAAAATGCTACTTCCCCGGAAGGTTATAGACCCATAAGTTTACTGCCCGGACTGGGCAAAATTTTTGAACGTGCTATTTATAAAAGAATTGAGCCCTACATGGAAAAGATACCACCTGAACAGTTCGGCTTCCGAAAGAATCTCTCAACGACCAAACAACTTGTCCGACTTTGTGAATATATTGGCTCTGCACTTTTGCAAACATCAGAGTGTCGCCTTACTCAGGCTAGACGTGGCGAAAGCTTTCGACCGCGTCTGGCATGAGGGGCTTATTTTCAAGCTTATCTCCCTGGACTTTGATTTTGAGAGATTTGATTTTGCTTATCTATTCGTTTATCAAAAATAAATTTTTTTTTTGTCAATATTGGAAATGATAACTCTGATCCCAGAAGGCTTAACGCTGGAGTAGCACAAGGGTCAATTTTGGGGCCTATTTTATTTTTATTCTATGTTGCGGATTTTCCAAAAATCTGCACAGACCCAAATTTTTATTTAGGATGCTACGCCAATGACACGGCTCTTGCATATAAGTCACATAACCAGGAACTTGCCATTTCCAAACTTCCAGAGAAAATACCAGAAATTGAGCACTGGTGCACGAAATGGTTTATAGCCATCAACGCACAAAAATCTCATTATTATTGGGGAAAGACACTCTAGAAGTCCTTTTGAAAATAAACTAAAAGTCTTTAATGTTGAAGTCCCGATTGTAAATAAGGCTACCTACCTGGGAATTGTTTTAAATAATAAATTTACATGGAAAGATCATATCCAGAAAGTCACAGGTAAGACTGTAGCTGCCATTAGAGATCTTATTCCATTAATCGGAAGAAATTCAAAACTTGATTTACGAAGAAAAAGGCATATTTATACTGCCATTATTAGACCTATCTTTTCTTACGCATCTCCTGCCTGGGCGACCTATTCGAAAAATGACCTCAAGAAATTTCAAATTACACAAAACAAATTTTTAAGACTTATCACGAATGCTCACTTTTATGTTTCTAATGAAACACTTCACAGGGATTTGAAAATAGAGAATGTCGAGAATTTCCTTCACAATGCAAATCGTAAATTTTTTGATAAGGCGAGAAAATGCTCGCACATGAATTACTTCAAAGTTTTCGACTATGTCGTGGTCCTGAAGATGTCAACATCAGGTCTTTAGCGGCCTTCCTCACTAGGGACTCTAATTTTCCTACGTAATCAGATTTACCCATGCAACATCATCTATTCTCTGTATATACTGTATTTAATTTTATTTCGTATTGCTCTTTGAATTCTTCGTATTTTGCATATTTATATATTTACCTTTATTGTATTTTATATTTTGTAATAAAATTGTATTTGCATTTGTCATGTTTTTTCTCCACATACCCATCACGAACAACACTATTTCAGACACTCCACATCTTGCTGCCTCTCCTGGTCTTTGGCCTTAAGTTCGATTCTCAGCTTGTGACGTCCTGTGGTCACCCCCTTTTTTCCCAATTCTGATACCGCCTATCACCCGGTCCAGACACTGATATGTCATGTGCCCCTCGGGCATACTTGTCATGAGCCGGACACGTTGCATTTAATGCAATATCTCGGCATAATTTACAATGAATGAATGAATGAAACGGTGTCCATACAAATAATACATAGACTTTCTCTGAAAGGGAGATAATAAGCTATCTTAATGGCCTTATATAACAATAGAAAAGAAAAAGGTGTGCTTCTTATGTGTGCACTTCACTATGTTCTTCTAATGACTTTTAGGTTTCAGCTTTCTTCAGTAAGTGAAAAATGAAGCTTTTAAAATTGCTAAAATCTTTTTTAACTTTGGCGAAGTGTTCTTATTACTATAAAGCGCGTGTTTATTTCCATTTTGGATAATTTAGGTTAGTTTATTCCCATTATGATAAAGATCACGAGGCTGTGTATCTAAGATTAGGATCAATTCGTAGACAGCGTTTTAACAGGAGCCCTTATTCCGGTTCATAAGTCCCATATTCACATTAGACATGGGAAAAGTCTCGAAACCGCCAAGCAGGCAGCTCGTTTGGTGTGAACCTGAATCGAAGGATTAGCGTTTAATTCTCTCACCGCTCGGCGGCTAGTAGGCCTTGCAGGTTTAATAATAAATTGCCGGCTAGTAGGCTTTGCAGGTTTAATAATAAATTGCTTGAAGCTAAATTGTTTGTAATTCAATTTTAATAAATGTCACAGTCTATATCTGAAACATTCCTGAAAACATACCGGAGTTTCATACGGGAAAACTGGCATTTTAAAAACAAATTTTATTCAAATTGTTGTTGATATAATTACCAAACCATTGTTCTGTCATAATTTAGTAATGAATCCGGTTGCAAATACAATGTCTATTGTATAAAAAAAGTATAATCTAATCATAATGATAAAATTCTAGAATGACTTATATAGTGAACGACTTATACTAGCATTTATTTTTTTAATCATTATATTTTTTCAAGTATTAAATTTCCAACTCGGCGTAGTGCTCATCAATTGAAGTTTATTTTGACTTGCCGCCTAAGAAATAGCCATTTGCGATTGTGTTTATTTGCAGCAATATTCAAAATCTCTCGAGATCAAAGACCTTTCTAGAGGCTGAAGACAGGGGAAAAAGATAACAAGAACCTCGGATTATTAATCCCTCAACTACACTGGGATTGTTTATCCTAACCTAGTATTATAGTATGAAAGTACCTGTTCAGGTCACAATCTTAACACGAACACGATTCCTACTCCCTGTTCTGTCCCGAACGCAATGCTGCGGCCATCTGAGTGGGTAGTGCGCCGGCCAAGAATGCGGACTCCGTAGATCCCTCTTCCCATTGGTATAAAAGATTCTGAGGTTTGCACGATGCCTTGTGTATTGGTTCAGAGTTGGGGGATTTCGAATAGAGAGTTCGATTTTAACACATCAGTCAACTATAGTGAATATGCCCGATTGATAGAACACTTGTATTGATTTGAAGAAAGCTGTGAGGTCTAGAAGATTTGTGCAAAATGAGGAAATAAACTGCGTATATTAACCAAGAATTCTTATATTTTTGGTTCTGAAATGAAAGTTGTAATTATGAAAATTACTTAGTTTATAAAATTTTGAGATAAATTATGATTGCTATTACGTAATGGGATCATAAAAGTGCAGATTTAAAATTTCTGTCGCCATTTTGAAAGACCTTCCCTAAAGTTTCAAGAACATCATGTTTATTTAAAAAAAAAAAAAAAAAAAAAGCAGAACATGTTTTAAATTAGACTAAATATCAAAAAGAGAACACTAAAAATTCCATTTGTTCTCAAAGCTCAGATATTACGTTACATATTATTTATAAAAATTTAGTACAAAATTTCATGATCATATTTTCTGCATTATAGTTTTCTTATTTCGCTTTTCTAATGCTTTTTCTCTCAGTAAGAATTTTCCATCCCCAACACTTTTCCTTCCGAAGGAGGAGCGAATATATAAGAAAAATTACGAAAGAAGCTACTAATCTTAAATTCTGACATATCCTCTTTATTCTTTATTTTAATTTGGCCCACCAGCGGCCGAGCGGTAAAGTCGCTGAACACTGGTAGTTCGGTCCGAGGTTCGAATCCCGCGAACGGGCTGGCTGCATGGGTGTTTTCGTGGTTTTCCCCATGTGTAACGTGTATACGAGCCAGTTTCCCTTAGAAAGTCCTCCACGAAGGCATCCCTTCCCTTAGGCAGATAGCCCTAGTGTGCTTTGCCATAGTTAAATACACACACACACACTTTATTTTAATTTGGGTACTTACCTACCTTGTCGTAAAAATAATAAGTATCTGGAACTTATCAACCTAAACTGTTATTCAAAACTTTTAAACTGTTAGAGTTTTGCATTCAGAGTGTACGTGTTACATAGCCGACAACCAGTGCTTCCAAATGAAGTTTGCATTTATAGGCTACATTTTAATACATACGATGATACAAAATGAGAAGAAAGTTCCAAATTTGAATAATAAAATAAAAACCACTGTAATTCTTGAAGTATAGATTTTATCGAAATATTTGCGATGTAGAGTTAGTTTAGTAACTGTATTTTATTTTGTTATTAAAAATAAGAAAAAAGAGAATCTCTAAGATTCTAGTTCAGAAGTGGAGACGCTTCAGATTCCTTGTGACCTGTGTAAGAAGCGGCTCACGCCATTATTCTTGAGATAAAAATAAAACACTCCATTAAAGTCTCGGTATCGGACACGCCTTTGATCATCAGCATTCATTTCTTTATTTTTATTGTCATTCATTAAGTAGCTGTTGAAAGTATTACACGTAGCTCTGTTTGCTCTATCAATCTGATAATTTTCTCAACTGCTTTAGTTTTACCTTCGTGTTTCAATTAATGCATTTTTGTAGGACACCTGATTATCGAGACGATTATGATTTCAGCGATTACGCTGATTCTGAGAGATCTACGATGTCACAGCCAGTCTTTCTGGAAAGTACGGCAATCCCAAAGAAAAGGCCTTCAAAAGCGATGTCTGACGCAGAAACGAGAAGTGTTCCAGCCTTGAAGAAGAATAAACAGGATGCAAATTTCCATGAATTCATGAAACTCATTAAAGCACATGGTATTGAAAATGTTATTAGAGTTCTTGCACATGGTATTGAAAATGTTATTAGAGTACCTAGGATCAGAAAGGGTGAAATTGAAAAATAGGCGAAAAAACCTCGCACAGAAAAAAGTCTACCTACTAATGGAGGAATAGGAAAGGAATGGCTTAGTCCCAAAAGCTCTGCTAAAGTTCCTATTATTTCAGAGCCAATGGAAATAGCACGAGAAAACCGTTCCTTTCCAAACTATGCACCAGATAACTGAAGCGAAGAAAACGATGAAGAAGGAGCAATTTCAAAGGAAACATCCCCCCCACCAGCAACATTCAGCCAATTGGTTAAAATGTGATGAACGTTATCGCCAAATTTGCATAGAAGAGCATGAAGCTTAAATGAAGTCAAGATCTGTTTTCGTTTGCACGAAAAATTTCACTAACTTTCGAAATTATTACATGATTAATATTACAAAACGATGACATTATGACGAAATTATTACAAGATAGAAGCAATCTCTTTCTCTCATATCAACTGCAGAGCGAAAAGCCTGTTCGTGGGGTTCTAATAAATCTATCTGACTCTGTGACGGAAGTGGCAATTTTTCAAGACCTGGAAAAACCTAAATTTCCTATCCTAAAAGTAAAGCAGTTCGTTAGAACTCGAATAAACAACTTTTAGAAGCTTCCTATTTATTCGCTGCAGTTAAGAAAAATGCAACAGGAAAAGCTATGCATAATTTAAATAATATGTTTAGCGTAAATGTCCGAGTCGAAATAGTCTCGCCGGAGAAGCTCCCAATTCAGTGCTACTGGTGACAGGACTATAGACAATGCCAAGACTTCTGTTATAATCCAGATCGCTGTTGCAAATGCGGAATACCTCATCGAAGCAAACATTGCCCAATGAATTAAGAAGAAAAACTTACGCTTATTTTCTGTCAAAAAGAGCACGTAAGTAGCTTATAAGCTTAAATTCGAAAAGAAGGTAACACATAAGCTTGCTCGAAAAGAAGAACTAACAGAAAGTTCTTTACAACGACAAAAGAAAACACTCAAGCCCCCTTCAGAAGGAATTAATGAAGCAATATCATTATTGAAAGACGATAAAATCATTACTTTCGTGAGCAATATTGTGACGAGGTCACATTGAATTAATTACTTACTACGTTATGGCAATATTTAGATATTTGCATCAGATTCCTTTGGTGACAGTTTCATTTTTTTCGCCAACTTCTGTTGTAAGGTGAGGAACACATTGCATCAGACAACTGTTGTAAGCGGAAGAAAGTATTGCGTCAGACAACTAGCGTCTTCACTTCTGTTTGCCTGGGTAGCTGAAGGTATTTTGCGATTGGTTGCCTTCTGACGCTGGATCTTTTTTCATTGGGCGGCAAAACTTAACTGTGGAACTTTATAAAAGGCGGTATTTTTTGTCTACCAGGTGGGAGGAGATTGTAAAGGTGCGAGATGGAGATGCTGCATAGAGAAAGACAGTAAGAGTGGAGTAAAAAATGCAAACTTGTGGGAGTTTATCGTGCAAGCTTTCTTTAGTCTCCCAGTATGTATGAAAGAAGCGAGTTTCTTTCTCTTTGATGTTGTAGCTGCAAAATTTAAGCTAATCTCCTTTCTTTTCCCGGGCTTGGCATTTTCGCCCGGCATCCCGATGAAGAGTATCTGCATGTGTATGAGCTGAAATACACCGAGTCTTCGAAGGGCTGTGTGGAAGAATTGACCTATCTTTTTTGTACGGAGTGAGGAGGCCTCATATCGTCATATGACATACCGGATTTAAAAAAAAAGGGAATATCTCTTCAGTATTGTTAGTATCCAATAAAGCAAGAATTAAATCTGTTTTCACGTGTTTATCACTCTCTCGTCACGGCGGGCTATAGACCTGGATCTTGTCCTGGGGTAAGTTGCCACTATATTCCTGTTTATCATAACATGTGACATATACCTTTGCCACCACAACCAACGAAATAATCATTACCACACTTGGTGCCGTGCCCAACCGTTTCGTGTGCTGTGGCAATTACATTAACGTTGCATTGAACTGTATCTATTCTAAGACTGTATTTAAAGCAGTTGTATTTATGAATGTATTTAAAGTGAATATAGATTGTATTAATCACATGAATGATTCAAAGTCTAACTGAATGTATTTAAGATGAATATGGATTGTATTAATCACATGAATGATTCAAAGTCTAACTTAAGTCTTATGCTGCAGTGGTAAATTTGTTTGAATTTGTTTTTATTTGTATTATATATATGATTTATAGTATATGCCTTTATTAGGCAAAAATTTGCAGATTTATCATATGTGTCATTTCATAGAATGTTATTTTGTTTAATTGAGTATGCCTAAGACACGACAACAATCTCCTGAACAAATGGAAACTAAAACATTCACATTTAATATTGCATCATTTTCTGGTGATCCTGATACCGTTCGCTGGTTCACTAGCCAGATTAAAGATAAAACTCTTAATAATTGGAATGATAAAGTAGCACTATTATATCTGAAAAGTAAACTTGTTGGTGCTGCACAGCAATTCTTTGCAGAATCGCCTGCTTGTCAAAATGTGACTTCCTTAGACGAGGCTTGTGAAAAACTGATAAATTTCTTTTCGAAGGATTCTAACTCTTCATCTAATTTAATTGCTTTCCAGACCATTCAGCTGTTACCTGGTGAGTCAATGAAAAGTCTTGCTCATCGCATTGAAACTTTGTCTCATGCTACATACAACCATGTTCAAAATAGCAAAGCATTGAACCAAATAAAATCTTTGCAGTTTCTAGCTGCTTTACCAATAGAACTCAAAGAAAAATTAATTAGTGAATCTACAGATAATTTTGATCAGCTTGTGAATTTAGCTCAGCAACATCATTCTAATTCGCAAAATTTGAAAATAATGCAAACACATTCCATTGCTTTGAATAGCAAAGATGATACAATTGAGAGTTTAAAAAGTCAAGTTGAAAACCTCAGTCTTCAAATTGCATTACAGAATGAAAAATGTCAGTTTTGTAATTTAGATAAGCATACCTTAAATCAATGTAATGCTGTTTTGTCTTTACGGACAAGTAATCCCACACATGCTCAAGATGCAAATGACCACTGTGTAAATTGGATGCAAGAAACTCCCATATATCCTCCATATCCACTTCCATACTTATACTGTCATAAATTTGGACATTCAATGTCAGTATGTCGTGCGTATTTGGCGATGTGTAGCCCTCGTCAGAACCAGGTTAGAAGTTCGAGTAACTATGTTAGCAGTCGTCCTAATCTCACTAGACCACAGTTCTATAGCAATAGTACGCGACAAGGTGATAACTCAAATGTTAACAGATTTCCATCTTATGGTCGGAGACCAAATTATTATAATCAGCCAAGATACAGTACCCCTTTAAACGCAAGGGGAGTTCACAAGTAGGTGGCGATGTGACCTCTAATGTTTCAACCAAGTCACCAAAAACCAACTATCATACGAGCAAAGAATAGGAGAGTATTGAAACATATTTAAATAAGCAAATGATAATCAGTGGTAAACCCTCGAGTTCTATCAAAGAGTTTTTGCAACAATTTCATGTCAAAAGTAAAAGTAATTGTTTACCTATTGCGCATATAAATAATGTCTTTTCTGATTGTACTCTTCCTTTGATTCATGTAACATTTGGTAAAAATTTGTGCACTTTATTACTTGATTCAGGAAGTTCTGTGTCATTGTTATCAAAAGCTGTGTTTGATACAATAAGATTGGATACTAAAGTTAGATTTTTATCCAGACATGTTCAAATTAAAACTATCAATTCCAATTTACATTTTTCAGCCTGTGGAGAAATATCATTTAAGATAAACAAGCAGCATTTTAAACACGCCTTTTATGTATCTGATGCTTTTCAACAAAATTTTCATGGAATTTTAGGTTATGACTTTTTATCCAAACATGATGTCCTAATATGTGCTAAAAGTGCAGTTGCAAAATTTAATAATTTTTATGTACCTCTAATTAATATGGCTAATGTAAAAAATTATAATTGTAATCCTGTACCTTCAGAATGTTATGCAATTTTGAAACACAAAATTATGTTAGATCCTGGAGAATCGACAATTGCGCACTTAAGAGTCAATAGTCCTCATGCTAACAATCAACCTGTCCTTTTCAACCAACTGTAAGTAAACATGATATTGAATTGCATCCTGCGATCCACACTCTAAACGACAATTCCTTCATTACTGTCATCAAAAATATTGGTTCGAACAATGTTCATATAAACAAAAATCAGAAGCTAGGTCAAGTCACATCTGATATTGAATTTGCTGAGACCATACCTGATTCTGTAAATTCAGATACTCCTCAAAATGAGTATTGCAATCTTATAACTCCATCAAAAGAGGTTTTAGAAATAAGGAAACAAGAATTGTTACCAACTGACTTTGATCTTAACCATCTTTCTCCTGAACAAAGGCAGTGTTTATTGGATGTGTTAATCTCTAATTACGCAGCTTTTTCCAAATCTTTAAAATCACTTGGCTGCACTGATAGGGTAACCCCACAAATTTGTTTTAGGTCTTCGAATCCCATTATGACCCTCCCTTTTGAAATTCCTTATTCATTGCAATCCCAAGTTAAAGAGGATCTTCAGGAATTGCAGGAAGCTGGTTTAATTCATCGAAATGTTGCTGAATGGGCTTGTCCCATGCTATTAGTAAAAAAGAAGCCAGATCCCAAATACCCTAATAATCCACCCAAATACCGCATGGCTCTTGATTTAAGATTGCTTAATTCTATTATTGAACATTCAACATATCCTCTTCCAAAGATTTCAACGCTTATAAACAACATCTCCACTTACAAGTACTATTCAGTACTTGACTTTAAAAATGCTTATTGGCAAATTAAACTTCCCGATCACTTGCAGGATGTGTTAACATTTACTACACCTTTTGGATCCTTTGCTAATAGAAGGCTAGTTTTTGGCTTAAAGACTGCCGCCAGTACTTTTCAAGCTTTAGTGGATACGCTTATTGATGAAGTAAAAATGGACGGCATCGTAGGTGTGCATGCATATCAGGATGATATTGTAATAGGTGCTTCTGACTTTGATGATAAGATGACTAAGTTGACTGCAGTATTGAAAATTTTATCTAAGTATAACATAACACTGTCTCCTACAAAATGTGTCTTTTTCAAAACAGCTATAGATTATTTAGGATTTCACATCTCTCATAACTTAATTAAACCCATTTCAACTAATATTGCTAAGATCACTAACTTTCAACCACCTAAGACTGTCCGACAGGTCAGAAAATTTCTAGGCCTTTGTGGTTTCTATAGGCATCTCATACCAAATTATGCCGAACTTACTGATATTTTGACACAATTGACCAGTAAGAAGAATAAATTTAAATGGACTGATGCGCATAGCGTTGCATTTAAGAAACTTCAGCATATATTCTTTTCTGAACCTTTTGTTATCTTACCACAATGGGACAAGGAATTTATACTGAATACTGATGCCAGTGGTCATGCTATTTCGGGAGTTCTACTGCAGGAGCACAACAATGAATTGCATCCTGTATCATATTATAGTCGAACATTGTCACCATCTGAAAGAAAATACCCAGCTATAAAATTGGAACTTTATGCCATTTATCGGTCTGTTACTGCTTTCAAATCATATTTATATAATCGAAAGTTTACAATTTTGACTGATAGTAAACCTCTGTTGCATTATCAAAAATCTACGTCACCTGCTGACAACACGACTAGGTGGCTTATGGAGTTAAGTGAATATACTTTTGAATTTAAGCACATTCCTGGAAAATTAAATTCTCTAGCTGATTACATGTCACGTATGCAAGATCCTGATCATAATCAGCCAGTGTTGGCTGAAAACTCTGAAGATAACTCAGTTATTCTTCCGTTTGTTGAAACAAATCTTGAACGACCCCAAGTGAATGCCCTGGTTTCTTCTGGAGATCCTGCTCATGAAATTTCTGAGTCAACGTTTCTTGCTGAGCAAAGTTCGGATCCTTTTACTTCAGAAATTATCACAATTTTGAAAACTCCTTCCTTGCTTAATGCAAAGGTACATAATTTCTTCATTAATGAGTCAAGCAAGCTTTTTATGTTTATTTCAAACAAACAAAATAATGCTGAGTTAATTGTTGTTCCACAAGCACTGAAATCTAAAGTGTTAGAAATTTCCCATATATCCCATCTTGGGGTGCAAAAGACTTATGAGATTTTATCGAAACGTTACTTTTGGAAGGGCATGTATAACGACACAAAGAACTTTGTCCTCTCGTGTCATTTATGCAACAAATATAAGTCGTTCACTCCTAAACAAGCACCATATAAAGCCACCAGAATACCTAAGTACCCAAATGACTTTATTTCCATGGATATTATCGGTCCTATAAGGAATTGTGGCCATGTTCTTACTGTTTTAGATCATTTTTCTAAGCATCTTGCTTTATATCCACTTAAAAATCTCACTGCTGAAACTATTACAGGGCATTTATTAAAATATATATCTGTACATGGACGACCGGAAATGATCTTGACTGATTTGGGCACACAATTCACTTCATTAGTGTTTGAATCAATTACAAAATCATTAGGTATTAAATTATCTCATTGTACTCCTCAGAGACCGGAATGCAATGCACAAAGTGAACGAGTTAATACTTCAATCAAAACTTCTTTACTTACCCTTCATGAAAAAGGTGTTTCATTTCAAAATGCATTGTTAATCCATCAGAATATTTACAATGGTACTATTCATCCTTCAACAGGCTATTCTCCTAATATTTTGCATTTTGGAAGAAACTTATCTTTACTTTTTGATACATTTCATCCTGATCCAAGGCCAGCTGAATTGGATAAATCCCATTATTTGTGTGATCTTCTAACGCAGCTGAAATTAACTTATGAACATGCCTATGAGACGCTTGAGCGAAAACAAGTAGAACAAAATACTCGTCAACTGAAAAATGCCAAATTAAGATCATTCAGTATTGATGACGTAGTGTATCTGAAATCTAAGGATACATTTAAACCCAGATTTTCTGGACCATTCTGTATTGTTTCAAAATCAAGTGATGTAAACTACACTATTCGAGCACTTGACAATGAGTTTGCTCAACCATTCAAAATTCACATCAATCGCCTTCGTTTAGCTCCAAAACGATTCTCTCTTAGTTCAAAATCCACCTCCTGCTCCTCAAGTTACACATCAGTATAATCTAAGAAAAAGACAGCACGTTTAAATTTTCTCGTCTTAACATAGTAGTGGAGAATGTTGATATATATGAAAAGTTATGTATTGTTAAGTAGTGTGTTTATATCTAATTGTACCAAATTTATTCTGTTGCGCCTCTTTTGTTGAATTCTTATGATTGTGCAGGCATAATCATTAGTATTTAAGGCTTGATCACCCTTAAAAATCAATTAAAAATTCAACAACATTGTGCCTAACATATTTAAAATGATTAAAGGTGTTTTATTTTTCAAAATCTCTCTGTATGATGTGATTATAGTTGTCTTATAATATTTTGTCATCATAAATGCTATTTATTAAGTGTAACTAGGTTTATGTAAAAATTGCAATTTTGCTTTATCATAAAGAATGTTTTCTTATTTTATTGTAACGGTTCTCTAATCTTTAGTCACCATGAGATTTTATACGCCCTACTTTTATCTTGAAACTGTATGTGTTATACTACATATTTATAGCATGAAACATGTTTTGCATCAAAAGTTGGTATGTGAATTTTGTTTGTTGTATAGCATGAGAAGTATTGTATGTTCATGATATTCTATTACTGTGCCTTTGAGGACTCACTGTTAATGCATTTACCACCACAACTGTCTTATGTCTTGCAAGTTCCCTTTGTTTACACATGATATTTTTGTGTTTGTGTACCCATATATCCTCTTAAATGCTGAATTCTGTGCAAATAGAACAGAATGTAGGTTATGAACTATATGAACAATGTTCAAATTGTTTGACATCTCGACTACTTTTGTGGACTGTGTACTTTTTTTAACGCACACTTATTATCAATTATGTGCCTAGTTCTTCAATATTTTGGACAAATTATGTGAATGTGCAATGATTATATCACTTATTACTGAGTACACGTGTTAGAGACTGTGCCTGAATACACAGTACGGTAATTATGCTAAATTTATAGACTTTTTGATATTATGGACTCTAATATTTTTCATGGACTTTTAAAATGAATGCTTCCATTACTGTGCGTGATGCACAAAAGACTATCAATTGAACTTTAATCATCTGTGCCAACAGTATAAAATTGGATTCTTTGCACAATTATCCATATACTTTGGTGTTAAACGATAGCAATTTAATTAAGTGATCTCCATGTTTTAATATGTTAGAAATTGTATGTTTATTTATAGCGCATTTGATTATGTTATTTGTCTGGCATTTGTATACTATGTACTTTTATTTATTATGTAAATAGCAATTTGTGTGTAATATATGTATTTTTAACCAGCACTTTCACATGAATTGGCATGTGTTGATATGAGGCTCCCTCTTAACACTAGGAATGTTCTTCGTCTACATAGGAATTTTTTTTTTTTTTTTTTTTTTTTCCCGAAGGAGGGGTGGATATGTGACGAGGTCACATTGAATTAATTACTTACTACGTTATGGCAATATTTAGATATTTGCATCAGATTCCTTTGGTGACAGTTTCATTTTTTTCGCCAACTTGTGTTGTAAGGTGAGGAACACATTGCATCAGACAACTGTTGTAAGCGGAAGAAAGTATTGCGTCAGATAACTAGCGTCTTCACTTCTGTTTGCCTGGGTAGCTGAAGGTATTTTGCGATTGGTTGCCTTCTGACGCTGGATCTTTTTTCATTGGGCGGCAAAACTTAACTGTGGAACTTTATAAAAGGCGGTATTATTTGTCTACCAGGTGGGAGGAGAAGGAGGAGATTGTGAAGGTGCGAGATGGAGATGCTGCATAGAGAAAGACAGTAAGAGTGGAGTAAAAAATGCAAACTTGTGGGAGTTTATCGTGCAAGCTTTCTTTAGTCTCCCAGTATGTATGAAATAAGCGAGTTTCTTTCTCTTTGATGTTGTAGCTGCAAAATTTAAGCTAATCTCCTTTTTTTTCCCGGGCTTAGCATTTTGGCCCGGCATCCCGATGAAGAGTATCTGCATGTGTATGAGCTGAAATACACCAAGTCTTCGAAGGGCTGTGTGGAAGAATTGACCTATCTTTTTTGTACGGAGTGAGGAGGCCTCATATCGTCATGTGACATACCGGATTTAAAAAAAAAGGGAATATCTCTTCAATATTGTTAGTATCCAATAAAGCAAGAATTAAATCTGTTTTCACGTGTTTATCACTCTCTCGTCACGGCGGGCTATAGACCTGGATCTTGTCCTGGGGTAAGTTGCCACTATATTCCTGTTTATCATAACATGTGACATATACGTTTGCCACCATAACCAACGAAATAATCATTACCACAAATATCATTTCCCACAAAGGGAAAATTAAAGAAGCAGAAAGTACCGATGAAAAACTGAAGGGAGGCTTTCATGATGCTTATGCGAATCCCGAAAGAGAGGAGTAAGTTTCCACCACCCTTTTGGCGAAGCAGAACTCATAGCTGAATAGTACGGAGCACAGCAAAAACCAGGCGATACAAAAATTGACGGTTCGAGACAATTATACGAAAACTACACACTTTTATTTTCATGTGTCGAAGTTTCCATCGACCGCCCATCCTCTGCTTCACGCTTTTCGTTTTATCTTCTTGGTAGAGTTTAATGTTTGAATTTTTCTGCTTTTCAACAAATATATTTCCGTCCAAAGAGTCATTTTGTTGATTCGTGGGTTTGCCTTCATGTCGAAGATGATCTTAGAAATACAACACATTTTATATCATTGTAATGAACATTTCATATAAGCCTATTATTGTTTGTTTAAATGAGTATGCCGAAGCACACGAAGTTTACTTGCATGCGGGATGGAAAGCCTTTATGGAAAACTTTCTAGAGAAGTAGACTGTATTTACATTACACATAAGGAAAACTATAAAAGTATTTATGAAATGAGCCCAAGATTCTAACCTGTGCGGAACTAGGACTGTTGAGAGCGATTCAAAGCTGTAAAGGTAGAAAAGCTTTACAACTTGAAATTGCCACATAACCTTCGAAGTATTTTCTACGACGAATTTGCCTGAAATTGTGGTCTTTCGTTATAGTCTTGGTTAATCACATGAATTTGTTAGGAAGCTGAAAACCAAATTTTAAAAATTTAAGGCTTATCTTCTGAAAATAATTTTGCAGTTCTTTATTTTTGAAGCTTAAGTAGTACTCAACGGATTGTTTGGGCGCCAAGGAAACTCTCCTGGCTATCAGCGCTTTATTTTATTCTTTATAACATGTCTGAAACTTGTTCCCCACAAAAATAGTACTGCTTGCGTACGGGTTCGTAATAGATTGACTACACAAGTCTGATAAAAAATTAATATTTTTTTTTCTTATTACAAGAAATATAATGAAACGCTGGAGTTTTTCCCAAAGATATTCGAACAAAATCACAATATCACGCAATATATCCAGTAGCTATATTTTAAATTACTAAAATATTAAATGGAACGCGCCCACTAGCGGCCGAGCGGTAAAGTCGCTGAACACTGGTAGTTCGGTCCGAGGTTCGAATCCCGCGAACGGGCTGGCTGCATAGGCGTTTTCGTGGTTTTCCCCATGTGTAACGTGTATACGAGCCAGTCTCCCTTAAAACGTCTTCCACGAAGGCATCCCTTCTCCTAGGCAGATAGCCCTAGCTTGCTTTGCCATAATTAAATACACACACACGCATTAAATGGAACGCAATCCAAAGTGCACAGAAACCTAATCCCATCAAAAAGAATAACAACAGCTGAGCTTTCTAGCGACTGATTAAACCTCTTTAATCGGTCGCTAGAATTCTCTAGTAATTTCTATTTTCTCGAAATTTCTGCAAAGCAAGAGAGTTGAATTACGGATGCAGCTAGCGTAGTTGTCAATTTCATTTACTGAATTTGAATATAAATTATAAGATATCCATTTGTTAAATGTTAAACGCGCGTGTTTCTATATTGTTACTTTTCTGACGTAGCTTACCCTTCAAATACGTGTCTTGCTGCCTTGCACGGGGATATAAACAATTTTAATTATAATTCTATTAAAATAGTTATCTAAATAAAAAATCCGTAACATAAATATATAAAACAGTGATGTAACATAAATGTATAAAACAGTGATCTAAAACAGAACTCTAAATTTTAGGCATGGATGGTTAGACGCAATGGAATTAAAGGATGGGTTGAAAGAGGACAATTATAAAAAATAATAAAAAATGCGGATGAGAGTTTCATCAGAAAGAGTCTCCAGGAAAGAGAAGAAGTAGGAAGAACTAAAGTCTTCAGAGTTTATCAAATATGAAATCATTTCTAAGCATTATATTTTATTTGTGCAATGTGCGCATGTTGTAGAAGCATGTAAAAAGTGTTCAATGATAACAGTTTTGCGAAACAAGTGCAGGTGGTGGTGGTGACTAAAGCATCTTATTTTATTTGCTATGAGCATAGTTCGTCAATAAGCATTTCTAACATATGTAGAAAACAAAACCTTTCAAATATAATAGAGGAAAATACTTATAATCTCTATGTCCAAAATTAGTTCTTGCATTTGAATACTTTTGTACTGATTATTGGTATTGACGATTTTATGATTTTATTTGAACATTTTTCAGAAGTTTCACGGTGCTACGTTATCAGTCAACAACCTATACTTACCAAGCATTCCATCCTTAAATCAGTACTAAATTAGTTTAAAAAATCCAGGGTTCTCGCACTCTGAAGGTGCGCCTCAATTTGTAAGGACTCTTCCATCAGTAATCGCATAAAACTCTTTTCTAGCTAATGAATTGTGAATTCAGTGATCTGTCTCGTGTGCACGAGGCACGTCCGTTAGAAAGTCCTCCAAGAAGGCATGAATTCCCTTAGGCACACAGTCCTCGAGGCTTTACCTTAATCATATAAACATGATCTTTCGTACATCCTGGTGGTAAAGTCCTTACAAGATGGGATGTGGCTTTTAAGAATATACGAACCCTGTGAATTAACTTCGAAAAAATTTTTCCAAAATAAGTGCTACATTTGTGGAAAGTAAAAACTGAGAATGAAAACCTAGTTACAGTGTTATATTAACTGTAGTACATAAGTTTTACTGCTGTCGATCTGCTAACTGAATCGAAAGTTATTTATGACTACACCTACTTGAAATGTAACAACTAATTTGATACAAAATTTCCAACCTGAGTGTTGCAACTTATTTGGGACGGAGGAATATATATATATATGAGCATCAGATGTTCTAAATTTTGATTAGAGATATTTCAGAACGCAGAAACGTGTTGCAACTATAACACTAAAGAACAGCGCAGAGTGATCTACAGCAGGGCTGTCCAACTGGCGACCCGCGGGCCGTAAACGGCCCGCCAAATTATTTTTACGGCCTGCGAGTACATTTTCTATGAAAAAAATTTCTGTTACTAAATTATTATTATTAATATTAAAATTATTTTACTCTGTGAAAATATAAATGTAATTTCAATTTAAAGTAGTAATGTAATTTGAATTTAGTTTGCGTAACTTCACTTAACCTGGATGAATACAGCAGCAATCCGTTTAACGTCTGATGATGGTTGGCTCAACGTTTTCGCCACATATTATATTTGTGGTTGGTTACTGTTTATCTGTGGTCAGCGAGATTAGCATGCATGTCACTAATAAATTAGTAAACCTAATCAATAGTTGCTGCTATTTTTCGGTATCATTGGGTGAAAGCACAGACATTTCCGATACAAGTCAAATGCTTATCTTTATAAGAACTGTAAATGAAAACTATAATTATTCAGAAGAACTTTTAAAATTACAACCATTACACGGAACAACAAGAGGTGAAGATATTTACAAACAATTAAAATGTTCAGTAGAGCAGTATGGAGGATTTGACAAGTGTACTGCTATTGTAACCGACGTTGCTAGAGCTATGACTGGCAAAAATATTGGGCTCGCGGGACTTTTGAAAAAGAAGGAATAACATGTCGTATGATACACTGTATTATCCATCAGGAGGCATTATGTGGTTTATCCCTAAAACTAAAAGACGTAATGGACAAGGTTTGCAAAATTAACTAATTTAATTCTCAGCGGAAATCGTTCTCTTACACACCGAAAATTTAAAACACTTTTGGATGGATTGGAAACTGAGTATGAAGATCTGCTTTTACATAGTAACATTCGTTGGTTGAGTGCTGGAAAGTGCTTGAGGAGATTCTTTACACTTCGAAAAGAAGTTCATCTTTTTCTCACAGAAATTGCCGTGGATGAAAATTTAACAGCAAATTTAGTTGAAAAAATTTTTATTTATTCACTTGCTTTCCTAACGGACATTACAAATTATTTAAATATTTTGATTAAATCTTTGCAAGGACAAGATCAAAATGTGTGTTGCCTTTATAAATATGTTACTGGATTTAGAAACAAATTAAAATTATTAAGGTTTAATTTGGAGCCAAATAATTTATTTCCTTTTTAATCTTGCAAAGAGATCTATAAATGTAATAAACAAGCGAATTTTAAAATATTTCTACCCAAACTGGATATGCTAATTACAGATTTCAATAAAAGATTTTTTCAATTTGATGATCTTAAACCGTCTATTTATTTATTTTGTGATCCATTTAATATTGATAACAACTCCGTTGATCTTAAATATCAAATAGATTTATTCGACCTGCAGGCTGACCCATTTTTTACATCTTGTGGAGTAACTGGAATAGAAATATTCATATTTTTAGAAAAGAGAAGGAATTCAAATTGTATCAACGTTTGGAAGTACATATATCTGCGAGCATGCATACTCATATGAAATATATAAAGTCAAAATATAGAAACAGTTTGAAAGATTCCAGTCTTGAAGATATAATTAGACTTGCCACAGCAAATATTGATGGGGACATAAAAGGTTTTGTTGCTAAACAATTACGGCCACAATGTTCACATTAATATATTGCAAATATTTTAAAGTTTTCTTTTTAGTATAAATAAAATATTTTTTAATTAACATAAACTGACATTTCATTTATCAACCTTCTTGGCCCCCGAAATATTTAATGAAGAAAATATGGCTCGCGAGTTATGATAAGTTGGACAGCACTGATCTACAATATATTTTAAAGCCACCACTTTGCCTGAAAGCGGCAGAGTGGTTTTATTAAAAAATAGCAATAAACGTGAACTGCAATTCCATTCTCTTGAAAGTGTTTACATCACAATTTTGCAAGAAGAAACTGGTAGACTATTCGATATAATTGTATAAATATGGATCGTTTTGTTTTAAGGTGCAGTCGGCTTTAATTTGATGCCTGTTGCACAAAATAAGGAACCCAAGCGGAAATGCAAAATTTGTTTTCAAGTAACACTATACATTTGCCACTTTACCTTAATCAGATAAACATGATCTTTCGGATATACTGGCGTTGGGGGCGTGGCTTAGGAGCCTGTGAACACTGTAAATTTGCTTCGAAAATATTGTCCCAAAATAACTGCTACACTGGTGGAATGTAAAACTTAAGAATGAAAACCTAGTTACAGTGTTATTTTCATTGTATAATTTGATTGCTGTCGACTTACTAACTGAATCGAAAGTTATTTATGACTCCACGTATTTAAAATGCAGCAACTAATTTGAGACAAAATTATTAACCTAAATGTACGAACTACTTTGGGGACTGAGGTAGTATGTATACCAGCATCAGGATTTCTAAATATTGATGGCATATATTTCAAAACACAAAAACCTGATGTGGCACCTGTAATACGAAAGAACAGGAATGAGTGATCTACATTATATTTCAAAGTCACTACTTCGCCTGAAATTTGCAAAGTAGTTTTTTTAAACCATTAACTGAACATTCGAGTTTGTTATGCAGGATCCGATCCGAACAAGTATGGCAGGAATCTATTATTCAATATTTTTATATCACAATTTTGCAAGAAGAAACTGGTAGGCAAAGAGTCAACAAAATATTTTTTCATAATAAGTGTAATGTTGAATTGTTTTAAGATGCAGTTGCCATCATTTAATGCTTGTTACCCAAATACTAGGTCAAAATAGTCAGCCAAGCGGAAGAGCAAAATGAGATTTAAAATAGAACTCTAAATTTGCCAGTTGTTGCAGTGTGTAAGCTACATTCCCATCGTTTAAAAGTCTGTTATAAATTATCACAGACGTATTTTAGAGTTATGATAGCTAAATACTTTATTTTATAAACGGTAATCATCGAAATATTATGTATTATATAAGGGAATGCAATGTAAAGGATTTAATTATGAAAGGGAAACGCGGAATCTGTAAGATTTATTAATTACCAGGCTGATACATTCAGTTTTAAGAGCTTTTATTAATCTTTAAATTTCTGACTTAAATTACATGTACCCGCATGGTACGGATAGTTAATCTGCTGCGATAAATCGTTCTGCACTTTGTTTTTGAACTTTTGGGAAGCACTCAACGTTTATACATGTCCCTTTTCCTTTTGTAATATGAAGCAAAGTGAAAATGTAATTTATTACAACCATTAAATGTCATTTATTACTGTTATTTATGTATGTTTTTATTATTTATGTAATTTTCAGATCATGGTTCCAACTACATGTGAGTTTATTAATTGACAAATGGACTGCCAGGTTTTTTACACAAAAATTTATTTTTAATTTTTTAATCAAAATTTATTTTTATTTGTTGCGCATACAATAAAATTCTAAACATTTAATAATACTTTAGATTTCTATATTCCTAATTTATATTATAACAATTCTTGACATAACACTATATTTTTTCATTCTCTTCTGCAAATATAAAAGATTCTCCAAATTCTGGAGATTTACATTCTATAGTTTCATCCATGTTAGTTACTAACATCTTATAAGCCTATTGAGCAGACGGAAAGCGTTACTTACTACACAGTCTTCCACAAACTTTTGTGGTATTCCTGCTTTAATTGGTGTGATGTTTGGAATTTTGCGCATAATACATTCAGTGATAAAGTAATGAATTTATGCCATTGACTATTTATGGTCTATGTCAGTGGTTTAGGACGGCTGTAGCCAGCTTAGAATACGGGGAATTCCTTTTTTGTGTATAGGTAATAATTATGTGACGAATATATTATGTTTAGCCCAATAATATTACACGATATATTTTAATATTAAGAATTATAAAATTATGTAATATATAATTATAAAATTATGTCTATATATTATATATAATTGACGTATTTATAATCAACCTTACAAACATATTAAACGTATGTATCAAATTTTCTATTTTTCAACATAACTGTTTTAAATGTCATTCAAACAATTTCGAAAGGTATAATACAGGAAACAACATAAACAAAAATAAATAATATTATTAAATGCATTTCTTTTATAGTACTTTCATTCCTGATGTATACAGCCTCATGCATATAGAGGAATATTAAACTAATTTTGAAATTCTTTCTATTTGTTTTTATAATAATACACGAATAAAATCAATATTTTGCTTATATCCATTTATATAAGAAAAAGTATTGAACTGAAAGGAAAAGGCTGTATCTGCATTATTTATATTATTCAAAAAATGAAATTACAAACAAAAATGAAAAAAAAAAAAAAAAAAAAAAAAAAAAAAAAAAAAAAAAAAAAAAAACGGCAAACAGGTTTCTGTTCTTTCATTATTTGTTCGACAATTAAAATATACCCAACTCTTTTTTTTACCCGGTAGTTACGTTCCTAAGAAATCCATGCAAAAAAATCGTGTAAAAATGTATATGCGGCATAAGGTAAATTTGGCATACATATTCACAAGCTATAAAATCGTGTAAGTCGAAAAGCTGTAAAGATTTTCCCAAAGAACCGTACAAAAAATTAATAATCAAAGTCATATTACTTATTTATAAAACAAACAAAAAATTCATTTTTATTACAAAAAAAAAAAAAAAATTCAAGTGTATACTGTATAGTGAAAATTCACTCCATAAGTACATATAAAAATTAAAATTGAAATTAAGAATAAAAATTAATCGAATAGCTTGCATTTGCTGTTGATTGATCCATATCCCGGTTTGATCAGTGATTTAATTTACGTCGATTCGATCGGAAAAAAATAGTGCCAGGAATTTGAACTCGATAAACGTTACCTTCGACTTTCGTCACCTGCTCCACAGCTATTTCACAAATGTGCATAAGACTTGAGGGATGCCCATCTTCGGTGTGCAGTAGCCACTTCAGCTTTGGCTAAGCTTTCATACTTAATATTATAAATTCGTTAGTTTAGTAGACCAAGTCGCTAACACGTGTGGGCATAAGTCGACCGATTTCTGAGCCCTCTGTCAAAATTAGAGTTAAAAAAACCTTTTGGCGTGGATTTGTGCTAGAATAAAAAAAATCGTGTGAAAACGACCGTGTAAAAATTAGAGTTGGGTATATACCCTAATTCCAGTTCTGGAGGCTTTAAGCTGGCAAACTGCTTTTTTAAACATTTTTAACTGATATTTCTTTGGCATAATAAATATGCAAAGCACCTGCTATGCTCTTCTGAAATCACCTGAAAAATGTTCAAATTTGCATGATGTTATTCGTGCATTAATATTAAGGGAAACGTTTTCATTAGAAGCTTTAAAGTGAAATGGTCTGGAAGTTTTGCGTTGGGTCTAAGCATGACATTTCGTCACCAGCATTTCATCTCTTCATTCAGAAACTTTAGAAATTGTAAACAGCCTTTGTAACCTACAACACATTCACAGCAAAAGAAAAGAGAAAGGCGTTAGAGTAAAACATATAAATATGCAAACCTACAACCTTGTGTTTGGCGTAGATTTTTAACTACATCTCTGTTAATTTTGTACGAGAAAAGTTAGAGGTCTCTCTTTATCAGAAACAGAGATATTTTGCAGAATATATTTTCGATAGATTATTCGTAGGAATACTCTGGACTTCAACACTATTCGAAGTTTTTTGTCATTTCTTTAAATACATTGTTTACAACGTAGTAATTACTAAAATAATAGTTCATTTAAATGCCTATTCAACATAAAACATTTCTGAATTTTCGAAAATTTTGGATTCTTTGGCATTTAGAATGTAAGTCTCTTTCACGAAAGTTTTAAAATTTTTCACATACTGAAATTAAAACCAGATTTCTTAAATTAATAAGTCTGCATGGCTATTTTTTTAAATTTTGATAATTGTTTCTCTTTTTTTATCTTTAAGTCCGAAAATTTCTTTCAAGCTTTATCATCCCATCAAGAATTTTCACAGATCGCAAATTTTAAAATTATTAAAAAGTCGACAAATTAAGAAAATGTAATGAAAAATTTTTATAAAAAATATAAATATATGTACAACAGAAACAAAAAACATTATTTTAATTAAAATCAACTTTCATTTTAAAAATTCATTTAGTAATTATCAGTATAATCACCCGAGAACGTTCTTTCGGTGGAATGATATAGCTTTCACTTTCAGAAATTTCTTCTTTATTTAGAGTTCTTACATCTTCTGTTAAAAAATCTGTAATTTTACTTTGATTCGTGGTTCTTACCAGGTGAGTGTAAATTTCTCGGTATGGAGTTAGACAGTTTTGCAGCTCTCTTTTGAATTTTCGCCTTTTATCAGTGGATGGGCCTGCATTCAAGAAACATGAGTCGAGATTTTTCAGCTAAGCTTTGGCCTTCTTTTAATTTTTTAATGTTAAATTATTAACTGAACAATCTTGATCAGTGCTACTGTCCTCAGAATCGATGTGTTTTAAAGCTTCGAATGTCATTTTCGTGCAATCCACTTAATCAACTTCTTCTTCCACTAATAAATCTCGAACGTGCTCAATAGCCATAGTCACAAAAACCTTTGCCTCCGTTTGATTTAGCAAGCTTCTAATATTCCACCAATTTCATTTTCTGACCATTCATGCAAGTATTCTATTTCAACTGAAGTGAGCCAAGAAGACCCTATTTTCTTCCCGCAACACGCATTTAGCGCTGATGATTTCAGTACTTTTAGCGGCAAAGATAGGATGTCGATACAGTGCATGATTTAAAATTTCTTCGACACTTCCATTATATTAACTGATTTGGAAATTGTCATGTATAATGACCAGTGTATTATGTTTTAAAGGTATAAATAATAGCTTAATCCAATGCTTGTAGCAAAGAATTAGCTTTAGGTGTCAGGAAAAGTATTTGGACGTTGGGTCGATTCAAATATTGCGGGTGACACGGAGCCTCATCTAATAGTAACAGCGCATCGAAGCTGAAATGTTTCTGCGTTAAATAACGTTTAATGTTTGGCAGGTAACAATTTAAAAAGCTATCTTTAAATAAATTTCCAGTTATCCAAAGTCTAGGATTTTGCTTTCCAATACCGGTAAGGCTATTTTTAATTGCTCATTTAAGTGCAAGAGGATTTAAAAAAATTTTAAACTAGCAATGTTCTTCGGTAGTAGCAAGTTACTACTATATAGTCTTCGTGTGCGACTTGTGGGATTACTAGATTATTTGACATGACAAATTGGTCAGATGGCTCATTCGAGGTTTTCTCTTCCATTTGAAGTTTAGTTACGTTTGTAAGGTAACGATTTAAAAATTATTGTTACAAATTATAAGAAAGAAGCCATATTTCCAAGGGAAACGACAAAATGAATGGAATCAATTTAGTAACTGCAGTAGATAACGAAATGTTTATGATTTTAATTGTTTTATTCGTGTAATTTGATCATGAGCGCGATACATAATCGTACGTAACTGCAATATTTAAATGTTGTTTTATCAGCCATGAAAAATTACAAAATCCCGAAAACATTCCAAGACTATTAATATCCTGTTGTTTATTGACTGCCGCCGAAATTCTAGAAAAATACAAAGAACACTTTATTCTTTTCGCTTTGATATGTGATTTTATATTTATTGCTACTTTAGATTACAGAAACAAATACACTTGAAGCAAAAATCATAAAAATAAATTCTGAGGCTTTGTTAATTATTTTCTATTAATTATAACGTAGGTTAATCGTCTGTCCTTTGCACAATTAAAGAGCTGTCCGATTAATTTACATTTTGAGTTAATGGTAGAAGCCTCCTTTGAAATTTCGACAATCGGTCTACATGAAGTTTACCAATTTTAGATATTCTGAGCAGTCCTAAAATGAATAATATGGAATTTTGTCATATATACATAAACAGCTTTCATCCACGGCGTAAAAAGCAGCAGCTGAATTTCTCAAAGTGTTTTCGCCATAATGAGTTCATGAGTATCAAGGGCTTATGCGGAGCGTTGTCGGAAACGGTGCTGCATTTGTCCATAATACACCTAACATACAATATCACGGTCTTATACTCTAAATTGATATCAAAATTATTCTTATTTGCGAGATGTAAAATGATCATAAGGGCACCGTTATAATAGGTTATATTAGTAGCGGAATGTCTTAGCTGGTAAGGATATTTTCAGCGTCCAAACGAGTACGCTTGCGAAGAGTGCGTTTAACCAATAGAATTATTTTTTGCAAAGACCATGTGGCTCTGTAATATAGCGTCAACGGAGCTGTATCTTGTTACACTGGTGTGCAAAACTTAAGCAACATGTGTTCCTTTTTGACATAAATCCACGAGATATCATCTGAGAGACATGAAATTCAGAAATAAGAGACAGCATTTTGTATTTAAACGATGACGAAAGCATAATTGCGCAAAAATGAATATAATGCATACCGTATGGAATTAAACAAAAACAGGCTTTGTTGAACTCATAGTATCGTTACACATGATTGTCTGTATAAGAGGAAGACAACAAACAGATGTTCCTTAGTATGAGATATGCCCTCCCCTTACTGCAATGGTTGCTTCTCACCGTCTCCCCACACTCAGCAACAGATTGTCCAACAGATCTTGAGGTGAGTCGAACAGAGTCGTTTTGGGCTACTACATTTGATCAATAACTGTAGTACCCCAAAAGGAGTACTAGTAGCCTCAACACTCATCGACCTATTCAAAACGGTTATCCCGGCGAGAGTCGCCAATGTAACTGAGAAGGCGAGAGTTATTAAGAAAGGTGAAGTGGTTGCAGCATGTACTCTAGTAACCAGAGTTGAAAGAAAGAGTAACATTCCGGAATCCGTGTCCTCAGAGAGCATTACATCGGAGTTATTGCAGAATGCGGATTTAAACAATGAAGAGAGGAATGTTGCCGATCGCGTCATTAAATATCCTCAAGTTCTTTTCTCCCGTTTGTCTTTTGACGTGAGTCGAATCAGTTTGACACAACATAGAATCGATACCGGCGATCATCCCCGATCAAGCAACATTCAAGACGTCTACCGTTTGCTAAACAGGAAGAGGTACGAACACTTTTAAAGGACTAGAACTAGACTAGAAGAGAAACACGCTAATGTGGCAGGATTAAATTAAAGGATATGGAAGAAGACGATGTTATCGAGCAAGTCCATGGGCATCTCCTATCGTCCTGGTCAGAAAGAAAGACGGCTCAACGAGATTTTGCGTTGACTATCGATGGTTGAATGAGGTTACGAAGAAACATAACTACCCTCTTCCTAAAATTGACGACATTCTAGACACATTTTCTGGAAGCGAGTGGTTCTCAACACTTGATTTAAAGAGTGGGTATTGGCAGGTAGAAATACACCCTGAAGACCTAGAAAAGACGGCATTTACTACGGGACAAGGGTTTTGGCAATTCCAGGTGATGCCGTTTGGACTGTGTAATGCGCCGGCAACATTCAAATGCCTTATGAAGACTGTTTTGAAAGGTCTTTCCTACGGAGCCTGTCTGATATACCTGGATGATATCATCATCATCGGAAAGAGTTTTGAAGAGCATCTAGAAAATCTTAGAAAGGTGCTTCAGAAACTGAAAGAAGCCAATCTGAAGCTGAGTCCCGCTAAATGCAAATTGTTCCGAAAGGAAATGACTTACCTGGGACATATCATCTCTGCAGAAGGTATGTGCATCGATCCTGAAAAGGTGTCAGCCGTTAAATCCTTGAAACGCCCCGAAAATGTCCATCAGCTGAGAAACTTCCTAGGGTTTTGCACCTACTATAGGAGATTCGTGAAGGACTTTTCTTCCATCGCAAGACCCCTTCACAAGCTGACAAAGAGCACGCAAAGGTTCTTGTAGACAAAAGAATACGAGGATGCATTTAACAACTTAAAGGAAGCTTTAACATCTGCTCCAATCCTGACGTATCCTCAGCTCGACAGACCATTTATTCTCGACACGGACGCGATTAATGAATGTGTCGGTGCTGTATCCGTCATCTTAAGGGATCATCACACGGAAACGCCGATGCCCTGTCTAGCAGATCTTGACAAGAAAGCTGCCGATATTGTGCCATGCCGATATTGTGCCAGGGTGAAAGCGAAATACGAGTCGGTCGCAAGACCAATTATGAAAAGATGAAGTCAGGGAAGACCAGTTGGAAGACCGCGACATTAAGCCCATAATTGATTTAATGGAGTCATCAAACACAAAACCTACCTGGCACATTTCTTTCTGTAGTCCCACAACAAAATAATACTGGGCAATCTGAGATTCACTTCACATCTGGGATACCTTCCCAGAGTTAGTTACTTCGCGTAACCATGTCGAGGAAAGTGCTCTCTGGGTATATAGGTTTCGAACCGTGCTGTTTTGCACTTTTGTGAGTGATATTTTTCTGTGTTTAAGTCCAGTTTTATATTATTTAGATTCTCATTAAAACCGAACATGAGTAACGCCTCTTCAAACTGTGATATAAAATTAAATCAGAAATTTGAATTTATTCATTTGATTATTTATGACTTGCCATTAATATCGTTGCAGAGTATTTTACTTCCATAACTACGTTTTCCTTTTCTACTGCTTGCATACTGATGGCCTGAAGAATAAGCGAACTTACAGAATTGATTCAATGCACACATTAACCTTTTGAAGACGGGATGGCCATTATAGTGGCCATACAGTTCTCTCTTTGAAAAGACGGGGTTGTCCACTTTAGTGGCCATGTCTTTTTCACCCCTTTTCCAGGCTGGAAAGTGGGGTGAAATGTCAAATTTGACGTCCCTAGGGTTTTAACCACTTATCTCTTTCAAAGGTCTTCCTTTTGCGACATAGATGCACCCCTCTGAGAATCCATTAAACTACACACAAGAATCTTTGTTGCAAATAGGAGGTAATTTCTTAAAGGGGGGAAAGCATTCGGTTCAAGATTCCCCGTCCTTTGGTAAATTTTACTGCTACCAAAACCCCGGCTTCAAAAGGTTAACTACGGACATGTTCATTAAAACAAATTTAATTTAAGAAAAAAGTATCTAGTAAGAAAAAGCAGATCAATCTTTTCATGCCCAGTTTTCGGTATCCAGGTGAGATACATAAATTATATCAGAGTTGTATAGAATAATAATAAAAAATTATTAAAACTGAAACTTTATCACGCAATAAATTTCAATACTTTGTTTCTGTTCCAAAACAAATGTATGGTATTTTTGTTCATTACTGTCGTAAATGTTAGGATTTATCTCTGATAGCTTTTTAACGATATCTATCATAACACTTTACTAACTTTAAAACAAATACATGCGGCTTATACAGATTCCACTATTAAATATTTAGGAAGATTACTTCTTCGAATATCAGATTTCTTCATGAAATACGTGTGACTTGGAAACAGGTTTCGTTTCGATGATGCTACGGATTTTTTTAAAGTGTATTTACAATTTGAGATTATACTTTTTATGAAAAAAATTATAACAAATTTCTTATTTACTAGTTTTTTCGTACACTCTTGCGACATATATATTATTATATTGCACAGAAACGTAAGTATTACACACAGTGTGATTTTTAAATTAAACTACGTTGCCTGTTTTAGACATAGTGGTGGCTTTGGAATAAATCGTAGTTTTCGTTTTGTTTGACTGCTGTGTTCTGTCTTTAAATTATTCCTTCAGTTTGCAGCTAACCGCAAATGCTATTAAAATATAAATAACAAGTTTGATTTCCAGCGGATTTTTGCTGATAACTGTTAATAAAGGAAATTCACATGATTTCAAACATGAAAGTCAGAAGATTCTCAGCCCCGCTCATAGAATACTCCCCTCCTGCGTGATTACACTTATTTTGGTGTCATCTCTTCCTCTTTTTGTGATTGAATCATTTGAAAATGTTTTTTTTTTTTTGGAGCGGGGCATTATTTCGCGTTTTGTACTTATTCGCCCAAGGGCAATGTTTCCCGAACGGGATATTTATCTCGAAACGATTCTTTGCGTCGAAACACTTAAATGCGCTGAATCACTTTTCAGATTGTTCCCACCAAATATTATCGCACAGTATTATATTTAAAGAAAATAAATAATGAAGAATCTGCATGGCATGTACGGTATGTTTCTTGCATTCTGAAGAAACAACGGCATCTAAGATATATCAAATTTTGAATATCGTAGTCGTGCACCCGAGCGTGGCCATCTGGAAGGCCGATTTTGGATTCCCTATTTGATATTTTGTAAACTTTTAACGAATTTTTGATTAAACTCAACGATTTCAAAGTAAGCAGTGTCAACACTGTACGTAATAAAACATTTTTATCTCCAGCGTGCGAGACTGTCTATCGGAAATTTAAAAGATATACTGTTTTTAAATATTTTCTGATTTTGTTATTGAATCGAATTTTAGGTGGCTTAATCGCCAATATGATGAAACATACAGAATGTTAATATAAAAAGACAAAGTAGGTTTTGTAAGTTTATATTAGTAAAAAAAAAAAAAAAAAACTGAACATTTAGGTGATCAACTGAGAAAAGACAGGAAAAAAAAAAGAGAAAAATAAAAAAATGTGTGCCAGCACTTGACGCTGCATCGGAAGTTGTAAGAGTGTATTGCTATGCTATACTGCTTTTCTAATTTTTGTAATTTTGCTACTGAACTATATTTGGCGCAAGTGAAAGGAAAATTATGCTTTAGAACAAAGTTAAAAGAAACAGAAAATGGGTTAGAAGAAGTGACCCTAACAGCGGACTGGTGGATCATGAGCTGCGCGTGTGCGTCAGAAACCTTAATAATCTCTTTTGGTGGCCATCAAATTCTGAAAACGTTTAGACTTCTTTTCCACAAAGGCAAACTAACTAAACTTAAAAGGACCTGTAAGGTCAAACATCAGTTCCTTTGCAAAGTAGTATAAACACAAAGTAAAGATTCAATTGTAATTCAAAATGTGAAACCACAATATGTATGAAATACTAATTCAAAAAATTTGAAAACGATAAAAGCATAACTTGATTCAAACTTAAAAGTTAATATGTATGTAGAATAAAGTGTAAGGTATCTCAAAACATATAAGAAAAAACTGGAAAAACATCAAATTAAAAAACAAAAGTACCGATTTTTGTAAATGAGCAGTGTCTTTGCACCATGGACCACTCTATATATGTGGCCTGCCAAATATTTTCTCGAGAGGTTGGAGGCAGGGAAAGAGGAATGGGACTCCATCAGATAAGTCGACTCGACTCCTTCAAAATAAGCGGCGGAACTAAACAAAGTGGAAATGTTATCTGTATGCTAATGCCCAAACCAGCGTGTCTATGCACAAGGTAACGGTATTCAGTACCTGGTAATGTACATGTATGCTAACAACAGTCGCACCCTTTGATGCTTGTATACTGATATTTGAAAAATCAGGGAACTTCAGGATTTAAGACAATGACTACAGACATGCTGGTTAAAAAATATTAAATTTAAGGTAAACGTATCTACTAACAAAATGCAGATCAATATTTTTACACTCAAGTTTCCGTACCTAATTGTAATACGTAAATTATATCAGACTTGTAGAGGATAATAATATAAAACTATTAAAATTAAGACTTATCTCACAAATACTTCTCTTCCAATTCTAAAAAATGCATGGTATTCTCGTTTAATGCTATCGATCAAATTCAAGATTAATACTATCTGATAGCTTTTTAAAAAAGTCTGTGAAAATACACTTTACTAAAACAAATGCGTGCTGCTTATGCAGATTGGACTATTAAGCACTTAGGAAAATTAGTTCTTCATGAAGTATATGTGACATGGAAACGGGTTTCTTTTCGATGATGCAATGAATGATTTTAAAAGTACATTTGCAGTTTGAGATTATAATTATTTTGAAAAAAAAATTATAACCAATTTGTTACTTACTACTTTTTTCTTATAATCTTGCGGTACATAAATATTTTAAAAACATACTGCACGAAATGAAACTTTCAACCATTAAACATCTTTAATGAAACTGCGATGCCTATTATAGGCAAAGCGGTGGCTTTGTAAGAAATTAATTTTTTTTTTGTCCTTTTCTTTGGTCTTGTGCTTAAATTCTTTTTTGCGCTTGCTGTTCCCATCAAAACGTTTTAAAAGCGTAGTTCATAAGTTTCATATACACCGTGGAGAAGATTTTAATGTTTTTGAAAAAGAACTGACTTGTGCTTTTAATAGCTGAATAATGTTTAATTGAAGAGCGATTTCCAAGAACTCCCCCGGAAAGTCTTATCAGTTAAAGTATTTTAGCAGGCAAATAGCGGCCCATGAGATTTTTTTTGTGCCCCGCCTAAGACTGTAAGAAAATCTGCTGTGATTCGAGATTTCCTTGAAGTGCGCTGTCGAAGATACACATTGCATTTCGCTATATATTTCCTCATAGTTAGTTACTCCGCATAACCCTGTAGAAGAAATTGATCTCCGGATGTTTCGCGTGTGAATATGTAGTATATGTGACATGGAAACGGGTTTCTTTTCGATGATGCAATGAATGATTTTCATTGCACGTTTCGCATTTATGTGTGCCCTTTTTGCATTTTTGTGAGTGCTCGTTTGCTGTGTTTAAGTGCTGTGAAGTTTTTGAATATTACCATGAATATTATTTCGGCCATAGATAGTCAATTTCCGCAGTTGGAAATACTTCGAATAGCGTATATGAAAATGGCGCTAAGCATACTTTTTAGACCGATCCCTCGTGCTCTTCGCCTGAACATGATATGTTATTGATGTGGAATCTTCAACGAATTTTTATATGTGTTTCACTCCAGATATTTGGATATATCTGAATAATAAGATATACGATGACATTTATTTGGATAAATTACTCTCTTTGGATTTTTTTAAAGTTCGATACTTTTGTGCACGTATTGACTCGCTCATGAAAAATTTGAGAAAATTCTCTGCCCTAACGAAAAATACGCTTGAACTGTCAAGGATATTTTCGGTTAATAGTTGCGTTACTATAATTTATTAATGACCTTCAGATCTGTGAAGAACAATTTCGCCGGGATAATGTCAAGAAATTAAAGAAGCTGCAAAACTGTGCTACTTCGATAATGGGTAAGTGCGAGTTTCTTTTGGCAAGCAGAGAACTCTCGTTTATTCTAAATGCGAGAAACAAACGAAAAATGTTCATAATGGTAATGAGAGTGTTTCTAATGCTCATAAATGAATGAGATATTAAAAAGTCGTCTAAAACAGCCAAAGGTACGAAATTAGTTAAAACTAAGTCGCACTTAACGTTAAAAATAGATTTGCTAATATTGATGTACATGATTCTGCTATTACAATTGATCACATTTGTCGTGTTGTTACTGATAATAATGCTGCATTCAATAATATTAAGAAGCCTAGTCCTAGTAAAAATGTTCTTCATAATTATAAATGCAAATATTGCCAGTAGTAATAACCCAGCAAGCACAGGCGTGCGGCAGCAGCCGGATCAGCTTAAAACCCCCTATCATGGCTAAGCTCTCAGAGAGTAATAATTATTATCCCATTTGCAAAAACTTATCTTAGACTAGACAGCTTCCTGACTGTAAATTTTTGGGACGCCTTAGTTGTGAGTTCCTTGCAGTTCAGTCGGTCTCGTCGGATGATCATCTTACACTTAAATATATTTTTTTTTCTTGTATAAAAAAAAAATTGAAAATTGTGTTTTCAACCCAAGACATAAAAGACCTGTAAAAATTCTTTTAATTCTCTCCTCTCAAACTCAGATGTTCGTATAATACGCGAATCTCTATATGATACGATGTGCGTAAAAAAAAGCAGTTCACCAAATAAAAGACAAGGGCTCCGATGCTAGTATTTCAGGCGCAGACATATTCCTTGCGAGAGTTTTTATAGTAAATAAAATATTACTTCCCATATTAAAGCTGAAATGTATTCATCAAAAATTCAGGTGCCCCATTGTCACATTTGTCAGAAGTGCCACAACACTCCCGAGAATGACCATGTGGCACGTACATGTGTCAAATATGCAGGTGACACATCTAGGTGCCATAACTGGCAATTGTGACCACCAGGGGCGTCTCGAGATGCCTAAGCGAGCAAATAGTTCTGGCTCCCAAGTAGCATCGTATAGAAGACGTCAGAATTTGCTTCATGAAAAAGAAGCATGTTAGTAACACTCCAAGAAAGTCTGCAATAGAATAAGGAATTAGCAATGCTCAGGCTCTTAATCCGGACACTGCTGAAAATCCTATTACCCAAAATGTGAGTTTACTCTCCCCAATACTACAGCTTCAGTTTACAACCACATTAATATTCCAAATTTCCAAGTTTACAACCACATTAATATCCCAAATACTTCATACAGAAATGAACTTTCAGGTATTCTGGAATTGTTTAACTTTACGAATCAATTTCAAAATGAGTCTGGCCTAAGTTTTGCCAGCATTATTAAAGTCATTAAAAGTTAAATGCAAGCTTTGAAACAGTGCGAAAATGAATTAGGTAAAATGTTTGTATTGTATCAGATACTCGAAGAAAACTACAGGCTATCTTATCAAAACCAATTATGAATTCTGAACTTAAAATAGTGACAGAGGACGCAAATTGTTTATTCCATAGAATTAATGAAGTTCGTATTTTTGTAAATGAGTACAATCCCGATGTAATCCTCCCTGCAGGAACACAAGCTCAGGCCAGTGGCAACTATTAGGATCAGGAGTTATTACCTGTATAGTCTGGATAGAAGTCGTAGCGGCCAATGTACGTAGTACCTAATTCTTGTAATTAAGCGCTCCATCCATTAACACACTGCACTGCCACAGTTTTTAAGTCTCTGCAGAGACATTAGATTAAATTTTGGAAGCAGGCAAGATGAAAAATAGGCAACGCCTTCGCCAGGAATCGAACTACGGACCTCTCAATTACGCGCTGAGCATGCTGACCACCGCACCACGAGGGTATGCCATGAAGGCGGGAAAAACACCTTCTATACTTCCCGTTTAACCCTTTCTGACGTACTATACTTTAAAGTCAGAATTTCAACAAAAACATTTGTGTGCAGTCTATTTAGGCCTAAAGGAGTATACATGTAAAGTTTTGTAAAGATTTCATTTACCGTTTTAATTTTGTGGGTGTTCCATGAGATGGAACACTGCGCCGCCAGAGCTCTTAAAAGTGCGACTGAGCGAGCACTGCAGTGAAGCACAAAAATGAGTAGAAGCTTTTGTATAGTAATGAAAAACCACTGTATTATGGCTGTATAGTATATGGTTTTCTGGATATACACAATAGTTTTGAATATGTATGGATGAATGAGATAAATATATGTATATACACAGATCTTATATAGAAAAATATTTACAAATTTTTCGATTTCTTAGCTTCGTGAAACTGTTCAAAGCATGTCACATCTTTTTGATAGAAGACTAAACCAACTTCAAACAAAAAGTGTTTCGTGATGATTCGAGTTACTTATTTCTCACCTGAAAACTACTCATAAAAATGTCAAGATGCCCATATTATGGTTTTCATAGCACAAACCACAAGACTGCTTTGTTTGAATTCATTCCCCCCCCCCAAAACAACGGAAACAGAAAACGTATACAACAGATGTTTTCTCCTAAGAATGGATGTTCTGATGCGTAATAGCATGAGATCGATAAAGGCGCAGTGTTCCCGCTGATGGAATAGAATTTTGTATGAAAAATTAAAAAAAAAATATAGAACAAGTAAAATAAAGTACAATCATTAAAATTATACGGAGTGTTTTTTCTAAACAATTCCTTTTTGGATCACAAAAAATGGAGAAAATTACTTGAAAATAAGTGGATTTTAATAACATCATAGGTGAGAATTCTCGGTCTCCTTGCGATATGGACTCCATCAACTATTTAAAAGGAAAAGTTCAAAGTATATTATAAAGGCATTTTTATCCATTTGTGGTTGAATTTAACGGTTTCAGAAGCGATTCAAGTTGGGTGTTCCATGAAGTGAAACACTGAGCAGCAAAGGGTTATAAAGGGCGATTAGAGTTTTCAGGGAACCCAGTCGCCAAATCCTGGGTGAGGAGAATCATCATCCAACACCCTCTTATTTCGAGTGGTGCCACTGTAGAGACATTAGGTATTTTTGAAATTTTTGAAAGCAGGCAAGAGAAGATTGACAGATTAGCAAAGCTTTCGTCGGGAATCGAACCACGAACCTCTGGAATACGCACCCAGCGTGCAGACCACTACAACACGGAAACACGCTGAGAAGGTGGGAATACCTTACACCTTAATTATCATCATGACTCCACTCTCCTCACGACCACTAACAATTATCTCCGCCTATACACCATTTAATAAGAGATACAAGGGAACATTTAGCGTGATTTTTCAGGAGTTTTCCCGACCACAATATTGTCTTAGATGGAGACTTTAACGCATACCACCACAAGTGGAACTGAAGAAATAACACATTCCTTGGTGTAGTTCTTCAATTTGCCAAAAGCGGCCATTCTTACAAAAGTCGAATTACAATTGAAGTAGTTAGAATTACAAAACTCGTTGATGGTACACTCGTTTACAGGTGTATTATCCCTAAATTTTCCTGAAATGTCCCATTTCTAAATCCTTGCTTCTGTCAAATTTTCTCTATTCACCACAGCATCCAGAGTGAAGATAGTATTTCGTATTTACTTTATCCACGATCACAGTAGATATTATCTGAATTTCGCTGATAGTTTTAATTGAAATGAGAAAGAATAAAAATAATGTTTCAAAACTGCAGCATTTCGTACAACGACAGGAGGAATCTAAAGAATGTAGTATTATTGCTTTTTTCACTTTGTAAGAAATTTTCTTCCCGAAGTAAAATGACATCAATTTTCTACGCAATTACGGCTAGCAGCTGTATCACTAGAAGAGTTTGTATAAAAATTAAATTCTGCTATGAATAACTGCACCGGGATCCTGAACTGGGAAACAGTAAAGCAATATTGAAGAAATTTAATAACAGTCTTATTTGTAAACTCAGTGTTAATGAGGATGTAAAATATAAGGACGTAGGCCATATACAAGACAACTCCCAAGGAATCTTTCATAATTATCCAGTCATTCTCTTTCAAGTAATTTCATTCAGCTCTATGTTCATCCCGTCATCTGAAATCTATACAGTTTAATCTTTCTGCGTCAATAAGTAGGGAAAAACAATCACGATCCGGAATAGCGGTGTGAGACCAAAATTCAGCAGCAGCTAGGGTGCTTTCTTCTTTTTCTTTTCGCCATTGACAGATAGTGTGATTCACTGCGTTAGCTGCTCATTAAAGCCGGCTAGTTTCCTGTCAGTGGAGTAATGAAAAACTGGAGATTAGTACAATGCGTTCCGAGAACGAACTTTTCGCAATAAAATATTCAAATTGATAAATTTGTCTTAGTTCATGAAACTGGTCTATATTTTTGTGAAAAATTTGCCTAGATAAGAATTTTGAAAGTTTGTTTTAAATACGGACATTTTAAACTAAACGAAAAATTGTCGGGACTCAAATATCAAATATAAGCTTTAAATTTATATTACCGCCACAGATAGAATTGATAAAAATACAGTAAACCATCCTAGCGCCAACACCAAGCATTTTAAATCAATCAATACCATTTATGCCGAGTTGTCGGTCTTTTTAACGTCACGTTGCCGGCTCCATTAAATCATTTTAAATCGATCCCATCCGAGCATCTTATGCCGAGATATTGCGCGGGAGCGCAACATGTCCGGCTCAGTAACAGGAATTTTGCCTATATGGCACATGATGTGAATGCTACATGACCGAGGTATCCCAAGGGAAGACTAAGGGAGTGAAAAGTCGTGCGACCGACAGTAACAAGGCCAGCGAAGGAAATGAAGTCGCAAAATACTGCGAGTTTCGCAAAATAGTTAATACTGCATGAAGACTAACATGTGAAAGTAGAGAGAATACACAAAATATAATGCCAAGTAAATGATACAAAATAAGTAGATGAAACAAAATCAAATAAAATGCTAGTAATGGAGTTGAAGGTATATATACTATCTCTACTATATACAGTGCAGTATTCATGTTGGGAAATTACAGTCAAGGGTGAGGTAAGCCTCGATGGGCCAATATCGTCGTCTTGCAGAATTTCATAATTTAAAACATTTAAAGAGCTTAGATACATGCATTCACGTGCTTTAGCGGAGAGTGTTTCATTCGTAAGCTACAGGTAATCATCCATATACTCAATTTTTAAATCTTTATGCAAGGTATCGTTGCTAAAAAAGTGGTGGGCGTTCGTAATCCGGCGTAGGTACTTGTTTTGGGTGATCTGTAATTTTGCAATGTCTGAGTTGGAGGTCGCTGCCCGTGCCGGTGAGGAGTAACAGAGCATCAGTCTGATAACAGCAGTGTAGATGGGCCTCTTTTTGACCAGACTGAGTTTCGAGCTTGAACGTAGCAGTGGATTTAATTGGGGAATAATATACAAAGCTTTTCGTCTGACGTTGTCAATATGGTCCGACCAGGTGAACTTATGACTGATGACAACCCCTAAATATGTTGCCTTCTTTACAAGTGGAATCGTCTCATTAAAAAGACTTAAATTAGCATTAATAGTATTTCTTTGCCTTCTCCTGATAATCCTTAATTGTGACTTCTGAGCATTTATTGCGACGCGCCATTTGATGCACCAGTCTTCAATGTTACGTTTGAAGTTCTGCAGTTTTTGAAAAGCGTGCGTCGGACGGACAGATTTAATCGCTAACGCAGGGACATATGCGTGGCATCCAAGAAAGCTGTTGTAGTCTTTCTGTAAATTAGGGAAGTCCATCACGTAGTAAAGATACAAAATAGGTCCTAAAATAGAGCCCTGGACTACACCGGCGCACATTCTTCTGGTGCTAGAGTTGTCCTGACCCATTGAGACATAAAATCTTCTGTTAACAATAAAAGAATTGATTAGCAGAATTAGTTGCCTGTCAAAATTTAGCTGGATCAGTTTATAAATGAGCCCCTCATGCCAGAGGCGATCGAAGGCTTTCGACACGTTTAGCATGAGAAAGGCAACACTTTGCTTGTTATGTAAAAGGCGCTGCTAATACACTCGGTGAGTCTAATTGTTTGGCTATGGATAAGGCTTTTCTGAAACCAAATTGCTCCAAAATTAGGCTGTTAATCATTTTAATGTGAATAACTTCAAATTATGTAGTGCCTATGGTTTAAAACCATTTACCTCCTCATCAGAATTAAATAAATTGAGCAGAAATAAGAAAATTGCATAAGTTAGTTTACTTGATTAGAGTTAGACAGTCCTATATTACTGAGTTATTGCAGGTGCAACGTTGCCGGTTCCTTAAATTAACCCCAAGGGCACATGACATAGTGAATTAAGGAAATGGAAAACATCTCGGATGAGAAAACGGAGAAAGGAATTTTTCACGAACAGTAGAAAATTTGTTTATCTAATATTGAAGTCCAATGCGTTTTCGTATGGAAGCCTGGTTCCAAAATTCCCTGTTTCGTCGGTGTCCAGCTTTGCGTTATTGGAAATCAACATACAGATGATGATGATTTCAATTGCGCCCCAAAGAGGCGTTTTTTTACAATTTATGTGTTTCCTTTATTTATTAAATATCAGGTTCTTCGCACTTAATCCATAAAATTCAGTTCAAGAGCAATATCGCCAAATAATTTTAAATTGAGCATATCTTTAGTGTTTACGATACACAGTCTCATGCGCTAGAGATAAAAACAACAACTTTGCTATTGCTCGCTTTCAAATTCTCGAGTTTGTTAATCAAAAATTCGTTAACGTTTTACAAAATATGAAATCTATAATAAAATAAACTCCAAATTTCTAGTTTGGGCTTCCAGATGCTCATATTCACATTAGGATTACGTAGTTCAAAATTCGATGGCTGTAGGTACCGTTGTTTTATCACAGTGCGAGAAACATTCTCCATTATTTAATCTATTTAAATATAATACAGGTCGATAATATTTTGTGGCAACAGTTTGAAAAGTGAAACGGACATTCAGAGTGATTCGACGCAAAACGAAAACAGTAGTCCCTCAGGGTCAAAGCCTTTTTGGACTAATAACTGTTAAGGTATATACTAAGGCAAGATTTTTAATTATTAATTACAGTATAGAATTAAACAGTTATAATAAAATCTCAGGCGTATGGATGTTGATCAAAATAGCGGCATAAAATCTGGTTTATTAATATCTATATTGATAACTTCCATGTATAGGAATACTGCTGTTGTAGTGTCGCTTCTATCAAGAACCAAGACTGATTTTCTGTTTGTGAAATTCGATAAGTAAATTAATTTTTATCTTATCGGAGTCAGAGAAGTGTTTACCATTTACTTACATTCCAGATATTTAAATTGATATTATAAAAGGTTTTCTCAAAACAATTTAATGAAATTATATAAATATCCATGAAAAATTTTAAAAAGGAACTACGAAATTAAACATTTGCATCGTCGACATGTAAATAAATTCATTTTTTCAATTCGCTGCTTATTATGAGAAATGAAAGGAATTTAGACTGATATTTATCAATTCGGAACAGAAAACGGAAAAACGGAAGTATCGACTTCATAGCCTGAGCTGTAAAATGAATATAAAAAACGATTAATAACACCTTGGTAACACATTGTCGCAAAATTCATCTCCAGAAGGTTACTAATTTTTCCAAGAGCACTCGATAGGTCAAATTTTAATGTTCGTCTTCTGCACGGCTCCTATCTAACTGCGTCGTGACTAAAAAAATACTTATTCACGATTCATACAAAAGAGATTTTCAAATATTTCCGAATTTAATTTTATGCTTAACTTTTTGGGAAAACGTTTCCGAGTCGTTTGGTACTAAGCACAGTTTAAATGATTAACTTTATTCTTGCACTGTTTAAAAATTCTGCTTTTACATATTAGATATATAGCATACAACAATTGCCTTTGTTAATAAAGGAATCGTTTCCGTTTCAATTATGAAAGTCCGAAGATTTTCGACCCCCGCCCATAGCCTACTCACCTCCTCTGCGATTACACTTATTCCGACGTCGAATTTTTCCCTTTTTATGACTGAATTCCCTAGAATATGTTTTCTCTATTTTTAAATTCCTTCCGTATTTTGTACTTATTAGCCAAAAAGGGACGTTCCTCCCGAATGATATGTTAATCTCGAAACTTCACTTTGCTTCGAAACACTTTAATGCACTGTGTCACTTTTCAAGTTGTTGCTTCCAAGTATAATTAGTCCAAGAGTATATTATATTTAACAAAATTAAATAATGTAAAGAATTTGCATAATTTTTTTTACACTGTTAAAAAATAACAACCGACCAGAGACAAAAAATTTTGAACAGGGTAGTCCTGCACCCAAACATGGCCACCTAGAAGGGCGATTTTGGAATATGATTTATTGACTGTTTCATATTTTGTAAGACGCTAGCGAATTTTTGATTACCAAACTCAGCGATTTCCAATCGAGCAGTAGCAACACTGTAAGGAATAAGACATTTTTACTGTAAGGAATAAGACATTACAGCGGGACAGACTATCTACCGGAAATTCTAAAGATTGACTCGTTTTAAGTATTTTATGATTTTACTGTTGAATCTTTTATTTATTTTTATTCATTTATATTAAATTTAACCACAAAGGGTGGTGAATTGTGGGCAACGAATACGTGCATCTTGTTGCGTTAAATTAAATAAAAAGGTTATTTAAATCTCCTTTTGTGGTACCTGGTCTTGAAGACATAGCGAGAATTCGCTACGCAGTCTTTCATGAAGGGTATACTTTGAATGCTCCTGAAAAAAACACATAGATTCTACACTGTCGCTTTATACTCTATGTCTAAACAAATTTAAAACTTCAATTAATTAAATTTACGAGTATAATATATTTCAAAGTTTTTCCACTCCAAATTTCTTCGAAGCATATTGTGATTAATTTAAATGTTTAAACTTTTTTAATATCGGAAATCTTTCCCTCATTTTCAGGTTCAATCTTGAGTGCAAAAGATCTCTGAGCATAAAAGAATTTCCCATTTAGAACATTTGTGATAATTATTGATAAATTTAACTAATATTTTGAGGTGCTCTATCCTTCTTTGCTCATGTCACAATTTTACTCTCATCAGAAAGTTATAAAATTTAATGTCCGTGCGGAAGAGCTTAAAAGTAAGAATTTCGTTCGGCTAAAGTAATATTCGCCATTAACCTCACTAAAAGGTTGTTCCTGCTAAATCCATTTGAGGACTAAAATTAGATAGTGGTTAAGCTACTTGTAAACTACGTAAGAGTTTATCTGCAGCGACAACCAAACTAAGTAACAAAAGCAGCCTGTTTTGATTACAACAAATCACTGTTTCATAATTTGTATTATATTTTTTGTTAAAACAGCAAGAATAGTTTAATGAACTTTTATTTATATTCTTATCAAATTTGTTTTCTGATACCAGTTACACAGCTGTTAAGAGCAGAAATTCGTCAGCAGGTTAAGGTAATTTTGAACGTTAACCCTTAGGTTCAGAGTTCGCGCATAGTTCATCTTTGTAACAAGGTTTACCCATCTCAAGCGAGCATAGTTTGCAGATTAGGTTCTCATGCTATTTCCGCTGTGTCAGATTAACAAACTGAATGTAGTTTCCGAACTGATAATACAGCATATGGAATCCATGATCTGTTAGAATGTAACTCTCTTGAAATTTAATATTTCATTGGTCGCAAAAAACACTAAGGCTATAAACAAGTGGTTTGAACCTAAAGGCCGTTCAATCAATCTTACACAGCCAGGGAATACATTTTCCGTTCAGTAAATTAGCATTATTTTGATAATATTTTGTATGGCAAGGATTTGTAACAATTTCAGAATTTTAATAATTTTGTGTCCACGTTTACATTATTTTGATTCTCATTAAAACCGAACATGAGTAATGCCTCTGAAAATTTCCAAACTGTGTTATTAAACTAATTCAGAGATTTTAGTTATGCATTTGATTATTTATGACTTGGAATTGAAATCCTTGTAGAATATTTTATTTTCATAATTATGGTTTACTTTTGCTGCATCTTGTACACTGATGTTTTAAAAAATCAGAAAACTTCCGGAATTCAATCAATGTACATATTCACTACAGATCTGTTGATACAAAAGAAATTAAATTTAAGGAAAAGATATCTAGTAACAAAATGCATATCAATATTTTCACAAACAATTTGCGGTACCCAGTTGAGACATGTAAATTATACCAGACTAGTAGAGAATAATAATATAAAACTATTAAAATTGAGACTTGGGTGTTCAATAAATCTAACAAATACTTCGTTTCTGTTTCTAAAAAAATGCATCGTATTCTCGTTCACTACTGTCGATGAATATTATCATTTGTATCTGATAACATTTTAAGAAAATCTGTCATAACACTTTACTAAAACAAATGTATGCCGCTTATACAGTTTGGACTTTTAACTATTTAGGAAAATCAATTCTTCAAATTTCTTCATGAAATACATATGACATGGAACCAGGTTTCGATTCGATGTTGCAATGGATTTTTAGAATTATATTTACAGTTTCAAGTTATAGTTATTGCAAATAATATTATTTTAAAAATATTAATAATTAATTATTTTAATAATATTATATTAAGGTTTGAAAGGGTCGTCCAAATTGTTTTGTTAAGATCTCTTTACATTCTCGCTGAGCTCGCATTCTTCGACTTTGCTACTGATCATAGCTGAATGGCTGTATACACAGCTTTTGTGCGGGACTCCAATCCCGTCGAACGGCTTGACTGCGTGGGTGTTCTTGAGATGCCCATCTTTAACTTGGCCCATATATAACTTCTATACCAGCCTATCTCCGTTAGAAAATCCTCCACAAATGCATCTCTTTGCTTAGGCAGATAGTCATCGATTGTTTTTCCATAATCATATAAATCAAACCAAGCGACGTGTCTGCTCTTAGACTCCCTCCTGCTATCCCATTTCTTTTTGACTTTTTTAGTTTGTTATTCAGCATCGTTTACTTCTCACTTTCACCAGAAACAGTTCAACAACTATTTCCCAAAATGTTTGAAAGGTGCATAGCACAAGATCATTAGAGTTCATGATGTAATGTTAAGTTTTTGTAGCTTCATCTATCTTGACTCCAACTTAAAGACTTTACATTCTAGACCCCAAGGGAATAACAAGAAAAAAAAATGCAAGGTTATACCGGTCGAAAACTTTAATACGAATGAAGTTGTCCTATCTCCGATCCTCTCCCCTTCGCCTTGTCATTTTTCGACTGTTTTGGAAAACGCTACATTACCTGTTTCAGAATAGCGGTGAGTTTGGAATATGTTGTACATCACTGTCTTCTGTACTTCAGGTGTCATATCTACTTTGTTTTGAAGAAACATACTTTCGGAATATATTAAAAACTTTCATTTGTGTTGTGTGTGGCAAGAATTCGTTATGTGTACTTTACCCGACCCCTGAGACACAGTATGTGCCCGTAACGCTGTGTCGACTGGGGGACTCGGAAGAGTTTATCGTCGGTCGCATGAGTAGAAATTGAAACGTATATTTGTTTTTTTCCCAGAAACATATTGCCGAGGGAAAATATAATTTATTACTTCGATTCTCACTCATTTTCGTTTAATATTTTTTTCTAATTCTTCTTAGGGAATGTTCAAATATTCATACCAGCTTACACAAATTCTTAACAATACAAGCTCCTGTCTAGGTGCCCAAAGGACAATACTGTAAATAATAAAATGTTAATTTTAACTCAAATTATTGAACCATCAAATTTTATGTTAGGTGTGTCGCGAATCAAAGCAACACCGTTTCCCAGAACGCACTGAAAAAGCGCTTGAAATTCGCAAATTGTTTATTAGGAAAACATTGTTGCAGAGATCTGGATACATCGTGGAAGATAATATTCCATAGTATCGTTTTTACTACTGCTTCAATTAACTAAAAGTCCAAACATTCATATAGAATACGTTCCCAATTAACCAAAAAGAAAAAAGGCATCTACCGTTAACTCAAAATCAGAATTAATCGGTTAGCACTTTATTAATGCAGAGGACAGATGAGTAACTTATATTAATATTAACAACTCCCCTGCATTTTTAATCAGTTTTATTTCGAACGCAAGTTGATTTGGTTATGCAATCGAAATTCGCATTGAAAAGATGGACACATTTCAGAACAAAAAGAACAAAGTTTTCCTAATGTTATTCTAGGATCTCGACAGGATTTATGGAATAATCATGGAATTTAACATTTTTCAATGGATGACACAACTTTTAAATGTGGCATGTTTTGTGCGGTTAAATTATACGCGTACGATGAAATTATGTTCATAATACAATTCAAACCATGAAGATTGTGTTATCCTCTGGTATTAATGTTCTTATCAAACGCATTTCCTAGTTTCTCATTTCCCGTAGAAACTTGGCTTCATTCGTTTAGGCTTTAATAAAAATATTTAAATCTTTCCTCAACAAACAGATATAATTCATACATAAAAGAGAAACACACAATTCTAAATTTCGCCACTCTTTCGCACCAAATAATGTAGTAATCCAATGAACAATTATGCAGACATTAGGGGGTAGGCTACGAAATTTAATTAAAGAATCTAATTTTTTTTTTCCAAAGTGTCACCTCACCTACGACAAATCAAAGAAAGCTCGCCAACTTTTCGTCTCCTCCTTTTCTAAGAATCTGAATTCCCAGTAAGATGAGTAATACGAAAAGTCACGTATAAATGGGACGTCTGTTTTCGTGTTTCGGATATTGTAAAAATTGTCAATACAAAACAACTATTAAATTAAAATCTCGTATATGTGAATGTTAATGTAATGTTTCTTTTACCTTAACATCGTAGTTTTATAATGCTGAAAGAATAATGAGCCAGATTATCTTTGTTCTCCTCAGTATATATATATACGAGGGCTATCCAGAAAGTAGATTACGTTTTGGAATAAAAAAATAAACAAAGTATAGGAAACAAATTTTATTATATACAGATGAAAGCCACACTCAAATACTACTTTTCTACATAGTCACCATACAAATTAAGGCATTTATCGTAGCGATGTACGAGCTTGGAAATTCCTTCGTCGAAAAATTCGGCCGCCTGCGCCTTCAACCACTTCGTTACCTCTTCTTGCAGCTGTGCGTCGTCATCAAAACGCTGCATAGCCAGCCACTTCTTCATTGCTGGGAATAGGTGGAAGTCGCTCGGTGCCAGGTCGGGACTGTACGGCGGATGAGGAAACAACTCCCACTTAAAAGATTCAAGAACTTTACGAGTGACATTTGCCGTGTGGGGCCGGGCGTTGTCGTGAATCAACAAGATCTTAGAGCTCAACATTCCTCTGCGCTTGTTTTTTGGAGAGTTTGGCAATACCTTTGAGAGTTTATTGTAGTGCCTCTTTCCAGGAAGTCCAACAAAATTACACCTTTTCTGTCCCAAAAAACAGTCGCCATCATCTTCCTTGCCGACATTGTTTGCATGCATTTCTTGGGTTTTTGGGGAGAACTTGTGTGCCCCCACTGCATTGATTGCAATTTCGTTTCACAGTTCACATGTTTCACCCATGTTTCGTCACCAGTAACGATGCGATCGAGTAAAGAGTCACCATCCTTATGGTAAGCGTCCAAAAAGTTCAACGCTGCAGCCATTCGCTGATTTTTGTGGTCCTCCGTCAAGATTTTTGGAATCCATCTTGCACAAAACTTGTGGTAACCAAGCTTTTCGCTGATGATTTCGTGCAACAAACTTCGCGAAATTTGTGGAAAACTCAAAGAAAGTTCCGTTATTGTGAAATTTCGATTTTCACGGACTTTAGCATCGACTTTTTCGAGAAGTTCGGCGGTCACTATGCTGGGTCTCCCACTTCGATCTTCGTCGTGAACATTGGTTCGGCCATTTTGAAATCTTATGACCCACTGACGCACTCCACCTTCAGTGATAATGTTGTCCCCATACACTTCACGAAGCTGCCGATAGATTTCTATCGGTTTACAGTTTTTTGCAGTCAGAAACCTTATTACTGAGCGCACCTCGCAGGATTTTCAATTAACGCAGACATTTCAAACCGTCACAGTATCTGAACGGAGCACAGCACGAACCTCTCACTAGCACGGCTAGATGCAGACTGAGCTGCGCAACGCTCTGACCCCAAGATGGCCGCGCTAGCCCCGCCCCTAGCGGACACAGACGGAAACGTAATCTACTTCCTGGATGGCCCTCGTATATATATATATATATTGCATAGCATTATATTGCATAACATATATTTTGCATAACATATAGTTTGCATAACATATAAGTTTTGACATGCATAACATTGATAGATTAATGGCATACATAAAACGTACATATAATATGTGACATATATATGTATATATATGATTAGCCTATCAAATAACGGATTTGTAGCGCATCTTAAATAAGATTCCCTGTCTAGATAAAATAAACAAATATTTTAATATAGCAGAATGATTTCCACTTTTAAATTTACCACATGAAGAAAATAACTCTATTTTATTTTCATAAATCCACTTTATTAAATCATAAAATTAGGTTTGTTAAGCGGTTTCAAATTCACACTAATATTATTGTAATACGTGCTTTACTTAGATTTCAAATTTTAATCACTGAAATTTTATAAAATAATATAATAAAATCCGAAAGTTTTCAGATTTTACATAACGTCCGAAATGGCCTCTTCTTTAACGTTTTGTGTGTTACCTTCATTAATTAAATATCATGTTCTTCGCACTTAAACCATAAAATTAAATTTAACAGCAATATCGAAAAATAATTTTAAAATGAGCATACCTTTAGAATATCCGATACACAATTTCGCGCGCTGGAGATAATTTTTTTTTTGTACAGTGTTGCCTTTGCTCGCTTTCAAATAGTTGAGTTTCTTAATGAAAAATTCGTTAAATTATTACAAAATATGAAATCGATAATAAAAGAATATCCAAATTTGGCCTTCGAGATGCCCATATTCGGAGGACGATTACGTTATTCAAAATTTGATAGCTCTAGGTACCGTTATTTTATTACAATGCGAGAAATATACATACATTTATGCAGATTCTTCATAATTTAATTTCTTTAAATATAACACAGGGGGATAATATTTTGTGGCAGCAGTTTGAAAAATGATACGGACGTGTACAGTGAATCGACGCAAAATGCCAAAAAGAAATTAATGTTCTTTCTCGATTAACGCTTCTTTGGGATAATTATATTTTTTAAAAATTTACATATTGTAATATTAGCAATATTTAAATATTTAATCTCTTTTTCAATTACTCTAACTGACATACTTTGACATATTTAATTTATAATGCATATTTAATGAATAATAATTGGCAGTTATGAGCACCTGAAGTATTTTCATAGTTTATTTAAAATTACAATCACCCTTATATTCATATCGAGTTATTTTTAATTTCCTTTTCATCGATTTCTTTTTTCATATATTTCTGTATTGTATTCAACTTTCCATGCATCTAGAATTATTCCTGTATCTTGTTTATGCCAATTTGTATTTAAATGATAAATTTCATAAACACTTGCATTAGAACTCCAGTTAGCAGAAAGTGTTTAAAGACCTTCGTATAGATTAATCTTCAGCATGCAGCTTATTTTCCATCTAGTTTCAGGTTTAATTATTGCAAAGTTAATTATTTCAAATTATTTGCAAAAAATGATGGTCGATACATCAAGCTAATAATATTTCCAACTGTTGAAATGTGTAATAAACCTGCTGCGATCGTTTACATCATTAGGCGGCCGGCAGGTTAAGAACGGAAAATAGTTGTACAAAACGTATTGTAACTCGACCGCTCTACCTGAAATTGGCAAAGCAGTGCTTTCCAAAATAGAAGCTAAAAACAATCAACAGTATAGTGTTTCTTTATATTTAAATTATTTACAACACTCTCGTATAAGGAGAAACTAGTAGATAAAATTCCATAATAATTTTTGATAATAAACATAATATTCGATTATTTGATTTTAAGATGCATTCATCTTCGAATCAATGTTTGTTACTGAATATTGTATATCAAAATAGTCAATCTAACCGAAAGTGTATGTAAAGCTGAAAGTATAAATTTGCCTGTTGCTGCCGTGTGCAAACTCTTCTTATTCTTGTGAACGTCGGAAAACTGTCTCGAGTCTCCAGTGGATGTACACTGATTTCGCGACATTTATATCCAATCAATCGGGAAAATGTTAAATGGTGGATTCTTGTTACACATATAAGAAATCAAAATTTTGATTATACTGCGGAAATATCTTGCGGCGAATGATTTGCTGAAACACAGAGTTATAACACAGAAGAACAATGATTTGCAATGTATTCCAAAGGGGCCCGTCACACTTAACCGACAGGTACTTTAGCCGACATGGACACTTAGCCGACACGAACAGTTAGCTGACAGGGCATTTAGTCAATACGGGCATTTAGCTGACAGGACATTTCGCCGACACGAACAGTTAGCCGATAAAACATTTATCCGACACAGACAATTAGCCGACATGTCATTTAGCTGTCACGAACATTTAGCCGACAGGGCATTTAGCGACAAATTCACTTAACCGACAGGACGTTTAGCATTAAGTTGAAAGGACATTTAGCCGACAAGATATTTAAGCGACAGTTGGTTTGCAGAGAACACATTTAACTAGTAGTAGGTTTGGCTGACAAATCATGCGTTTAAGACAAGAGCATTTAAGACAAGAGCCACAAGATTTTAGTAAATTTTGTTGTTATGTCTCCAACACGTATTTAATACTTCTATCAATCACAGACGTATTCTAATTCTACATTAATTCACTTTCCTAAGTTTTTTCCCTCCTGTCATCTAACACTCTATTCTGAAAGATCCCATCTCTGTGTTTATTCTTGCATGATTAACATATCGGACTGAAAATCTTTGAAATTTCTCATCAGGGAACATCAATCGTATTCTGCGAAAGGAGAACTAAAGAAATTTTCGAGAATTAATCACCGAAGGACAATTATTTTTTTTCGCTTCCTATCTGAATTAATTATCCACAAAGCTTCTTCATTTAGTAACCCGGGGTTCTCTGAATATTTTCATTTTAACAACATTACTTCTTCTTGATATACTGGACTCACCCTTCCCATTGCATTCAAAATTCTGCTATCTCTGACCTTTTTCACGATTCATAACTATTTCGCTCGACACGTCTCATAACTATTTCGCTCTACTTACTGATGAAGAGACAAAAGAAAGGAATGGGTTATTCCCAAGAGTCCTGTGAAAGCTCCTGCTATTTTAGAGCCGATGGAAGTAGCAAAAGAAAACCGTTTCTTTTCAGATATACACCAGAAGACTCAAGCGAAGAAGAGATGAAGGAGGAGCAATTCCAAAGGAAACACCACCAGCAACATTGAACCGATTGATTAAAAATTGATGAAGGCTTTCGCCAAATTTGCATTGAGGAGCATGAAGCTTAAATGAAATCAAAATCTCTTTTCGTTTACACAAAAAATTCCACTGACTTTCAAAATTATTACATGATTAATATTATGAAATTATTACTTGACTAGTATTACAAAATCATTACATTATGACAAAATTATTACAAGATAGAAACATTCCGTTTCACCCATATATATTGCAGTGCGAACGCCATTTCTCGGGGATCTAAAAAATTCTACCTGACTCTCTGTGACGAAAGTGGAAATTTTTCAAGATCTGGAGAAACCTAAATTTCCTAAGCTATACATAGTTTAAATAATATGTTTAGCGTAAATGTCACAGTCGAAAACTTCTCGCCAAAGAAGCTCTCAATTAAGTGCTACAGGTGCCAGGATTGTGGACATTCCCAACACTTCTGTTACAGTCAAGAACGCTGTTGCAAATGCGGAAAATCTCATCGAAGAAAACTTTGCCCAATGAATCCAGAAGAAAAATATACGTGTGTTTTCTGTCAAGAAGAGCAAATAAGTAGCTATTTAGGCAGGCTTAAATTCGAAAAGAAGAATATAACGCCTAAGCCTGCAGTTCCTGTATTGAAAACCACAGGTGAACTCGAAAAGAAAAAGTAACAGAATATTCTCCACAGCGAGAAAACACTCAAGCCCCCTCCTGAAGGAATTAATGATGCAAAAAGTACCGCTAGAAAACTGAAGCCAGGCTATCATGACCCTGATGAAATTCGCCGAAAGCAAGGAGTAAGTTTTTTACCACTTTGCGGAGCAGATCCCACAGCCCAATAGTACAGAGCACAGCATAAAACCAGGTGGTACAAAATTTGACGGTTCGATCCCCCGTTCTGCTCGCAAACAAATTTATCTCTCTGCATAGGTTATAACATCTTTTCTGGAATGAAATGGTTCATAGGACTTGCCAAATTTTTGCTCGCACTGAAACCTTCACTTTACCATCTTTGCATTTTCGCCTACGGGTGTGGTGAATACAGGTTTTTCTTAGAATGTGTCGAATTTTCCATTGAACGCCATGCTCTGCTTTACGCTTTCTTTTTATCTCCTTGCTAGTTTTTAAAGGTTTAATTTTTTACATTTTTCAACAAAATTATTTCCATCCAAAAAAAGGGATTTTTTGAATCTTGTGTATGGATTCATGTGGAAGACAATCTTACAAATGCGTCAAACTTTATACCATTGTAATTAGTATTCCATATATGCATATTATTGTTTGCTTAAATGTGTACGCCGAAATACACGAAGTTTATCTGTATGCGACAAAGAATGCCTTTATGAAAGGCTTTCTAGAGAAACTAGATTGTATTTACATCACACATACGGAAAACCATAAAATGATCTATGTAATCAGCCTAAAATTCTAACCTGTTTCGAACTAGCACTGTTGAGGACGATTCGAAGCTGTAAAGGTACAAAAGCTTTACAACTAAAATCTGTCACCTAACTTTCGAATTATTTTCCAGGAGGAATTTTCCTGAACTCGTGGTCTTTCGATATAGTCATGTCTAATCACATGAATTTGTTAGGAAGCTCAAAACCAATATTTTAAAAATTGAAACTTATTTTCTGAAAATAACTTTGTATTTTTTCTTTTTGAAGCATAAGTAATGCTCGAACGTGGGTTGTTCGAGCGCCAAGGGAACCCTCCTGGCTACGCGCCTGTTCAGCGCTTTATTTTATTTTTATACAACATGTCTGAAACGTGCTCTCCACAAAAATAGCATTGCGTGAGTGCGGGATAAAAGTTAAACGTAATACAGAATAGGCAGATTGGCATAAACAACAAAATTATATGAAGATTTGTTTTTTCATTGATATTCTTTATATTTAAAAAAAAATCTGAAACATATCTTTGAAAAATCAGTGTCTTTAAAAACATTATATATCTCAACGTTATTGATTTGCTTTTGTGGTGCTCCCATCTATTATCTGTAAAAGGGATTAAAAGTAACCATTAGTGTAGTTTTCGTGATATTCATCGATTATTTTCAGTGTATAAAGATGAAATATTTTTGGTGTGTTCATACCGAAACACTGCGCCGGAAAGAGTTAAAAAACATTAAGGAATTAAGGAGTCATCTACAACACATTTCAAAGCCACCACTTTGCCTGAAACTAGCAAAGTAGTTTTTTTAAATAGAGTTGTGTTAGATTTTGAGATTTCGAATAAGATACGTATTGAAAACCTTTATATCACAGTTTTGCAAGAAGAAACCTGGTAGACAAAATGTTTTTTGATAAGAATAATATTGAATCATCTTATTTTAAGAGGCAGTCGGCTTTGATTTAATGCTTATTATTCAAAATCCAATGTCAAAATACACAACCCAAGCGAAAGTGCAAAATTTGATTTCCGATAAAACTGTAAATTTTCCAGCTGTTGCAGTGTGTAAGTTACATTCCCATCCTTTAAAAGTTTGTTAACAATTATCACAGACTTATTTTAAAGTTAACAGAGCTAAATGCTTAATATCATGAATGTTAATCATCGAAATATTACGCATTACTTACGTAAGGGAATGCAATGTAAGGAAAAGAAACGCGGAGAAAGAACGAAGAGAGAAATGCGGCATTTTTTAAGATTTATTAATTAGCATGCTGATATATTCAGTTTTAATAACTTTTACTAATCTTTAAATTTCTGACTTTAGTTATACATTCCCCATGGTAGAGATAGTTAATTGTGATGTGATAAATCGTTCTGCCCTTTGTTAATGAGCTTTTGTGAAACATACTGACAAAATGACTTGGCTTCTCCCTCCGACACACTTTTGGTTACCGGGTCGAATCTTCTGGTGGATCCCTCGTTTTGAACTGTGACAGATGCACTCAGACGGCCCTCTCCAGTTTTCTTAGTGGTCATTTAAGGCTTCCAGGGACTATTATCCCTGGAAGAACATATAAAATTTTAATTTTAATTTAAAATAAAAATTAATTCAATTCTTGCACTTGCTGTTGATTGGTCCATATCGCAGTTTGATCAATCATTCAATTTACGTCGATTCGATGGGAAAAAAACATTGCCAGAAGTTTGAACTCGATAAACATTACCTTCGACCTTCGTCACCTGCTCCACAGCTATTTCGCAAATGTCCATAATACTGGGCGGATGGCCTTCTTCAGTATGGCGGAGTTTTCATGCTTAACATTATAAATTCTTTGATTTAGTAAACCAAGTCGCTAACACTTGTGGGCATAAACCGACTAAATTCTGATCACCCTGTTAAAATTAGAATTAAAAAAAAAGCATTTTGGAGGTGATTCGTGCTATAATAAAAAAGTGTATTTGGTCTCATTGGTGGACCTAGTTATTTGAAACTAGTTATTTGAAACCTAGTTGGACCTAGTTATTTGAAACCGATGTGGAAAAAACCGTACGGAAAAAAGAGTTGGTCGTATACCCAAGTTCGAATTGTGATGGCTTTAAGCTGGCAAATTGCTTTTTTAAACTTTTTCAACTGATATTTCTTTGGCATAATGAATGTGCAGAGCACTTTTGTGCTCTTCTCAAAGCACCTACGAAACATTCAGATTCGCAAGACGTTATTCGGCAATGTATTTACTATACATGCATAAATATTAAGGATAAAAATTTCATTCGAAGCTTTAAAGTCAAATTGTCTGCAAGTTTTGTTTGGGAATAGACACGAAATTTCACCGCCAGCATTTTACCTCTTCTTTCAAAACTTCAGAAATTGTAAACAGCCTTTGTGTGTCACCTTCAACACATTTATAGCAAAAGAGAAGAGAAAGGCGTTAGAGTAAAACATGTAAATATGCAAAGCTACAACCTTTAGTTTGGAGTAGATTTTAACTAAGTCTCTATTGATTTCGAACAAGAACAGGTACAGGTCTCTCTTCATCAGAAAAAAAGATAAAAAAGATATTCTGAAGAGTATCTTTTCGATAGAAAGTTCGTAGGAATACTCTCGACTTCAACCCTCTTTAACGATTAGTTCCTATAGATGCCTATTCAACATAAACAACGTCTGAGTTTTCCAAAATATTCGATTCTTTGGCATTCTGATTTTTAGCAGCTAGGTTATCTGTTCTACATAATATAAGAATTTTAGAATGTAACTCTTTCGTGAACTTTTCTATATTTTACATATACTACATTTAAAACCAGTTTCTTAAATTAACAAGTCTGCGATGGCAGTGTTTTGTAAATTTTATGTACAATTCAATTAATTCATATGTTAGTATATATTTATACCCAAGTAGCACAACAACGTCGGTATATGTGGGTAAAAAAAGGAGCGTTTCTAATTATAACAGCATTATCACATTTATTTCTCTTAAATCTCAAGAGACATCGAAAATTGCCCCTGTCATGATAAATTAGGAAGTGGTTCTTACGGAAACTTAATCAGTATTTTACCTGCACTCAAGTATAAATTTATTCACGTTTCATAGCAAAAATATAACTATTAACTTCTATATCTCCAAGATAGGCAAATGAAAAGCTATATAAAGCAGTTAATAAATGTGATCAAAAATATTTCATAAAAAATATACCTAATTTAATAATTTCCCATATTCATATCTAAAATGAGATAATAACCTAACAAACAACATACATGACAGCACTATTTAAGAAAAAACCTGAACTAGTAGTATAAATAGCAGAACGAAGGTAACAGAACTAAAATTTCCATTTAATAGATAATTATTTGTGCTTTTAAATAGTAAGCAATTAAAAATGCAATAATTATGGATTGCAGTACTTACTAGTAATACTGATATTTCTTAACACCATTTCTTTCGATCATATGTTAATGTATTTATTTATTTTTAGTTTCTGCATTTTAGAATAGTGGTAGATTACAATGATTATTTCATGCACTTTTTATAATCAATAACTTTCGTTACTGTACAGAAATAATTTTAATATAGTATACGATAGTAAGCTAAGTATACGTTAAATAGCACACGATGAAACTTTGTTTCGATTTATTACGAATTTCTTTGTTATTACAAGCACATAAAAAGTAAGCGAAGAAAATAGGATATACATAAATTTAATAAAAAATGAAACCTAATTTCACTCATTCATTTATTGAGATAAATAAAACCTAATATCCAACATTCATTTATGGAGATAAACTAATATGCATACATAACGGCAACAGAAAATACTTAAATTTAATAAAAAATAAATCCTAATTTCCAACATTCATTTATTGAGATACTTAAATAAACATACAATAACGGCAAAATTTAAAAAAAAGGCGAAATGATTTTTTACGCAGTGTTTGGAAAAATAGATACCAAACGAAAAGTAATAAAACTGCAATTTGCAATCAATAAAAAAATATTTAATATTACACAATTAAGGGGACTCGTACACCTTAAAACCCATAAGATCTTCGAATATGTGACTTTTGCAAGAATTGAGATAACGTATTTATTTTAAAAGTAATTACTTCCAACTTTTTACAGCTGACTACATAATATAGCTGCTTTCTGAAATAGTGATCAGAAAGTTTGTGTTGCCACAAATAGTTTTATAATTTAATCCGCTTTTTGACAAAATGTTTCGTCATGTTTTCACCTTGCGCGCACAGTTTAAAATATTCTGTTGCATAATTTAATTCCATATTTAATATATAGCATTTATGCCATTTGAAAACTACTGTGAACCAAAAATTCTAAGAATTCCATGCTAAATTTTTATTTTATTTGGAGTTGAGTTTATAAAATGTACTTTATTAACAAAATTTGTAATGCTTTCGTCTATAAAATTTTTTAATATTAAAATATTCATCAGATTTTTGGTTCAGTTAAAAAATAGGGCTCATATAAGGAATTCCATTGAATTTCAAGTATGTACCATTAGCCATTTTTAAAATATCGTGCGCGCAAGGTGGAAACGTGACGAAAAATTTTCTCACAAAGCGGATTAAATTACAAAAATATTTGTGGCAACACAAACATTCTGGTTACTAGTTTCCAAAGCAGCTATATTATGTAGTCGGCTGTAAAAAGTTGGAAGTAATTGATTTTAAAAGAAATAAAATGTTCCAATTCTTGCAAAAGTCACATATTCGAAGGGTGTTAAAGGGTTTAAGGTGTATGAGCCCCCTTAAATATCACATAATTATAGATTACAATATTTTATAGAAATTCTAATGTTTCTTTAACATTATATCTCGATCATACATTTCATACACTGTTTAAAATCATTAACCTTTTCTGCATACTATACAAAAGACAACATAGTATAGAACGTACATTATTATTAATTTTAATATATTGCTTCTTGATGTTACATATATCTAATTAATCTTCAGCAGTCATATTAAGTACTGAAACCAGTCCAATAATTTCTTTGTATTTTGAAAATTAGGAACATACCATAACAGCTTGAATTATTGTTACTTCTGCACTGACTGCATTTTCAGCAAAACCAGAAAGTGCCTTACCTTTGTATGTTATTTTTTGTTTTATATGAATTAATTCTGAGAACCAACCTTTCAATATGAACACAATAATCCATTCATATGCATGATATACGATATAGCACTTAGGACGTTATAACCGCGGCACAAATCACCATATAACGTTTTAATTACCCGCAACACATTAAACACCAAAACAAAACACTATTTCACAAACACTATATTCACGATTAGCATTGTAGCTCGTTGCATTCACTATTTTTTTAATTGATATATCCAAAATTTTGGTGTCTTCTTGTAGAGCACATATTTACAAACAAAATAAGCAAAAATTCCACATTCTCAAGATAATTTCTCCTCAATTCAAAGGCTTCCAAACAGGAGCTCAAAGCAATGCAAATTCACTCGCTGAAGGCAGTTGAAGTAAGTAGATAGAAACAGAACAATGGGAAGATTCACAGTGTGTTCTTTGATTGACAATGCATTACATTTACTTTTAGTATAAGCAACGTTATTTATATCAGTCATTGCTTGATTCAATTTCAAGTTAGTCTTTTCAAATGCTTTACAGATGGCATCTTTACCAAATTACTTGAAAGATCTGCTGGAATCTTTCCGTTCACCGTTATTCGCTACTCGTAGCTAGAAAGTCTAGCTTTCAAGTAACTGCGCAGTTAAATTCTTAGAACTTAGAATTTGACAGCTAGCCAAAGCGCGCAAAACCTCAAGACGTTGGTCTATATAAGCATCCAGGAAAGTAAATAATGTATATGGAATGCCAACGATATAAGACCGGTGTACAGTTTCTCTAAATTTTATGCTAACATTTATTAGTAATTTTTTCAAATCCAATAATTTTGTTGTGTTCCATGAAAAATGTTAATATTTCTTTCTCTTTTTCCATTAATTTTTCCGTTCTGCTTCTCCTGACTGTCTGTGAGTTTTCCATAATATATTGGGCAGCCGTTAAATATGCATGGATATGCATCGTCTTTTAACATTGGACGTCTTATCGGAATTCTTAAAATCGCCCCATTTTTATCCGTGATTACATTTTCATGCACAATCATATATTCGCAAAAATTTTACATTTTGCACTGTATGCGGTAAAATGTTTCATATTATGTCACCATATTAATTCAAATAAATTCGTCCTTACTTCAAACTTAAAAAAAATGCCCACCAGCGGCCGAGCGGTAAAGTCGCTGAACACTGGTAGTTCGGTCCGAGGTTCGAATCCCGCGAACGGGCTGGCTGCATGGGCGTTTTCGTGGTTTTCCCCATGTGTAACGTGTATACGAGCCAGTTCCCTTAGAAAGTCCTCCACGAAGGCATCCCTCCTCTTAGGCAGATAGCCCTCGAGGCTTTGTCATACTCACAAACACACAAACTTAAAAAAATACTTAAATAAAGTCATGTTTCTGTAGTGAAGTAATTGCTAACATGTCATTTGCATTGATTTCCGAAACATGATTTTTTTTAAAATGCATAACTTAATAACTTGATTGTAAGGTTACTTTATAGATTAGTTTCATTTTTAAATATTTTGCTATAATATTTATAAAAAAATATTTAAAGTATTAATTATTTTAATAAAATTTTAAACAATAATTTAGCACGTATTTTTAGTACGAATTAAATTTAATAATTCAAAGGAATTTATATTAAAGTTATATTTCATTAGATGAATCTACCTTAGATGAATATATTTAGATGAAGTAAAGTAATGAAACACTGCAAAGTAAATCTTATGCGGTCTTAAAATTCTTGAAAGGGCAGATTTAGTCTCTTTTCGTTCTAAAAGTAACGCTGATGAACTATTAAAAAGATTGCTAAAACGACCACGTCTAAAAGTGGTAATATGATGACGTTTCAGCGACGTCATCAAATTGCCAAGATGCAACGGCAAATATTTTGCGTCGTCGCAACGTTGTAAAGACGTCGTGAAAGTTACCACGACACTTTGCAACGTCTTTGCAACGTCGTGTGCTACTTGGGTACTGTTTAGAAACAATAGAACTATGTAGGAGTAATACGTGCCGACTGTTGCTAATATTTACGAGAAAAATATTGCAAAAAATTCGTAAGTTTTAACTTGCAAATCAAATGCTCCAATAGTAATACAGCTTTTTCTTTCTTCAGTGAATAAAATGTTTCAGAAAGGAAAGTTATTAAATTTTACCGTATGATACATTACATTCATTGGATAAAGGTTTCAAAACTACTGGGGTTGAAAGTGATGTTAAGAAGTAAAGTTTGTGTAATTATTTATGGACGCTTCTAGCTTTGTTTACAATTCTGTTCTAGAGCGTATGAATTCTGTTGATGATTCTTAGCATTATTAATCATCATTTCAATAATAACCGGTATGTGCTAATTCAATGCCGAAATTCGCAAGCAAATTAAGTACAGCAAATCCTTTTAGAAATCTGAATTTATATTTTCAGAAAATAAAAAATAACCTCTACTGTTATTTAACTAAATTGAATGATAAATCATTCTGTTTAGAGTTATGTAAATTCCAGAATAAAACATAACTCGGCATCTGGCCTAACTTCATTTTTCGTTAAAGCTTCCAAACTCTCAAATTGCTTATTGTTTGTCAATTGAAAAACCGTGCTGCTTTAATTGGTCTTTGGGAAAATATTTAGGTTACATAGGTTTTTGTTACAATTTCCGAAAATGTTAAACTAATTGAATTGTCGTCACTTACGTTCCAAATCAATAATTCGAAATGTAGCGATCATACATATATAAGCTAATAGCTTTCTAAAGACCATCTAGCTAGAAAGCAAATATTCCAGCCAAACGCGTTATAAAGACGACCTATTACAAAGCAAATAACGAGCTAACCTGTATTCAGTAACCACCGCTTTGCTTCAAAAAGACAAGGCAGTTTTATTGAAAAAAAATGAAGAATTAATAATCAAAAAGGTACATCATCATCATCATCATCATCGATATTGCCGGCATATTGCTGTTTTTACGCAATGTTTCCGGCGCATGACGGTAGAAAGCAAAGACGATTGAAAGGAGGCGTCAGTAGTACGAAGAAGGGGTGACAGCATGACTTCACAAGTCCAGTGAAACACACAGACGAAGCTCAGAACCAGGAGAGGCAAAGACAGGGTGAAAATCAGACTTGTTCTGTTGTTCATGATAGGTACACAAAAAGGTACATCAATGGAAGTAATTTTTCAATTTTTACAGCACAATAGGTTATGAAAAAACTGGTGGCAATTTTTTCAATAGTATTTGATTATAAAATTCTTTTCTCCTTCGAATCAAAATTTATTTCGAAAAATTCAACTTTCTCCGTATCTGTGGAAGTTAGCACTGGATTCGATAGCAAAGAACGCAGTCAGTGCCTTCTGTTTGCATAGTCCGGCAGAGTTACGCTAAAGACTGCTGTCTTTACTCGTTAGAGACTTTATATGTCCTGAATATTGTGATTTCAAGAACTGGTCACATGATGTCTTGATCTCATTCTGGGAAATAAGACGTTTTTTAAAATTTGAATTAAGTGTAAATTTGAATTTTGAAATTAGGTAATCAACTGGGGAATCAATATCTTTACTAGATATAATTTCATAGGTGGAATACTTTTATCGTTAAGTTTACAACAAAAATTACCCCAGTTATATAATTCATAAATGAGCTTATGTTATATTTACAAACAGGTTCTACTACAATAAGCATAAATCAAAAATTAAATGTTAAAAAATTAAAGGTTATATCATCAAAAAATTAAATGTTAAAAAGTCTAAAGATTTTGTGAAATTACTTAGAGGGCTATCAAAGAGGCACCAAAATATTTATCAGTACTTATTACTACATCATAAACGCTTACCTGCGTGTGGCTTACTTTCCAGTTCAATGGAAGCATGCTGTGAATGTTTTTTAAAACCTGGAAAAAGGTCCTAGGTTGCCGGCCAGTTATCGCCTGTCAATTTGCTCCAGTACATCGGGAAAATATTTGAAAGTGTTTTTTTCTTAAAAGATTGAATGAATTTCTAGTATATCACAATATTATTAATAACGATCCATTCCGCTTCAGGCATGGTCACTGTACAACGTTGCAAATTCTCAACGTTGTGGAGACTATTGAGGAGACTTTCATTAAAAACAATATATAAAAGCTTGCCTTCTTGACGTTGAGAAAGGCCTTTGACCGAATATGGCATAAAGGAGTCTTACGTGAACTTTCTATCATGATTAAATTTCTTGAACCATATTTTTATTGTCGAAAATTTCAAGCTCCTGTGGGAGAAGCACTATTAAGTAGACAAATTATACGTGTTGGAGTTTTTCGAGGGCCAATTTGTTTAACACCCACATCGATGATTTGCCGGAACCTATCAACAGCAAGATTGCAATATATGCCGACGACACAGTTATTATGACTAAATCAGTTAATCTAAATGATGCAATAGAAGATTAATAAATTAGCCTAAATATAATCTCTCTTTGTTGTCACTTATGGAAATTCAAATTGAATACAAGTAAATGCAGTATAAGTCTATTTAGAAGGTACAAGATAAACCACCCATCTAACGGAAACATGCGAATTGGCAACCAAATGTTCCCATTTGTAAATTCTACAAAATATCTGGGTGTAATCGTCGATAACCAGCTGACTAGTTTCAAAGATATGTTAATTATGCCTTAAGTTAGGCATGCGGCTTTTATGGCATAACAAATCCTCTTGGGAAGTATTTCAAAGCTTAAACTCAAAGTTAAAAGGACTCTCTTTACCCTTAAATGATTGTCATCCTTGTTCTAGGCAGACCGATTCCATTGTTTGCCTGACAAGCCACTTTGGATGATGTGATCAATGGGACCGAAATCAACAGTTCTCACTAATATTCAACTACTGTGACCAACAGTTTTTTAGCTGTGGTCTTCTGAAATGTTCTTTACTTTCTACGTGTCTTAGCCAACTGGAAAAAAAAAAAACATCTGGGTGCTGTTATAACTATCGATTCTGAAAGAGAAAGAATGCATTAGTTTAAGGAAATGATAATGTATACCTATCACATTTTCAGAAATAGTTTCTCTGCTATTGAAAACAGGCGAAAAAGTGTTACTTTGTCAATGAAGGTAAGCATTACAACCGATGAAAATGCGTTGAACTTGAATGTAAAGGATTCAGGTTTCTTAGGGAAGCTCGTTGTGGCGGAACATTACTTGCAGAAAAATTCAAAATTCTCGCGTATTCAACGTTGGATTTCAACAAATGGGCGTTATTTAAAAAAAAAAAAAAAGTATATTTGAATAAATAAATTAAAATTTTAAATTAAAAATAATGTAAAGATAAAAATTTCCGGTGGAAACATTTTAATATCTTCTAGACAGATTGCTATCAAACATTTGAAATTTTTATTTTAACCCATATTTTACCATTGTCCTATATACAGGACAATATATATTTGATGTCTGTACAAAAAAGTAATAATGTTTAAACTATTTCTTTCACATTGTATTATTGCTAGAAAGCCCCTTGTTGTATTAGGTATTTTCTTTTAAATTTTTACTTTTACAAACTTGTTTTTTTTAAAAACATACAAAAAGGACTAAGTTTGATTTTCTGTACTTTATTTTTTGAACACATTAAAAAAAGGGAAAAAAAGGAGAAAATAAAAAGTTTGGATTTATTTTAAATAAAGTACGTCTCCATTAATGTGAACGACAAAACATCCGAAAGAAAAATATATTATAGATCCTTGTTTTTCTTAAAAATAGAAATGTTTTAGAACGTCCTATATATAGGACAATGGTAAAATCCACTATTATATGATGTTAAAACATAACGCCGCTTTGAAGTGAAATGGTTACGTCCGTTTCATCCTCTCGCTGTAAAATGTAGCGATCAAATATTTTTTTTGTCCTGTGTTTCCTTTTTAAAGAGTTATATTTAGCATCTGAAAGCCGTTTCACACGCTTTACTTGTATGACAGAAATTTACTTTTATGAATGTTTATTTTCTAAGACATATTTATTTTACGCCTCCAAAATGAGTCAAAAATTTCTAACAGCTCAAGAATCTTTGAAATATTTATGACATTAGATGATGAAGATACTGAGCCGGAAATGGTTATAATACCACCTGATCCAGATGCAGTCAGTGACAATGAAGAAGTAGACGATTACTGCACTAAGACTAGACACAGCCAAGCTATTTGCCAAGCTAAATTTTAAACTAAAACTCCAAAATTTAAATACAATTTAACTCTTAATGTGTAAAGTAAACTAATAAGTTTAAATGAAATTTTAAACCAAACATACTAAGGGAAAAATTAGAACCAGAGCATCAGATGAACATCTTGAGAATTCCCTCAGAGTTGCAAACACTTCAATCAAATTAGACAGGAATGCATTAGTGTTTCAAGTTTAAGGTTGAATATTATATTAGTTTTATGATTTTTTGTAATTACAAAGGAAATTTGCAATTAAATTTTAATCATAAAATGTGAAATAAAATGCCAAAATAATTCTATGTTGCCGTCACTACATTAAAAAAATCTGATGTGTATACCACATGACTTCCTAATAGGAAATATTAAATTATACGTATTTTTGATTGCATTTCATTTAAACTTATTGAATTGAATTAAATCTACTTCGTCGATAGCGTATAAGCCACAATGGAACAAATGAACTCTTTAAAATTCACAATATTTGTTAACCATAGTGACACTCTGGCGCTACGTTCACTTAACAGCGTTACATTTCGTTCATATTGTAACTATCTATCTAGTATCTTATTTCTTGGCATAAACTTCAAAAAAAATTTTTTTTCCCAGTATGTTAAAATTTGTATTCGTAACATTTGCTTGGTTTAAAGGAAAAAATGCATGAGAGTAATATTGTAACCCAGAATGCACAAAATTTATATCATTTGAAGAATTATCTAATCTTTGTTCTATTCAAATAGTATAATAAATATAAAAAATGTATAAAATAAATTACAAAAAAAAAATCACAGGTAAAAGTTTGCACTACTCTGGATTAAAGCTTCAAAAAAGAACAGCCTGTATGATATAACTGCTGAAAGCCTACATTCAAGCGGGTACCTGAGTGTATCTGTTTCTTTGATTATTTGCAACGGTAAATATTCAGCTTCATATGGTATTTGAGCAGGTGGAAAATTAAATTTTACTTATCTTTACTTCCTTGTACGAAGTAAAAATGAAGTATTGTAATCACGAAAAGTTTCAGGTATCATATTTCAAAGAAAATATCCATTTTGACCACTATCGTTTTAACATGCAATTTAACGATGCTTTTGCGTGACATCTGTATGTAAGGAGAGAATAAAAGACTCTTCCCCCCAAAAGAAAACATTATAAAACTGATTTAAAGTGAAATCTAAAGAGAATTTTTCGTGGAGTCTCTGCGCACGTATGTACGTATCTCGCATACCTCAAAAACGAGTAGCCTCAAGAACGTTGAAATTTTGTATATACGACTGCTATAACATGTAGATGTGCACCTCATATTTTGGTTGCAATCGGCCGCACCAAACGTATATAAATATATCTATATCTATATCTATATATATACGTATATCCACTCTGTTACCCGGCTCAGTGATCTCAGTTTCTTTACTCTTATATGTTTGTAAATTATTTAATTTTTGCTTTAAAAATGATTGAATTTTGTTCGTATCTTCCGGTAAACGTCCGGTTGTTTAGCTGCATCAACATTTCTGCTAACTTAGAAAAACTTTGCTGTAAACGAACGAAAAGTTTAAACAAATTTATATACTAAACATAATTCTTAACTAAGAACATTACAATATTCCTATTCACAGTAAAATAACACGTAATAAATTGTACACAGCAAAAATAATACATAACAAGTGCGGCTAAGCCTAATTATTTTTGCGATGTCGGACATGTTTGTTTACATTTGAAACTTGGCAGAATAGTGGATTGGTTGCCAGTCTAGGGAAACTAAGATTCGCAACAACAAAGATAACGCCTTTTTTTATTATTGTGAATTAAATCATGCTTAATCCATTCTAGAATTTATTCGAGGGAAAAAGTGTTTAAGATGTACTTCGTAATTTTAAATATATACATTTTCAGTTTTTATGTATTTTGGCCTTGTCGTGCAGTGAGAACTGAATTAATTGAATCAGAAATACTGAATCGCCTGTGAAAAACTGTTTCTTTTCTTTTTCTGTTTCTTTGGTTAATTTCTTTTATATATCATTTTAGATTTATTATAGTATTTGAAAAGAACACTTGGCAAAGATTAGATAATTCTTCAAATGATATAAATTTTGTGCATTCTGGTTTACAATATTACTGTCATGCATCTTTTTTTGAAACCAAGCAAATGGTACGAGTACAAATTTTAACATACTCGAAAAACCTCTTTGAAGTTGATGCCAAGAAATAAGATACTAGATAGATAGATACAATATGATTGATATGTAACGCTGTTAATTGAACCTAGCGCCAGAGTGTCACTATGGTAAACAAATATAGTGAATTTTAATCAGTGCATTTGTTCTATTGTGGTTTATGCGCTATCGGCGAAGTAGATTTAATTCAATTCAATAAGTTTAAATGAAATGCAAGAAACAAATGCGTATAATTTAATATTCTGTACAAGGAAGTCATGTGGTGTACACTTCAGATTATTTTACTTATGGTGAGGGATCTATTAACAGCGGAGGAGTAAGTTGCTGAAAACCGGTAATTTGATAAAAGTCGAATCACAAAAAGAAAAAGGACGGATCTTCGAAAAGGTAAAAATTGTAGATCATTTGCAAGAACAACTATATTGATAATTAACAGTTTAGGCTTGAAACAAGTTTTTCTATTTAAAAGTTTAACAGCAAACCGAAACTTTTATTTAAATATTTTAATTAATAAAAACTTCCTGTGAGGGCTTTAGAAAGGAGCTTGTGAGTGAAACGTGAATGAATGCGTCTCTATAAGTGGATTTTAGAATTCTTTTAAATATCCGTCAAGTGCTCAGCCATCGAAACACGTTTTCAATCAAAATTCCTACAACACCTTACGGTGAACAATAACATGAAAAAAACAGCAAAATAACAGATTTTCAATTTAATCGAAAGCCACCGATCTGCCTAAAATACGCAGAACAGTTTGATTAAAACATCTATTTCCCTCATGAAAAGTTGTTTTAATTTGAAGTTTTAAAATACATAAAGCACAAAAGTATACGAAAAAACTAGTGAGTAACCAATTGGTTTCACTTCTTATTATAAATATTGTAATCTGAAACTCTAATTATAATTTTAAAAATCCATGGCACCATCGAATCAAAAATCTGTTCTCACGTGAGATGTATTTCAAAAAAAATTTGAAATGTCTTAGAATCCGAACTAAATTTCCGAAATATTTGACAGTGCAACCTATATAAGATGCATTCATTTTTTTTAAAGTAAGTAAATTGTTATTACAGAGTTTTTTGATAATTTAGCACAGATAAAAGCTGATATGGAGCAACAGCAATGAACGAGAATATCATACAACCATAAAGAACAGAAACGAAGTATTTGTGAGAATTCCTAAGACCAAATCACAATTATAACCTTTTAATATTAACCTCTGCAAGTTGGACTTAATTCACGTGTCTGAACTGGGAATGAAAAATTGATTCTGATAGCTAAATATTTATCTGCGTTTTGTTGTTTGATTTCAACTTTAATTGTTTAATCAACATGTCTGTAATCAATGTGCGCATAGATTTAATGCTGCAAAAACCCTGAAGCTTCAATCATCATTATACAAGCTGCAAAAAAAGTAAAACATACTTATGGAAAATAAAATATTCTAATAACGATTGTATGCCAAGTCAAATAAATAATTAAATCCCTATCTTTAAAATTTTCAATAATAAGGTTTATATTACCTTATTCAATAAGGTTTATATCGCAGGTTTCAGAGTTTGAGAGATGTTACTCATGTTCGTTTTTAATGGCAAGTAAAATACTGTAAAACTTTACACAAAACCATTAAACTATTAGTATTTCTGGAAATCAATGCCATTATAATCAATGTCAGATAAATGCTAATTAAGTGAAGGGAAAGTGTATAAGCTTGCCACGCAAGATTGTTTCGACAGCCTCTACTTCCAGACAGTTGGCTTACAGGTTTAGCGGTTTTTCGTACTATGAAATGCTAATTATGAAAGCAGATTCTGCAATGCAACATGGAATGTACTTTGTTGGTATCATGAACTCTGAAATCGCATTCGCTATTTCAGTTATTTGAACGCTGTTTGCGCTATTTGAGTCTAACAATAGACTCAAATAGCACAAACATTTACAACCTAATTTAAAAACTGCGCTCGCTTGAATTCCTTAACACTTATTACAGAGCTGAACTATCTGTAAACACCCACCCTAACAACTAACATTCAAAATCATGTAACCTTTTAAAACATTAGTGCCTTTAAAAATTATTTAACTATAATCACAAAGCAAGTTTAGTGAAAATCCAAGTTAAAATTTATTAAACCATTCTTGTGGTTTATAGCCGAATATATACCAGAAATCGAAAACAATGACTTGTAATATAATAAATAGTATGAAAAGGATGAAGCTGTTTTCTCTTGTAGTTAAATTTTAAATAATTATGAACACAAAGTTTATTTAACAGCGAAGTTAAGATTAATTTACTACAAGTTTGAATTAGGTTGATTATAAATCTCTTTTTGAACTAGACGGTACCGTGTTACCAAGCGTTGCTTTAGTTAAAGGTTTATCTTCTTCTCACTCCGAAATAATCTTTAAAGTATTTTAAACTGTAGAATAACTATAATAGATAAGATAGAAATGTTTTCGAGAAACAGCCTCGAAAATGTTCCCTGAAGCAATTTTATCGAGAATTTGCCTCGGAATATCTCGCTAATTTCAGAAGAATTCCTGTTATATCACAAATATAGTTTTTCTTTTCAAGTTTACCAAACTAATTCCTAAATTTCATACTTTCTATTATACATGTTGCCTTGTACATTATATTTAAATATATTTATAACTTATACCTATGAATTAAATTTACAGAGATAATATATTTGAAAACTTTCCTGAGCTTTCAAATCCAATCTCTTAAACTACTAAAAATGTTCAAGAGACCTAATTCAAAATAGAGAAATCTAGTCCGACTTCACCGCGAATTCGCTACAATAAACAACTGCAGTTTTCTGAACAAAACTCATAAAACAATTTAAATTGAGGGGTTTTCATGCCGCTTATATAAGCTATTTAAGTGCAAGAGATTTTTCTTGTATTTTCTCGAAAAGCAAAAACGTACAATTGCCATATATCTATTTATGAAATGCGCGTGTTCCTCTATTTTTAATTTTTCCGGCGTAGGTTTTTTCTTCAAATAAGTTTCGTGCTGAGTCACATGGGGAAATGAAACAATTTAATAACAATTCTATTAAAAATATCAAACTAAGTAAATTTATACAAAAAAGTGTAATAATATATTCCTAGTTTTCCCATTGTTTATACAAAGCAAAATATTTTTACATCTTATTTTTCTAATTCAGTAAATGCTTACAAAAATCAAAATGATGAAACCATGATATTAATATATATTATTTTATTGATCTGATTTTAAATTCAAATTCAAAATGTTACAGGTCTTCTCAAAATTATAAAAGCAATAGAAAACCAAATTCAGAATCTGAAAAATAAGTCAACAATTAGTAAAATGAACATTAATACTAATAATAATAATGGTTTGAAAATGGCTACATATTTTCTCTTTTTTAATTTCAATAATACCAAATTAAGTATAAAATATTAAATTCAAATGCCAACAGTAAAACTGGCACAAACACGTTTCATAGGATAAGCAAATAATTTAGCAAGTGAATTGAATTTTTATACTACATGTGACAATAAATAACATTCTGGTATAACTTGCCGCCTTTCATAACAATGTAAACAATTACTTAACAACAAAAAGTTTCTTTCTTACTGTTGAGTTGAGTTGAGATGAAGCATTCAACTTTATTTAATGTTATCAATTATATTATAAACAAAAATAATTAAAAGCATGTCCTAAAATATCTTCCACATAATGCCTCTTTTAACATTAATTCCTCTGTCCTTTTATTCAGAGTATACTTTAGATGCTTATAAAGTTTACTTAATGCTAAGACAAACAGCCTCCTAAGTATCTCTAAAGGAACAGCTTCATAATGTTGCCAACACCTTCATGCAAAAGCCGGCCACTGTTTGAAATACAGAAATGTTCATAAAAGTGCCTTTACAAATCGTTTTTTCAACCCTTATGAAGACCCATTTGTAGCTTGTACAAAACAGCCTTCATAAGTTTGCTGCCCATGTAGCAGTCGTATCTATCCAGATTAGCAAAATAAATGAAAAATTTACTTGCATTACGGACATAAAGGTCGACATCAGGAAGGTAGCTTTTTGTATATATTATAAATTTATTTGCATAAGGATGCCAAGACCTTTATATCAAGATGCAATTATGAAAATTTTCATAATTCTAATTGCAACATTTTGAACATGAGTTGAACAGATAAAAATATTGCCATCATTATGAAACATTTCTCCAAGAATAGTAAATGGTATTTAAATGACACCATTTGCTATTCTATGCTGTTTGCAACAACAGTTATCAAATCTTTAATTACATATAATAAATTCTGATATGTATTTTTATATGAAGGAAGTTACACTTAATCTGTAATACTTTCATAAGGCAAGATTATAATACAGAAATATACATTAAATCAAGCTGAGTTTTAGAATAAAATGAGAAAATTTTCAAAAATGAGTTTTTTTACCTCAGTTGAAATACTTAAATATTAATAAACTATTTTAAATACATTAATTAACGTATTGAACAGAGCCAAAGAGAAACATTTTGCTTAGCATAATGATCAATTTACAATGATAGTATTCCGTTAACATGCAGTTATATATGAAATTTACAGTTAAATAGTTGTTAACTTAACTAATTTTTCAAAAAGTTAAGATAATTTAGAATTTTAACTCTTTAGGTTGTGTGTTCACAAATTCACAGATTATTTTGCATTGTAATAAAGTTTACCCAACTCAAGCGAATACAGTTTGCAAATTAGGTTCCCATACGGTTTGCGCTATCTGAGGTTAACAAGAAGAATGTGATTTCCGAGTAAATGATACAACATAAGAAACCGAAACTTTGTTAAGAATTAGCATTTCATAGGACGAAAAAACACGAATCCTGAAAGAAGCCGTTGGAGAAATTTTACATGACCTCCGATAACATTTTCCATTCACTTAATTAGAATTATTATGGCTTTAAATGGAGTTATAGACTTGATTATTTATATGGCCTATCATTGCAATCGTTGTTATAATATTTTGTTTTCATAATTATATTTTACTTTTTACTATCTTTAGCTTTTAGCTTTTTACATACGAGTACTTTTAGCCTGTAAAATGATGATTGACATGTTGTTAAGGAAATAAAAAAAAAATACCTTGTTAGAATATTAAGAATTTTCAGAATAGGAACCAATTTTTCGTACCTATTTGAGTCACGTAAATAATGTCACACTTGTAGAGATTAATGTTAAAATATTGAAACTGAGAACTGCTCGTGCAGAAAATCTCACAAATTCTTCGTTCAAAAATCTGTACGATATTCTCGTTCATTCATCAATATCAGCATTCATCTCTGATAACTTTTTAAGAAAATCTGTGAGAACTCTGTACTAGCTTTTAAACAAATGAATGAAACTTATACAGGCTGCGCTGCCAAATTCTTTGGAAATTGCATTCTTAAAATTTTAAAAAAAAATTAAAATTTCTTAATGAAATTTGTCTCACACAGAAAGAGGTTTCCATTCCATGATGCTATCAATATTTAAAATAATAATTTATAGTTTCAGATCATAAATATTATGATAAAAAGTATAAAACATTTGTTACTCACTAGTTTTCTCATATACTGTTGCGCTTTATGTATTTTAAATTGACGATATACCGTGGTGTTTTCAAATAGGTGTTAAATTTTTTATTGAAGAAACTGCTTTGCTTATTTGTGTCAGAGCGGTGGGTATGGAATGAAATATACTACTGTTATACGAGTATGTATTGCATTGTTTTTGCGTTTATGTTGTTTCTTCAGTTTGCTTCCATTGTAAGCTTTCACGAAGGTAATTTTGAAATCTGATTCAGATTGTGCGTTATTTTCTGATTAGGTCTTATTTACGTCTGCAAGAAGTGCCAATATTTAAATATTAAAGCTGTGGAGATTTTTAGACAGAAATTCGTTGGTGTACGAGTAAAGAAATGCTTGAACAAATGAATAAAATACACCTTCGAAATTTCACATGCAGATATTTTGGCTGAGACCTAATAATGATTTAGAATTGTTCTCTCAGTGATGTGCGTTTTGTCCACACAAATGTTTCCACAAAATTCTTACAACATCACATTAAGCACCCCCATTATTCATACTCACGTTCACGCGGCTCGAGAACTCAGTAAAGGATTTCTCACAACAATACCCACAGTTGGATCATTTTAGGTTACTGGGAATTACTACTTAAGAGTAGAGAAGAATTTTGAAAAAATTTGAAATTTTTTTAAATTTGAAAAACTAAATTTCCGAAGTATTTGACAGTCGAATATACATAAGATGCATTCATTTGTTTAAAAGTTAGTAAATAATTATTACAGATTTCCTCAAAAAATTTTCATTAAATAAAATACTGACCGAAAGCAATGAAGGGGAATATCATGCATTTCTTTAGAAATAAAAAAACAAGGTGAGATTTCTTGCACAACGAGTCTAAATTTAGATATTTTTATATTAATCTCTACAAATCTGACATTATTTACGTGATTCAACTAAGTACGGACAATTGATTCTGACTGTAAAAAAAAAATTAATCTGTGTTTTGTTGAAAGATTATTTTCTTAATCAACATGGCTGTAATCAATGTGAGCACTGATTTAATATTCGAAGTTCCCTGAGGCTTCAGTCATCAACATACAAGCTGCATTTAAAGTAAAACATGATTAAGAAAATAAAGTACTCTAACAACGATTTTAACGCCGATTTATATCAATAATCAAATCTGTATCTTCAAGTTTTTGATTTCGATTTATGTCAGAGTTTGTAAATTTTCAGAGGCCTTAATCATGTTCTCTTTAGTAGTAATTAAAATAATGTGAAACTGGACTGAAAACCATAAAAATCTTAAGTTTTTTTCAAATTCTTTTCATAAAAATTAATGTTCTAATAATACTAATTAACGGAACGGAAAATGCATCCGCTAGTCACATAAGATTGCTTCGAAGGCCTCTAATTCCAGAATGTTTGCTTAAAAGATGTGTTTTATTCGTATTATAGTTTAGAATGGTAGAAAATGGAGGCTTTCAATTCTGAACTTTTTAAACTCAACCAAAATTTTAAAATCCTCTGATGTAACATTTTCAGGTTTACAATGGTGTTTAATCTTTTTTTAATCTGCTTTAAAAGTAAACCTAATGACAAAATTAAAATATTCTAAGAATAGATGTTTATGAATGTACATAAATGACTTTTTAAAAACGTCATTAAAGCAAAAATGAATTTTCATTCATAGCTTTGCAAATTTTCATTCAAATTTCATTCATTTAAAACTGCCAAATATCAGAATCGTATTTATTTGAAAAAAACTAATGCACTTTGCGTATCCTAATTGAATTTCCAAGTTTATTGCCCGAGACTAAAGTTTCTTTATCTCCCAGATTTTTTGTTTTTATTAAAAGTAAATCTGAAATTTTAATATTTATGTTACATCAGAATGCGAATAAAATAAGTGCATTATGAAACTACTTTATTAATGTGTTCACTTTTGTCGAAGTTGAAATTGCTAATGATTTAAAACAGTGGTATTGAAACTGTGGGTCGCGACCACATTCTGAATTAATTTTACTCCCTTTCGAAAATTTCCAGTGGGATCACAAAGTGAATAAAAGTCGTAAAAATCGTCATTGATGGTATATAGCAATGAGTCTCTGAACAAAACGCGCGTCCCAAAGCAGGTATCAGTGCGACCCAAGAAGCGAACGAAGAAGCGTCAGAAATGTAACAAGAACCTGCCCCCGATGACATATTTTACGTTTGCGATCGAGATTCAGGATCGGCCTTCAACACGCACAAAGTTCTGTTTGGCGCTCCTAGAAAGTCCTCCACGAAGGCATCCCTCCTCTCAGGCAGATATCCCTCGAGGCTTTGCCATAATCACACACACACACTGTTTCTCGCTCCGATTTGGAATGAATTAAATCGCGTGCTGAATGGGGAGGAAAAGGAAGCCCAAATAAATGCATATATTTATTTACATTTCAACCGCGTGGGCGCACATAGCATTAAAAATGGGAAGAAATAAGCAGAATTTTTTTTTTTTTTTTTTTTTTTTGGTTTGACACAAAAATATGAAAATACATTTCAATACTTTCGGAAAAGAAATAAAATTTTATGCACATTTGCGACTCTACAGTCGATATAGATACTGCCAACACATTTCCAGACGTCTTTTGGCTGGAATTTTATAAATCATGCCAAACAGGAATTAAATATGCCTCTCAGTCATGTGTTATTTATAGTCCTCATTATTTGGAAGCTAGTATATTTGAGAAAAAAAATAATTTCATTAGTTAAGTATACTAAGAGTGAAATCAGAAGCAGAACATAGGACGAACATCAAGAAAACTCTTAAGAATTGCAAACACTTCAGTCAAACTAGATAATCTGAAATTTAAAGGGAAAGTTACACTAATTTTATTTCTTGCAAGGAAAAACAAAAGTTGCAATTAAAATTTATGTATACAATGTAAAATAACATATCAAAATGATTCTATGTTGCTTTCATTACAATAAAAGAATCATAAATTAATAGCGTTTTAAAATTATTTTAATATATTTTGAGCTATTTTTTGTCATCATCCATCTTTAGAGTAAGGCAGTTATTTCTCGCCAGAAAAGTCCAGTAATTGACTGATTCACTTAAATATTTTATATATGTGATTTGTTATATATAGTACATAGTGTGCAAATTGGAATAAATGTAATCAACCCCGTAAATTTATCTCTTATAGATGAATTTAAAAAATTTCTTTCAGCAGTCAAACTTGACAAAATCCGAGAATTTTCAATTAAACCTGTGCTAATATGTGATTTGCTTATTTGGGAGGTCATGAGTAGTTACTGATGTTAAAAATTATTTGTGTAGTCCCGAAATATATCTTCTTTCAGTGTGGTCCAGGGAAGGATAAGGATAAGGAACGGGGGACGTGGGCACAATGCCTCTACCATACGGTTAATTAGTATAGCACCACGCCCACCATGATCTAGAGAACCCTTAAGACAACACTAATTCAAATACGTGAGTACATTATTGAAAATGAATGATTGATTACAAACAATTGGGGTATACCTTGGCAGTAAAATTGTTGCATTTGTGTAAATAAGCTGAACTCAATAATATAGCTGCTGAATGCTTGTATTAAGGCGAGTATGATATTATTATGAGAATTGTCGCACCTTTGATTATTTGCCAGACTAATATGCAGCTTTCCCTATTATTGGAGCGCGTGGACAATTTAAGGTTACCTGTATATGGTTCTAGTGATCAGCCAAGGAATAAAATTGCCGAATACTACAAGGTTGATCCAGCTCGAATAAAAACAAGGAATTAGGCGGATTTTCGTGTAATTTAAAAAATCTAGAAATTTTCCTCGGGAAAATATATTAATGATTTACATATACGCTTCATTATTTGAAAGTTTAGTAGAAAGGATTTCTGGTTACTTAAAACTTAAATTGACAAATCTTTCTTGTGAAGATTTTTAAAAGCTTTCCTGAATGAGACATAATTCAGCTTTTTAAGGCCTAAATCAATTATTTTTAATATTTTAAAATCATTAAACTGCTAATTTCTTATTTTGTTTTGCTTGACGTATGTGCATTTACGCCTAATATTGAGGGTGCATCCTTACAAAGAACCTTTGAATTCCCTTTATATCAGAAGCAGAACCATCGCCACACACGTTCTAAATCATGTATCTAAACTACATTTCTTAAATGTTTTCTGGGGCATTACAAAACAAAAAAAGAAACAATTTTAAGCACAAAACAAAGCAGTAAATACAGTATAAGTATATTTTATTCCAAAGCCACCGCTCTGCCTCGGATAGGCAAAGCAGCTTCTTTAAAATAAAGCTTGCATTTTCGCAATATATGCATCCAATTGTAATTTTAAATTGTATAGAGCGCAAGACTATATGAGAAAACTAGTGAGTAACAAATTGGTTATATTTTTTATCATAATAATTATAATTTCAAACTGTAAATACATTTTACAATATCGATGGCATCATCGAATGCAAACCTTTTTCCATGTCAGACGCATTTCATGAAGAAATGAGCAATACTTTTAATAATTTTAAGAACACAATATTTAATAAATTTCCGAAGCATTTGAGAACCCAACTTGTATAAACTGCATTCATTTCTTTAGAAGCTAGTAAAGGGTTATTACATATTTTTATGAAAAATTATCAGAGATAAATGCTGATATTGATCAAAAGCAATGAACGACAATATAATACACTTTTTAGAAACAGAGGCGAAGTATTTGTGAGATTTCCTGCCTGACACAGTCTCAGTTTTAATATTTTAATACTAATCACTACAAGTCTGACATAATTTACGTGACTTACATAGGCATGGAAAATTGAGTCACACTGTGAAAAAAAATTGATCTGCATTTTCTTACAAGGTTTGTTTTCCTTAAATTTTTTTCTTTAAACATCATGTCTGTAATCAATGTGCTCAACAATTTAATACTGGAAAGACACTGAAAATTCAATCATCATTTACAAGCTAAAGAAAAAATAAAATGTAATTGTGAAAATATTCTAACAACCACTATAATAATAAGTCATATAAATAATCAAACCTGCAACTTCATGTCTTTAAATAAGATTTATAGCTTTGATTGTAATCAAATTCAAAGGTTACAAATCTTTGAATGAGGTGTAAATTCTCAGAGGCGTTATTCATGTTCATTTTTAATAACAATTAAAGTAATGTCAAAATGGAGTCATTGTCATAATAATGCGAATTAACTGAACGGAAAATGGTGGTGAAAATTTCACCAATGGCCTCTAGGTTAAGCACACTAGCTTTTAGGCTTCGTGTTTTTTCGTTCTATTAAATGCATTTTTAAGAAAGTTTCAGTCTAATATGTTATATAATCAGTTCAGAAATCACATTCTGTGTGTAACCTCAGCAGAAAATTTAAGGAAGCCTAATTGCCAACTATGTTCGCTTGAGTTGGGTAAACCATTTTACAATAAAAAAAAACTGTAAACACACAACATAATGGGTTAAAATTCAAAATTATCCTAACCTTATGAAATAATAGTCAAAGTAACAACTGCTAAAATGTAATCACAATGTAAGTTGGGTGAAAATGCAAATAAAAAATGATTAAGCCATTCGATACTTTGACGCTTGGTCGGTATACTGGCCTGCAGCAGGTGAAGCGATCCCTAGTCTTGCCAGTTATTGAAAGAGTCCCATTAGGGCATGACTTGTAAAGAATATTCTCGAAAAGCGATAAGTACCTGACGGGGAGAGAACAGATTGAAGCGATTTGCTTCTAAAAATTGAAGACCGGTCTGGAGACTCGTCGGTGTCGATACTGGTGTTCTCCCAGAATTCATACATTTGCAAGGACACAATCTCAATCTAAGTAGTAAAAGCACTATGGAAATTAAGCCATTCCTGTGGTTCATAACCGAGAATTAACACAAATGAAAAACGATGATTTGTAATAAAAGAAGTATGTCAAGAGCTGAGTTTGTTTACGCTTGTATTTAAGTTTCAAATACATTTAAAAGGAAAGCTTCACTAAAAGTTTAACATATTATAGGTTATACTTTTAATTTTTCAACGTAAGTTTTCACCTGGAAATAAACGAATGTTTTCTGTTATTTAAAAAGCTCAAGGACTTAAATCAGTCACGATATGCTTCAAAGAGATTCTAATTTACATAACAAAATTTACACCATTTAATTTTCTAAAAGAATGCTTAGATCTTATTCGTCAACAGATAGACAGATCCACCTTACTCGCAGGCAAACTAAGTAAACGTTCAACTTAGACTCCGGTTCTTTGAAAAAGCTATAGGTCGCACAATATGGACTTAGACAAATATCTAAGTATAAAATTATGGAGTTCGTTTAACAATTTAACATAAGGTTTGTTATCCAAAATTAAAGTAGAGATTGATCTGACTTAAGTAGAGTTTAATTTCTGTGATTCAAAGTTAAGGTAATGTTTGATCACATTGAAGGCTCAGACTGGAGAAAAAAGACATTGAAATATATTATCCCTTTAAATTTAGTTAACATAACTTATAAATATATTTAAAAATGAGTCATTAGACTCCATCTGTACCGGAAATTAAACAAATAAGTTATCTGAAATTTGTTATTTCACTTGGTAGCCTACCAATGCAATTCGCGAAATCTTAGGTCTTCTCCTGGCATTACAAATTTCTTCGGAAAGAATTTGGAAATTTTTTCCTATAAAATTGTTCTGTTTGTTACATTATCCTCTAGTTCCACATATTTTAAAGATTATATTAGAATTTGATGCAGCTAGAATTTATAATAAAGCCATATCCGCCTGATATGGACAAGGTCCAATAAGAGGTGCATATGATTCCTATTCAAAAACACCATTAACATCGAAGAATCAAACACGGTCGTCCAATTTGCGGACCAAAGCAAGTATGAATGAGACCTAAGCGAAGAGGATGTGAAATATCAAGATCCACCCCCGACGCGGGATTGCGCTCGGGATTTTTGCTGGCCTTTAACTTGAAAGACGGTCTCTTTGGCGATCCGAAATGGAATAAAAAGTATGCATTCTCAACGCCCAGATAAAGAAGCCCAAACAAACGCATATAATTATTTACATATCAAAACGTTTGATAAACGTAACACTAAAATATGGGAAGAAATACACAGCCTTTCTTTTTGATTTAGTACAAGAATACAAAAATAAATTTCAAGATTTTCGGAAAAGAAATCAAAATTTTTATATCTTTTGACTCGACTTACAATCGATATAGGATTTTTCAACAAATCTTCGAATAGATTGCATACATTTGCTATCTGATATTCACTTCAAGGCAGCATTGATGACGTCTCTTTGCTGGAGTTTATAAACAATACCTAGAAGAGATAAATATGTCTCACTGCATACTCAAGCGTAATTCTTTGTCATCACTATTTGGTAGTACGCATTCGGGCAAATATTTTCAACAGTTGAGCAAACTCAGAGCAAACTTAGAACAAGAATATCGGATAGTCGTCTTGAGAAGTTCCTGAGAAATTCAACCATTTCACTCGAAACAGATATTCAAGTATTAGTTTCTCAAATTTAACGTCCAATAGTACCTTAGCTTTATGATTTGTTGTAATTACAACCAAAATTTACAATGAAATTTTATGCATAAAATGCCTAGTAAAATGTGAAAAAATTGTCTTTCGCTACGACTATATTACAAAAATTATAAGTTAATAATGTTATTTAATAACGCAGAATATGTTTGGAAGTTATATTTTGTCATCAGCCATTAGTATTACGCAGTGACGGCTTGCCGAAACAATCAAGTAAATGAGAGATTCATTTACATTTTATATATGTATGATATAGTGTATGTGCTTTCTCATATAAAGCACACGTTAAGCAAGCTATATCAAATTAAGCAATCTAGAAAATCTAAAAAAAAAAAAAAAAAAAAAAAAAAAATTATCACGTTAAGCAATCTAGAAATCAGGCAGTCAAACGCGCACATTTCTCTGTTAGAGGGAAGTTCAAAAATTTCTTTCCGCAGTCAAACCTCAGCAGACCGTAGAATTTTCAATGAAACCTAAGTAATTATCTGATTTGTTTATTTCAAACTCACGAGTTGCCACTGATATTCGAAATTACTTCTGCTAGCTGAAATATATTATTTTCCAGTGCGGTCCTTGGTGGCTAAATGCTCGAACCTCTCTGCTTAAACCATCAAACAGAAAAACTTCTGTGTGCTGAATTCAAGGGAGTGCTCGAGTATGGCTTCTGTCGCACTGATTATTTTCTAGGGTAAATACGCAGTTTTGGGTATTGTTAGTGTAGGTGGAAAATTAAATATTTGCACTTTTTTTGCTTATCGGAGCAAACGCACCAGCGGCAGAGGTTTAAAATTGCTAAACAGTGATAGTTTCATCAAGGTCGAATCACAGAAAGAAATAGGGCGCATTTTCGTGAAGATAAAATGTAAGAACTTTGCTAAAACGTCTATATTAGTACTTACCACTTTACAATAAGTTTTAAGATTTGAAAGTTTAGTAAAAATTCTAGATTGTTATTTAATCCTTCCTTCAAGGCTTTAAAAAATTGATCCTTAATGAAACATCAATGAATGTATCCCTAGATAACAATTATATAATTTATTCAAAATTATTTTGATTTCATGTCAGATGTTGAATTCTAAACATACGTTTTAAATCGAACTTCCTAATTAAATTCCTAAAAGATTTTTCAATGAACAGGACCATGATAAGACGAAACAGCCGAAATTCAATTTAAACGAAACCCACTGCTCTGACTAAAATACGTAAATCAGTTTGATTTAACACCTCTTGAGATACACGGGGCATTTTCCAATATGTTCACAGATGTATAAGTAGCCTTCACCCTCAACGGCTTCTGCTAATATAGACCACTTCGAAAGTCCTTCATGGATTTGTAAATTCCTGAAGTTTCATAACAAAATCCCCGATGAAACGTCGTTGGTCCACCTAAGACTTAGACCTAGACTTTATGATTGCCCTTGATGTGAAGAAATTCTCAGATGAGAAAAGGGAAAGGAGAGAAGTACCAAAAGGTGCAAGACAATCCAATCGGACGAGTTCGCAAAACGTGACGAGCGATCATAGCTTTCAAGGAGGACCCAAGACAATGCAAATCAATGACAACAATATTAGAAGATACACTACAGCAATAGTTCCAATGACAAATTCCAATACAACTAAACAGCCTCAATCAATAGTGCTAAATACAACACAATACAATACAACTATACAACACAATTTTAATACAACTATTCAACGCAATGCACTAAGGAAACTCAACAACAACCTAAGCAACCTATTTACAACACTATTATATCATCACAATGCGAAAAATCTCACAGCATTAGTTTTATAACTACAGAAGAACTTCAATCAAAATCAGATGCATTGTAAGTATAAACAGCTACCGATTCAGGAGCTAAGTGAAAAAATTGCCGTCTCCTCCCATGAAGGTGTGAGCTGCAAGTGGTCTCACGCTTCTATCTTCGAAGAGAATTTCATAATTAAAGACTTGGGAGTAATTAACAAAGTCACATTGCACAGCTTTGTTGAAGAATTTTTCATTAGATCTTCTGATGTAATCTGGAATCGTCTCAAGGTTTAAGTCTATGTGTAAAAGTTTATTACGGATAAGATAGTGTGAATCAGTAATAATGCGCAGAAATTTGTTTTGCACTACTTATAATGATGCAGTTGAGTTTGAGTGACCGTGTTCCAAGCAGGAGCAGCATAACAAAGTATCGGTCGAATGCAAGTGGTATATATATGTTTTTTGGTACGCAAGCTAAGATTTGAATATTTTCCAATGACCGGGAGAAATCTGCATATTATGCCCATGGCTTTGCTCTTGACACTATTAATGTGGTTAGACCATGTGAGCCTTTGGTTCAAAATAATTCCCAAGTATTTGGCTTTTGTGTCCAGAGGAACAGCTTCCTGAAAAAGGTAGAGATCTTTAAAAGCAATGTTTTTCTTAGTTTTGCTAAGAATTAAAAGTTGTGACTTACTAGCATTGATTTTTACTCGCCAATTTGTGCACCAGTCTTCTACGGCATAGAGGTAATTTTGCATTTTGTCTATTGCATGATTAGCTTGGATGGATTTAATTGCAATCGCCGTATCGTCGGCATAACATGCTAACAGAGAATAATTGTGCAAACCAGGGTGAGGAAAATCTGATACGTAGAGAAGATATAGCACTGGACCGAGAATACTTCCTTGTAGGATGCTGGATCTTACAGGTCTTCGATTGGATTTTTCATTTCCTTCAGCGACGAAGAAAGTGCGGTTTTGAAAAAAGGAGAAGATCAGAAGAATAAGTTCTCTAGAAAGTCCGTTGGTCCACTTGAAGGTTTCAAAATTTATATAGTGCGATAATGTAGGGTAAACCTAATAAGTAACAAATTGGTTATAAGACTCTTTTTTTTCATAATAAATACAAGCACAAACCGTAAATATAATTTTAAAAATCCATGACATTATCGAACGAAACGTATTCTTATGTCAGACGCAATTTATGAAGAAATGTGATTTTTTTCAAAATTTGAAGCTCTGAATTTCCGAAATACTATTTCACAGTCCATCCTATATATGCTGCATTCACTTGTTTAAAAGTTAGTAAAGTTTTATGATAGATTTTTACAGAGTGAAGAAATAGTGCCCTTAAAAACTATTTAAGAGTAATCACAAAGAAAGTTTCATAAAAATATAAATAAGTATTAATTGAGATATTCTTGTTATTCATAATCAAAAATGTAACGCAAATCTGAAACGACGACTTGTAATAAAATAGTTGTTGTAGTTACTAATCTCGCTTGTCAGAATGAGATCTTGCCCACGAAATCCACCGTGGCAAGGATTCAAGATTGCGCTTGTCTTTTGCAAGAATCACTGACACCATACGGATGACTGTACGACTTTGCCCAGTTCGGCGCTTAATTTTGAACGTGAGTACCCATGGAGGTAGGAAGTAAGATGGAGTCGCCCTAAACAAGTTTCTCCGTATCCTGCTCTGAAGCACCGGCGATCCCTGCGTGGTGACCAAAACATTGGGTCATTTACCATTGAGTTCTATGGGATTTGACGCGTTCGGGTGTAAATATTTTGTAATTACGTCGCAAATATACATATAAATGTATATATTTTCTTTTTCTACAACACTTCAGAGTCCTAAGTATGTGAAAACAACATATTTTTAAACAACATTTCATTCTGAACGGAATTAAATGCTATACTTTTCACAGGACAGTTTTCTCAGAATGGTTTAATTTGAATGAAATATTTTCACAAGTTTTCGTTAATTACAATAGAAAAAAAAAAAAAAATAAGGTAATTCGATTTTATTCGGTTAAGGTACAAAAATTAAGATCAAAGTTTATTGTATTATTAATATTAAATTATGCATTTTTTCTTTTCTATTTATAGAGCTTCTTCCTAAAATACTTTCTTAAATATGACATGATTTTTTGGCTTCTTTTAAATCGAAAAATGTAAGTCAATTTATAATTAATGCTCTATTCGGTTCATTTTAAATTAGAGAATTATTAGGAATTAGCGAAATACTTTAAATAAGTATTTCGCTAATTCCTAATAATTAAATAGGTATTAATTAAATTGTATTTGACTTTCTCTGAACATTTCTGAAAGGGAATAAAATAAGTTTTTTTTTTTTTTTTTTTTTTAAAGTATTATTTAAAACTTGTAACTGAGTTATTATAAAATGTAAAGGGAATAATTCTTTTAATTATACTTATCAGATTTTTTAAAGATTTTGTGATTACGTCTCAAAGATACATATAAAAGCATATATTTTCTTTTCCTACAGTATCCAAAGTATATGAAAAGAATACATTTTTAAAGAAAATTTCATTCCGAACTGAATCAAATGCTATACGTTTCACTGAACAGTTTGCTCAGAACGATTTAATTCGAATGAAATAGTTTCACAAGTTTTCGTTAATTACATTAATAAAAAAAATAAAGTAATTCGATTTTATTCGATTAAGGATTAATAAGGAAAAATTAAGGTTAAAGTTTATTGCATTATTAATATTAAAATTCTGCATTATTTCTTTTCTATCTATATAGCTTCTTTCTAAAATACTTTCTCAAGTATGCCATGATGTTTTAGCTTCTGCGGCCTCTTTTAAACTGAAATATCTAAGTCAGTTTATAATTAATGCTCTATTGGGTTCATTTCAAATTAAAGCACCATTTATTTTAATAGAGAAATACGTTAACTTTCGCTGAATATTTCTGAAAGGAAATAATGTTTTTTAAAAATATTATTTAAAACTTGTAACTGAGTTACTATAAAATGTAAGGGGAATAATTTGTTTAATTATGCTTATCAGATGTTTTAGTCCTAAATTTCAACAATACATATTGTAAAAGTCTTCTTTATCGCTTTCTTAAGTACACATCTTATAGAATTTGCTTTACAATACCTTTTAACAGATTGCTTTCCAATACGAACAATTCTTGCTTAAATAGTTTTATAACGTATTTGTCAACAGGATTTCAATTTATGTTTACAATTCAATATTAAGGTTATTATATATTTAGATAACATTTATAATCATTATAAATTAGATACATTTAATTATTAGATTTCTTCACAGTACTTTCACAGTTGTTTATAAGTGAATAAATTCTTCATTTCAAATACATTTATAAATAATTTAATGAATATTTAAGTATTTTGTCAAAGGCAGATACATGCTTTTTGCAAGCACATGCATAAATACCCATACATATTTCCTATTTATCATTTCCGGCATGTGCAAATCTTTAATTTCTGTGCATTCACTATATTTTTCGTGTAAAGTAATTTACACTAATTTAGCATACACCCGAAAGTTTTACATAAAAAATATATATGAATATAATTTGAATGAAAATTATAAGTATTATTTTTAATACCCACTCAAAGGTCAGTTTTTCTTCAAAATTCCTCCACGATGGCATCTCTCTCTTTAAGCAGATAGCCTTTGCATGCGTTACTCTATTTAATACAAACTTAATCTGACCTATGTGCCTAATTACAAATATTTTAACATACATAATTTTATATTTACATTTAGCCATCAAGTTTCAAACTTTTCAAATCTTCTAGAAAATAAATTTTGGTAGATCTCTTTTAGCAATTTTCTTAAAATCTATATTTTTGTAGTGCAACAGCTTAGAATTTTATAAAACAAATTCATAATCAAAATCGCTGTTGTTAGTTATCGAAAAATAACCAAGATGTGATTTTTGCGTAAATGTCAGTAAACTATACAAATTGCTATTATCCATCACACTATGAATGTTTCTTTCATGCGAGAGAGTCCCTTTTTCGATTTCTATGGAACTGTCGTGTGTCGAAATACTATCAGAATCTTGTCAGGCGAGCTTCTGAATGTAAACAAAGAACACCCCGTCTGGTGACCCAAGCTTCAAAGCAGTGCTTCACTTCTAGCGCGGAATGGCCCCTCTCCCTTTCCTACCTCCATGTACCTATCCCATGTACCTACCCCATGGAGGAAAGAAAGGAAGGAGTGGCCAACCCGGCATTAGAAGTGAACACCGCTCCGAAGCTTCGGTCACCAGATGGAATGTTTTTTGTTTACATTCAGAAGCTCGCTTGACAGAGCTCTGATATTATTTCGACAAACGACAGTTCCATACAAATCGAAAAAGGGACACTTCCGCGTAAAAGAAACATTCCTAGTGTGATGGATAATAGCAATTTGTATAGTATAGTGATATTTACGCAAAAAACTCATCTTGGTTATTTTTCGATAACTAACAACAGCGGTTTTTATTATGAATTTGTTTTATAAATTTCTAAGCTGTTAAACTACAAAAATAGAGATTTTAGCAAAAAAAAAAAAAAAAAAAAAAAAATGTTATGCTTAAAAAAATAAAAAATACCTCACATACCTTTAAAATTGTATACATCTTTCGATACGCTTAAGTGTATTCGCTACTTTTATTTTATGTTCCAAACGTCAAAATGTATAAAATAAAATAATTTTTTTCATATCCGCATATTATTGTAACATGTACTTTTTAAAATTAGTGTAAATTACTTTACTCGAAAAATATAGTGAATGCACAAAAATTAAAAATTTTCACATGCTGGAAATGAAACAAATATGAAATATGTATTTCTATTTATGCATGTGTTTGCAAAAAGCATGTATCTGCCTTTAACAAAATGCATTAAATATTTATTAAATTATTTATTAATGTATTTGAAATGAAGCATTTATTCATTCACAAACAACTATGAAAGTTACTGTAAAGAAATCTAATTATTAAATGTATCTAAATTTATAATTAATACAGATATTATCTGAATATATAATTACAAATACAGATATTATCTAAATATATAATTATTGTAAACATAAATTGAAATTCTGCTGACAAATACGTTATAAAACTATTTAAGCAAGAATTGTTCGTACTGGAAATCAATCTGTTAAAAGGTATTGTAAAGCAAATTCCGTGAGATGTGTACTTAAGAAAGTGATGAAGAAGACTTTTACAATATGTATTGTTGAAATTTAGGACTAAAAATTCTGATAAGTATAATTAAAAGAATTATTCCCCTTACATTTTATAATAACTCAATTACAAGTTTTTAAAATTAAAAAAAGAAACTTATTCCATTTAAGAAATATTCAGAGAAAGTTAACGATAGTTGGAAAGAAAAACCAAAAGTTATGCTATGATCAAGTCGTACAAATACAAAAAACAGTCAAGATACTATTTACAAAAAAAAAAAAAAAAAAAAAATCATATAAGAACACATACAAAAATATGATACTATGTATACCATAAAAAAAGAAAAATATAAATAATAGAGTTAAAAATGTAGAACTTAATTCCATACAATCTCAAAATCATCAAAGTTGAAATCAGATATTTGAAAAAGTATAGTCAACCACCGACCGAGGAACTACGAAGCAAAATTATGGCCGCCATCGATACCAGTGTGTTCAAAAAGAGGTCTAATATTTTTGTTTTCGTGATGTATCTTATGCATAGTTAACGAAGTCGCATTGGACGGCTTTAGTAAAGAGTTTCTCATTGGTCCTTTTTGATGTATTCAGAGGTGGTGTCAAGACCGTTTACTAACTTTTAAACAAATGAATGGAGCTTATACAGGCTGGGCTGTCAAATAATTCGGAAATTGTGTTCTTAAAATTTTAAATATACTTTATATTTCTTATTGAAATGCGTCTGACATTGAAACAGGTTTTCCTTCTATGACGCCATCGATATGTAAAATTATATTCAGAATTTTAGATTATAAATATTATAATCAATGTGTTACTCACTAGTTTTCTCATATACTCCTGCGCTTCATGTATTTGTTGGAATAAGTACGCTTATCTTAATCAAGCTACTTTGCTCCTTTTAGGCAGAGTGATGGATTTTTGGAATAAAATATATTTTTCTTCTGTGTATTGCTTTAATTTGTGCTTGAATTGTTTCTTCAGTTTCTTTTTCGCAGCAAAGTCTTCCAGGAAGGTAATTCAGAAATCTGATTTAGAATGTGTGTGACGATGTAAGATGGGTGATTGATTCAGATGCTTGATTATTTTCTGATTAGATCTTATTTACGTCTGCAACAAGTGCCAATAATTAAATAATAAAAGGTATGGAAATATTTCGTCAGAACTCATTGATATACAAGTAAATAAAATACTTGCACTAATGAATAAAATACTCCTTATAGTTACCATTTGGACATTTCATATGCAAATATTTTGCTGAAATCTAATAATAATTTAGATTTACACTCAGAATGTAATTGTTTGTTGATACCTTTATAAACTTTGTTATACACAAATGTTTCCACAAAATAATTACAATACAACATTAAGCATTCCCTTCTCTTTACCCGTATTCAAGTTCCCTCGGCTCGAGCACTCAGTAAGGGACTTCTCACCACAACGCCCACAGTTGGATAATCTGAGGTTACTACCGAGTACAACCTAAAAATTAGAAATTCAATATAATCACATATGTGTCAAAATATCGGTTATCTCTGACATCATCTGAGCTGGTAAAGCGCAGCAGACCAACAATAAAGTGCAATATTCACAATCAATTTTCCCATTTTTAACTCTTGTCTATTTTCTCCTTTCTGTTAACTTTTCGAATATCTGATGTGGAGTGAAACGATCCTTAAGTGCTTCGAGTAGTAGTAGTAGTAGTAGTAGAGCAAGTGCTTCGAAATTTATAATCCTTGATCCTTTGGTATTTAATTACGAAATTTCTCTGCGCAAGACCTAGTCTAGAAGTACGTCAGGTTACAAAGAAGTACTCCTATGTGTAGTAGAATTACATCTGCATCAAGGTATGGAAATCGGTTTTTTAATGTCTCTTTCAAAGTTTTCGTGGGAACGTTGATTGCAGTTGAAATTATACTAGTTTCAAAAGAATAAAACTTTCAAATTTATTTTGAGATTGTGCGAAAACCGTGTTGATGTGTTATCCAGCTGCCTTGACTTATGGCAGCCGAACAATAATGATGCTGAACACTGGTTAATTAACAAAAATGATGCTGAACACCGGACAATAATGATACTGAACACTGAGCTTGATTCTAGACAGACGGACAGATGGCATGGGCGTTTTCATGATATGTCCTTTTTTTAAGGAACATACTAAGTAGTTTCCCTTAAAAATTCTTCCAAGAAGGCTGACAGGTATATATTTGTCTTAAAGGTATATGTTGAAAGGATAGACAAACTCATTATTTGAAGCCATAATGCATAGATAATCCATACATTTTAAATAAATTGTTCTCTCCCACAGACTTTCTTCAACTACGTATAATTAAATTAATATGTGTTTGCTTGTATAATACACTGCTAACCAAACGTTCGCACAAATATTTGATGTTTTCGAACATTCTTTGATTGTTTGCTTGTAAGATGTTGCGTGGATAATGTTGCATGAAGGTAAAATACTTACATTGCTTTAACGCGTATATGACTAATTAATTGAGGAAAGGGAGTACAAATGAATTTTTGTTTGTCATTGTTATGAAACAAGGAAGGAAGATACTGACTACGAACGAAGATATTTAGTCAAACATTGCCCAAAGATGTTGCTTATTTTCATATGATATATTTTAGGGTAATTAATTTACTCATCTTTGCAGTGCAGCGAAATCTCAAATTTAATGCTTGGCAAAAACCAATGATATCTTGAATTTCGTTCAATGGACACTTTTTATATATTTCTAATATATCCCCAATTTCTTCACAAAACAAAAGCCTTTTACTCACTTTAGGTCATAAAAAAAGAAACTAAATAAAAGTAAGAAAGTTATCTAAAAATTTTACCATGCGTTCTTAATATCTGTTAGGACATTTTCTTAGTAAAACGAAGTGCGAAATGTATACATATCTCAATAAAGCATAATAATGGAATATAAGCACATAAATAATTGGTTTCTGTTTAAAAGTAAAAATTTATTACTCCTGCTGCCAAATGATAAAACGGAAAATAAAATGCTGAATTAAATTAAGACAATGTGAATTTGTTTTTAAAAAAAGAAATGGTAATTTTTTATGTCCTTTTTTAACTGTAAATGTTACAAACGAATAAAATATTTTCAGAAACATTCTTGTGACAAAAATATTTCTAACAAATTTATCAAATGAAGTATATATACGATTTCAAATGTTAGGTACTGAAAAAGGCGAGTAAACAGTCAAATAATTCTAAAATAATATAGCCAAGCATTTTTTATGACCAATCTTTTGCTCTGTAATTCGTTTATTTAAGCATTAAGAGTGCTATCAGGATCACATTTTTTCAAATTATCGAACTAAAATAAGCATTAATATTGTTTTTAGTCCAAAGGAGACAGTTTGCTGAGAAGGATTATTATTTTCGTTTTGGCAATTTGCGTCGATTCATTATAAATGTTATTTCAATTTTCAAATTGTTGCCACCCAATATTATCGCCCTGCATTATATTTAAAGAGATTAAACAAGGAAGAACCTGCATAAATGTCATTTTTCTAGTATTGGGATAAAACAATGGTACCTAGAGCCATATAATTTTGAATAGCGAATTTGGAATTTGTTTTATTATGGATTTCGTATTTTGTAAAACTTATTATATTTTTATATTGATGTATTATATTCTAAGGAATACAGATATCATCCGAAGTATTGTAGAGAAGTGGTGAAAGCAATATTCGTATATTATTATTTCTCCACTAAATTATATAAGCTAGCTTTAAGGAGAGAGCAAGTATGCAAAATTTGAACTCTGTATTAAATTCCTAATTTGCAAGCCCCTTGTTCGTGTTGCTTGCTTTTTATGTAATACTTTTACTTATAATAGTGTTCCTCTTTCTGAAAGTTATGGTTTTGTTTAAATTTAGTTTCGTGCATTGCAGATAAAATTTAAGCAGATGCTAGAAAGTATCACCCTTTGGAAATACATTTCTTGTTATGTTTCAAATAGTTAAACAAGCTGTCGTGATGAAATCCCATTGTTTAATTTCCCAATTAAAAAATTGTAATGCAGTGTTATAGAAATATATGCAATGAGATACAGTGTTATCTAGATATATTTGTAACCAAATTAATAATTATATATATAATCATTTTGCGTCGATTCACTATAAACGGCGACTCACTTTTCAGATAGCTGCCACCAAACATTGTCTCCCTGTGTTATATTTAAAGAAATTAAATAATGAAGAATCTGCGTAAATGTATGTATGTTTCTCGCATTGTAATAACGTAATCCTACACCGAATATGGGCGTCTGGATGCCCTAATTTGGAATTTGTTTTATTATCGATTTAATGTTTTGTAACGCGTTAATGATTTTTGATTAACAAAATCAATGGTTTCAAAGCGAGCAATGGCAACGTTGTACAGAAAAAAAAGTTTTTCTCACCATCGCGCCGGACTGTGTGTCCGATATTCTAAAGATATGCTCATTTTAAAATTACTTTGCGATATTGCTTTTGAACGGAATTTTATGGCTTAAGTGTGAAGAACGTGGTATTTAATAAATAAAGGTAATACACAAAATGTTAAAAAATGTCCCTTTGGACGCCTCATTTTGTCGGAATTTAATAAATCATGCCTACCGAGAGATAAATATGCTTCACTGCATGGTCATGCAGTGAAGCATATTTGTGCCCCGCTAGGCATTGTCATCATTACTATATGACAGTACGTATATTGTGACCAAATATCTTCAATACACGGCTCCGTGAGCTCAGTTTTTTTATCTTTATATATTGGTAAATTCTGCCTTTTATGCTTTTAAAGGTGATAGAGTTATGTTGTTCTTATCGTCTGGATAAGGTATTTAATCCTTTAGTTAATCAGCATGCAATACTTGTAGAATTATCGACAATTTAAAAGTTGTTTAATAGCGGCTAAGTCTAATTTGTTTACCATAGCAGTCGTATTTTTTACATTTGAAACTTAGCAGAATAACGAATTAAGTCAGTTTCTGCCTTTTCGGTGTCTTTTTCTCGTAGAGGACAAAACTTAAAATTTCACTTTTGCGCACCGAAAAATTCGCCTTCTTCCTCGCTGGCCGCATTGCTTGTTTTTGCCTAAAAACTCTAATTTTAATAGGAAAAATCTTTTTTTAAGTATTTTAACTGAATGTGGTGTTTTGCAATTTTCTATATTTTTCAATTTTTAATGAAGGTATTTTTAGGATTTGAGGTATTTTTGCTTTGCAAGAATTTAATTATTTGAATGAGAAATATATCTTAAATGAAATTAGAGGAAAAACATTTAAATGAAATGCAGGAAAAACTACATATAAATTGAATACTCCCCACAAGAAATTCATGTGGTGTACACATCAGATATTTTTTGTTATTTGTTGGATAAATATGCAACTATTTCGTGATTTATTGGAGTGCTTGGAAAATTAAACGTTCTTTTTTTATTACAGTGGGGGTTTCACCGGCAGCCGAGGGATGAAATTGCTGATCGCTAGATGTTTGAGCTAGTTCGAATCAATAAAGGATGTAGCATGGAATTTTCGTTGAAACTAAAAAGAAGACAAATTTGCTGACAAAACTAGATTAATACACAGCACGTTTAAAGTACGTTTTAACATTTGAAAATTAATAAAAAAGTCTTTATTATTTTAAATACTTCAATTTTTAAAACTTTCCGGTGAGGCTATAGAAATATGCTTCTGAGTGAAACATTATTAAGCTGTTTTAGAGCCTTAGTCAATGTTTTAAAAAAATTTTAAATCTTCAAACTGTTAATTTTGTTTCACTTACAAAATGTGCATTTACTCGTATGCTTCTGAATGTATCTCTACACAAAGTTTTTAGAAGTGTTCTAGAAGCGTAGAAGGCCCACCAGCGGCCGAGCGGTAAAGTCGCTGAACACTGGTAGTTCGGTCCGAGGTTCGAATCCCGCGAACGGGCTGGCTGCATGGGCGTTTTCGCGGTTTTCCCCATGTGTAACGTGTATACGAGCCAGTTTCCCTTAGAAAGTCCTCCACGAAAGGCATCTCTCCCCTTAGGCAGATAGCCCTCGTGTGCTTTGCCATAATTAAATACACCAACACCAACTAGAAGCGTAGAATGATAGTAACACACACGTTCTATGTACGTTTCTGAAAGCGCTTGCGGTGAATAGGAAACGCGAGATGCAATTGAGTTAGAAAGCCTGGAAATAGAAATAACGGAAACACAGTTTATTCTAAGACCACCGCTCTGCCTAAACAGGCACAACAGCTTGATTTGATATAATTCCTGAACAAGAATGTCCTTCTACAGAATTTTTAAAGTTCATACAGCCCATGAACTTAAAAGAAAACTGGTAAATTGACAATAATTTTTTATAACATCTGTAATTTGAAAATGAAAATATAATTTGAAAAAAATTAAATGAAAATGTCTGAAAGTTATTAGATCTTATCAAACCCAAACGGGCAATTTGTTAATTTACAGACGCATACACGTTTCAGAATCATTTGGAATAACGCCACATTGAGCTACAATATTCAAAAAGGGCACATCTTTAGAATTTCCGATAGACGGTCTCACTCACTAGACAGAAAAATGTTTTATTGTTTACATCGTTGCCACCAAAAAGACTTTAAAGTTTTACAAAATATGAAAAAGTCCCCCCTAATAAAACAAATTCCAAATTCGGGCTTCCGGTTGCCCATGTTCGGGTGGAGGATAATGTTGTTTAAATTTTAATAACTTTAGGTACCGTTGTTCTTTCACAGTGCAAAAGTATACATGCATTCATCTACGTTCTTCATATTTTATTTTCTTTAAATATAATACAGGGCGATACAAATTGGAGGGAAAAATTTGGAAAGTGATTCGTTCTTTAAAATGATTTAAAGTAATATGTATTTTGATAGAAAATGTTTTTCTGAAATTTAATTTTTTTAAATAACACGTCGGTAATCATTCTGCGCGCTGATTTAATGCCGGAAGATACTTAAATTGCAATGATCATTATACAAGCTCCAACAAATGTAAAACAAAATTATGAAACTAAAATATTAATAACAACGATTCTCATGCAAAGTCATATAAATTATCAAATCTGCATATTCAGAACTTTAAATAAGATTTGTATCACAGTTTGTAAAGTTTCAAAGGTGTTACTCATATTCTTTTTTAATGGCAGTCAAACTAAAATAAAATTGAACTAAAACCATTAACTTTTAGTTTTCTTGATATTCACTTAGTAGACTTTTAGGCTTTCATTCCAAGACTTTTAGTCAAACATCTGATAAGTCTACACTTGCGTAGCTTGCCAATATCAGTATCACTAATCCCCTAGATGGATTTAGCAGGAACTACTTCTTATTGAGGCACAAACTCCACTAAGCCGATCTTAATTCTTACATTTACGCTCTCCCGCATTGATTTCAAATTTGCATAACTTTCGTATCTGAGCAAAAACGTACGGCACGAACAAGGATAGAACACTTCCAGATGTAGATGTTAGTGAAATTTATAATATATAATAATAATGTACAATATGATATAATTACAGAAAACGTACATTACATAGTGAAACTTATATTTTATATATAAACTTATATTATATAAGAATAGTCGTCACAAACTTTCTAAATTCTAATTTCATTTATGCTTGTCCGAAACTCGGAATTTGTTTCCCTTCCTTTTTGAACCCAAAGTTGCACCTGGAAACGACTGAAAGATTTTCGCCAAGGACTTAATAACCTTCGAAGAAATTCGTATCTGCATGACAAGAAATACGTCTTTAATTTGCCAAAAGAATCCTTACTTCATCAACAAGGGGACAGATTCCGTTTCCGTAAGTCTTCATTGATAGGCAATCGAAGTAATCAGACTGTTTAGACTTCAGTTGTTCGAGAAAATAATGGCGCATACAATATGGACTTATACGAATGTCTAAATGATTATAGGATTGTGGAGTTCATTCAACAATTCAATATACTTTTTGTGATCCAAAATTGGAAAGGTTGATCAGTGTTAAGACTGAGACTTTGGAGCAGAAGAACTTTGAAACATTTTATCTTCGTAAATTTAATTAATATAAGTTTTAAATATATTTAAACATAAAATATAAGGGTCCATAAATAATGGAAATTAAAAAGAAAATAAGAAATATATCTGAAATTTTTGTATTTATTTGGTAACGCGAAAAAAATATAGTCGCGAAATGTCGAGAATTGTCCTGAGATTTGCTAATTACTCCGAAGCAATTTCTTGAAAAAATTGTTTTAAGGATAGTTTTGGGGATTATTTCTCGATAAAATTTTTGTGTGGTCAATAACATCATCCTTAATTTAACACATTTTAAAAATATTTTAAAGTATGACGAATCTAGAGCTTTAAGGGTCTCCTACACTTTAAACCCCTCATGATCTTCAAATATGTGACTGTAGCAAGAATTGGAATATTTTATTTATTTTAAAAGCAATTACTTCCAACATTTTACAGCTGACTACATAATATAGCTGTTTTGGAAACTAGTAACCAGAAAGTTTGCGTTGCCACAAATATTTTTGTAATTTAATCCTCTTTGTGACAAAATATTTCGCCATGTTTCCGCCTTGCGCGCATGATATTTTAAAAATGGCTAATGGTTCATACTTGAAATTTGATAGAATTCTTTATATGGGCACTATTTTCTAACTGAACCAACAATTTGATGAATATTTTAATATTGAAAATTTTTATGGACGAAAACATTACAATTTTTTTAATAAAATATATTTTATAAACTCAACTCAAAATAAAATAAAAATTTAACATGAAATTTTTAGAATTTTAGGTTCACAGTAGTTTCCAAATGTTATAAAAGCTATATATTAAATATGGAATTAAATTATATAACAGAATGTTTTAAACTGTGCGCCCAAGTTGGAAACATGACGAATGTTGTCACAAAGGGGATTAAATTATAAAATTTATTTGTGGCAACACAGACTTTCTGATGACTATTTCAGAAAGCAGCTATATTATGTAGTCGGCTGTAAAAAGTTGGTAGTAATTGCTTTTAAAATAAATAAGTTATCCCAATTCTTGCAACAGTCACATATTCGAACATCTTATGGGTTTTAAGGTGTATGAGACCCCTTAACTAAAGTAACTCGGTTAATAAAATGCTACTGCCTCGTTCAAAACGAAATTGATAATCTACCTAATAAATCTTATACAAAATTATCTTTAATTACGCAGTCGATTCTCTCACGTTATACCCAGATGCGTTGAAAGGTGTCCGTTAAATGGTATTTCCATCCAACGTATCTTTTTGATCTTCCTTTAAAATGTTTTTCTAGCTGAAATGAAGTGAAATAAAATGATGAAACAGTGAATGAAATAATTGCTAAAGTTCTTGCTGCAATGAAATTGCTGTTCAAGTAATCATCTTAAAAACATTTATTCTAAACATAACAATATTTCGTTGCCTTCATTGTATTTGCTGACTGCAGATTCCGTGTCAAACGAAGATGCTTCATTGGAATGAATTTTTTTCGTGTTTTGCAAAATATTAAGCGATGATTACCTCAGCAACCAAACGCGTTGCTACTTACGCACTCGAGAGTTACGTCAAGCGTATTAGCCAATTAGCGGTCTCATTATCGAGAACATTGTCGAAGGAGCACCAGGAGGGGCGAATTACACTTGCGATAAAGGAAACATTGCGCTCCACCTTTGCTGAAGCATATCCCAGGAGACGGATTGATAGGTCTTCGTTTTCATATTAGCTTGCGCCTTCCAACGGCAGAGCGGCAAAATCGAGGAAAACTGGTAGTCAAGGCGAGGTCCGATTCCAGGCGACTGTGTTTTCCGCACGGGCATTTCAGTGGTTTTCCCCATACATGACGTATATACGAACTGGTCTGAATACGAAGATTCCTTGGTTGTACTCTTAGAGAACTCACACGGTCAATGTTCCTCCATGGGACACGGGCAAGTCAGTGTGATCATCGAGAGATATCCCAGGTAAAATCATTCATGATCTCTGTAACTCTATCTGTCCACCATGTGAGACTGGTTATATCTGGTGCGTTGTTCCCTCCGACTCAACTGACGACCTGAATCACTCTCCAATATGAACCTCAACTCTTCTGTGAAACGAAAAGAGTCCTTGGGTGAAGCGGACACAAACACCTGGTCGTCTGGCATACAGATGTGTATTGTGCAAGAGTCTACGTACTGTAGTAAATGAGATTCTTGTTACTGTAGCCACTTATTGATCTGACATGAGTTGAGGCCCAGTGAAATTGCTCCTCCTTCGAGTTGAAGAAGGTAAATAACGTTCTCCGAAGGTGTTGCAAATCTTGGTATGCCTGGAATATATCTTCTAAACACAGAAACCTAGAATTCAAATTTATTCCGTAGTCGTCGGACCGCACTACGGGAAACATAGAGACGTCTAGCAGCATCCGCTTGTGACACCATTTCCATCTATCCGATCGCCCGCAACCTAAAGGAATCGTCCAAACGACATCTCCTGGACATTTGAAAAACTCTCCTTGATACTTGTGTCAACAGAAATTTTTTTCTCGCTAGGAAATCTCAGATCAGACACCGTCCTGGATATTGTCAACGGAAACGAAATTTGTAATAAGAATCAAATATCCACAGAAGCTATAACTTTCCCCAGTTTCCTAGAACACCATTATAAGTATTTTTTTCTATAAAAGTCGTAGTTAATGTTTTTGTACATACCCTATTTTCCCGCGTGTAACAAGTATCGGTGTGTAACGCGCGTCTATAATTTCAAGCAACAATTTTTAAGTTTTAGGTATATTCGCCTTATAGCACGCACCCAATTCTTCGCAATGAAACGAAAATGATATGTTTGCAATGCTCTTGTCGTTTGACGTCACTTATTCGAAGATTTATCATAGACATTCGTTCATTCCTGAACATTTTTTATACGAAACTGACAAGCCATAAGGCGAATAATATGAGCGTGGGTTAAATGCTTGTTGGAGTAAATATTCCCGCAAAGAGGGTAGATTTTATTCAATGCAGCTGTCAAAAGTATGCTATCATAGAATTTCGAGAAAAGGGGGGTATAATTCATGGAATTAGGAGTTGTATATTTTTTCTTGCTGTAGTCATTTGAAGCTATGATTTTAAAGGGCAAATCGAAATTTAGTAAATCGCATTAGCTTTAATTAAAATACAGTCGATCCTTTTAGTAGTAAATATAGCTCCCATGAAATGAAACAAACACATATATAGAAATATCTTATTATAACTTATCTTACATATAGAATAGTATACACAGAAATTTATTTTTTATGCTCATTCTTTATTTTAAAATCTACCATTATTATACCTGGCATATAACGCGCACCTATCACTAGATAAGGTCCATCACTAGATAACGACTTTATAATTTCCTTAATGTTCCGTTAATTTTAATCAGGTGTTGAATCATCCTCACACACCCTCTAAATCCATTATATTTATGAATGCTTTCGTCGTGAATAGGAAACGGAAGAAACAGTAAAACCAAACAGTAGAATAAGGTTGTTTGATTCGATTTCATTATACTGCAAAACCCGAAAGACTACTTGCCTAAAGGCAAGGATACCTTCGTAGAGGACTTTCTAAGGAAACCTAGCTGATATACACGTTACATATGGGTAAAACCACGAAGGCGCCCATGCCGCCAGCCCTTTCGCGAAATTTAAGCTTCAAACTGAACTGTCAACTATCAGTTACATTACTGCTGAGCCGCTGGTCGGCGCAATGGAATAAGGCAACTACAGTTTATCCTAAATCCACCGCTCTGCCTTAGATAGGCAATGCAGATTCATTTAAGAAAGCACTGACATGTTAAGCAAAAAAAAATGTGCATGCTAATTTTAAAATACATGTAGCGCAAGGGTATAAGAAAAAATAGTGAGTAACGAATTGGTTATAATTCTTTTAAAAAAGTATAATCCGTGACATCGTGACTCGAAACATTTCTCATGTCAAGATGTATATCCTGCTTGAATTTGAGGAACTGAATTTCAGAAGTATTTGGTAGTCTAACCCGTATAAGCTGCATTGATTTGTTTACAAGCTAGTAAATTATAACATATTTTAGTAAAATTTATCAGAGATATATGCCAATACTGATCGAAAAGAATGAACGAGAATATCATGATTTTATTCAAAAATAGAATTTACGTATTTGTGAGATTTCCTGCATAGTATTACCATCTGACTTCGTTTTTTAAACTTACTTTTAGAGAGTTCCTGCAGCTGAAATGAAGTGAAATGAAATGATGAAAAAAAATAATTATTTAAATTTATGCTATAATAAAGCTGCTATTCTAATTATCTTAAGAACTTTCACAGTAACTGTAAAAATAATTCAGTGCTTGTAATACATTGTTCGAGTAGATTCCATATCAAACATAGATTCTTTTCTGCGCTTTATTTTTGTCACGTTTTGCAAACTTTCAAAAGGGCCTTTCCTCAGCAAAGAGGCACTTTGCTATTTCGAGGAGTATGTTGAAACCTTTTCTATTGTCATCCTTTCTAAAACATTTTCGTCTCGATAATATAGTTTGCGCGCAGTAGTGGCTGAGCGGTAGGTTGTTTCGCCCTGGGTTCGATTCCAGGCTAATCGGCGGACTGCATACGTGTTTTGCAGTTACTCACGAATATTAAACTACGAAATCCTAGTCCCAAACTAGTCTCCTAGGCACTCGTCGACTTATCGAGGACAGTTTTTTTGTGATAATTGCCAGCATCAGTGATAAAGCGAAAATCATTAAAAGAAAGGTGAAGTGGCTGCAGCACGTACTCGGGTACCTGTATTAAACGGCCCAATATTTGACCGCAGACCTTAATACTGGAGTTACTGCAGAATGCTCAAGGGAGTTTTCATGCTGTAATGGACGGGCTGGAAGTGGAACAGGGTAAATCTGTCATCCAGAAGGTATTCTCAGGCTTCGTTCCTCTACTGTCAATGATGAACAATGTAGTAAGAGATTAAAACTGCATAGCGAACTTTATGCACATTTCCCTTTGGTTGCAAAGAAACAAAATTTTAATGAGTTCATAACTGAAATAATGATTTTGGTAACCGAATGAAAATTGAAGCACTAAATATTCAGTAAAAGCCTCCACACGTTCTTTGGCTCTGAAAATCCCAAAGATTCTAAAGATGCCATCTAAAAAGAAGATGATTCTAATTCCAAAATGCGGCTTCTGTTTCTCTATCTTTCTAGCTCGCTAAGTTTCCATTCGCTATGTTTCCATTTCGCTCTCTTTTAATCAAAAATATTCTTCGTTGTTTATCCACATTTTAAGATTCACGTGCACGATATTATTTAAACGTTTCGTTAGAAATGTTCTTCTATTTACGCATACGGCCTAGGCAGGTTCAGGATTTTAATTTTTTTGAATTCATCTAAATTATGTTGCGGCTATTTTATATTAATAATTGTATGAATGAAGACATGTAGCAAAGCAACGATGCAATTTTGAAGTAGAATGAAAGATAATGTCTTTTTAAACATTTAATGAAAGTGTAACAACTGGTTTTACTGCATGTAACAGCGTGAATAAATCAAGCTGAATATATATCAACTGGAAAGATGTAATCGCAGTTGGAAGAAATTTGATTTTCCTGGAATGTGTGGAGGCATGGGTAATGCAATATAATATAATATATACTGAATATAAATCGCTGTTTCTAAATCGAAATTATCTGATTCTCTAGAAACAAACTGAACTGAAAACAATCATAAATCAAAAGTCAAAGTTTTCTATGAAAGCAAAGGAATCAATTTACTATACAAATGTAGATACACTTTTAAATATGACGGATGTAAGTATGGTTACATCTCATAGTTTTACCGAAACAGGATTCCATAGTAGCCTGTAGTAGTACAGAGAATTATAGTAGTAAAGTAATTTAATTAAGAATTAAAGTAGTATAGAGAATAGACTATTCCATAGTATAGAGAAAACTGTAAACATTTTATATATTTTAATTAAGCAGATTTTTTATGTTACGCATCTTCCCTGTGTGTTCTTCTTTTCCGTTTTTCTGACAGAATGTAAATTTTAGGTGAAGCGTATTTAATGGGGTAGAAAGAAAAGTATTCAAAGGGAAGTTTTAGAAATTTTTGTGACAGCGTGTTCTGCCCACTGAATGCCACGTTACTAGTTTAAATTCTACATCAGCTTTCTGCTTCATAGTTGCGTTATTCCTGTCGTTAGTTCTTGCCGATCCACATAGGTGACAGCTGACTTCTATGCTAATCAAAAGAGAGAGAAAAAATTTTTAAAAAATTCTACAAATCCACCGCTCTGCCTATTGAAAGCAAGCAGTTTGGTTTAAAAGGATTGGCGTATGACCCACATATGTGTTATCACAATTTCTAATTTTAAACTACATATAAAGCAGGAGTATACGATAAAACTAGTAGGTAAGAAATTAGTTACAATGTTTTCATAATACGTGCAATGATAAACTGTAAACATAATTTTGAAAACATGGACCTTATCAGAGATAGACTAACCCAGTGGGCGGGGCGCGCGTCACCGACATGTCGGCAAGAAAGAGTAGGGGCGATCTGGTTTACTTTAACACTGAAACCTATGCCGATTGTATCACGTAACTCTGTTTAATTATTAAATGTGATACGTTGTATAGCGATGAGATTATATGAAAGCCACAGTTTTTTCCAAATGGGATTAAACATATCTCATTAAAGCAGTTTTTACTGCATTTCGAGCATTTTTTTCACGCGTAATTCTTGTACAAACATCTTTAATTTGGTAAAACGGTAAAACTCTAAGCACAAAATTATGAACTTAATTTTGTGTACAAATAAAGTAAAATTAAATAAGCTTGATAGTACGTGATGCTTTGAAATAAATAAGGTAAAATTAAACAAGATCTGATAATTTTTTTAAAATTTAATGAAAATTTTCAAGCAGTTATTTTCCAAAATATAATAACATTACAAAACAATCATATTTATTTGATTATATAATCATTAAATTATTAACATTAAAGTGGATTAGTTATTTTAGTAATTCATAATATTCGGAGCATAAAATTTTCTGAGCGTAATGACGGGAAAAAAAAATAAATAAAAAATAAAATCTAGAAGCACTCAGATTTTATATTACGCCCAAAAGGAACTTTTTTTTTAAAGTTTTGCGTGTTACCTATATTTATTGAATACCATGTTCTTCGCCCGTAAACCACATACATTTGAAAACAGCATATCATTAGAATTTTCGCACTGGAGATAAAACTGTTATTTTCCGTACAGTGCTCGCTCTGAACTTGTTGAGTTTCTTAAACAAAAATTCGTTAAAGTTTTACAAAATATGAAATACTTTAAAACAAATTCGAAATTCGGCCGTCCAGATGCCGATGTTTGGGTGGAGGATTACATTATTCAAAATTTGATGGCTCTAGATGCTGTCGTTTTTGTCACAGTGCGAGAAACATACATATTCATGCAGATTCTTCATTATTTAATTTCTTTACATATAATACAGGGCGATAATATTTGGTAACAACAATTTGCAAGGAGACACGGACATTTATAGTAAAACAGCGCAAAATGCCGCTTCGAAACTAACAGCCTTTCTAGGCTACCACCCCTTTGGGCTAATAAATTAAATTAACAGTAAATAAAAAAAATCTTATACAAAACTAAAAATAAATTTAAAAAATAATCACTATAAAATACAAGCAAAATTAATTATTACGGTTAAATACAATTTTAATATTAGAATTAAAAGTATAAAAATTTTTAAGGAGTCAAAATTCTTTATCACTATGATGTATTATGAAATATAATTGAAATGAAATTCCTTTATAGAAATTGTGCTATAATACTCGTCTATAATTTTAAAAAAGCAGCACAATTTAGAATTTTAAACAAAACTTTCAAAAATTCGTTTTTGAATATTTTAGTATTTTATAGTTATTTACATCAATAAAAAGCATAAAATAGCAAGAGAAAATTGTTTGTTTGAAATTTTCTATTAGTTCAGATTTAAAATATTATTTTCTAAAAGAAAAAGTTACAAATATCCTTACAGCATTACGAAAAGCTAAAAAAAAATCCAGTCCTGAAAGCATGCAATAGCTTTATAATTATTTGGAACGTTAATTATGCTTGATAAATATGCTAAATTTTTAAAAATCAATCTCAATTTCAAAAATAAAAATATGGAGAAATTCTAATTTGTGAAATGAGGCGTTACAACCAGCTTTTTCTTGACAATTATACACGCTGCAATAGGCAACCACTGTTAAATTTCTGGAAGTCGCCCCTACTCCTCCGGATGTGATCAAGATGACAGGCGGCAACGCCTCAGACAAGGGAGAAAACCCGTTCGGGTTAGTCTATTTCTTATAAGGTCCATGAGCGAAGCCCCATTTCGTAAGGAGACTTCCACAGTAATCGCAATATCAAACGATTTGTGAATTCGATGATCTTATCGCGCCCAGAAGCTAACTCCTGTGTACCCCAACTGTTTTTCCTTTCCCTGCATTTTACGTACCCTAATGTCCGCTAGGCACTTTATGATCATAGCCTATATTGTTACGAACATTTTAAGAGTTTAGTTGCCATATCCTGAACATTTGTGCATTATGTACACTTAACTCACGTTTTATTCATCGGTTTCTAGCTGCGAATCCGATGACATCCCTCCCTAAAAGTGCATTCATTATTATCTGTATATACTGCCGTAAATATTTACGTATTTTACACACTTGTTATTTAATTTGATAGACGAAATTTATGTCTTACCTGGCCTGTAATGATCTGCGTCCCCTCTTCTACCCGCACTGCTGCTCTTCGGAGATCTACGCTTACGAACACGCGACCGTCAAGTGGCCTTCGGATCTAATTTTTATGCAGCCGGAAACGTCGTACCAACTGTGCGATATCCCCTTCATAACGTGAAATCTGGAACTGACCTTTATTGTGTATGCGAGCCAGTTTTCATTAGGAAGTCCTCGACGAAGGCATCCCTGACCTCAGGGAGACAGCCCTCGAGGCTTTGGCTTAATCACATAAACATAATCTTTGTAGTATGCTAGGGGTGAGAGACCTTACGAAATGGGGCGTGGCTTAACCGCGTTCGAAAGCTGTAAATTCGCGTCGAAAAGGTTGTCTTAAAATAAATGGTACAGTTGATAAAAAGTAAAAATTGAGAATGAAAATGCCAAGTTAAGATAATGTTAATCGCAAATAAAACAATTCTTATTGATATTTAAGGAATTTCTTGCTCGTGATAAGGTTTTGGGATTACATGCTAAGTTTCGCGGAAGAGTTTGACGACGAAGTTTTTCCTTAGAGAGGTGGGTTATTTTGTACGAGTTGCCTCCATCTGAGATGACAACGTTTTACTAAATGTAGCTATTAATTTGGGAGGCAAGACTACTAAATCACTGTTTACAGAAAAACAAATTATTGCATACCAGGTTTCTCCTCAACTTATATGGTATGAAAATTTAACTATTTCTTGCTAGAAAATTGCTCGTAAAATTTCATAACAGCATTTTTTTAATTAAACCGCATTGAATCTTAGAGGCAAAGCGGTGGTTATATAAGGAAAGGTGCGACATTTGGGAGATTTTTCTGTATTTTTATTAACTATATATGTTGCAGCAACATACTTCCGGACTTTTGTAGGAACATTTAGTGCCGACAATTCCCCATTCAGTGCAAAGTGTGCGAATTCATAAGAATGCTCGAAAATTCTGATCTAGAGAAATATTTCACAAACGTATGCGTAAACCAGAACGGTTTCTTCAACTAAGAAAAAATAGCAATGTCAACATTTTAGCTGTTGTTTGCCTGGGAGACAGTGTACTAAGATCTAATTTTTTTTTTATTCCATTGACGGGGATCTAATAGGCTAAAGAACACTTACACCAACGGACCTATTGATGACGAACTCAAAGACACTAACTGGTATAACTAGTCTCCATTTCGTCTAGGAGCTTTTTCTCCCTTGTTTATTGATGCAAAAAAATTACACTATAGATTTAAGATGATGGGATGAATATAAAGCTGAAAAAAACATATCTAAAAGAGGGAGACTGTATTAATTGTGAAAGATTCCTTGGGATATGTGTTGTAGATGGCGTATGTCTGTATTTTTGACGTCCTCGTTAACATTGGTTTACAAATGAAACTACTATTAAATTTCTTGAACAGTGCTTTATTCTTTCAAATTTCAGTATCTCGATGCAGTTACTCACTTCAGAATTTAACAAAGCCGAATTTCTTATACAAAATTTCAAGCGGCAGAGCGAGCAGTAATTGTGTATAAAATTGATGTAATTTTGTTCCGCGAAAAAAATTGCTTACAGTAAAGAAAGTAGTACTATTACATTTTTAGGCTCCTCCTTTCGTTATATCCAGTGCTACAGTTTTAAAACATTATTTTTATTCTTTCACATTTCAGGTAAAATTATCAGTGAAATTCAGTTAATATCCATTGTGATCGCGGGTAAAGCAAATAAGAAAAGCCATCCTCACTCTGGATGCAGTGGTGTATAGGGAAAATTTGACAGAAGCAAATATTTAGAAATAAAATTAATAGTTCGAAATCAGATTATTATGGAAAGTATAGGAATAATACTCCTATGAATGAATTTAATTTCAGATAGAGATTGCAAAAACGTAATAAAAACTGTGGAACATGATCATGACTGACATCATGATTGAATGGGTTTTCAGTTGTCAGACTGTTAATCAATACTACTACACTGAAATTCTAAAAAGTCTTCGTGAAATAATTAGGAAGAAAAAAAAAAAAAAAAAAAAAAAAAAAAAAACCCTCAGTTGGGAATTGATACATGCTGTTACACCAGCCAGACAAAAGCGATATCTCGCCAAATTTAGAGACAAAAATTCGTCACCAAAACTATCGCCAGCTTCGTGATATCTCGCCAATTTAGCTAGAAACCTATTTGCTCAATGGTAAAGATACTTTACCCTGTAGTTTTATTTTTTCTGCAAGGATTCGTTTCTCGCAGATTTTCAGGTTACATTTATACAAAAAGGACAACAATTTTATATATAATAGAGCTAAAATCATCTACCTGTATTCAAAATTCGTAACTGTATATACTCTCGTATTTATTTCCCTCTCTTACCCTCCTCCCTGTGGTTTCAACATGTGAGTTACGAACTTCTGATTAACGGTAACAATGTAAAATGGGTGACCAAATAGCTGTATAAGTAAAAATATTATTATTGAAATTGATAGGTTCTTCGAAATACATATATAAAAATTGTTAGTGTATAATGCGCGCTTTTTAATGCTTGAAAATCATCTGTATCAGTAGCTAAGGGTGAGAGTGACCGAAATAGAGGATGCCCTTGATTTGAAATATTACTGTTAGAAATTCTTCTAAAGTTCCTATTGGAGCCTATCATTCTCTTTAGATGGAACTTGAAGGCCTTTACACTCGCCTCCCAAAGGCCGCCAAATTTGGGTGCTCTAGGACACAAAAATTTCCCTCTGATACCTTCTGAGGCTAACAGGCTGGAAATGTCTTCACTATTTAACATTAATTTATACAAATGTTTTAATTCTGCGGAAGCTACAGTGAATTTTGTTGCGTAATTGCTAACATTTATGGAATTCTTGCCACCTCGTGCAAAAAATCTCTTTAAAGCAGCAATTAGAGCTGCTGAACTAAGATCTGACAGAAATTCCATGTGAATAGCTTTAGTCCCCATACATACAAATATTAGCTACACAGATTTTTTGAAAAGTACCTTTCTCTGGCCTTAGTATTTAATTTCAAAGGGTCCACATAAACCTATTCCTACATTTAAAATAGGGAACTAGGCGTTGCTCGTTCTGAGGGAAGATCTCCCATAATCTGGGTTGCAACAATTGGTTTGTTCTTAAAGCATTCCACACACTCATGGACGACTTTTCGTGCTGTACTTCTGCCACCAAGTGGCCGATATTTAAAACGAACAGTATTTCGTAAGGCTTGAGGGCCGACGTGAAAATCTCGTTTATGATAGTATTGAAATATTAGAGTTGCTAATTTATTTCCAGCTGGCAGAATAACCGGATGTTTACGATTGAAATTTAAATCTGAATGTGAAAGTCTACCACCAACTCTTATTAATCCGCCTTGATGGATCTAAAAAATTATTAAGAAATTTAAGCTTACTCGTAAGTGAAATTGAAGATCCTCTTTCTAAAGCTGATATCTCTGCAGGAAAATACTTTACCTGTGAATGTTTTATCAAATAATTATCTGCTGTTTCATATTCTTCGGACGTGAGCTCTGCTGTAGGCGTTTTAGGAGATTTACACCTTCTGCAAAATATAAAAATAAAGCCTAAAATTCTAATTAGTTTATGAATGTTGTTACTGATATTAAGTAATGTATCGATAAAAGACTCATTATTTAAACTTAATGTCACTTTAGAAACAGTCGTGATGTAATCATTAAAAAGTTTGTCAGTTTAAACACTGGAGGTTTGCAAAGTCTGAGGAATAGATAAACTTAATTTTGAAATGTCTGGTTCTTTCCACCAAAGTTCACAAGTGGAAAGTGTTTAACTCCCGGTCCTCTTGGAGATCATGTCCGCTGGGTATATGATGAAGTAAGTGCTCTGTAGGTATATGATGCCTTTCAAAGTCCTTAGATATCTGCTGGATTTGTGATGCTCGGTTACCTACAAACGTCTTAAGCAGATTTGAAGGAGTGTTGATCCATGCTTGTTCTATTGTAGAATCAGAGTACAATTTCACAGAGTCTGTTTGAAGTTTGACAGAGCTGTTATTATCTTTTCCGTTAGTTTTGAGAGAAGAAGGCAGGCATAAAGCTCTAAACGTGGAACTGTAATGCATTTTGTAGGGGCAACACGTGATTTGCTGCAGAGAAGTATACTGTTTAGTATCGTAAGCCTTTGAAGAGGCGTCTGAGAAACCTTGGAGTACTACCAGCATGGTAATGTGGTAGTGTTTTAATGAAGTTTTCTCACTGTTCGGCAACAAATGGAGGTGGTGTTTCGTTCCTGTCTTAACCTAAGCAACCATAACTATTCCATAAAGATCCTTGCCATAACAATAGCAGGTCCCAAAAGCTCGAGTGTTTTCTTTAGTCCAAAGGGGCAATTTCCCCAGAAGGACTATTAATTTCATTTTGGCATTTTGCCTTGATTCACTACAAGCATTGTTTTACTTTTCACATTGTTACCACCAAACATTGTCGCCCTCTATTAGATTTACAGAAATTAAATGATGAAGAATCTACATAAATGTAGGTGTGTGTCTCGCATTGCGATAAAACAACGGTACCTACATCCATCAAATTTTGAATAACGTAATCCTCTTGCAAATATGGGGAGCTGGAAACCCAAAATTGAAGTTTGGAATTTGTTTTATTATCGATTTCATATTTTCTAAAACTTTAACGAATTTTATATTAAGAAACTCCAGTATTTCGAAGCGAGCAATGGCAACGTTGTACAGAAAAAACATTTTTATCTCCAGCGCGCGAAACTATGTATTCGAAATTCTAAAGATATAGTCATTTTAAATTATTTATTACATTTATTATTAGAATTTAAAACTATTTTCAATGAAATCTGCTGTCTCCTTTTGATTGTTTTTTTTTTATTTCGAAAGTTTTTAAACGTTATCTTCACATTTCATTTGATTTCATATCTCATCTTTATTGCAAAGTTAGCTATGTTGTTAAATTAGCAATGTTGCAATTTAGCAATATTGTTAAAGAAAACATCTTAATATCACTCTGTAAATCTTAAACAATTTTACATTTCTCTGTTTCCAGTGCTCTGCAAATAAAGTATCTTAAGGGAAGTAGGGTCAGCTGAAGGAAAAAAATAGGCGTAGCTAGAGTCTGGTATCCTAAGCTCTGTGGGAAGTTCGATTTCTCAGAAATTCAACTACGTTTACAATAAAAAAGTTAGAATTTATTTTTTACTCTAAATTAGTATTGGAGAACAGTTTAATTCTCTCACTGTCTATGTAATATCTAAATAAAGTGGTGTGGTTAATAAAAGAGTCACAGAAAAGGTGTGCCGCAGCACCTCCCAACTAGTTTCAGCGGGTTTTATGACCGTATATTTCGATCTTTAACTTTCTATCTACGATTTCCTGAAACGACAGTATTTGTTTCAACCTGTGGGACGAATTAATTTTTTTACTCCAGCGTAGATAATCACATCCTTGTCACAGTAATTGCTATGGTTTTTACTAATGCTAAACAGGCTATCGAATTGAAATTCATGCCTTCATTTCTCTATTAATTTTACATGGCTATCTCAGCTGAAGAAGCGCTTCATTTTTGGACTTTTACATATGTCAGGACCCTAAGTGGATTTATTCAGGAATCTGGAAAGAGCGGGAGTACTGAATCTCCCGCTGCATATCAGAATAAAAAAAAAACAATGTATCAATGCTATCGGACTATAATAGTGCAATTCTAGCATGCTGTGCTGACGACACTGCTCTTGCAGTAAGGTCAGCAAATATTAATCATGCAATTAAAAAACTGCAAGACAATGTTCCTTTCATTGAAGATTGGTTCAAGCGCTGGAAAGTGCGAATTAGCGCACAAAAATCGCAGCTCCTTATTGTGAAAAAGAAAAGGAGAAATGTCGCCCTAAAGAAGGACTTGTACTTATTTAAGGAACCTGTGCCGATTGTCAGTAAAGCTAAATACCTTGGTATCACTATTAACAGCCGGCTAACTTGGAATACTCATATCCAAAACGTCCGAAACCAAGCATTGAGAGTTATGAAATGCCTCTATCCAATCATTAGGAAGTATTCGAAACTGAGCCTCCAGAAAAAGAGACTGATTTATCTTTTAACAGTAAGACCGATAATGACATACGCTGCACCTGCTTGGGCCGCTGCAACAACAAAGGACATACAAAAGCTTCAGGCAGTGCAAAATAAATTCCTCAGAATCATGACGAATGCACACTATTTTGTTCGGAATCAAGTGTTGCATAACGATTTGTAAATTGATACTCTGGAAAAATTCATCCATAAAATCAATACTAACTTATTTAACGGAGCAGTTAACTGCGGTCATCTCAAAGACTTTGAACTGTTCATTTATGACATTTTAGATGAGGACAGATTTCTACGTGTCTGTGTTGTATATTTATTAAAGAAAAATCATGACTTTCCCACTTGATTAGTTTACTGCTGTAACATTCCTGCGAAGTTACAAAACACAAGCATCATGCTTCTAAGCCTTTACTTGGGTGGGTTACCACCCACGTGACCTACGGATTCTCAATCATTATGTCTTGTTAACTTTCCTGTTGAACGTTGCAGAATTTCCCTGGCGCCTGCGACAAGTGAGCTGATCATTTAAGTCAGCTCCCAAGATGTATATAGATATGAGTAGGAGTTATTCACTTTTAGGTTAAAAACAACAATATGTTTTAAAATAACAGAAGAAATAAAGCTACTCCCTCTTATAGACTTCCTAATTCTGTCGTCTCTTCATCGTAAAAACTGACAAAATTAGTCACGTTTCCTTAGAAAGGCTTCTGTTGCTTGCTATTGTGTCCTATTTCAATAACCAACGAAATCAAGGCGATGATATTATGTTCATGCTGTGAAGTTCACCATTGCTATTGGCCAGTGCTTCACAAGTATCTTGTATGCTGAATTTTCTAGAGGGAGGAGGGGTTTTCCATATTTTAATGTATATTCCGTTTACTTTCTGGTTACATGAATGCCGGGTAGACAAACATGTGTTTATATATGTTTCCTGAAAGCAATGATGAGGGAAATTTATTGATTGAAGTACAAAATTCTATGTAACATTGACTAAAATTTCGTCACAGTTTATATCAGACTGCGTTGAGATACAAGAATTTTTCAGATTGTGAGAAAGAAAGAATAATTATTGAGGGAAGTGTCTAAATTAATATATACGTGTGTAGTGTTATTAATAATAATACGATTCTTGTCACATTCTTGCCACTAGATGGCGGGCATCTCTTCCTTTTACCTTTTCTGTAATTAAGTTCCGGGAACGAGACTAGATTATAGCCGCTCTAAGGAACGTAAAGACTCAGAATTAAAATGTATTGTCCTAAAATAATTATTACCAACCTTGTAAATAGTGTATATTAGTGTCTTATTTCAATAAACGAGTAAAAGACAAGATGACCTGTTAATTATAATAGACACTCTTACTGGAAAACGTGATTATTAGACGCCTGGCGTTGAGAACACTGAAGATGCAGCAGGTAAGGAATTTTACATTAATTTTATTGTAAATAGAAGAACCTGATGCAACATTTTTATGGCGCCCGAACAGGGACGCCAGTTTTTTTGAAAAGTTCTAATAAAGTGAATTCAAAAGCTGAATATTAAAATTGAAGATTTTAATACTTGTTCTTGAAGTATTCAGCAGAAGAATAATTTTGTTTTCTAAGTAAGAGTTAAATATTTGTTTTTCATAAGACGTATATTTTTGTGTAAGTGTTTAAATATAAGAAAGATAATGGAAGAAGAAAAAGTAGATAAATTAAAAAAGAAAAGAAGTATCTTAAGTACTGCCGTTACAAAACTATTTAAGAAAATCGAAAGTGAATTAAATAAATCTGAAGGTAGTATTAATGAGCTCGAAGAATTGTTAGAACAGCTTAATGCTAAAACCGAAACACTATCTAATGCCGATGTAGAAGTTGAACCAATTCTGAGTGTAGATGAATTCGAAAATGAATTCGAAATTAAAGAACAATATCGCGAGAAGATAACTTTATGGAAATTCAGACTTAAGAAACGAATTAAGGAATTTAATCATGACTTAATTGTACCGAACACTCAGCAAAATATAAAAGATACACCTAATGTTAAATTACCAAAACTTTCGATTCCCGTATTCTATGGGAACAGTAGTCAATGGCTTACTTTTTGGAATAGTTTTGAGTCCTCAATACATAATAACGAATCATTGAACAAAGTAGACAAATTTAATTACCTGAAAGCATATTTAGGAGAAACAGCTGCTAGTTGCGTTCTAGGACTTCCGTTATCGCCAAAACATTATGATTCAGCAATTTAAATCTTACACGACCGTTTTGGAAGGAGAGACATTCTTATTAATGCACACACGAATAATTAGCTGAATGTTGAATCATTAAAAAATGCAAATGACAAAAAAACATTTCGTAATTTGTATGATAAAGTACAAACACAGGTTAGATGTCTCGAAGCGTTAGATGTTGTATCGGAATCTTACAGCGCTTTGCTGTGTCCGATGATTTTGAAGTTATTGCCTTCAGAATTAACGCTTGAATTTCATAGAACACAAAATGTTGGCACCGATTATAACATAAAAGATTTAATGTCATTTTTACACGCAGAACTTTCATCCCGCGAACGCACAAGGTCAACGGTTTCGCAACAGCAAAAAGTATCCGATCGGCGACGGTCTCCCCCCCCCCTGTAACGAAAAGCGCATATGGTCTCTCAAATAGACATAATAAACCAAAGATTCCGACCGCTACAGATTTGTTTACAAAATCCGAATGCAGAGAGGAAAATATGAACTGCGTCTTCTGTAATCAATTCCACAACATTTATGACTGTAGTTTTGTTTCCGGCTTATCATTACAAGAAAAAAGGGACATTTTTAAAAAGGAAATGTGCTTGCTATAAATGCCTAAAACCCCACCATTTGGCGCGAAACTTCAGAACAAAAATAACTTGTTTTATTTGTAAAAAACAACATGCAACCGATTATAACATAAAATGTGTAATAAACAAAATCCTTCTGTCGAGGTTTCGGAAATTAAAAAAGACGAAGAGATAGAAAATAAAGTACTTTCAAATCAAGCAGGATGTTCAGAAGTATATTTGCAAACTTTAGTTGTTCGCATATATGGAAGAGGGAGTAACCAATTTGTTCGAGCGATAATTGACACCGGAAGTCAAAACTCATACATAAGCAGGTATGCAACAGAAAGGTTACAATTAAGAAGCTTAGGTGAACAAAGAGTAACCCACGGACTTTTCGGTGGCATAGAAGTTTCGGAAAAACATAAATGTCATAGAATAAAATTGGGTAGCGTAGATAAACGGTGTAATTGCGAAATCAATGTATTAGATGAAACAAAAATATGTTCTTCGGTCCCTAAAATAAAAAATATACACTGGATTAGGGAACTTAGAAGAAGAGGACTTTACGTCAGTGATGTTTTTGAAAATGAAAATTGCAGATTATTCCAGGAGAACCCCCAAGAGATTCATTTGTTGTTAGGGGCAGATGTTGCTGAAAATTTATTTACAGGTAAAATCGAAGTTCTTCCTTGGGGAAGATTAGTTGCTGTAAGTACAAGACTTGGGTGGACAGTCATTGGAAAAAGCGAACACTGACAATTATGAAATAGAAAATTCCTTTTCCACGCTTTCGTTATCTTTACATATTTCTGATGCCACGCTGTCAGAACTGTGGAGGCTTAATGTTATCGGAATAACAGATCCAGTTGCAAAAAAGGCTAGAGAGGAAAGGGATTTGCAAGCAAAATTGCAGTTCGAAAATTCTGTATCTCTAAACGAAGAGGGGCGTTATGAAGTCGCACTTCCGAGGGCGGAGAATCATGTACCACTCTCCACCCACAAGGATTTAGCTTTGAAACGTCTACAATCTACCACCCAGAAACTTCTATCTCAAAATTTATTTTCTTCATACAATGCAGTGTTTAATGACTGGTGTAACTTAGGAGTGATCGAAGAAGTTAAAGAAAATATAGCGGTTGACTATGGACATTATTTGCCACATAGACCGGTGATCAAAGAAAATAGCTCAACACCAATTCGACCGGTTTTTGATGCGTCTGCGAGGAAACAATCGTCTCCTTCTCTAAATCAGTGTTTGGAGAGTGGACCAAATTTGATAGAACTAATTACTTCTCTTTTGTTGAGATTTCGTGAAGGCAAATTTACTGCTATAGCAGACATTGAAAAAGCTTTCTTACAGATCAGTGTAAGGCCTCAAGATAGAGACTGGCTTCGGTTTTTCTGGTGGAATGATGTGGAAGAAAAGAAAACGAAAATATTTCGTCATACTAGAGTAGTATTTGGGGTTAAGAGTAGTCCTTTCCTTTTGGCAGCTGTTATAGAATTCCATCTACAAAAGTACATGAAAAATTCTTCATATGATACGGAGATGATAGCTAAACTCTTGCGTAGCTTTTACGTAGATATCGTTGTTGCCATTTTTGACAAAGAATCCGAGATGATCCAGTTCATCGAAAAATCTCGAGAAATAATGTATGAAGGAAAGTTTAATCTTCGAGGTTGGTTACATAACGGAGATAACTTGAAACAGGAAACTATTTCACCCGTATTGGGTCTGTTATGGAACTCTCAGAAAGATAATTTAACTTTGAATCTGAATTGGCTAGATGATTTTGAAATGGGTATAATAACGAAGAGAACAATTCTAGCTGTAACACATAAAATATTTGATCTTATTGGAATTGTGAGTCCTGTTCTCTTGTATCCTAAAATATTGTTGCAGAACCTATGGAAAACGAGAATTTCTTGGGATACTGAAGTCGACGAGAGTACAAAACAAACTTTTGCGAATTGGTATAAAAGCCTTCTTCTCTTAAAAGAAATATCCCTCCTACGTCGGATATATTCCAGCAAGGACAATAGGAATTTCTGCAGCATTCACACATTCTGTGATGCCAGTAGTAATGCGTATGCTGCTGCAGTTTTCTTGAGAACTGTGACGAATTCTAGAGTTGAAGTTCATCTGTTGGCATCGAAATCTAGGGTAGCTCCCGTGAAATCTATTACGATCCCTCGTCTGGAATTGATAGCTGCCACGATAGGTGCCAGACTATGCTCTTCTGTTTTAAATGGTTTACAATGGCAAAATGTGGAAATGCATTTTTGGACGGATTCTACAACAGTTTTGACGTGTATTCAAAGGGAAGAGATTGTTTGGGCTGTCTTTGTGGAAAACAGTGTCAGGGAGATTAGGAAACTCACAGATCCAAAAACGTGGGAACATTTTGCTGGAACAAAAAATCCAGCTGACCTCCTATCAAGAGGTTGCACCGCTAAACAACTTTTAATAGTTAGATGGTGGGAGGGCCCCGATTGGCTGAAGAAAAATCAGGAAGAATGGCCTAGACAAAGGGAAATACCGGATATGGAAATAGTGAATTCAGAAAAAAGGAAATCAGTCATTTCTGCACTAAATCCGCAAAGGGTAGAACATTATTTTGAGAAATATTCATCTTACCATAAAATGTTAAGAATAACTGCTTAGATATGCAGATTTATCAACAACTGCAGAAGACCAGATTCTAAACAATCAGGAGAACTCACTGTCCCTGAGATAGAAACTGTAGAAAAGAAAATATGCAAGATAATACAGATAGAAGCATTTGGCAAAGAACTTAAAGTTAGAAAGCGTTGTACCTTTCTTGACTCAAATGGCCTTATTCGGTTAAAGACCAAGATTACTAGAAGAGAGGAAGAAAAAAATTTTCTCTTTCCAATTGTATTGCTCTCAAATCATGACTTAGTTCATAGATTAATTTTAGATTACCATTTGCGACTATCCCACGCTGGTGTGCAATTCGTACTAGCCAATATTCGACAGAAATTCTGGGTCCTGAGAGGAAGAAAAACAGTACGTAAAGTTCTTATGAAGTGTGTTCGCTGTAGAAGATATAGCGCAAAGAATATAGAGACTTTACCAGCACCTCTTCCTGAAGATCGAGTTCGAGATGCTCTGGTGTTTGAAGTGACCGCAGTCGATGTAGCCGGTCCTCTTTGTTTAAGGAAAGAAAAAAAGGCATGGATCTTGCTCTTTACTTGCGCAGTCTATCGCGCGATACATCTTGAGCTGATAGAAAGTTTATCAACAAATGCGTTCATCTTGGGATTAAGGAGATTTATTGCCAGAAGAGGTCGTCCAAGTATTATTTACAGCGACAATGGCACTAATTTCGTTGGAACTGAAAATCTGTTAAAATCGATAGATTGGAAAGAAATAGAATGTCATTCAACTAGTATGAGAATACAGTGGAAGTTTAATCCCCAACTGCTTCATGGTGGGACGGTTGGTGGGAGAGGTTGGTACAAACAGTGAAGAAGATGTTGAGAAATATTCTCGGAAAGTCCTGTGTCTCTTACGAGGAAATGTTGATTATACCTTGTGATATCGAATCAGTGATTAACTCAAGACCCCTTACGTACCTTTCAGAAGATCCAAATGATCTTACGGCACTAACTCCTTCAATGTTTCTACAAGATGTGCACGACATCGGAGTGCCAGACTTAGACTACCTGGATACCATCAATCTGACAAAAAGATACAAGTTCTTGCTGACCTTAAGAGAACACTTTCACAAAAGATTTCGTGATGAATATTTAGCTATCCTAGTACAAAAATCATCTAAACGATCTACTCGGACTATCAACAAAAATGACTTAGTGTTTGTCGGAAGCGACAACAAGAAGAGAATAGATTGACCAAGAGGTCGTGTTGTAGAACTATATCCTGGGAAAGACAACGAAGTACGTGTTGTCAAAGTGAAAACTGCAACGGGTGAACTCCTAAGACCTGTGAAACGTATTTATCCTCTCGAACTTGATAGACCTAACTTGTTTAGTGACTTTACCATGAACAGAAAGAACTCTGCCGATAAGTGTGACAGTGATATGAACTATCAAATTAGATATAGACGTAAAACTGTAAAACCTGTTACACATTTTTAAATTCCTATACTAATTTTTGTTTCTTTTCAGTATTTTAGAAATTTAATTGTCCTAACAGTAGTCAATTGGAACATGTAATCTGGATATGGTATGAATGTAATGCAGAAAATGTTTCACCTTCTTTGTAAGTATTAATTTTAGAGCATTAGTTACTTTTCATATTTGTGAAAGTTGTACTTGAATTTTTGTTTCATTATTGATAAATTTTGTTTTGATTTTCCCATCTTATCGAGGTAAAATCAAAAGGTGGGAGGATGTCACATTCTTGCCACTAGATGGCGGGCATTTCTTCCTTTTACCTTTTCTGTAATTAAGTTCCGGGAACGAGACTAGATTATAATCGCTCTGAGGAACGTAAAGACTCAGGTTTAAAATGTATTGTCTTGAAATAATTATTACCAACCTTGTAAATAGTGTATATTAGTGTCTTATTTCAATAAACAAGTAAAAGACAAGATGACCTGTTAATTATAATAGACACTCTTACTGGAAAACGTGATTATTAGACGCCTGGCGTTGAGAACACTGAAGATGCAGCAGGTAAGAAATTTTACATTAATTTTATTGTAAATAGAAGAACCTGATGCAACAATTCTTTTGTTGGAGAAAAAAACTAATAAAGGACCTTGGACTTGAAACTTATTTTTAACAGGAACTACGATCCTTTTAGCGCGAAAGCTGTAAATTATATTTTATAATTTGAGTAGTAAAATAGTATTGTTAATGAACACAATCAGAAGTGAAATTAGGGGGTGAATATTATCCGACAAACATGAAAATTTTATAAGCTGTTGTATACAACAATATGCGTAACTCTTCGATTTCACTTATGATATAAGCACGTACATTTTTGTTACTCTCCCTCTCTGTTCTTATCTTTCTCCAACTTGTAAAAAATGCCGAAAAGCGTAAATGCGCTTAAATATTGACAAAAAGTGCGTAAGTGTTGGTAAAAAGGAAATATGGTTAAAAGTCTGCCCTGCTATCTTATGGTCGCGACATTCTGAGACCTTTTTTCTCTATGCAGTTTCGCATCCTTCATAATTAGCTTGCAACATAACTTGGGTATAAATAACGGGAGTCTAGAACTTTAAGCATAAAGCGATCGCCATATTTCGCTCGCGTTAGTTTCACTCGAATTTAGGAAACATTTCCACCTTAATCTTGACCTCTGAAGTGAATATTGTTTTCCTTCGCGGCATGCCATCATCTTTGTGGCGTCTTTAGGACATTAAGTTCTAAAACTAATTCATGTTTTCTCTTCTTGGCGCCTTGCATGGCGTATATTATAATTACAGAAACAATGTAACCACTCGCTTAGATTTTGCTGTTTTGTTGTTGTTGATTTGGCTAAGTAAGTCATCGCTTGGGAAGATAGTTCGCATGTGATTAGAATATTAAAATAACATAGCAATATTACAGTTCCCTTTATCGGTAATTTTGAATTATTTGTAAAAGTAACTAATGCAGACACCGCATAAACATTTTGGTCCCTCGAGTCGAAGGAGTTCATAAAGATAAAACCGCGAAAGTGAATTTTATATAGAACGTTTGGAATGCTTCCGTTTTGTTTGGATTCCGTAGTCACGATTGGATACAGCGTCCGTCGTTCATGTTCGGATTTTGCTCTCGAGACGTTTGCAATCACGGTGATTGGGAAATTGTTTATTTCTTCATCATGAGTGAACTGAAATTTATTAAAGATAATAAAAATAGCATCACAAAGTTTGAAAACAAGGTAAATTCAACGGTTGAAGCAGAGTTTTACATATTGGTGTTAAACAAATAAAAAATTATAAAATTTAAAAAGGAATTCAGTAACATTTTCGATTATTTTATTGCACACTGTACGGTGAAAGAAGCTAAAGAAAATGTAGTAGATAGTCTCGATGAAATTTATTTGAAAATTAAAAGAAAAGTTTCTGAGAACAGTTCTCGAAGGATTAGTTGTTCCAAAGAAAACGGTTCGAGTAAAGAAACTGTTTTTGATTTTTAAGTTACCTAAATTATTGCTTCCTATATTTAGAGGGAAAATCGAAGAACAGATTGAATGTGATAATTTCTTTTCGGCAGTTGCGCATAAAAACGGTAAATTAACTACAATGCGCAAAAACTGTAGCATTTGAAGAGTTATCATTAGGCTGATTCGTTAAATATTATTCGTTCCATCCCAATTTCAGATTCCAGTTATGACGTAGCATCAGATTTATTGTTTGAACGCTTTCCCAACAAAAATGATATGATCAATTCTATCATCAAGAGTTAATTTCTCTACTTCTGCTCCATCACTTGTAAAATTTGTAGATAATCTGCCTGAATGTTTACGATCTTTCGAAACATTAGAGAAAAAACTGGAATAAATTTTCGATATGCTATATGTTTATTTATTAGTTGAAACTTTGGATAGAAGTCCTCGTTGTTCGTGGGAAAGATCACTTGAGAAAGATGAGATAGGAAGCATTAAACAATTTTTGAAGGAACAAGTTAGCACCCTATCACATTACAAATCTCCACAAAAGGAACCAGATGTTAAATAAATATCAAAGCTCTTACAACACTTTTAGAAAATTCAAAAACTTGTGCTTATTGTAAAGGTGATATTTTGTTGTTGAAATGTGCACAATTCTTGAAACTAACGATCAAGAAACGATTGGAATTTGTAAAGGCTAAACATCTCTGTTTCATTTGCTTATCTTATGTTCACATAATTAATGACTGCAAAATTTTTAATACATGCAGAAATTGTTAGAATTTCCGCAATTCGTTCTTAATTTTTGAATGAAGTGAAGAAAAGTTCGATATTGGAACATGGAATCAAAACGCAAACAAGCCTAATAAATTTAGTAGTAATTTTTCTCCCAATTCTAATACATATACTCCATAAACAGGCAACAAGTAACCAAGTAGTTAGTGCATTAGTGAAACCAACCAAGTATTCCGTTTGTTAATTGCATCCATTTGCTTTCCAGCCGCCTGCAGTGCACGACGCTTCCCAACCATTTCAGCACTATTTCAGTTGAGGAACGGATTGCAGTGTTTAAGTAGTCTCCGCCCATCGGAGTTAGGGATTGATTTGCGCAATTTCAAAGCATCTTTTTTTGTGAATTAAGTACTTAGGTGCCTTTTAATTCAGTTTTAACTACATAGTCACCGTTTACCTCCACATCAGAAGAATCAGTAGAATTAAGAGTAAGAGAAATTACAATTTACACAAATCCACCGCTTAGCCTATTATAAGGAACGCAGTTTAATTTAAAAAGTGCGCCAGCTCAATTTAGTACATGTAAATCTTCGTAATTTTAAATTTCATATAGCGCAGAAGTACACGAAAAAACTAGTAAGTAACAAATTAGTTTTATTTTTTTCATTATAAGCATAATCTTAAAAAGCAAATATAATTTTGAAAATCCATGGCGCCATCGAATCGAAATCTGTTTTCATGACAGATGCATTTCATAAACAAATTCGAAATTATTTTTTAATTTGAAGATCAAAATTTCCGAAGTATTTGGCATTACTATTTTTATATGATGCATTCATTTTTTTAAAATTAGTAAAGTGTTATGACAGGTTTTCTTAAACACTTAAAAGTGATACATGCGATTGTATGACTTCCTGCCTTATGTCGCATGGTCACCACTTAATATTTTCCATTTGAATTCCCGTTTGCCACGGATCTGGACATTATTATGTTATACGAGCTTGTGACAAACACAGAGGAGGTTATAATTGAAGGTACACTTTGAAATGGTCATAAAATTAAAACTTCAGGACTAAATCTTATCAATCTTGGTAATTGTATAAAGGAGGTCACGGAAATTTATTTTTCGCGAATAGCGATTAGAAAATGTGAGATCGCAAATCACTCGCACAAGTATGCGCATTCCGAAAATCGTTTCCTTACAGATTATAAATTTGTGATTTTTGAAGCTTGAATTCGGCCCCAAGGCATGAAGTTATCAGTTTAAAACGCTTTTAATCGTTTCTAAAACGAAACTGTTTGCAGCGTTATGCAATACAGCAATGGCTCCTAATAGGCTTACGGTAAGAAAAAGCAAATGGTTTATGCAAATAGTCTAAACAGTTTGCAGGAATTGAAAGATGCGATACACTGACGTGACATTTTGCAGGAAACAGTTTGCCGTGGTTTGCCATTTTGACAGTTTGCCATTTTGACGTAACAGTTTGCAGGAATTGAAAGATGCGATACACTCCGTAACATTCCTCCTGATATGCTAAGAACTACTGTTAAGAATGCAGTAATACGATTTAACTTTCTTTCGGAAAATGGTGAACGCCATACTGAGCATGCTTTGTAACACGTTTCAGAAACGATTAAACACATTTTAAACAACTGTCTTCGTGTCTTATTTCGTTTAATAATATTGCATACAGCGCCAATTCTACCATGGTGGTAAGGTTTTGAACTTTGTTTTTCGCGGAATATAAACTACCATGACATCCTTTACATTATTACCAAGTTCTATAGCATTTGATCGAGTAGTTTTCATTTTATGTCCATTTCAAAGTGGAACTTTAATTATAACTAACCTGTATATCATTGATCCGGATACATCTGGAGATTACAGCGATTTCCCGGCAATACATGCATGGATGAATTGATAGCAATGAACGAGAATATAATGCATTTGTTTAGAGAGAGAAAAGAAGTATTTGGTAGATTTCCTGCATGACCGAGTCTCAATTTATCACTTTCATATTAATTTCTACAAGACTGACATTATTTACTTGTCTCAACAAGGTTACATAAAATGATATAGACTGTAAAAAAATTTTAATTTAACTGCATTTTATTTTTTGGTTTTCTTTTCTTTTTAAACTTAAATTTTTTAAACAAGTCTATGTGCACACTGATTTAATAACGGAAGTCCTTGCAAACTTCAATCAGCATTACACAAACTGTTGTAAAATTAAAATATAATTAGGAAAATGTAATATTCTAAAACTATTGAAGCGCCAAGTCATAAGATTTTTAAATCTGTATCTACAAATCTTTGAATAGGATTTATATCGCAATTTTTAGATTTTGAGAAGCAATTAATTTAAAGGAAATCAAAATAGTGTGAAACTAGGCTCAAAATGATTACCATCTTGAAATATCTGCAAATTCTTGTCATAAAATTAATGTCATAATAATGCTAATTAACGGAATGGAAAATGTATTCGTTGGCCTCGAAAGTTTGCTTCACTACCTCTAGATTCAGACAACTAGCTTCTAGGGTACCTGTTTCTTTTTTCGTACTATAAAATGCTAATTCTTAACAGTGTTTCGGGAACACCAGTGATTGAGCCGTTAAATTGTTCAACACTGGTAGTTCCGACTTTATAAAATTTTTTACCCTCAGATGGATTTTGCAGGAGCTACCTATCTTTTATTGAGGCAGTGACGAACACTCCACTAAGCCGAGGTGAATTCCAGCCGTTGAGCCCCACCACACTGTGTTTAAATTTGCATAAGTTTCTGATCTGAGGAAAATTATTGCATGAGAAAAGATGGATAGTACACTGAAAACGCACGGGTTTACGCAGGTTATGAATAATTATTACAAATTCTCTAAGAGTGAAATTGTTTTATTTTCGTTCAAAATTTAGAATTTGTTCGCACTGCTTTTTGAACCCAAGTTTGCTGCTGGAAATAAATGAATGTTTATCGATATTTAAAAAGCTCAAGGACTTAAAATTAATCGCGATATACTTTTATTAAATGTTTACCTGCATCAGAAGGGTTACGTCTTTAATTTGCAAAAAAGAATGCGTAATTTTTCTTCGTTAACAAATGTACAGATTTCCCATCTATAAGACGTTATTCGCAGGCAATCTGAGTAATCTTTCTGCTTAGACTCCAGCTCTTCGAGAAACTAATGGCTCTCACATGACGGGCTGATGCAAATCTCTAAATACGCATCAGATTAAAGAGTTTACATAACAATTCAGCCTAATTTCTGTGGTTCGAGATTAAAGTAAATGTTAATCAGAGTTAAGTTTTAGGCTCTGGAGTTGAAAAACACTGAAATATATTATCTCCATCAATTAAATTAAAACGAGTTTTAAATATATTTAAATATGAAACATAACGCATGCTGAAAATTTTAACAAATAATAAGAAATATTTTTAAAATTTGTGAATTTATTTGGAAACCGCGAAAAAAAAGTTGTATTTGCGAAATCTCAGGAATTCTCCAGAAATTTGCGAAATAACAAGCAATTTTTTTAGTAGATTAAGAAGTTTTTTAGATTGCTTTTCGATGAAATTGCTGTATTACCTATTACACTATTCTACTAATGAATATTTTTTTGCGTGCGTACAAGTTCTTAATATTCTTATCGGAGCTTATTTATTTTTCTTATTTTTATCTTTTATTCTTATCAAGAGATATATCAGAACACTTGAATTTTCCTCAGAGATACTCGTACAAGTGTTCACAGTATCACACAGTATAATCAGTATTTACACTTCAAACTAGTAAAAATGTTAAAATACAACGCAGTGCAAACGGTTATCTAAAGAGAACGCTAATGCAGATATCCCATTCACGCAGACGTACACAAAGCGGAACAACAATAACTAAGCAACCAAATTAAAACGCTCTCTCTCCGGTCCCTTATAACTTTCAAGGGGATGCGCGAGATATTTCAAATACTTTCTGCTTCTCGAAATTTCTCGACAGAAAAATGTTTGGAATTACGGTTACAGCTAACATAGTGTTCAATTACATTCATTCAAATTAAATATAGAATAACGAAATAAACTTTTATTCAAACTTAAATGCCATGCGCTCCTGTAATTTTACTTTTCCGCCATAGCTTTCTCTTAAAATTTGTCTAGCCCTGCATTGCGCAGGGAAATGCAATAATTTTAATTGGAATTCTATTAAAATTAGCTATCTAAATACAAAATTCGTGACTCCGCCGCCTTCCCAATTATTGCACGTCCCGGACAGTACGATCCCTGAACAGGAAGCTACACTTACAGTTAAAGCATCAATGGAATAATAAACATTACAATACAATAAAAATCAACATAAGCAATATTTGCAATAAGTAACTTGAAATAAATCAAATACAAATCAATAAATGGGTGCATAAATTTACGAAGTTATAAACAGAAAGGACCATGATCTTACAAAGTTTATATTATATACACTGCATATTATGGCCAAAGTAAGGAGTGAGCCTGTCGTAATGAGCGACTTTCGACTTTGAATTTGATGACTTAAGTATCCGAACTACGAAGCCGTTCAGCCTGTTTAGGATTGTAAGGACCATCTTAAGGTGTCTGTAGTTGAGGACAGAGTCCTTTCCGTGGATTCGGATTCCACAACCACACCTCGTCTCCTTCGTTGAATCGATGTCTTCTAGATCTCGGGTCGTGTCTTATCCGTCGCCAAGCTGACTCGCTCTCGTACAAAATTGTGCATCAGTTCAAACTAGGCCTGGAGAACTTGAATGGACTCCTCGGGAGATGAAGGCACACCCATAGGGCGACCTATCAAGAGATCACAAGGTATCTGGGACTGCGAATAGACAGCACTGCGAAAGGCCAGTTAGAACAGTGGTAAATTCCTGTCCCAGTCCTTCTGGAAACCAGCGAGACGTTATTAAAAATTGCTCGATTAAGCGTCTCTATTATGGCTTCTGAGTTGCAATGTACATCTGTCATTTGAGTTTTGCCGATCTTTAATTACAGCCAAAGTAAAATTTCGTCTTTAATCGGAATGTAACGGGAGAGTTACTCGAAACCTGGAAGTCCAGTGTTGCACCATGACCTCTGCTACCGCGGCAAATTCTTGATCAGGGATAGGATACGCTTTAGGCCAGTTGATGAATTAATCAAGCAAGTATCCGAGCGTGCGAATTTTCTGTTTGTTCGATTGTATGCAAGGATAAATACGAAACTTCGTGTATTATTGGAGCAAAAAAGAGAGTTAATGTTAATTCCTTATTGCTTATAGTGTGAGATTCACCAGCAAGCGAGGGGTAAAACTGCGGAACACTGGCAGTTTGATCCAGGTGGAATCACAAAAAAAGGACGGATCTTCGAGAAGTTAAAAAATGTAGAAAATTAGCTGACACAACTGTAACACTTAATACATTACGTTTACACACGTTTGAGCATTTAAAAGTTTAACCGGAAGCCTTTATTGCTATTTAAATAATTTAATTGATAAAAGCTTTCTATGGGGCTTTAGAAAAGCGCTCCTGAATCAAACATAATTAAAAGTTTCTATTTTTCAAAACTTTAAAACTGCTAATTTTGCTTCACTTGAAGAATGCGTATTTATGGACTTTCTCGTGATTGCATTCCTAGATAATAATCTTAGAATTTCCATAAACTTCCGTCAATTTTATATCAAATGTTAAAGCATCGTCACGCACGTGCTAAATGAAATTTCTAAATTACGTTTCCGAAAGCTTTTGTTGAATTCAGCAAAAGGAATACAATTTAATTACAAAACCGATCGGTAGAAGGAGCAAAACTACAATTTATTCCAAAGACACCGCGCTGTCTACAATTGATAACGCAGCTTCATTTAAACGAAAACGAAGACGAAGACAAAAAGTTTGTTAATTTTAAAACATGTATAGCGCAACAGAGTACACAAAAACTAGTAGGTATCAAATTTGTTATATGCATTTTTTCATAGGTATAAAATCGAAACTGTACATATTCCATAACATCATCGAATCGAAACCAGTTTCGCTGTTCAAATTTCTTATGTTAGATGCATTTCATGAAGAAATTTGAGAACCTAAATGATCGAAGGATTTGACAGTACAACCTATAAGCTGACTTCATTTGTTAAAAAGTTAGTAAAGGTTTTATCAAAGATTTTCTTAAAATGTTAATGCTTATGTTTATAGACAGCATAAAATCAGAATATTCTGGATTTGTTTAGAAACCGAAACGATGCATTTGTGAGTTTTCCTATATGAACATATTTCAATTTTAATATATTTATATTAATCGTTGCCAGTCTGACATAGCTCACCTGACTCAAATAGACACACAAATTGAATGTGACTGTGAAAACTATTGATGTGAATTTTCTTGCAAAACGTTTTTCTTAAACGTAATTTTTTTAATCAATATATCTGTAATAAATATCTGCGCTGATTTAATGCCAGAACTTGCCTGAGACTTCAATCATCATTATGCAAGCTGCAATAAAATTAGAAGATAATTATGACAATAAAGCATTAATTTAAGTTATATAAATAATCAAATCGGTATCATAAAAAAATACCTTTGAATAAGATTTGTCAGAGTTTGTAAATTTTCAGAGGCGTTGCTCACGTTCACTTTTAATGGTAAACAAAATATTATAAAACTGGGCAGAAACCCATTTAAATCTTAAAATGTTTCCTAATTCTTGCAGCGAAAATTGGTTTCATAATAATGCCATTTAACTGAATGGAAAATGTATTCGTGAGCCACATCAGTTTGCTTCGACGCCCTCTACTTTCAAACCACTGGTTTATAGTATTATGTTTTTCGTTCTATAGATATAGAACGAAAATGGAATTGTGAACAGATAAGTGAGTTGATGCATTTGCTCACTTATCTGTTCTAGCCCAGTGTGAGAACTGAGTAGAAAGACTTGTGGCAATCTTTTGAATATAATTTTGTTTATTGCCTATTTTAAGGTCTCTGTGTATATACGAATGGAGACGAAACAGCGGGCGTTGATAATTTTTCTAAAAGCTTTATTTTACAGTACTTGGATTTGTTGGATGTGGCTTTTTACAGCATGACTCCAGACTGGGCTAGAATAAATTAGATTTTTCACCTTCAACGTAGCCAAGTTTTCAAAACAAAGCATTCTCCATCCTTAAAATTATTTACTGATACTAGACTCATCTATAGATTTAATCTTCCACCAGAATTTCAGTGCAGTTGCTAAGAGGAGCCACTATCAGTCCTTTTACGTGTTTTATTGATGGTCTCCATCTGTTGCAAAGAAAGGACTGCTTTCTAAAATTCTAATTAACCATACACTGAAGTGACAAAAGTCGTGGGATAGCAATATGCAAATATACAGATGGCATTAGTATCGCATACAAAATATTTATATAGGCAGTGCATTGCTAGTGTATTCATGTTATTCATGAGAAAGAGTTTCTGCCGTTATTGACCGCAGTACTGGTGTTAACACACTTTGAACTTGGAATGGTGGTTGAAGCTAGACGCATGGGACATTTCATTTCGGATATTAGTAAGACATTGGACATTCCGAGGTCCACTGTTTCAAGACTGTGCCAAGAATACCTAATTTCAGGCATAGCCTCTCGTCATCAACTACGCAGTGGCCGACCGCCTGTACTTAATGCCCAAAACCGGCGACATTGTGATCAGAATTATCAGTGTTAACAGACAAGCAATGCTGTTTGAAATAACCCCAGAAATCAATGTGAGGACACACGATGGACGTGTTTGGAAGGACCGTACAAATTAAGCAGAATGTGGCTTTAATAGGCTATGGCAGCAGAAGAATAAGTCGGATACCTTTACTAACAGAAAGATATCGCCTGCAGCACCTCAGGTAAGCTAGTGACGATATAGGTTGGACCCTAAAAGACTAGAAAATCTTGGGTGAGTCAGATGAGTCACGGTTTCAGTTGCTAAGAACTGATGGTAAGTTTCGAGCCTGAGCCAGGCCCCACGAAGCCATGGACCCAAGTTGTAAACAGGGCACAGTGCAAGCAGACGGCGCCTCCATAATGGTGTGAGCTGTTTTGTCATGGCAGGGTCTGGGTCCTCTGATCCAATTGAATAGATCATTGATTGGAAATGATCATGTTCAACTACTTGATATCAACTTACAGCTAGTCTTAGACTTTGTGCACTCAAACAAAGATGAAATTTTTATTAATGACGATGCGCCATATCACCGGAGCTCAACTGTTCGCGATTGGTTTGAAGAACATTGTGGACAATTCCATTGAATGATTTGGCCACCTACATCGTCCGGCATTAATACCATGGAATATTTATGGGATACAATGCCAAGAATATGGACATTTGCATTAGATTTGCAGCAGAAATTTACTAAAGAAATTCGAATTGTCTCATGTGGAAGATCAGGACATATAAACATTGGGGTTGAAGGAACGATTATAAATTGCATTAATTGCAAAAATGCTAATGATAAATGTAAATTGGCTCTTGGTATCAAACACTGAAGTCTTGACAACACTTTAAACGTTTACTCTAAACGGCAAACTGAAATCAGAAAAACTGATTGTAGTTCTTAGAACACGGAAAATTTTGAAGTTTCAGAAATGAAAAATTTGTAAGACTGAACAACATATCTGAATAATTTTGCTTAGAGAGAATGTGAAATAGTTGTTTTTCATTATTTGTTCTTAAGAACACTGAAGGAATAAAACAGAAAAAGGAACTAAGTTATATTTTAAATGAATTATGTATGTTTTTGTTGAAAGTTCGTAATTTAATTAAATATAATGAGTACATAATGAATAAAATAATATTACTTTGCATGCAATTGTGATGCAATATATATAGTTACGTTTGTGTAATGTTTTGAGATTTGTTACTCAGGTTTTACTTGCTTGTTATGCATTGAACTTTCTGCATATCAAGCTTTATTTTATTTCATTAATAAAGAAGTTTACGGACGGGCATAATTTTGAATTCAGTCATAAAGCGAAGACCGTGAGAACCTAACTTTACTCCCTTCTAGGCCGAAAGAGCCCTCTGTCAATCAAAAACAAAGCTCTTCTCTATATTTCCATCATTCAACCAATATTTTTGTATGCTTGCACCATCTGGGGTACAGCTGCAAAAACACACATGAAAAAACTTCACATTCCAAAGTTTAATCCTTAATGCGTTTAGTCCTTAATGCAGCCTATTATTTGCGTACTGATGTGATTCATTCGGATCTTAACATAAAACCCATATACGTTGTTATTAAAAAACTTAGTCAAAATTTATTCCTCAAAATTGAACAGACTGATAACCGTGCACTTCAACACGAACTTGCTATTTGCAGCTCGCAGAAAAGACCTCGCTCAATCATGGGACGTGAATACGGCATCCATCCTCCAGCTAAAAGGCGTAGACACGCCCCTCTGTTCTCAGTTCCAGCGCCAGGCCCATGAAGGACGTACTTAGCCATGTAATTGCTCTACTCCAGTATTACTGAAAAGTGTCCACCTCTACATTCTTATCAATCTGTTCACTATTTAATCACATCATGCCCGCTGCCCTAGATATTTTGTCCTGAAAATTTAATCTTTACTTCGCTATCATTAGTGCCATATGCTAATGAGCCTATTAATCTGTAAAATCTTTCCTTTTTGCTTTAGTGTCGTATTTATGTGTTATAAATTTAAAAAAAAAAATACGAACAGAAATACATAAAATTAAAAAAATAAAAAAAAAGTTTAAAATCATAAAACTTTCAAAAAAATCAAAACTTTATTTTTCCTTTTCCTAAACTTTCTCGAGCTAATGTAGCTTCCTCTAGTGAGCATCATGATAACCAATTCGGCAATTTTCCTATTTCTGCTCACTACTTAGATATTTTTCTGATGTGGAGGTACATGGTTTTGAACCATAGACACTCCGTAACTTATAATCATTGACATTGGCAGCAAAAAATGCAATTCATCACTGTTGATTTTCTTTCAGATAAAAGTGCATTGCTCTTTAAGGCAAAGCGGTGGTGTAGAATAATATTATGTCATTGTTTCTGTTCTATATCTAAGTAATATTTATAATGGTTTTGGCTGCTAAATGTCCCGAGATATATTTCGGAACTTTGATTTGTAATGACAGTGAAGACAATTCAGTTAATTTAAAGCTGCCGGAAAATAGAACAAAATTCAAAAATTGCAATCCAGTCATTGTTTTCAAAAAATGTATTATATGTTAGATATAAACCTGCGTTACGATTCATTCAGGAATTTATTTAAAGCTAAATGTTGAATGAAATGATTTATCAAACAGTAAATACCAGTATATATTATTATTATTCATTTTCTCTAAATATAAATTCGGATTTCTGATAGAACTTTCTATATTTACTGTGCCGATGAATTTCGGCATTTAAATTAACAATTGCCGATCGTTTTTGAAATGATGAGTAATAATGCCATGAATCTAGAATAAGATTCAAATTCCCTGAACTAGCTTGCAAATAAAACTAGAAGCTGAAGCAGTGCATAAATTATGACTGAAAACGTACCTCTCAGCATCATATACAGTATGAAATATTCCCAAACCTTTATCCAATGGACATAATGTGGCATATGGTAAATAAATTGACTCCCCTTATCGAATGCATTTCATTTGCTGAAAAAAAAAGTCTCATCTTTATTTTTTTAAATAAATCTAAAATTCAATAATAAGCTTTAAATAACTGCTAAAAACGGGTATGTATAAAAAATGGCTTAAACAACGTAGTTCAGTATACTTAATAGTGATAAATTAATATTGATAATTTAACATTTTTACAAAATGAGTTAAAAATGAGCATAACTAAAAATGCAGAATCAACGGAATGAAGCTTCCATATTTATCGGATCCCAATATTAATAAAGGAATGTACAAAGTAACACTAATTTACTACATCTAAATACTAATTTTGATCTGTAATGTTCAGCTTCTAGACAGTTTTTTTAAACCTACAGCATAATATGAACAACAATACACAAAAAGTTTTCTTCAATATTTAAGTAAGTAATTAGGAATTAAAATCCGTGTTAATACATAATATGTGTTTTTTAAAGGCTCATGATATCGACACTTGCATAATTAAAATAAGTCTGTAATTTGGAGCCTTCAAAAGGTTCAAAAAATTAAATTCGAATCTTTAGCTCTTGTTCAATTATGAGAAATATCTAGTTTTTTTCGGGGTGCCAACGCTTCCTACTTCCTGAAATTTTATTATTAAAACAGTTAATAATTTACATTATAGCACCGTGATACTGTATATTAGACTGATAATGGAAAACATTAACACCGTTTCCTCTGTATTCGCAGGGAGCAAAGGTGGATTATTACTTTAAGGCGAAACGATCTTCGAAGCTTCATCGCCTTCTTTATACTCTGTGAACGAACACAGAGTATGTGTAGAAGATGTTATTCGACCCAAGAATGGGCATACAGTTCTTAAGGATAGGGAGATGGAGTAAATATACTGTCACGAATCTTGTATTTATGTAAATAATTGTAGTATATTTACATGTAAAATTTTAGTATCTATTATACATCATAAGAAAGGCCTCATGGCTGACTTCGTAGTATTGAGATCTGGTGAGAGCTTCGCCTTTTAGATGCGCTTTGGTTAGCGTTGTGTTTAACGTTCTTAGTAGTTTAAATTGTTTAAATTGCTTACTGTGATACTAAGAAGAGCTGTACAAGTGCTTTTTGTGAAAAGTTCCACAACTGTAAAATATTGCTTTTGGAAAATTATATATTATCAACGTATCATCGGTTCTGTGTGCATTCAATCCATTAAACTTCTATGATATCTGCCATTCCTACGCGGGGCAGAAAATGGAAAGAAGCTTTTCTCAGATCCCCCACTTTTTCCGAAAATTATGTAGCTAAGTTAGCATGTTGACTTGATAAATAGACATGAACGCCAAACAGAAATCAGTTACCCTTGAGATTGGCGAAATATACGTTTACTTTTAAATTTCGTGTTGTATCCATCACACCAACACTTTTATGTGTTGGTCAAAATGGCTGCTAAGACGAAAGCAGCTAGAATGAGTGGAAAATTTGATGAGAGAGTTAACGATGGAGGTAAAAGTATATCATTGGTACGAATGCTGTATTTAGATAGCTAGTTTTAGTAGAAAAATAATTAAAATTGTTGTATTTCCCCGTGCAATGCAGCGCGAGACGAATTTTAAGAGACAGCTATGCCGGGAAAGTAAAAATACAGGCGCACGTGCATTTAACATTGCCTAAAAGTTTATCTTGGTAATTTATATTTAAATTAAATACATGTAATTGAACAGTACGTTAGCTGTAAACCTAATTCCACTCTTTTCGCTTTTGAGAAATCTTAACAAGCAGAAATTACCAGGAAGATCTCGCGGCCGGTTAGAAAATATTTAAGGCCGAAGAAAAAGCGTCTCAGTTCAGCTGTATAGTTATTTGGTTAGTTTTTGTTATTGCAATTTATTTAACTCCGCGTGAACTGAGATATCTGAATTAGCTTTCTCTTTCGACAACTCTTTTCACTGTGTTGTATTTTTACGTTTTTAGTAGTTTGAAGTATAACTACTGATTATATGGCGTTATACTATGAGCACTTATATGAATATCTCAGAGGAAAATTCCAGCGTTCTGTTATATCTTATTTGATAAGCATAAATTTTATTGGCCCTTGTGCATTCAATCTATTACGAATCCGAACGCATGCAATACTATTTATTTTATTCAACAATCTTCCATTCCCAGACTTCTATTTCAATTAACTATTTGTTAGTTTTTTTAATAGATTTCAATTTTATGAACGTTATATTATGTAGCCTGGTTCAAAATGTTTGTATTAAATATGTAACAAGATTCTAATTGTGCGTACTTTCTATAATTAATATACAAATTTGTATGCGCTACATAAGTTTTGTTGGTACTATTCGGTTTTGAGGGCCGTAAAAAATCGCCAAACTATTGTTGATGCCAATGCTGCCAAAAATAATTCCGATAACCCTAATAATTGCGGCAAGAAAGGAAGTATAATAGTAAATAACTATTTGAGATTGATGTTTTAATTTAGATGAAAGTTTAATTTCATATAATACTTTTTTATTATTATAATTTATATGAAAAAGGCTAAACATGACTGAATGGAAGCATAAGAGTAAATAACTATTTCAGATCATTTTTATAATTTATATAAAAATTGCTAAACATAACTGAATGGATTTCGGCATCGCTATTACGTTACCGACTTATCGCTAAAGCATAATTTCATCTCGTTGGTTGTTCAAACGTAATTTTCTATAATGAATGATGCCTTTTCTTTGAAAATATTCTCGGTAAAGTGCAGAATCGCTCATTTATTTGTTTGCCGCTTTTTACAAGGGTAAAAACAATTGGATTTTTGTCAATTTTCTTTTACTTTTTAAGTGAAAATAGGTCAATGTGCTCATAGATAAAGTCAAGGGTGTGCGCAGTGCCATTTTTGTGCAATTCTAGGATTTTTTTTAAGTAAAAATAGGTCGATGTGCACATGGATACCGAGTATGTACAATTCTTAAAATCTCATCAAGCAGTGGGTGATTCTGCACTTTACCAAAAATTCTATTGCCGAGTTTTCGTCATGGGCAATTCCCAAATTGTTAAGTCCATAGGATATCAAAAAAGGATTTAAAAATTAAACTAGTATTTCAATAGCGTCTTAAGAAATATAGAACTATACAAACTTAAGCAATCTGAAATCAGCGCGCACGCTAGATTTGGCGCGCTGTTAAATGGGCGCGGTTGCTAGATTTGGCGCTTTTGCACGTACATTTTCGCTGCAATTTTTTAACGGCCCTCGAAACCGAATAGTACCGGCTTTTCAAATATTTTTAATCGGTTACGAAAACGTTTTGGTAATTTCTGTTTTCTCGAGATTTCTGAGGAGCAAGGGAGTACAATTACAGTTACAGCTAACATAGTAATCAGTTACATTTCTTTAATTTAAATCTAAATTACCAGATATCTATTTGTTAAATGTTAAACGCGCGTGTTCCTGTGTTGTTACCTTTCCGGCGTAGCTTTCTCTTAAAATATGTCCTGTGCTGCATTGCACGGGGATATAAAACAATTGTATTATAATTCTACTAAAAAACGCAAACCAAAAAACAAAACCCGCAACAAAGGTGTCTACACAGTGATCTAAAAATATAGCTCTCAGTTTTAGGCATGGATAGCTAGACGCAATAGAATTAAAGGATCGCTTGAAAGAGGACAATTATTTATACTGATTAATAATACTGAAGATATTATGATTGCGTTTGACCATTTTTCAGAAATTTCAGGGTGGTGCGTTATCAATCAACAACACTTACTTAAAAAGCATTCCTTTCTTAAATCAGTACTTAATTAGTTTCAAAAATCCAGGGTTCGCACACTTTTAAAGCTCGCCGCATTTTGTAAGGACTCCTCCAACAGTAATCGAATAAAACTATCCTCTAGCTAATGAATTGTCAATTCGGAGTTCTCCAAGAAGACATCCCTCAGGCAAACAGCATTCGAGGCTTTACCGTAATCATATAAACATGATCTTTTGAATATACTGGCGGTAGAGTCTTTACAAAATGGGGCGTTGCTTTTAGGAGTGCGCGAACCCTGTAAATTTGCTTCGACAAAATGGTCCCAAAATAAGTGATACATTTGTGGAAAGTAAAAATCGAGAATGAAAATTTAATTACAGTGTTATACTCATTGAGTACATTGTATAATCTTACTGCTGTCGATCTACTAACTGAATTGAAAGATATTTATGTTTCCACCTACTCGAAATGGAGGAACTAATTGGAGACAAAATTTTAACCTAAATGTTGCAACTTGTTTGAGACGGAGAATGTATAACATACATCAGCATCAGAGGTTCTAAATATTAATGGCTTTTATTTCAGAGGGCAAAAATTTTATATTGAATCCGTAAAACTAAAAAACAGAAGAGAATGACCTACAATATATTTCAATGCCACCACTTTGGCTAAAGCTAGCAAAGCAATTTTCTTTAAATAATACATAAACGCTTTCTAATATATTGAACGTTTTTATATCACAATTTTGCAAGAAGAAATTGGTAGACAAAGATTCGACAAAATGTTTTTTCATAATAAGCATAATATTGGATCTTTCGTTTTAAGATGCAATCGCCTTTGATTGGATGTTCATTACCCAAAAATCCTGTGTCAAAATAATGAACCCAAGCGGAAGTGCAAAATTTGATTTCCTATAAAACTATAAATTCGCCTGTTGCTGCAGTGCGTAAGCTACATTCCAAACCTTTAAAAGTTGTTATAAATTATCACAGACATATTTTAAAGTTATCAGAGCTAAATGCTTAATTTTGCTCAATTTCCTAAATGGAAATCATCGATATATTATGAATTACTTATGTAAGGGAATGCAATGTAACAGAAGTTATTATGAAAGGGACACGATGCGTTTGTAGGATTTATTAATTAGAAGGTTGATACATTCACTTTTAATATCTTTCATACTAAATATTTAAATTTCTGACTTAAATTATACTCGCGTGGTACCGATACTTGATTCTGATGTGATAAATTGTTCTGCACTTTGTTCATGAACTTTTGTGAAATACTTGCTTGACGTTTAAAGATGTCCCTTTCCCTTTGTTGTTATGATGCAAAGTGTTAATAGCTTCAAATGTAATTTATTACTTAGTTCTCTATGTTTATGTAATAATCAGATCACGGTTCCCACTCTTGGATTTTTCCACCTAGAAGTAATTTCATTAATTGACAAATGGATTGGCAGGAATTTTTCACAAAGATACACCATTTTCGTGTTTTATAGGTAATTTTTAAATTAAAAGGTATTTTAATTTGTTGCACATACAATAAAACTCCATACATTTATATGGTATTTTCCCCACCTTCTTGGCGTGCCTTCGTGGTCTAGTGGTTTGCACCCTGGGCCGCTATTTCAGAGTTCCGTGGTTCGATTCCCGGCGAAGGTGTTGCTAATTTTTCATCTTGTCTGCTTCCAAAAAATACTTAATGTCTATACAGTGGCGCCCGAACTAAACGGGTGGCAGATGATGATTCTCTCCACTTAGGATTTGGTGATTGCACACCGGGCTATTATTCTAGAGGTCCGTGGTTCGATTCCCGGTGAAGGCGTTGCTAATTTTCCATCTTGTCTGCTTCCAAAAAAATACCTAATGTCTCTACACATTTAATAATAGTGTAAAATTTTATGTTCTTAATTTACATTATAACAATTATTGCCATAACGCGATATTTTTCATTCTCTTGTTCTAAAAATGTAAAAGGTTCTCCAAATTTTGGAGATTTTCATTCTGTAGTTTCATTCATGTTAGTTACTAACATGTTATACACCGAAGCCTATTGAACAGACGGAAAGCGTTACTTACTGCACAGTCTTCGGCAATCTTTCCTGGAAATATTGCATAAATTATTGTGATTTTTGGAGGTATGCGCATACTATATCAAGTGATATAATAAATTTAAGGCATTGACTATTTCTGGTACATGTTAGTTTAGGATGGCTTAGCAAGTTCAAAGTGTGGGGCGGGGCACCCGTTATTCTTGTTATGTCTGCCTATTACAGCACCTTTATGTGTATAGGTAATAATTATGTGACGAATATACTATGTTTAGCACAATAATATTACATCATATATTTTGATATTAATAATAATAAAATTACGCAATATAATTATCGATATATTACATGTAATTAACGTATTTGAAATCATTACATTACAAACATAATAAATGCATGTATCACTTTTTCTCCTTTACAGCTTAACCGTTTTAAGCTTTATTGAAACCATTTCGAAAGGTAAAATATAAGAAACAAACAGAAAAAAATAAACTGATATTAGTAATTATACTTCCTGTATTCTATTTTCATTTCTGACGTATACGTTTTCATATATGTAGACGAATATTAAAAAACATTGAAATTCCTTTTTTTATAATAATACAACAATGAAATCCACATTTTGCTTATATCTAACTATACACGAAAAGATACTGAATTGAACAGAAAAGGCTGTATGCGCAATATTTATGTTAATCAAAGAAAGAAACTGCAAACATAAAGGAAAACTGACGGCAAATAATTTTTTGTTCTATCATTTTTAGTTCGGCAATTAAAATACACTCAACTCATTTTTACTCGGTAGATACGTTCCTAAGAAAACAATACAAAAAAAATCATGTACTAATATATGTGACATATGGTAAAATTTGGCATATAAACTGCTCAAAAGAATTAAAGGATATTGTAAGTTTTATATAAAATAAAGATATAAGCGAAAATTTTTTTGTCGAAAATGGAAGAAGAGAATCACAAATGCAAATGTTTCTGATTTTCAAATTGTGGTGTATGCTAATTTTGAGGTCGACGTCAAAAACGTCGCTTCAGCTGCAGCGAATGAAATTTGACTTTCAACTGAATAAAAGACAATGAAGACAAGGATGATCGGCATTCAGTGACTGCTTTGTTTCGATGTCTCAGCGAAGTCATTTAAGCGATTCAGAAGCTTGGAGAGTTGTTGGTAGGTTAGAAGGGGGCCAAATTCAAGCCGAAGTAGCGCAAACCATTGGAGTACCACAAAGTGCTACTTCCAGGATCTGGAACCGTTTTTTGGAAATTGGAAGTGCAGGCCGAAGACCAGGGCAAGGTCGTAGACGGGCAACAACGCCCAATGAAGATCGTTATTTAGTGTTAACGGCTCGGAGACACCGAAATATGAATGCTACTCTTCTCCAACAACACCTTTGCTCGGCTACTGGCACCACGGTTTCAACTCAGACTGTCCGAAACCGGCTCCATGGTGTAGGTCTGTATGCTCGCCGACCGATGGTATGTCTTAGACTAACATCAAGGCATCGTCGTGACCGCAGGGAGTGGGCAATAGAGCATGTAAACTGGAGGAGAAATAAATGGAGCAATGTTCTTTTTTCTGACGAGCCTCGTTTTCCTGTTCATCCTGATAATAAACGTATTTTCATCTGGAGGGACCGTGGCAGTAGGAATAATCCTGCGTTCGTGCACGAAAGTGTCAGATTTGGCGGTGGGGAAGTGTTGGTGTATGGTGGCATCTCCATTGACGGGTGCACAGACCTCTACATCATTCGAGATTGACCTCTGACTGGTCGCCGATATAGAGATGAGATCCTCAGACCTATTGTAGTCCTTTACGCTGCAGCAATCGGAGATGACTTCATTTTAATGGACGATAACTGCAGGCCACATCGTGCTAACCTGGTGGAGGATTTCCTTTTCGAGGAAGAAATCATACGAATGGAATGGCCAGCGTGTTCTCCAGACATGAATCCAATAGAGCACGTTTGGGACGCTTTAGGAAGACGAGTTGCTGGCCGTCAACCATCCCCACAGACTCTCCAAGAACTGGAAAGAGCTCTTAGGGAAGAGTGGGACAGAATAACCCCAACTCGTGATTACTAGCCTCATTGACTCCATGCCTCAAAGGTGTTCAACGTTGCTGGCCGTCCGTGGAAACCATACCCCTACTGAAAATGATTTCCTTTGAAGAAAATACCTTTTCTTATTCTTTTTTTCTCATATACCCAAATTGTGTTTTTTTCCTTTTGTACAAAAATGCGCAATAAAATGCATTTTTTTTCTGCCAAACATGTGTAATTTATTCTCATATAACCTACTACGTCTGTCGACCACGTATCAATCAGCTAAAAAGTTCCCAGCCACAAGATCCACCTAAAACCGCAATATCCTTTAATTGTTTTGAGCTGTGTATTTCCCAATTTAAAAAATCGTGTAAGATGAAAACCTGTAAAGATTTTCCCAAAAACCTCACAAAAATAATAACAAAAGCCATATTACATATGTAAAAAAATCATTTTTATTACGAAAAAAATTTCAATTAGTATATAGTGAAAATTCAGTCCATAAGTATATATGAAAATTTAAATTTAATTTATGAATAAAAATTAACTTTGCTCTTGATTGATCCATATCGCCGTTTGATCAGCAATTTAATTTACGTCTATTCGATTAAAAAAAAAAATATTGTCAGAAGTTTGAACTCGCTAAACATTTCCTTCGACATTCATAACCTGCTCGACAGCTATACCGCGTATGCGCGTAAGACTTGATGGATGTACCTCCTCGGTGTGGCAGAGCTTTTATGTTTAACATTACAAATTCTTTGATTTAATAGACCAAGTCGCTTATACATGCGGGCGTAAGCCAACTAACAGCCGATCAAACTGTCAAAATTAGAATTAAAAAAAAAAAAAAAAACATTTTGGAGGGTATTCGTCTAGAATAAAAAGTGTATTTGGTCTTATTGGTGAACCTCGATATTTGAAAATCGTGTAAAAAAAAAAAAGGAAAACTTTGGGTGTTTAAACTAATTTCAGATGTAAGAGCCACTTGCTTATCTTCTGTGTGACAACTGTAGATGTAGTAGATAAGTGTAGGAATTACACAGAAGAAGGGTTAAAAGTACCCTTTATTAAACTCTTTAAAATTCACAATACGTAGACCTAGTCACATTTTATGCTTTAAAATTTTAGCCATTTATAGTGGAATATTTTCAGTTATAAAATATTATTTGTGTCACTCCTTAATTTTCTATGAAATAAATCCCAACAATTAGATTTCGAAGCACTGACCTCATCTTTATGCAAAGTGAATCAAATGCGGATGAGTTGCATTGTACAGAAGTTAGGTTTTTATGAAGAAGAAGACGTGAAAAATGAGCAATGCTCTCGACGAGACTCGAACCTGGACCTCTCGAATACGCGCTCAGTGTGCTACCGTTACACCAGGAAGGCATGGATGAATGAGGGAGAAAATACTTTATAGCATTAGGTTAATATTTGACTAAATATGCATTTTACAACTGTACTCCCTAAATATAGTTGTACTCTTTGCCATATCTAAATAACATAAATTAACTCAATACAATCGCAAAAAATGAAAGATCTCTCTATATAAGCAGATAACCTTCCAATTCTTTGCAGTACCCTTTCATAACATAAAACTTCGTAACGCGATATCGCATATTCGTGCTACCTAAATTGCTTCCATTTAATTTGCAAAGCGCTAGAAATATGCAGCTCAATATTCATACGCTGTTCAATGTTAATTCATCAAGACTGGCTAGTTTTAGCTCTCTGGATTTTCATTGACTGAAAATGACGCGAAACGAATTGTAACATAATTTTTCCATACAGAGAGAAGAGTGCTGAATGCTATTTCTCCCTAAGGGCAGTGTAATATTGAAAAAACGCCGCGCTTGGGAAACATATACTGTATTAATGGCACATAGAATCGGTGCAGAAAGAATTTCCAGACTGTTTAAAAAACACTGTTATTTGAGTCCAGGCTAAAGGACTCTCTGTGTGATCTTAATTTCTGTGTTATATTTTTGTTTCATGCACATTATGAAGACGAATCAGATATTGTGCGAAATCCTTCCCGAAGGCGTCCTTCCCCGAAAGGATAGTGTTTAGAAACAACAAAACTATGCAGGAGTAATTCGTGCCGACTGTTGCTAATATTTACCAGAGAAATATTGCAAAGAATTCGTGTGTTTTAACTAGAAAACAAAATGCACCAATAATAATACAGTTTTATCTTTCTTCAGTGAATAAAATGTTTCAGAAAGCGAAATTATTATTTTTTGCGATATGTTACATCACCTTCATTGGATAAAGGTTTCAAAAATACTGCTGTTGAAAGTGATGTTGAGAAGTAAATTTTGTATAATTAATTACGTACGCTTTTAGCTTTCTAGAGCGTTTGAATCCTGTTGATGATTCTTAGCATTAGTAATCATCATTTCCATAATAAACGGTATTTGCTAATTAAACGCCGAAAATCGCCTGCACGTTAAATACAGCAAATCCTGTTAGAAATCTCAATTTATATTTTCAGGAAAAAAAATAATCTATACTGTTATTTGACTGTGTTGAATAATAAATCATTCCGTTTAGCGTTATATAAATTCCGGAATAAAATATAACACGGTATCTGGCCTAGCTTCATTTTCCTTAAATTCCAACTCTCAAATTGCTTATTGTTTGTTAATTGAAAAACCGTGCTGCTTTAAATATATTTCTTTGGGAAAATGTCTAGGTTATAGGTTTTTGGTTTAACTTCCGTCAACTTTAAATTAATTGAATTGTCGTCACTCATGTTCCAAATCAAAAACATCACAGTGTTGACACATTCTGTGAGCAGTAAAAGGCCTTAGTGTGACATCTTCTGGGACGCATATGTAATTTAAAGAAGCATTAAAATTGCCCACCGTGCATTTTAAACCCTTATCATAAAATTTATTGTTTAATCTATGGAGGTACTCATCAATGTATTCTACCTTCAAATCATCATGCAGTAGTTTGTTCCTAATATAGAAATGTGCGTTTGTAATGGTGCGCAAGATTTTATTTTGTACAACTTGTAAATTATGCAGTTCATTGCTCTTTGCCTTAGCCCAAACTGGCGAGGCGTAACACATGATAGGTCGCAAAATAGAAAGATAAATTTGTCGCTTCCTGCGTAAGTCCAATTTAGAACACCTACCAAGTAGAAGACTCAGCTGCTGCGCAATACTTTTAGTTTTGTTAGCTACATAGTTGATATGGGTGTTCCACGTTAGCCTTTGATTTAGATAAACTCCTAGATATTTGGCGTTGTCAACTGTGGGTACCTGCTGTCCGAATAGGTACAGTGGCTGAATAACAACTTTTAATTTCTTCTTGCGTACGATAAGCAGTTGAGACTTATCAGCATTAATAGAAATCCTCCAGTTGGAGCCCCTCTTCTTCAATATCAAAGACAATATCTTGCAAAACGCTAATGGCTCTGTTAGGCTTTACTGATTTAACTGCTACCGCCGTATCATCCGCATAGCAGGCGAGTAGCATGTTCCAATTTAATTTGTCCCTTGGAAAATCCGCTGCATAGAATAAAAATTCATAATCCAGTCAGTATTCGTAATAGACTGAATTTGGTGAAAAGTAATCCAGTCAGTATTATTTCCGGTAATAAAGACGGTCTTCTTTACAAACATCGAGAGAAGCAATGACAGGCACAAGATCAGATGTAAGTTCTGCCTTGACTTGCAAAATAAAGTAATTTTTCAAAATTTGGACTTCAGAAAAGGACAAAAAATCTGGTGGGTAGTAATTTCATAATAATTCTTGATAAGTATTTTGTGTTTTGATTGTATCTGATTTGAAAGTCCATTACCTCTTCGAATCAAAGGTTGTTTCTAAAAATTCTTTTTCAAATATTTCGTCCCATGTGAAAATGTATATCTTGACTTAAAACTCAAAGAATAAATTTGCCCAGTTTTGCTATCAGCAAATAGCATATGCCTGCTTCTCTTTCGTTAAATATTAATAACTGAAATACATATCATGCATACATTATCGTTTTAATAAAATGTGAATTTTTTTCTTACCATACTGGTATACTTATTAAAATATTTCTAGTAATCTATAGTGGGACGTAAAATGTTCTTTTCGTGTATACGAGTCAGTTTCCCTTAGAACGTCCTCCAAGGAGGCATCCCTCCCCTTAGGCAGATAGCTCTAGTGTGCTTTGCCATAATTAAATAAACCAAAATGCTCTGTTCGTCTTTTTTTATTATTGAAAAATACATAATGTGTAACATACTTTCATATTTTATGCTCGCATTTTAGTCCGAGCATTTTTCGCACATCATACGAAAAGTCTGTGTTATCGCCAGCCAACTTTCGATACTCGCAGGAAATTTTTCCGGACTGATTTTCAAAAACGAGTGAAGCCTCCACGTACTCATTATAAGGCCAACGTTATGTTACGCTTCTGTGACATTGCGTATATATGCTATGGATCAACGATTCACCTGAAATTATTTATCGAAATTGCTTATACGGACTTTGTATCAAATTGCTATGAATTAAGTAAGTACCTGACTAAGTCAAGAATGCTTCTCGCCTCCGGGTGTTAGTGTTAATACACCATATTGTTTTCTTCTACAACCGCAAAAGGACTAGTGCAGCTAAAGAAATTTACTGGTTAAGACTCCTTGAAGTCGTGCACCAGCAGAAAAGTGAAATTCAAAGTTCAATCGCTTCTGCAGCCTAGCCATCAGACTCAATGCAGAATTCCACAAACTTCATGAAAAGGACTTCGTATACAGAATACTTCATGTACAGAATAAGATTCTGAGAGAAACGAATTGATAAATACTGACTCAAGAATCAACCCTCTAGTGGAACAGATAACTAAACGAGCGTTTCTTCAAAACAGGACTAGTTGTAATGATGCAAATATTTCAGAAAGGCTTAGTTACCAAATCATTCCAGAAAATGATTAGATCAAATCTTTTCTCCTGACATACTTAACAACTACAGTTTCATAACCTAGCTTTGACTGCCGATTTTCATTTTTTATTTCGGCTACGCGACTTCTATCATTCGTCTCTTTTAATCTGATTGGCACACATGCACTACAGGAGACAATGATGTCTCCAATTTTAATTCACATCCTCAATAAATGTTTGATCTAGAAAATGTGTTTATTAATGATTGCACGATTTATTTCTTTTTATCGTACCTGGCAAGCAATTTAGCTCATGCTCCTTCAATGGAATTATTTGATAATGGAATATCTCGAATTCTAGAAGCCAAATGTTCAGTCGGCTAATTGTCCCTGTCGGCTAAATCTCTTGTCGGCTAATGGTGTCGGTTAAGTGTCCCATCGGCTAAATGTCCGCAATCCAGCCGGATTGACAGCAAGTATTCCTATCAAAAACTGAAATTTCTATATTCGATAAAGTATTATGCATTATTGCAAAAAAATAAATATATAAAATTCATCCAATCGTTAAATTTACTCGCAAACGATAGGAATATTCTAGTTCGGTAAATTAAAGTTATTAATATTGGAATTTTGTGGAACATTTGGCACATTAACAATATTCAATGAATCTAACAAGTTTGGATACTGAGGTTTCAAAATAAAATACTTCGATGCATACTCTTCAGTTTCTGACTGCTTCTCTGGCAACTAGGCATCAGATTAACAAAATTTAAATAAATCTTTTCTGAGTGCTCATTTCATTTTTAGTATCAGAATTAAGAGTATTCTGACGCGTTGTAAAGGCCGCTTTTCGTTCCCACGCAGTTTAATTACAGCAGTTTGATCCATAATAAGTAACTGAAGTATCCAAATTCAAAATGAAAACAATAAAAATATATATATAAAATTTCAACCATCAAATTTAGATTGAGACACAATAACACGCCGAACAAATACTAATCAAACAACAAAAATCAGTGTTATATTTTCTAATTTTCACAGGACTAGTTTCGATAGTTTTACCGAACCATCATCCTCAGCTGCAAAAGCGCAAATGAACGAGATAGGATATAATGACTAGATAAGATAAGAAAGCCTGGACAAGAATAAGCAAGTGGCGCCATCTGTTGATGAAATGAAAACTAAAATATAATTTCTTTAAAGGCCAAAGGGAAAGATGGATTTTAATTAGGATCGTTAACTAGAACAGAAAGATTTTTTTGAATGTGAAATACTTCTAGAAAACCCAGTTCTCCAATGGAAGATGTTTTTTGAATAACTTTGGCAGCAGAACATTTGAGAGTGTGATTTTCGGAACAACAATGTTGGGTAACAGAAGACTTCTGTGTTTCCTTTTTTCTAACATATGCCTCATGTTCCTTGACGCGAAATTTTAAGGCTCTCTTAGTTCGGCCAATGTAAATTGAACCACACTGGATACCCCAGGAATACATATCCGGAACAGGGTCCTTACGTATGGAGAACTCGGAAATTTAACTGATGGGAGAATAAACGACCCGAAAGTTAAATTTTGGCAAAATATATGCAACTTTATAGCTAACTGATGGAAAGAAGGGAATGACAACAGAATTTTTATAATCTCCTAAAACAAGAGTGTGCCTTTTAGTTTGTTGAGATTAGATTTTTTTAACTGCTTGATTCATAATGTTGGGTGATCTTAATTTTTGTGGTATATTTTTGTTTCATGCACAACATGAAGACGAATCAGATAGTCTCAGAAAGGCCTTCCCGAAGGCATTCTTCCCCGAGAAGATAGTGCTTAGAAACAAAACTATGTAGGAGTGATACGTGCCGGCTGTTGCTAATATTTACGAGAGAAATATTGCAAAGAATTCGCAAGTTTTAACTTGTAAAGAAAATGCACCAATTATAATACATCTTTTTCTTTCTTCAGTGAATAAAATGTTTCAGAAAGCGAAGTTATTATTTTTTGATATGTGGTGCATCACCTTCATTGGATAAAGGTTTCAAAAATACTGGTGTTGAAAGTGATGTTGAGAAGTAAATTTTGCATACTTATTTACGGGCGCTTCTAGCAAAATCGCCTGCAAGTTAAATACAGCAAATCCTGTTAGAAATCTGAACCTATATTTTCAGAAAATAAATAATAATCTATACTGTTATTTGACTGGGTTGAATGATAAATCATTCCGTTTAGCGTTATATAAATTCCAGAATAAAACATAACACGGTATCTAGCCTAACTCCCCTTTCGTTAAAGGTTCCAACTCACAAATTGCTTATTGTTTGTCAATTGAAAAACCGTGCTGCTTTAAGTTCTTTGCGAAAATGTCTAGGTTATAGGTTTTTGTTACAATTTCCGTCACCTTTAATTTTACAGAATTGTCATCAATCATTTTCCAAAAAAAAATCCGAAATATAGCGGGAATGCATTTGTAAGCTAAAAGCAGTTTAATGACCACATAGCTGGAAATCAAATTTTCCAGCCAGACGCGTTACAAAACAACCTAATTGCAAAGCAAATAATGAGCTAACCTACATTCCATAACCACCGCTTTGCTTCAAAAACACAAAGCAGTTTCATTAAATAATTTGAACCTACGAGTGCACTGTAACGTTAACAGAAGTAATTTTAAATTATTTATATCACAAGTGGTTACGAAAAAACTGGTGGGCAGCAATTTCTTGTATCATATTAGATTCTTGGACCTTATAAGAGATACACTAACCCAGTGGGCGGAAGGCGCGCGTCACCGACATGTCCGCAAGAAAGAGTAGGAACGGTCTTTGTTTACTTTAACACTGAAACCTATGGCGTTTGTATCACATAACTCTTTTTAATTATTAAATATGATACGTTGTATAGTGATGAGATTATAAAAGCCACAGTTTTTCCAAATAGGATTTAATACATCTCATTAAAGCACTTTTTACTGCATTTCGCGCATTTTTTTCAAGCGTAATTCTTGTATAAACATCTTTACTTTGGTAAAACAACTAAGCACAAAGTTTATGAGCTTAATTTAGCGTAAAAATAAAGTAAAATTAAATAAGATTGATAGTACGTGATGCTTTGAAATAAATAAGGTAAACTTAAACAAGATCTGAATTTTTTTTTTTTTTGTTTTGTTTTTAATGAACATTTTCAGGCGGTGAGTTTCCAAACTATAATAACATTACAAAACGATCATATTTATTTGATTATATGATCATTAAATTATTACCATTAAAGTGGATTAGTTATTTTAATAATTCATAAAATTCGGAGCATAACATTTTCTGAGCGTAAAAAAAAAAAAAAAAAAAAAAAAAATAAAATAAAATAAAATCTAGAAGCACTGAGATTTTATATTACGTCTAAAAGGAACCTTTTTTTTAAAGTTTTGTGCGTTACCTATATTTATTGAAGATCATGTTCTTCGCCCGTAAACCACATACATTTGAAAACAGCATATCTTTAGAATTTCCGCACTGGAGAGAAAACTATCATTTTCCGTACAGTGCTCGCTCTGTACACGTTGAGTTTGTTAATCAAAAATTCGTTAAAATTGTACAAAATATAAAAAAAAGAAATTAAATCAAATTCGAAGTTCGGCAGTCAAGATGCCCATGTTCGGGTGGAGGATTACATTATTCAAAATTTGATGGCTCTAGATGTCGTTTTTGTCACAGTGCGCGAAACATACATGTATTCATGCAGAATCTTCATTATTTAATTTCTTTACATATAATACAGGGCGATAATATTTGGTAACAACAATTTGCGAGGAGACACGGACATTTATAGTAAAACAGCGCAAAATGCCGCTTCGAAACTAACAGTCTTTCTAGCTACCGCCACTTTGGGCTAATAAATTAAAGTAAAAGTAAATAAAAGAAATTTTATTCAGAACTAAAAATAAATTTAAAAAAATAATCACTATAAAATACAAGCAAAATTAATTTTTACGGTTAAATACAATTTTAATATTAGAATTAAATGTATAAAAGTTTTTAAGGAGTCAAAAGTGTTTATCACTATGTATAATGAAATATAATTGAAATAAAATTCCTTTATAGAAATTGTGCTATAACACTCATCTATAATTTTAAAAAACAGCACAATTTAGAATTTTAAACAAAATTTTCAAAAATTCGTTTTTAAAAATTTTAGTATTTTTTACTTATTTATACCAAGGTATAAAAATTGCAAGAGAAAATTGCTTGTTTGAAATTTTCTATTAGTTGAGATTTAAAATATTATTTTCTAAAAGTAGTTACAAATTTCCTTACAGCACAGGAAAAGCTAAAAAAATATCCAGCCCTGAAAGCATGCAATAGTTTATAATTATTTGGAACGTTAATTCTGCTTGATAAATATGCTAAATTGTTAAAACTCAATCTCAATTTCAAAATTAAAAATATGTAGAAAATCTAATTTGTGAAATACGGCGCTACAACCAGCTTTTTCTTGACAATTATACACGCTGCAATAGGCAACCAATGTTAAATTTCTGCAAGTCGTCCCTACTTCTCCGGATGTGATCAAGGTGACGCTTTAGACGAGGGAGAAAACCCGTTTGGGTAAGTCTATTTCTTATGAGGTCCATGATTTGATTGTAGAATTTTTTCTTCTTCGAATAAAACCTTATGTCGAAAAATTCAATTTCACATTCTTCACCCAAGGTAAAACCGTATAAATCAATGCCAGAATCATTCGGAGCTGGCTCGTCGAACAAGAATGTGTTTAGGCTCCTCGCTTCTGTATCGTTTGACTTAAGGCATTTCCCAAAGGTTTTTTTTTTTTTTTTTTTTTTTTTTTTTTTTTTTTTTTTTTTGCTATCATTGCTTATCACTTTGTTTATTGCCGGGTAATAACAGTCCCCCATTGCCTTATTTACTATACAGTCACCCAGGTCCATTTGTTACATTTGAGAGAATGAAAAGGTTTTCTTTCTTGGTGAAAACTGATAAAGTGTTTATAGCTATTTTTGAAAACTGTAATGACAAAACTTCCAGAGTTTGGGATATGGTCCTAGTCTGGTGTAACAGCTCCTACGGGAGGTTAATACCAAACTCGAGAAAATAGATTTAAATATGGATATGGGCGTGCAGCCTGAGTAAAAAGATCTGAGTACATGATGGACACCGAACCAGTTTATGAGACTCAACTATTGACAAATGGTAATGAGACAATAATTGAACGATCAACTAGAATAAGTAGAACTAAACAAAAACGATTATTTTAACACAAGAGACTGTATTTAGTAGTGATTGTTTCACAAGCATTGCAATTTTTTTTTAGTCAAAATGGAGGAAAGAACGGAATTCAGATAAAAAAGAATACTGAACCCTCCTTTGGGGAGTTTTTAAAGTGCAAGAGGCAGAAGAAAAACGTTTTCACTGAAAGGGTTAAAAAGAAAAGAGCATGTTTTGTTATTATATCCGAATAAAGCAAGTGGTTTTCTTTAGAAACAAAATCAAAAGTTGTGGGTGTAATATATCCTACTAAACTCAAAACTGGAATCACGAATATGCGGAAAAAACCAGAGAGGGTATACTGTTTGAATGCATGCGAAAACTTAAAGAGGAAGAAATAAAGATAAATCCTATATTGCAATATGAAATTTAATCAACGTTACCTGCTGAAAAAAGATATAAAATTATTTCTTATAGTGTTGGTGCAGAGATGATTCGCGGTGACATTGAAGATGCTATCCAAAGGCAAAATGAAGAATTTTGTGATGATGGTTTAAAACTTTTCTATAAAAGTTTCTAAAAACGTTAAAAATGGTAAATTAAGTTGCTTTGCTGAAATGCAGCCAGAAAAGTATAAAATTGTTCTTGAAACTAGAAAATTGAATTTGAAATGGTTAAAAGAATATCTTTAAGAATATCGATAAAAGAATTTCTTAACGTGATAAGATGTTTTAATGCCAACAATATGGACATTTTCATCAGAAAGGTACCAAATAAATTCGATTTGCTCAATATGCAAGATCAGGACATAAAGAACGTGATTGTGGGAATGATTTTGAATGCACCAATTGTAAAAGTGCTGGTTTTAAATATAAGCTGGATTTTAGCGTAAAACTCTAAAGTCTTGACAAGACATATGTCTGCTTTAAACGATAGATAGATTTCTTAATCGGAAAAACAGATTATGGATCTTACTATGTGGAAAATGTTTTAGAAAGAAAAAAGCTTTAAAAGACTGTAAAAGTTGCGTAAAATAATTTTGTTAAATGTGAATGTAACTTCTTTTCTTTTAGAAATTTATCAAACGCGTTAAAAATAATTTATAAAGTATACTATTTGTTATTAAGAAAGTTAAATGAAAATTAGTAAAATAAAAAGGAGCTGGATTGTATTTAAAACGAATTATGTATGTATGTCTTGACTTTTAAGTCGTAATTTAATGAAACGTATTAAACAATTAAGCGATTAAATAATATTTCCTTGGAAGTCAATTGTTATAAGAGATGTAAAAATATGATCGTGTAGTATTCTGAGTTTCGTTATTGAAGAGGTACTTGTTTGTTGTGTTATCCAATTATTGTATATCAAGTTTATATGTTTTGGTAATCCACCAATCTAGAGAACGAACACTCAAACAAATTTCATCCCACTGCATGAAGAGTTGAACGAGGAGACAATAAACAGTAATCCTGGAGAAATATATAACGCAACAGCAATCGAGACATGAGGAGAACCACGCAACAGCATCAAGACATGACATATAGCAGTCAAGACGGGAATGGAATCACGTAGCAGCGATCAAGACATGAGAAATTATATTCCTGCACAGAGAGCCGTTAATAAAACACCATCCGTTATTATTTCTGAGTTATATATTAACTAGAAAATGGTGAAAGAAGATTTAGTATTGTTCTTCAGGAAAAAAATTGTGCAACCCTTAAAATGGAATCTTATATTTTTAAACTTTACGATGCCGAAGATTATAGGAAAGTTACAGGTTGCATGCTCGAAAGAAATATCCATTTACTTTATTTTTATACTCAAATCCCTCATAGTAAGGCGCAGTTGTAATATACGATACAAGAGGGATAATAATTTTTAAGCAGTCTTAAAAGCTTTCTGCTGCATGTGAAATGATACCTGCTCTTGTAACAACTCTTACATCTATAGAGATTAAATAATCTGTTTTCATATTAAATTACTATTATACATATGTTTCAAATATTTATGGAATATTCCCATCAGGCTACTAAATGAAATGTTCGCAACTAAGTCAGTAAATGGAGTATTCGCAAGCCTATCTATGCATCAGCATCCTGAAATCTGCTATTAAAACAAGAGCTTAGACATGATCAAGAAACAAGTTATGTAATTTCGGTTAAATAAAGACCTTAATAGAAATTCATTAAATTACTGTAACACAATTATATTTTCCGACGCAACACGCAAATAAAACTGCAGAACAATTGAGATTTAGACGTATTATGCCTTACATTTTTATTAAACGTTTTCCAAACATTTTTTAATACATTAGTCATGAAGTGGGCACCATATAATTACTTCATTTCTTTAGCGTGTTATTTTTCAATTGCTGATTCATAAGAACAGCCTATAAGAAATTAGAAAAAAAGCTATTTCTTTTTCAATTTTGTAGATACGTGTTTATTTCTAGTGAATGATTTTAAGCTGAAATTTCATTACTCAGATTTATAAGAAAATCGCGAAATTTAATTGCACATCATATTGACTATTTCAATAAATAGCATTCAAAGCTAATTGCCTTAACATGCGTCAAAGAACATGCAATGTGACCGTTTTTAACCCTTCCTTCAATCAGGAGGCCCACGTTAAATGTCCTCTGCACTTTATATCAGATATGAAATTAGTAGTAATGGATTTCTGGTTCCTTATTCGCCATACACAGGAGACAATACGAAGTTGGTGATTTACCAGCACAACTATAGATATTTGGAACACATGAACTAAGTCTCACTCGCAAAGATTTAAAGCAGAATATTAAAACTTTGATATTTAATACTGCTCATTCCATTTAGCATTTAGCTGTAAATAAATTCATGAATGTCTCGTAGCTCAGTTTTGCATCCAACTTTATTCCCGTTTTGTTAAAAAAATGCCTAGATCAGGATTTTTGAATTTTGTTACTATTTCAAATTAACTTACATTACAAATCAAAGTTCTAAAAATTATCGCGAACGCATTTAGCAGCCAACGCCATCCTAAAACAAACCTAACTACAAAGGAAATAATGATTTTATTTGTTGCAAAACCACAGCTCTGCCTAAAAGAAGCGAAGCGATTTCATTTAAAAACTCGAAGAATTAATAATCAACAAATTGTTGTTAAATATTTACACCACAAAAGGGACCAAAAAACTGGAAGTCAACAATTCGTTAATGTTTTTTATTATGTATTAGATTGGCTTATACTACATTTTAAAATCGATTACCCCTTCGCAAATCAAAGCTTGTACTGAAAAATTCGATTTTAGAACTTTCATACGAAGTGAAAATTCGTATCTTGGCTTAAAACTCAAAGAATAAATCTGCCCAGTTCTGCACTCACGAAACCGTGTAACCTTGCTTCTGTTTCTTTAAATAATAGTAATTAAAATCCATATCCACCAATTTATGTATATATATATATATATATGTCATAACAAAAGCACAAGGAAATAACGGAGCACTGTAGATGCGCAGTTATCCTATATTGAAAAGGAAGTAATCTGATTGCGTCGTAAGCTAATGTGTTGACTTCGTAAATAAAACTTGGCAGTAGAAGCGATTTTAATTCCATTTTTATTTCCAATTGGCATATGCGGCCACAGATCACTTGGCACTCTAGTCGTGCCTTTCCACAGAAGATCTACATTTTAGATATTGTTGAGATAGAAAGCAAGCCAGCGAAATTCCATCTTAGCAAAGTAGAGAGCAAAAGCTGAAGTGCGTAGTTATGAAAGATGGAAGCACGCGAAGAGAAAAATTTTGGTTTACAATTCGGTGAATGGTCGTCAAGAGGCATCTGGTATTAACGGTTAGGTAAGATCGCATGATGAATTTGAATGACGCAATGCAGATAAGTTATAACGATTTTAGAATAGAGAGGAAGAATTAATGTTTATAGTTATATTATAATTCTGATTCATAGATTTTTATCTTACATATCCCCCCCCTTCAAAAAGAAAAAGGCGTAGCGACAGAGAAGTCTTTTTAAAGAGAAAGAGTTAAAGCACTAGCAAATGTAAAAAAAAATAAAAATAAATAAAAAAAAAATCATAAAATTTTTGTCCTGTAAAGTATAATTTATAAATATAAATTTTTTAAAATAAATTTTTAATTTTTAGAGTCCTATTGAATTTTTCAGCATTTCAGTCCAAGAGTCTTTTTGTTTGAGAGTTCACATAATCATAATTCTTCAGGGAAGGTTCTTGTTATTACAGAATATCACAAAATAAACTTTTACATAATCATTACTTATAATTAAATGTAATGCACATAAATATTTATGATACTTATTTCTATACTGACAAATTATAATTTAACATGATAAATAATAGGATTAAGATTTTCAGAATTTATGGTTTCACCGTTATCATCTTTCATTTACAATTCCTGATTTTACCAAACTGGAAGCCTCGCAATACTTCTAAACAAACATATCCATCAATAGGGCTGTCCTCTTGAGCTAACCAATGTGTTCTATGCACTGGTGGCCCAGCCATTTTTCTAGAAGCTACTCTGTTACATAACCTTTCATATAATTGCTGCGTCATAAGTTCTCCTACACAGATGCCTTCTCGCCTTCGTCCTGCTAACGCTTCCGCTATGCTCCTCTTTCTTTGTTAGAACGTAATGACGTATTAAAGTCAGTCGTATCTAATAGTTCAATTACTGAATAAGTTCTTTGATTAACTTCATCTGGAAAAGTCATCTGCTGTAAATTAAAATAAAGATATGCTTGCTGTTAAATGTGAAAAGTCCTGAGTCGTCATTTTTCTCCGTACTTCAATCATCCCAACTTCGTCAACCATCTACCAGAACGTGTAATGGAATAGCCTGACCATTCGCCCACGATGTGTTGGAATAACTGAAAACATTACAGTTATTAATTAGCCGGTAGGATATATCCTCTACGTGGGAAAAAAGCTCCTGGATTTATTTCTAACGCGCTTCTAAATTCAACAGTGGGTCAAGGACAGTGTGTGATCGTCTGATGCTTGTGCTTCTTTTCCGGCGATTCTTAAGTACTTTCCCTCGTCGCCAAAGTTATGCGTTTTATCAAGTGCTTCTAAAGTTATTGATTTTAGTGTTCAAATTGATGTGTATCCGAACTCTTAAACTCAAGATTTTGTGATTGGAATGCTAACACGTTCAAAAATGGAAAAAATGTCAACTGATAAGCAAGGAATCCGTAGCTATTGTGGATACAGTGACATTTCAATTCCCTATTTTTGACGGCACAAGTACAAAATTTCCAATAGACAAATATCTTCTATTGAATGAAGAGAAATGTGACGCAAAGAACATTCCAGAAAAGGAAAAGAAATTTGTTTTCTCACTGTGTATTAGAGGAGAGGCTTTAGCCCTCTATTTACTTGATTGTTTAGATAAAGACTGGAACAACATCAAGGATATTTTCGAGACATACTTCAAAACATCGGAATCTGTTACTTTTAGTGATTTTGTGTCTTTAAAATACGAGAAATTTAATAATATTGATGTTTATTTTCGTAATAAGTTGAAATTAGGAGCCAGCTTGAAACTAACAGATTCAACAATGGTGGAAGCACTTACGGAAGGACTTCCTGAGTCTCAAAGAATGCTGTTAACAGTGCAAAAAATAGACACACAAAAACTGGATTACTCTTGCTAGGAAACTGTTTCCAGTTCAGATGCCGTTGGATGGTATAGGAAATAGTAATTACCAATTTGTTTCTCCAAGGCAAACTGTTCCGAGGTGCTATTATCCCAACCAGTGCAAGCCACTCCTTATCAAATTTTTCGTAGTGTGAGACCTTTTAATTATCAACAAGTGCAATACCGACCTCTACAGTATGCGTATCGGCCAATTCTATATCCACAATTATCTGCTATTAATTATAACACGGTTCCTAAAAGAGGAAGTAATCTGATTGCGTCGTAAGCTAATGTGTTGACTTCGTAAATAAAACTTGGCAATAGATGCGATTTTAATTCCATTTTATTTCCAATTGACATATGTGGCCACAGATCACTTGGCACTCTAGTCGTGCCTTTCCACAGAAGATTTACATTTTAGATATTGTTGAGATAGAAAGCAAGCCAGCGAAATTTCATTTTAGCAAAGTAGAGAGTAAAAGCTGAAGTGCGTAGTTATGAAAGATGGAAGCACGCGAAGAGAAAAGTTTTGGTTTACAATTCGGTGATTGGTCGTCAAGAGGCATCTGGTATTAACGGTTACGTAAGATCGCATGATTAATTTGAATGACACAATGCAGATAAGTTATAACGATTTTAGAATAGAGAGGATGAATTAATGTTTATAGTTATATTATAATTCTGATTCATACATTTTTATCTTACATGCTTCTGCTTCTTTAAATATTAGTAATTAAAATCCATAACCACCAATTTATGTATATATATATATCCAACGTTTGGTCAGTGCAACTATGCTCCGCCCTCTACTGTTATATACCTCAACTATTATGCCCACGCTATTCTGTTGCTCCAAGAGACGGAGGAAGGACACTCAGCCGTAGTACCTACGAGGAGAAAGTTATGCCAAAGTTTTTATGCTACAGATGCGTTAAATTTCTTTTACCATGTGAAATTTATGTTTCAGATGTTAAATCGCTATTTTACCAAAGTTATGCCACTGTTACATACTGCCACATTGGATGTCATTCAACACTTCAAGTGTACAGGGTTATTCCAATACTTGGAATTTTTTTTTTCACTTTTAGGATTCCTGTTAAGGACATTTATAGATAGGTAAAGACTTCAGGGTCGTATACCTATTGAACAAGCGAGGACCTAATACCTAAAACCTAAAGGAAAAGAAAAAAAGAATACAGTATCTTAAAAAAATTTAAATGGATTTTTTAAGTAAAACATAATCTACTGTCAAATTTCAGGGCCAAGTAAAACGTAAATTGAAATTTTTTATAAATATTTTAAACCAAAACAGGAAATAATTATTTATGTTATTTCAAATTGACTCATCAAGTTGTAATAATTTAAAGCATTAAAATTCGTAGAAATATGTTCTTCTGACGACGTGTTCGGTTCTACTTGACTTTTTGAGCAGCAATAAATTCCAAAATAAAAATATGAATAATAATATAATAATAATATTAAAAATAATATAATAATATCACTATTACTACTAGTAATAATAGTAATATATACATGTATGTAGAGAAATGGAGATAGAAAATAAATAACTAATTAGATGTACACTGCTCAAAAAAAAAAAAAAAAAAAAAAAAAAAAATGGGACAGTTCTATATCTCCCGTTCTACTGGGCCGATTGACAAACTTCAAATTGTGTTCTTCATGTCTCGAAAGCGCGACTTAGGATATATATTAGATTTATATATAGCACTATTCTAACATAGGTAGTTTGACACAAAATCGGACTTTTTCTGAAATAACATACCAATTTTTTTTACATATTTCGATTCTACAACTCAAATTACGCCTAAATATGAAATTTTGTAAAATTTGAAGCGAAATTTACGGAGAAATTCACAAATTTATGTTGGCACTTTTTGGTCAGTTTGCGCCAAGAATAGTTCACTTGGCGAACTTCTTAATATATGGCAACCTAGTTTCCTTTCCCGTGAGAGGGAAAAAAGTCACACTCGTTCCTTTTTTGCAAATAATATTCTTTTTATTATATTTTTAATTATAACTTATTATTTTAAGTAATTCTTTCTTTTTCGAATTTCATTTTAATTGTTTAAGTTGCATGTTTTTTTTTTTTTTTTTTTTTTTTTTTTTTTTTTTTTTCGTATAACTGTTTTAAAAATTTCTATTTACCTATTCGAACTGCGTAAATAAAGATGCAGCGTTTATTTTTATTCAAATGGTTTTCATTTTATATATTTTTTGTCATAGTTATTATTTTAGATAATTTTTAAATTTTTAGACTTTTATTTTAATTGTTTGTGTTGCATTGTCTCTTCAGATAATTGTTTTAAAATTTTCTATTTATTCCTTCGAATTGAACATTTTAAATATATTTATTAATACAAATTTCCCAGAATTTGATTTATTTATTTGAATTGAGTTTCTTTCGGAAGAATACTTTCTAACCCAGACTACGATGCGTTTGAAAACTGCATATATTAAAGGAGAAAATACAGTAAAGCACAGTTAACACGCCTTTCAATGTTCCGTTCTGAAAAGATATATATAAATAAGAGAGATGTATAACCGACATTTTAACTTAGGATGACTTGCATACACTGCTTTAAACAGTTTTATCATTGTGCCCATTGCTTTACGCAATTTTATCCTACATTTGGTTTCTTAAAATGTTAATCATATTTTAGTCAAATATTTTATTTTTGAAATCGCAAGAATCAAATATCATAAGATTAAAAGGTTTTAAATTTAAAAAAAAAAAAAAAAAAAATAAAAATAAAAATAAAAATAAATACTAATACTAAATTTTACGCAAAAATTTATTTTTTCTTCTCTTTTTCTTCAGGCATTCTACTTTATTCTTGCTCTTTTTCTTTAGGCATTCTGCAAGTATATTAAAATTATCCAACCTTACGAAATATCTTGATATTTCTGACAAGCATTTTAAATAAAGTTATCGCCTTCCATTTCATAAAGGCACACAAACGGCCGAGTGGTAAAGTCGATGAACACTGGTAGTTCGAATCCCGGTAAACGGGCTGGTTGCATGGGCGTTTTCGTAGATTTTCTCATGTGTGCCGTGTATGACAGCTGGTTTGGCTTAGAGAGTTCTTCACGAAGTATTTCGTCAGAGCGTTTAGAGGCTAAACATTTTGAAGGTATGAGATGAAAGGAAAGACTGGTTTCATCAAGAGGTTTTGGTTTATTTAATTATGACAAATTAAAGGCTATCTGCCTAAGGGGCTGTCTAGGGCTATCTGCCTAAGGGGAGGGATGCCTTCGTGGAGGACGTTCTAAGGGAAACTGGCTCGCATACACGTTTCACATGGGGAAAACCACGAAAACGCCCATGCAGCCAGCCGGTTTGCGGGATTCGAAACTCGGGCCGAACTACCAGTGTTCAGCGATTTTACCGCTCGGCCGCTCTTTCATCAGGAGAGAAAAAAACGCCTTTAGGTGACATCCACATACTATACTGGATAAACTCCTGAATCTTCAAATAATTCGACTGAGAAAATCATGGGTTCTCTATTTATGATACGATATGATGTTCTATAACGTAATTTAAATTTATACAACCATATAGTGTAAAACCACTCGCTCTTCACTTTAATCTGCAATGATATCGTTTTTATCTCTTCTGTTAACGACAAACCCAATTGATGGACACCTAAATTCTTTGAAATATCCTGAAAGTATATTCAAAAGAGTCCAACTTTTTTAAAAATCTTGATATGTCTGAGAGCCAAATTTCCCTGCAAATGTTTGCTTACTTTTCTCCCTAATTTTCTTCTTTCCTTCTACAGTTATTTTCAGTGCTCACACAAGAAAATTAAGATTTTTCGATCGCTAGACTTCCATAAATTTTGCATTCTTGTCAATTTTTTAAAATATCAATTACATGAATTGCGTTTCAGCTGAAGACAGCTTTTCATTTTCTAGTCATTTTAACTATAAATAAAGTTTAAAGCGAAGTCCAAAAGATAAATATTTTAATTAAAAGATTTTTGCTAAATACCAAAGAAATAAAACAGTCCAGCAGGGTTTATTCTGTACCACCGAGTGACCCGATTCTTATAGCGGCTGAAACATTCTTAATCATATTAAAGATCATATTTTTTATACAATCTATAACGCGAGAGAAAAATTAGCTTCTTAAAACATTCTTTCTAAGAGGATTAATATAAAATATTATATTTATATATATATATATTTAAAGCTGGGACTTGAACCAAACTGTCAAACTTTTAAAGTTTAATTTGCATGGTGGTTATAATTAAAGTGTCAATTTGAAATGGTCATAAAAGGAAAACTACCGGACCAAATGTTATCAAACTTGGGAATCGTGTAAAGGAGGTTATGGGAATATATTTTCCGCGGAAAAAAAAAAAAAAGAGTTCAAAAACTCACCACCAGGGGAAAAATGGCGCTGTATACATTGATAAATGAAATAAGACACGGAAACATCTGTTTAAAATGTGTTTAATATTTTCCGAAACGTGTTACAAAGCATGTTCAATGTAGCGTCGAGCATTTTCCGAAAGCAAGTTAAATCCTGTTACTGCATTCTCAACAGCAGCTCTTAGCATATCAGGAGGAATGTTACGTAAATGTCAGTGTATCACATTTTTCTTTTCTGCCAAATTGTTTAGATTATCACCATAAACAGTTCTTTTGAGGTAAACCCATAGCCAAAAGTCACAGAGGTTGAGGTCTGGTGGGAAGAGGGGTAGTGTTGGCCTATAAGACGTTCATTCGTGAAATGTTGCCTAAGTAATTGTGCGACACACGTCAGGTGGGGCCCAGCCCTGCATAAAAATCGTAGTATCTAAAATGCCACGTTACTGCAGTTCATGTATCACGAAACATTTTAACATTGACTATAAGTGAGCATCAATCACAGTGGTCCAGCTGTCGACTGCTCTTCAGAGAAAAATGGTTCATTTATAAAACTAGCTGTCATTCAACACTAAACGGTGTGGAATGACTGCTATGCAATCGAATGCAATTCCGTCAAAAATTCCGAATTACTTAAGCTGAAGTAAAAGATTTAGTATATATTCACTGTATGTTGATAAAGTAATCAGTGTGTAATAAAAATAGATTATAAAATTTACGCTGACGGAACTTTATGTCTGACTGCACAACATGTAATGGAAGAGAAGGCTTGTAGAGATCTGTTTTTGACATGCCTCTAAAAGTAGATGTCATACTCCTTTTGTCAAAAAATTTTCCTTTGAGAGGCAACTTTAGTTTTTGGGAAAGAAAAAAAAATCACAAGAAGACAAATTTGAAGAACATGCAGGACGATTTAGTACACATACTTATTTTCGGAACACAAGCGGTTCTCCGACCGGTTATTGAATAATGAAAAGATGCATTGTCATGCAATACAAAACATTTGGAATACGTTTTCTGACTGAAAACGTAAGATTAAAAGTCATCTGCTTAATTCACAGCCATTTAAAAGTCAATTACTCCAGCAATTGCAGAATCGTTTTGATCCTGAGCTTGTAAGACAAACCTAATATAACTGGATTTAAACACTTCTTTAATCTTCCGAGAACGTTCTTTCTTTAGCTCATATTCCAAGAATATTAAGTGAATACCATTATTGCAAAAGAAATTGAATATTCATTTGCACTACGGCTTAGTAGTTTACTAACGAGTTAACAAAACTTAAATTCTGCTTTTTGTGTCTAAGAATACAACAATAGTAGTTAGGATTTGAGTATCCCTGCACACCAGAAGTGCAGTCGTCCATGACCTTCAAAAGTACTTGGATGAGCTAATGTAGTAGTAGGCGGTAATGTAGACGAGACTGTTTGTCATATACTATGTTTTTCTAAAATAGTGCGTCTAATGTAATGAGGGAGGAAAAAGTTTAAATGAAAGATGAGAGGCTTGTTAAAAAAAAAAAAAAAAGGGGGGGGGGGAAATGATTTAAATAAAATTCACGAGTCGAATGTAATATGCGCATTTGAAAGGGTTGATTTCAGTTGAGTGGGCTGGGATAATATTCTTCATTGCTAAATTAGGAACGAGATGGTCGCTTTTCCTTGAGAAAGGTTAGATCAAGGTTAAAATTTTGAGGGGGAGGGGAAAGTAGTATTTGATGAAATACGTGTTTTGAAAGTGTAAACATCCTGTGAGCGCACAAGGAGAGACTTGTGAAACTCTCACTTGATCATTACATTTCGAAGCGGTGAGGTTGGTGCTATCATCCTCCATAAGGATTACAATGGAAGCTCGTAATGGTGAGTGAAACGTAAGGTTTTTTTTTTTTTTTTTTTTTTTTTTTTTTGTGTGTGTGTGTTATTGTTTTTTTATTGTTAAATTCTTTCTGCGATAAATGTTAAGCATAAAATTATAATTAAAATTAGTTTATTTTAGAACGCAAACGTAGATGTGTTGACACGTTGGGGGATGTGCAGCCGTCGGAAGATCTTATTTTAAACCTCGCTCCCGAGGAAGGCGAAACCTCCCGCAAAAAACCCAAAAAAATTAAAATATACATTGGAAAAAATGTTTCAATAGAAACTTGTGACTTCAAAAATGTCAATTATGTTTCATTTGTAAGGGTGTATCCCGAAACCGCCGCCACCCCCAAAAGATTTAATATAAATATGAATTGTATTGATCGTATAATCGAAGCTTTGGGGGTGATTAAGAGTCACTGTATGTAAAATTAAAAAAAAAAAAAAAAAAAAAAAAAAAAGATATCAAAATGCTAATTTTGCTGGAAAGCGGTAGTGGAATTGAGTAAATTAATATGAATTTTATATAATATTGTAAGCAAAAAAGTTCCATTATTTATTATTTTTTTTCAAATGATGAATTTTATTCAGTTAGCGCAAGCCCACCGAGGCTATTTGCGCACTTTAAGAACAACATTCGATGCTTCTGAGAAAGATCCGTCTGAGATATTCAGAACGGCACGCCCTGCCATATACAACATTTTAAACACTAGATCGAGTTTAAGACTCAGAATTTTAATATGTTTGAAAATATGTTTTGAGAAACTGGGGAAAGATGAAAAAGAAATTAATCAGTGTTTTTATTTTTGTTCTCATTGCGAAAGGATTTGATCCTCTAACCAAATCTACGAAAGCATTGACAGATGCTTTAAAAAGATTTTAAATTTGATAGATAATTTTGTGCGTAATGGAAGCGGGTGGAAAATAAAAAAGTTAGAGTACCTTGACTTACACGTTGGGAACTATCGGGAAAATCGCGGTGGTTGTAAAAACATCGCTTTACCGACGGGATTAAAAAATAGAAAAGCGTTGTTAAATATCAAATGTGGTGACGACAATTGTTTTTTATATTCTGTTGCCGCAAGTGTTTTTCCGAAATTCACTAGAAATCCTCAGAAGGCTTACTTGTATAAAAAGGATATATCACGTTTTAAATTAGGATCCCTCAAATTTCCCTTAGCGTTAGGCGATGTAAAAATGTTTGAAAACCTGAAATATGTATCCATAAACGTGTATGGATATGATGAAAATGAAATATTACCTTTGCAATTAAGTGAAAAGCGAAATGCGACAAAAACAGTAGATTTGCTATATTTTCAAAAACATTTCTTTTGTATTCGAAATTTTAATCGTCTATTACACGCAAACGAAAAACGAGTAAATTTTTTTTTGTAAAACTTGTTTAAGTGGGTTTCAGAGAAGGGAAACGTTAGAGTATCACAAAACTCTTTGCAATGAAAACAAACCGCAGAAAGTTAGCATTCCTAAAAACACACTTCTTAAATTTACAAATTTAATGAAAATGCATTATCATCCTTTTTGTGTCTTTACCGATTTTGAATGCCTCACGCGCAATATTCAAACTGCGTTTCCTTCTCCGCAACAGAGTCATACTACCCCAATTGAACAGCATATTCCTATTAGTTATACCCTAATAGTTACTGACGTGGAAGACAAGATTATTTTTCATGAATATTTTTGCGGAGAGAATGTAATGGAACATTTTTTCACAACGTTGAGCGAAATCAAATCTAAAATTTTGCAAAAGATGAAAGAGTGTTTACCGATGCAGGAGACGTCGGAAAAAAGTTACGATTCAAATATATGTCATATATGTTTGAATCCTTTCTTAGAAGGCGATGTTCGGGTCAGAGATCACTGCCACTGGAGTGATGGGCATGTGAGAGGTCTTGCACATCGCTCCTGTAATTTGAATTTTAAAGTGTCATACTACATTCCGGTGGTAATTCATAATTTCAGGAATTATGATAGTCACCTGTTACTAAAACACATGCCGAAAATGTATGCAAATAAAGTTAACATTATTCCGGTGAATTTGGAAAAATTCACCATGTTTACACTAGATGAAATGAAATTTATTGATTGGTTTCAATTTTTAGATGCATCTTTGGACACTTTGGTGTCGAATTTGAAAACGTTACAACACGAATTTAAATTGTTTAATGCATTTTTTGAGAAAAATCCCCAACGAGAATTGTTATTGCGGAAAGGCGTATTTCCTTACTCATATTTTGTGTCAACATCGGTGTTGGATGAAACTTCGCTTCCACCGCAGAGCGCGTTTAATAATGTATTACAAGGAGAAGCAGTTTCCGGCGAAGATTATGTACATGCCACACACGTGTTTCATTCGTTTGGATGTAACACTTTTGCCGATTACTTAGAGCTATATCAAAATACAGATGTTATTTTGCTAGCCGAAGTATTTTTATCCTTCAGACGCACCGCTCTAAAATATTACCAGTTGGATTCTGTACATTTTATAACGGCTGCCGAATTAACGTGGAATGCCGGACTAAAAGCGTCTAAAATTGAATTAGAGCTTCTAGGAGATGTGAATCAATACATTTGGTTTGAAAACCAAATGCGAGGAGGTATTTGTTTTCTGGGTAGACGTTATGCTCTTGCAAATAATCCTTATATCCCCGAGAGTTATAAACCCGATTTACCACACAGCTATATCTTAGCCTTAGACGCAAATAATCTATACGGGTGTGTAATGAGCCAGCACCTGCCATTGGGAGGTTTCTACTGGTTAAAGGAAAATGAGGTGGAGGCGTTTGATATTTTGTCTTGTGTTGAAGACGGTGATGTGGGGTATATTATCGAATCCGATCTGTTATATCCCTCCCATCTGCATGACCAACACAATGATTTACCGCTAGCACCGGAACATTTTGAACTCACTTTTGACATGCTATCGCCTTACGCCAAAACCCTGAGCAAAAAATTTCAGTTAGAGACGACACTTCCATGCAAAAAATTATTACTCAATTTTTTTGAAAAAAAAAAACTACATCGCTCATTATTTAAATCTAAAGTTTTACGTAGAACAGGGTTTAATAATTAAGAAAATTCATAGAATTTTAGCTTTCAAACAACGAGCGTGGCTTAAAGAATACATTGCTTTCAATAATATGAAAAGACAAAATGCGTCTAGCGAATTTGAAAAATCTTTCTTTAAAAAGATGAATAACGCTTTCTATGGAAAAACCTGTCAAAATGTTAGGAAACGTATTCGCGTACAGGGCGTTTTTAGTGAGGAACAATGCCAAAAAAAGTTAAACAGTCCTCTGCTGGAATATTTTGAAATAATTAATGAAAATTTTTCAGTTTTCAAAATGAAAAATCCAAATTTGTGTCTAGATAAACCAATTTATATAGGTTTCAGCGTTTTAGAATTAGCGAAGTTGCACATGTATAAATTATTCTATTCCCATTTTAAACACTTTTACAAAGAAAAATGCGAGTTGTTATACACAGATACAGATTCTTTGTATCTCTATATAACAATTGAAGATGTATATAGTGATTTAAAAACAAATTTTTTAAATATTTTGGATTGCAGTAATTTCGAACCCAATCATATAATGTTTAATGAAGAAAACCGTGGAAAACTGGGATTTCTAAAAAGTGAGACACTCACCCCCATATCGGAATTTGTGGGTTTGAAATGCAAAATGTACGCATTTCGTTTCGGTGATACTGCTAAAAAGACCGCGAAAGGAATGAAAAGGAGCGCGCTCAAAAACATTGGATTTGAAACGTATAAAAACGTTTTCGAAAATGCTTCCCTGATTAGGAATTCTCAATATTCAATCATTTCAAAAAAGCACGAACTGCAAACGATTTTTCAAAATAAAGCTAGCCTCTCGGGATAATATGACAAAAAATATTTGTTAGATGATGGAATTCAATCATTGTCTTATGGTCACTATAACACGCGTGAAGAAGACATGAATTAAAAAAAAATAATGGAACTTTTTTGTAACATTTTATTGTAGAGTGTGACATTGTATTTTTGCAACTTATATTTTTTATGCTAATGATCGACAAAAACCAAAAATGTGTTTCCCTCCCATAGAATACCCAGAAGATATGGCTTTATTTCAACCAATTTATTTGCAAGATATGTGTATTCAAACTATTTTATCTTCGATATTATGTATAGCTGAACTGTATAATGTAGAACTGAAGATTCCTCGTACGATTTTAAGAGATATAATAGAGAAAGGTCGATTCTGGATTGATTTTGAAAGTAGTTTCTCCTTAGAGAACAGAGATGTATTTTGGGATGAAAGTTTAACTCTCTATGAAAGAATTCGATTTAATAAGTGGTTTTCTAAACAATTTATTGCCTGGTTTTTCTTTGATGATGATGTTATATTTCTTTTACACCTAAAGATTGCACATATCACATTTGTAAAACATGTAATTGTTCAAAATAATGAGTCTAATATTTATTTGAAAAGCTGCAACAAATGTTTAGAATTGTGGTTACGATGTCAAACAGACACTACCAGAACGAAATGTAAAATTTTCAGAAAATTCAATCATTTCTTATGTTATAATGAAAGGGATACCCTTTCTTATATGCGAAATGAAGATAACTGGTGTGAGATATGTAAGCAAAGTCCTCTGTATTTCATTTGCGACGAGAATTCATGTTGCATTTCTTTTGGAAACTTGATACACGAATGTCCCCGAATTAACCATGATCACTGTTATAATAATTGCTATGGAGGTTATGTAGAAAACTTTTCTTTTAACTGTCGAATATGAACAAAAATACTGATACATTATGGCAACATTCTGATTAATCATTTTTATTTTATAAACACCCTGAAATTTTTGTTGATATGTAATGATTCCATTTATGTTTGTAACAATGTGAAATGTACTTTTTGTTTTATTTGATTACTTATTGTATTATCAATATAACATCTCACATGGTGTAATGAAGATAATGGGTTAGTTTCTATATAAATTTACAACGAAAAATCGTTTTGATTTCTTTAAATGTTCATTTTAATTTCTGATACTTATATGCGAAATGAAGATAATTGGTGTGAGATATGTAAGCAAAGTTCTCTGTATTTCATTTGCGACAGGAATTTATGTTGCATTTCTTTTGTAAACTTGATACACGAATGTCTCGCGAATTAACCATGATGACTGTTATAATAATTGTTATGGAGGTTATGTAGAAAACTTTTCTTTTAACTGTCGAATATGAATAAAAATACTGACACATTAAAGCAATATTCTGATTTATCATTTTTATTTTATAAACACCCCCTCCATGTATGTTTCGACGAAAAAGAGGGGGGGAGGGAAAGAAATTTTTGTTGATATTTAATGATTCCATTTATGTTTGTAATAATGTGAAATGTACTTTTTGTTTCATTTGATTACTTATTGTATTATCAATATAACATCTCACATGGTATAATGAAAATAATGGGTTAGTTCCCATATTGGATTTACATCGAAAAATCGTTTTGATTTTTTTTAAGTGTTCATTTTAATTTTTGATACCTTTATATATTTTACAACAGTAATATGTTTTTTGTTTCATTTGATTTTTTCATTGTATCATGCATACAAGAATGATTATTTTGTATTAAGCTTCTGTAATCCTTTAGAAAAAAAATAAAAAATGGACCTTATCCAAGAGGTCCGGTTTTAGTATCTTCTTGGAGGAATTTACATTTTATTAATTTCTTCAAGGCAGATGCTTTTACCGGAAAACAAAACAGTGGAATAGAAAAAGGCAGCTCATAAATAAGTGTAAAAATGTATTATTTATCTATATATCTGATATTTTTTTTTTCAGAGACAAAAAAAAAAAATTGCATTTGAAAGAAAAAAAATCCTTTTTATTGATCAAATTGTTTGTGTTACACACAAGTGCGATGTAATTCTCGCACAATAGCATCATCATTCAGAATAACAAAGTAAGCAATTTTAATTACATAGCTTTCATCTCTTATACATTCACTTTCATATTGAGTTTTTTTCGAAGAAACACAATCCAACATGCTATTATATAATTTACTACATGCCGAAAAAAGAGCTATTTGTTCATTTTGAATGTATAAGTAGCAATATCCATATTGTTGTTGTGGTTGATGGTCAGCTTTATGAATATGCTTGACCACTTCGGCATTCTTCAAAATTTTCAGGTAATGACGATTTCCTTTCCCGCTAGTGTTTTCATCGTAAAGAGCATTACGAATGCAGTCGCTTAGGTTTAAGAAAAAATGATTAATTTTTTCAACGTGTACTTCTTCAACAGGACTGTTTTCGGAGTTTCCAGTGTGCAAATAGCCGTAACGTTCCATCGTCGACTTCTGAAGCGTTAGTGATGTTTTGCAGGAATAACACGCATATTTATCAAAGACACTCAATTTTGTTTCTTGGCATGAAAAGCATGACAACAGCGGCGACGTTTGAATTTTTTTTAAAAAAATTCCCTAATAAAAATTTCATTTTTTTTCTTATCTTTCGTGCAGAGGTCCTTCAAAGAGTACCCTCTTACCATACAAAATAAAAAATAAAGAGCAAATTTTCCGCAGGATGTACTGGTATCATCTTGAAAGCATATTTTATTATAAAATGTTTTGTTAGCGTTGGTCATTAAAAAGTTTAAAATATTTTTGTTAGATGGAGCAAGACCATAACTGTCGAAGTAATATGCCGTGCTGTTTTTCTTAAAATATATCGAAATCCAGTGGCTCCCAGGTAAAGTATGCGGATCCGAATTCACTATAAATGAGGAGTAATGTCTCTTTCGTAAGGGTATGAAATCGGAAGGATATACACCTCCAAATGTTTTTTTGATTCGACTGTCGCCACAGGCATATTGACACAGAGTTAAAGTATCCATTACCGCCTTTGTTCGAAATGAATATTTCTGTATATGCTTTTAAACACTTCTTCGTACACTTGATGTTTCTTTGATGGGAAAATTTCAATAATTTTTTCGGCAAAAGCGAGAAAGAATGCAGTGCGCAGGTTAGCTATTTTATTGGAAAACATCATATCGCCTATACTTCGAATTACCTCCTCGCCTGCACCCGTTTCCTTAGCTAGTTCGATAATTTCATTTCCGTATATTTGCAAAACTTCGTCCATGATTTTTAATAATCTGTCGTGACTCCGCGTGACTTGTCTATTTCAATTATGTTCCCGTATTCAGCATAGACTATCAGGGTAACTGTTTCTGGCAAGGCCGCTGCAAATTTGATATCAATGGCTATGTTTCCGCTCTTATTTATGCTTACGTGGCTTTCATTAGATGCCATATCTGGAGTCAAATCAACGGCATATAATGTATACCCATCTTTGTATTCATCAAAGGAGATATTAATGTTGGGGCTTGAATGATATCGATTTAAATCTGTAAAGATGCTTAAATAACTTCGCCCATAAAATGTTTTTTCGAAATTGGGCTGATAGGGTTTGGAAGGTATCATCTGTCCCCCATTTAATATGCATAGGTAGTTTAGGTTATAGTGATGAAATTTAAAAGGATTTCTGTTGATGCTTCCATTATAGGCGGCATTAGATACAAAACCTAGAATGAGACGTGTGGGTAGCTGACCAATAAAAGCGTTTGCTATAGTTGTCGATTGCAAACCGCTCGATATTGCAAAACTTTTTATGTCAATCCTACGAATGGGCATCTTAATAACTCCTTTTTCTAAAGCCTTTTCGTGTGCTATTAGGATGGAGGGAGCCACGCTGACTTTTCTCACGTATAGTTTTGCTAGCTGAATTCTAATTTTATAATTGTCGTTTGCCGACATCAAAGTGAAAACATCTTTATGCCTTTCCAGTTTAATGCGTACATTAACCCCGTTGACTAACAATTTCGGTTGAGTGGCCAAATCGAAGTGCAATGGTCCCACGAGGTCGAGGCTTTGGCTAAGCTTGCAACGATTTGCACGCGTTGTATAACCTTCGTTTTCGTCTCCCACAACATCATGCTTAGATGCAGTATCTTTTGAAAATAAGCCAGCACTCAGTAGATTATCTTGACCTGATTTGGAATAGAACAACAAACTTTCCAAAAGGGCTCTATAAGAATAATTCACTTGTGACGAAACCTGTTTATCATTTAAAAATATTGAACAGTCGGAAAACAATGTGTTTAAAATATAATTAACAGGTGCCACCCCGTCGGCGTCGGTGAGATTGGTATCGTTTTTTTTCGTTATTTTAAGTCGTGTGTGTAGTATCGTATGCGCCAAATCCAAATAGTGTTCACCATTACCGCTAATGTAAAATTCTACGGGCGTCTTATCAGACAATGAAGATACGGGGTGGATTTCCACGAAAGAAGAGGAATCGATGCCCAGTTGTACGGCGACACCTTTAAAGAGATCCAATTCGCTCTTAAGGGATATAACCCCCTGAGTTTCCATTACTATTAATCTTTATGTAAAAATATCTGCTTTTGTCTTACAACGCTTGCTCTTTGATTGACGATTTTTCCTCTTGCGCTTTCTTTTTATACCTTCTCCCCTCTGTAATTTTTCAAAAATATCACTTTTTATTTTATTAGAGGTCTCACGTAACCTGCTCCGAGCAGAGTCCTTAAATGACGATCCCGCTGCAACATCTGACAAGACGTTCTTTCCTGTTTGCATCAACTGTTTGCCCAAATAACGACCGGCTCTAAGTGCCAACGGCGTAATGTATCGGCGCAAATCTCCAAAAAACCCATAACCTCGTTGGTGAGGTATACCTTGAAAGTAAACACCACCGCCGCCACCAACTTGAGCACAATAATAGGATTCGCACTCTTTCTGATTTAAGTGCATTTCTCTAAGGATGTTTTAAGAAAGTGAGAGGAAAGCTTGAAGAATCTTCAATTTATATAGTTTTCTTACGGCGAAAAGACAGGACTACAAATGTTTTTCCTCCCGTAAAGGTAATTTTTTCCCGCTACTCGTTCTCAGTTCTATTTCTATCGTTTCCACATAGTGCTTTCGCAAAGGAAAATATATAGTTTTTTCATAATGCTTCACAATTTGATCATTTTTTTCATTCACGCAGGGAATAACCCTTAGCAGCGGAACATGCACATCTCCAACGTGATGTGATTCGATTAAATCGCTGTACACAAAAAGTTCTGTAATGCCCCCGTCCAGTTCTAAAGGATAGTCGCTTATATATTTTCCGCTCTTGAAATGGGTGTTGAAGAATCCCAGCATGTCTGCCAGCCCTTTCCCAAATGCCAGCTCCGATTCTGGAGGAACTTCTAAAAACACTTTTGAATTCGCTAATTGTCTTAAATGTACGTGTTGAAATTCGCGAAATAAAGTTTCCGGTGGTTTATATACGCCTGCGCTGACATGCAAATGTAAAGTTTCTTTTTCAGTCATAGTTACTTCGGGATATCCTTTAATTATAAGTTCCACAGCTTCCTCCTCCTCCACAGTTAGGGGCAAGAGCACAGGAAACTTTCGCGTTTGCGAAATTATAAGGTTTTCGCGGACGCCGAGTATCCTTAAAAGGGAGGATGCTCTTTCTTGAGTAATATGCAGCTCCGTGTTTTCTGACACCTTTATTTCTAGTTGGGACTTCGTCTGATCGTAGGTGAAAGTGACAAAATTTTCCAATTTAAGATCTTGGATATTTTTTGCTACGTCGCCAAAGAGACCCCTAGATACATCTGCTTTTATTAAGGTTAACGGAATCAAATGCAGTTTCGTGCTAGAAGGGCTCCTATTTATGATTGAAAATAACTGATCTTTATTTTCAGCTATTGATCTGAATCTCATCACTTGAGATTTTTTAATAATAGTATCTTCATCTGGTAAGTAAAACATCTGTAACATTTTAGGAGCTTTTCTTTTAGAAATGTGTACTTCGAAACCATTTGCAAGAACCCAGCGAATACTCCTCCCTTCATGTTCTAGAACGAATTTCACAGCGTCCTCTCTACCGAGAATGGTACTAATTTTATCATTCAGTTTTGATAAAAATTCCTCTAGAGAAACATCTGCGTTTACCGAAACTAAAACGCCATAATTAAATGATAAAGTATGGCGTGAAAATTTAATAGGAATGCTTTTCTCCACATTCCTAGTTATTACATAGTCATTATTATACTCTCCCACATTATACCAATTTCGTGGAATAAAAATTTCAGTTAGACCTACTTCCCAAGAATCGTTCAATAACAGAGGAGAGGCGAGTTTTGTTCGATAAGATGATTGATTGTTTTGAGGGAAATACTGCATGCTCGCATTGCTGGGTAGAGTAACGTAGAATTCGTCTGTCATTTCATCCATGACGCTTTCACCCACGAATTAAACCGTCGATCAAAGCCTTTCCACTTGACGAAATATTCTTTCTTAGCACCGACACCTCTCGTTTGCAGAATTTTTTCCACTCTCCAGAAATCGTGAGAACTCTTTAATACTTTTTGTAACTCTTGTTCGTAAAACCTTCCTTTCAGAACTGTTCCTTTTAAATCTTTAAGCAGATATGTCGGAGGACTCGAAGGATATCTCTTATATCTGACAAAAACCTCATCCGTTCAACTGGGCAAATAACCTTTGCGAAATGCTCGCCTTGTTTTAGAAATCCTCACCTGGTCATTTACCTCAAATTTGTATCTCGGTTTTATGCTATAGCCATACAGTTTTTCAAAAATTTCACTTTCTAGTTCCGGCTTCACGTCGGCAGGTGCATAACCAGTACTACGATGAATACTCAAATTATAGCTTTTCAAAACTGATTTCAAGACATGCACATACCTGTAGGAATTGGTGTAAGTAAATATTCGATAGAGTTTAGATTTTAGCGTTCGATTAAATCGCTCTACAACACTCGCCTTGTATTCGCTGTTAGAGGCATAATGATGTATTCCATGTCTTCTAAAATAGTCACGAACTTTTTTATTAAAAAATTCTTTTCCCTCATCTGTTTGTAAATTCACCACAAAATTTGTCTCCTTAAATAGCTTCTTAAATCCTTCGAGTACAGAATCTGCACTCTTCGATTTTAAAGGAATGGCATACCCGCGTTTAGAAAACACATCAATTGCTGTTAATAAATATTTTACACCATCGTTATATTTAGAGAGCTTAGACAAATCAATCAAATCGCATTGCATTAATTCTCCAATGCCGAAAGACAACACCTTCCGTCGTTTGAAATTAAAGCGAACTGGTTTATGTAACGTATAAGCATCCTGTTTCATTAACCATCGACGCGTCGTTTTCAACGGAAGTTGTGCGGCACGAGCCAATCTTACCACTCCGCCATACGAAGCGGGCTTTTCTACATCGTAATAGATATTTTCTAAAATTGCGTCGGCATCGTTTAAAGCTCCTCCCATTCCTCTTTGTAAGGTGCTTGACTTTGGGATCTCCCTCTTCTTTCCTGCTGTACTTTATATCTCTGCTGTTTTCTTTTTGTTTGATGATCGAAGTCTTTCACATTTGATGGGGGCCATCGAAAGACATTTTCCTCGCCGCTCGAGGATTTATTTTCCGTGAGGGGGTAGTGCGATGAGGTATCTCTCATGCGAGACAACACATTCTGATTCCCTATCCATGAGCGCGGTATATTAATTTCTTCGATAGCCTTTAGAAATACATCGAAATGCCTTGGCTCTTGAGCATTTTTTATATTTCTCATTAGGTAATTAAAGAAATCCACCATACTGAATCCCTGAATCGTTTTACCGTCAAGAATCATTTCTCCGCGATCGTTCCATGAATAAAGCCTCCATTTTAATTTTTCGGCGACCAGAGGCACCAATCTAGAAAATTTCTGGGGTGTTGATAGAATAATATCCCTAATAACAGGATCTTCCACTTGCTGGAATCCCTTCTCTTCTTTAGTTTCTTTCGCTTCATTCGCAAGGCTCACACGTATAGGTTCTGGTGGTGCGTGCACTGTTCTGTGATACCGCGTGATTAGCTGCCCCAACAACTTTGCTTTCATGTCGTCGGGTAATTTTGCTCTTTCTAATAACGTGTCTATGTCATCTTCCAATCTCAATTCTGGCTTCTGAAGATGATAAGACGATACCAATTCTTCGGGTATGAGAGCCACTCTTTTGGCCATTGTAGCCCAAAATTGGGATTAAGAATTTTTTTTACAGTCGTTTGCTAATAACTGGTCCTAAAATACCACCCAAGGCAGATATTATTGCCGGAGCAATCAATGGTAAAAAGCCTCCCGATTGGTTGACTAAATTTTTTTTTTCTTTTGTATGCTTTCGTGTTTTTTAGATAGCAACCTTAAGAGATTCTTATATTTTTTCAGCTTACGTACATTAACGGGGATATTTCCATTCAAAATATTTAAACAAACTTCGCAGAGAGATAAAATTTGATCCTTATTTGCAGTCTGTAACAAAGCACGTTTCTGCGATGGGTGGGAATGAGCTAATATTCGCAAGAAATGATACTGCTTTTTCAAATTCTTCTTCGTCATTTCGGACGAAATAACCACAGTATTCCGTCTTTATCTGGAAACAGATTTTCACGCATCCGATACTTCTCCGATGTTTGAGGGTGTAAGTCAATAACTAAATAACCAAAGGGTTTCGTTGTTGCTTTTATATAAGCATCCGTCAAAAAATGCCAGTTCTGAGGATATAACTGTCGTCCTAAGCAACTAACTTGGGAGACATCTCTTGCATTTTTAAACAAAATGATATAATGCGCATTAAGACTAATGTCGCGCATAACCTTTAAACGAGGGAATAAGTTTTGTAATATCACTATAACGCTGACTTCACAATGGTGTGAGGCGGCAGTAAAAAGATCGGCAATTTTCTCATTTAGTCGATGCATCAGGTCATCGACCACTATCAAATACCCTTTTTCGTATCTATCCGGAAGACCTTGAATGAATTCAATGTCTGGTTCTTCCCAAAACCAAGGTGCGGAATACGAATAACACCATTTTACTTTTCTGATAGGGGCTTCATATATTCGATTTCGTATCATTTCGCGTACCAACGAAGTTTTACCTGATTGACTCGGGCCAATAACCAAACAGGAACTTGGATGTTTGAATTTTAGCATCGCTGATAAATTCCTTTTTTTTTTTCTTTAACAAAAATATACTTACATTCATCCAACCGTTTCCGATATCCGAGGACTCAAATGTCTATACATTTTGTCTGCAAAAACTGCATAGTTTCATAAATTCCCCCCTCATCATTTGTACGCCAATTATATCGGCTTTCAACATATCGATATCTTTCCAAAAATAACGTATATCATAAACTGTTTTATTCTCTTTTACACATACATGCAAAAACAATTTTCGACCAATATAAACCGATTCCTTACAAGTAGAATTTCTTAAATCCACTTTCCCTTCACCCCATTCACAATTCCTCATTAATTCTCCGAAAAATATTCCTACGACGACTATTGTTATTGCCAAAAATAAAACGAAATTTATAATAAAAATACTCCATTTTGTTGCACTCATCTTGCATCTACTACTCTTAATTCTCACTTTCAACTCCCTTTTTATACTAAATATTTCCAAAAAGAAAAAAAAAAAAAGAAAAGAAAAACGAAAATGCACAAGCGAACTCAAGACAACGAACCCAATGAATGACCTGACGTTTTATGGGTTACTGCTGGTCGTCTCCGACCCCCCCCCCCGCCGTCCAAAGAAGGTTAAAAAAACTACCAAAAGAAAAGAAGAAGATACTACTTTTAAGAAAATCGAAGGCGTTTTATGAATGGTGTACGAGGGGGACAAGCATTCACAACGTCGCTGCTGTCCTTCACTTACACCATCCAAAAAAACGTTAAAAATACTACAAAAAAGCACTCACAGCTGGTGGCTATCAAACAAAAGAAACCTACAAACATGTTCCAAAACGACAACAAACATGTTCCAAAAGTCAACAACCGAGAGGTCAGTCTCTAACTAAAGCAATCCCATTTTAGAAAAACATGGTATATGACAAACAGTCTCGCCTACATTACCGCCTACTACTACATCCAAGTACTTTTGAAGGACGACGGCACTTCCGGGGTGCAGGGATACTCAAATCCTAACTACTGTTACCTATACATCGAGAATTCATTGCTGGACACTACATGTATAAGTACAGATAGATAGAGATAAGTAAGTAATAAAGTATTTGACTGCTATAAACTCATCATTCAGATCTTTAAAAGTGTTCAAATAGTAAAAACATGGTACTGTATGCTTTTACAACATTACTTATGACTTATTTTGCCCACATGAGATATTTCTTTTGATAGAGTTAACATAAACTAGGTTGCTGAATAATTGCATTTTAAAATTCTTTCCATTTTAATTCATCCTGAATAATTTTACTCTGATTGGTATCATCTCTATCTGTCTTTCTCTCTTTCGTTTTTGTTTGTATATTATTTCTAGCCGTCTATATTTTAGTTCCACATCCTCTATTTGAGTGTTTGACATTAAATTTAACGGTATTTTGCTTTAGATTGAGTAGTTCTAAAATAATTAAGTAATTTATTTCAATTTTAAAAATTATGGTTAGTCTATCTCTCTCTGTCTTTCTCTCTTCCTTTTTTGTTTATTTCTAGTAATCTATATTCTAGTTCTATATCCTCTATGTGAATGTTTGACATTAAATTTAACTTGAATTTTTCACAAAAACTTGAATTTGTATTGAAATGCATAATGATACTAGAAAATAATTCTTGAAAATGTTCATGTATCACTGATAATCTTGATTGTTCTGAACTACTGTTCCGCCGGGCCCAGTGTGTAAGAATGTTATGTGAAAATATATTTTAATCGCCAAAGAGAGCGTAAATCTTTAATGATGTATACTTCTTGTTCTTGGATCTGGCAGTGCCAGTTGAATGCGTGTTAGACTTGAATAAACTTGGACGTTTAGAAACCTGATTCGTAATGTTCATTTACATTTGTGATGTTATGTGTGATTTGAATTAGTGTTTCTTGAAACAGGATAACTTGAATTCTTGACGGTTATTATAATATTTTATAATGAGTTTATCTATTTTTGATCTCATATCTTTAAGACAAATATATACCCATTGGCATGGATTATATACTATGGCTATGTTTTCAAGAGAAACTAGTTAGTCTATTTCTTAAACAGAGGACATATCACGAAACGCCTATGCAGTCAGCCTGTCCGTCTAGAATCGAGCTCAGGTCGAGGTACCAATATTCAGCAACATTATTGCTCGGCCGATCATAGGTTCATGTAGCTTAATAACACGTCAACACTGTTTTTATACCATCTCAAAATTAATTTAGAAGTTTCATTCTTTTGAAACTAGTTGAATTTCAACTGCAGTCCACGTTCACATGAAAACTTTGACAGGGCGATTAAAGAGCCAGTTTCATACCTTGATGCAGATGCAATTCTACCGCATATAGCAGTACTTCCTTGTAACCTGAAACACTTCCATACTGGGTCTTTGGGAATTTTCCTAATTAAATAGCAAAGGGCCAACGATTGTAAATTTCGAAGCACTTACTATCTTAAAGTTTTCATTCCACACACTGGGCCCACCAGCGGCCGAGCGGTAAAGTCGCTGAACACTGGTAGTTCGGTCCGAGGTTCGAATCCCCCGAACGGGCTGGCTGCATGGGCGTTTTCGTGGTTTTCGCCATGTGTAACGTGTATACGAGCCAGTTTCCCTTAGAAAGTCCTCCCCGAAGGCATTCCTCCTCTTAGGCAGATAGCCCTCGAGGCTTTGCCATAATCATACACACACACATCGTATTGGATTATATTTCATTTGAAATCCCATTCCGGTTGATCTTTACAATATGGTAACTGGTAGTTTGGCGACATTCTGGAGGCGATAAAGGCTACTACCTGGGACTTTGGTAATAATGTGAGCGGTACTCAGTTCCGATTACGCATTATTTTGCGTGAGGGAAATGAGAGATCATGGGATATGTCATGTGATATTAATGGACGAATTACGGTTCTTTAATCGGAAAAGGGGGAAATCGGGAAAAAATCTGGAAATTTTGTATTTAGCTTTATTCTGTGTTGTGTGAAACAGTGTTTGTTAATTTTTGGATCCCATGGCCCTAACTAAAGTGAATTCGAAATGGGTATTTAGGCATTGTGATAAAGAGAAGTTTGCTTTTTATTTAGAGGAGGAAGTATGGAGGAAAAATTCGCAGAAAAAAATCTTTCAATAATTTTATTGAATGAATTAGAAAAGTGTATCCGCCACGTAATCAAGATTCTGAAGAAGATTAGGTAAGTTTGTATTTTTAATTAGAGAATATTATTTTTATGCATTGTGGTAATGTAAGGTGGAAATGTAAGGTGGAAAGGAATTTGGTATTATTGGGAAAATTGTTATTAGCAATGATTTAGTTTAAAGTAATTAGGATTCTAAGGTAATTTTTATTAATTTAATGTATGTGCTCATTTATATTTTAAGTAGTGTTTTTGAATTTAATTATATTTTAATGAAATGATAGTTATTTTGTGAATTTTATGTTTGTAGGAAATTGGTATACGTTTTAGTTGAAGTAAACGTGCATGGAAATAATTTAAATATCTGACACTAAGTATTTGTAATGGTTGCGGTATGAATTCGTTGGTGACGTTTATAATATAATAGATGATTTATAGGTAAACGTTTTTGGATATTTTATTTATTTTATATGTGGAAATGTTCATATTTGGAAAGGGTAAATACTTTTTCGCGATCAGGTAATTTCATATATGTTCTTTTTATCGGGTTTAAAGATTGAGAAAATTGTCATGTATTTTCGTGAAATTTTTCTAATTTATGAGAAAAAAGCAGTGTACATGGATATAGCGAAGAGTGCGCGCAATGCCATTTTTGTGCAATTCTGGGATGTTTTTTTAAGTAAAAATAAGTCGACGTGTACATGGTTTAGTGATATTTTAATTAAATGATAGTTAGTTTGTGAATTTTATGTGTTGTAGGAATTTGGTATACGTTTAAGTTGAAGTAAACGAGCATGGAAATAATTTAAATATTTGATACTAAGTATTTGTAATGCCTGCGTTATGAATTCGTTGGTGACGTGTATAATGTAATAGATGATTTAGAGGTAAAAGTTTTTGGATATTTTATTTATTTTATATGTGGAAATGTTCATATTTGTAAAGGGTAAATACTTTTTCGCCATCAGGTAATATCATGTATGTTCTTTTTACCTGGTTTAAAGATTGAGAAAATTGTCATGTATTTTCGTGAAATTTTTCTAATTTATGAGAAAAAAGCAGTGTACATGGATATAGTGAAGAGTGTGCGCAATGCCATTTTTGTGCAATTCTGGGATGTTTTTTTAAGTAAAAATAAGTCGGCGTGTACATGGTTTATGTGTATGTGTTATTTTGAAAAACGCGTAAGGAGTATGGTATTGTGCACTTTTTCCCAATTTTGCAGTGAATATTTGTCATGATTAAGCAGTTTTGTTAGATAAAATTGCTAGCATAAGTATAATTCGGCTAGTAAATTGTTGGAAGAAGTGTTCAGTAGATAAAAAGAAAAGAAACATGTCTTTACTTCGTGAAGACAAAATGGCGGCGGGAAAAAAAAATAGAGGGTTGCTTTAGGAGAGTTGGTCGCCAAATTTTCGCCAAAAAAACGCCAAGTTACCATAATGTAAAGATCAACCCCCATTCCAATTTAACATCCATCCTAATAGGCGGAGTTTAGAAATAATAGAGGATTTAGCTAGAGTTTGATGCCCTAGCCTCTTTTCAAGAGCAAACTTAGTTTTTCGAAAAATTCAAGAAATATGTTTTGCAAAATAGTTGAAGTCAGTTTTTTTCCTAAATTAATATTACGTGAGATTTTATTTCTCTCAGTATTAACCCTCCCCTAAAAGCAGGAGTGAAGAAACTAATGCCCGCCTGCCCGCAGCAAATTAAAGCAATACAACGCAGTATTTATGTAATGTATTTACAATATTAACTATACAGGTTACAGGAAAGAGCGAGACCGAACACACGAGCGACTTAGGAGTACTATTCGTGTACCTTCCGAAATTGGCAACTGTACAACGCAAGATTTCCCTGGAGTCCAGGAGCTCGACGTCGGAAGTGTAATAGGATTTTTTTTTGCTGTAAACGGCTATACCAGGGCAAGGAATAAGACAATAGTTTCATATAAGATACAAGATGCTGTTACAGTTTTCCGATGTTACAAGACGCTGATATTGTACATTAATAATGCTACTATATTGACGTACCCCGATAGTTGCTAATTTTGCACTGATATATTTACACAGATATTTAAACATATTACACTGTTGTTTAGACATTTCTTTGGGATTTTACCCTGAAACATATAAACTCCTCTCTGATGCGCATTTAAAAGCATAAGTACTTGCTTTCGATCGCATTGGACATTACATTGGACAGTTTACTCTACAATGGACAAGTTTGATTTAATGCTTCGTTATTAATTCAGGTATTCAGTGGAGATCTATACACTTCTTGCCACGTCATGACGTTAATCTTTCATATTGGTACTTTACTAAGGAGACTGCCCGATCATGTCCTAAACTGTGTCACAGCTTTATTTTTGCAAATCTGAAAACAAAGTCCATTTGCTTTTTCAGACTGTCTTCAATAGAGGAATACCATCGATACTTCAAAAACGCTTAAAAAATTCGCAGTGATATATATAGTACGGATCCTTTATGATTATTGGAAACAAATTGAAAATTTTATAATTAGCGCATTGCAATTTAGTATATATAAAATGCTTTGTATGAGGCATGTTTAACCTTTATGGCAATGAGACCCCATAGAATTAATTGCAAACACACCAAACACCAATTTCACGATCATAAACAGAGACTCTTAATTAAATAACATCAATTCAGATTTTTAGTGCTTTTATTCACCTTGCGATCCTACTGTAAAATTTCCATATTCCAAATGAGGTTTCAATTGCTCCAAACGGGGAACTGTTTCGAGCAATTTGCATTTGCTACATTGACGGAAATGAATCCTCAATACTTCAAAATGTTGCCTGCTTGTGTATAGAAGATACAAATGATGTATGAGTGTACAAATGGAAATTAAAATAGATAATGCAACAATAAATACGGTGGATTCCTATAAGTATTTAAGCATAATAGTGGATAAAATGCCTTCTTTCAAAGGACATATCTTTTGTATCACTGGCAAGGCAAATAAGGCTTTACATTGGAATAAGAATTTCTCCAGCAACACTTCACCGATCCTGTTGCTTTAGTTAAACATACAGCTTGATCTCATTCTAAAAAAATTAAAAATATGTTGTAATGTATAATAATTATAAGAGATAGGACAGCAGTTTTATTAAGAAACAATCTCGACAATTCTCTCCGAAGCAATTTTATAAAAAAAATTCTTTGAGTATTTCTCAAATTTTAAGAGAATTCCTGAGTTTTCGCGAATTTAATTTTTTCGCTGCTACGAAACATATTCGAAAATTTTACGTATATTCATCATTAGCTTTTAATTTTCACCAAGCCTATTTCAAAGAGGAATATCTTGTATGCTTTAAGTACTCATAATGGATTCGCAGTGATCTATCTATATAATACATATGCATTCTGAAACCGCGGGCAAACCAATCAACCAACAGCGAAATTATCTAGTTACCTATAGTACTGCCTAAACTATAAAAACTGCGCATAACCACATATGTGTCAAAGTACTAGTTTCCCCTCACTTCCATAGGAGCTGGTAAAGCGCAGCAGACCAGCAACAAAGTTCTACATTCTCGTATTCGTATTCAGATTTCTCAGTTATACCTATTATTTATTATGCCTTTCCTGTCCGCCTTTTCAATTTCTGATATGGGGGTAAACGATCTTTAATATAACAACTGCTCAGAAATTTTTGATAGTTGGCCCTTTGGGATTTAATTAAGAAACACCTCAATGCAAGGCCCAGTGTGAATGTATTTCTGGTTACATTTAAGTACTGTTATGTGCAGTAGAAACACATCTACATGAAGCTATGAGATCGGCCCTTTAATCGTTCTTTTACGTGAACTGAAATTACAGGTGAAAATCGTGTAGTTACAAAAGCATAAAGCTTCCAAGTTTATTTTGAGATGGTGTGAAAACAGTGTTGATGTGTTATTAAATGTACTTGGAGCCCTGAGCATCCGAGCGGTAATGTTGTTGAATACTGAGAGGTCGACCTGGGTTCGATTCCAGATTGATGGTCTGCATGGGCGTTTACATGCAAGTCCTCTGTGTAAGGCGTATAGGAGCTACATTACCTTAGAAAGCCGTCTACGAAGGCATCCCTCCCTTAAGGAGATAGCTCGCGCATGGTTTCTGAGACTCAAATAACACCCCCATTATATTACATCATTGATCTTGCGAGTTTGTATATATTTGCTCTATACATTTAAGCTCGAATAATATGTTAAGTCATTATTTGCAGCCCTAAAGTTTATAATCCACACATTGTTAATAAAATATTGTCACCAAAAGTCTTTCTTCAGTTACATATAATAAAATATATATTTCTTTAGTGATATAGTACGTTGCTGACCAAAAGTGCGCACGCAATACAGAGAATGAACTTTAAACTTGCGCTTGAATTTCATTCGTTGAAGTTCAACTCTTGTTGCAACTTTTGTGTGGGGTCATGGGAACCGCTGCTTTGAATACTATCTCTTTCTACCTGATTTAAATATGCGCGATCATAAATTTACATTGTGGCATGAAAACGGAAATGGTTAACACACAGTAAACATGCGTAACATAAAATGACTGGTTAATTAAAATAAATGACACCTTTGCAATTTGCATTTAGCCTATCGAGTAATATCTCGTCAAAGTTACTATATTTAATCAGATTTGTATGGTCAAAAGTATCCTTTGCTTCCATAGATAATATTGAATCTTGTTTTCACAATTGATTTATGTTCAATGTTTTCTTCCTTCCGAGAATCTGAAAATTTCCATTTAGAAACAGGCGTTTGGACTCTGAATTAAATTGGATTACCCATGTTACCAGTGCTTCACAACAAATTTTCCGAAAAGTAAGCTTCTTTCAACCGCGATTATATCTTGCCAACTGATATATATCCAGCTTGATTTATTTCAAGCTCTGGTATAAATATCGAGAAATACGATCAAATTTGACTGTGAATGTTTATCAGGAAATACAATTATGGCATAAGTTCGTCTTGCTATATTTCACGCTCTAAAACAAGTACCGCAAAATATGATGATGCTAGAAGATGTTCATCAACCAATGCAATTAAACCAGTTATTACATATTAACTGAACTTCATCTAAAAATTGTCTTACGTCTCTAGTCCTTAATAAATTCATTGCTTTTTACAGTTTTTCATCTCATGCAGTTATTAATTTAAAATGGCCTCAATATGTATTCAAAGAACCGAAGCAATTAAATTCCCTCAATTGGCTAGGCCGCATACATACTTCCAGGAATATTTTTAACACTAATTTTAAGTATTAACCGCTACCTGCATATTAAACTGTGGCCAGACACTGAAGGATGTTTATTAGAAGAGAAACCATCCAGGTGAATAATAGTAGCCGCATTTTCGAATCATGAATACTATCTTTTCCGTACAAATTTTGAGATCTTTGGACTTTTGAGGGCCAAACACTAAAAAGGCTGGAGGGTTTTAGTGAATGTTTAGTGCTTTACTTTTCATGCAGTTACAAAACCAATACCTCTCTTCATCATCCATTTAAGCTTTGATTCTTTCCAGCCAAAGTAAAATGTGCCTAAAGTCCTGCATGCAGTTTTATTCCGTTATTAAGTTGCTTGCCATCGATATTAGTGGAACGATTGCTCAGGATACTTTCTGGATGTCACGCTCTTGCTGTTGCAAATCCAGCTTTTAAAAATATGCCATGGAAACATTTCAATCCAATGGAGACCTAAGGGTAATACCCCAACCATCATAGTATTTGCGAATCTTGTTTTACAATTTGTGTCTGTGCAAATTATGTGCTTTTTTGAGAGCTCTCACTAACGTCCTTTGCTAATGTCTATATAGAATTTACTATATTTTGCAATATTTGTAGATATTAGAAAAGAAGACTTTCTTTCCTACAACAGTTTGCAGTTTAGTGACCAACACTCTATTTTTCGGCAGCAGTTATTGTAGTAAAATGAAAGGTTTATTTTGAGCCCAATTATTTACTTATTATTTATTAGACTTTATCTATTTGTCATTTCATACACGTGTAAATATGTCATTACAATGTAAATATTTCAATCAGTTTTTAATAAAAATTTCTACTTGTAAACTCTCTGTAGTTGATTTTTATATTGCGCTCTTTCAAGAAATTTTTTATTGCTCACTTTATCTAATTCTGACGAGGAGGTAAATGGTTTTAAACCATAGTGATTTTAAATCATTGGCATTGGAAGGAAATTTCTGTCTGGATATTTCGTCGCGAAAATTTAGTCTTTACCTCACTATGATTTGTGCCATATACCAATGAACCTACTAATCTGTAAAAGCTATCCGTTCCGCTTTTTGCTTTAGTGTTGTATTTATGTGTTATAAAATTAAAAAAAAAAATAATACCAAATAAAATATAAAATTAAAAAATACTGAAAAAGTTTTAAATCATAAAATTTCGAGAAAAAAAATCAAAGCTTGATTTTTCCTATCCTTAAACTTTCTCGAGCTAATGTAGCTCTGTCTAGTGTGCATCATCATAACCAATTATGCAATTTTCCTAATTCTGCTTACTACTTAGATATTTTCTGATGTGGAGGTACATGGTTTTGAACCATAGGCACTCTGTAACTAATAATCATTGGCTTGGAAAGCACACGTGACTTGTCTGCCTAAGAGGTATGCCTTCTTGGAGGGAGTTTTAAGGGAAACTAGTTAGTATATTCCTCAAACAGACGACCTATCATAAAAACGCCCATGCAATCAGCACCTCTGCCTAGAATCAAGCTTAGGTCGAAGTACCAGTGTTCAGTAGCATAACTGCTCATAGGTCCATGTGGCTTGAAAACACATCAATACTGTTGTCACACCATCGCAAAATAAATCTGGGAGTTTTATTCTTTTGTAACTAGTGATTTGGATTTCAACTAGAATCCATGGTCACATGAAAACTTTGACAGAGAGATTAAAAGGACCGGTTTTTTACCTTGATGCCGATATAATTGTACTGCACATAGCAGTACTTCACTGTAACCTGAAATATTGCCACCCTGGGTTTTGCTTTGAGAATTTTCTTAGTTAAATACCAAAGGACCGACGATTATAAATTTCGAATTACCTACTATCTTAATCATCGTGTCATTCCACATCAGATATTCCAAAAGTGAACAAAAAGGGGAAAATAGACACTGCCTAAATATGGGAAAATTCAATGGGAATATAGTACTTTATTGTTGGTCTGTTGAGCTTCACCAGCTCAGATGAAGTAAGAGATAACTGATATTTTGACAGATATGTGATTATACTGAGTTTCTGCTGTTTAGGTATTACTTGCCAGTAACCTCAGATTGTCCAACTGTGGCCATGGTGATGAGAAGTCCCTTATTGAGTTCTCGAGCCGCGTGAATGTGAATTTGAGCAAGGGGGGAAAATGCTTAATGTTGTAACAATTTCTTAGAAACATTTATGTGGAACAAAATTTATAAGAGTACAATAAACAAACGTTACACTGAGAGAGCAGCTTTAAATTATTATTAGGTCATAACCAAAATTTCTGTACATGAAACGTCGAAATGAGGATTATTTTATTTGCTTTGTATACCAAAAATTTTGCCATTGCTTTAACATTTAATTACTGGTACTTCTTGCAGAATATTTTACTTTGCAGTAAGAAATATCTCTTCATAAAATAATCAATCATCCGAATCATCGTCACACACATTGTCAGATTTCTGAATTACCTTCCTGAACGCTGTTGCGGTGAAATGTAAACTGAAGAATATATTTAAGCACACAAGCAAAGCAGTAGATACATATAAAAAATTAAAAAAAAAAAAAAAAAAAAAAAAAAAAAAAAAAAAAACATAGTCTATTCGAAGGCCACCGCTCTGCCTAAAATGGCAAAGCAGTTTGATTAAACAAAAAAGATGTGATTTGCCTAAGTTGATTATAGTCCGTTTTAATTTAAAAAATACATAGAGCGCACGAGTGTATGAAGAAACTAGTGAGTATGAAATCGTTATAGTTTTTATCATAATGATAATAATCTCAAACCTTGAATGTAATGTTAAATATCGGTGGCATCTTTGGATGGAAACTTGTTTCTGTGTTAGACGAATTTCATTATGGAATATGAATTTTTTTTAAATTTTAAGAACGCAATTTCCGAAATATTTGACACCCAACCTGCATAAGCTTCATTCATAGAAGGCAAACTCATTTTCGTAAAAATATACCAATTGTGGCATCTTTTAGTTGCACTTTTCTACTGTGACGGTTGTTTAGACGTTTGGTTTGGTTTATATGATTATGGCTCGCGGGATTCGAACCTCGCACCGAACCACCAGTGTTGAGGGAATTTACCGGTCGGCCGCTGATGTACCTTTAAAACGGGGAGGAGACTCGAAGCCTCTCACTGTATGCTTTTCTCTGCTGGAGGCCGACACTTTCAGAATCTCAGAACTAAATGCATTAAAAATGAATGAGCAATTATATAGTAAAGTGTAAAAATCACTTTAGAGAATTATCAGATTTAAAAAAAATGACATTTGTCATTGGAAGAAAATGTAATATTTCGATCTAAATTAAGAAACCCGGTTCTATGGAAACAGTGGCGAGAAAGAAAATGCTTTTATCTGCCACGTGGCAGCGTTTTGCCATTCTGTAAAGCCAAAGATACTTTCAAATTTAATCAGGAAGGTTATCAAGCAATAAATTGAGCAATTTAAAGACAATAAACAGAGCTCTTAAGAATATGTTTCTGTACGTTTTAGTGTGCTTGAATTAAATAAACATGTGTTAAAATTTTGACTTGTCTACTTAGAAATATTCAATATTTTTATGAAAATCTACTAAACGGACTCATCGAAATTATCACATACCTTTTTCTTTATTATGATAATTGTGTTAGACTGCTGGTTACGTGAATGATTAGTGATTAAAGAAATAACATAGAGAATATAAAAATTTGTACCGTCAGCTCTAACACTGTATTGGGAATCTTAAAGATATGCTGTTTTTAGGTATTCTCTTCGTAGAAAAATTTGAGATTGTTGAAAATGGATCATTTTTCCTTTGTATAATGATCCCAGGCCAACATTGTCGCTGTATGTATGTTTTTCGTGATTTTGCCATGTGTAACATGAATACGAACTAGTTTTATCCTTTGTGTACTTTGCCATATTCCAATAATCTACGTGTAACGTGCATGCACTAGGCTTCCCTTAAAAAACCTTCAATGAAGAGAGTTCCAAGTGCTTTGCCATGATCAAATAAAAAGAAGTTTGTGGCGTCTGGTTTATTATGTAACGGAAAAGGGCGCAAGGGGCTGTCTCGCTAAGGATCTCTGAGAAGGATGCCTTCATGGAGCGCTTTCTAAGGGAAACTCTTTATATTCATATTACACATATGTTTAAGCACGAAAACGCCGATGCAGCCCGCCCGTTGTATGCGATTTGAACTGCGATTGAACTACCAGAGTTCACTAATTTACGGCTCGGGCATTGGTGAGCCAAAAGCACGAAACGATTCATTAAGTTTACATTAACATTTGTTCTGGTCAGCGGCAAATGGAAAATACAAAAATCAAATACAGAAAGAAAAGGGAAATGACCAAAACTTCTACAGTAACTTCACAGAATAAAGACAATAATACAATTCTAAAAAATATTTTGGATCACAAAATATTTACCCATAATTCTGCTGAAGAATCTTAACACATCTAGTGAAAAATATATATTTTAACAATAGTCATTTGTGCCTATTCATAAATCTTTTTGTCCACTTTTCATCATATGAAATATCTCCTTGGAGGATTTGTATTTGGATTATGCAGTTATGGCAAAGCACACGAGGGCTATCTGCCTAAAGGGAGGGATGCCTTTCGTGGAGGACTTTCTAAGGGAAACTGGCTCGTATACACGTTACACATGGAGAAAACTGAAACATCGCCCATGCAGGCAGCCGTTCGCGGGATTCGAACCTCAAGCCGAACTACCAGTGTTCAGCGTCTTTACCGCTCGGCCGCTGGTGGGCCCATCTTCTTGGAGGAAACTATAACATCTGAGGGGATAGGCGCTTTTGTGACGACCCACCTCACTCCCAAAAGCTGTATGTGAGCTTGCTCGCTTCTTCCAGCCAGCTTATAATACAGTTTTGGGTTCAAAGCCCGGTAGGTTAGCGACGAGAGTGGAACACAAGACAAATGCGAGTTTTATATTGTCTCGTGATTTCGTAATTTTACAGGATGCCTCATGGATGTGCTGTAGCCACATGTCGTTGGAATTATAAAAATGGTCCCAAAGTGTCTGTGTTTTACTTTTCATCCGAGCTTGAACTAAACCTTAAATGGATAAGATGTCTACGAAGGGAGGATCGCTTTCAGCTTACTAAACATACCAAAGTTCATTTTTATTGCATTTTTTACGTTTTGTGTCTTTATCAATGTTTATTATTTTTATTGACACATTTGTGATGTCTATAGTTTTGTTATTAGGTTTCGATCTGTCGATAAGAAGTTTATGGATAAAAGATTTTAATCTCGCCTGTTTTAATCATTTCAATGAAATATTTTCCTTTAAAGTTAAAAATTTTAATCATGAAAATTGTAATATTAACTTTCTCTAATTCTTCATTTGGATGAAAATAAATATGAATGAAATAAAGTTCCACAAGAAAGGAAGCATTTTATTAGGTAAAGTTTGTAGCTTTGGAGAGAAATTGCTAGAAATTATCTTCATTAAGGAATCTAGGAAGCAAAGCGATTGTTATTAGTACAAAAGTTCGTTAACTCTTTCATTCTCGGAATAAGATTTATTTTACATTGTAAATTAATTAGGGCTTTATAGATTTTCTGGAGTGCTATTCATATTCGTTTTTAATGGTAATAAAAATAATAAAAACTCGAACTTCAGGTAAATAAGATAGTGAAATTTTTGCAACGCCATACTTGAGACAAATACGTAATTGAAATAGTCTCCAAGGAGGGTCGGGCTGCAGACCGACCTGCCAACTCCCCCTTCCACATCACGTAACTGAAATGTCTTTTCGGGCTGCATAAAATTGACCGATAATTTGAGAACACTGATGTATAGTACCTTTGCGTACATACGTGTTCGTAATACATTGAATGCCCTCAGAACTGACTACAGCTTGAAACAATTTATTTTGCAAAAGAGGAACACCTTACAGTTCTGGAACTTTTGAAAAAAATGCATGTACAGCTCTTCTGAGTATCACATAGTCAGTAATTATACTTCAAACTTCTTAGAACGTTAAACACAACTCAATGCAAAGCGAATCTAAAGCGGCCAAGGTCTCCTGGATATCGCAATACTTCGAAGTCGCTCGAAACAAACAACTGAGAAATACTTCGATACTTGGATACAGATATAATTTTCTAGAGCTTCTACCGCAGCTGCAGTGCTTCCCTGTAGCCTGCGGTATCATCCACCCTGGGCTTCATGTTTAAAACTGCATGAAAAGTTCCCAAGATGACAGATCTTGCGAAAAGAAATAATTGAGAAACTGATGCACTCTCCGGTTTTATGTAGTTTTCCCCTGCCCGCCGATATATTTCTAGTACTTTCTGCTTTTCGAAATTACTCTAAGGCATATGAGTACCAATTACAGTCATAGTTGCATAAAGCAAACAATTTTTCAATCACAGTACCAATTACAGCTATGTCGGTACCCGACGAAAAAATGTCTCCAAACGATTGTCAAGGTTGGTGAAGAAATGTTGTCCCCAAAACAAACACCAGCTTGGCGATATCTCACCAGCTTAGCGAGAGAGGCATTTAATCAATGTTTAATAAAGTTGCCCCTGTATTCTTAATTTTCCAGAAGAGCATCGTCCCTTTCAAGCATTTCATATTACATTAAAACTAAAAATACTGCTATTTCACATGTAATTCCACTAAACTTATTATACAAAATCATATATACAAAACCGGTAACAGTATTATTACATTATTAGTGTGAATTCTCTCTAAAACGATTAAGAAGGTTCCAGATTATTTCAATCTATTTTTGCCATCTTAACAAAAGTTTAGTATTGATGTTAATATTCCCAGAAATATTAGTCTTACTTTAAACGGTGAATGTCTTAGGTAATCACTGTAAAATATTTCACTACATATTTATATACAGCATAATAGCAGGGTTCTTTTCCTTTGCCTTTTTAGACGGAAAGGCGTTAGCCCAGAAAGGCTATAAATTTCGTTTTGGCAGTTTGCTTTGGTTCACTGTAAACGGCGTTTCGCTTTTCAAATTGTTGCCACCAAATATCAGAGCCTTGCACTATATTTAAAGAAATTTAATAATGAAGAATCTTCATTAATATACGTATGTTTCTCGCATTGTGAAAAAACAACGGTGTTTAAAGACATGAGTTTTTGAATAACGTAGTCCTCCAACAGAACCTGCGAGCAATCTTAAAATTTTTAAAATTTTTTAAACTGAATGAATTTTTGATTAAGTTACTAAACGATTTCAAAGCGAGTAGTGGCAACAAACCGTACGGAATAAAATATTTTAATCTCCAGCGCGCGAGACTGTGTATCAGAAAGTACGCTCTTTTTAAATTATTTTGCAAGACTGCGGTTCAATTGAATTTTGCGTTTTATGTGCGAAGAACATGATAGCTAATAAATAAAGATAACACACAAAATATTAAAAAAAGCGCGCCTTTGGGCGTAACATAAAATCTGAATGGCTTCAGATTTTCTTTTTCTTTTCTTTTTTTTTTCTCTCTGTTTTGTACAATATCTAACCACCGGAGGAGCAATGACATACTAGATAGATGCCGTTTAAATATAATAGATAACTAAGCATTGACTCTTATAGATATTAAATCTTTCAGCTATTTATGGCACTTTCATTATATTAACTCACTGATTAAAGGTCATCATGCAGTATGAAAATTGTATAGTAACGATAAAAGATTTCTATTGTATAGTAACGAAAATTGTATAGTGACGACAAAAGATAAAAAGATTTTTATTATTGCCCACTTTACTTATAAAATAGTATAAATTTCCTTTGCATCATGCTACCAAGAGTGTTTCCCCAATTGTGTCAAAGTATTTAAATCCATCATAAATTTGTCTATTAACTGTAATCAGTAACCGGTATGGTAAATTGCCCAGTTGCTATAATAATAGCTCATTAGTACTAATAAGTAAAATAATTAAGATAATTTTTCCACAAAAATAAACACTAGATACTAAATTGACACTATAGTGACACTAACATGACCCTTTTCTGACATTAAAACAACACATATAATGAATAATGCTGTTGTAGTGGCTTAATATTTGATTAAGTAACTAGTAAACTTTAAATGAAAATCACAAGGTTATTTCTATGGGAATAAAATTTTGCTGATGTTGCTATGAAAATTGGTCAACAGGTCACAAAGTGGTTGAAATTTCACACCACCCTTATTTTTTCTAAAATCGAACTGTTGAGAGGGATATTAAAGGACAAAGATTTGTTATTTTGTTGCGTGAAAAGGTATCAAGAATACACTAATGTAGTATTGTTATTGATACTATTATGAAAGATCAAAATGAACCCCAAAGTATATGAAAAAAACGAATTACACGGTGTATTTAAATAAAAATAATGAAAGATAAATATAGAAATAATGTGGCAACTCAAATGATATGTATAAAAAGCTAAGATGTAAAATAAAAAAAAAAATTATAAAATGGTAAAGAAAGTCTATCTGAAGTGGCAACTAACATTTAAAATTCAAAGAATTCAGGGAAAGCAAAAATAAACAAATTAAAGGGAATAATGGTACAGATCCATATAACTGTATAAAAAAAAATATTTAGGAATGACAAAATATCATGTATGTGATAAATACAAATGTCATATTACAGGACCATCAATATAAATAAATATTATTCAAAAATTAATTAAAAATCTAATTAAAAGTACAAAATAACAAGACTATTTATTTTGTATTAGCTGAGAAATACTTGGCGACAGAAGAGAGTCTTGTCTAATAGCGCATGCGCCACCAGAATTTGCGCTGAAAGATATTCTGTGAGAAACTTGATTTTTGTTGTACATTCGAAGTTGAGATTCATATGTTACTCTGTAAGAAAGAAACTAGCGCCGGAGTGTCGCTATGGAAAATAAATGTATTGAAAGTTTTGAGCGTGTTATTCTCTGTAATCTGTGTGGTGTTATTTTATTGTGATATATAGCTATCGACGAGAAGTAGAATAATTCAATTCAAGGTTTTTTAGCCAGTCAGAGCCGGAAAAGCTAATGAAGTTTATGAGAATGTGATATTACTTTCGGTTTTGTGAAACGAAGGATTACTTTGGATACTACCAGATTGGATACTAACGATTCTAACTTAGTTTTAATTGCATGTAAGGAACCTAGCCTCTTTAATGGTCTTCTTAATTTGTATTCTAATTATACTAAACTTATTCGTATTGTAAGTTTCATTTACAGGTTTATCCATAATCTTAAGAACCCTCAGGTAAGGAGGTATGGAGGACTTACTTTAGAAGAGATAAAGGATGCTGAGGTGTATATTTTCTTAGAGGCCCAAAAAAGTGAGAATTGAGAAGAAATAAATCAATCAAAAAGAGGTAAGTGTGTAAACCTCAAAAGTAAATTAGCATCACTGAATGTGTTTCATGATAACATGGGGCTAATTAGAGTGGGCGGACGATTGTCCTATTCGGACCTACCCGCTAGTAGTAAACATCCTATAGTTTTGCCTAGTAAGCATCGTTTAACTACTATTATTTTAGAGCATTTTCATTTGAGGTACTTTCATTTAGGATCACAATCACTGTTACATCAGGTAAGACAAAGGTTCTGGCCACTCAATGGCAGAAATAATTGTAGAAAGATCATCTACAGATGTGTGACATGTTTTAAGAGCAAACCCATCACAGTTCAACAAATAATGGTCGAGTTGCTCAAAGAGCGTATCACACCATCATACCCATTTAGCATAACTGGATTTCTGCGACACATTTGAAACAAAGTTTAAGAATCAACGTAAAGAAGTATTGAACTCAACACCTCTTACTCCGATTTCAGCTGATTATAACAATTTTGAAACTTTGACCCCCAGTCACATTTTGGTTGGTAGACCTATCACAACTTTTGCTGAGCCAGATTTAGCCAACATAAATGAAAACAGACTTTCTAAATGGCAAAGAATCACTAAGTATACACAAAAAATTTGGAAATTATGGAAACGTGATTATCTTAATAATTTACAAGAACGTCAAAAGTGGAAATTTTTAAAAGATGACATTCAGTTGGGAACTCTTGTATTGTATTAATAAAAGATGAAAATTTGCCTTCAACCAAATGGTGGTCCACCAGCGGCCGAGCGGTAAAGTCGCTAAACACTGGTAGTTCGGTCCGAGGTTCGAATCCCGCGAACGGGCTGGCTGCATGGGTGTTTTCGTGGTTTTCCCATGTGTAACGTGTATACGAGCCAGTTTCCCTTAGAAAGTTCTCCACGAAGGCATCCCTCCCCTTAGGCAGATAGCCCTAGTGTGCTTTGCCATAATTAAATTAAATACACTACATCAACCAAATGGTTAGTGGGGAGAATAGCTGAGGTTTTTCAAGGTAGAGGTAATAAAATAAGAGTAGTAACTGTAAGATTGCTTAATCAACATTTGCTAAAACGAAATGTTCGAGATATATGTATACTTCCTGTAGAATGATTGTTTATTTCTATTATAAACTGGTATGTGTTGTAATGATTTGATTGTATATTCTTCAATATTGTGATTTGTTATTGTGACGTAATTTATTGTAGAGCCTCTATATTTACATTTAGTGTAATAATAGTTTCGAAATAGTTAATTTCAACGCCGGGAGTGTTTTGTATTAGCCAAGCTTCTGCTCTGTCGCCAAGTATTTCTCAGAACCAAAAAAACTTGAATTGACTTATTCTATTTCCCGTCGATAGCTATATATCACAATAAAATAACAGCACACACATTGCACAGAAATAACAAGCTCTAACTTTCAGTACATTTATTTTCCATAGCCACACTCTGGCGCTAGGTTTCTTTCTTACAACGTAACATATGAATCGCAACTCCGAATGTACAACAAAATCAAGTTTCTTACAGAATATATTTCAGCGCCAATTCTGCTGGCGTATGCGCTATTAGGTAAAATTCTCTTCTGTCACGTCATCAAGTATTTCTCTGCTAATACAAAACACTCCCGGCGTTGAAATTAATAATTTCAAAACTGTTATTACACTAAATGTAAATATAGAGGCACTGCAATAAATTACTTCACAATAACAAATCACAATATTGAAGAATATACAATCAAATCATTACAACAAATACCAGTTTATAATAGAAATAAACAATCATTCTACAGGAAGTATACATATATCTCGAACATTTCGATTTAGCAAATGTTGATTAGGCAATCTTATACTACTCTTATTTTGTTACATTTTAATTAGCAAAAGTCAATAAACAAATAAACAAATGAAAAGCTTCAAAGGTTCAATGAGCTTCAAAAAGTAGCTGTATGGGGCCTGGCATTGTCATGCAGAAGAATGACGCGCTTGCTCAGTAATCCAGGCCGTTTGCGTCGGATGGCTTTACGCAATTTCGTTAAGGTGGCACAATAATGTTCGGCCTTAATAATATGGCCACGTTCCAAATACTCGATTAGGATAACACCAGTCGTATCCCAGAAAACGGTTGCCATCACTTTACCGGCAGAGTGTGTGACCTTAACTTCTTCCTTGTCGGTGATCCAGCGTGTTTCCACTCCATCGTGGCTCTTTTGGATGTAGGGTGAAGTGATGAAGCCATGTTTCATCACCGGTAACGATGCGATCAATGAGATGTTGGCCGTCTGAATGGTATCGCTAAAGAAATGTGAGGCTGCACATCATTCGAGTGGCCTTATGCTCTGCGGACAACGCACGTGGAACCCAGCGGGCACATACTTTAGAATATCGCAACTCATCGGTTACGATACGCTGAACGTTACCATAACTCAGGTCCAACTCTCGCACGGTTACTCGTCGTGCATGAGGCAATCTCACGCACGGTTACTCGTCTATCACTTTGGATGATTTTTTCAACACTGCCGTGTTGATATCCGTCCTTGAAGAATTTGTACGGCCGCTCGCTTCCATATTGCGGTTTTCCACATGCTCCCTGCCCGCTTGATAAGAACGACACCATTTCGCTACCTGTTGTCTACTCATTGCTTTGTCCCCGTATACCTCAACGATTTGTCTGTGAATTTCGGATGCGGCCACATTCTTGGCCCATAAGAATCGAATTACGGCTCGCACCTCTATGCGAGACCACTTTTCTAGACGTCGTGCCATTACTGTTGCTCTTAAGTGTCTGCGTACTGACTCTTACTCGTAGAACCGCTGTAGGACAACTAGCGCCATCTGTCAACCACCCTGGGTGCAAATATTCGCTCCACAATTATTACGTTTCAAATGCTTCTGCTTGTAATCTTTTTTTGGATCAACCCACGTACTTAAAGAATTGTATAGCAGCCCAACATGAGGCCCTTTCGGAATAATGAAGCCTGTGCAGGGAGTTCGTTCGCACTTCTACTAAAGTAATGCAAATGGTGACGTACAAAAGTGGTGCTGATCTTGAGATGCCTGTGAAAATTGAAAAAGACCAACAAAACGCATCCAAGGCAAGTTGCAACGTTATAATGTAGGAGCACCTTTCGAACGTATCGCTTTTGACATCTTGGAACCTCCTTCCCGAACTGCTGATGGCAACATATACATCCCCGTTGTCATACATTATTTCACCAAAACGCCTGAAGCGTGTCCTGTTCCTGATCAAAAAGCTGTCACAGTAGGAGAAGTAATGATACAGCATTGGATTTCCAGGTTCAGAGTTCCCTTCCAGTAACATTCCGATCAAGGAAGAAATTTTGCATCTGCTATAATTACAGACCTCTGCAAGCTCCTCGGTATTGACAAAAGCCAAACCACGATTTTATATCCTCAGTCAGACGGCATGGTAGAGATCTTTAATCGAACCATCCTTAATAACCTCTCGTTGGTGGTATTCAGAAGCCAATAGGGACTGGGACCAGACGTATGTCTATTTTTCACTGGCTTACCGCAATGTTGTTAAAGAGACTACCTGCTATTCCCCGTATCAGGTGCTGTTTGGTCGAGACTTTCGTCTTCTTTGTGATATCATGTTTGGTATGTCCTCGGATGAGCCTTCATTGCCTGAGGAGTACATTTAGGATCTCCAGGATCGGTTTGTAGTGATGCACAATTTTGCACAAGAGCAAGTCAACTTGGCGAATGAGAAAATGAAGACCCGATACAAAGAGCTACAGGACATCGATTACACGATGGAGAAAAACGTGCAGTTGTGGAATCCAGTTTGACTAAAAGGACTCTGTCCTAACTAGAGTTACTTTGGAATGGTCCTTACACAGTCTTAAAGAGGTTGAACGACGTCGTGGTTCGGATCAGTAAGTCACCTAATTCTAAGCCTAAGGTCATTCATTACGAAAGGCTAGTTTCTTACTATGGCCAAAGTACGTAGTGTACATAATGTAAGTAAGATAAGCCCATGGTCCTATTTGTTTCTAAATTTGTAAAATTTTGAACGATTTATTGATTTAGTATTTGATTTGTTTTAAATTACTTATCGCAACTATTGTTTCTGGTTTTTTTATTGCAATGTAATATTTATAAGAGAATAATTTTCTTGTCAATGGTCATTTACCACCAATCGCTAATCTACACAACATATGGCCTGCTACCAAATGCCAGCTGCTGTTCCAAAATACCACCAAGTGCCATTTTCCACCGGTCGTTATACTACACAACATATGGCCTGTCATTAAGTGATAATGGCAGTTCCAAAAATGGTGCTAAATGTCATTTATTACCAATCGCTATTCTACACAAGATATTGCCTATCACCAAATGCCATTTGCCGTGTTAAAATGCTACTAAATGCCATACACCATCAATCTCTGTTCTACATCAATCGTATGACACGTATGACATTTGTTTTTCAAATTAATGAGACATTTTTTAGTGGATTAGAGTTGTATATAATTGCATAATTTCGGCGAGAATCATTAGCTTATGCCCCACTAGTATTTCAAACACAAATTGCCTTATCATCTGATAAGTTAAGTGTAAAGTTAATATCTCGCTGCATTCAGATTACCAACTGGATTTAAGTGATATTGGTGTAATTCAAGAATTCTTCAGAATTTTAGATTAAGCTTCGATGTACATTTCGGATAACGCCAGTTTAGGAACTTGTTTCGCAGAAAGCCTATTTCCCGTCTTTGATTTAATTCATAATGCAGGTTTTTAAACTTCGGATTGCAGCTTTATTCATATCACTCGTATTTCGTTTAAATTTCAAGTAATTTTTCAATATTAAGTTGTAAAAATATATGTCTGGATAGAGTAAAATGAATTGTGGTTTCTTACTTAATGAGTGTGAAACTGACTCCGTACAAAACTAATTTTAAGAATTAATGTGAAATAGCCTATGTAAACTGAAATTGGAATTTTCTCAGGTGTAATACCATTTTGATGGATATGATAGCAAGATAGGTCTCAAATTATAGTAACGTCTTCCATAGTAAGCATTAGACAGAAGAAAATGTTTAAATTAGTTTTTTTTTTCTCGTCACTCCGTCTTAATAAATAAATTGAAATAAATGAAAACACCGAATGAACAAAATGAATACTGATGAATTCATATACATGAACATAAGAACTCAAGTTATACACATATATAAAATAATAACGAAAAGAAAAACAAATCGAATTCCAAATACAAAACAAAACAAAAATAATTCGTTATGTTTGTACTAATTTCCCGTTCCGTTTGCAGTTGTCTCCGAGTCTAGTTTCCAAAGCTGCAAACTGTATACCGGCTATTTTCATTTGGTTGCTTCATGTAGCGATTCAAGGACAGAAATGCCTAAATGAGTCCTGGAGACAAAATAAAATACATAAAATACAAATTCTTCTCATAAACTAGAGGACTATATTCCCAATATTTACAACCATTTGCTTTTCATTAACTGAGTGATGAGGATGAAGTCAAAATCATGTTATAAACAGATATTCAGCGGAGATTTTGGACTGGGTACTAATTTTCTTTTAAGATTGAAAACTTTCATAAAAAAATATTACGCAGTAAATGATTGTAAAAGCAATGTTCTTTAAAACCTATAGAATATAACGCATCTTTTAGAGCAGCGGCCACTAACCCTTAGAGAACTTCACGGACCACCACATATATAATTTTATATTTGGCGGATCACTAATATGAATTAAAAAAACACTTAAATAAGACCTTAAAAACAACATATTAATATGCAAAAACAATAACATTATTATCGTCTCACTTTCGTTCATACTGAAAAATTATATGAAAAGTTACCTTCTTGTACAGAAAGCTTCACATTTCCACATCACTGAAAAGGAACTTCACGAATAGCAAGAACAAAACGGCAAACGCAAAGCATTATCAATAAACTGAAATAGTTATTCCACCAATTTTTAATTATTGTAAACTTAATAATCATCGCCTACTCAGCAATGGCGCCATCGATCAACAGTTATAAAAAACAAAAGCGGAAACTTCCAGTGATGCAATTAGAAACAAGAATGCAGATGGTTCTCAGAAAAATCCATCAAGTTGCCTATTGACAAGGAGAAAAACTGTGTCATTAACGACTAAAATAGCATATGTTTGTAATTCAAAAGGAAAGAAAACTCCAGTTCGCGCTATTATTGACAACAGCAGCATATCCATGGATGCCAACTCTCACTCTCAAATGTCGTTAGATACACCTTCAAAATTAGCTAAAATCGCTAAATTCAGAAGGAGTTTCTCTAAAAGTAACAACTAAAATCAAAAACGTATAATCCATATTTCATAATAGGTTTCGTTAGTCGTCATTTTTTAAACTGAATCTTCATAAAAATATAAATAATGTCTCAATTTTTCTGCGGACCATCAAAAAGTTTTCACGGACCACCAGTTGGCGACCGCTGGTTTAAAGTTTGCGACCATTTTCTTACCCTTAATTTCATGTTATTTTATTTGTGATATTTTCAGAAAGATTACCTGAGAGAAAGAATCCTTTCCCGATAGATGATACTGGACTATTGTTAATAATCAGACATAAAGCTTATACTAATATGCAAGTTTTAATTTACCTTCTTTCCTTAAGTCCAGTTTGGTTGTTATTTTCTCTTGCACAAAATTCTACGAACAACAAAGAATTGAAGATAAAATGGCGACAAGTTTCTCTAAAGTTTGAAAACGTTTCGAAAAAATATGATGTAGTCAATGGTGGTAAGAAAAATATGATTAAAACCAATAGCATAATATAATGCTTGGAACGTTGTAGATAATGTCTCTCAAGAACATAAAAATGTAAATTGTATAAAATTACCTTAGCTGTGACAAGTTGTTTTTGCATCTGGGTTAATGAGTGATTATATTAATGATTGGTAATGAGGGAAAAAACATGAAGTTTATATATTTTTAATAATTATTTATAAGTAAAACCATCCAGGAATGTGCACAGATCGTAGAAGCTACGTCTAAGGGCTTCCCATTGTTGATTAGTATCAGCATCTGTAATCGTTGGGGTTAATTTATAGGATAGCATCATTTTTACACTAAAAATTTATATTTTAAACACGTAAATAAATACATACATATATATATATAAAGAAGGTGACACATGAATGTAAAGAGTTACACAAGAATTTTTAGAGCTTCAAATTTTCTGGAATGCAAATCTACGCAGATGCCTCAGAACTAATGTTTGCTGCCGAATTGCCAGTTTTTATTTAACATTAACTGTTCGACCCAGTCGTAGAAGAAAGATTAATCGTCTGACAAAGTCCTTGGTATCTTCAGCTGAAGTTACATTCGTTCATAGGAGTACTATCTCTGTAATTTCCTGAATAATCTTATTCTAAAATATTTTATTTCTAAATCTTTGCTTCTGTCAAATTTTCCCTATTCACCATTGCATCTATAGTAAAGGTAGCTTTTCTTATTTGCTTTAACTAGAATCACAATGGATACTAACTGAATTTCACTGAGAGTTTTAATGGAAAAGAGAAAGAATAAAAATAATGCTTTAAAATCGCAGGATTTGATACAATGACAGGAGAAAACTTAAAAATTTAACAGTATTACTTTGTTCACTTTGTGAGAAATTTCCTTCCCGGAAAAAATTACATCAATTTTCTGCACAATTACTGCTAGCTCTGCACTTGAAATTTTGTATACAAATTTAAGCTCTCACCATTGTCAAAGTCTTCAAAGAAAAACTGCACTGGCATCCTGAATTGGGAAACAGTAAAACATTCTTCTGGAAATTTAATAATAGTTTGGTCCGTAAATTCACTGTTAACGAGAATGTCAAATATACGGACGGGCATGTGCAACGCTTGTCCTAAAGAGCCTTTCATAATTAATTCGGTTTCCTTCTCTTAGGAGAGGTTCGAATCCCGCGAACGGGCTGGCTGCATGGACTTTTTCGTGTTTTTCCCCATGTGTAACGTGTATCAGTCAGTTTCCTTTATAAAGTACTCCACGAAGGCATACCTCCCCTTAGGCAGATAGCCCTAGTGTGCTTTGCCATAATTAAATCAACCGAAACCAAACCAAACCCTCCTTAGGTAATTTTATTCATCGTTATGTTCATCCCATCGTCTCAAATCTACACAGTTTAATTTTCTTGCATCAATAAACTAGGAAGAACAAGCACGGAGTCGAAATGGCGGAGTGAGACTTCAAAATTCAGCAGCAATTAGTATTTTTCTGCTTTCTTTTGGCCATTGATAGAGCAGCTGATTCATTGGGTTCGGTGCTCATTAGCTTTTCAGATCCTCGTGAATGGAATAAATAAAAACAGGAGCTTAGTGCAACGTCTCCCGGGAAAACACTTTTCGCAATAAAATGCCAAATTGCTAAATTTAGTTTCAGTTGAAGAAACTAGTCTGGTTTACAGGTAGCTTTGTTAAAAATTTCTGTAGATAAGAATTTTCTTACAAATTCGCACACTTTAACTAAAGACAGAATTGCGTGGACGGAAATTTCCAATATAGGTTCGGTGGTGTGGTGTATTTAATTATGGCAAAGCACACTAGGGGTATCTGCCTCAGAGGAGGGATGCTTTCGTGGAGGACTTTCTAAGGGTAACTGGCTCGTATACACGTTACACATGGGGAAAACCACGAAAACGCCCATGCAGCCAGCCCGTTCGCGGGATTCGAACCTCGGACGAACTACCAGTGTTCAGCGACTTTCCAATATAGGTTGGGAAATACCAAATACCGCATAACCACCGCTTTGCCTGTAAGAGAGTTTCGTTAAAAAATAAGAGGATTATCAAGTACCAATCCCCGAAAAAAGAAAAAAAAAAAGGTGGCCAAATTTTTATACCGTTTAAGAGCCCAAGTATTCAATAAACCAGAATAAGTTTTTTTATATACACAGTTGAATATTACTTACCATAAAAATCCAATACGCTTTCGTATGAATGCTTCTTTCCAGAAACTCCCTGTGTTGACTCCTTCAGCTTTGTGTACTTCGGTGTCAACCAACAGATGTTGATAAACACTTTACTTAAATTGCAGTACTGGGTTTGGTGTCAGCTCCAGCATAATAGTTATAAAAATATGCAACCACAGAAAAAAAAAAAGCAATACAACTGTAAAGATGTATACTAAGGTAAAATGTTATTTATTAATAGCAAGAGAAAATTAAATATTTATAATAAATTATCCGACGTGTGCATGTTGATGTAAGTAGCGGCATAAAAACTGGTTCATTATTATCAACATGTTGATAATTTCGTATAAAGGTGTGGTTTTGGTGTATTTAATTACGGCAAAGCACACTAGGGCTATCTGCCTAAGGGGAGGGATGCCTTCGTGGAGGACTTTGTGAAATCAAAAATAACAATGACTGATTTCCCGTTTGTGATTTTAGATATGAAAAATATAACTAAATGTTAATCTTATTGGAATCAGAGACGTGTTTAGCATTTTTCTACATTCTAGACACTTCAACAGATCTAATCAAATCTAATTTCAAAATGTTTTAATGAAATAATATAAGTTCCAATAAAAACTTTAAAAAAAAAGAAAGGAGAAATTAAATACTTGCAATGTCAACTGGTAAATAAACTCATTCATGCATGATACGGCTTAGTATAAAAATGAAAACAAATTTAAACTGATATGAAAACAATTTAACAATATCTTAATAAATGAAAAAAAATTAAAATACCGACTTAGCAGCCTAAACGTTAAAATAAATTTAACAAAATAGCATTTCCTCCTTGCTAACAAACTCTGGTAAAAAAATCATCTCTGAAGGTTACTAGTTTTTCCAAGAGCACTCGATACGTATAAGACTAATGTTGATCTTTGTGTGGCCCCTCCCTAACTGCGCTGTAGCTTTAAAAATATTTATTTCCGATTACGAACCATATTAATTCGGGTATCAGCCTTACAGCTCAAGAAATACTCGTGTATAACTTAATAATGTTCCTTTCTCCTGAAGTACTTTCATTTCAAAGAGCTTTTCATAGATTTCCGAAATTATTTAGCTTATTAGAAAAACGTTTGCGAGTCATTTAACACTAGGGACAGTTAACTGATTAAATTTATTCTTTCACTGTTTACAAATTCTCCTTTTACACATTGGATAGTTAATAAAGGAAATTCACCGCTTCAAACATCAAAGTCAGAAGATTCTCAGCCCCGCCCATAGCCTATTCATCCGCTCCGTGATTACACTTATTTATTTTGGCGTCATCTCTTGATCTTTTTATGACTGAATTATCTGCAAAGGTTTTTTGGGGGGCATTATTTCGCCTTTAGTACTTATTACCCAAAAGCAATGTTTCTCCCGAATGGAATATTTGTCTCGAAACAATACTTTGCGTCGGAACAATTAAATGCGCTGTATCACTTTTCAGATTGTTCCCACCAAATATTATCGCACGGTATTATATTTAAAGAAAATAAATAATGAAGAATCTGCATGGTATGTACGGTATGTTTCTTGCATTCTGAAGAAACAACGGCATCTAAGATATATCAAATTTTGAATATCGTAGTCGAGCACCCAAGCGTGGCCACCTGGAAGGCCGATTTTGGATTCCCTATTTGATATTTTGTAAACTTTTAACGAATTTTTGATTAAACTCAACGATTTCAAAGTAAGCAGTGTCAAAACTGTACGTAATAAAACATTTTTATCTCCAGCGTGCGAGACTGTCTATCGGAAATTTAAAAGATATACTGTTTTTAAATATTTTCTGATTTTGTTATTGAATCGAATTTTAGGTGGCTTAATCGCCAATATGATGAAACATACAGAATGTTAATATAAAAAGACAAAGTAGGTTTTGTAAGTTTATATTAGTAAAAAAAAACTGAACATTTAGGTGATCAACTGAGAAAAGACAGGAAAAAAAAAAAGAGAAAAATAAAAAAAAATGTGTGCCAGCACTTGACGCTGCATCGGAAGTTGTAAGAGTGTATTGCTATGCTATACTGCTTTTCTAGTTTTTGTAATATTGCTACTGAACTATACTTGGCGCAAGTGAAAGGAAAATTATGCTTTAGAACAAAGTTAAAAGAAACAGAAAATGGGTTAGAAGAAGTGACCCTAACAACGGACTGGTGGATCATGAGCTGCGCGTGTGCGTCAGAAACCTTAATAATCTCTTTTGGTGGCCATCAAATTCTGGAAACTTTTAGACTTCTTTTCCACAAAGGCAAACTAACTAAACTTAAAAGGACCTGTAAGGTCAAGAATTTTGCGCATTAAACTTCAAAATTTGAAATAAAATTAAAAAGTAAGTTCTTCAAGCTATAGCCCATGACCTAAAGTCAAACATCGGTTCCTTTGCAAAGTAGTAAAAACACAAAGTAAAGATCCAATTGTAATTCAAAATGTGAAACCACAATATGTATGAAATACTAATTCAAAAAATTTGAAAACGATGAAAGCATAACTTGATTCAAACTTAAAAGTTAATATGTATGTAGAATAAAGTGTAAGGTATCTCAAAACATATAAGAAAAAACTGCAAAAACATCAAATTAAAAAACAAAAGTACCGATTTTTGTAAATGAGCAGTGTCTTTGCACCATGGACCACTCTATATATGTGGCCTGCCAAATATTTTCTCGAGAGGTTGGAGGCAGGGAAAGAGGAATGGGACTCCATCAGATAAGTCGCCTCGAGCTGTTCTCCTTCAAAATAAGCGGCGGAACTAAACAAAGTGGAAATGTTATCTGTATGCTAATGCCCAAACCAGCGTGTCTATGCACAAGGTAACGGTATTCAGTACCTGGTAATGTACATGTATGCTAACAACAGTCGCACCCTTTGATGCTTGTATACTGATATTTGAAAAATCAGGGAACTTCAGGATTTAAGACAATGACTACAGACATGCTGGTTAAAAAATATTAAATTTAAGGTAAACGTATCTACTAACAAAATGCAGATCAATATTTTTACACTCAAGTTTCCGTACCTAATTGTAATACGTAAATTATATCAGACTTGTAGAGGATAATAATATAAAACTATTAAAATTAAGACTTATAAATCTCACAAATACTTCTCTTCCAATTCTAAAAAATGCATGGTATTCTCGTTTAATGCTATCGATCAAATTTAAGATTAATACTATCTGATAGCTTTTTAAAAAAGTCTGTGAAAATACACTTTACTAAAACAAATGCGTGCTGCTTATGCAGATTGGATTATTAAGCACTTAGGAAAATTAGTTCTTCATGAAGTATATGTGACATGGAAACGGGTTTCTTTTCGATGATGTTGGTGTGTGTATTTAATTACGGCAAAGCACACAAGGGCTATCTGCCTAAGAGGAGGGATGCCTTTCGTGGAGGACTTTCTAAGGGAAACTGGCTCGTATACACGTTACACATGGGGAAAACCACGAAAACGCCCATGCAGCCAGCCCGTTCGCGGGATTCGAACCTCGGACCGAACTACCAGTGTTCAGCGACTTTACCGCTCGGCCGCTGGACTTTTTCTTTTCTTTTCGATGATGCAATGAATGACTTTAAAAGTACATTTGCAGTTTGAGATTATAATTATTTTAAAAAAAAATTATAACCAATTTGTTACTTACTACTTTTTTTCTTATAATCTTGCGGTACATAAATATTTAAAAAATATACTGCACGATTTGAAACTATCAGCCATCAAACATCTTTAATGAAACTGCGATGCCTATTATAGGCAAAGCGGTGGCTTTGTAAGAAATTAATTTTTTTTTTTTTTTTTTTGTACTTTTCTTTGGTTTTGTGCTTAAATTCTTTTTTGCGCTTGCTGTTCCCCTCAAAACGTTTTAAAAGCGTAATTAATAAGTTTCATATACAGCGTGGAGAAGATTTTAATGTGTTTGAAAAAGAACTGATTTGTGCTTTTAATAGCTGAATAATGTTTAATTGAAGAGCGATTTCCAAGAACTCCCCCGGAAAGTCTTATCAGTTAAGGTATTTTACCGGCAAATAGCGGCCCATGAGATTTTTTTGCGCCCCGCCTAAGACTAAGAAAATCTGCTCTGATTCGAGATTTCCTTCAAGTGCGCTGTCGAAGATACACATTGCATTTCGCTATATATTTCCTCAAAATTAGTTACTCCGCATAACCCTGTAGAAGAAAGTGATCTCCGGATGTTTCGCGTGTGAATACCTGTGCACGTTTTGCATTTATGTGTGCCCTTTTTGCATTTTTGTGAGTGCTCGTTTGCTGTGTTTAAGTGCTGTGGAGTTTTTGAATATTACCATGAATATTATTTCGGCCATAGATAGTCAATTTCCGCAGTTGGAAATACTTCGAATAGCGTATATGAAAATGGCGCTAAGCATACTTTTTAGACCGATCCCTCGTGCTCTTCGCCTGAACATGATATGTTATTGATGCGGAATCTTCAACGAATTTTTATATGTGTTTTACTCCAGATGTTTAGATATATCTGAATAATAAGATATACGATGACATTTATTTGGATAAATTACTCTCTTTGGATTTTTTTAAAGTTCGATACTTTTGTGCACGTATTGACTCGCTCATGAAAAATTTGAGAAAATTCACTGCCCTAACGAAAAATACGCTTGAACTGTCAATGATATTTTCGGTTAATAGTTGCGTTACTATAATTTATTAATGACCTTCAGATCTGTGAAGAACAATTTCGCCGGGATAATGTCAAGAAATTAAAGAAGCTGGAAAACTGTGCTACTTCGATAATGGGTAAGTGGGAGTTTCTTTTGGCAAGCAGAGAACTCTCGTTTATTCTAAATGCGAGGAACAAACGAAAAATGTTCTTAATGGTAATGAGAGTGTTTCTAATGCTCATAAATGAATGAGATATTAAAAAGCCGTCTAAAACAGCCAAAGGTACGAAATTAGTTAAAACTAAGTCGCAATTAACGTTAAAAATAGATTTGCTAATATTGATGTACATGATTCTGCTATTACAATTGATCACATTTGTCGTGTTGTTACTGATAATAATGCTGCATTTAATAATATCAAGAAGCCTAGTCCTAGTAAAAATGACCTTCATAATTATAAATGTAAATATTGCCAGTAGTAATAACCCAGCAAGCACAGGCGTGCGGCAGCAGCCGGATCAGCCTAAAACCCCCTATCATGGCTAAGCTCTCAGAGAGTAATAATTATTATCCCATTTGCAAAGACTTATCTAGACAGCTTCCTGACCGTAAATTTTTGGGACGCCTTAGTTGTGAGTTCCTTGCAGTTCAGTCGGTCTCGTCGGATGATCATCTTACACTTAAATATATTTTTTTTCTTGTATAAAAAAAATTGAAAATTGTGTTTTCAACCCAAGACATAAAAGACCTGTAAAAATTCTTTTAATTCTCTCCTCTCAAACTCAGATGTTCATAAAATATGCGAATCTCTACGTGATACGATGTGCGTAAAAAAGTACAGTTCACCAAATAAAAGACAAGGGCTCCGATGCTAGTATTTCAGGCGCAGACATATTCCTTGCTAGAGTTTTCATAGTAAATAAAATATTACTTCCCCTATTAAAGCTGAAATGTATTTATCGAAAATTCAAGTGCTCCATTGTCACATTTGTCAGAAGTGCCACAACACTCCCGAGAATGACCATGTGGCACCTACTTGTGTCAAATGTGCAGGTGACACATCTAGGTGCCATAACTGGCAATTGTGACCACCAGGGGCGTCTCGAGATGCCTAAGCGAGCAAATAGTTCTGGCTCCCAAGTAGCATCGTATAGAAGACGTCGGAATTTGCTTCATGAAAAAAGAAGCATGTTAGTAACACTCCAAGAAAGTCTGCAATAGAATAAGGAATTAGCAATGCTCAGGCTCTTAATCCGGACACTGCTGAAAATCCTATTACCCAAAATGTGAGTTTACTGTCCCCAATACTACAGCTTCAGTTTACAACCACATTAATATTCCAAATTTCCAAGTTTACAACCACATTAATATCCCAAATACTTCATACAGAAATGAACTTTCAGGTATTCTGGAATTGTTTAACTTTACGAATCAATTTCAAAAAGAGTCTGGCCTAAGTTTTGCCAGCATTATTAAAGTCATTAAAAGTTAAATGCATGCTTTGAAACAGTGCGAAAATGAATTAGGTAAAATGTTTGTATTGTATCAGATACTCGAAGAAAACTACAGGCTATCTTATAAAAACCAATTATGAATTCTGAACTTAAAATAGTGACAGAGGACGCAAATTGTTTATTCCATAGAATTAATGAAGTTCGTATTTTTGTAAATGAGTACAATCCCGATGTAATCCTCACTGCAGGAACACAAGCTCAGGCCAGTGGCAACTATTAGGATCAGGAGTTATTACCTGTATAGTCTGGATAGAAGTCGTAACGGCCAATGTACGTAGTACCTAATTCTTGTAATTAAGCGCTCCATCCATTAACACACTGCACTGCCACAGTTTTTAAGTCTCTGCAGAGACATTAGATTAAATTTTGGAAGCAGGCAGGATGAAAAATAGGCAACGCCTTCGCCAGGAATCGAACTACGGACCTCTCAATTACGCGCTGAGCGTGCTGACCACCACACCACGAGGGTATGCCATGAAGGCGGGAAAAACACCTTCTATACTTCCCTTTTAACCCTTTCTGACGTACTATACTTTAAAGTCAGAATTTCAACAAAAACATTTGTATGCAGTCTATTTAGGCCTAAAGGAGTATACATGTAAAGTTTTGTAAAGATTGCATTTACTGTTTTAATTTTGTGAGTGTTCCATGAGGTGGAACACTGCACCGCCACAGCTCTTAAAAGTGCACTGTATTATGGCTGCATATATGGTTTTCTGGATATACATAATAGTTTATGGATATACATAATAGTTTACATGTATATACACAGATCTTATATAAAAAATATTTACAAATTTTTCGATTTCTTAGCTTCGTGAAACTGTCCAAAGCATGTCACATCTTTTTGATAGAAATCTAAACCAACTTCAAACAAAATGTGTTTCGCGATGATTCGAGCTACTTATTTCTCACCTGAAAACTACTGACAAAAATGTCAAGACGCCCATATTAGGGTTTTCCTAGCACAATTCACACATCACCACTCAATATTCCTTTGTTTGAATTCCTTCCGCCCCAAAACAACGGAAACAGAAAACGTATGCAACAGATGTTTTCTCCTAAGAATGGATGTTCTGATGCATAATAGCATGAGATCGCTAAAGGCGCAGTGTTCCCGTTGATGGAACAGCCTGTTTTATTCAATGGTTCTGCGCATGCTTTTTGTATGAAAAATTAAAACAAGTATAGAACAAATAAAATAAAGTACACCCATTAAAAGTATACGGAATGTTTTTTCCAAACATTTTTTTTTTTGTATCACAAAAACAAATGGAGAAAATTACTTGAAAATAAGTGGATTTTTAATAATACATCATAGTTAAATATTCTCGGTCTCCTTGTGATATGGACTCCATCTACTATTTAAAAGGAAAATTTAAAAGTATATTCTAAAGGCATTTTTATCCATTTGGGGTTGAATTTAACGGTTTCAGAAGCGATCCAAGTTGGGTGTTCCATGAAGTGAAACACTGAGCAACAAAAGGTTTTAAAAGGCGACTCGAGTTTTCAGGGAACCCAATCGCCAAATCCTGGGTGAGGAGAATCATCATCCAACACCCTCTTAGTTCGGGTGCCACTGTAGAGACATTAGGTATTTTTGAAATATTTGAAAGCAGGCAACATGAGATTGACAGATTAGCAAAGCTTTTGTCGGGAATAGAACCACGAACCTCTGGAATACGCGCCCAGCGTGCAGATCACTACAACACGAAAACACGCCGAGAAGGCGAAAATACCTTACACCTTAACTATCACCATGACATCACTCACCTCACGACCATTAACAATTATCTCCGCCTATACACCATTTAATAAGAGATACAAGGGAACATTTAGCGTGATTTTTCAGGAGTTTTCCCGACCACAATATTGTCTTAGATGGAGACTTTAATGCACACCACCACGAGTGGGACAGCAACAATAACACTTTCCTCCGTAACGTAGTTCTTCAATTTGACAAAAGCGGCTTTTCTTATAAAAGTCGAATTACAATTGAAGTAATTACAGTTACAAAACTCGTTGATGTTGCACTCGTTTACAGGCGTATCAACCCTGAATTTTCCTGAAATGTCCCATTTCTAAATCTTTGCTTCTGTCAAATTTTCTGTGTTCACCACTGCATCCAGACTGAAAATAGTATTTCGTATTTACTTTAGCCACGACCACAGTTGATATTATCTGAATTTCGCTGATAGTTTTAATTGAAATGGGAAAAAATAAAAATAATGTTTCAAAACTGCAGCATTTCGAACAACAACAAGAGAAAACTAAAGAATGTAGTATTACTGCTTTTTTCACTTTGTAAGAATTTTCTTCTCGGAATAAAATGACATCAATTCTCTGAGCAAATACTGCTCGCTGTGTCACTAGGAGATTTTGTAAAAAATTAAGCACTTCGTTAAATTCTGCAGTGAATAACTGCATCGGGATCCTGAACTGGGAAACTGTAAAACAATCCTCAGGAAATTTAATGATAGTCTCATCTGTAAACTCATTGCTAATGAGGATGTCAAATATACAAGACATCTCCCAAGTAATCTTTCATAATTATCCATTCTTCCTCTTCCAGGTAATTTCATTCAGCTCTATGTTCATCCCATCATCTGAAATCTGTACAGTTTAATCTTTCTGAGTCAATAATTAGGGAAAAACATGCACGATCCGGAATAGCGGAGTGAGACTTCAAAATTCAGCAGCAGGTAGGGTGTTTTCTTCTTTTTCTTTTCGCCATTGACACATCGTGTGATTCATTGCGTTAGCTGCTCATTAAAGCCGGCTAGTTTCCCGTCAATGGAGTAATGAAAAACTGGGGATTAGTGCAATGCGTTCCGAGAACGAACTTTTCGCAATAAAATATTCAAATTGATAAATTTGCTTTAGTTCATGAAACTGGTCTGGTTTATCTATATTTTTGTGAAAAATTTGAATAGCTAAGAATTTTGAAAGTTTGTTTTAAATACGGACACTTTAACCTAAACTAAAAATTGTCGGCACTCAGATATCAAATATAAACTTTAAGTTTATATTACCACTACAGATAGAATTGATAAAAATAGAGTAAACCATCCTAGCGCCGACATCAAGCATTTTAAATCAATCAATACCATTTACGCCGACTTGTCGGTCTTTTTAACGCGACGTTGCCGGCTCCATTAAATCATTTTAAATCGATCCGATCGGAGCATTTTATGCCGAGATATTGCGCTTGAGCGCAACATGTCCGGCTCAGTAACAGGAATTTTGCCTATATGGCACATGATGTGAATGCTACATGACCGAGGTATCCCAAGGGAAGACTAAGGGGGTGAAAAAGAGTGCGACCGACATTAACAAGGCCAATGAAGCAAATGGAGTCGCAAAATAGTTAATACTGCATGAAGAATAACATATGAAAGTAAAGATAATACACAAAATATAATGCCGAGTAAATGATACAAAATAAGTAAATGAAACAAAATAAAATAAAATGCTAGCAATGAAGTTGAAGCTATATATATACTATCTATACTATATACAGTGCAGTATTCAGGTGGGGAAATTAGAGTCAAGGGTGAGGTAAGCCTCGAGGGGCCAATATCGTGGTTTTGCAGAATTTCATAATTAAAACATTTAAAGAGCTTAGATATATGCATTCACGTGCTTTAGCGAAGAATGTTTCGTTCGTAAACTGCAGGTAGTCATCCATATACTCAATTTTTAAATCTTTTTGAAAGGTATCGTTGCTAACAAAACAGTGGGCGTTCGTAATCCGGCGTAGGTACTTATTTTGGGTGATCTGTAATTTTGCAATGTCTGAGTTGGAGGCCGCGGCCCATGCCGGTGAGAAGTAACGGAGCATCGGTCTGATAACAGCAGTGTAAATGTGCCTCTTTTTGACCAGATTGAGTTTCGAGCTTGAACTTAGCAATGGATTTAATTGGTGAATAATATACAAAGCCTTTCGTCTGATCTTGTCAATATGGTCCGATCAGGTGAACTTATGATTGATGACAACCACTAAATGAGTTGCCTTCTTTACAAGTGGAATCGACTCATTAAAAAGACTGAAATTAGCATTAATAGTTTTTCTTTGCCTTCTCTTGATAATCCTTAATTGTGACTTCTGAGCATTTATTGTGACGCGCCATTTGATGCACCAGTCTTCAATGTTACGTTTGAAGTTCTGCAGTTTTTGAAAAGCGTGCGTCGGACGGACAGATTTAATCGCTAACGCAGGGTCATCTCCGTAGCATCCAAGAAAGCTGTTGTAGTCATTCTGTAATTTAGGGATGTCCATCACGTACCGTCGCACATTCTTCTGATGCTAGAGGTGTTCTGACCCATTGAGACATAAAATATTCTATTAACAATAAAAGAATTGATTAGCAGAATTAGTTCCTTGTCAAAATTTAGCTGGAACAGTTTACAAATGAGCCCCTCATGCCAGTCGCTGTCGAAGGCTTTCGCCACGTCCAGCATGAGAAAGACGACGCTTTGCTTGTTATGCAAGGAGCTGCCAATAAACTCGGTGAGTCTAATTGTTTGGTTGTGGATAAGGCTTTTCTGAAACCAAATTGCGCCAAGGGTGGCCTGTTAATCATTTTAATGCCAATAATTTCAAATTACGTCGTGCTTACGATTTAAAACAATTTACCTCCTCATCAGACTTAAATAAATTGAGCAGAAATAAGAAAATTGCATAAGTTAGTTTACTTGAATTAGACTTAGACAGTTCTATATTACCGAACTATTGCAGGTGCAACGTTGCCGGTTCCTTAATTTAAGCCCAAGGGCACATGACATAATGAATTCAGGAAATGGTAAACGTCTCGGATGAGAAAACGGAGAAAGGAGTTTTTTTCACGAACAGTAGATAATTTATTTATCTAATATTGAAGTCCAATGCTTTTTCGTATGGAAGCCTGGTTCCAAAATTCCCTGTTTTGCCGGTGTCCAGCTTTGCGTTATTGTATATCAACATACAGATGAGGAAGATTTCAACTGCGTCCCGAAGAGGCGTTTTTTTAACAATTTATGTGTTTCCTTTATTTATTAAATATCAGGTTCTTCGCAATTAAACCATAAAATTAAGTTCAAGAGCAATATCGCCAAATAATTTTAAATTGAGCTTATCTTTAGAATTTCCGATACACAGTCTCATGCGTTAGAGATAAAAACAGTTTTTTCTGCACAACGTTGCTATTGCTCGCGTTCAACGTTGCTATTGCTCGCTTTTCTTAAGTTTGTTAATCACAAATTCGCTAAAGTTTTACAAAATATGAAATCGATAATAAAATAAATTCCAAATTTCAATATGGACTTCCAGATGTCCATATTCACAGTAGGATTACGTCGTTCAAAATTCGATGGCTGTGGTACCGTTGTTTTATCACAGTGCGAGAAACATTCTTCATTATTTAACTTATTCAATATTAATAATCATATTTGGTAGGAACAATTTGAAAAGTGAAACGGACATTCAGAGTGATTCGACGCAAAACGAAAACAGTAGTCCCTCAGAGTCAACGCCTCTTTGGACTAACCCCCCATAACACAAGACATCCTCAGGATATCCTATTTAAGTCGCAATCTCCCGGGAAGCAGTTAGGATATCCTGAGGATGTTGATTCTCGGATATCCTGAGGACTTCTTAAGTCAACATTCTGAGGATATCCTATTCAAGTCTCAATGTCCCGGGATATATGAAGATCTCCTCAGGATGTTGATTTTCAGATATCCTGAGGACTTCGTAAATCAACATCTTAAGGATGTCCTGTTCAAGTCGTAATTTCCCGGGATATATGAAGATCTCCTGAGGATGTTGTTTCTCAGATATCTTCAGTACTTACTTTTTATGGAAGCTCATATCTGAAAATAATAAAGTAACCTTGTACCACACGCAAGTCATGTTATAAGAATCGAAATCTTACTCTATGGATTACCTATTCTGCATATGAAAATTTAATTGTTATGCTTACGCACTTATTTTTGTCTTGTATATGTTGGCTGTAAGTATTAAGTAATAATGTTTTCAAATTTTTGTTGTTTCACAATGCCTAGTGATCAGAGTACTTTCTTACAAATTATAGGCACGTGTTTTCAGCGGTTTTGAGTTTCATATTGAAATTGCGTTTACGATTAAATTCTATTTGCTACATAATATATTTGTAAACATTATTTTAGATACTTTTCTAATATCTTTGAACACAAATATTATTTACGTTACAGGTTAGCTCAGAAAACCTTTCACGAAGACATTTATCCTATGAACAGATGGGCATGATGTACATCCATGCCTTATCTGGCATTCGAACTTGAGCCCTTCTGTACGGCAATCTGTCACTAATCACTTACTCGTCTCTGAAGCACTAATCAGAAATATCAAGTTATAAAAGTATTCTATTAAATTCATCGATAGTTCTTAGCATAGAAATAACTATACTTTGAAACTGCAAAAGAAAAAAAATACTTTTTGATCTGTTTCACTATTATATTAGTAATGAATGATGTTTAGTACTGTGTAGTAATTAGTAACAATAATTTTTTTTAACAAACGAAATTTTAGTTTACAGACGCAGTTAAAAACTAGTCTGTACGAGGTTTAACTTGCGTTAATTTGAATTTATAAACAGAAGAATAATTTTATTGGGCTAAAAAATTCATTGCAGTTTCTTCGTTCACTTTCTGGTAAGTTCTTTAATAATGAGAATTATTAGTCTTTCAAAGCGACTGAGGTAAAATGTAACTTATTTTTTACCTCTCTGTAATAGGAAAATGGGGTTTAAGAATGGGAAGAACTAACATTAAGTTCTTACTCTCCTCCAACCTCACTTTGCTACCTCTTTAAACATATAAATATTCGATCTTTGCTAAACAAAGCGCGAAAAAAATATATCCAGCGCTCTGCAGTCTCATACGTTAAGCCGGCAATGCTACATGACTCCTGATAATTTAACAATAATTACTGCTTTATTAATTTATTCGTAACATCCAGAAAATGCAGTAAACACGTTTGCTCAAGGTATATAACATAAAGTTAAATGTTGTTATGAAAACTCAAAATTAGATAACAGATTAAATAGATGTTCAAACTTTAAATTAAAATGCTTTAATTTTTAAATTAAACGCGTTCTTTAAACTCAGCAGTTTTATTACTTTATTTTATACTATGAATAACAATTGAAGTTGAAAATCTTAAATCTTTGTTTACATTATTTATCATTGTTCGTAAAACTGCTTCTCAACTTTTCTTTGCTTTTGAAAGAGCGAGCTTCGCTAAGAATGTAACACCTCTAAGCACTTTTTCTGTAGCCGATGCTCCAAGGAGATTTCTCTTTTGTTAACTTGGCAGATTTATGTGTCAGACTTTCCTTCTTTGTATCACCCTAAAAGGGAAACCATGGAGGTAGGAACCATGAGGGAAGCATCCCTTCACAACAAAGGACGCAGAATACCCCCAACGGTTTTAGTTACTCCGTAATAGTGATATCCTTGAAGAACCCCACAAAGTGGAAAGTACACGTGCTTACTTTCTGATTTCCAGAATTCAGCTATTCTGCTAAACGTTAATAGCCGTCGTTCCAAATTCTGTTTCAGTTACGAACTGATTTGCTGACGCTTGCAAGCGTTACACTGAGAGAGTGTGAAAAGTAAGTTTCAAAATCTTTCCTTTATTCTACAAAAATGATCAGAAGTAAAAATATTATCTCAGATATCTAAAAGACGGATTTACAGCAGAATAAATTAACGTATATTAGCGGATTCGTCAGAAGATGAAGTAGCATTTAATTATGAAAAAAGCCTGTATCGAATTTTTGCGCTAGCAAATATTCTTTAAGTTCCATTTCACACTGTGATTCGGAATATGAACTTTTATGTCTCAAGAAGAACTGACTGATGACGATTACCAAAACGATTATCCCATTTTACGGAATATTCCAAATATAGGACTAATAAGTATTCCGTTAGACTTTATGCACCTTGTGTGCTCAGGAGTAGTACAAAAAATGATTACTATTAGGATAGGCGGAGGCACCTTACAAGCACGATTACCACATAAAAATGTTGAACTAATTTTTTTTAAATGACCAGTTTTTAAAGCCTTACATACCAGTTGAATTTGCAAGAAAACCAAGGAACCAACTCTAGAAGAATTGAAACATTGAAAAGCTACATAATACCGTCAATTTTTACTGTACACTAGCCCACTTATTTTTTTTTTTTTTTAATTTAACAAAAAGCTATATGATCATTTTTTACTACTTCATATTTCGATTAGACTCTTATGCAAAATACAGAAAGAGACGGCAATTGATGAATACGTACAGTCTCTATTAAAACTCTTCGTAGTAAATTTTGGGCTTTATTATGAAAAACATTATATTGCTCATAATGTTCACGGCCTACTGCATATTTGCGAAGATGTAAAAATGTTTGGGCCGTTAGATAATTACAGTCCTTTTAAATTTGAAAGCTATATATCTTCTATAAAAAAATTGATTAGAAAATCTTCCGCTCCATTACAGCAAATAGCAAGACGAATTCATGAACTGTTTAATCATATTGTAGCCATGAATAATGATTCAATCAACGTAACCGACTTGAGTTCAGAATTTCAAAATTTACACACATCTGGTCCACTACTTAAAGGTTATTAAATGCTTAATTTTATTATTGAATTTTGAATACAAATTAACTGAAGTCAGAACTGAATTTGTAGAATAATTTAATTATGAATATATCGAAGAATTCAGTTTTGGGCTATTGAATGGTTAAAAATGATCGAAAGATTTTTAATGTTTTAAAGCAAAATTTTCTCTTATAATATTTTGTATTAATAATTCATTTCAAGTCTCTTGCTCAGTTTTAGATATATATTTGCAAATTATTAAATAAATTGAAATTCTAATTAGAAAATAAATTGTATAAATATTCTTAAATTTTCTTATTTTTCCATAGTAACCACAGATGGAAGACCTGAGACTGTCTGTGGGAAATAAGCAAGTTTCAGGTTATCACAACACCTTCACACACTTTCACTGGAATATAAAGAAGATTTCTGGGGATATACTGGGATGTAACATTAAGCAGTTGAGAGTATGTATTTAAGAGGTTAAAGGGATATTGTAACTAGTATTTCAAATCCTGGTAAGATCCAATACGCTGTCGGTAGGACCTAGATAGGATGTCCTAAGGATATACTGGGATGTGACATTAAGCACTCGGGAGGATGAGTTTAGGAGGAAACTGGGTTATTACGGGATGTTCTGAGGATGTAGTAAATAGGACTTTAATCCTAATAACATCCCATACGCTGTCGATGGGACATAGATAGGATGTTTTTAGGATATAATGGGATGTGTTTAGAAGGTTAGTGGGATATCCCGGGATGTCCTGAGGATGTAGTAAGTAGGAGTTCATATCCTAATAACATCCCGCACGCTCTGTCAATGGGACTTAGTTAGGGTGTCCTGAGGATATCCCGGGATGTGACATTAAGCACTCGGGAGGACGTGTTTAGGAGATTCGCGGGATATTCCGGGATGTCCTGAGGATGTGCGCATATCCCGCGAGCTACATCCTCGGGATATCCCAAGGATGTTTTTTTGCTATGTGGGATACAATTTATGCAGATAAAATATATCAAATTTTCTATAATTCCCAGTCGGAACCTTAACCTCAATCATCCTTTCCCCAAAGTTTGATTGTTAAGTGAACTCCCTAATCTTATATGCATTAAACATTTTCATCAGTCCATATTATGCAAGCCATTATTTTCTCGAACGAAATTTCGTCAAGTTTCTTTAGTTTATTTTTGGCTGCCCGCCAAAGGGAAGGCACGGCCAAAGGGAAGGCACTTTCTGAAAACAAAAAGATACGTTATACGCATATGGTTCGCATATACGTTACGAAAACGCTCATGCAGCCACACCGTTCACCTGGATTCGAGCAAAGGCGGTACTAGTGTTCAGAGATTTAACGGCTCGGCCACTGGTGCTCCTGAAACACTGTTAAGAATTAACATTTTAGAGTACGAAAGAAACACGAATCCTAAAAGCTAGTTGTTTGAATCTAGAGGTATTGAAGTAAACTTACGTGGGCAGCGAATACATTTTTCATTCCCTTAATTAGCATTATTGCGACATTAATTTTATGGCAAGAATTTGCAGCTATTTTAGATGTTAGTGATTTTGAAGCCAGTTTCACACTGTTATGATTGCCATTAAATTAATTGCTTCTCAAAATCTACAAACTGTGATACAAATCTTATTCAAAGATTTGATGATACAGATTTAATTATTTATATGACTTGGCATTACAATAGTTGTAGGAATATTTTATTTTCAAAACTATATTTTACTTTTATAGAGAGTTTCTGTGATATGATTGAAGCCTATGAGAACTTCTGTCATTAAAAATGTGTGCACATCGATTACAGATTTGTTGTTTAAAAACGTCTAAACAGAAAACCATAAAACAGAATGGAGATGAAATTTTTTAACACTCTGTATCCTATTAAGGTAACTGTAAGGTACACGTAAATTATGTCAGTCTGGTAGAGATTAATATAAAAGTGCCCCACCAGCGGCCGAGCGGTAAAGTCTCTGAACACTGGTAGTTCGGTCCGAGGTTCGAATCCCGCGAACGGGCTGGCTGCATGGGTGTTTTCGTGGTTTTCCCCATGTGTAACGTGTATACGAGCCAGTTTCCCTTAGAAAGTCCTCCACGAAAGGCATCCCTTCCCTTAGGTAGATAGCCCTAGTGTGCTTTGCCATAATTAAATACACCACAGCCCATATTAATATAAAAGTAACAAATACTTCGTTACTGTTTCTAAACAAATGCATGACATTCTCGTTCATTGCTTTCCATCCATCCATGCATGTATTGCCGAAAAATATTTATAATATCGCGGTGAATCTGGCTCAATGATGCATTTGCCGCCGCAAGGATAATAATGTCCAGACCGGTGGCAAACGGTATCTAAAGTGGAGAGAAAATGGGTAACTAAGCGTCAAGCACCCATCTGTATTATCGCTCTTAACTGTAAGAGTAAACAGCGTATAGCGATTGTACTGTCAAATACTGCGTAAATTTATACATTCAAAATTTAAGGAATTCAACTTTCTATATGAAATGCATCTGTCACTGGAAACAGTTTTCGATTCGATGACGCTATGGATTTTCTAAATTATGCTTGCTATTTAAGATTCTACTTGTTATGAAAAAAATTTTAACTAATTTCTTATATACTAGTTTTTTCGTATACTCCTGCGCTATATGTAGTTTAAAATCACGTATAGATTTCAATGTGGCCATATCTTGAAATCCATTTAAAACAAACTGCTTCGCTTATCAATAGATGGAGCGGTGAATATGTAGCAAATGTTTGTCTCTGAGCTTTTTCTCTTACTTTTGTCCGCTGCTGGGGTGTGGAGGTTATCTGTGATACTTAACCCTCTGAACGTTATGAGAGCTTTGTCCGGTCATCAGAAGGTTTTTTATTTATCATATATTAGCTGATAATTTAAGACATTTTGCTTTCTTACTTTCTTTAATAATGTAAATATTATCTTATGAATCTACGTTTATGAAAATACTGACTAAACTAAATAATTTAGAAATTCAATTAATACATGCTGTTTAAATACCGGTTTTCATGACGGATCTAAATTCCTGCGTCCCTCAGAGGGTTAAAGCAAATATATTTAGGTTATACAGAAACGAAAGACACAAATGCTGCCGCTAAGGTGTATTGAGAATACGGCAAAGCACACTAGGGCTATCTGCCTAAGGGGAGGGATGCCTTTCGTGGAGGACTTTCTAAGGGAAACTGGCTCGTATACACGTTACACATGAGAAAAACCACGAAAACGCCCATGCATCCAGCCCGTTCGCGGGATTCGAACCTCGGACCGAACTACCAGTGTTCAGCGATTTTACCGCTCGGCCGCTGCCGCTAAGGGGAATACAATTTATTAACAAAAATCTGATAATGCATCAGTTAAAAATAATCCCCGCCCACGTCAATACATTTCTGTCATCTGGCTGGGAGGTTCCGAAGTGGCTTTGGTAAACCAATCTGTGAGGTGTTGGGGCACCACATGTGGACAATTGCGTGCAATTCGACAGAAGATTCAACATGTTGGCCATTGACTGCGTCCTTCATATTGTCAAGCAAGGTGAAGTCCGAGGTCCACTCACTTTGCACGCACATTTGTCATCTCCAAAGCACCTTGCACAATCGCCTGCAATGTTCCTTGCGCAAGACCTGTCCCTTCCTGCATCTTGTTGAATGCTTTGCGCCTGTTCGCCATGATCAAATCCGATACAGCTACCACATTTGCTGCTGTATGTGATGTTGCTGGTCGTCCCGCGCTGACACCTTTGGTTGCGGTCTCCACAACGTTGCTGAACTAGGCCGACCAAAGGCATACGGTACGCCTTGAGGCGGCTTTGTTCCCGCACACCAACACCATGGAACGATGAATCTCACTACCCTATATCCCTTCCCTCAGGGGAAGTTATTGGCTATTATTGTGGTTGAAATTGATTATTAAAGTGAATATTAGAATACTATATTTATAAATTTAAGCCAATAATAAATCTTCCCAGGAGTCTGGTACCTTGACGTGGTCTGAGGGCTACTCTTCCCAAGGGAGGAGGTCAAAATCCAGGCTCCAAGTTCAATTGGGGAAACCCCAGGGTCCCAATTGAATTAGAATGACAATGAATCAAACTATTCAAACTGAGATAGTGCCTCAAAATGAACTGATTGAGGAGGCAAGACTTTTGATAAGTGATATAGAGACGAGTTTGGAGGAAGCTTCAAGAGTTACTATTCCTTTAAGAAAAAGATTTTTAAAGCGCAAGAAGCGTTGTTTAATTTTATTGTTTTACAAGCTCTGGAGATAGAAAATATGAAAAGTAAATTGGAGAGTACTCAAAAAACACCTACTGAAAAAACTTTTTCAGAAATAGTAAAAGAACAAAAAATGGAAAAATGTTCAACTCCAAAGAAAGATAAAATGAAAAAGAACGAACATATAGCATTAATATTTCCAAACGTTAAAGGAATTTCCTCAGAAGAGGTTAAAATGAAAATAGTGGAAACCATTGATCCTATAAAACTAAAAATTGGAATTAGAAATGTAAGAAAAATTAATAATGGAGGTATAGTGGTAGAGTGTTTAAATAATGACGAAATTAATAAATTAGAATAAGAGATTAAAACAAATACATTATTAAAGGAAGATATAGAAATGAGAGCTCCTATAAAGAAAAATCCAAAGATTATTTTGTATAATATTGATTCTGAAGTTATGAAGGATGAATTGCAGGATACAATTTTAAAACAAAATTTAATTTTTGAGGAAGGAGGATTTAATCCCCTATTTCGGATCAGAAGCAAAAACAATAAAGTACACTGGGTGGCTGAAATTCACCCTCAGAAATTCAAGGCAATAATGAATCAAGGAAAACTGAACTTTAAGTGGTTTAGAGTAACAATTAAAGAATACCTAAATATAGTAAGATGCTATAAGTGCCAAGAATTTGGAGATTTTCATAATAGATGCACAAAGGAAATGAAATGCGCAAAATGTGCTCACATTGGTCATAACCATTGGAATTTTAATAATAATCCAACTTGTGTTAATTGTTCTATAGCCAAAAATAAATACAAATTGGGACTGGATGTGTGACACTCGAGCTTAGATAAAAATAGTTGTTCAAGTTTAAAAAGACAATTGGATCTGGAAATCAAAAGACCAAATTATGGTTCTTAGTTCTTTTAAAGGATTAAAAAGGGTTCAGATCAATTTACATCATGCGCGAGCGGCAGTATCTCAATTACAGCAACGTTATAATGAACAAAACTATTTATTTGCGCTCATACAAGCGCAAATAAATTAAATTGGCCTTATCATCTTTATAATAAAATAAAAGGATTTTCATCACTTCACAGAGTTTACTATTCTGATAAAGAAGTTCCTTTGGCAGGAATTGTCATTTTTGATAATGCAATTTCGGTTGTAAAAGTTTTTACTTCAAATTGTTTGGTCATACTGAAAGTGAACTTTGGAAATAATGATTTATTGTTAATATCTGCTTATTGTTCCCCAAACGCAGACTTGGCTAAATTTCTGGGAGAACTTTCTATGATATTAGATAAAAATATGACTAAAGATATTTTAATTGGAGCAGATTTTAATGCAAAGAGTGATGTTTAGGGTATCCAGGAAGAAGATTCTCGAGGCAAATTGATTTTAGAATTTGTTAATACATATGGATTACATATACTGAATAGTTGTGATTCAATTCCCACCTTTGAGGGAAGTAGAGTCTCTTCTTGGATAGATTTGACATTGACTAATTCTGCATATAATATTGATTGGAAAGTCGTTTCTGATATATCTTGTAGTGATTATAACTACATTGAAATAGATATCGATGAGACAAGAAGTTCTTCAAGAATTAAGGAGAGATATAATCTTAATAAATTAAATTGGATTGATTTTAAGAAGGATCTGATGTTTTTACTGTAACAGTTGAATACTAAAGAAGTGAATGAAAAGAATCTTGAAGAAATAATTGAAGTTTTACAAAAGAAATTACTCTTTTATGTGAAAAGAACTTGCTAAAAAAGATTTGGTACTCTGTAAAGAAAAAGGCAATATGGTGGACAAAAAATTTGGATCTTTTGAGATCTAAATTACGTCTTGCTAGAAGAAAATTTCTTCGTGCTTCTAATGTTGATGATAAGAAGTTCTTAGAAAATAATTTTAAACGGTTAAGAGGCAGTTATAAAAAAGAAATTAACTTAGCTAAGAATCGTTCATGGGATGATTTGTGTTCCCAAACAAATTTAAATCATCCATTTGGTATTCCCTATAAAGTCACTACTGATAAATGTAAGTCTGCCTTAATATTGAGCCAAATTAAAAAAGATGATGGCTCTTTTACTAATTCTATTCAAGAGTGAATTTTCTGGTTAAATACCATTTCCCAGAGGATCTGGATGTAGATGACACGGAATTTCAGAAAGAAATAAGAGAAAGCTCTTTAAATTATGAAAATAATTTTAATGATTTAAGTTTTTCAAAGGATGAAATTCAAGATGTAGTGGATTCAATGGACAAAATCATCCTCCAGGATTGGACGGTATTTGTTTAGACATTATAGAGGAAATTTTAAGAATTGATTCTACCTTTATGTGTAGAATATATAACGTATGTTTACACCACGGAATTTTTCCGAAGGTTTGGAAAATTACCTCTTTGATACTTTTTAATAGAGAGGGTAAAGAGAGGAGTGATCCTTCCTCCTATAGGCCTATTTGTCTTTTGTCTGTTTTTGCAAAGATCTTGGACATACTTATGACTAAAAGGCTTTGGTTTCATTTAAATTCTAGTCATGCTTTGAATACTTCTCAATATGGCTTTATGGAAGGTAGAAGTACTACACTTGTTATTCAAGATCTTTTGGAAAAAGTAAAAGAAAATAAAAAGAATAATTTACATATTGCATTGGTTTCTCTTGATGTTAGGAGTGCCTTTAATAATGTATGGTGGCCGTATGTACTTCATCAATTAAAAAGATTTAAATGTCCAATGAACTTATTTAAATTATTTTCAAATTATCTAAGGGATCGATTAGTAATCTTTCAAGAAGAAAATATTTGTATTTCAAGAAAGTACAGCAAAGGTTGCCCTCAAGGATCAAACTCAGGTCCTTTGTTATGGAATTTACTTTGTGATTCTTTATTTGAATTACATTTTAAAGATAATGCTTTGATTCAAGCTTATGCAGATAACATAATTGTGATAGTTTCTGCTAGTGGTCGTCATACAATCGACCATGACATTGACCATACTTTGGACTTGACTAATGAATGGTCCAAAAAAGTTAAATTGGAATTTGATCATAGAAAATGTGCAATAATGGGTATTGCAAAGAAAGGTAAAATGATTACATTACCTAGAGGAAGACTTGGGCATATAATATTGATTGGAAATGGCATTCGTTAAAGTGTGTTAGGCAAATTAAATATCTTGGACTATTGATCGATGATCAACTTTCATTCTTGCCTCATTTAAAGAGGATTAAACTACAATGTGCTGCAATTTTGAATACACTTTATGCTATTAAAGGGCTTAGTAGTGATATTAAGAAGATTTTCTACAAAAGAGGAATTGAGAGAAAAATTTTGTATGCCTGTCCTGCTTGGTACAGAAATAATGTGAGAATTAACTGATTCAAAGACTTGCTATGAAACATTACAAAATGTTTTAGAACTGTTTCCAGTGCTTGTTTATTTACATTAAGTGGCTGTGAGCCCATTTATTTGATAGCACAAAGGGGATGTGTTACATTTAATTTAAAGAATGGTAAAAGCTTTGAAATTGAAACTGATTTTGATTTTCCTGAAGACATAAATAATGTTGAAATTTTAAGTTTAAAGAATGTTAAGCATCCTGCATTATATTCAAATTTGGAATGGGATAAGAAAGTTCCTTCAGGCGAAGGCTTTGAGATCTTTACTGATGGTTCAAAGATTGCAGGAAAACCTGGATGCTCTTTTTTTGCATTCTCAAGTGGAGAATTAAGTACTGTTCAAAAATTTCGTTTAAGTAATAATTCTTCAGTTTTTCAAGCGGAAGTTTACGCTATTTTATAGTCCTTGGAATAGATTTTGGGAAAGAATTCTCAAGAAGAAATTAATATTTATTCAGATAGCCAAAGTGCAATCCAAGCTATTGTTGCCTCTAAGATTTCTATGGATTTGGTTTTTAAAACTTATAATTTATTTTTGGAAGTTTTTAAGAGAAGAAATATTTATTTTCATTGGATCCGTGGACATATTGGTCATTCAGGGAATGAATTAGCAGATTTTCATGCAAAGCAGGCTCCTAAAAAATAGGTTATATATGATATTCTTCCAACTTCGTTTGTTTCGTTTAAGAATTCTTTAAAGTCTTACAAGCTTGGCAATCATTATGGGATAAAGAATTGAAAGGAAGATTTACTTATAAGTTTATAAAAGAAATTCAAACAAAAAGATGTTTTGGAAATAGTTATCTGAACCAATTTCTTACAAATCATGCTCATGTTCCGTTTTATTATAATAGATTTAATATTAAATCTATTATGTGTCAATGTGGATCTAAAGAAGCAGATGTTGAACATGTACTTAATTGTGCTTTATTAAAGGAAAGATGGTTTAGTTTTCTACCAAAATTGAGATTTGAATCGGATGTAGTTAAAATCTACATGGAAGAAAAATCAAGAAAAGGAATAAAAGATATTATGATTGTTATTACAGAAAAAGAAGAAGATTTGTTATTAAATTCTCAGTAAAGTTAATGAATTTAAAAGACTTTATTTGTAAAACACATTAAAATTGTAATACAATCTTCTTAAAATATTTTGTAAAAGAAAATTGAAAATAATATATAATTACAACAAAGATTTGTAACTAAGTTTTGTATTATTATTCTAGATGGATTGTTTTTTGTATTATTAAAGATAATCGAGATGATTGTAAAATTTTGTTTATGTAACTAAATTTGTATTTAAGTTTTTGTATTATTATCCTAGTTGGATTGTTTTTGTATGGTTAAAGATAATCGAGAAGATTGTAATATTTTGTTTATGTAATATTGTTTTTTAATAAAGATATTTGCTGGCAATGCCGGCAGGTCTTTTATTCAGGGACGGGTACAGTATGGTGGTTGAATTAATAAATGAGTAGTTCCACTAATCCCTGCATATACCGCAAGGTTCGCAGGAGTTATTAGCTAGTCTTACCCTATATCCCTTCCTTCCATAGGAAACAAGCTGACCGTGATAATCATCTCCCATCATTGTTGTCCAAGCTCTGAATGACAATGACAAACTTGGAACTTGTAACGTGATGGTGCAAAGGGTGCATTACTGTTTTTACCCTTAGTTTTGGAAAAACGCCCTGAGACGCGGGCAAATATATAAAAAAAAAAAAAAAAAAAAAAAAAAATACAAGCTGTAAACGCTTCGCCGATCATTGGAAGTCCGAGCTGGAAAACCAAGATGGAAAGGCGTGGCTATGTAGAATTGAAATTGGTAGAAATAAGCACAGAAATTCATCTGAAAGTTGTTGAAACTGCTTGAGCACTGGAATTACAATTGAGTACGATCGAAATTTAATATGATGTACTGAGACCATACTCTTTAAATGGAAATAAAAATAAGATTTGAAAATTTGCTGATCACGTGATGTTTCGTAATCATAAAGGGTGTGGCATGTGTAAATGATTTGTTTACATTTTCGCTGATGCAGTTGTTCTCAGTAATGATAGTATTTTAACATACATTCTTTCTGTTTACTGGTAATCATGGAGATGCAAAGTTTACTTGGATGAATACTAGCAAAGCGAAGATGAAAAAGGAAATCTAAATACTAGAAGCGCTTTGTAAAATTAAAACTTCATCTTTGAGACAAAGTCTCTGGTAAGTAAAGTTTTCTATGTACAGTATTTACACATGAATTACATATCTTTACAATTAATTACACAAAGTCCAAATCTTTGCAAAAACGTACACAAAGCCATAGTAAGATATGATGATTATCATTTTGAATTATGAAAAATACTACGAAGACGTTTATTTGGGTTTTCCAGGTTTGGATCATAATTGATCAAGTTTTGAATTATGTTTATATTTAGAATTGTGAAGCTTAGTAAAGAAGTTATGTGCAGTTTGGAGAATATGATCATGAATATTTGTAATTCTAATTTCTTTATGCAACTGTCGATTTCTCATGTACCATGGAGCATTTAGGATTTCTCTAATGACTTTATTTTGGAAGATTTTAATTTTTCTTCTATCTGATTTTGGAACAGTCGCCTACACTGGAAATTGCATACAGTAGAACGGGACGTAATAAAGTTAGATACAGTTGCCGTTTAACTACTGATATTAATTTTGCAATTCCTGCCAATTAAAGAACGAAAGGAAACTTTTGCCGCTGTGGCTTTCATGATTGCTTGTCGTGCTTTATTTTTAAAAAGTCTTTGCTTATCAAAAGTGACTCCAAGGTATTGAACAGTATTTGCAATAGGCAGAAGTTCATTATAAATTTTAATGTTAATGTTGACTGGGATATTCTTCTTGTATCTTCGAAAGATCATAATAATACTTTTGGTGGGATTAATTTTGAGAGTTTAATGGTACTGATATACCTTTAATGTATAAAATATAAAGTGAATGAGCGAGAAAACTGCCCTGTGCTCCACAGCTTTTACAAATTTTTCGTCTTGAGAGTGCTGAACCAATCTTCACCTGGCAGGTGCAGTTGTGGAGATTGTTCGCTTATGCGTCAAACTATTACGCTACCAGCGTATCAAGGACCCTAAAGAGACAACTATATTCTAAAGTATTCATTTATTTAATAAAATATCAGTCAGGTATATAACATACAATTAATCTTCAATAAGCCTAACTAACTACAGAAACATGTTTACCTAATTGTATAATTGCCCTGATGCCACTCTCATGAAACCAAACTAAGAACAATTATTAGTGGCCAAAACGTAAAAGTAATAAGTATTGTAAAATTATAAGTATAAAATTAAAGTGAATACAAAGTACATTGTTTTGAAATCCAACATCTTTCCACCTTAAGTTGTTGGGAAACAACTTAACCTATCGGAAATATTAAAGAAAAACTTAAATGGAAAAATATAAATGAACCGCATTAAAGTTCAAACATTTATAAAGTCTATAAGTCTAGTCTTTGGATAGGCTTCACTTCTCTTCCACTCCTGGTTTTTATAGATTTAATATTTTTTTGGCTGTTTTCCACTGAATACCATTCAACCCTAGCTTGTTCAAATCTTTCATTTTTTAGATCTTCGAACCAATTACATGAAAGTTCTAAAGGAAAAATTCTTTGTACGGGACGTAAAAGTTGCCCATTTGTGGTTTTCAATCATACCAATTTAATGACATTTTCTCTTCCAGGTAACAATTATGTAACAATGGCTAATGGCCACTCAGTACATTTAACATTATCACTTCCAACAAGAACTACCGCTCCAAGTTTGATATTTTGCTCATGCTTCTTCGGATCATGTCTTTGAATCAAAAATCCTAGGTATTCAGATCTGAATCTTTTTCGTATATCCGTGATTAGTTGTTGACAATATTTTAATCTCTTGTTGAGGGAATGCTGATCAATCTCATCCAAATCAGGAACGTCTGACTTTCGGATATCTTGCAAAAATGAGTTAGGAGATAAAGGAACAAGTTCAGACTCCTTTTCTGAAACATAGGTAAGTGGACGAGAGTTAATAACAAATTCAGCATCATACAATACCGCTGTCATTTCTTCAAAAAACAGCAGAGATTTCTCCAAAACTCTTCTAAGAATTTGTTTCATCAAGCCAAGGAATCGCTCCCAAAAACCGCCGCGCCAAGAGGCAGTTGGGGGATTGAAAAACCATTGAATTTTCTTAGTGGTGGTGTATTGAGCAACGACATTCCAATCAACGAGTTTCAAATAATTTGATGCTCCAACAAAGTTGCTTCCGTTATCACAATAAACTACAGAAGGACGGCCTCTGCGGGCTATAAACCGACGGAAACTCTAGAGAAAAACTCTGTAGACAGTGAGGAACTGAGTTCAAAATGCACAGCTCTATACACAGCACACGTATATAGGCAAATCCAAGCCTTTTCTTCTCCTTTTAAATACACAGGTCTAGCCACATCAGTTCCAATAATTTCAAAAATAGATGCATCTCTTACGCGGTTTTCTGGTAATGCAGATATCGGTGCTGTTGAATTTCTCTTTGCGTACCTCAAATAAGTAAAACATTTGGATAAAAGAGATCTAATGACTTTTTTCGCGTTTAAAATCCAATAATGTTCTCTTAGAATATTCAACAATATTTGAGAGCCAGCATGAGAATTCTTCTGGTGTTCTGTTGTAATTAACCTTTCGACAGCCTGATGTTCTCCCGGTAAAACAAAATAATGTTTAAAGTTTTCTGTATCCTTCCGAAATGTAATTTTTGTTCGCAGTCTAAAAATTCCTTCTTCGTCCTTATATGTTGCCAAACATTCTAATTTTCTTTTGTTTAAATGATCAGAAAAGTATTCGTTTTGTATTAATAATATGACTTTCTTTTCTGCATTTTTGACTTCTTCGTAGGATAACTCTCCACTAATTCGCGAAGACTTTGCATTTAGACAATTAAAGATAAATCTTTTTATCCAAGCAATCAACCGTATCACTTTGTCATAGCTTGAAAAAAAATAACAGTACCAACTTGATCCGTAATGTCTGCATTCATTTTTCTTTTCATAAGTTTTGCAGCTACAAATATTTGAGTAATTTAGAGAACAGATAGAAGAATGCCCATCAGATTTTGTTTTTCTCTTTTCCTTAGCTATAGAATGTTCATCAAAATTTTGTTCTGTGATGGTCTAGTTAGAAGAAGGTTCTAATAACCAAGTAGGACCCTCCCACCATTTGCTTGATAACAGTTGTCTAGCCGAACATCCTCGAGAAGGCAAATCAGCTGGATTCTGGATCCCAGGAAGGTGTTTCCATGCAAGAGGATCCGTTAAACTATTTATCTCATTCACTCTATTCTTCACAAATACCGTCCAGGATTCTTTACTTTGAATCCACCCTAAAACAACCGTTGAGTCAGTCCAATAATGCTGTTTAACATGTTTGCATTGAAGCCCTTCCACAACAGATGCACACAAACGAGCTCCTACCATGGCAGCCATCAGCTCCAATCGAGGGATAGCCATGGGTTTTAAAGAAGCCACTCTAGCTTTGGCTGCTAAGAGATGAACTAGGACATTCTCCGATGTCTCCACACTAATATAAACAGCTGCTGCGAAGGCCGAATGACTAGCATCACAAAACCTATGCAGAGAAATGTTTTGTCTACTTGGATCAATTAAAAAACACCGGGATATGGTCACTTCCTTCAGCAAATGAAGTTCTGAAAACCAGCTCATAAATTCTTCTTTTATATTAGCGTTGACTTCAGAGTCCCAAGGTATGTTTTCTTTCCACATCTTTTGCAATAACAATTTGGGTGTCAGCAAAACAGGACATAATAAACCAACTGGATCGAACACCACATGAGTGACAGAAAGAATTATTTTTTTTTTGGTCAAAGTTTCGAATTTATAGCTGTCTAACCAGTCCAGATTAATCATCAGCGTATCCTCGTTCTTATCCCATAAAAGTCTTAATACAGAAGTAAATGGTTCAGGACCATTATCATTAGTGTACTGCCAGCCTCTCAAATTGAATTTTGCTCACTCAGTATGGCTTGAGACATTTCAATGAAGGGTAATATATCACATGTATCATTTAAGCTCGTTACTAAATTATCAACATAGAAATTCGAAAGAAGAATCTTAACATAATCTCGATTATATCTGGCATCATTCAAATATTTTCCCAAATGATAATCTAAGACTGCTCCCAAAAGAAACGGGCTGCTCTTTACACCAAAGACCAATCTGTTGTGTTGCATTACCTTAATTTCTTTACAGTCGCTATCATTCCACCAGAAGAATCTCAAATAGTTTCGTTCTTCTGGCCGAACGTTCACTTGCAAAAAGGCCTTTTCAATATCTGCAATAACACCATATTTAAATTCTCTAAATCTCAGAAGGAAACTTGGAATTAATTCTAATAAATTGGGACCGGACTCTAGACATTGGTTCAAATTTGCCAATTTGCCTAGCAGACGCATCGAACACTGGACGTACTTTGGTAGTACCATGTTCCTTGACTACAGGTCGGTGAGGAAGAAAGTGCTGGTGTGAATCATGCACACCTGTGACATCATCTATTATTCTCAATTCAGTCCATTGCTTAAAGACATCATCATAAGTATCAAATAATTTTTCTGAATTCAGCTTTTTTTGTTGAGACTTGAAATCTTCTTATCGCTCTATCTTTGTTGGTTGGGAGAGGTAAATGATCGTCTTTCCACGGTAAGGCAACTTCGTACCGCCCATCATCATTGATTCGTAGAGTCTCTTGAAAATATTTCTTCGTAAGAAATTCCTTTTCCTTTCGTGATTTTACTTGGACTGGATCAGATATTCCTAAGATGTCTAAGGAAAAAAGGTCAGAAATATTGGCATCTTTCACAAACATTGTTACAATCGTCATCGCCGTATCTTCCCTTTCAGTATTCACTGATGTTTTACCAATAATTGTCCAGCTCAGGTAAGTTTCTATGGCTACAATACCACTAGAAAGTACTATTTTTCTGTCGGTGAAAAGTCGACCAGCCACATCTGCACCAATTAAAAGATCAATAGGCCCTGATGAATCTTCAGTGTCATAAAATGGTATATTCATGGACCTGAGCTCTTTAATCCATGGCCCATTTAAGGCAGAAGGTACAGTATCATAAATTGTATCTTGCTCATAAATTAAATAATCAAGTAAAATTATCGTCTAAACTCTTTAGCTTAATTTTGTATATATTATGCACATTTTCAGGTGTTCGTTCTCCTCCAAAAAGGACGTGGCTTAAAATCTGTTGTCTAGAAAGTAACAGGCCTAGAGAAGAAATTAAATCCTTCCTTAAATACGATTTTCGAGATCATGTGTCATATAAAGCTCGAACACAAAGTGTACAATTATTTCCAATTATTTTTACTTTTCGGGTTTGCAAAAGTACTTGTGGTGTGTTGCTAACGCTAGAAAGATTTACAGAACATTATTCCTTGCTAGTTTCTTTTTCATTGCTGTTTAACATAGGCTTTTAAACATTTGTTTTATTTTTAAGCAATTCTAAACACATAATTACGCTGTGATTTTTATGGCAAATTGCACATTTAATAGAACTCCAGCATTTATTTGCACAATGACCAGCCTTCAAACAACGAAAGCACTGCCCTTTATCTTTTAAGAGTTTTTGCCTTTCTGAAAATGTCATTTTTTGAGCCTTAAAACAATTAAATGAATCATGTTTTCCGCTGCAAAACACGCACTTCTTAACGGAAGAATGATGGTCGATCGTGAAGAGTTTTAATAGATTTAATCCCAAAGGCCACTTCCTTCTTCAAACCAAAACCAGCCATAGCTAAACTTATGCGTTCTTCTTATTCTACTTCTGATTTCAAAAATTTTAATAAACTGTCCGCTCTACATTTAGGGTCTGGACCATGGTCGGCATTTGCACTTCTTTGATAGGCTCTTAAAAATCCTCAGGCAAGCAAGATTCAACTAAAGGATAAAGTAATGCAGAACTTTTATCTGTAGTGACGCCAAGGGTTTCCAGAGCCCGAATTTGTTGTTCCAAATTATGATACAATGCGCATAAGTTATTACAGGAATTACTACAGTTTGCATTTTTCAGGACCAATTTCAACAATTCTCTCACATAAACTCTATATTATCACTTGCAAGTCATTTCGACCAAAACGAGCCTTCAAACATTCTATGGCCTTGGGATAATTAGCAGATGTAGGGGAAACTTTCTATAACCTCCCTTGCACGCGAACACTCAACAGTCGCTTGTAATAAATATTGAAATTTATCACTATCAGAAATCGTAGTATCTTTGTCAATTTTTTCAAATTGACTCCAAAAAAATAACCATTCCTTAATTTCCCCATCAAGTTTTCGTAATTCAAGCTTTGGAAGTTTAAATGTACGCTTACATACATTCTCATTAACAGATTCCTTCAAAATTAAATTTGAAGTACTTACATTCTATAGATTCTGAAGAACATCTTTCACTTTAGTTTCGATTCTAACGGCCTTGTCACGATAATCTTCAATAATATCGAATTCTGCTTCAATTTCGTATCCGGACAGTGTGCTAAGATAAAGTACGTACGTATCTTCCAAACGTTGAGCTTTCGAAACAAAAACATTAAGCTCCGACTGTAATTCAGAAGAATTTATATCACTTTTCTTTAAAATTTCTTCTAAATCATTGAAGGCTTTTGTAAAAGCAGCTCTGTGAATCTTCTTTTCAAGTTTAATAGCTTCTTTAGCTTCCATTTTTATACTTTAGAATTCCAAACTAACGTCTCTTATGTCCCGCCGAGGGTACCACTAAAATGTTTGCTTATGCGTCAAACTATTACGCTACCAGCGTATCAAGGACTCTAAAGAGACTACTATATTCTAAAGTATTCATTTATTTAATAAAACATCACTCAGGTATATATCATACAATTAATCTTCACTAAGCCTAACTAACTACAGAAACATGTTTATCTAATTCTAAGAATTGCCCTGTAGCCACTCTCATGAAACCAAACTAACAACAATTATTAGTGGCCAAAAGGTAAATGTGATAAGTATTGTAAAATTATAAGTATAAAATTAAAATAAAGTCAACACAAAATACAAACTACATTGTTTTGAAATCCAACATAGTCAATATCCTTCCTTGTTTCATAACAATGATAAACAAATATTCATTAGTACTTCCTTTCCTAAATTGATTAGTCATATACGTGTTAACACATTCTAAGTATTTTACCTTCATGCAACATTATCTACGCAACACCTTACAAGCAAACAATCAAGGAAGGCTAGACAACATCCAGTATTTGTGTGAATGTTTGGTCAGCAGCGTATTATACAAGCAAACAAATATTAACTTAATTATACGTAGTTGAAGAAAGTCTGTGGGAGAGAACAATTCATTTACAATGCATGGAACCATTATGGCTGCAAATAATAAGTTTGTCTAATCTTTCAACTTATACCTTTAAGACAAATATATACCAACTGGCAGGATACTTTCTGTAACATAATAGGTGTAAAAATTGATTATGGCAAAGCACGCGTGGAGACTGTCTGCCTTCTTGGAAGAATTTTTAAGGAAAACTACTTAGTATATTCCCTAAAAAGAGGACATATCATGAAAACGCCCATGCCGTCCGCCGGTCTGTCTAGAATCGAGCTCAATGTTCAGTATCATTATTGTTCGGTGTTCTTTTTTTTTTTTTTTTTTTTTTTTTTTTTTTTTTTTTTTTTATTGAAAATTTTAAATCCGAGAGAAATTTACAGAAAAAAGAGAAAGCCATTTTATGTTGAACAAAAACATGAAGAGGGGGAGGAAATGTAATATTCACAGAGTTTAACTTAGAAATGAGTTCCTTTCGTCCTTCCTTGAGCTTTGAACAATAGAACAACAAATGTTCGACATTTTGCACTCCCCCGAAACTGCATGAACACAAGTCTGTACTAGATAATCTAAATTTCTTCAGATATGAATTGAATTTACCATATCCAGTTAGAAATTGAGTAACTTCAAAATTGCAGAAAAACTGTTTATTATTCAGTCTGTGAGGAATGGAAGGAAAATATAGTTTAGTCAAAGAGGCAGTAGTAGAATTCCTGTATAGTTCATTCCACTCGAGTATTGTACCATCCCTACTTTTGTTCTTGTAAAATGACTTGGGAAGTATCATTGGAGTAATTACTTGAAGATGTGTAGCTTGTTTTGCCAACCAATCAGCCCGTTCATTTCCTAGATTGCCAGTGTGGCCACGTACATGAGAAAAGATAACATCAACACCTTTATTATTAAGGTCTTTAAGAAGAGCATGGGAAGTCACAATTAATTTATTATATGAGAAGATATTCCTAAGAGAAAATAAGGATGAAAGAGAATCAGTGCGAATAAGAAATTTAGCACTTAGCGAACAGTTGTTAGATATCCACTTAATTGACTCACTAATGCACAGTAATTCGGCTTGGAAAACACTGCATTCATTGGGAATTCTAAAGAGTTTGTATTCCAGTTCAGAACCATTATGGAAAACGACATAAGCTAATCCAACTCGATTATTAATTTTACTGCCATCTGTATAACACACAACAGGAAAATTATCATCAACAGAATTGTCATAAATGATAGTTTGAATTGGCAAACGATTGGCAGGATGAGGAAGATCTTCAAACAACACCTTGGCACTGAACATAAATTTGCCGATGGTATCTTTAAACTTTTTGTCATTCAAAACATGAAGGTCAATCGGAGGACATCCTGAAATTGCGAAACAGGCTTCATAGCTAATTGTTCTGTAGCCACGCACAACTCTTAGTAAAATTCTTCTTTGAATTCTGCGAAGTATACGGGAATTAATCTTCTTTTCTAAAGCTGTTCCCCACACTCTAGAAGCATAGCAAATAAAGGGGACAATACCCTGCTTATAAATCATATCAATAACATTAACTTTTAAACCAAAAGTATTGCAAGAGACACGATTAAGTCCTCTAAGTATATTTTCACACTTATTGGATAAATACATAATATGATTTTTCCAACAAAACTTATGATCAAGAATAACGCCTAAATATTTAATTTCATTCACCGTTTCGAGTAAGGTATTATCCAAGTACAGTTGTTGGTTTGTATAGCTGACATGCTTTCTTTTAATTATCATAATTTTAGATTTACTAGGATTGAACTCCAATTTCTGTTCTCTGGACCAATTGGAAATAATAGTAAGGGTGTTTTGAGCCGTATTAAAGAGAGTAATGGGACACTTCTCTTGAAAGCAAATTAGTAGATCATCAGCAAAAGCAATTGTTTTACAACTCGGACAATGTGAGAGTCTATTGAGTAGATCATTCATAATTAAATTCCACAATAAAGGTCCGGAAACCGAGCCTTGAGGGCAACCTCTTTCCAAAATGCGGGAGAAAGAAACGTGGCCAAGGGAGAGCAATGCAGATCTGTCATGCAGAAAATCTTTAATAAGGTGGTAAATATTACACGGAATACCAGCTTTCCTTAAAAAAAACAAGTATCCCAGGACACCAGGCGTGGTCGAAAGCACCTTTGATATCAAGAAACATTGTTCGGTGTTCAGCATCATTATTGCTCATTAACCAGTGTTCAACATCATTATTGTTCGGCTGCTCATAAGTCAATGCAGCTGGATAACATATCAACACGGTTTTCACACCATCTCAAAATAAATTTGAAAGTTTTATTCTTTTGAAACTAGTTGAATTTCAACTGCAATCAGCGTTCACATGAATACTTTGAAAGAGAGATTAAAGGGCCGATTTCCATACCTTGATGCAGATGTATTTCTACTGCACATAGCAGTACTATCCTGTAACCTGACATACTTCTACACTAGGTCTTGCGCAGATAAATTTCCTAATTAAATACCAAAGGATCAAGGATTATAAACATGGAAGCACCTACTACCTTAAGGATCGTTTCACTCCACATCAGATATTCAAAAAGTTAACAGACAGGGGAAAATAGACAAGAGCTAAAAATGGGAAAATTGATTGTGAATATTGCACTTTTTTTATTGGTCTGCTTGGCTTTATCAGCTCAGATGAAATCAGCGATAACCGATACTTTGACACGTATGTGATTATACTGAGTTTCTAAAGTTTAGGTAGTACTTGGCAGTAACCTCAGATTATACAACTGTGGGCATTGTGGTGAAAAGTCTCTTACTGAGTTCTCGAGCCGAGGGAACTTGCATACGAGTAAAGAGAAGGGAATGCTTAATGTTGCATGGTAATTATTTTGTGGAAACATTTGTGTATAAGAAAGTTTATAAAGGTATAAACAAAGAATTACATTCAAAGAGCAAATCTAAGTTATTATTAGATTTCAGCAAAATATTTGCATATGAAAAGTCCAAATGGTAACTATAAGGAGTATTTTATTCATTAGTGCAACCATTTTATTTACTTGTATACCAATGTGTTCTGACGAAATATCTCCATACCTTTATTATTTAATTATTCACACTTGTTGCAGACATAAATAAGATATAATCAGAAAATAATTAAGTATCTGAATCAATCACCCCACCTTTCATCGTCACACACATTCTAAATCAGATTTCTGAATTACTTTCCTGAAAACTCTTGCGGTGAAAAGGAAACTGAAAAAATAATTCAAGCACATATAAAGCAGTACACAGAAGGAGAATATATTTTATTCCAAAATGCCACCGCTCTGCCTGAAAGGGGCCAAGCAGTTTGATCAAAACAAGGAGTCATGTTGAACCCCAAAACGTTGGCGTTTGCAATTTTCCAATACATGAAGCGCAGGAGTATATGAGAACACTAGTGAGTAACACATTGGTTATAATGTTTATAATCTAAAACTATGAATGCAATTTTACATATCAATGGTGTCATCGAATGAAAACCTTTTTCAATGTCTGACGCATTTCATTAAGGAACATAAAATATTTTAAAAATTTCGAAAACACAGATTCCGAAGTATTTGACAGCCCAGCCTGTATAAGCTCCATTCATTTGTTTAAAAGTTAGTAAACGGTTTTTGACACCACCTCTGAATACGTCAAAAGGACCAATGAGAAATTCTTTACTAAAGCCGTCCAATGCAACTTCTTTAACTATTATATAACCATTATATATTATAAGTTTTTAATTACAAGATACATCACGAAGACAAAAATATTAGACCTCTTGCTGAACACACTGTTATCGATGGCGATTATAATTTTGTTTCGTAGCACCTCGGTCGGTGGTTGACTATACTTTTTCAAATATCTGATTTCAACTTTGTTGATTTTGAAATTGTATGGAATTAATTTGTACATTTTTAACTCTATTGTTTATATTTTCCTTTTTTATCCTCAGATTATCCAACTGTATACATGGGGATTTTTTATCGTGTAGTATCGTGTTTTAGTATGTATTCTTATATGATTATTTTTGTATATAGTATCTTGACTGTTTTCCGTAATTTTAGTACTTAATCATAGCATAACGTTTGGTGTTTCTTTCCAAATCTTAGAGCCCACCAGTGGCTGAGCGGTAAAAGTCGCTGAACACTGGTAGTTCGGTCCGAGGTTCGAATCGCACAAACGGGATGGCTGCATGGGCGTTTTGTGGTTTTCCCCATGTGTAACGTGTATACGAGCCAGTTTCCCTTGGAAAGTCCTCCACGAAAGCATCCCTCCTTTTAGGCAGATAGCCCTCGAGGCTTTGCCATAATCACACACATACACACACACGAGTCTTTCCAACTCTCGTCTGGTTTTCAGGTACTTGTCTGATTCACTCTTTGGCTTTTGGTCCTTTTAGGCCAACCTCCTCTTTCTTCCCCTTGCCTCCGATTTCTCCTCCGAGATTCATTCCAACTCCAGTGCTCATTACGTCATGTCGGGCATCACTTGATGAACCGGCAAAGTTGCATCTTGCAATAGTTCGGTAATAATATAGAGTCTCAGAGATAAACGAGAATATCATACATTTTCTTCGAAAGAGAAATGAAATATTTGTCTCAGTTTTAATATTTTAATACTAATCTCCACAAGTCTGACATAACTGACGTGCCTCAAATAGGTACGGAAAATTGACTCACATAGTGCAATAATTTGTTTGCATTTTCTTGTAAGGTTTTTTTTTTTTTTTTTTTTTTTTTTTTCCTAGAAATTTTATTTTTTAAACAACATATTTGTAATCAGTCGCGGTTTTTGACACGATCGGATGTAAACATTTTGTGATTACGTCACAAATAAACATATAAATGCATATATTTTCTTTTCCTACAGTATATCAGAGTCCACAGTATATGAAAAGAATACATTTTTAAAGAACATTTCATTCCGAACGGAATAAAAAGCTATACGTTTCACTGAACAGTTTGCTCAGAACGATTTAATTTGAATGAAATATTTTCACTACTTTTCGTTAATTACATTAGGAAAAAAATTAAGGTAATTCGAATTTAATGCTCTATTGGGTTCATTTCAGATTAAAGCACCATTTATTTTAATAGAGAAATACGTTAAATAGCACTTAACTTTCTCTGAATATTTCTGAAAGGGAATAAAAAAAAAAGAATTTTTTTTAAATATTATTTTAAACTTGTAATTTGAATTTAATGCTCTATTGGGTTCATTTCAAATTAAAGCACCATTTATTTTAATAGAGAAATACGTTAAATAGCACTTAACTTTCTCTGAATATTTCTGAAAGGGAATAAAAAAAAGGAAGTTTTTTAAAATATTATTTTAAACTTGTAACTGAGTTTTTATAAAATGTAAGGGGAATAATTCTTTTAATAATACTTATCAGATTTTTTAATACTAAATTTCAACAATACATATTGTAAAAGTCTTCTTTACTACTTTCTCAAGTACACATCTCATAGAATTTGCTTTACAATACCTTTTAACATATTGCTTTGCAGAATGAACAATTCTTGCTTACATAGTTTTATAACATATTTGTCAACAAGATCTCAATTTATGTTTATACCTCAGTGTTAATGTAATTATATATTTAGATAATATCAGTAATCATTATAAATTTAGATGCATTTAATAATTAGATTTCTTCGCAATAACTTTCCCACTTGTTTATGGATGAATAAATCCTTCATTTAAAATATATTTATAAATAATTTAATAAATATTTGCGTATTTTCTTAAAGGCAGGCAAATGCCTTTTGCAAGCACATGCATAAATACCTATACTTACTTCATATTTTTCATTTCCGGTATGTGGAAATCTTTAATTTCTGTGCATTCACTATGTTTTTGAAGTAAAGTAATTTACACTAAGTTTAAAAGGTACATGTTACAATAGTATGTGAATATGAAAAAATTATATTCTATTTAAAACATTTTCGCGTTTAGAACATAAAAGTACAGAATGCTATATGAAGGCTATCGAAAGATGTATACAATTTTAAAGGTACGGTGAGGTTTTTTCATTCTTTAAGGATAACATTTTTGCTAAAATCTATATTTTTGTAGTTCAACAGCTTAGAATTTTATAAAACAAATTCATAATCAAAATCGCTGTTGTTAGTTATCGAAAAATAACCAAGATGTGTTTTTTGCGTAAATATCAATAAACTACACAAATTGCTATTATCCATCACACTAGGAATGTTTCATTTACGAGGAAGTGTCCCGTTTTTCGATTTGTATGGAACTTTCGCGTGTCGAAATAATATCAGAGCGCTGCCAAGCGAGCTTCTGAATGTAAACAAAAAATACCCCATCTGGTGACCGAAGCTTCGGAGCAGTGCTTCACTTCTAATGCCGGTCTGGTTACTCCTTCCTTTCTTACCTCCATGGGGTACTCACGTTCAAAATTAGGCGCCGAACTGGGCAAAGTCGTACAGTCATCCGTATGGTGTCAGAGATTCTTGCCAAAGACAAGCGCAATCTTGAATCCTTGCCACGATGAATCTCATGGGCTTGATCTCATTCTGACAAGCGAGATTAGTAACTACAACAACTATTTTATTACAAGTCGTAGTTTCAGATTTCTGTTACATTTTCGATTATAAATAACAGGAATGTCTCAATCAAGACTTATTTAGATTTTTAAGAAACTTTCTTTGTGATTACTCTTAAATAGTTTTTAAGAGCACTATTTCTTCTCTTTGATATATTTTTAAGAAAAATCTGTTATAAAATTTACTAACTTTTAAACAAATGAAAGCAGCATATCTAGGTTGGACTGTCAAATACTTCGAAAATTTAGAGCTTCAAATTTTGAAAAAAATCATATTTCTTCATAAAATGCATCTGACATAGGAATACGTTTCGTTCGATAATGTCATGGATTTTTAAAATTATATTTACGGTTTGAGCTTATATTTATTATGAAAAAAAATCTCATAACCAATTTTTTACTCATTAATTTTTCCTTACATTATCGCACTACCTAAATTTTAAAAACTTCAGACGAATCCTGCAATGTTTTACCGAGGTTTTCAGTAAGAAACCTCAGGAATTTACGAACCCATGAAAGACCTTCGAAGTGATTTGTAGTAGCAAAATTCGTTGAGGATGAAGGCTGCTTGTACAACTGATGATCTGTAAATACTTAATGCCCTCTTCTTCGAAACGTATTAATTCAAACTGCTTTGCGTATTTTACTCAGAGCGGTGGCTTTCGCTTAGATTGAATTTCTGCCGTTTTCTCTTATCATGGTCCTGTTCATCGAAAAGTATTTTAGGAATCTAATTAGGAAGTTCGATTTAAAATGTGTGTTCAGAATTCAACATCTGACATGAATCAAAATAATTTTGAATAAATTATATATTCTTTATCTAGGGATACATTCACTGATGTTAAATTCAGCGTCGCTTTTCTATAGCACCGAAGGAAAGTTTAAACGATTAAAATATTTAAATAACAGATTAGCCTTCCTACTAAACTTTCAAATCTTAGCACATATTGTAAGTCTAACATGGTAAGTAATATAGATTTGTTAGCAGTTTCGTACATTTCATCTTCAAAAAAGTCCGTCCTATTTATTTATGTGATTCGACCTGAATCAAACTATCAGTGTTCGGCATATTTCACCCTCTGCTGCTGGTGCTTTCGCGTCTATAAGCAAAAATGATCAAATATTTCATTTTGCACCTACTCTAATAATACACGAAACTGCATATTTATCCAAGCAAATAATCAAACGGACAGAAACCAGACTCAGGCACTTCCTTGAATACAGACATTCAGCAGCTACAGCATACAGAGTTACTATCAAATATTTTATTTTTGCATTAAAAGTTGATTACAATTTCTGGTCGTCAAGAATATGAAAAAATATAAAATGCTGCAAGTATCTATCTTATTTGCCCTCGTATTTCAAGTGCCGGTGTTTTTAATAGTATATTTTTCCTTTTTACACTTTGAAATATGAAAACTGTGCTTTCAGCATGCCTGATTTTTTTATTCGTATATGTGGCTATGTGTTCCTTATAAACGCGAACTGACATATAGAAATTTCTTGGATGTTGAAAAGAAGATATTCTACTCGAAAACTTCAATAAATCGAATAAATTCATATGCCGAAGGAATTTCTAGAAATATTTGTTTTTAAACAATTTATTATTAAGATTTGAAATACAAATTAGTTTTAAAATCTAGGGAAAAAATATGCATTTCTTGGAACTTTTTGTGAAAGAAATCTACCGGTATAAAGTCGCTTAAATTTAATGCAGTGTAAGTTAAGTAAAACAGTTAATGTATGAAAGGGTTACATATACTGCGCACAAAAATTAGTCAGAGGAACAATTAGCTCACGAATTAAGTTAATTACATTAAAAGAATTTCTTTAAAAAATAACCTCTCCAAATGTCAATGCTGATAGCAGCACAAGTTATTAAATTCCTAACTTAATTAATCCGTTGGTACTCAATAATTGTGGCCTACCAGCGGCCGATCAGTAAACGTCGCTGAACACTGATAATTCGGTCTGAGGTTCGAATCCGCGAACGGGCTGGGCGTTTTCGTGATTTTCCTCACTTGTAACGTGTATACGAGCCAGTATCCCTTAGAAAGTCCCTCACGAAGGCATCTCTCCTCTTAGGAAGATAACCCTCGAGGCTTTGCCGTAATCACATAAAACCAAACCAAATTAAAAACCAATAACTATGTGTTCGCGATTACTTTGCAAAGTTTTTTTGTAAAGATACAACAAACGCCCGCAGCGACCTAGTAGAAACTGGCAGTTTGAAGCAAGTTTAAATCCCAGCAAATGGATTGGCTACATGGCAGTTTTCGTGGATTTTTGCTGCCTATATTTAACGTGAATATAAGCCAATCTCATTTAAAAGTCCTTCACGAAGGCGTGCTCTGACTACGAATCCTCGCTTGGGATTACGTTTGGATTGTTAGATTAATGACAAAGCTCGCAAAGGGCGATCTGTCCAAAGAGGGTATTCTTTCGTGAAAGACTTTCTAGGGGAAACTATGTCGTACCGGTGTTACATATAGGTAAAGTCACGAAAACACAGATGTGATGAGCCAGCTCACAGGGGTTTGAATCCAAATCAAACTACCAAATAATCCTCGTGTATTTTGTCATGCGGCTAAATAAAACAAAATACAATATTGCGAAAGACATTTTATGCTATTGAAATGGCAATAACTTCGTATTATACAGGCTATCATTTTGCGTCTGTTATGAGATTTTGATCTTTTCTGTTATTCAACTTAGCCCACAATGGAATACTGGTAGTTATATACAGGGTTCGAATCCAAGAGAAAAGTGCTAGCTAAATGGATGCTTTCGTCTCTTTCTCATGTGTAACGTATATACACAAGCCGGTTCCCCTTAGAAAGTCCTCCACGAAGGCATACTTCCCCTTATGTAAATAACCTTCGAGTGCTTTGCCATAATCAAACAAACCAAACGATTACAGCATAACATGCTTAAAATATTTTGTGTTTAAAAGTTTAAGCGTAAAAGTTGGTCCCCGTTAAATGAAATATGCTGTTCCCTTTTTACTTCCTTGTACGAAGTAAAAAGGAAGTATTGTAATCGCGAAAAGTTTCAGGCAGCATATTTCAACGAAAATATGCATTTTGACCGCTATCGAATGCAATTTAACGATGTTTTTGCGTCATATCTGTATTTAAGGACAGAATAAAAGACTCGTTTTCTACAAAAAAATTATAAAACTGCTTTAAAATTAATTCTGAAGATAATTTTTCTTGGCGTCTGTACGAACGTATGTACGTACGTGCGTACGTACGTATCTCGCATAACTCAAAAACGAGTAGCCTCAGAACGCTGAAATTTTGTATATAGGACTACTATAACATGTAGATGTACAACTCGTATTTTGGTTGCAATCCGCCGCACCAAACGTATATAAATATATTTATACGAGACAAACGTATATAAATATATATTATATATCCACTCTGTTACCTGGCTCAGTGATCTCAGTTTCTTTACTCGCATATGTTTGTAAATTTTTTGCTTTAAAAATGATTGAATTATGTTGTTTTTATCTTCTGGTTAAGGCTTTTATGCCTTTAGTAAATCTGCATGCAATATTTTTAGAATTATCAACAATTTTAAAGTTGTTTAAGTGCCGCCAAGCCTTTTTTTATGGCGACCATTGATTGTTTACATTTGAAACAGCAGACTAGTGGATTTGTTGCCAATCTAGAGAAACATAGCTTCGCAACAACAAAGATAATGCCTTCATTTATTATTGCCAATTAAATTATGCTTCATCCTTTCTGGAATTTTTTCGAGGAAATAAGTGTTTAAGATTTACTTCGTAATTTTTAATATAGATATTTTGAGTTTTTATGTATTTTTGCCTTCCCGCGAAGTGAGAACTAAATTAATTAAATGAGAAATACTCAATCGTCTGTGAAAAACTGTTTCTTTTTTGTTTTGTTTGCTTAATTTCTTTTATACATCATTCTAGCTTTATTATAGTATTTGAATAGAACATGTGGCAACGATTAGATAATTCTTTAAATGATATAAATTTTGTGCATTATGAGTTATAATATGAACGAAATATAATACTGTTAAGTGAATCTAGCGCCAGAATCTAGCGCTATGGTGAACAAATACTAGAGTTAATTTTAAAGAATGCATTTTTTGCTATTGTGGTTTATGCGCTGTCGGCGAAGTAGATTTAATTCAATCCAATAAGTTTAAATGAAATGCAAGAAAAAATGCATATAATTTAATATTCCGTACAAGGAAGTCATGTGGTATACACATCAGATTTTTTTTCTTTGCTTTTATAGCAATGTTCTTGTTTTCAGAATATGAAATGTCAAGGATGCATTTTTTATAATGTCTCATTCTATTTCGTTTTTGTTTAATGAAAAAATTAATTTAAGTAAAAATATTCTTATGTTAAAAAAAATTTTACCACCATCGAAATGAGTTGCTATTGAAGTGCATTTTCTTATTATCGTATACATTTGTTTAGAGAAAATGTTTTTGTGCTTGCTATCCTAGAACTTAAAAGATCGAGAGAAATTTCTGTAGGAAAATAAAATTATTAAATTTAAACAAAAAATCAAGTTATTTGCAAATTAAATATGTTTTGAGGTAAGAGTAAAAATACGAGATATGCGATGAATTTTAAATAAGGATGTGTGTAATAAGGATTTTGGCTACAGACATTTCCAGCGAAATTTGCTAAAATTTTTCTATATATATAATTAATGTATATTCCGTTTAGTATTTGAATTCAGTAATATAACACTTCACTTTATCGGTGAAATGATGTGTTATATCGAGATTTGGTTATGTCCGATATAAACATTTTACTTTTTGTTTTATGAATCTGGTTTGTTTGCTAATATTATGTTTATTAAATGCTATTTATCAGATTTTCAAATTCTATCAGACCCCACCAATGGCCCACCTGGCTAAGACCGCTGATTACTACTAATTCCACTAGCACTGAAATCGAAACGAAGAATTTGGCTGCATGGTTGGGTTTCATAATTTTTCCCATGTGTCACATGGATATGAGTGAGTTTTACTTAGAAAGCCCACCACGGCGACTTGTCTATCCTTAGACTGACAGATCCTGTTTGCTTTGCCATATTCGACAAAATATGACAACAAAGGCTAATAAATGCATATACCGAAATAAAATAAATTTAAATGCATATTACAAAACTAAAATAAATGCATGTAAGTAATGCTTATATATATATATATATATATATATATATATATATATATATATAAAGTGAGATCATAACAAAATTTTAATTGTTTTTAATACACTAATTCTTAAATTGCATTATTTTCAAAATTTATTTCTTTTTTATGTATGTATTACTGTATATTTTATATGTTCGAAAGTGCGATTGTTTAGTAAATCCATATACATTAAATAAATCTGATTTAAAAATACATGCACTTAGGTGAGATTTTCGTAACTTGAAAAACATTACTCGCAAAATAATCTTGAGAAAATATATATGTTAAGAAAATAATATTTTGTCTTCTTACTTGATTCTGTGAAAAACAATTTAAATTAGATTATTACTTTTTTTCCTATATTGAAAACAACTTGATTTTTTTTAAAAATCTTGCTGTCAGACCGAAAGTATTTAGAAGCATAAAAATGGTCTTTTTGAACACATGTTTCTGCGGTATTTCTTTACAGACGTAGATCAACAGATAAGAGGCCAACCCTTGATGTAGGCATTGACAGATTTCACCATCAAAAAGCCTTTCCTCTAACATAGCGGACGCCACTTTTGTGTTCTGTGTAATGTAGTATAACTAAACCCGTTGGCCCTGTTTGCTCTAATAGCTTCTGAGAACCATTCACATTTGAATGCGCCGGAAAAAAAAAAAAAAAAAAAAAAAAAAAAAAGCTTGAGTAACTGAAAAACTAGCTGTTCCCAAAGCAATCAGTAAGATACCAATAAAATTTGTTGTTAATATTTCTACTCTCTCTCTGTGAGTTCTTTAAATCCAGGAAAGGAGAATCCAGGAAAGGGTAATATGGGTGCATGTGAGAAAAAAAAAAAAATTCTATGCTGCATATTGTATTACTTGTATAGTGAAACATTTAAAAAAAACAGCTTTATATGCAGAGTTTTTCTCTGATGAATGAACTCAGCTGAAAGCTGAAAACACGTAAAACACGTTTCTATCTTCTGAAATTCGCCCCCTTCCCGATAAAAAAAAAAAAAAAAAAAAAAAAAAAAAAAAAAAGATCTCCAAATGCTGGGGACAATTCTAATCTAAATTTTTATGATATAACATTTCATATAAATTTATTCTACTGCCGCTTTTGTGCACATTATATTTATTTATGAATACAAACCTACGATTAACATTGAATACTATTGACGTGATTGGTGTTATTTTTAATACTGAAAATACTGTTTAAGCTAAAAACCAAATTGAACCCTTTTTTATAATAAGGTAACATGCGCTAAGCAGTTTTGAATAGAAAGAAACAAACGAGGATGCTAACTCAATACATCGAACACAAAATTTATTATCGTCAACTCATTTCGTCTAGGATAAAAGGTTTGTTAAGCTTACGATTTTTGATTATGGTAAAGCAGACAAGGGTTACTTTCCTAAAAGAAGAGACATTTTGAGGGAAAGAGGCTGGTAAATTCGCGATGCACCCCCATGCAGCTGCTAGGATTTACCATGCTCAATTATCTTACCGCTCGCACGCTATTGGGCATTCTCAGCTTACGAAATATGTATTTTAAGTTGGTTATTTACATAACAGAAGAACAAAATGACAGATTATAAATAGTGCATTTTACTGGCAAAAATTTCCTTGAGAAAAAAAGTACTGCAAAGAACACGAACGATATAGTTAACTTAACGGCGGCCGATAAGCAGTTCTGGTGCATATGTTTCTGCAGAGAAAATCATTTTGCTCCTGTTGTCGTTTAAAGAAAAATATTCATAGATTATTTTTTACAGTTGTTAAAATAGTCCTGGACTATCTGTTTTAAGGGAATACCTTCTTGGAAAATTTTCAAAATGAAATTGGCTTGAATTCACATAACGCGTGGGGAAAATTATAAAGATACCAAGCCGCTAACTTGTTTGGTTGCTAGCAACAAATACAGAACAAACATCAACATCCAGTTCTCTTATTCACTATAGTGAACTTAAATATTTGTTTGTATATTATTATTAGTAATTAAATAAAAATATTTATTCTAATAAAATCTGTTGTTTAATAATACACCTTTGTAATGCATTTTCTTTGGTTAGGGAATTCATGTGAATAATTAATTCTGCGTTGAAGCAAGACAATTTCTTAGAACTTAATGCTTCAAACAATTGAATGTTGGGATTCCTAGGGAAGAAAATATCCTCAAAAATTATATTCCACAAAAAATATTGAGTTATATTCTTATAATGACTTATTAAATAATTCTTATAATGACTTATTAAATACCATATTGAACAACTATATTGTAAGCTAATAAAATAATAATATTGCATTATTTCTTATTAACTATGTGTCATCTTTCCTTTTCATCTTTCTGTAATAGGATAATGTTTTTAATCCTATTTCAGACAAAGTGTACTGGTATTTCAAGGACAGGAAGGCAAGAATTTTTAAATTAAGTCAATAAATCCATGATCGACTGAAAATTCATAAAGAAAAACTATTTCACGTTAAAATTCCCTTTCAGAATATCTGGAATGTATATAAAAATGTGAAGTGCAAATTTGACATTGATATTATCACCGTTTCATCCCTTAAATAACTCCTAAATGTTTTGCTTATTGCTCTTAAAAACAGATCAGGTGTTTAAACGTTAATATTATAATGTTTGTATTAAAAAAAATCTCGAAATTATTGCTAAAGAAAAAGCAGAAACAAAAGCGTTATTATTTTTTTATACCTACTGCAAATTTAATTTCTTTGAGATCGACAAGATATTTAAAACAAATGTTTTTGCTATATCCTGAAATTACGTAATTTTTTTTTTTTTTTTTTTTTTTTTTTTGTTATCATAAATCAGCTGAAAATGTCACATTTGAAAACCAGCCCTTTTTCAAATCAGCTAGCTATCCAGGTATAATTATGAAAATCTTGTTCCGCTCTTGAAATTAAGATATTCAGTTACCAAATCTTATCTCGCTGAATAATTTACTTTACTTCAAAGAACATATTTGGTATATAGTGTTCATTCAAAAAACGAAGTCTTTTCGGAAAATAACATCCGTTTTAAAAACTAAGTAATCATTCCAACCGGGCCTGGAGACTTTACACGTGCTTCTCAGGCGAGAAATGTACATCCGGACGGCGACCGAAGAGTAGGCGAACCACATCAGGGCTATCTACCAAAGAGAAAGAATGTCCTCGTGGAGGACGATTTAAGGCAAACTGACGCGTATACATGTTCCACATGGAGAAAATCCCGAAAATGCACATGCAGCAAGTACGTTCGCCTTGGAATCGAACACAACTCGGAACGACCAATTTTCATTGATAACCGCTCGGCCGCTGTTGGGCGCAAAACTACTATCGATCTGAAAGTCTTCTACAGAGTAAAATAATAGCAGAGGGTGGGAGACATTTGGATCTGTAACCTGAGATTTTCTGCAGCAAATTTGGAGGGGAACTTTACCTTTATCGCAAGTTTAATTCGTTTTGTCTAGTACTCCTTTGACATTCATTACAGAAGGGTGATATTGAGATAATTGCATAAACTGTTAGATAGAGTTCCTTATTAGGGTTTTTTCCTAATTCCCACACAACAGGATACAAATGTTCTTACAATTATTTTTTGTTGAGTTTAAAGCCTTTATTTCCAAGATTTTTTTTTTAATTTCGAAGCTTTCCATATATACTATTGCATAACATTAAACGGCTCCAAAACGCAGCCGTCTCTACAAATATACAGAGAATATTTCTCTCTGAGTGTTACAAGGTGTATTATATAATGCACAGTTTCGAAAGTTAACCTAATGTTGCAAACATTTCTCTTGTAAAGTATTGGTTACAAATAAATTTTTTGTTAGGAATCATTTATTTTTTCCAAATATGTGCTAATTACGACTACAGAATGAAGCGTTATGAAACCCGGTAATAACTATTTAAAGTTATTTGATGCCACCAGAAGAAATGCGCCTGAAACTATTTCGTAACTACAGAATCCAATCGAAAAAGTATAAAATACAATATTTACCTGGCCCATAAAAAACGCTTTTTCTAGGCTTCATTTGAAGGACTAGATTCTGAGATCCCAAAAATCACTAGTATATTCACATATTATTTTACTGGGCGGATGCCGACACATTCAGGCAATGGGCTTGCATAAAGCGGGTATCCGGCAAGGAAACTTTTTTGGTAGATTAAAAAAACCATTTCTTGTTTAATTTAGAAACGAAGTTATCATTACAGAAAAATAGACGCCATAAAAATTACCACCACCCTCAAAGCAGAACTTCGGATTACTTTGCGAAGTCTTTACTACGCCTGTGAAACATGCTTTACGAAGTCTCCCTTTGCTTAAATATCCAAAGGGAGAAGAAGTTTTAAAATTCTAAAATTTTGCTGTTGTTTGAGGTAGTTAGCTTTTTAGTTTAATGCCTGATATTCTGACTTAAATCCTTAAAATTGATAGTGCTTCCATGTCCATAATATTTTCACTTGTAACTTCAGTTTATTTCACTTGTTTGTATTCAGTTATTTCACTTGTTTGTATGTATTCCAGGTTAGCGCCTGCATTGTTGTCTACATATCTATATATATGTATCTATTTTTATTTTTACGACTTATTATTAATTTATTATTATTATATTTACTTTAAAATTTGTTGGTGCTCAAAAAATCAAGGGGAACGAATAGTGAGGCAATACTCTAGTTCGAATTTTAATGTTGTAAATTTTTCGCCCTTTACGAGTCGATTTGAAGCATTAAAATGAATAATTAATTTGCATTTCACCTGTTTTATAGTACTTATTTACTACTTATTTAGTTTCTATTTGTTTAAATTTATTCGCATTTAAAATATTTGTAAGAAATATCAACATATTTGATTAACATTTCAATTTACACTTTCTTCGTTCTAAAATTTAATAGTTGCAAATGTTTTGTATTTATACTCTTTTAAAATTTTTCCCTAGGATTTTATATTCTTTTTTTTCTTCTAATTTTAAATTTTAGATTTTATATATATATATAAAATATGTAAGATATATATTTTAATTATTAATATTTAACGAAAGAGGAGCAAACTTATGTACATTGTGTGGTAAATGCAAAACTGTGCAAATTTATTCTTTGTGTTTTAGATCAATCTATGCGCTTCCAGTTTGGATGATTTCAGCCTGAAATCGAATTTATCGATACAAGCTTTGATTGAAAGAAATAATGAATTTTAAAATCAAAATAATCCGATCTGATACGTAATATAAATAATTGTTAAATTACTGACCACCAGTATTTTACTCCCTTCATGCGGTATAAAAGTTTGAGAAATCTTTAAAAGGTCGTTGAACATTTAGATGTAATCTTTTTCTTTTAAATGAAGCTGCATTCCTTCTTACAGATAAAGCGGTGGTTTTAGAACATAAATTAAAGCTTGTTGATACGATTTTCAGCGTTTATTAAAACTTATCAATCATTTTATTTTTTTACTACTGATTTTAAAAGTTTGTCTGTTAAACCTATGCTGTAATAACTATTTCGCCACCTGAAAAAAGAATTGCACGCTAATTCTTATAGTATACATATAAGTCTTTAACGTTTTTGTTTGATGTATCTCATGTTAATTCAACAGCCAGTTTAAAATCAATAATAACAAGGACTACATAAATTAGAAATAGTGACTTCTAAAGCATAAGCTTTTAAAATGCCATTCAACAGAAAATGAAATCCATCTTGGACATGGTTTTTATCCTTCTTAACTTGAACGAAGGAGTAATTCGCTTTTCAATTAAATATCTATAGTAATAATGATAGTAATAATAAACCTTAATCAGAAAATTAAATATAAGATTTACACTTCTCTTCATTTAAATTTCTTTTGTTATAGGTAGCCTAGCGTAAAATATTATTTTCAACAGAATTTTGATATCTAATGCATGGATAGATTCGGTTTTGAAAACGTAAATAAATGCAAAAGGACGAACTTGAAGAAACGCTTAAGACCAATAATTTTATGTTCTTCATTCTTAATAAATAAATCAGCATTTCATGTATAGAGGCTATCTTTAATTGAATAAAAATAAATTTTAATAATACAAAACATGATTTAGTAAAACGTATCTGCATTATGAGATACTCCTAAGACTTTCAGAAATGATTAACTTAAAATTAATTATTGATATATTAAACGTGTTTCTTTAATGATTCAGTAGCATTTCCCATTGTTTACCCTTGCATCTTATTTTTCTTATCGAATTCCGAAAATGCCTATAAAAATCAAAATGACGAAGTTATGATAATAATACACATTATTTTAATTATCTAATTTTACATTAAATTTCCAAATTTTACAAGTCCTTTCAAATCTATAAAAGTAATAGAAAACTGAATTTATTTTTTTCCAAATTCAGCTTCCGAAAAGTAAGGGAAGACAACAATTAGTAAAATGAATATTATCAAAATATTAAAGATCTTAAAGTGCTATATACTTTTTTAATTTCAATAATACCAAATTGAGTGTTAAATATCAAATTCAAACGCTGAAAGCAAAATTAGTACAAGCCAGTTTATAGGAGTAGTAAAAAAATGTAGCAAGCTGAATCTGGTCATTATGCTACATATTCCAATAAATAATACTCAGGCATAATTCGTCAGTTTCATAACAATTAACAAAAACAAAGTTTATTTCTCATTGTCAGTTTAGTTAATGGCATTAAACACTGAACGTTTTCAAGTGTTACAAATGATATTGTTAAATAAAAGTAATTAATAATATTCTCTAAAATATTTTCCGCGTAATCCCTGTCAAAAAAAAAAAAAAAAAAAAAAAACCCTCCCCTATTCTTTTATTTTAAGCATATTTTAGTTGCCTTAGAGTATCAGACGCTTAGTCAAAGATTACTAAATACTAATTCACACTCCTTAATAAGCAAGATGCTGTAGAGTTGTTGCTTTTTACATTTACCGCTGTTATACTGGAACTAGCCTGCATAAATTTGAAGGCTTTTTGCCAGTTCCTCTTAAATATGTTATCCTAGACGTAAAAATATCAGTGAAGGTGTTACAGAGACAAGATGTGAATAAAAGCAATTCATTCACCACTATTTTACAATGCGCCAAAAAATTTTGCTCTATGAGGAAAGTTCCCGAAACAAGAGAATGCCTGAACCGATGAAGTGCGCGAACTGCCTGGGTTATCATGTCGCGTACTGCCGTTCGTCTCCACTCTCTCCTGGAGCCAAGAAAAACCTAAATAAACCCACGACTCAATCCACCCACTCCTTTGGTCCTACCCCCAACAATAGCGTTTAATAGTGATATTAAAGTTCGTCCCGGAGTCTCATACTCCAATATCTTAACGGGCACTCAATAGGTTGCTTCTCCCCAATTCCAAATTATTTGGTTCCCCAAGGAACTTATCAGACTCAAAATTGCACTGAAATCCTTTTGGCAATAATCCAAATCTCTAATCAGCCTGGCATTGACCAGAGTAAATTACTTTTAGCATTCAAAAATGCCTTGCGTCAGCTACGAGTGACGCCCTCTGGTGCTGACGCTGCATACTATATTTTTCAGAGCTATGTTACTCTACAATTTTCTGATTCCCCCTCACATTAAAATTCAATACTTTGAAAGGTTTGAAGTACTTAAAATTATGTACCTGGAATGCCAATGACATTATGTGTAAATATCACGAATTTAGTGATTACGTCGAAGAGAAGGGCTTTGACATTATCTTTGTCCAAGAGACCAGACTCCAAACAGGGAGAGTTCCAAAGCCTGAAAATTATTTTACTTATAAAAATCATGGTGGTACATGTGCTTTTATTAAAAATCATATTCCACATCGCAGAATTGACACAGCGAGTCTCAGCAGACTCAAGAACGATTATCGAAATTTTTATTCAAAATTCACTCTCCTTAGTTTGATCTCCGCCTATCTTCCACCTTTGTCCAGAACAAGAGAAAAATTTCGGTGGAGGATTTTAACAAACTGCTCAATTGATCAACCGATATCATTATCGCTGGTGATTTAAATTGTCACCACCAGGCTTGGCGTTGTAAAAATTCCAACACAGCTGGTCGTGGCCTCCTAAAATGGGCTCAGTGCGCCCGATTTAAAATTATACCACCAGATTCACCCCCACGATACGATGTACGGGGAGCCCTTCTTATACAGATTTGGCTCTTTTTCGAAATATTCCTTTTGACTGTCACGTGACTGTGGAAAGTTGTCTATCCTCAGATCACAACCCCGTACTCATCGACTTTAACTGTAATTCTTTTAATTAAAGTTCTCCGGCAGTCGTCTCTACAAATTGGGACAATTTTCGATATAAACTTAACAGTAAAAGTTTTCCCTCCCTCCAAATTCAATCCAGTGATGATATTGACAAGGCTGTTGATCAGCTAACTTCTATCCTAACAGATACTTTTAAAGAAGTATCAAAACCCACCCTTCGTCCCAATTTTAACAAACTTCCAACTGAAATCAAACTCAAAATTCGCGAAAAGAATAAAGTAGGAAATATTCTTTGGCAAAGAATTAGAAATCCTGACTTAAAATTACAACGTCGTGCTCTCCGAAATGAAATCAAGGCTTTATGCAACCAGTTCAATCAATTCACATTCAGACCCTAACCATGCAGATAACAGTCTTTGGCGTGCATCTTCCTGATTTCGCAAATACAAATCTCACATTCCGTCCTTAGCTAAGGACGCAGTGGTGGCTCATACAGACACGGAGAAAGCTGAATTAATTGCTGACAGTCTCCAAACACAGTTCACACCACAGAATGAACGGATTTTTGCTAATACCGCAAATTCCTTCCACCTAGATGTTGAAAGATTTCTAAACTCTTCATGTTAGAGAGACATACAATATACAACCATGCACGAAGTTAGCGGATATATCGCTAAATTAAATCCTAAGAAAGGCGCCTGTATTGGACTCTATTTCTAACCGCATGATTAAATACCTACACACCAGCTATCTATTTTTCTTAGTAATGCTCATAAATTATATATTACTGCATTGCTACTTTCCTCAAAGCTGGAAGAGAGCACTTATTGTGCTTATTCCGAAACCTGGCCAGTGCCATTCAAATCCTCAAAATAATAGACCTATTAGCCTCCTATCTTCGTTATCAAAGATTTACGAATTTGTGCTACTTAAACGCCTGAATGATTTTCTCCGGAGTCAAAAAGTCCTTATTGACGAGCAATTTGGTTTCCGAGCAAAACACTGCACAACGCAGCAGCTTCTGAGGACAGTGGAGTTCATTCACGAAGGCTTTCGTAGCAAAATGCTTATTGGCGCTCTTTTTCTTTACATAACCAAAGCATTTGGTAGGGCTTGGCATACAGGTATTATTATCAAGCGCATGCGACTTGGTATACGTATTCACATTAATTAACTCGCATTTATTTTATTCACATTTAATTAACTCGTATCTCACTAATCGTTCTTTCTCAGTACGAATTAATTCTATCATTTCGGCTCCCCGTCCAATCCTAAGTGGCGTAGCTCAAGGTAGTCTACTTGGACCGACTATATTCAACATCTTTATCAACGACATTCCAAAATCACCCAGTTTGTACTCTATGCAGATGTCACGGACATCCTAACAAAATACAAACATTTGAAATGTCCGGTTCATAATATTCAGAGTTATATCCATAGCCTTGAGCACTGGCTCATTACTTGAAAAATCAAAATTAACGTCGCTAAATGTGCTGCCATGATATTCACACGCTCCCGAATCCCTTACCCTACCATTAATATAAAGTTCTTCGATGACTATGTCCCCTGGTCAAATTCATATAAGTATCTAGGAAAAATACTTGATTCCAAATTAATCTGGCATCTTCATATTGATTATACACTCAATAAAGCGAAGACCGTCAGAACCCAACTTTACTCCCTTCTAGGCCGAAAGAGCCCTCTGTCAATCAAAAACAAAGCTCTTCTCCATACTTCCATCATTTGACCAATATTTTTGTATGCTTCCGTCATCTGGGGTACAGCTGCAAAAACACACATCAAAAAACTTCAAAGCTTCCAAGGTAAGACCCTGCGTTTAGTCCTTAATGCAGCCTATCATGTCCGTACTGATGTGATTCATTCGGATCTTAACATTAAACCCATAGACGTTGTTATTAAAAAACTTAGTCAAAATTTATTCCTCAAAATTGAACAGAATGATAACCGTGCACTTCAACAGTTACCGGCCTACGATCCTGCTATTTACAGCTCGCAGTAAAGACCTCGCTCCATCATGGAACGCGAATACAGCATCTATCCTCCAGCTAAAAGGCGTAGACACGCCCCTCTCTTCTCAGTTCCAGCGCCCGGCCCATGAAGGACATACTTAGCCATGTAATTGCTCTACCATTCTCCTACTCCAGTATTACTGAAAAGTGGCCACATCTGCATTCTTATCAATCTGTTCACTATTTAATCACATCATGCCCGCTGACCTGGATACATTGTCGTAAAAATTTAATCTTTACTTCGCTATGATTAGTGCCATATGCCAATGAGCCTATTAATCGGTAAAATCTTTTTATTTCAGCTTTTGCTTTAGTGTCGTATTTATGTGTTACAAAATTTTAAAAAAAAAAAAAAAATAAAATAAATAAATACGTAAAACTAAAAAATATAAAAAAGATTAAAATCATAAAACTTTTTGAACCATAGGCACACCGTAACTCATAATCATTGGCAAAACCAGAGAATAAATTGATTCTGTCCAGCACTATTTCAGAACGAGCCAAAAAATTGGCTTTGCGAGAAAACTTTACACAGGCAGAATAGATCCCCAAGTTCTTTACTTCCATAATTTTCAACGATTTATACCACGGAAGCGAATGAAAAAACTAGTAGTTAGGATTTTTGCAATAACTCATATTAGGTAATATACATCGAACTGTATGTGAATTTCAATCCATTAGTTCTTTCAAGCAAAGCTTGCTTCGAAAAATTCGATTTAAATTTTTTTTATCTAAACTAAAAATGCATATCTTGACTCAAAGAATAAATGTTTTCAGTTTTGCGATCATCGAACAATAAAAATAGCTCTTATGCCTTAGAAATTAAAATTTGAAATCAGAAGACAAAACAATGTGATATCCTTGAAAACGTGTTAAAAAGGAATTTAAATATAAAACATTAGGACTATTAAATTTCAGAAAGAAGTAAAATGTAAATTAAAATGTTAGGATATACTGAAATTAGTAAAAAAATTGAAAACTAAACACTACGAAAACGCAAATTATTCATATTTTAATGCTTCAAATAGACTCTGCGAGGGGTAGTAATTTCAAAAATTAAAATTCGAGCAAATAAGCGGTACTTCCTAACGTATGGTTCCACTTGACATTTTGAGCATCAACAAATTAAAACAGAAGTAAAATAAAAATTTAAAAAAAAATCTGAAGGCTTCCAGATTTTATATTACTTTAAATGTGCGTTTTCTTCATTTACACACACATACAAGTTTCGAGAGTATTTCGGCTAATGTCCCTTTGGACAAAAAATATTTACAAACAGCATATCTTTAGAAATTTCGATAGACAATTTCGCGTATTGTAAATAAAAGTATTCTTTTCCTAACTGCCACTGCTCTCTCTCTGCAATCGTCGAATTTGTTAATCAAAAATTCGTTAAAGTTTTAGAAAACTCGAAATAGACAATAAAATAGACTCCAATTTCGGCCTCCATCTGCCCATATTCATGTGGAAGTCTACGTTATTCAAAATTTGATGGCTCTAGTTACCGTTGTTTTTCCACAGTTTGAGAACATACCTAAATTCATGCAGACCCTTCCTTATTTAATTTCTTGAAACATCATACAGGGCAATAATACTTTTAGGCAACAATTTGAATAATGAAAGGGACACTTATAATGACCAGACGCAAAGTGCCGTTTCGCGAATAATAGGCTTCTGCACTAAAATAGAAGTAACAATAATGATGATAAAAAAATTATGACAGCTACATGTATATATCTCTATGGATGCGAGTGTACGAGTTTGTTATAGATTGAATGTACACAGCTCCTATGACTGAGGGATGAATTTTACGTTATCGAAAGAAATACTTCAAAGTTCTGGACTTTTCCACAAAAATGTTCGTACAGTTCGTCGCAGCATCGCTGAGTAGGTAAACTTCAAGCTACTAAGAACGTTAAAATACAACACAATGCAAAGTGCATCTAAAGAGGGAAGTTAACTGGCAGATCTTCTTCAGTAGGTAGGTATATGACGGAAGACGGGGACGCCTGGTGGCTACCACAGATAAACAGGCATTTGTCCCTCGCCTTCCGCTATGGAATGGCAACAACTCCCTGTGCTCTCAAGAGACCACACCGGGAGCTTATTAAGAGAGCAGTAACTTACATGGCCAAACAGGGGCGACTTATTGACATTGCTTGACTAATTATATCATTACAGATATGAGACTTGTGGGACGGATTTACAGATGAGGGTCTCAGAGCTAAGTACTAAATATATGAAAACACAAAAACATAAAAATGTACAGAAAACACACCACAGGAAAAAAAAAAAAAAAAAAGGATGCACTTGATTAACACTGAAGACTTATGACAAATAAAACACACTTAATAAATAATAATAAACATATACCACATATTTACATATTTGGTCTCATTTGACCACATATATTGTACATTGTGGGGTGTGTTTATGGTAAATTTAGCCATTTGAGGATTCATAAATTGTGTTTAGATAACTGGTGACAAAACACTAATTTCCATAACTTCGTGATTTCGCCGAACTTTGGAATCTAATTGATTAAGACTGAGTTGGAAAATATAAAAGTTAAATTATGAACCTCTCATATATTTTAAATAAGCTCTGTGCAAAATTAGAAGAATAAATAAAATTGATATTCATACATTGTAAAACAGAGTGTATAAATTTTCATGACAATTACAGATACTTTTTATAAAAACTATTGATATTTTAGCTTTACTTTATTCAACAGGTTTGATAATTTTTCCGAAAGTTTGTCTGTACGTAAAACTATTTAACCGTCATCAAAATTATCAATAAATACGTATATATTGGAAAGTCTTAAATAATAAAAATTTTCTCTTTAGCAAGCAAATTTTCTATGAATAAATATCACAAGACCTTTATCAAAATTCAGGCTGGTGCATAAGCCAGTTTAAAAACCAGTTTATATTGCTTAGATATTTTTAGAAATTTACAGAGAATTTCTGCCTTTCTAAATGATGTGAGCTTTGAAATCCTCATGAGAGCAATCGTTATATACGAGTATTTCAATATCAACCTCCTAAATAATGAAACTGAAATAAGCGTAGTTTTATTTATCGATACCATTATTATTATTATTGTAGCAATAATTATTGAACTTTAATGCCATTCATTGCTACGTAACATTTTACAAAAGGAAATAAGCTTGCAAATATATTACATTCCATTTCTCGATATTAGCTTTATCTTCAGAATACATGCTAATAGCATTTATCCGCTTTGCTTCTTAAAAAGCGCAATCCAGTCAATCATCAAGATTGAGGTTCAAACAAGTCTGATCTTCGGAATTAGGGTGCATTATTAATTTTTATTATTTGGAGAATTTTATGATACATTCAGCCGAAATTTCTTGCATGTCGAACCCTACAGCTTCTTGTAAGGAATTAAATTTCCTTCTGTGCTTACATATTGAATCTAAATCTCGTATTAAAAGCACAATAAGCACACATAATCTTTATTTTTTATCGTTTATTGTTTGCAGGCTAACATAGATGTACAGGTTATGAATGCAATAGTACCTGAAGCTGATGTTAGGGTTGCATTTACTGCTGCATTTTGATACTTCTATATCGATAGCATATTTTTGAATCCTATCCTTTTATTCTAAGTTATAGTCACTGCAAGATTAGATTATGAGGTATTCAAACATATTAAGTTTGAACGAAATAATGCAAAAACAAACTATACAAAATGTACTCAGTCGTCCGGACAAGAGCTATAAATTTCCGATTTATTTGTTTCAAAGTGAGTGTACAGATTTCGGAATGTTTTCCTCAATACCTAAATAATATACTTAATCGCTGACATTTCACTTTCGCGATTTTCATCACAATATTTGGATTGATGTTCAACAGCTCTTTACATCGAGAAAATGACTCAAGCTATAATTAGCTTCGAATATTATGCATTTACTTCTGTGGATTAGGAAAATTCGAGTGTATAGTTTTTTAAAAATAATTTTTCATATGGACTGCAGTAAAAAGTGTTGACTTCTATTTCCATATATAATTCTTGAAAATATTTTTCTCATATGCATAGTTTTATGTAAAGATAGCATTTGGGCTCACATGTTTATCACATATTCCTCTCCTCAACTTATTTACCATTTATTGAGTAATATTTCACATGGATATTTTTGCGGAATATCCAAAATGTGTTTGTATTTATTTTAAATTCTTTCAACCAGGTAGTGAAATCTTCACATTTCCTTATATTTGATCTAACTTCGCAATGACAATTTTCAGAAGAAATCGACCATACTTTAATTATTTTGTACAAAAAATTGCGTGGCAAAATATTTTACACCACCTTGCTTAAACTTAAAGCACGCGAAAGGTCATGTGACATGACAGAAATATTACCGGATGCCCATTGGTCCATCCTAGAAGCCACACCCTCGGTGGCTACACAGATGTGCACTTGTGAAATATGCTCACGGGAACCTAATCTGCAAAAGATGGTTAAAGCTTCTTACAAACCTAAACTATCCATGAACACTCAAGCTAACGACTAACATTCAAAATTGCCTTAACTTGTTGAAGAACTTCTGCTCTTAATAGCAATGTAACTCTAATCAGAAAACAATCTTGATGAAAATACAAATAAATGTTCATTAAGCCATTCTTCTGGATTATAACAGAACATATAATACAAATCTGAAACAATAATTTGTTGCAATAAAATAGTTTTTTTCGTTACTAATTTTGGTTGCCTGATTCAGATCAAGGCGACGAAATTCATTTTGTCAAGGAGACAGATTTGCGCCTGTCGTTACATACACATACATTACAGGTACTTTGAGCAGAGATCAGCTACGTTGGAGGTTTGCATACAGGTACCTTGGAGAGCATACACGTAACAGTTCGACTATGTTCAGTTCCGCCGCGAATTTTGAAGGACAACACTCCAAGGGGACATGTCCTAGAGCCTCCCATCTCTATTTTCCTACCGCCAACTTCTGGAGAGGATTTTCTGCTGGTCGCATATATAGAGTTCCTCATGCTGCAAAGACATTACTCATTTACAAAAACATCTATGCCTTCCCTGCAATTTGTTTTCGTGCCCTTGATACCCGTGGTACAGCAGTCAACGTCACTTACCACAGTCACATTTAGATGGCGTAGAAATAGGACGACCAAATGAGTATTTTCTGTTATAGTTAAATTAACAAATTAATAAACACAAAGTTTATTTCAGTTAAACATCTGATAAGTCTGCACTACAGTTAAACTGTAATGCACAATCACCAATAGCACAATCGCTGTCTAAGTTTGGTCCTCAAATCTAGGTCTACACTCCAGTTAAACTCTTAAGTAGCTTACCAGTATCACAACCATCACTATCTAAATTTAGTTCTCATATGGATTTAGCAGGAACAACCTTGGAGTGAGGCAATGACGAACATTACATTAGCCGAGTTAAATTCGTACTTTTAAGCTCTGTCGCGCAGAAGTTAAATTTGTGCTACTTTCTGATGTAAGCGACAATTCTGACATGAGTAAAGAAAGGTAAACACTTCAAAATATAAGTTTTTCTTAAATTTAGGAATAATTCTCACAAATGTTCTAAATGGAAAATTCTCTTATGCTTGATTTACGCTCAGAGATCATTTGCACTCATTTTTGAAACCAAGATTGCTGCTGGAATTGAATGAACGTTTTTCGATGATTAAAAAGCTCAAGGATTTAAATTAATCACGATATGCTTCGAAGAAATTTGGAATAGAAAAACTTTGAAATATATTATGCCCGTAAATGTAATAAATTTAAGTTTTTAATATGTCTAAATATAATTTTTTTTCAGCTGAATTCAGCATTTTCCAGCTGAAATGAAGTGAAATGAGATGACTGAAACAGTGATTGAAATAATTGCTTAAATTCGTGCTGCAATGAATTGCTATCGAAGTAATCATCTTGAGAACGTTCACAGTAATCGGTTTAGTTTAATATGACTGTTTGCAGATTTTCAGACTCGTTACTCGTGTTTGATTCTAATAATAATGAAAATAATTTAAAACTGGACTGAAAGCTATTAAAATCCTGAAATTGTTACAAATCCTTGCCATAATATTTATTTAGTATCAAATTCTTGCCATAATATTAGTATGGTGGAAATTAAGAAATTAATTCTCTTGAAACTGTGTTATACTCCGACAGAATTTCTCCATAAAGTTGCTTCGGTGAGAACTTTCAAAATTATTTCTCTATAAAACTGTCTCATCTTCTACATTACCCTCTCGTTAAAAATATTTTTAATATTTTTTTTAGAGTGAGACGAAGCTAGAACTTTATCTAAAGAAACGCAAATGGGAAAATGCTGTTTCATCGAACAAAACGATATTGATAATCTACCTATTAAATCTTATATCAATTTATTCTTAATTGATTTCCTCAGCTTAACTGCAAATGTTTAGAAAATTCTGATTAATTAAATATTTCTATCCGACATTTTTTAGTCTTTCTTTTAAAGCATTTTTCAGCTGAAATTTGCGTCTGCGCCGTTCTTCAGTTGAACGACAGAAATACAATTTGCATATCCACAAACAGTCACATTGTTGCAAGTGTGATGTTGATTTTTCAAAAGTTTCCGTTGAATCTTTGCGAAACTTTTAATTTTATCTAGGATAACGCCTAGACTTTTAATTCCTTCACCTCAGTTTGTTTCTTTATCAAATGGTGGAGTTAAGTTCAAGTGACCTTTTCGAAAAATAATTGCTTTGGATTTTTTAATACTGACTGAGATCCTCCAGAGCGTGAACCAGCTTCCCATAAGATGGAAGTAATGCTGTCCTAAAAGCAGGACTATTGTAATTATAGATGCTTGGTCATACTTCACTTGCCGTCAGCGAAAAGAGCAATCATCGTCTGTCAATCATTTGGAATATCATAGGTCTAAATATATATATCACACAAACGAGGAGAAAGTCCGGAGCCCTGTGGCACACCATCGTAAATATGTCTGGCAGTAGAAACCATGTTCCCGGTTCTACCATTTTAAATCTATAGTACGAAAAAAAATAATCCATAAGCCAATTGTCTGAAATAAGACGCCGTCGAAGCAATCATACTCTGCTTTTCAGTTAATTAGCATTATTATGAAATTAATTTTTATTGCAAGAATTTGGAGAAATTTTAGGGTTTCGACAGATTTTGAGCTCAGTTTTTATATTACATTGACTATCATTTTAGGAACATGAGTGAGGCCTCTGAAAATCGACGATCTGTGATATATATCTTATTCAAAGATTTGAATTTGAATACATATATCATGTGACATTACAATCGTTGTTAAAATGTTTTATTTCAATGATTATGTTATACTTTCATTGCAACTTGTATAATGAAGGCTGAAATCTCAGGCAACTTCCGGCATGAAAAAATCAGTGTACATATTGATTACAGACATGTTGATTAAAAACAATAAACTAAAAAGAAATCTGACTAAATGCAGATCATTTTTTTTTCACAATCAAATCGATTTTCCGTACGTAGTTAAGTCGCAAAAGTTATGTCTTATGGAGATTAATATAAGAAGATTAAATTTGAGGCTTGGTCGAGCAGGAAAACTCACAAATCCTTCGTTTCCGTTTCCAAACAAACGCATGATATTCTCGAACTGCATTTTATCTTTGAGAAAAATCTGCGATAACCGTTTGCTAGCATTTAAAGAAACGAATGCAGCTTATACATATCGGACTATCAAATTCTTCGGGGATTTAGTTATTCAAATTTCTAAAAGTTTGAGATTTCTTCGTGAAATACATCTGACATGGAAACAAGTTTTAATTCGACGATGCTATAGACATTTAAAATACGTTTACTAAATAAAATAATTATTAATCACTACTTTTTGGTATATTCTTTTGCTATATATAATTTAAATTAGAAAGGTTTGCAGTAGAATTACTAAAACTAGATTTTTTTTTTTTTTTTTTTTTTTTTTTTTTAATAAACCGCGTTGCTGTTGGTAGGCAGAGCAGTGGCTATGGAATAAATTATAGTTATCTTCTGTTGTTCACTGCAAGAACTTTTGAGAATGTTCTTCGGAAGTTTGGATTAGAGCGTGTGTGGCGATGATTCAACGCTTAATGGAAAACTGACAGAATTTTAAAGAAATTCTATAATCCTTATATATGGACAAAATACATATACAATACACATATATACAACAATACAAGATACAAAAATGAACATTCTTCAAGAGAAAAACAAATAATTGTTTGAAGATTTTAAAATTTTTGAAAAATACTGACTTGGGCTTTAAAGCGTTGAATAATATTTCATTCAGGACTACATGTCTAAATAAAGTTTTTAACAATTAAAGTATTTAAACAGCAGTAAAGTCTTTCTGCTAAAGTTTCAAATGTTAAAACCTATTTAAAATGTGTTACGCATTAAACTAGTTTTGTCCTCAATTTTTTTTTCTTTTGTTATTTGCGGCGTCATTTAAAAATGAAGAAAAAATCAGAAGAAAACAGTGCTACAACACGCCAAATATCGTGGTTCGAGATTTCTAGTTCTCGTTTCAAATATCATCACTCGTAATTTTTTCTGGCCATATTTCGCCATTTTATTAGTACGATGAATTACATAATTTGGTAATTACCAGTAGTAAGAAGCCCACCAGCGGCCGAGCGGTAAATTCGCTGAACACTGGTATTTCAGTCCGAGTTTCGAATCCCGCGAACGGGCTGGCTGCATGGGTGTTTTCGTGGTTTTCCCCATGTGCAACGTGTATACGAGCCAGCTTCCCTTAGAAAGTCCTCCACGAAGGCATCCCTCCCCATAGCCAGATAGCTCTCGAGGCTTTGCCGTAATTAAATAACTCAACTAACTCAACTCTAGTAGTAAGAAAGTACCGGTTCACCGCCAGGAGGCGGTGCGCGGTGCAAGATCGTAGGCAAGCGCGGTGCAAGCCAAGGACAACTAGATATCTACAGGCCTGCTCCAATCTGATGATCACATGATCTGACGTCTTAATCTTAGTCCTTCAATTCTGTAGCTTGAGCTTGCTTCGCCGTAGGACAAGTGCTAGTGAGATATTTGTTTACATGTATTTTTTCTTCTGAAAAATTTTGTATTTTACCGGAAAGTAAAATATTATATTGTGAATTCGAATTTATAAGAAAAAGTGTGTTTTAGAATGCCAAGAAAGTGTAGTGTACCTAAATGCCGATCAAATTACGATAGCACTAATGAACATGTGTCCACTTTCAAATTTCCTTCGGATTTTGTACTCGCTCAGAAATGGATAAAAAATATTAATCGCAAAGATTTTGTAGCTGGCAAACACAGTAGTGTATGCATTAAGCATTTCGAAGAAGAATTTATCGTTCGAGAAGATAAAGCTGTTCGTGATGATGGAACGGTATTAGTAAATCCTAGAACTATTCCAGTTTTAAAAAAAAGATGCTTGTCCAACAATTTTTCAAAAGCAGCCATCTTACTTATCGAAGAAATTTCCCACAAAAAGAAAAACACCGGAAGAAAGAGAAGCAGAAATTGATATTCGGTGTTATAAACAATTTGAACAGCAGAAAAGAATGATATTATTAGCGATTTTGAAAACCTAATAAATGGTTTTGCAAGAAAAATAGATCTTCCCTCTTCATGCATATTCATAACCAAAGGTAAGATCTTTTGGCTATCGAAATTAGAATTTTTAAACTGTCCAAAAGTGTTTGTATCTTTAAAAATATTGGAAGATTTAAATGTAAGCGTTTTTTTCAATGAAAATGAAATTCCCATTGAAAAGTTCAAATGGATATTTGGAGAAGAAAAACTATGCGATAAATGGTCTAAACTTGAGACAATGATTAGCCATTTGAATGGTTTTTCTGCTTCTGATATTCATGATGACTGCAATTTAAATTTAGATAAAACATCAAAATTACTGCTGAAATGTGCAGAAACAGAAAATAATCCACATTCTGAGAAATTTAAGTTTTTTTTTTTTTAACAGATTCAATTAATGCAAATGAAACAGCCTTCGTATAGTGCAGAATTCCTTGCCTGGTCTTGTTATATATTTTATTGTAATCCAAACAGCTACAATATTATACGTAACAGTAAGTATTTTATATTGCCTTATCCATCATACTTAAGGAAGTTATCTCTGAAAATTGGCCGAGCAGATTCTGGATTACAAACAAGTCACTGGATGCATTTGAAAAAAAAAATGTGAAATTTTAAATGATTCTAAAAAAATTGTCAATTATTATTAGATGAGATATATATAAAACAACAAGTTTCGTATAAAAGTGGTCGTATTTTAAGTTTTTCGGATAATTCGCAGATGGAGGCCACAACTCTGCAAAAATTTATGATAAGCTCTATATTATCAAAAAACAGAGATATTGTAGCAATGTTTCCCGTAAAAAACTTATCATCACATCAATTATTAATATTTACAAAACAAGTAATTGAGCATGTACAGTCTTGTGACTATCGAATTATAACTCTAATATCAGACAATAATAGAATTAACAGAAATATGTTCGAAATGCTTTGTGGTGGTACATTAAAATCCTCATTTATAAACCCTACCGTGCATAATCTTCCTATATTTATATTATTTGATAGAGTTCATTTATTGAAATCTATACGAAACAACTGGTTCAATCAGAAAGATTCAAAGCAAAAATTTTTTATACCGTCATTTGAAAACTCAAATATTGTTTACAATTACAGTGTTCTACATTTAAAAAGTTGTATGAAATAGAAAAAAATGCTAATATTAAAATGGCTCCAACTTTATCAAGAAAAGTTTTATTTCCGTCTTCTTTAGAGAAGCAGAATTTAAGTACTGCTATTAAACTTTTTGAAGAAGAGACTTTAGCTGCTCTGCAAATTGAATCACAGAATAATAGAACGGGGTATGGAAAAGATGTCTTAAGAACTAAACTTTTATTGATATAATTTTAAAGTGGTGGAAAATTGTGAATGTTAAACACTCTAAAAAGGCCTTACAGTTTCGAGGTGTATTTATGCAGCGTATAAGGACACCAGAAGATTAAAGCTTAGAATATTTATCACAGTTTTGTTCGTGGCTTATATCATGGAACGATTTTTGCCCAACAACAAAAACCTGTAAGTCACAAATTGGGAAACTGTCAAAAGAAACCCAAGTTGCTCTTCTCCATACAACAGCAACATTGAATGAACTTTCAAAGTATTTGTTAAAAGAATTTAAATTACCTTTTATTCTTTTAGGAAAATTTCAGACAGATAACCTTGAGGGACGTTTCGGTCAATTTCGACAAATGAGTGGCTTTAATTATAATGTATCCTTACAGCAGATTATAGAGTCGGAAAGAAAACTAAAATTAATTAGTTTGCTTAAAATGCAGTCTTCTGAGAAAGGTTCATTTATTTTACAACATTTTTCTTGTAATGATATTGAAGATTTTAATGATGATCAACTTATTGATAAGGAATTTGTTGATGTTTTGCATCAATCCAATGATGTTAATGTTACAGAAAAAGATACAATGTGTCTAATTTACATTTCTGGATATGTTTGTAGATCTGTATTAAAGCATATAAATTGTAATCTCTGCAGGAAAAAATTAATTTTTGACAAAGAATTGATAATTGAATATTGTGAAGATTTTGCGTACTTAGCTGCTATTGATCGAGGTGGTTTATTTTGGCCAACAGAATTTGTGCTTTTCATTAATACCTCTGCATTTAAAATATTTTCAATTCTAATATCTGAAATGTATGAGAAATTATATATTTCATCAAAAATCAACGTTCTATATTAATAAGTCTCATCACAGAGAAAGCTGAAAACAGGATTATTTGGGATGATAGTATTTGTGATTGTGGCAAATCATTGCATGATTTGTTGAAAAGTTGTGCCACATGCATTTCCAATATATTGCTGAATAATTACTGTAAGGTTCAAAATAACAATTTAAAGGAAACCAGTGACCAAAAAAGAAAAATGAGTAAATTAAATAATTCTGGAATTTAGGTGAATTTTTTTATGTAATTTTAAAGTTAAATAATTAGTATTTGCAAACTGTGCATAACTGAGCCATAGAAACATGTTGCTGCCTACTAGTGGCTGAGTGGTAAAATAACTGAAAACTAATAGTTTCTTCTGGAGTTTCAATCTCGGCGAACGGGCTGGCTGATAATTACCTTATACGGGCAAATAGAATTGATAAATACCTTATATGATCAAATAGAATCTAAAGTGAATTAAGTTTGAAAATATGGAGAAGTGTGATAGAAGCTGATGAACCACCACAACCAACAAAAAGGAAGATGTTAATTTTAAAAGTGAAACAAAAACTTGGGAAATATGGGATGATAATAATGCGATAGCAAGAAATCTAATGAATCAAACTATGACAGCTCCATAAGCGTTAAAATATGTGAATGAAGAAAATACAAAGAAATGATGAGAGAAAATAAAAAATGAAATGGCGGCAAGAACAGAAGATATTCATATCAAATGTAGAAAGAATTATCTCAACTAAAAATGAGTCAAAACGAATCTGTAGATGCTTAACATGAATACAGCTGTAATTCTGAAAAGTAAAAGCATTCAAGTTGGGAATGAAATAAGAGATAAAAAATTAATTTACTTCATACTAGAAGGACGTTAAAGGATTGTTGTTAAAATTATCAAAAGCAATAAAAAGAGAGATATAGTTTCAATTAGATAAACTTTAAGATAAACACATTTATGATTTAAAAGTAATTTTTACCGAAACTAAAGCAGAAGAAAAGACGAGCGAGAACAATGAAAAAAGATTATGTAGTTTGATGTATGAAATGATAGAAGAACTAAGTTCAATGGAGGCTCATGAAGTCTGGAAATTAGGCTCATGACGTCTGGAAATTAGTTGAAAGATCCATCAATAAGAAAATTACGATGTTTACGAAATCTACATAATAAGATTTTTGATATAAAAACTGCATATTTAAATGAATACTTGAATAAACCAATTTACATGGAACAACCACTTGGATTTAAATCAGATTCAGACTGTCAAGCATTAATAGATTGGATAAAAAAACCAAAACAATGTAGTAGTTCAAGGCACATTAATCGAAATCCTTTGCCATAAGCCAAATCAATTAGCTAAATCATGTTTATTTTTGTAGACCTCAAATCAGAGGCTACAATGATAAGCCTGTTTTGGCATTCATATTTCAAAAATTTGAATGGAAAACTTCTTGTTGATGTGAATTAATGATGTTTAACTTAATAATTAATATCTTATAACATTGTAATGATTTGCTGGATTTTTCTTTGCTTAATACTGCATGCATATTTTACTATTTGTCTATTATTAAATAAATTTACAGTGTATATTTAATCAGATGTTCTTTCATAAGAATTTTTAATAGCATGATACGGTGCTCATTGGGGTAGATTGCATAGTTATGATCTCATTTTGTTTTCAGAGAATTTTATAATATACTTTTGGATATGCTACAAGATTTCTCGTATAATGTTCATGATTTAAAACATCTTTAAAATAAAACTTTTTTTCTCATATATTTCCCAAAATGTTCACTTGTATGTTTATAATTAAAAAGTACCTTAAGATATTGGATTGAATGTTGAAACGTCCTTATGAGAAAGAAAAAAAAATTGGCTTTTGCTTCAATAGGATTGCATGTAAAATCATAAATGTAAATCGAAATCTTATTTAAATTAATATGTTTATGAATTTTGATATGAAATATCACATATCTTTTTAATATTTAACCAGTATAAATCAATCTAATTAATTAAAGAAATACAAATTAACGTAGTAGTATGTGGTGTGCAAAGAGTTTAAATAATTTTAAAAGAAAATAAAAAGAAGAATGTCTAAATTAATTGAATACTTAGCATCTGTAAACTATATCCATGTTGGTATATAGAATAATATAGATTATATATTGTAATATCAGTGAGTCGTAGAAACTTATTCAAGTTTATGATGTTTATTTTTGTGGACCTCACATCATAGTCTACAATAGTAATGTTCCATTATTAATATTTAAAAAATTCAAATGACAACTTATTGCAGATGTGAAATGATAATTTCAACTGGCTAATCAATATCTTATACTATCGTAATGACTGACAGGATTTTTCATTGCTTAATATTGTGTATTTTTATTGAGATGTATTTAAGAGTGCATTTTTAATCAGATTTTCTTTCATACGAATATTTTGGAACATGATATGATGCTCATTGGGATTGATTGCTTAGTTATGATCTTGCTTTTTTTAAGAGAATTTGAAATATATTTTTGAATAGTCTGTGTAATGTTTTTGCTATAAAACATCTTTAGAATGAATATTTTTTTTCAATATGTAGACTAAACTTCAGATATACTTTTAATATATTAATGTAATTATAATATTTATGTATTTCACTTAATGTCCACATGTGCATTTATTATTAAAAAGCATCTTAGGATCTCTGATTGAATCTTGAAAAATCTTTATGGGAATAAAGAAAAGAAAGAGTTCATTTTGCTTCAATATTATTGCACCGAAAAACAATTATAAAGCCATATTTTATTATATTATAATTAATGAATTGATATTAATTTTATTATGAAATACTATATATGTTTGTTTAGTATTCAAGCAGTATAAATCAGTCTTCACAATTTAAGCAATATAAAATCATCTGAGAGCCTTAACATATTTTTTCTTTTTATTACAAAATGAAAGCATCTCATGTTTAGTTCATTACATATGTTATATTTTCATTGATATTAACATACCGTATAATTTTTATAAATAATTTTGTGTCCATTTTATTTCCGTATTAAAGTTCAAATATGTTTCAGTTTATTTAAATCAGCTCTGCTAAATTTACAATATCACTCGAATCTTATTTTTATTTTCTGTTTGATAAATCGGTAAAACGGTATTTAGTATTTAAATATCGTGATATTTAAATACTATATACCGTTTAATAGTTATTATTCCTAAAATTCGAAATATTAGTTGTAAAAATTAATTTAACTTAGTTTGAAATAAAACGCTGCGTACTACATAAATGAATCAGTCGGCTGCTTCTACCGGGGAACGATCGCCTTCGATTGTGCGTCACGAATCGGTGGAGCAGGCCTGTAGATATCTACTTGGCCTAGGACCAGCCCATCTAAGTTCCCGAAGGTCACGTCTCAGCCCCCTTTCGAGTTTTGGCAAGAATAATCTAAAACACCATAACAATGGGTCACTTTCTTCTTTTCTACCCATTCAACCTCCCATTTATGTGGATTTACCTATTATGGAACATTCCATATCTAGGGCCAAAAGCTCAATTTTTCAACATAACTGGCATATATTCATTAACGTTTATAATCATCAATAATGTTTACGTTCTCATTAGCAGCAATAATATTTTAGATTCTTATTCAATAAAAGGATATTTCGAATCTTATAAAAAGCTGTTTGCCTCGTGGAAACTAATTTCTGAAAGCTGCGTTTCCTATTTTTTTTTCCGATACCAGTTCGACAATTTCCTAGGGGCAATATTCTTATCGGGTATGGGGCTTCACTTATGCGCCTTATAAAAGTTATTGTTTCGCAACCTATTGAGAAAATGTTTTCGACTTGGGGTACGGTCTTGAGCCCAAGCATCCAAGATTCTAAACCCGTTCTACTCTTTGACATTGAGCAAACACCTGTCTCCTCTGTGACAAGGTCAAGTGACAATGCCTTTGTTTGATAGTATTGGTTTCCGCTAATGCAATCATCTTCTCTGATTTCCTCAGAAATCGGAGGAAATGCAACCTTCATGAAATATCCAATCCTTCAATGCAAAAGAGTATTTGCTCTCAGCCGTGTTGGAGTTTTGTGTGTTTTACTGCCGAAAAGTGTTTAATTTCCTAGCAGAATCCTTCAGGGAGTAGCAGAATCTCTTCACCCGTGGTAAGTATAAAACATTTTTTATTCTAAGTAATCGTATAAGCATTTAATAATCTAGCGGAAATGATTATGCCTACTTTTTGCGAGGTTATTCATGTAATTTTAGGAATTCGTGCACGTCTTATCAAATTTTTCAGCCTTGGAGGAATTTCTGCACTAGATTTTGTAGTTGAATTTATTGAGTTTTATTATTAAACAAACTAGATTGTTACAATTTCAGTATTACTACATGTCATCTCATTAGTGACCATGAACGCTATAGTGGCGTCGAACTCCTCTTTAACAAACTTCAAGGTGCCGAGAATTTGGTTCACTCTATCCGATCTGAAGGGTCGAAATTGATTGATAAATTACATAAGAACGTCTGCTTCTTTATAATTAGTATTGTCATATCTCCTAACAAATGTTAATAGTAACTTTAATTAAAAAATGCATTAAAAGTTAATTATTATTATGCGAAACAGCTAAAATTTCTGGTTCGTTGTTTTTCGGTTTCAACCCAGTTTAATAATCTTACACGAAACATTACTTAGCATAAAAACGTGTCTTTCCGATTACACATTTCTATTTAAAACGAATATTTATAATTATAAATAAACATCGAGCTTGAACAGAGTGCTGTTTGATTACTCAGAGAACTAGAATGGAATTAAAAGCATTTTGTCTCAATATATCAAAGTTTCTTTGGCTTGGTGCATGACACAATAGGTTTTCCTAAGGTATATTGTGTATTCTTATTTTCCGAGTAGGAGTGTTATATTTTTCTCTCATAGCCTTTTGTTTAGAACACAGCCAAAGGTGAAGTAATCCAAAGGTAGTTTTTCCTATTCTAACCGCAAAGAGGGGAATTTAAGAGTTAATAATTTTCCAGTTGAAAGTTGCAGAAAGACCGCAAAAATGTTTTATACAAAATTTTTCAGTCCAAGATTTCCACAAAGTGTGTTATCTGATTTTTGAACAACTGAAACCGTAGATAACCGTAAAAAGTAACATTAAGTGTAAAATGTATAGGAAATTGGACGAGACCAGATAGTTTGTTAGATCTGGGGGTTTAGTATAAACTGGGTTCGCTGTACAGGGCCGTTCCCACTGGGGTTTATCTGAGCTAACGGAGTCAGTTCCATGTGTCGACTAGCCGAAGAACGTGTATGTTCAATTCAATAATTGACAATACATATTCTTTGGACAAGCACCGCTATGCCTGCAGTTCAGATTTTTCAACTTGCTGCCCTATAGAAAAAAAAAATGGTTTTGGAGATGCGTCGGCTACATCAACTGTCTCCGTTAACTCAGATAAATCCCAGTGGGAACGGCCCTTTACGGTTTGATTGTATACGAGTCTGCAATATTATGAAATGCATGGGAATTTCCAAGCAATCGGTGCGCTGCCCTTGCTCGAAACTAAATTTTAAATCTTGACGATAACACTGGACATAAATAATCTACCAAAAAATAAATTCTGAATGGTTTCAACAACTCACGGTAAGGCATAAGTAGCATAGAAATTGCTGCATCTCGTACGATTCGTGTTGTTTACCAGATAGACAACTCAATCACGGTTGTTGAATTTTGAAATGTTCATTAAAATATGAATTGCTGTTCGAATTCTTTATCAATTTTATCGAAGGAATGAGCTCCGGGGCTCAAAAGATTAAATTATACGTGTTATGTTTCTAATTTGTATTTTAACAAATGCAGAAATATTTTTAAATCATATTCTTAAATTTATATTTCATTAAATGCAGGTTTTTAAATTTTCTTTTTTTTATTAAGCAACTTTTAGAAATTCAGTGATATTTTTCTTTATTTGTGTTTCTCGAATTCTTATTTGATGGATTCGCGAATTGTTTAGAGCTCAAATTCAAGAAAATTTAGATTTAGGTTACTTACTCAAATGAATTTATATGTTTTTTGCCGAAACAGAATTCGAGCACCTGAATTTCGCAGAATTTTAGCTTTAATTATGCATATGGTGGAAGCACATTTTTAAGAGATTATTATATTTTTATGGCAAAGTTTTGTTTCCAATAACTGATTTAAAGTCTGGCAACTTTCCAATAACTGATTTAAAGTTCGTGTTACGAGTTGCTAACATTCCATGAAACAACATATTTTTAATTTGTATGCAAATTATAACAGTAATATAGCAATACTTATAACGAACTGAGTGATTTGAAAAGAATATGTCTGCTTCTTTATAATATTATTAAATTTTCGAAAAATTTATATACACAGGACTCCAAATTTTATATATAACTGTTTTCCGATATACATTAAGGATGTTTTTATTTTATTATCATGTAACATTGGAAATGCTATGTCTAAAGCATATACCATGTTCACATTGTACAATATACTAATATAAATTATATTGTATATATAATAATGTAAATGCATAGCAGTTGTAAAGTATGGGAAGAAGCGGTGAATGGTGATGTATTATTATTTTCGAAACCTATTTTCTCTTAAGTTAAATTTCAAGAAATTTTTAATTAATTAATATTGTTAATTTGCTGAATGAATCTGAATATTTTTAAAATTACATTATTTAACTATAAAACAATAAAAAAATAATCAGAATAGCAGGAAAGAGGAGTATGGTTTGGTTGTAGGCTTCCAATTACACCACGAAGGCATGCGGAAAGGACGAAGAAAATACCTTACATCCTCCCCCTTTTAAAGGACGACTGGTGATTAGGGGAACCAGTCGTCAAATACTGGTGATTGTGAATTATCATCCACCACCTTTTGGTTCGGGGGTGACTTGCAAAATTGTTAAGATCTTTTGATGCTGGAGACGTGAAAAATGTTCAATGCCCCCACCGGATTCGAACTCCGGACCTCCGAATACACGTTGTGTATATTTCCAGTTGTACTGCGAAGGCATGCGGAAACGAGGGGCGAAGAAAACCAAACTCACCCTGGACTTTTGTGCCGTAGAAGGCGAAAAAGAATGTTGTTAATGCAATAATTAATCTTGGATCATTTTCGAATATCTGATTATTATAAACTATAGATTTCAGTTTGATTTATCTTTTAATATTTTTTTTCCTTCTATCAGTACTACGGCCACAAAATGCGTTAGTGTTATTTTTTACAACTGTGTAATTTATACGTTTCATTAATCCTCTGCTGTAAGATTTATGAACGAAAAATTTTGCGCGAAATAACCGTTTAATTAAGATACAATAACACGCCGAACAAGTATTAACTTAGAAGTCAAACAACAAAAAGCAGCGTTATATTTTCAAATTTCAATCACAAAATCAAAGTTATATTATTAAATCTGAACATATAACGCTCATTTTTGTTGTTTGACTTCTAAATTAACCGTTTAATTATTATTGAAAAAAAAAGTTTCATTTTATAGCTCGGGTACATTGTTAATTAGAATTATAATTTCTTGCGTAATATCAAAAATGACGAAAAAGTAAAGTTAATCTTAAATAAGATATACCCAATAGTCTTCAAGCGTGTGATACTTTTGAAAACGTTCCGGTAGGTGCAAAGGAATCCTCCATTATTTATACTGTTAAGGTGTCTCACTTCTAATTTTATTCTTGTAACACTACGTCCTCTTTTAAAAGGTTTTATTTTCATTTGAGTTGTAAGAATGTGCTCTGAAAATGTCCCCATCTTTTGGCTTTCAGTCTAACTGGGGTGCTAGTTTCGTTTCAAGAAATAGGGTAGCCCCCTATTATTATTATCAGATTCAACAGTAATTTAATCCTGTGACGAGTATAGCTCGTCATCTGGTTTCATGACAATAACGAGCTACGCTCCTCATATGACTAAAGTTACTCTTGAGTTTCATAATATGGAGGCTGCCATATTCGTCAAATCGAAGTTTCGGAGCAAGAAATTATATAATAATGTTGTAGTAATACTCAGATTTCCAGTTTAGCAAGGAAATGATTATACATTCTAACGTAGCACATAATTCAACTCGAGAAAATATTTTTCCCCCCCTCGGATTTCAAATTTTATTTCTTTTCATTTTGAAATGTGGCGATACTGATGTTTCAAAGAATAAACTGCAGTCGCAATTTTGCAATGTATAATTAGATATATCGGATAATGCAAATTCAAAATACAATAAATATTGCTTAAAACTATGATTGGCTATCCTAATAATTTCCCGTAGTAATGCAAAAGGGAAAGATTTTTTTAGTTTTATTTCTAAACCAAAGATTGAAATTAGCCCCAGTGTTAATGATAGTATAAATTTTATTAACAGCATGATATAAATTTTACAAGATACACATTTTTATTAGCATATGTGCTAACTGACGTGTACAATATCTGACACTGCTGTTAGCATTTGTACTAAAATTGATTACATTACTGCATTTAAAGGATACAGAGTATGAAATATCTTTTCTACATATTTGAACTATTTGCATTAAAAATTAAAAATTGCTCTTCCAGGTATTAAATACTATTAAAATTTAATACCTTAGTTTTGAAAACATGTCTTTCTATATATATTTTTAAAACCAATTTTGTCACTCTTCTTGTTTCTTAAATTATTTAGTCCCATATAAAGTAGCATTTTTTTCCCAGATATTTCAAGTTAAAAGCCAGAAGTAAATTTACTTCAAAAATTATACTATAGTCTTCACCAACATCTAATTTCTGTTTTTGATGTCAGCAAATTTAAGGGTAGTCCATTTGGTTTAGTCTGGATTGTTAAACAGATGTAAATTGTTTAACAATCCAGACTAAACAAAATGGACAATTTTGACAATTGATTGACAAATTGCAAACCAAACAGCAATTTGATTCTTTATTTCAAAGCTTGAAATCTAGAAATACAGTATGCTGTTAATTAATCTAACACATTTCAGTAAGATTTGAATTAGTAGATGTAGCAGTAAAAATTGCTGTTAAAGAAAGGTATGGGCATCATGAGGAAATTCTACTTCTTTCTTATTTCTGTTGCTTTAATACATATCTAATTAGTTGCTTAATAATGACCTTTAGAATTGCTTTTGGAGAGGATTTTTTCTAATGCTAAAAAGATTCAAATTTATTTGTTAGAAAATGAAAAACTATTATCAGAATAAAATATTAAACTATAATGGAAGATTAATAAGAATAAAATGAATAAAATATTAAGACTCTCGGAGAATTCCCTTAAATATTCTCAGATATATTATATTTTTAAAACTATTGAGCTACTATTTCCATGCATTTCATTAATCGATTTAGGAATAGATTAAAGATTCTATTAAAAATATACAATAAAAAGTTTCATTTAATCTGCACATGATCATATGAGTGAAGTTACACACTGAACGGAACTAAATGGGAAATAAAATTAAAATTTGTACTTGAAATAAACAAAATAGCAAATTAAGTAAGTTAATTTATTTGAATTTAGCAAAGCACAAGATGGCTGTCTGCCAAAGGTAAGTTATGCTGTCGTGGAGGATTTACATTGGAAACTTCCTCATATTCATATTACACATCCTCGATATTACCCATAGCAGCCTCTTTGGCCAGCATGTCTACCCTCTCGTTACCTAAAACACCAATATGGGCTTTCACCCAGTTCATTTTTACTTCATGTAGTTTCTCAACTTTTACAAGTTGATCTTTTATATACTAGACCAAAATATTCCCAGAAAGCCTTCCACGAACGCATCCCTCTCATTAGCAGATAACCCTCGAGTTACTTTGTGTCAATCGATTAATATATATACATTTACAAGGCAGCAGCTGTCGCCAAATATAAATGTTGGCACAAAATTTGGATTGAAATAATTATGAGAATGCTGAAGATAGACTCAAGATGCAACGTTGCTCAGAAATATAGTCGTACCTGGATATTAGGTGAAAAAATTTCAGAATTTTGTGAAATGAAAAATTACATTCAACGAATTTTGTGTTTTTGCAGTCTTTTTTCTCTTGGCATGGTCGTCCATTTCGAACTTGCATTTAGCACTTTAAAATAAAGTAAATTTTTCCTTTTCTTGTAAGATTTCAGATACAGAGTCTTTATTATTTGGCAAAGTCGGATCGTAAAATCCCTCTTTAGTCATTCTTAAAATTTCGTACGAACCACGAGTCTGGATCGAAACGTTAATGAGTCATAATGTTTTGGGTGGTTAATCGTGTAAGGCTGCTGTAAATAACGTGCTTGCCTATATTTTGGCTGCTGCTCATTTAATGGTTAGGTTATTAGAGCACGGCAAAGCACGCAAGAGTAGTTTGCCCAAGACCAGGGATGCTTTCGTAAAGAACGTTTTAAGGTAGACTGACTGATTAATAGTAATAAAAGTTTGTTTAAATTTTTGGGAAAGGAGCTTTTTCTTTTACACAGCTTTTATAAAACCAGTTTTTTTGATTCAGTTCTTCATAGAAAGGGTAGTTTGTGTTAGTTTTCTCGAGAAAAGAATTCTTTCATTAACAGTGCTCTCATAAATCAGCTTTCTGATCCACTCGGTAATCTTAACTTTCTTCAGCCTCCTCTGGGAAGGAACGTTATCTGGAATAACATTCTTATAATCCGAGCCTTCGATTCCTCTTGTCTTAGGAATTGCACTTCGGCTCATAAATTGGGTTTTCAACCCACGCCATATCATGGATCTGCTTTTGGTTTCTGAAGAAATAGATTTTATGCACATTAGCTCCGTTATGAATCTGCTTTCCAGTACGTTCTAAATTAGAAATAATCCTTTGTTTTGAGATTCTTGGTAAACGAACTTTACGTGAAGTAATGTATTTACAAACTGGGTTTTCGTCCCTTTCCCTGATGTAAACAGTATTATGGGAAAGCTTTTTTGGGAAACGTATATCTTCTATTATTTCATACTCGTAAGGTGGATTTTTCAACTGTTTCATCTCAGAAACAGTCCCTTGTTTCCAATTTTTCTGCAAAAGAATTTTGTTTTCTATCGCCTCCTCGTAAATTGGGTTTCTGATCCATTTCATTGGATAATCAGGCATCCGGCTGGGATTTCTGGTAAAAAGAAATTTATCTGCCATATTTTTCTCATAAATATGCTCAATTATCTCTTCCGTTTCAGAAAAAGACCTTTGTGTCGTGTTTCTTAAAGAAAGAATTTTATTTTCAATGGCGCTTTCGTAAACTGGGTTTCTTACCCATTTCATCCGAGAAACAGGTGTCAACTCCGGATTTCTTGAGAAACGATATTTTTCTGCAGTAACGTTCTCATAAATCAGGTCCTTCATCCACACCGCTTCATACACACTCGTTTGTTTCTGGTTTTTTGACAAAGTGCTTCTAATTCTACAGGTACTCTCGTTGTTTTCTTTTCTTATTATTTGAGAAACGGTGCTTTGGTTTGCTTTTCCAGTGCAAGTAATTTCACTGCAAATTTGTTCTTGTATGCATTCTCTGTTGGGAGCAGATTTTCTGGAAGATTTTTTGAAGAAAAGAATCTTATCTAGAATGGTACTCACACGAAACCGGTTTTTGTTCTTTTCCATGTCAGAAACTGTGTATTGGATTTATCAGAAGAGTTTTAGTTGCAAAATAAAATTGTCGTCGGTCAGTTCCTTACCAAAAGGCGACTTCTATATTTAGTTTTTCAAGTTAGGAAGAGTCGTTTACAATGATGATCAAGTCAACTGCTTTCACCGGCATTTTCAATACAGCCTAAATTCTTATGTAGCTGGTATAATTCTTCATCCTAATAAGGATACAAATTTATGTTAAAAGAGCAGTAATATTTATATCATTTGTGTACACAATAATAACATTTTTGATTACGTTAGTTGAATCTACCGTGCTTAAACATATAGAAAACCAAAATCATCATAAACGAATTTTTGCATAACAAGAGACTTTGGTTTGAACATTAAAAATGTATTTTGGTTCAGAAACAACACATCTCAGTTACATTTGAAATAATTTATTAAATATTTGTACTTGGTATAACCTTTAAACGACTGTTTTTGTTTTTCTTGCTAAGACAACATTGACATGTCAAGAAGACCGTTGGTGACAATAGACAAAAGATTATGAATCATGATATTTATTATAATCACGAATATGGCATTCGTCGACTAGTAGCAGGAAAAGGTGGTTTTTTTTTTTTTTTTTTTTTTCAAATCGAAAGAATTAAAAAAAAAATTGGATTTTATGATCTTTCTGTTTATCACTTTATTTATGTTTTTAGTTCATGTTTACTTATTAACTTAAAAGTAAACCATTCTTATACTTTTGCATTTTTAATTGCATCTTTGTGCAAATTTCATTAAAGTATTCGACACGCGTGTTTGAAATTTTTTGATCATTTTTTTAGTTGCTAAGCAAGAATGTAAGAGAAAATTATAAAACTTTAAAAAAAATTAAAATTAAAATAATTGTAATAATACTGCATTCTTGCAGCATCTACAAATCCGAAAAATTGTTTGCAAAATTTCAATACAATGATTTCGTCGCAAAGTGATCAAAATTTTGCCCAAACGATGCAGAAACAAACTTTATAAAACCGCATATATATATATATGTTAAATCTGACTGGGACGAAGTGAAATTCAACTGAGGAATACGTTTCAATTTCTTTATTTATTTAAAGATACTTTTCTTCAATTATTACTAGGCTGGTGAATGACGCATGCCAGCCGAAGACCAGTTCAGGAAGGAGCTAATTTAAACAGAATTTAGAAAATTGTTAATTTCATATTTTTTATCATTCTTCAGGTAAACATATTTTCATAACCTATGGGAATTGCAAAACTTATTCTTTACCAGATATTGAAATTTACATGCGTTAAAAAAGAATATAATAGGATCAAAAGGAAATGATATGAAAATGTGTATAAAATTATAAAATTAAGAAGAAATTCCACCGCAGAAAATTAACTAAAATTATACTGTTTTACACCTCGGGATATATAAATTGAAGAAATAAAATGATGGAAAAATATCCTTTTTTCTAACAAAATTAAACAAACAGAATATAAAAATAGCAAAAGACTATTAAGGAGCATAATTAGTTTGGAAACAAATCTTATCAATAAGGATAGATAAATAAATAAGCACGCGTAATAAATGTGTATGGCAAGGAAAGCAACATGGTGATAAAATAATGATTCGATATATTCCGCACACCATTTCCTCCTCATGTCAAGTTATAAATATTCCAAAAAATACCTAATTAAATATTTTATCCATCTTCTTTTAAAAAAGCGTTAAGATTGATTTTATATTCTGCAGAAATTTTAGATTTTTATAACAGCTACAGTTTTCAATTGTGGAATTTTATCGCAATAAAATCTAGCGATATTTGAAATATCGATAAAATTAGAAAATTATGTTAAAGATTCAGTGAAAACCACATTTAAAATTATTTTTCCAATTCTTTCCGATGCTGCATACTGTAAAATTTGAAGATTCTTTTAATGCTAAACATACGAAAAATTGATAAAAAGTTGTTTTTGATATTAAATGGAAAAAATCTTAATCCACTTCCAAAAAGCATAGCTTCGGAGTGCACACCTTCATGTTCCGATACATATAGGGTCTAAATTTCGCATATCTGTGTCTATCCTTCGCTGCCCGCGACGAACTCACGTGTTCAAAGATTCTTCACATTATAATATCATCCCCTTGCGCAGCCTGCTTACTGATATTACCAAAACTGAAAAATTATATAAAGATTTTTGTGAGTTCAGGAGAGAAAAATTGACAATAGAGATAAGGAACTGCTTTTTATTACTTTTAAATAGCTTAGGTATTTTTTTAATCCGTAAGGAGACAGAAAAAATTTGAATCACGTAATAACGCTTTGCCGGTAACAATACACTTTCGAGTGGGAATTAAAAATATTTTGTTTTGTGTAGTGGCAATACATTCCTTTGAAATGGCAGAAGTTACCGAAAAGTTTGAAATATAAACACCATTCGCTGTGCCGGATCGCAAAACAGTTTTTTAATCCCCGAATTGGTTAATCAAATTTTCGTTATTTTCTGACAAAACGTGTTTTATCTAAAAAAAATTCTAGAATCAATATCTGTGCTTCCAAGAGAATTCATATCGTCGTCAATTCTTCATCTTTTACTAATAGAGAATACATTTATTCATTTAATGCTATCATTTTGATGGTAATATTTAGAAAGTATCATTTTTCAAACTACCTAAACATGAAATTGGCAAAACTCATGAAAGATCCACAAATGAATTTTGAAGTTTGAATTTTCACTTCAAATTCTACCCTCACAGCAGATTACATCAGCTATTAGATTCACTGTCTTGCCTTCCATTGTTCGCTTTCTATCTGGCTTGGCTCTTTAAGGCCCATCCACACGAGTACGCTCGCGACGTAGTTGACGCAACTTTTTTGACGCCAACGTAAATTAGCATTACGCAGATGACGTTAAACTGATTAGAGCACAGAATTATTAAGAGAGATTTACAGATTCATTCTTTGCTTAGAGCCTTTGTGATGATGCATGGTCACGTCCCTCTTCTCGCCTTTGACCTTTCCGCCACTTGTCCAGACTACTCTACGTCATCGGCCTATGGCAAAATTGTTACTGAGCCGGATACGTCGAGCTACCCGCGATATCTCGGCGATATCTGCATTGACCAGACTGACTCCAATGGAAGTGCACGAACTAACAGATAAAGAATATGATTAAAATCACAATGTTTGCTGACAGAGAGTGAATACTAATTCAGAAGTCAAACAACAAAAATCAGCGTTATATTTTCAAAATTTTCACAGGACTAGTTTCGATGATTTTACCGAACCACCATCCTCAGCTACGGAAGCGCAAATGAATTATTGTGTCTTAATTAGAGAGTGAATAGTGAAGAGCAGGGTGCTTCGAAATGTGCCATTCTCTGCTGGGCCGGATGCCTTCCTGCATTTATTTCAGAAGAAATAAATCATTCGAAATAATCCAATCGCTTGATAAATGTAAATAATCAAGTGCAACTAATTCTGTTCCGTTGCGAAGAACTGAAATTAATTACTCTGTTATTGAGGATGGTGCAATAAAATGAAAATAAGCTGACGTATTGATTCCGCAATATTTTATTCTTGCTGTCCTAATGTTAAGTTTTTAGAAAACACATTAACATTTTTGCTATATTTATCAATTTTTGTACAAATACTCACATATAAATAAGCGATTAAATAATGAATTGTTAAACAGATGAGTCCTGCAATTGTATGAAATGATAAATGAAATAAACATGCGAAAAGGATGAAACGCCTGTCAAATATTTAGATTAGATTCTATTAAATGACTAAAAGAGGAATTAAAATGAAATTCAGCGAGTATTATTAATTTTACTTATCGTCATTAAATTATCGGACCACATATGTGAAGCTTAAACCTAAAAAGTGCATTATGATTTCTTTAAAATCCTTAAAGTTCTTGAGCAGTAACAATTTTGAGACAAAATTTAAAGATTTTTTGTAACCTAGAACGATAACAGTCTAAAAAATAGTTATTTGTCAAACCGCGGGAAAGGTAAATTGAATACTTGGCATTAATTTTATTGCCGATAGTTGGTTAACTGATAGCGATAAAATACAACTATCGATTTAAGGCGATAAATGTGTTCGATATGAATTTTAAAAGAGAGAGTGGTTCCGTGAAAATAAATGAGGATTTATAAGTACGTGAACCTGCTTTTAAATAACGCTTAAAATTTAATAAATGAAAACAAAGTTTTGAATCTGATGTCTGTTTTATGGTAGAAGACAATTGCAAGAATTTTATTCTAATTTTTTTTACATAAGCATACAAATCATTAATAGTATTAAAACGTGACTATAAACGCGTTTATTCCGCCGGCAGTTTCCGTTTATCTTTTAAACTGGTTTATTTTAGGATCTATATCTTGAATAAATTTTGCGTAAATACTTCGCTTTTATTTTCGGTTTCTTATATTTTTAAGCACAACTCACTCTGCATTACTGTATAACTATTATATAACATAATTATATTTGGTTTTATTTACACCGTATCATTTTATTTTTTACTTATTTATTACATATAATTAAGGGTCAATAAATACATACTTATTTGCATGTTAGAAGCTTGAAATATTCACGACTGGTGTTATTCTGTGCGAAATCCAAAATAAAAGCTTCAGAATCATTCAGTTTCCTTTTTTCCCCCTCCTAATATGGATACAAGCAAATAACTTTAAAATAAATACGTACCATTTAAGTACCTTATCTGTGGACACAACGAATGCAGAATACCGATCGAATCACAGCTCCCTTGCAGTAAACTGCCTAATAAGAGATATCAAGCTGTTCCCCGTGAATTTATTGCTCGCACATTTATATGATAAGATCACGTTTATATTCAGATCTTTTGCAATTTCGTATAGACTTAATATTATTTTATATGACTATAAAACCTTTATATGACCTATTTTATATCACCTAATTATTAAAAATCGGATATAACGAACTTTAAATATCTTCGCCTGAAAAGTTCTTGGATTTTCAAACATTTTTCTAGAATTTCTGCAGCATTCAACTGGAAAATTAGTAACCTATAAATTCAGCCTGTGTAGTGTATTAGAACAAGGAAAGACACCTTCAGGTTACCTTTCTTTTATTTTCGATTGCTTTTCACGTTTCTTTTTATTCCAAACAGAATGCTACACGAGGCAGGTGCAGTACTCGGTTCTTGGAAAACTAGTGCACACAATAAACATACATCGGGAGATAGTATTGTGCTATGCACTGAGTCAAGGAAACAGTAATGGAGATAAATGTTTTGAATGGATTCTTTGATTCTATTTGAGTTCACTTGATTAAGCTTTCAAATAGCACTCTGTTCAAAGCGAAAATTTATTCATGATTTTAATAGCGCATTTTCATCCAAATATGTAATTGGACGGACTGGCTAAATCATGACTTTTATGTTATGTTAAGTAATCTTTTGTAAAAATTATTAATGCAAGGTGTAAATGAGAAACAACAAAATAAGTTTGAGTATTCGCACATAGTAATACCTGTAATTAATTAATGCATTTTCGTTTTAAATTACTATTACTGTTAACATTTCTTGGAGCTGTGGCAATGCAAATCACTCTTTCTGAATAACTCATCAATCAAGTTTCACACTTTTTTTAGCCAGGACCTATATCTTTCTTAGATAGGATAAAGCGAGCCAGATTTGCGATCTCTTGGAGTTTGCTATAGCAGGGTACACACAAAGTTACATTACTTAGCTTTTGAATACGAATCAATTATTTAAATACGCCCGCTAAATGTAAATTTAAACCAAGTGACTTCAAAATCATTCCAAATCATCAAGTAAAATCTGATACATAATGTGTTTTTGGTGGGGTTTAAAGATAAAAAATAAACACACGTTGTTTGAAATACTAAGCTTACAATACGTTCCTTCGAACAGTTTAAGATTAAAGTGTTTGAAAAGTTGAATTTTTTAAAGCCAAACACCGAAAATAATTTTGAGCTAAGGAATTGCGACATTTTTAGTAATTTAAAAATTAACACTTAAGAAATTAAGGATATGGAACACAAAATCTTATATTTAAAATGACCTATTCAAAATTGCAAAGCGATATAGTTAAAAAAAATACCATAATGCCATGTCACCTAAACCCATCATCATGTGGAGGCTGGTGAACCTAATTGACTCAGGAAAGAAATCTTACTGATTTTGGGCATAGCTTTACGCTTATTTTGTGGTATTTGAAATTTACGCTTAAATACTTACTTAGTAAATAACATTTTATTTTCAAAGTCCCGCGAGATTTTAATTAAGTTTCATTTGCTATTAACTTTACGTCGACTTTTTATAGTACGCTTCTTTTCGTCACGTACGCGCACATCGGGAGGTGTGAAAATTTTATGATGAGTGGCATATTTTAAAATGGTTAAAAATTATAACCGCAGTGATTCGGAATACAAATTTGTCTGATGCCCTTACAGTCAAGAGAACGCGTCCACAGAGAAAATTAATTGCGAGCATTAGAAGTATTTGATTAAATAATCAGAAAATGTTAATTGGTATAATTTTAAAGTGGGCTGCGACAAACATTTCAATCAAATAGCAGAATATTTCAATTGACAAGGAGACAAAATATGTTAATTGATATTGTAAACACCTCAAATATTTCTTTCGAGGTGTTTAAAGTTATGTTTCTGTGCATAAGCCGCATAATTACTCAAAGGAATATTAGTCTCGAAACGTTATTGTGCGTCGATCCACTATAAACGGCACATCGCTTTCTTAAATTGTTGCCACCAAATATTATCGTCCTGTAGTATATTTCAAGAAAATAAAACAATGAAGAATCTGCATGAATTATACGTACATGTTTCTCGCATTGTGAAAAAACGACGGTACCTAGAGCCATCAAATTTTCAAAAACGTAAATCTTCGTCCGAAACTGTGCACCTGGAAAGCCGAATTTTAAATTTCCAATTTGTTTTATTATCCATGCAAAATTTTGTAAAACTATATAGAATTTTTGACTAATAAACTCAAAGATTTCAAAGTTTGCAATGGTAACACTGTACGGAAAAAAAAAAAAAAAAAAAAAAAAAAAAAAAAAAAAAAAAAAACATGTTTATTTTTAGCGCGCGAGATTTTGCTATATTTAACTAATTTGTGATTTTGCTGTTGAATTGAATTGTATATGTTTAAAGTGCGAAGAACATGATATTTAACCAATAAAGTAACACGCAAAACGTTAAAAAAACGCCCGCTTGGATGTAACAGAAAATCTGAAAGCTTTCAGATTTTTATTTCTACTTTTTTAAGTTACTATTTTTACTAGTTTGGTCCCATAATGTAGAAATGTGTGCGATAATATTCAGACAAGTTATATAATCTCAGTAGAAATATAAAAAATTAGACGGCAGCAATTTATTGTATTTGACGCTCGTTGTATCTCTTGATAGGCTAAGAAAATATTATACAAGTGGTCAGCAACACGAGTTTCACTGAATTTAAATATGAAATTTTCGATTTTTTAAAAACTTATAATCCTAATTTTGAATTTCAAATTTGTTTTATTATCTGTTTCATATTTTGTGAAATTTTAAAGAATTTTTGGTTAACAAACTCAACGATTTCAAAGCGAGCATTAACGAAACGGGTAGAAAATTATCTCCAGAGAGCGAGACTCTCTATCGGAAATTGTGAAGATATGATATTTTTAAATAATTTTAGTGTAAAGGGACATTAGCCCAAATGCCCTCGAAACGTTTGTGTCTGTAAATGGAAAAAGTCCATTTGGACGTAGTATAAAATCTAAAATCTTTTAGATTTTTTTAAAAGTTTAAAAAATATATTCCTAAATAATCTTCGCCCACCAGCGGCCGAGCGGTAAAGTCGCTGAACACTGGTAGTTCGGTCCGAGGTTCGAATCCCGCGAACGGACTGGCTGCATGGGCGTTTTCGTGGTTTTCCCCATGTGTAACGTGCATACGAGCCATTTTCCCTTAGAAAGTCAGCCACGAAAGGCATCCCTCCCCTTAGGCAGATAGCCCTAGTGTGCTTTGCCATAATTGAATACACCACCACCACCACACCTAAATAATCTTCTAACTTTTGAGACTCCTTAATGACTGGTAACAAAAAACGCGTTGCAAATTTCCTAATAATGCTTTTGTGCGATTTCACAATTTTGTCATGAAACGAAAGACGGCGCGTTACTATTTATGTATCTGTCAAGCTACTCATATTGTATACCCTACACTAATAATATAAATTGGCTGTAAAATATTTTTAATGAAAAGTAAAAAATAATAAATAAGTAAACAACAAAAATCTTAAAGTTTTCAGGTTTTTATTACGCACAAAGGGACTTTTTTAACGTTTTCTGTGTTACTTTATTATAAATATCACGTTCTTCGTACTTAAACCATAAAATTTAATTCAACAGCAATACCACAAAATAGTTTTAAAAGAGCATATCTTTAGAAATTCCGATACACAGTCTCGCTAGCTATAAATAAAAATGCATTTTTTTCGTAAAGTGTTGCCATTGCTCGCTTTGAAATCCTTGAGTTTCGTAATCAAAAATTCGATAATAAAACGAATTCCAAATTTTGGACTTTCAGATGCCCATATTGGAGTGAAGGATTACGTTGTTCAAAATTTGATGTCTCTAGTTACCATTCCTAGCTACTAGCGAAAAATGTACAACTAACATTTTATGATGCAATAGCGTTTGCTGATCCTTAAAAATAACCAGTGAAATACTTAAAAATGAGTTCTTACCTTCCAGGAAAATGATCCCAGGTTTTATAAATCCATACTGTCACCCAGTGACGAAATACTAATGGCAAACCACGACTCCTAGTACGCATGAGGGTAAAACATGAACTGATAAGTACCACATTTGACCGGTGCTAGAGAACCACGATTCGTAGAATTTACGCATGTGCAGGGACGTCTTTCAATAGGTTCGCCACCTTGGGGAGGGGGGATTTTCAATGCATTTGTGGTTTGCCTTTCAATAAATTTCCCAGGGACCTTCCTGTAATCTATACTATCCTTTGTGTGAACTCAACATTTGTCTAGTTCCTTTGGATAAATTAAGAAATAATCAAGTTTTTGTAAGAAAAAGGGAAACAACAATAAAACGAAGAAAATTCCTTACATTCTATAAAAGAGCTGTGCATTATATTCAGGCTAACGAGAAGCTTTTAGTTCAGTCTATCGTGTAGAGCTGGTCCGAGCAGTCGCACGTGAAGGTTGTCTTAGCACGGCTCTCGGTTTTACCAAGTCGATTTGATTTTTCTTCTGCGATCAGTTGTTAGCACATAAAAGGTTGCTCATCGGTCTTAAGTGACCAAAGAGTAGTAAAAAGGCCTTAGTGCGATTTTACTGATTCTTTGCATCCATTTTTCCCTGATGACTGAACTGATTTAAGGACTTGATCAACATGTCACTGGTCAAACTAATTTTCGCTCGATATGCGGAATTAACTTCAAAGAGAAGGATTTACCTTTGACTGAGGATGAAAGAATTGATCTGGATTTTCTATTAAATCTTCTCCCTAACCTATCGGATAAAGTACGAGCAAGTCTGAACTCTGCACGTGGCTTAGCGCAAGTCTGTTCTAACCGGTTAGCGTCTAATGAAATTGGTTCCCATCATGCTGATGTCTCCCAACACGATATGCATTGGACTGCTGTTACCAAAAGAACGAAACGCACTCTGAGCGATACTGAATCGGACCCTCCTGAGGTGCAAAACAAATCTGATGTTCTTGCGAACATAGCTGATGATGACTCCGCACTTACTGTCGAACAGTACAAGCACAGTACCAGACATGAAGGTGATGTTAGCTTGAAACGAAATCCCAAAACGAAGGCTCCCAAAAGTTTAAAAATCTCGCCTAGTCAGGACATAGGTAGTAAAATTACACAAACATTGAGTTCTGAGTTTGCGGTCAGCAGCCACAATAATGTGGCGCCATCTCGTGAAGGAACTGAGAAACAGGCTGCAGCGAGTTGGTCTGGAACCGAAAACGCAGCGCGACCACTCAGTTATCCAGATGAGGTCACGTGCCCGACTGGGCTAACTGACGCTCATATTCCCCAGGCTGGCGCAACTCAAATGAACACCATGGAGGAGAGACTTAGTGAAAATGCCACTAATGGTGAGGATAACAATAGTATGGACACGGACGCTAGTACGTCTAAACAAAATAAAAGCTCAGATGAAAACATAGAAACGGAATTTGTGAAAAAGTCACGGATACCACCCATAACTATTAAAGTAGATTACCCTACTTGGAAAAACATAGCTAGGGCACTTAAACAGAGAAACATTGAGTTTAACTCTAATAAGAATAATAAAGGGATTAAAATTTTCATCAGAAACCCTGAACATTACAGGCAGACTGTTACTTATTTAAAAGACACGAAAGTGGAACATCACTCTTTCACGCTTCCTGAGGATAAAGACATAAAAGTTGTGATAAGAGGTCTTTTAAGAGATACAGATACGGTAGAAATACAAAAGGAGTTAGAGGATTTAGGATACAAAGTTGAATCAGTTAAACAACTTACGCGCAGAAGAAATGGGGATGTTATTAAACTTCCGGTATTTTTAGTTACTCTGCCTAAGAAACCCAAATCCAAAGATATACACAACGAAACTCACTTATGTGACCTAGGAATTAAAGTCGAAAATTATAAAGGTAGATCGGGCACGCTACAATGCTACAGGTGCCAAGGATTTCATCATACGCAAACTGGCTGTAACTATGCACCCAAGTGCGTGAGATGCGGAGAGGGACATTTGTCCTTTGAATGCCCTAATAAAAACTCTGACTTGCCACCATGTTGTGCGAACTGTAAACAATCTCACACCTCGAACTTTAGGGGTTGTGAGATGTTCCCTAAAAAGAAACAAGATAAGCCAAAAGTCGATTCTAGTAGGGTTATAGAAAATAAATCATTTGCACAAGCCCTGTCTACTGGTTTGTATGCAGACACGATCAAGGAAGCAAAAACTGTTTTTGCAGACCTGGCCGAGCTTGTATCGGTCATTAAGAGCTCCGGCTTTCTTTTAACACAGCAAATAGGACAAAATGCACCTACTCATAAGGACAAAACTACCATAAATCAAGATCTTAATGGATAGGTACACCACACAAGGAGATCCCATAAAATTAGCATTCTGGAATGCTCATGCCATTCAGAACAAGTTGACGGAATTTTTAAACTTCCTTAACAATCACAATATTGATATTGCCCTTGTAACAGAGACTTTTGCCACGCCATGCGTGCGTATAAATTTGCCTAATTACCGCACATATAGGTGCGATCGTTTGAGTCACCGTGGTGGGGGGCCGCAATTTATGTGCGAAACTCGCTACAGTCCTGTTTGATTAGCCAAGATAGAAACGACGGACATGAGATGGTCGCAGTCTCAGTGTACTTACCGCAATATGGTAATTTGAATTTCATTTCATTTTATCATCCGCCCAGGAAACTACTGACGGAAAGTGTTCTTTCCAAACTTCTCTCTGACACTAATAAGTATATCATAACGGGTGATCTCAACGCAAAGCACTCCGAGTGGGGGTGCCGTAAAACTAACCAAAATGGTAAGGTCCTCTATGAATTTATAAATAATCACCCAGTTGCCTTGCATGTTACTGAGGATTATACGTATAGACCACAGAACCCAAGAAATGCAGACCTTTTTGATATTCTTCTGACAAATACTTCAATCCCTATTTATACTGAAGTAAAGCACGAATTGAGCTCTGACCATATACCGGTCATTGCTTACCTAGGCACTACTAAAGAGGCAGAAAATGAAATGATCCGCACGACTGACTGGAATAAGTTCCAGAAGTTTCTCAGTCAGAATCCGCCCATCTTTGATACTCTGAACTCGCGGAAAGATATAGATGATGCAGTTGATACCCTCACTGATTCAATCAATAATGCTATTGAAAATGCCTCTAGACACGGGAGAAGAAATAATAACGCTGGCATTCTGCCACAGGAAATTAGAGAGATGATTAAGGACCGGAATAGGATGAGGAAAGCGTGGCACCTTACATGGAGCCCTCACGTTAAAAGAGATATGAACAAATTAAATAAATTAATTAAAAAGAAAATAGATGAGCATAAGAGAGATGTATGGGAAGAAAAAATTCAGAATCTTAGTCCGAATGACGGCAGTCTCTGGACGTTCATGCGTAACTTAAAAAGGCAGCGTACATGCAATAAGCCGATTTATACTGAAAACTCTGTTGCTCTCAACAATAAAGACAAATCGACGGTCCTTGCGGACCGTTTAGAAGAGCAGTTCAGACCTAACATGACGCCCATGGACATTAATTTTGTCAATGAGGCATGCTACTTTGTTAGGGATTGGCTTAATGCCCACACTGCTAAGAGGTACATGGCCACTGCTACTCCCAGTGAGATCAAAGAAATCACAAAGAAGCTTAAAGTCAAAAAGGCCCCTGGCATAGACGGTATTAATAATCACGCACTTAGAAATCTGCCCTGCAATGTTGTGACAAAATTCACGAGTATTCTCAATGCGTGTCTTAGTCAATGCTATTTTCCCACAAAATGGAAAATCGCAAAACTTATTTTATTGCCTAAGCCCGGCAAGGATAACACTAAGCCAGATGGGTACAGGCCCATTAGCTTGCTTCCGGGACTAGGAAAGGTCTTTGAGAGATTAATCTACAGCAGATTGAAAAACTACACTCAAGTTTGTGAAAATTGCAACACCATGAAGGACTTACGCGCGTGAGCTGAAATTTTCAGGAAATGAAAAGTAGCGCATGATATGCAAATGATTAGAATTGCAAATCCGTAGCGCATGCGTTTGCTGAGCAGCGCCCTCTGAACGGCTGATGCATCCGAATAAATAGACGGCTGTAGCGAGGCGTGTATGGTTATCGGTGGTTATCTGCTAGTGGTAAACGTTAACTCAATCTGTACTTATGCCTCGTCGACGAAAGAGAGCGAGATTTGAACAACTTACAGAGTTTGAATGAGGGAGAATCATCGGCCTTCGTGAAGCTGGATTGTCGTATCGTGCAGTAGCCTCTCGTGTGCAGCGTAACAGCAGCACAGTGATGCGCGTTTGGAAGCAGTGGACGGACGAGTGTCGGACAACTCGGAAATCCGGGAGTGGACCCCGAAATGTGACGTCAGCTCGCGATGATAGACACCTGGTCCGCATGGCGCGGACGGACCGTACAGCTTCCTCTAGACAATTGGCAGCACTGTGGTCAATAGCTACAGGTGTTTCATTGTGTGCTTCATCAATTCGTAGACGTCTGCTGCAGTGTGGACTGCGCGCACGGACTCCTTTATACAGGATCCCCCTAACGCACGACCATCGCCGCCTGCGGCTACAATGGGCCAATCAGCATAGAGACTGGCGTGCTGATTGGCAGCATGTCGTGTTTTCTGACGAATCCCGCTTTAATTTGTGGTACCATGATGGCCGCATTCGTGTCAGACGCTATGCCGGTGAACGCCACCTTCCGGAGTGCATTATCGAACGCCACAGTGGACGAACACCAGGAGTTATGGTCTGGGGCGCCATAGCATATCATAGACGATCTCAATTGCTACGAATTGTGGGCAATCTGAACAGCAACCGGTATATCCGTGAAGTTCTACAGCCCGAAGCTGTTCCCTTCCTTCAAAGCTTGCCAGGCGCTGTATTTCAACAGGACAATGCCCGCCCTCATACTGCTCGGATTGTTAAATCCTTCTTTGCAGCACAGCAGGTACAGCTTCTTCCTTGGCCTGCGTGTTCCCCGGATGTCGCCAATTGAACATGTGTGGGATGTCATTGGTCGGCGTCTTGCTCGTGATCCTCGTCCTGTTGCGTCTGCAGACGAACTTTGGGTACGCGTACAAACGATATGGAATGCTCTTCCTCAGTCAGACATTCAAACTTTGTTTGACTCCATGCCACGTCGTGTAGCAGCACTTATTGCGGCGCGTGGTGGCCACACAAAATACTGATTCTGATCTCTTGTTCTTGTTTGTTTGCTTTGAACATTTAATCATTTATTTGTACCACTACCACTCAACTGTGTATTAAATTGCATTCAATTATGACGATTCCTTCTTGGTGTTGCAATTTTCACAAACGTGAGTGTATATTGAATTACTGCCTCCGGAACAATTTGGTTTCCGGAGAAAGCTTTCAACAACGAAGCAGCTGGTTCGGCTCGTCGAGTTTTGTGGGGATGCGCTTCACAAGAAACAAAATGTCGCCTTACTCATGCTAGACGTGGCGAAGGCATTCGACCGCGTCTGGCATGAGGGGCTTATTTATAAATCTCCCTATGGATAGAGAGCTGATTCAGCTAATTATGTCTTTCATCACTAATAGGAAATTCACTGTGGCTATTGGAAAGGACATCTCCAGTTTACGCACCATGAATGCAGGCGTCCCACAGGGGTCCATTTTAGGGCCCGTCCTGTATTTATTTTATGTTCATGACTTTCCTAGGGCTCACATTGGCAGAAATTACTTTCTTGGGTGCTATGCGGACGATACGGCATTAGCCGTAAAGTCCGCAAACGCACACCATGCAATCAAGAAATTACAGGTGCTTCTACCAGTGGTAGAAAAGTGGTGTAAGACTTGGAGAATTGCTATTAATGCCAGCAAGTCGCAATTATTATTGATAAGGAGGAAAAATACACAGTTGACTATTAACAGTAAGCTCTTCTTATTCTCTGAAGAGATTCCTAGAGTTAGTAAGGCGAAATATTTAGGAGTAATGCTAAATGAAAGATTAAAATGGGGAGATCATATAACAGAGGTCAGAAGAAAAATTTTCACTGTTGTAAATAGTCTCAGTCCTATATTGGGTAATTATTCTAGCTTAGACCTCAGGAAAAAGAGGCTAGTTTATATCACGGCAATTAGGCCATTGATGACTTATGCGTCGCCGGCCTGGTGCACGGCTACCAAGGAGGATATAAAAAGACTTCAAATCATGCAAAACAAAGTCTTAAGGCTTATCACCCATGCTCACTTTTTTGTGAGCAATGCTACACTACACTGTGACTTAAAACTGGACACTCTAGAAGAGCACCTGAATAAGATCAACAGGAAATTCTTCACGAAAGCTCTGAACTGTGACCATATGAGAAATTTTGATATCTTTACATACGAAATATTGAATGAGGACGCCAAACTGCGCCCACTTGCGGCCCACCTTATCAGGGACCCGAACTTTCCCACCTAGTGCCCACCTGTAAATGATGTACCCAATGTGTTTATTAGCATTCTTAATTTTGTATTTTACTCATTTATTGTACTGTGTATTTCTTAAATTCTCTAGTTTTATTCACATTCTACACTCATTTTATGACTCCCACTTAGTCACGCCTTTACCGGGCCGGTTACTTGCTTGTGAGCTCTTGCGTTGCTGGTCTTCCTATTCTTTATCCGTCTTTCTCCTCCTTACTGCGGACATTATGTGAAGATAGTTCTATGTTATTGTGCCCATCCGGCATAAATTTGATTGAGCCAGATAAAATACTGATCTCAGTGGTATTCTGGCTGTAAGTTATCAGTCAGTCAGTCAGTCAGAAGTAATTGCAATTGTACTATGCTTTTAAAAGTCAAAATTATCGTCTGTGGCTTGAAAGTTTTGTTTTTATTCACAATGGCGAATTTAACAAAGCAGTGGTTCGAAGGCTACATTTACGCTCTTTACGAAGAGAAGTATGCATACTCCGTTATCCAAAACCGACGTGAGAGTCATGGGTTTGTGATATCTAAAGCGTCGATAAGTAATATTATCAACAAGAAAGGAAAAAAAAAACGTCAAATTGGAGCCTCATGTGGGACGAAAATTCCAAACAAGTATCCAAGGAAAAAACGGATATCTTCGACTATTGCAAAGGTACGTTGTTTAATGTTAAAAGAAAATACCCTAGTCAAAGGACAATTGCAAAATCATTAAAATGCTCGGTGTCCACTTTAAACAAAATTATAAACGTTGATTTCAATCTTAATGAAAGCGAAAAAAACGTAATGTGCGTCATCTTCTTCCAAAGCATATCGCTCAACGCAGTACACGCTGCAGAATTCTATATTAGAAACACTTATCCAAAGAAAAATGGAAAACAATTGTCACAATAGAAGAAGCATGGGTGTATGTAAATGATCGTAACAAAAAAAAGAGCCATTTATTACTTAGGTAAGTTGAAAAATAAGTTTCCCCTGTCGACTGTGGTCAGAGTTCTGTATGAAAGTCAAAAAATGGAATGAGACATTAAAGATATGACATACCTTTATTTTATTATTCTCGTACGAGTACGTTCAGACATTTGTCATATCGCTTGATAAGCTTCAAAAAGTCCTCCAAGAAAAATTCCCGCTTTGCATATGGCAGAAGCGTTGAACGGCTATGGGCGAAAGGCGACACAGCAGGAAAACGAGCAAGTCACCGATACACCATTGGGTAGAGGTTGCTGCAAATCAAGCAGATGGCACTGTTGCAGTGCCAGCGCAAAGCGGAGACCAGCCTCTCATTTGAGCCCCGGTAGGTATGGAGAGAAGGTGCGTTTTGAATTCGTGGTCAAAGGAGGAAGTGAGAGCGGGTATCCGCTATGAATGGGCACGTGGAGTATCAGGAACAGAAATTCATAACCGCCTCCTGGAAGTCTATGGGCCAGGTGTGATGTCGAAGCAAATGGTGCGGAGATGGTGTTGCACATTCAGTGATGGACGTCAGCAAGTGGAGGACATACCGAGAGCTGGACGGACGCGCACGGCCACTACAGATGCAAATGTCAGGAAGGTGGATGGCATGATTAGAGCGAACTTGCGTATCACCATCGATGAAGTAGTGCAAGAACTTGGAATCTCACATGAGCGAGCTCAAAACATCATCCACGACATTCTTCGATACAGAAAAGTGTCAGCACGATGGGTGCCCCGACAATTGACCTCGACACACAAAGAACAACGCATGGGGGTCAGCCTGGAACATCTCGTGCGTTACCATGAAGATGGCAATGACTTTCTGTTTCGGATTGTGACGGGGGATGAAACGTGGGTCCACCATTTCACGCCAGAATCGAAGGCCGCATCTATGGAGTGGAAACATCTGTCATCACCTGTCCGAAAGAAGTTCAAGACAACTCCCTCTGCAGGTAAAGTGCTCCTCACAGTTTTCTGGGACGCCCAAGGAGTTTGTTGCTGGACTTTTTGGAGGTTGGAACCATCAATGCTACGCTCTACTGTGACACCCTGTCGAAATTGAAAGAGGCGATTCGGAAAAAGCGGCCTGGCCTTCTCACATCTGGCGTTCTGCTGTTGGATGAAAATGCCAGACCACATTCGACGACGGCAACGCAAAACCATTTTGCAACTCTTGGTTGGGAGCGTCTACACCATCCGCCATACAGTCCTGTTGTCGCACCAAGCGACTTCCATCTGTTTCCGGCTTTGAAGAAAAATGTCGGGGGAAGGCGCTTGAGAAGCAATACTGAAATGAAACAAGCCGTTCAACGCTTCTTCCATATGCAAAGCCCTGATTTTTTAATGGAGGGCTTTTTGAAGCTTATCAAGCGATATGACAAATGTCTCAATGTACTTGGTACCTATGTGGAAAAATAAAGGTATGTCATATCTTTAACGTCTCATTCTATTTTTTGACTTTCATACACAACTCTGACCACAGTCGACAAGGGAATCTTATTTTTCAACTTACCCTCGTATCATAAAAGGGGAGAAAAAAATTTAAGTACATGGTTAAAAGAATCGAAATAAAGTTTTTCTAAGGGATTCATGATTGTTGCTGGTTTTTCTTATAATGGCAAGTTAAAAATAAAGAGAGTGCAAAAAAATGTCAAGATTAACTCCAGATACTATCAGGAACATATTTTATCGCCAATTTTTCTGAATGAAACACCATCGCTTTACCCACAGTGCCATCAATCTGTGAGACTCCATCAGGACAAAACTAGCAGTCACACATCAAAATCCACTGTAAATTTCCTATAAGAAATAGAACAAAAAACTGGTATCAAGGGCATACCTTTTACTGATATCCCTACTAAATCTCCCGATGTGTCACCTATGGATTTTTGTGCTTTCGGACTTTTAAAAACTGCATTATCCAAACGTTGTCCCCAAACCCTAACAGGACTATGGAAAGCTGTGCGGGAGGAATGGGATAGAATATCTCTTCTGCCACTTCAAAAGGCATTATTATCCTGGAAATTGTGGTGTCGAAAGATAGTTCGGAATAAGGGATGTCAAACAGAACATTTAAAACGCAAGAATTTTATGTAATTTAGCTTTGTGAATACAATATACTTCGTCTAAAAAATGTGTGAACAGCCTCTGTACTAGCTACGATCCCGCTCAGGAGAGTGTAGTAAAACGCCCACACTCAATCCATCACAACCCACGATGGGGGTGATATTGTAAATATTTTGTATCTTTTCGTATCTTATTTACTCACTTATTATCAAGTTTGTGTTTAGTGTTTTGCACTAAGGACTTTGTGATTTTCATAAATCATCTTGCCAAAGCGACCTGGGCACCGTTTTATATCTAGCCAAGTTTAGTGTTATTTTAAAATGTGGTTTTCGCTTATCTTCAACGGACTTTGATTTTGCAAAACCATGGAACTGTGTAATTTAAATATTTATGAACGTGGAAATTACTTACCCTCTGAAGTTCAATCAGAATAATCCCAGCTAAATTCCCATTAAATGACGAGGCACACGTGGCTGCATAAAAGTTTACCTGCAAAAGAAAATTATCACGTCTCAGTGTTTCAGTTTTTAATTCTTTTTACTATTTAAAAATCTTAAAAGGGGGATAGAAAAATTATTTTCAGTAATACTAAATTGTTAAAAGTTACAAGTATTTTAGATATCAGCTTTTTGCGTCTCATCATCATGACCGCCCTGCTTAATGCAAGGACCAATCTGAATCTGACTTCAAGTCATGTGACTTTAAGATGTTCTTGTTTCTCCTGCTGTATGAACGCTCACGTAGCTGCCATCTGGGTGTAAGATTTCAGCCGCCACCTACTCATGTGTTTACGAAGGCATTATTGCTTAAATGGACTAATTTCAGCATCTGTGTTTAAATGCTTAAACTTTCACCAAAGAATGATTTTCCTGACTTGCCACCTGTGTTTTTTTAGTTTTTTCGTTACCATGACGCGGCACACAAGTCAGTGTATCTTTGATTGAATTCAAAAAATAAAATGAGAGCCCAAGAGCCAAGATATCTACTGGCGATTACTCTTTGAAGTAGAGGCCAGACTTTAAATTACGATCCAGATCTCATTCAATTACAACTTAGTAGGTCTTTTTTGAAAATGCTGCTCCGCTACTATTAGGCAACGCGGTGATTTTGGAATGTATTGTAGGTCTTTGTTTTCATTTTTTTTTGTATTGTGACTGTGTGCTACTGCATACTATAATAAGTCGCAAAATGTTTCCGCAGTATAGTTAAAATTATGATTTACCATGCGTGTGAAACGAATACACAATTTCAACTTTTGCCTACTCCTCGGATGTAAATGTCCCGAGTGCTCTGCACCTCCTTTGAAAATTCGGCACGATTATGTATCCTAAAGAATGATTTAATTTTATGTTTATTACATAATTATCGAATTTTTATCTACCACTTTCCTCTTTAAAAAACTGATATAAAAATTTTAAAATAAAATTTTGATTCCACAGAATTATTCCCCATTATATGTCCATCTTTTAAGAAAACTGATTTGCCACCTATTAGGCAAATCGGTGACTTTGGAATGTATTTTAGGTCATTGTACTCAGTTTTTTGTATAAGTCTTCATTTCAGTATAGTATAATCAGTCGCAATATGTTTCTGCAGTGTAATTAAAATTATGATCTAGCGTGCATGTGAAACGAATACACAATTTTAACTTTCACCGACGGCTCGGACATAAATGACCCGATTGCTGTGCACGTCTTTTGGAAATCCGGCACTGTTTCCTCGTCGGTTGTATGATTAGGAATTCAGAGCTAGGAGACGTGAAGAAAATTTTACCATAACCAGGAAAGTGCTCTCATTTGCTAGATCGCGTTCCTGTGTCTAGAGAAAATTATCTATTTATCAAACCCACATAATATGTTTGTGAGCTTCTGTTTCTTACCCAAAAAATACTTTGTCGTGGGAAAATATAATTTGTTTCTTTGATTCTCACACATTTGCTTTTAAGATCTAGCTTTTTTTCAGTCGTTACTAGTTAACACAATAATATCGTTATTAGTTAACACAGCCTATACATGAGTTTCCTAATGATCCTCTTACATCTGGCGAATGAGAATAACTTTAATATCAATTCAGATTACAGGACCGTGATATTGTATGTTATGTGTATTATGGAACAAAGCAACACTGTTTCTCAGAATGGCTCTCTATGAACCCTTGAAATACGGGAATAGTTTAAGGGAGAAAATACAGTTGCAAATTCATTTTCTATTTTATACATCCGGAACGAACACTGTTTAAGTGTATGTAATAACACTCAGTATTATCGCTTTTAACACTACTTAAAAAATACGGAGAATTAAAATCGACACAGATTGCAGACAGAACACAGAAGACATCTGCTGTTAATTAAAAATCGGAATTAACCGAACAGCATCTTGATAGCGCACAGAACATATTATAATTAACAGAATAAACTATGTTATAATTAAGGCAATATAATTACTATAACACTGGATTTTTAATCAGTTTTTTCCCGAGCGTAAGTTAATTTCGTTATGTAATCTAAATCAATGTAGAAAATAAGGATACATTTCAAAACAAAAAAGAACAATGTTTTTTATTCTTTTATTTTTTATTTATTATTATTATTATTATTATTATTATTATTAGTCTAGGATTTCTAGAGGTATCGATGGGTATCAACAGATAAATGTGCTTAGAATATTTTTAGGATTTACCAATTGTTTTAGTATTTTAGTATAGTTAATAATAGTTGATTTAGCAATATTCAATGTTATGGATGGTTAACTTGCTCACGTACGATAACATTACGTGAATAGTTCCTATCATTAAGATTGCATTATCATCTGCTGCAACTGCTGTTATTAAACTCATTTCATAATTTTCCATTCTCGGTGGAAATTTTACTTCATTTTTATAATTCGTAAGGGGAATTTTTAACTCGTTCCTCAAAAAGCAAAGTTAATCTTCAAATGGAAGAAAAACCAGCGAAATTTGACTGTTTTGTTTAAGTCCAAATAATGTATTAATCCTTCGAATGATCACGAAGGCTGTACAGTAAAGACCGCTTTTTGTTGCCCGATAAGCTGCCCATAGAAGATATTAGAACCCTGAAAAAAACTTTCAAATTCATTGATATCTGCAGAATTCTGTACAAGCACTTGAAATATTACAAACTATTATTGTATTACTACATATCACAAATAAAAAAAAATGTAAATTGTTATTAAATTTTACTGCAATTAAAAGAAATGAAAATAAATGTTGACTTTACATTAAAAACTAAGGAAAAACGTCTAGGTGGTGCGATATCTTTGTAAAAAAAAGTGTATCAATCTAGATGACAAACAGAAAAATAGATCTGGAGGAAAATAGACATCAGGGGGAGTCTGGTTTCCAAATATTTCTCTAGATGGTTTGTCGTCACTGGTAACTGCTCACACCAGCTGTGTTGTGAACAGATTATTATGAACACACATCATATTATATGATTGACAATATCCTAGAATGAAAACATACGTAATATATATATTTTCATTCTAAAGACTGTTCTAGCCCCTTTCGATAGTCCTTCAAGACCCTATTCCCTAACTCCAAATAAAAGAATCCACCGAAACTCTTAATTTAATTTATAAACTTTAATAGAGTGACAACAGTTTTTAACTTAAAATACAAAAATACAAAAATTGATTTAGATGTTGAAACTGCGAGAGCGTTGAAGAAATAAGGTAAAAGTGGAGACCCCATTGTCTCCTGTACTGCATGTGTGCCAATCAGATGAAAAGTGACGAGAGATAAAAGTCATACCGTGCAAAAAAGAAAAAAATATAATGTAAAATAAAATATAAAAACATTCAGCAGTCAAAATTAGATTACGAAGTTGCGATCTTTAAGCACATGAGAAGGAAAAGATCCGATCCAATCATCTTGTGGAATGATTTGGTAACTAAGAACTTCTAAAAAATTTGCATCATTACAGCAAGTCCAGTTTTGAAGAAATGCTTGCTTAGTTAAGTATTCCACATAAATAATCGGTCGAGTTTTAAGTCCTCATTTATCAGTTCGTTTCTCTCATATTACTTCTGCGCTACATGAAGTTTGTGGATTTCTGCATTTGAGTCCGACAGCCAGGCTGTACAAACATACATAGAAGTGGCCTTGTAATACGTAGATGTATTATTGACTTTCTTTTGAGGAACCATGCAAAACATTTTTCTAGGACTGTAGAAAGATGACTGAAGATGGCAATCTTATGATGTGCGAATAATTCTTTAACTGAAATGTGAGCATGAATATTAAAGTACGTTGCACATTATGTATCGAGCAATAACAAAAAAAGGAGGAAAAGAGAAAAAAAGAGCATTTTCGTCGCGCTACAGATTACCATAGATATTTTAATAACTATACCAGATGTTTAGAAAGAAATTTTAATTTATTAAAATGAATAACACATGCAGGATATGTATTTCACTGATAATTATTTAACGAAAGAGAAGCAAACATACTCTGTTTACTGAAAGAAAAGCTGGGTAAATTTTTCTTTAAGTCAAAATATACATTTTCAGATTGGGTGAAATATGAAAACGAATTTTAGAAACAAGCTTTGATTCGAAGAAATAATGGTATTTAAAATGAAATATAAACCGACACTAAATGCTTAACAAAATTTATTGTCAAATTACTGACCACCAATTTTTTCGTCACTTTCTGTAGTATAAAATTTTGGAAATCGTTTTAACGAAAAATCTAGTAATGTAAAGGAATTCCTTTTAATATAACTGCGTTGTCTCTTTGAAGCAAAGCGGTGGCTTTTAAGTATGTGTTAGATATTTGTCAATTAGATTTTTCTTCGCTGCCAAGTGCGTTTCCGGTTTTTTTCGGAACTTTGATTTGTGTTATAAGTGAAGACACTACACTTAACTTAGGATTTGGAGACAGTTTAAGAAAATTTAAAAACTTACCTCGAATTTTTTCCCCTTCTAAAAAATAGGCGTGCTTAAACCAACATGGAGTTTCAATTGACATTCAACTAGCAATTCAAGAGTTTTGGAAGCTTTTTACGAAAATGAAGTTAAGCTAGACATAAAACAGAGCTTCGTTTCATTCAGGAATTTATTTAATGCTAAATGGAATGATTACTCAATAAATTCTCTTTTATAGCACTACAGATTATTATTCAACTCTTCCAAGTATAAATTGGGATTTCAAATAGAATTTTATATATTTACTTTGCGTGCCAAATTCACCATTTTATTTGAGAAATGCTAATTTTTATTGAAATGATGATTGGCAATGCCAAGAATCTTCAATAGTATTCAAATTTTCTAGACTAGCACTTCAAATAAAGCTAAAAGCAAGCATAAATATTTTACACAAAATTTACCTCTCGACATCACTTTCAACATCAAATAGTCTCGAAATCTTTAACCAGGGGAGAAAATGTCCCATATGCCAAAAAAATAATAGCTTTGATTTCAGAGTATTTCATTTGCTGTAGAAAGACACAGTTTTATTTTTTGAAATAAATCAAACGGTTAGTCGGAATATTTAAGTAACTGTGCTAGCAATGTCTGTGTATACAAAAGGAATTAAACGAATGTTTAATTCATTTTATATACTTACTTAATAATAACAAATTATTTAATTTAACATTTTTTGTAATGAGTGAAAACTAAATATAACTACAAAAATACTAAAACAAATAGAAAGGAAACCGTATTTTTCCAGTTCCAATACTAATAATGTCCGAGTTAGGACTAATTTCTTTCAATTAAGTGATAATTTAGTTTCTTTGGTGTGTAATATTTATGAACAATTAAATTCTTGAGTTTTTGGACAGTTTAACATTTTTTGTCTCGCAAGACATTAAAAATAGCAATACAGTATAACAGTTTTCTTCAAATATTTAAGTATTCACAAATTAAAAGCTTCATTTAGGGCATAACATTTCTTTTTAGAAATTAGAGACATTTGCGTAATTAAAATGGGCCTTTCATTTGGAGCATTCATCAAGGTTCAATATTTGAAGTCAAAGCTTTATCACTTGTACACTATACAGAAATAACTAGTTCAGTGTCGTGTTGCCAGACTCTTAACAGCTGCTCAACTATATATTATCAAAATGGACATTAATTTAGATTACAGCTCCGCTATATTGTAAGTTAATAATTGCGAATTGTAAGGTCTTGGATCATAAGAGCCCAGTTTTCTATACAGGGTGATTCTAAATTGTTACAAATAAAGAATAATATTACTAAGTGAATATTATCAACCTACTCCAACGGCAACGCTGAATGCCGAGATTAGCATGAAACGTTCATGCTAATCTCGGCATTCAGCGTTGCATTCAGGTCATCTGGAAACGTTCATGCTGTGTTCCGGCAGTCAGAACTTCGTGTCCCATAGAAGGGTGCTTCAAGTAGAATGAGCGCAGAACATTATGTCCAGGAGGGCAGGATAGAAGATGGCAAAGGGGAAAAATTGATACTTTGATTGGATTGGATTATTTAATTATGGCAAAGCACACGAGGGCTATCTGCCTAAAGGGTGGGATGCCTTCGTGAAGGACTTTCTAAGCGAACTGGCTCGTATACACGTTACACATGGGGAAAACCACGAAAACGCCCATGCAGCCAGCCCGTTCGCAAGATTCGAACCTCGGACCGAACTACCAGTGTTCAGAGTCTTTACCGCTCGGCCGCTGGTGGGCTTGATACTTTGATATCAATGTATTCAGCCATTCATTAGATAATTAACTTGTTGCGATCGTTTACGAGGTTGACATCTTGCGAATCAAAGCTGTGCATTTGATTGTTTGCCTTCAAAGTGAGCACGAAGTAACACTGGAATGCCAAGTTTTCGGTTTTTTCCTTTTTGTGCACTTTCTGTGAGTTTTTCATTAAACTTACTGAGCACCTTTTGGTCTCATTCATTCGCTTTTCAATACTGTTTTTTTTTTTTTTTTTTTTTTTTTTTTCTTACTTTGAGAACACACAGACTCCCCGTGCACCACATATGTACAACACGGGGCTTACAGATGTAAGTTAATTAGAACATTAAAGGTTACATGTATAAATAAACATTAAAAATTACATGCATAAATAAAGCGAACAAAAGCAGAGAACAGCAGTCTGGACTTCACGAAAACAGATCAGTTCACTGGCCAAGTCACTCCGAACATTTTCAAATCGTTCTGTAAGCATAATCTAGGGCTATCAAATGTAGGGCACGAGAAAATCGAATGCTCCACATCCTGAGGAACTCTTTTTGTACATTCACATAAATTGTTTGATCGTAGATTAAAACGAAACATATAACTTGCAAATTTACCGTGACCAGATACAAACTGAGACACTTTAAAATTTAACGAGAGGAAAGACTCGGAATTCAGTCTATGGTAAATAGAAGGACGGAACTTTTTGGTGACTTCAGCATTACAGGATGAAATGTATTCCTAATTACACATAGCTAAAAGCTTTTTATAATGAAAGGACTTCCAATAGCTCTTTGGAATGCTAATGTTGATATCAGTGGGTAAGTTTAAGGCATCTTTAGCTAAGAAATTAGCTCTTTCATTTCCGTAGAAACCATGATGAGCACGCACATAAGCAAAGCAGATACCAATACCTCTAATTCTAAGTGAACTAACAGTTACTAGGGTTTCGATAACCAATTTATCGCAGCTGGTAATACTGTTCAAAAGTTGAAGAGAAGAAAGAGAATCAGAACAAATAAGGTACTTTGAGGATGTTGTCCCATGATCCTGGATCCATTTGACGGCAAGATAAATGCACAGAAGTTCTGCTTGTAAAACTGTACATTCATTCCGTATACGGTGAATTCCGTATTCCGTATTCCAATACTGTTGTAAGATCAGGTTGGAATTCCAATATTCCTCTTTTCTGCCTCTCAGAGCGGAATGCGACCCAAAGTTCTATGGTAATTATTGCTCATCTGGATGAGTACTATAATCCCTCCTAATTTGTAAACACTATTTAGAATCACCCTGTATAATCAGACAGACAAAAGGTAGATTAGTGTTTCTAATGAAATGCAAAATTTTACAAGCAGCTCATTTATCCTATATATTAAAACAAAATGGAAAACTTTATGTACGATTACCCGATCATATCTTATTATGTAAATGATTCATGATGTGTTATCGCTCTTAAGAGCACTGTGTGTGTTTAGAAGAATGTCATTATGTGTCGAATTCAGCTCTCTGTGCCTTAGACATGGAGATGCAGGGGTATAAATCAGATTTCTGAAATTTAAGATGTACATTTTACATGAAGTCAGTGAGAACGGAGGTACTTTAGAATACCATAGTCCCCCGTATTACTAGTTTTTCTAACTTGCAATTTAACTATAAAGCCTATATTTTAATAAGTGGATAATCATTCACATAAATTGATTTCTATTTCCACTTTACAGCTGTGCATAGCTTCTTTTTTTATCGTATATTGTAGGCATCAAAGCATTCATCTTAAAATCGAAGAGCTACGGTAATTATCCTTAATGATAGAAATTTGAAAACAATTATACGCCCGTTGCAGTGGGAAAAATATTAGTATAGAAATTGTAGCTGCTAAATTATGTTTAATTTTTTCTGAAAGCACATACTTAATTTTGATTCCATTTCTTGTGAGGTCATCTGGTAACGTTTACCAGCTGAATCAGATCTGAATTTAACTGTCTATTGTATAACAGTGTTTAGATTGTATAACAGTTCTTGAAATGGCAAAAGTGGGAGATGATTACGCTTCAATGAAAGCCGCTAATCTTTCGAATAAGACATGAATTCGTTTTAAAGGGGAAAATGTTAAGGGAAAAAAGGATTCTAACCATGAAAGCAAAATTATGATTGAGAGTCATTTTTATTAAAACTAAAATGTTACAGCAAACCGAAACCAGAATTTCTTATTTGCTTTAAGACTATTAATTTTATGTATATAGCGTTACACTCTTTCCACGAGAATTTTTGATGGCGAAACTTTACTCTATTTGGCATAAATTTCTTTGTATGTCATAAATGCATTACTTAACAATGCACCCGCTCTCTTCCTAAAATCAGTTAGGCAGAGCTTCAAATGCTTGGACTTTAAATATCCAAAACACATGTTATCAACAGGTTTTTTTTTCTATTTCTGTATCAAGTGAAAGAAGAATGTTGAAATTATTTTTCAATTTTTTTTTACTTGATTGTAGAATTTGTACTACTTGATTGCAGATTACTCGCTAGAATTACTGGTATTATTTGAAGGGTCTTAGAAATATCAGAGTTTGAGCACATTTTCTCAAGTATGCACAGTCCTCGAGTGCCTCATGAAAACTAGCCTGATAGGTTGACCACATATTTTAGTCTCTGTGTGTTGAAGCAATAATAATTACTTCTCGTTATTTGATTTTGGTTCAATTATTATGTAACATAATACGTGTTTATTTTGAAATAATGTGTTAACTCAATCCCTGATCGCCCGAATTACTTCGTGTTGAGAGAACTATCACGCAGTGATTGGCCCGAGTTAACTCGTGGTCCTCAAGCGCTTAACATGCAATTAGCATGAACGCTAAAAGTAAATACCAACAGTTTTTACTGCAAAGTAAATGTTCCTCTCTCCATCAAAGGGCTCTAGCAATTAGAGCTACAGAAGCACTAATGAAGGAATTTCCACTTGAGAGTCTTTCATTGAAGAACAAAGTGCCTCTATATTCTTCTTATGCTTACGACGCTTTATAAGTTGACACCGCGGGGTTGCGTTTAACACAATGGATTTTCTACAAAACGGAATTTATTTCTTTGAGCTTTCATTTTAAGGGCTTAAACAAACATGCTTATACTATGAAATTTCTGTAGCCACGCAAGAAGTACTTGTTTTGAAATGTGAAGTCAAATAACAGTCAGTTATTTTCTGTAACTTTGCAGTGTACGTCACATTGTATTTAAGCTGATAATTTAGCTTTCAAATTATGTTGTCACTCTTTGTTAAGTATAAATTTTCGTACTTTTTACCCTGTTAATAATTTTTTTAAATATTAATATTGCTGCCTGACTGTCTGTTAAGAGACATCTTTACTCCTTTGCTGTCGTTGACTAGCTAAACTTCTGTAATGCGCATGCGAAAATAATTTTTTTCCTTAGTGATTTGATGGCATTTGATTTGCACTTCTAATGGTGTGTGTGTGTGTGTGTGTGTGTGATTATGACAAAGCCTCGAGGGCTATCTGCCTAAAGGGAGGGATGCCTTCGTGGAGGACTTTCTAAGGGAAACTGGCTCGTATACACGTTACACATGGGGAAAACCACGAAAACGCCCATGCAGCCAGCCCGTTCGCGGGATTCGAACCTCGGACCGAACTACCAGTGTTCAACGACTGTACCGCTCGGCCGCTGGTGGGCCGCACTTCTAATGGCTGCTAACTGAGTGGTTATATTAATAATAAATGAAATTAAAATTTCAAAAATATTTAGTTTTCGTTATTTCCTAGTTTCAGTCCAAAACAATTGAAAAGAGACGAAATCTTAAAAGAGAATGTTATAAAGCAGTTCACCTTAGTAATAATTTTGGAAGTTCTTTAAACATTTTTTTTCAATGCTCTTTCCGAAAATGAGATGGCGAAACACTTTCGGTTGCTGAGTATTTCTGTATTCTTTGAGACAGATAAACCTCCAGTCGTTAGTCCTAAATGTTTTTACTTCAGTAATAAAATTCGTTTCTCTAATCCACATTTCTATTGTTTCCTACACCGCCTAAGTTACTATATTTTAAAATAACTCTTACTTGCTATATTTTAAAATGTTTGCAAATGTAATGACTCGAGTTAACATTAAAAATTTTCCATTACTTATAACTTGCATCTGTGACCAAAACTCTGGTCTTCCGTCCTGCATTATAATTAAAACACTTCAGAGGAAAAAAAAATTACTGCTTTTATTTTAGCTATAAAAAGATTAATATTACCATATCGAATTTTGCATTTGCTTTTTTTTCTCTAATTTTAAATTTATGATTCACATAAGCTCTTTTTCTCTCTTTTAGATTTGTTCAGGTTATGAAACTTAACGTAAAAACTCTCACAAGAAGACATGCTGCGCGTTAGCTTATGTAGTCTGATTTGACGAACGTGAATTGTGGAAATTAATGTTCATTCATAAATATAGCGAAAGATTATAAACCTAAAATTCTAGTATAATTCACATTTCGTTATTCTCCTTTTTAAGGTTTCATAGTTTCAGTGGTCGAACAGAGAAGCCAAATCCTGGCATTAAAATGTTCGCCATTTGTAATTGAAATGTTAATGAAGCCCGACATTGAGTATTAAACTAACATATCGAATTTCAGAGTTCATTTCTTGGTTTAGTTAGGTACAATTGAGTTTGTTTTACAATGAGCTTTATTAAAATAGGCTTTCTCGATATATATATGGAGTACTTTTCACTAATTCATAGTGTAATAAAATTGTGTAAGAAATCCAGAGGAAGGTTTTTAAAGAAGTCCCAGTTTTAGTTTTTCGGAGAGCAAATATTTTCAATTAATTCTTTGGGAGAGGGACCTAACACTTCAATTTGTAACGAAAATGAATGAAAACATTTTTCCGTGTTGTCAGTATTTATTATATCCTAATTACGTACAGAAGTTACTTTTATATCTGGGAAGAGGCATAAAAATTCTAGTCGATCTGTTGTTCCCTCTCACATCCGCATGAATGTTTGATCCGCAAAAAATGGGTTCTCATTTAGCCACATTGATAAGAATGTGTGTTTAATGACAGGTGACAGGTGACGGAGGACGGGGACGCCTGACGTATAACATAGGTAAACAGGCATATGTCCCACGTCCTCCACTATCTCGAAGAAGCAACTCGCTGGAGCCC